>NC_133860.1:82793901-84043067 GCF_047830755.1 Zonotrichia albicollis
AAAGGAAAGGAAAGGAAAGGAAAGGAAAGGAAAGGAAAGGAAGAGGAAGAGGAAGATAAAAGTTCAGGAAAGGAAAGGGAAAGGGAAAGGGAAAGGGAAAGGGAAAGGGAAAGGGAAAGGGAAAGGGAAAGGGAAAGGGAAAGGGAAAGGGAAGAAGGAAATGATGGGAGGAAGGGAAGTTCAGGCATCTCCAGGTAATGCAAAGCAAGCCAAGCCAAGCCAAGCCAAGCCAAGCCAAGCCAAGCCAAGGCAAAGTGAGGAGGGAAAGGAGGGGAAGTTCAGGAAAGGGAAGTTCAGGGAAGGAAAGGGAATTTCAGGGAAGGGAAGGGAAGTTCTGGGAAAGGAAGGGAAGGGAAGTTCTGGGAAAGGAAGGGAAGTTCTGGGAAAGAAAGGGAAGGGAAGTTCAGGGGAGGGAAGGGAAGTTCAGTGAGGTTCACGGAATGAACACAGGAGGATGAAAATTTCTCCCCTCCATGCATGCCACCATGTCTGGTTGAGGCTCTCCATCAACTCTCCTTGGTGCTGAGGGTCCCCCAGAACATGGAGCTCAGCACAGGGACAAGAGCCTGGGACCAGGGGAACACCCGGGTCCCTGCCCTGCCTGGCGCAAGTTTGAGGCAGTCTCTGCAGCAGACTCTGCATCTGCTGCATGGCTTTGCATCCTGTGCAGGGCTGTGCTGCAAGGCCTCAGCAATGAGCCTGGGGAGAGATCTGGGGCTCTTGGAGGGATGAAGAGTCATCCTCACTGCCTGTTCTTCTTTTCTTGTTCTACTTCATGTTCTTGTTTTTCTTGTCCTTCCTTCTCTTTTTATGCTTTTTCTTCTTCTTTCTCTTCTAGGTATTCTTGTTATATTTCTTCTTCTTCTTTTTACACTTTTTGTTCTTATTCTTCTTTCAATTCTTAATCTTATTTCTTTTTCTCACTCATTCCTTTCGTTATTTCTACTTTTAGGCTAATTACTTTCTTATTCTTACTCTTACTTCTATTCTTATTCTTGTTCCTGTTCTTATTCTTACTCCTATTCTTATCCTTATTCTTTTCTAGTACTACTACTCTTTCTTCTCCTGTTGCTCAGCAGGGGCTTCCCCTGGCGGAGCAGAGCCTTCCTGTTGGGGCGTGTCCTGTTTGCTGCTGGGCTCATTTGGCTTTGGAGAACCTGATGCCTTTTCCCCCTCAGCAGCCTTGTCCTTCCCTAGGGCACTGCAATCTTTTTCTTCTGGCTCCTTCTTGTACTTTTCCGTTTGGCAGAAGTGTATTTGCACATCTTCATCCACAGGACACCGATTCACGATCGGGTCTGGCCACGGGGACAGCGGTCGGCACGGGGAGAGCACGCAGGATGGGGACACCCCACGGCACGGGGGCAGCACAGAGGACGGGGACACCAAACGGCACGGGGGCAGCCCACAGGATGAGGGCACCCCACAGCACCCGGGTATCATACAGGGTGGGACCATATTAAGGCACGGGGACACTGCATGGCACGGGGGCAGCACACATGGTGGGGGCACCACACGGCATGGGGGCAGGACACAGGGTGGGGACACCACACGACATGGGGGCAGCACACAGGGCGGGGTCATTGCACGGCATCGGGGCAGCACACAGGGTGGACGACATGGGGTCAGTGGACGACATGGGGGCAGATCTGGGCATGGGGACAGCACACAGCATGGCTCTGGGCACGGGGACAGCGTACAGCACCGGATCAGCTCTGGGCATATGTCGTCATCATCATCGTCCCATTGGCATGGCTCTGGCACACACTTTGCCCACGGGCACAGCCGTGGGCCTGCCACCTCTTCTTCCCACAGGGACACCTCTCGACAGCAGCTGTCCACATCGTCTTGTACTGTCACGCGTTCCCCAAACCTGGACACCTCTTGCTGTGTCCCATCTGGCCACTCCACTGTTGCACCAACATTCCAGTGGTGCACCTTCTGCTTTACCACAGCTCCGCAGGGGGCAACTTCCTGGTATGTGTCTTCTTCATCCCATTGTTGGACATCTTGCACGGTCACTTCGTCCCACAGACAACGCTGTGGGCAACAGACAGATTCACATGGGCAGAGCTCTTTGCATTCCTCGTCCATGGTGACAAAGTCCCCTTTTCTGACAGAGAGAAAGACTGAGCTACCCTCTGACAGTCTCTGATAAGGGAGAGACTGCCCCCAGCCACTGCCCACTGAGGGCCTGCTCTTGCAGCCAGCTGGGCAAGGGGCTGAGGGAATAGGAGTTGGGCTGTACCTTGTTCTCCTGTCTGTCTGTCTGTCTGTCTGATGTCCCCTGGCACAGATGACTCCTGGCCCGGAAGACACGGCTGCTCTGGTGGTACTGGCCAGCCCAGGGCTCGCAGTGTCACTTATATACCCCCAGCCGGGGGGACTCTGCCATGTCACAAAGGGCTTTGGGCACCACAGTATCCCACAGTGTCACCCAGGGCTGTGACACAAGGTGCCTGTGTCACAAAGGCCACCCCAGCACCCCTGGAGCAGCCCAAGGCTCTGGGAGTGGCCAGAGCAGCCACTCCCAGAGCAGCCTTGTTGAGAGGCGCCGATGGAAATGGAGTGAGGGCTGTGCCCGAGGGAAGGGGCAAAGGAGACCTTGTGTCAATTGATGCTGTGGGTTTGATTGGAATGGGCATGGCAGAGACAAGGGGGAGAGAGGGCAGAAGTTCAGGGAAGGGAAGGGACAGACTAGGACATGCCTGCCAACACGTCCTGTTGAGGCTCTCCATCAGCTCTCCTTGGTGCTGAGGGTCCCCCAGAACATGGAGCTCAGCACAGGGACAGAGCCTGGGGCCAGGGGAACACCCGGGTCCCTGCCCTGCCTGGCGCAAGTTTGAGGCAGTCTCTGCAGCAGACTCTGCATCTGCTGCATGGCTTTGCATCCTGTGCAGGGCTGTGCTGCAAGGCCTCAGCAATGAGCCTGGGGAGAGATCTGGGGCTCTCGGGGTGATTATGACTCGTCCTCACTGCCTCTGCTTCTTGTTACACTACTTCTTCTTCTTCTTCTTCGTCTTCGTCTTGGTCTTCCTCTTCCTCTTCTTCTTCTCCTCATCCTCCCTTCTTTCTTCTTCTTTTTATATTTCTTCTTCTTCTTGGTCTTGTTTATCTTATTCTTGCTATTCTTTTTCTTGTTTTTCTTTTCTCTGTTGTTTTTGTTCTTCTTGTTCTCTTCGTTATACTTCCCGTACTTGTTCTTCTTGTCCTTTCTTGTTTATACTTTTTGTTCTTGCTCTCATTCTTGTTTTCACTAGGCATTCTTGTTCTTCTTGATCTTGTTATACTTGCTTTTCTTCTTTCTGTACTTTTGTTCCTATTTGTGTTGTTCTTTTTCTTCTTGTTATACTTTTTTCAATTCTTATTTTAATCTTATTTATTTTTCTTACTCTTATTCTTTTCCTAATTTCTACTCTTAGTCTGATTATTTTAGTATTCTTTTTCTTACACTTATTTTTATTTCTAGATGTATTCTTATTCTTATTCCTGTTCACATGCCTATTCTTATTCTTATTCTTGTGTAGTACTATTACTTTTTCATCTGCTTCAGCTTCTTCTTATTGGGCTTTTATTCCTATTCTTTTTGTGGGTTTTGGTGGGGGGGTTGTGGGGTTTTTTTGTGGGTTTTTTTTAGGGTTTTGGGTTTTTTTCTATTCTACTACTGTTTTTTAAACCCAGTTTTCTCTGGCTTTGTATGAATTGGGCATGTCACACTCGGGCACTGTGAGGTCATGTCCTGGGAGCAGCACCTCTCTCGGGTTCTCTAGATGGTCAGATGACCCCAAGATGTGTTAGAAAGTCTCTGTTCCCATCCCAGCACTCAAAGAAGGAGTCAGAGCTCTTCATTTCTTGGTCTCAACGTTGTTTATTGTATCTTATCTATAAAATTCTTTCTCCTGAGCTGCTGAGGTCTGCTCAGCAGGACAGTCAGAGGCACTCTGCCTCCCACAGGGCAGTGTTATCTTTTTATACTAAAAACTACCTGTACAGTATTTACAGTTACTTCCCAATACCTATCACCTGTGGTAGACAGTGAGGTTCTACTTTAAACCAATCTAAAAGTGCCAACATCACCCAGAAGATGGAGGCCAAGAAGAAAGAGAAAGGCTGGACATGTCCAGATTCCTCCATCTTGCCCCCAGAACCCCCGTTCTAAAAACCCAAAAAAATCTATTTTTCACCCCATGATAAATTCACTATCATTCTACTTGAATTTTTGTGGCTTGTAATTCTTCATACACGGTTGGTAATTGTTTTTTCCAAGGGTTAAATCAAAGGCACAAGGGTCTTGGGCTCTGTGCCAAGGTCTCCGAGCCCCCTGACAGGGTCTCAGGCTCTCCAGGGCAGCCAGAAGAATCTCCTGGGTTCCAACACATCTCCTGTGTGTGCCCAATCCTCATGGCGAAAAAGCCAAAGGACCAGCATAGAATCCTTTCTGGATGAGAGGAAACGGCCTTGGATCCCAGCAGGGGAGGTGCACATTCAATATCAGAAACAATGTTCCCTGACAGGGTGGTCAGGCCTGGGAAGAAGTTCCCGCAGGCTGGAGCTGCAGTCAGTGTCCCTGGAAGGGGCAGGAGCCGTGTGGATGTGGCCCCTGGGGACAGGCTCAGGGCTGACGATGGCGGTGCCGGGCCGGCAGTGGGAGCGATGCCTTTGAAGGCGCCTCGCAGCCGGACGAGGGGCTGGGACGCGGCGCCGAGCCCCGGCACAAGCGTTCCCCAGGGCCGGGGCTCTGGGCCGGCCCCACGGGTGCCTTCTGGCCTCGGGGAGCCGCCCCGGGGGTGCCGGGCAGCAGCCGGGGCCGGCCGGGCCCCAGGGCCGCGCGCAGGCCGAGGCGGCCCGTGCGGTTCCCTCAGGGCGAGGGTAGGCCGCGGGCCGGCCGCCATCTGCAGGCGCGGTGCTGCTGGCAGCGGGCGCTAACGCCGGGGCCGTGCCGCCAGGCAGGGGCAGCGGAACAGCCCCCGCAGTGCCCGCTCTGCCCGCCTGAAGAGCCAGCGGCGTTTGCTGCGGGGCACCCCCTGCCCGGGCCACGGCTCCGCTGCCTGGCGCTGCACCCGAGCCTCCTGTGGGACAGGGACCCCGTCTCGGGCTAACGTTGCCAGTATTTGCTGCTTGGCCTCCTCATCTTCCTCGTTCTACTCCAGGACGCCGATTTCATCCCAGTCATGATCCTCCCACAGCCAGGCCTTGAGCCAGGGCCTCAGGGTGCCGCTGGATTCCCAGCTGTGTAGGGACAGCTCTTGGCCGCTGTCATCTTCCCTGCTGGACTGCTCCGAGGATCTTCTCTTCCTTTGCCTTTGGGCACCTGCTGGCAAATGCACACTTCCCAGAGTGCTCATCGCAGCTGCTGCCCTCTCTGGGGCACAGCTCGTGTGGGCTCTGTTCTTCCCCTTCAGAAGCCTCTGTTTGGCTCTTGGCTTCTTCCTGGGGCAGCTCTTTCTTGGCATAAGCATTCCATTCAGAGAGTCCCTGTAGGTTTGTGCCTTCTCCTGGGGACAGCAGGCACTCAGGACATCGTTCCCAGCATTCATGGCGGGGATAATGGTCTCCCTGGCACAGGCCCCCGCAATCCTCCCAGCCACAATCTCCTGGGCAGGGCTCTTGCTCCCTGCCTTCTTCCCACTCTGAGAAGTCCCAGTAGCTCCCACATTCCTCCTGGCACAGCTCTGACTCAAAGCCGTCATCCCAAGGGAAGAGCTCCAGGAGGCCACAGGTATCTCCTGGGGACAGCTGTGGCTCAGCACTGCCTTCCCCTGGAGTCCCCTGCTGGCCTTTGTTCTCTTCCCCTGAGCCCTTCTCGGCCGCCTCCTGCCCCCCACTCGAGGCCTGGGCTTTCTCAGGGCCGGGCGCAGGGTTGGGGGTCTGGGAGTCGGGCTGTGCCTCGTCCTTGTCCATGGCTGCCGTGCTGCGGCACAGACAGGGCCGGGACACGGTGACACAGCCGCTCTTCTGGCACCGGCCAGCTCAGGGCCCACAGCATCACTTATATACCCCCAGCCAGGGGGGAGCTCTGCCGTGTCACAAAGGGCTTTGAGCACCTGGTGTCACCCAGGGCTGTGACACAAGGTGCCTGTGTCACAAAGGGCTTTGGGCACCACAGTGTCCTGCTGTGTCACCCAGGGCTGTGACACAAGGTGCCCGTGTCACAAAGGCCACCCCTGCACCCCTTGAGCTGCCTAAGGCTCTGGGACTGGCTGGGACAAGCCTCAGCCTTGGGGCATCCAGCTGGAGACCATGTGGCAAAGTCAATTGTGTGGGTTTTATTGAGCTGTTAATGCAAGAGACAAGGGGAGAGAAAGAAAGAGAGAGAGAGAGAATGAGAGAAAGAGAAAGAGAAAGAGAAAGAGAAAGAGAAAGAGAAAGAGAAAGAGAAAGAGAAAGAGAAGAGAAAGAGAAAGAAAGAGAAAAAGAGAGAAAGGGAGAAAGAGAGAAAGAGGGAAAGAGAGAGAGAAAGAAAGATAAAATTTGCAGGCAGGAAATGTAACCCCCCCAGCTGGGCTGGATCACTGCAGTTGGACTCATTCTAGCAATACCCACATGAGCTGAACACAAACAACGTATGTATATGTACATTGCAACTGCAAATTATGTTACAGTCCGGTTAGATTTACAATGATAATAAAATCTAGCATACAGAGAAATGACCAGCAACGACCAGCAATCAGCATTTAGGCCATTATTCAGCTATAAATCCAGAAAATAATGGGTTTTTTCCAAACCTCCTCTTCAGTTTTATTGTAGGGGGTTTTTTTTACATCCTAGAGATAAATCTCAGGCAAGCAGGAGCAATGCATTAAAACAATTCTCTCTTCCAAAGTACTAGGCAAGTTAGTAAAAGTTACTACAATGACTTCAGGAAGACCAAAATCATATCTTCATTGATGTGCTTACACTCCAGAGATATAAAGTCTATGTACTGAGCAAGAAAACTTCAAATCAGTTAATAAAGAACAGATTACAATTTTTTTTGAACCTGCTGATTTTTCATTCCTGGCATTCTCACTGTTATTTCAGTGGTTGTGCCATAAACAAAGTAAGCAGATACACGGGAATGGCTGTCTGAAGGAAAATATTTATTGCTCCACTTCTCTCTTTCTACCAGGGATAATTCTTTCCTAATGAATCAAAGGAGGACATGACCAGAGTCACTCTCCTACAGGAAGGTCCTTATAGAAAAGGCTTTGCTCAAAAAAGTGCCATGGACTTGTCCACCTGCAGATAAAACATCCAAGTGTGTGTTGTACATGTATTCGCACACATGTACTTATGTGACCTGATAAAAATAGTGAAAAAGCTCTTTCTCACCCAAGTACCGCATTTGACAATGCTCTCTTTGCTTACACCCATGTACAGAATTTTACAATTATCTCTTTAAAGAAAGCTATCCAGAGGTATTGTTGCAGGGCAAATACCTCAGAAATCTTAGATTTGGATAGCAGATCGTACTTTGCCCTCTCAAAGGGCATTTATTTGCAGCAAAGAGTGCTAAAGGGTACTGACAATGTGCAAATCCTGATTCTCTCCCTGTGTGGCCAATTTTGTACCATTCAAATTCAGGTAACATCAGTGAGACTTACACATCAGCAAAACTGATGAGAAGAAAACAGAAATCATGTTGATCTCACAGGGCTGCAAAGCAAACCATTGCCCCAATGGCTGTAACTACTATTTTTTGATTGCTTATATGAGATTCACCTGAAAGATAATAGGACAGTGTAGAAGACTGTATTAGAGTGTCTTCAAAGATTATTGCCACATTTACAGGCTACTAGATAGGAAAGGTGTCTTTCCACCTAAGATCATCTGTTTGGATTGGAAAGGACCTTAAATCCCATCCATTGCCAGCCCTGCCGTGATCAGAGACACCTCCTGCTGTCCCAGATGGCTCCAAGCCCTGTCCAACCTGGCCTGGGACACTTCCAGGGGCAACCACAGCTTCTCTGGGCACCCTGTGCCAGGGTCTGCCCACTCTGCCAGGGAACAATTCTCCATTAAACTCATTTAAAGCCATTCTCCCTTGTCCTCTTACTCCATATCCTTGACAAAAGTCCCTCTCCACCTCCCTTGTGGTCTCTTTAGATGTTTGCCATTGCCTGTGGTGCACACTGGCCTGCAAAAAGGAAAATCTACTCCATAGATATTTTGCAACTGTGAATTCTGCACAGGCAAAGATAGTAAATCTATATGTGTCCAGCTGAACCTGCTTGAATTGTAACCCTTTAAAAACTGTGACCAAATCTGAGACTTCTCTGAGTAGTTCAGAAAGACAGGGGGGGGGGTCTCACTGAAGCTTCAAATTCAACAGGAGGGACCAAACCTGATTACACTGCAGTAGTGGCTAAGAGCTGTTATGTAGAAACTGTATTGGCAATAAATGTAATAATAGTCATCCTCACAATAATAATCACTGCATCCTACTTCATCCCCAGCCTGGATCAACCCCAGGAGTTGCCCTGAACCAGATGCAGCACCAGAACTTGTTGAACTTCAGCAAGTTCCCACCTCTCCAGGCTGCCCAGGTCCCTCTGGTTTCATTCCTTCCCCTCCTTTTTCCACATAAATAATTTGCAAATCCCTAGTAAAAATGAACTGAAATCATAAGCAGAAAAAATTGCAACCCCCCCCTTCCAAATTACCTATGAAAAAAATCAGCTCTTTTGTCCACCTACATGGGCAGTGAATTTTTAATGGAATTCTTTATACAGTATGTACAGCTTAGGTTCATCAGTGCTCAAAGGAGCATTGTTACTGAAATTTATGGATCTCCCAAAGCCATTAGATCTTGCTTTGAGACATGCCTCATTTTTATGAGTGCTGAAGTTCTTTTCAAAGTAGGAATCGCAGATGCTTTGCACATTTAATAAATTGATCTCTCCCAAGTTTTAATTTATGCTTTGTTAAGTAGTGCTCCTGGCTCATGCATTACTCAGTCTCAACGTCTCTGCAGATTTGACTGGTTCCAGGTCAGCAGATCTTTCTCACTCCCTGTAGCACACTTCTGCTTTTCATCCTTGTAACAGACACATCATTACAGAACTGGGATTGCAAGATGTCAGGGGGGTTGCGTGGCAAAGCACAGGCATGTCATTCCTCTTGCTGATGCACAAGCTATACAAATATATGAGTTTTGAATTTTAAAGCAGGTAAGTCTGCCTGAGGAGAATAAAGCACTTATTATTCTGCTTCTGAAACTTCAGAAAGAGAGAGGAAAAATTGAAGCTGCAGATGAATAAACTGGTGGCGAACTTTATAAACAGCAACTTTATATATATATATATATATATATATATATATATATATATATATATATATATATATATGTATATTTATAGATATATATATATTTATATATATAGTTACATACATATATATAACTATGAAATATTACTATATATATAAAGAAATATATATCATTTAAACAGATAAAAATAGCTATAATTTTTCATTTACCTCATCATCAGCATCGATCAGGTAATTATGATCAAGATTTTTTAAATGAAAAATCATTTTAATATAGTCTCAGTACAAAATCAGGGTGATATATCACAGGCAGATTTTTTAAAATTAATTACTTGGAACAATGTAACAACAAAGAAAGCGAAAAGCATTTTCAGGTAAGTGCAGGGCTGATGAGGCTGCAGGTATCTGACAAACAGTCTTTCACTTTTGCACCTCTCATGCTACATATGCTAACCTTCTTTATAAAACCTATCCATCTGCAGAATGCAGCTTCTTGTAAGTGGCTTGGGCAGCAACAGCCTTGTCCAGCGCAAAAGATGGAATAAACTGAAGTTGCTAAGTTTTATTTCAAAGAAAACAAAATTAAAATATTCACTGGCTGTGGAAGCAGGGCAAAACCCTGACACTCCCACCTTTTAAAAGGTATTTATATTTATCTGTGTTATACCCCAGCTGGACACAGACACACTCAAGCAGCCAAGGCAATGGGTTTTCCTCTAGAATACTGGGATATCAGCAGAAGGAGTAAAAAGGTGTTGCAAGAGCCCTTGGAAAGAGAGAACAGCTCTCACATTCACCTTGAGAGGCTGAGTGAGACACTGTCCCTGCCCTAAGTCTTTCCCAAACCATCCCCAGGCCTTTCCCAAACCTTTGCTAGTGGCTCTGTCAGGTCAGCACGTTCCAGGTAATGTCCAGGTCAAGCTTGGCTTTCCCAACATTGTCTCCTGCACAGCCAAACTCCTTGATAACCTCCAGACCTCTCAGGCTTATCTCTGCAGACAACTGGCAGTAATTCACATTTCGTGTCTTTCACCAAGATCCCGACTTTGTTATTCTTGCTTAGCCCAGGATAAATCAAGAGAAAAGGTCTTGGAACGGGCTATATAATAGTGTTAAATCTAAAAAAGCAGAAAAGCAGGGATGTTTATTAAATATTAAATAGACGTTTCCAGATTTTCCTAAGACTGTTACAGTGGCTGGCAGGAAGAAAAACAGCTTAACCGATATTAATGTAGCTTGGTTTTTACATAAAAAACATTACCAGTGTCCTTTTTCTCTCTTATGTTTTAAGTACATTTTCAGAGCTACTACTACTGTAGGGACTTTTTTCTATTACTGTATTACTTTCTAGCCTCAGGTAATGTAATTTTTTTTTCTCCCCCCCTAAATACAAAACAAAATTATTTCCTGGAGTTTGCATTAAAATGGGATTTCTGCAGTTTTCACGGGGCTTTAAACAAGCTCCAGCCTGCACAGGGATGTCCTTCATGCTGTCATGTACACTGGCCTTTCAAACATGAAAATGAGGAAAAAAAGTATTTGCAAGTCTCCAGCAACATAAGGAGAAAATAATCCTAATAATTCTTAATAACCAGGTACTGAGTCCAGCCTGCCTCGGGAGAAAGGATAAAGAACACAGCACAGCTACTGACTGTAGATCCCTCCTCACAAAATGGTGACACTGAGTGCCATGAGGAGCTTTTTTATCCAGACTTTCACTGTCCTCAAGTTTTCAGGAAGGATTTTCAGCTGTCATCGTTTTCTGGCCCAGGATGCACTGACAGCCCATCAGGTCCTGCAGCCTCCTCCTCTGTAAGGTCTGTCTCTTCTCAGATCAGTCTCAATTTCTTTTTCTCACATTGGAAGGCCAATAAAAACTTTTAAGTATCCTGGCCAAGATTATCTGCTTTAAAGATAACTATCTCAGCCCAAGTTTCCTAAACTGTAATTTATACTTTGATAAATGCCTTGATAGTGGAAGCTGAACCTTGGGATATCCTGTCCCACCATCTTATTCCAGAAACTGGTTTGCAAAGTAACTAGAAAAAATTGATTAAATGTCAGTAAACAGTACTCTATTGAAGAAAAAGGATCTTTTTTTAAAGACACTTGTGCAGTTCTTTTTCACTTTGGCATAAAACCCAGAGTATTTGGTATATTTCTGTATATCTATCACTCCCTTCCCCAGGAATCTTTGTTGTGCAAGCATGATTTAATTAATCCTCACAAACCTGCCTGAAACATAATTACTATCTTTTGAAGATAAGGACAGATTTATTAAAATAGCATGTCCCACTTCAAATCAAAATCTTTTTTTCCCCATCCACAAAAACAAAGGTAAAGAAGAATGTCACTTTTATACTGGAGAGAGAATATGTGCAGGCAAAGAATTATCTTTGTTTATTGAGGTGCTTTTGAATCATCCACTTCTAGCTGAAAAATTTTCTAAGCACTCAGCCAAAAGTCTTTGGTGTTCCCTGTAACACGGTGCAGATGGACACAGTGACGTGGGGATGAGAGTATAGGATGTGGCACCCATCACTGAAAAGGTCCTATTCAGATCAAACTGGTCTCACTAAAATGAAACCAAATGGAAATATAGCCACTTGTGGTTTGGTTTGGGGCTTTCTTTGTTGTCCCTTCTTCAATTTCTGAATCAATTTGGTCCATTGGGATGGAATCAGTCAGGGGTCGTCTACCTACCACAGTCACTTCTGTCCATAATCTGGTAAGATGTGTCATTTTCTGCACAAAAATTTCCATAACCAAACATCATTTGAATAAAAATAATTTTGGTTCCTCTTTCTGGGGAATAAAGATGCTCAGAAAGAGGAAAAAACTCTCCTGACTCCTCTGGAAAAGGTAAAAAGTACTCTGGAAATGTCACACTAAGTTCTTAAATATTTTAAAAAGTTTTTCCACATTCTTTTGAGTTAAATTTGTCTGCTATTTGTCTTCCACAGCAAATTCTACCTTTTGAAAAATATTTGAAGAAGAGAGAAAAAGGATTGTCCCCCTGGAATTTGTTTGGCCAGCGTTGCTTCCCTCAGAGCATTAATGAAGGTTGGGGTAAAAGAGGTGCACCTGATCCTACTGTCTTTGAACTCAACAGACATGGATTGGCTGAGGAAAATCCCAAAGAAAGTAAATTATTTTATAATTATTTTCCTTTTTCAAAAATATATTTAAATTTTAATTATTTTATTTTTATTTTAAGGTTGGGTTTTTTTGTATTTCTTTAACATCCATCTCCAGTTAAACTCTCTGGTCCCTACACATTCCTTGCCAGAAGATTTTTCCATTATTGCAAGAATAAATCACTTTCAGTGCCACATTTACTTCTCAGTTGATATTGTCATGAATTCAAGTCTGCAATATTAAATAACTCAAAGAAAATATTAATGTTCATATCAAGTAACTTTTAATGACTTTAACAAATTCCAAGTACTGTTTATTCTTGTGAGTCACTGCAGCTCCCCAGATTTTAGCAAATTAAAGCATTGGCCTTCAAGTTACACATGGAAGGGCCAAGTATCTTGTTGATTTTGGACTACAAGGTGCCAGAGAGTTCTGAGAATTTAATGGGTTTTATGTTCTGAACACAGGTGACAAATATTAGTCATGACTTTATATTTTGTACACTGCATATCCTGTTTTGAAAGGACAGCAAGTTTGGGGTATCTGTAACAATCTGTGTAAAACTTACAAGAAGGAACATGGCAAGGCGTTGTTGAATGTAATACGAAAAGCAAAAGTGGTTTCCTATTTATCAGAGGAATCACAGAATCACAGAATGGTTTGGGTTGGAAAGGATCATGAAACCCATCCAGTGCCAGTCCAATGCCATGGCAGGAACACCTCCCACTGTCCCAGTGTCCAGCCTGGCCTCGGGCAGTGCCAGGGATGCAGGGGCAGCCCCAGCTGCTCTGGGCACCCTGTGCCAGGGCCTGCCCACCCTGCCAGGGAACAATTCCTCATTGCCGAGATCCCAGCCAGCCCTGCCCTCTGGCACCGGCAGCCAGTTCCTGCGGCCCTCGGCAATTGTCCGTGTCCATCTTTGCCGCGGCCCCTCCGGGCCCTGTGAGGCCGCCCTGAGCTCAGCCCAAAACTTCTGGTGCCCGGGTGAGCGATGGCAGCCGTGGCACCTTTGCTGCCGGCAGAGCTGCTCCATCCCTGTGCCCGTGCTGGAGCCTCCTCTGGCCTGGCTGCAGCAGCTGCAGCTCCTTGCTGGGCTGGTCCAGGGCTGCACACATTAAAACATTATCTTGAGAAATTCACCAATACAATATATCCCTGCAATTAAAAGAATTCCAAAGGGAGGGATGGTAAAAATCTCCCTCACCCAGGATGGTACATTTTCTGTTTAATAATAAAATAATACTACATCTCAGGAACTCGGCATAAACAGGTCATTTGTGCTTGTGGTGAAGAGGGAGTTTCTCTTCTGCACAAATTGTTATGAAATTATTTTTGTGTGCTCCATGCATTTCCAAAGGTATTTTTGCATTCTGATTGTTCATTAATAGGGCCACTGCAAAATATGAAAGACTCCCCATAAAAATGTATGAAATTATACTGTTTGAAATCATCAAACCTTATAGCATAGTTAAAATATAAAGTGCAAATAACTTGCAAAATCTTTTACAAGCATGTCAGCAGAGGAAGAAACTGTTCTCAGTCAGCTGTTTGGGCTGCTGGCTAATGGCACAAAAGGAATTATGTGTAGGAATTAAGGAATTATGTAGAAGAGAAGAAAACCTGTGACCAATTCAGTCTTAAACTTCTAGATGAAATGGGGCTTGCGAGGATGGGTTTTGTCCAGTTTCCATTAAATTTGTGGGCTGTCCCCAGCATTACTGAGGAAAGACCCCCAGTGCCTGTAGCCAAATGTGTTAGCAATGCAGGAACCCAAAACTTGCTTTTAGGTGCACAGATCTATCTCAAGTAGCCTCAGTGATGCTATTTGCTTCCCAGTACTAATAGAGATTAATGGATTTATTAAGAGTGATCTCTCTTTGATTTGTTTTTCAGAATAGAATTAAAAATTGGCACCAGAAAAATCAGTAAATAAACCCAGCTTGGCAGTATGCAGAAAATATATTTAACAATAAAATCGAATTTTAAAAGGTTCATTTATTTCTACAGTGAAGTCACAGAATCTTTTAGATTGAAAACGACCTCCAAGATTCATAAAGCCCAGTTTTTGACCAATCTCTGATTTGTCAGCCAGACAAGATCACTGACAGCCAGGTCCAACCATTCCTCTTCCTCACTCCTTCTACAGTTCAGAATATAGGGCATCAGTCTAAATATTGTTTTTTCCCCGTTTCCCCTCAATCTGCATGCTGGCCCACTGGTCCTCACCAGCTGGTCCTCACCAGCTCCTGATCATTCCTAAATTCCTCAGTCACATTATTTTAACATATGCCAGCTTTGTTAGTATCTCTCTTCACACTTCTTTTCAAATGGTCACTGTTTTTCCCAAGATAATGAAAATTGAACCAGGTCAACACATCTCCCTTTGTCTTTGTTCCTGGGGTGTTCTGTACCTTCAGTTTTTTCTCCACATCATCTGCAATTAAAAATTTACCTGTTTTGTCATCTCCAGGATGCTCTCAGATATTTCCACACGCTCTCCAAAGTCATTCCCACAGTTGTCAGGGTGTTCAACTCTGCCTCTCACATGTGACTCCCAACACATTCTGCCTTAATTTTCAGCAGCAAAACTGATATTAGGGACCAGGCTGCTTCCTTTGTCCCCTGGAAAAATTATTCCATTTTCTCCAACCCGCTTCAAAAAGTTGACAGGACATTGCTTTTGATGTCTTGTGGTTAATGAAGATTGCCCAGGAGTGAGCAGCTAATTGGGGGCCAGATCCTCTCTTTGACTGGTAAATGCCTCTGGCTTTCTTCCAAACTCGTTACCACAGATTTACAACACTTGTAGAGTGAGAGGTACAGCTGGCCTAGTAAATCCACTCACACATAAATGCCGAAAAAAATGACAAAATTGTCACCATTTAAGTGAGTTATGCTAACTTCAGGATTCCTGGCTGTGCTGGGAGAAATGTGGAGCTCTATATATAACATCCACCACTTTAGGGGGATTGCTGCTTTTTTGTTATCAGGGGTTTAACAGTAAAAACACAAAATGTTCTTGTACTATATACAACAGACAAAAGTAAGGCCTTGTGCCCTCCAGCTACGGTCTAGATCACATCAGATTTCTTCCACAAGGCCAAATCAATGGCCTGTGTGACATCTTTCTGCTAAGGAATGAAATTCTGCCATCAGATGTTCCCCCAGGCTTCAATAGACTTCAACAGGAACAGCGTGTTCCCATCCAAAATCAAATCTGACCCTCACAAATTGTGCTGTTCCTCTCTACATTTTGGAGAGAGCATCAATGCTGTCAATAAAAGGAGAAAAAAGAAAAAAGAACAGTGCCAAGTTTTGCCAGAAAATTTAGCAGATTATAGCATGCAACAGCTTGGACTGGGTATGTGTCAGAACTGCGAACAGGAATCACTACAAAAAATGAAAAGCAGTTATTTAGGGAGGTGGGGGAAGCTAGACTAAGAGACTTGACAAAAATATTTTGTCAAATGTGTGTTGCCCCGAGCTCCAGACGCCTTGGGCAGGACTGCTGCTCGTAGTCAAGCTGGACCTCCTCGGGGGAGTGTTCCTACACCAACATTTCCATGTGCTTAAGAGTGCAGAGAGAGACAGAACACATCCATCCTGGGAGCACAGGCGGGAACCTGGTGGGAATTAATCATGGCTTAGGTGGGAAGGGAAGGGAAGGGAAGGGAAGGGAAGGGAAGGGAAGGGAAGGGAAGGGAAGGGAAGGGAAGGGAAGGGAAGGGAAGGGAAGGGAAGGGAAGGGAAGGGAAGGGAAGGGAAGGGAAGGGAAGGGAAGGGAAGGGAAGGGAAGGGAAGGGAAGGGAAGGGAAGGGAAGGGAAGGGAAGGGAAGGGAAGGGAAGGGAAGGGAAGGGAAGGGAAGGGAAGGGAAGGGAAGGGAAGGGAAGGGAAGGGAAGGGAAGGGAAGGGAAGGTGTCGTTGGAACAAGAGGTCCCTTGGATTGAAGGTTCCTTCCAATCCAAGCCACTCCATGATTCTGTGATGTGGTTGTTGTGCTCCCCAAATGCTGCCTGTGGGATCTTCTCCTCTGGAAACCTCAGCCACAGTGCAAATCTGGGCTGGTTAAGGAAAACCATTTCCAGCAGAAGGCAAAGCAGGCAGAGGAAACAAGGGACTGGAAGAAAGTGACCAAAACCAGTAGGCTACAGCTGCTTTAATATCCTTCCCGAGCCAAGGATGGTGAGGTCCCAGCAGTGTGACAAGCATGTGGAACACTAAGATTTAGTAGAAATAGCAGCAACCACAGGCAAAATGTACCTTTTCATTCACCAAACTTGTCTTTGGTAACTGCTGCAGCACAGATGTCCATCACAAGGACACAAATCAACCACAGAACTTGTCACCAGAGCCTTGCCCAACATTATTTGTTGCTAAAGGCAGTCTTTTTCCTAATAGGAACACAAAATTCGGTCTCCTCCCACACTAGCTTTGCAGCAAATGGAATTTTAAAATACTCCTTCAACACTATCAGTTTGTAATCTCATTGATATTTCTTACTTTTCCCTGGTAAGTTTTACAAACAATTTGCTCACAGTACTTCTAGTCAATGTTCTGTCACCCTTGACAGCAGATCAAAAACTCTTTTCCAAATTTCCCAGCATTTCCCTTCCCTTCAGCTCAGAGAAGCCCAGGTGATGTTCTGCAAAACAGAGGGACCATTTGGCAAGGGCAGTAAAAACAAGAATTAGCAACCAACTGCCAGCAGCAGAAGGGACCTTTTCAGTAAACATTTTCAATAAATTCATAAATAGCCAAGCCAAGAAGAGAGGAAAAAAAGTGCAGTCAGATTTGTAATGCCCTGGAGGATAACAGTTTGATAGTTATTTACAGGATGGAAAGGATGGGGCTGGAGCTTTGTTACAGATACTCTGAAGTTTGTTGTTTTTCTCTCCCTCTGATCTCACTTACTTTTACATGTTGTCATTACAGGCATCCACACACCAACAATCTGATAGCAAGCATGCTCAGCTCTTTCAGGCAGCAACTGCTACAACATTTTGTTGGTACTCTCTCACAGGGAGGAATTAAAAAAAAAAATCAACTTGATTTTAAAGCCTGCTGCACTAAACATACCAATTTGTTGCTCAGTAGATTAAATAATGTGCCAGATAAAGAGTGTTGCTCCACGCAGACATCAAACCTCAGGCTACATTTTAATCAGAACCAAATACTGCAACACCAACTGCATGGGAGGAGAGAAAAATGGCAACTTTCAAATTTAAATAGCTTGTTCTTCTTTTTGATGCCCTGTGCTTTGGGCTTATAAGCTGACAGTTGTGCCAGTGCAGTCACTCACTCCCCAGGTGAGAGAAAACTTCAAAACTCAGAGGGATGCCCTTAGGAAAGGGAGATAATTGCCATATTAAAACCTCCACTCCCGCTCTCTCAGCCACAAAGGCGGCAGGATGCTTTAGCTCACCAGTCAAAACACTTCCAAAGGAGAAGTGCTCAACAAGAAAAAGCAAAATACTGTAACAATAGCCTCTGATATCTATTTCCATCTCCACTTATGGTCTTATTTCCTTATGAAGGAGTTGGAACAATAATTTTCATTAGTCTGTCCTCCAACCACAGCAGAATAACATTTTTCTAGCATTTAAAATAAAACCACAACCCATCTAAAATTACAGCTTGTCCAGCAAGAAATAAACTAAGACTACTGAACTGCAGAAAAAGAAATCCACAGTGGGTAGTAAAAGATGGGACAGGTAATGCTGCTTCTAAAACAAGAGACTGTACCACACAGCCTGTCCACCTGGGGAGGGAAACCATCAATAGTGTGCAGCCATGATCCCATTTCATGTCTTTTTTGTTTCATTTTTATCTCATGGGTAGCTTCAGTTGCAGCAACAACTGCCTCAAAGGAGCTGCAATTCATGCCAGAAGGTTAACTCTTCAAAAAAAAAAAAAAAAAAAAAAAAGAAAGAAAGAAAAGAAATCAAATCCTCTGATAAAAGAAGCCAAATAAATGACAGTTTTGGCAGATGTGTGAGGAACAGGTCAAATTCATCCTTGGTGTAACAATAGTCTGCTTTGCCTACATAACCACAGAAAAGAATACAAGTCACTATTTTAAACATAATGAGCAAAATGTGTTCTCGTTTTACTGGATTGCAATTCATCAGCACTTGAGATACTTAAGGGAGAAAAAACCCCAAAGTCCAGCACTCCAGATTTCATGATAATACTCATCACTTTCACTGAAGATAAATGCAGTTGTAATGTTTAGAACATGTATTTGGTTTAGAACATTTATTTGGTAATGAACCCAGGCAAGCGCAAGTGAGCATTCCCCAGGCTGTCACCATATCTTTGAAAATCACCACGCTGGGCCCAGGCTGAGGGTTCACAGCAGCTCAGTTCCCTGGGAAGGGCCAATATTCCATATTTCTGCACACCACCCCCTAGAGAGCCCAGGAACAGAGATACTCCAGAGCCAAACAAAAAACCCAGGCTGTGAACACAGGGTAATTACAAACACAGCCAGGCATGTTCTTACTCACAGAGAAGCTTGGGTCCTGTGATTCAACCAGAAACACTGGTGCTTAATAGGAATTAATTTCAGTATGCTGCAATATTGCTATAAAAATGGGTTAAAAAATAAAATAAGTAAATAAATAGATAAACCTGAATTGTGGACCATTTTATCCAATCAGCTGCTAATGGTTTTGCTGCTCAGACAGGGTTAATCAGACACACAAAATTACTTCCTGGCACTTTTGGAAAGCTTCTCCAATGATGACTCCAGCAAGACGAAAGGTTTCAATTTTGCAGTGTTTACACTGGCCTAAAGAACATTAGGTTTTATTTTATCACACCCCGTGGGACATATTCACTCAAAAGTCTTTTTTAAGACAGCTTAGAGCAAATCTAGCAGCCCAGTCTGCCTCTCATCTATGAACACTGAAACAAAGATTAATAAAGAATTAAACCATGAAGTAGAAAGAAAAACCTAAAACAAGTACATTTTGTAATAACAGCACAAGTATTTATTTTGTACATGCTTTACAGGGAATTTTCTGAAGAGAATTAGACACCTAGGAGCATTGCTAATTCCATGGAATATTGTGCTAAAGCAATCAGACTGCCTGGAAAACACATCTGGAGCAGCATTCCCAAGGTGCAGCACGAAAATCCTGAAGGGAAACTGAAGAAGAGTGTGGGAGTGGCAGGTGGGGAACTTCTGCCACTGGGAAGATCCAAGACAATCCCAATCCCAGACTAGCCCTGCGCTGTGTTCTGTGTCCCTGGGGTTTAACTGCCCCAGCTTTGCCCTCCCAGCTTTACCTGGAAAAGGCAAGGGGATGTCAGTGGCACCAGAGCCATCCAGGCAAGACGTCCCTCTTCATTAAAACACAGCTTTAAAATCATCAAATTTTATGTGCATCTCATGGGGGATTTACATCTTTGGAGTGAAGTACAAAAATCTGATGCTCAAGGTCTCATTCCTCTCTAGAGGCAAAGTTTTTATGTGTCTTTTGCAATAAGCTTATAGACTCCTAGAAACTTTTATTTTTTAAATTAAATTGCTGCTTTTTTACACATGCTTCCATTTAGACATTAACCCCCATGAAATTAAGCAACTGTACTGTTGGGAAGAAGGTGACCAATTATCACAATTCCACATTTTCCACACACTGATATAAAGCCAACTGCATAACAGCCCTACAGGGAAATAATTAATATATTTTTGCCCTGTAGGCAAATCCCAAATATAGCTTTTCAGTAATATGTTTAAAGCATTTTCATGTGCATACAGTCAAGCTCCTTGAGGTTTTCATGAACTGCTTAATTGGGCCCTTACCCCAATATGTTAATTAGATTAAGGCATTTGTGGAGCAAATGTTATTCGTCCTTACTTAGTAAGTCATAAATAATTAGAGAGCACTGCCCTGGTGTTGTTGTACGGAAGTATTTAGATGATGAACTAAGAAATCCCTCAAAGACACAGAATCCCAGGATATTTGGGGTAGGAAGGGATGTCTGGGTATGATCTGGTGCATCCCACAGGAAGGTGCCTAGCTGGGGCTGGGATGGCTCCACACAGGGACACTCCAGGCCCTCCCTGGGCAGCTGTTCCAGGGCTCTGCTGTCCCTCCATGCACACAAGTTCTCCCTCCTGCTGCCCTGCCCCTCGCTGCCCGCCCTTTGATGGCCGCTGCTGCTGCTGCTGGCACTGGCAGCACCGAGCAGAGCCCGGCCCGTGCTCTGGCAGCCCCTGCAGATGTTGGGGGGCGTTGATGGCATCCCCTTGGCACGATCCGCTGGGGCCAGCGGGGTCAGGCGTGGGGGTTCACCAGAGCCATCTCAAAAGTTCCAGTTTCTACAGTCTCAATCCAAAGGAGCGGCATCCGGCCAAAGGGTGGGGAAGATTCCTGGGCCATTGTGCTGAGAGCCCTCGGTGTGTGGGGCAGGCGCAGCGAGCGAGGCCCAGGCACCCAGTCAGAGCTTGTGGGGCAGGGGCAGCGTGTGAGGACAAGCCAGCATCCATCAGAAGCTGTTCCAAGCAGTGCTTTGGGCAGGCACAGCCAGCACCCCTGCAAACAATCACTTGGGATAACATCCAGCAAACGTCCCCCTCAGCCAGGCCCGGGCTCCTGACGGGGCCTTCAGGGCCCTCGCGGCCATCGTGAGGCAAATGAAGGAAACTCGGGAACGTCTCTCGCGGCCCTGTCAGGGCTCCCTTGTGCAGCCTGGCCAGCCCAGCTCCCACAGGCTTTGGCCAGCCCAGAGATGCTGCGGAGCCCAAATCCTCTCTTCTAAATTTTGTAAGGCACAGCAGAAGCCTGGGACATTTCTGAAATGTGAATTCTTCCACAAGGAGAAAGGAAGTCTTTCAGGGATGTGCCCCCTCTTCAGCTGTGCCCTGTTTCAGCTGCTGCTAGGACACTGTGGGATTTAATTTATTTATTTTTTAGCACTCCTCCAAGTCTATGCCCATGGCTCTCCTGTGTCCCTGGAACATGCAGCAGGTATGGAACAGGCTCATCTTTCCAAACTCCTCAGGCTGAAATTCCCAGCAGTGGTTACTAAAGCTTTGTTTTCTTAAGATCATGTTGGAATGCCACAGCCACCCTTTGGGCTCAATTAATATTTTCTGCCCTTGGAATCGGGGACTCTGGCTGCTAGGCACAGGCTCTGTCAGCAGAACAACTTCAAATGCACAAAACAATGGGTGGAGACTGTTCCCTCCTGTCCTCAGCAATACAACAGCCAGAAGAAATAAGCCCCTCTGGGCTCAGGGAATAAGAATTGCTGCTGTACAGGAAGAGTACAAGACAAGTGTAAGTGGTTTAAATAGGAATTAAATGGGATCCTGATACTCAGCATTATAGGGCTGGACTGGTTTCCTCTTGATGAGTGAAGTTCTGTGCGAACACTTATCAGCTTCTAGATATTTCACATAATTATATTCCATAGAATGCAGTAACTTTCTGGCACCATCCATGTGTGAATTCTTCTCTTCTTTAGTTAGATGGGATGCTGGCTGATTTTTAGGAAAAAAAGAAAGGGGAAAGGGGTGTAGATGCCCATGGGTCTATTCAAAGAGATGACTGCAGCAAGTAGAAGTAATTTTTTAACTCTTTATCTAAAATTCTGGGCACAAATTTCACCTGAATTCTTTCACAGCTCCAGATTCACCAAACTGCATTTTCCTATCCCTCTAATGACCCTCCCCAGCCCCCTGAGTGCCATTCACTCTCTTTGCAGCGTGACAGACTCAAACTATGTAGGATGGCCACAAAAAACCAAATTTCAGTGTTCCCTGAGGATTTCAAGGCTCCCTCAGAGCTGTGCTGGGCTACCAGAGCAAGGAAAGAGGAAAGGGGTACCTGCAGCTCCCATCCAGACAGGAAGGAAAAGAAATCCCTCCCTCCTTTCAAACTTGAGCGCCTTTGGTTTCTGGAGCAAAACTACCAAAAATAAGCCCTGTGACTCCTAAACTACAGCAGACCAAACAAAAGAACAGAAAACATTTATTGTTGCTAGTACGTGAGGGGAAAATACTTGCTTCTCTTTATTTTTACTTTTTATTTCTGTTTATTTAATGTTTTTTCACTTTTATTTCACTGGCATATACACAAAAGGAACATCTGTTTGGAGAAGGAGCATCTCTAAGTAGTTCTTTTCATTCAGGATTTTTGCTAAAGTTGCCCTGCTTCAAAAGCTGTTTTCTCAGAGAACCATAAACCTAAATACATGGCCTCTCCTGATACATTTCCGTGGAAGAAGATATAATTTGCAGCTTATTAGACAAAAGAAACCCCACCTTTATCTAATAACATTAGAATTTGGTGAGGTTTTTGTCTTCTTTATCCAGGCAGAAAGTTGGAATTTCACTGTCCCCCTCCAAAAAAGTTGCTAAATACTTTCCAGGTGAGTACAATCATATGTATTGTTCACCACCCTTTTAACCTCAACCATACTTCCCCTGCTGTATTTTCAAACACAAGCAATGACTAAATGCAATGTCTCATCAATTTTAAATTTTTTCTCCCCCTCATTTCATGCAGTGGGATTCATCCAAGCTGAACTAGTCCCAAAAGAAATTCTCAGTTTCCACATATCAAATGATCTCTCCTAAATCCTGCACTGCTTTATTGGTGCAGACAACACTCCACACCCTCCTCGTGAGCCCAGACCAAGGTCAGACTCTATCCCATCCCAACCCTGCTGCATCATTTCTGAACCCTCTGCACAGAGAGGAAGCAGGGAGAGTGAGCTCTGCTGTCATATGAACTGTAAATAATAAAGATAAACTACTAAATCAAACTTATATAATTAAACTTTTATGATACTAATTATTAAACTGCATTAAAAAAATAGATGTGCTGTCCATGTCTACTGTGACACTCTTCTTTTGGTGAAAGGCGCTCTGAAAACAGAACCCCTGAGTTTGGGAAAGACCTCCAAAATCATCCTGCCCACCCTTCAGGAGATCCCCACATTGTCATCCACCCCAGAGCCATGCCCAGCCATTCCTTGAGCACTTTTTGTTGCCACCACCTCCCTGTGCCCCTTCCAATGCCTTTCAGTGAAGAAATTCCTCCTGATGTCCAACCTGAGCCTCCCCTGGTACCTGAGGCCATTTCCCCTGGTGCTCTTGATGAGAATTTGTGTTCCACTTTCCTTATCTGTTGGAATCCTGGATGCTGAGAATTTTTAATTTTCTCTGCTGAAAGGCACAGACCCACAAGAGAACACTGCAATTTACCTAAGGCTTTGGAGAAGGTTTCCAAAATTGAATCCCACTACTGGGATTACAGGTGTGGAGATGGTTAGAAGTCCGTGATATCACAGGGTGAAAAACTTAGAGTTTGGGGTTTTAGAATATAGAAATAGATATGAAGCAAGATGGAGGTTTTAGGGTAGATTCAGGTTGTTCTTCTTTACCTTCTTCTTCCTTCTTCTTCATGGATTTGGGTGGTATTTTGTAATTGGGCAGAAAAGTCCACAGTGAGGGCTTCAAGTGATCAGTTATTGGGTTAAAAGGGAAAATAATCCAGGTGTCAGTTCTTAATTGGATAGTTTACTCTTAAAAGACCTTGGAACAAGAGATTATTGGCCATTTTGTGCCTTGCTAATGAAAGACTGCCAAACTCACCACTGTGAGGCTTTAACATTGATAAGAACCAATAAACACCTGAGTCTGAGTATGAACCATCATCTCCAATGCCTTCAATTCTGACCCAAACAGAGTAGGAAAAACAAGCAGAGAATCCATAGTAATCCACATGGTGTTGTCCCCAAATCTCAAAATCACCTGTTGGACCCACAGAACAGCTCAGCCCTTGCTTGTGCCCTCCCCTCTGGAGCAGGGATGCTGAGTGAGACACGGCCTCCAGCTTTAGGATGGCTATTGAATATCCTAAAATGCTTTAGTGGAGTAAGGAATGACTTCTGCAATCATGGACATTCCAATAAAATGTTAATTTTAGTAAATTCTTCACCTGAATGGATAAGGATTGCTCATTACAGTCTAAGAGGAACAGGGTTGGACAGGTATAGTGCAACACATATGCAAAGACTTTATCTCTCTTTATTTTGACAATCCACACGCTGCCAGAGATAGAGCTCCCATAACTTCCCACAGGAAAAACCAAAAGCCGTGTTCTGGAGTTGAACACTCCAATTAGAGCAGGAAATTTTCCAACCTTTAGAAAAATGTCGATTCCATGAGATCAGCATGCTCCCTTAGAACGTTTTGATTTCATCCAGTGCTTTGAGGGAAAGCAGCTGTCTGGTTCTGGGCCAGCAGCCCACCCTACAGACAGCCAGGACAGAAGCCATGGGGCTCAGGGCTCCTCCACTCGGCAGCCAAAATCCCCTGTTTGCACATCAAAAACCATCCTGTGACCAGGGCTGAGGAGCCTTGTGCTGCATCAGTGCTGCTCTGAAAACAGGTGGAAGGAAATGTTCCATCCATGAGAAGGTGTAAAGGTTTATGCTAACACAGCACCATATTAATTGATTTTTTTTTAATTTCCCACAGACCAGACACATTAAATGCCATCTGACTCTGTACCACCAGATGCAGCCATCACTGGGTTTGGTTTGGGAAATGTAAATACATTAAATTTATCTGAGGTTAATTGGCATCACATTGAGAAAAGGTTCCAAGTGTCCTGTAGAAACGCAGGAGAGAAATACACATGGACCTGTAAAGCCAAAGTCTAACTGAGTAGCATTCCTCTTTGGTACACGCCAAGTGAACAAAGATGATACTAAAAGAAAAAAAAACAAAAACAAAAACAAACAAACAAGAAAAAAAAAAAAGAAAAAAAACACCCACCAAAAAAACCACCAAAAAAACCCCAACAAAAACAAACAAACAAACAAACAAACAACACAAAAAAACCCCCACAAAAATAAAACCCCCCAAAAAATTGAGATAAATAATTACTCAGAATAACTCATTTTGTAAACCTTAGAGAGAGGGAACCATCTTGGTCAAAAGAATAGGCATTACTAGCAACTTAATTAGAATTATTAGCAACATAAAACCCTCAAGGAAAATGCCTTGGCAGAGCCTGTGGTTTTTTGGGCTGTGCTTCAGGCCCTTCAAAGAGGAATCCCATGAGTGCTGAGCAAAGCCTGCAATGAAATCCGAGCAAGTGGAAACCTTCTATCAGAGAGTCTAGAGCAGCTCAGAAGTAAAAGGACACAGAAATACACACATTACTCCCGTCTTCCAGCTCCTGTACTTACCGGGCAGTAAATGATGGCATAATTAACAAAAAATAAATGGGGTTCAGCACAAGAAAGTAATTGCCATTTCACCTAAGGCAGAGTTTAAATTATGCACATGCTGGTAGATGGTAGCAGGAATGAGGGCACTTCCATGGCCTGAGGAGAATCAGGGATGCCTTTTGCCCCCTCACCTCACACCCAGGGATATAATATATAATTATATACTATATATTATATTATGTTATGTTATGTTTCTTGGTTTTGACCAGAGCTGATAACTGAGGCTGAAGTCTCCCCGTCCTTCACTGGGCCTCTCTTTTTGGGTGGTTTATTCTCTTTTATCTCTGAGGTGGCAGCTTCTCTTCATGGATGTGGCTTCTTCATCCTCTGGCTTGGGTGGTTCTGGGGCTTTTTAATTTTCTAGGTAAAAATTCAGCAGCACAACCAGGTGAGAGTTCACTGCAGTCCAAGGCTTGGGCATAGTGCTGCTGGCGAGCAGCTTATGCTGAACAAGTTCCCCATAAGTGCTAAAAATGTTGTATGTAAGTGCAAAACAAGTCCTACCTAAGCAGTGCACCAAAATCACAAACAACTGAATGAAGCATTGACAGGCTTGGAAAACAAATTGCCTCAAATCTGAGACCATAAGAAAGGCAGAGAGCAGGAATTGCTGTGTTGAAAAGAAAGCCTATGAATTAATCATGTAAGAGTACTAAAACATTATTAGTTTTGAACACTGAAGGTGAAAGAACATTTGTTCACCAAAGGTCATTCTCCCAGCTCAGGGGGGAGTTTCAAAGAACACATGTTGGAAAATTTGCCTCAGTATTCATGTTATTTCACCCCTGGGCATCGTTTGCAGTGTAAAGAAATTAGTCTGGTAGCCAATGAACATCCTGGTGTTGAAACCCTCCAGGAAAAGTCAGCATCACTTAAAGTAACAATACCTCATGGCTGGTTCTCACAAGTATTTACTCTTTATTAAAAAAAAAAAAATTAAAAAATAAAATTATCCCAGGCAGTAGATTGAACAAGTCAGACTGATATAAAAACTACAGATCTGCTGCCAGCAGGAGAGAGGAACTTCAACTGTGAATCTCGAAGCCATCACCTTTGGAAAGGGGAGAAAATTAATGACAGCATTGTTTTAATGGGTGGAGCAGAGTGTGAGCACATGTCTGGAAAGGAGGATTTTCTGAAACAAACCCGGTGTGAACGGGGTATCCCACACCCAGATAGGGTTTCACAAGGATTTCTTGTAGAGGAAACACATTTAGAGAGGCTGTGACAAAGGGACGTGGTGAAACAACTGAGGAGAAAGTCTGACTGCAATCCAAGGTCCTTTCACTATTTCCCTGTCAGTTTCAAAGGAAAGCTAACATAAAGTAGATTTTTCCCCATTTAGTTCCATTTAATGGAGGCAGTGGTAATCTCCTTGGAATTTGGTGCCTCTCCAATGTTTATCACACCATTTATCATCCAGATTTCCAACTTGCAGAGATGTATCATGTGAAGCACAACTGTTAAATCATGTTACACTTCTAGCAAGAAATACCACTTATCATACATGAAAGGAGTCCAGGGGCTGATTTATGCAAATGGTTACATTAGTTACTTAATCCCATCGAAAAGGCAACAAAAAAAATGCTTTAAACTCGGATAAGATACCCTATATGAATGTTTCTAACACGAATACATACCAAAAGTTATTTTTAAAACGAATATACTGTACTACTAGTGTACATTTAATCAAATGTACACTCCATATACCTGGGGGTTTTGCCACTGTAATTTTATGAAGCATCCTTTACCATCCCAAATGGACACTTTCTAGTTCTCCCTTTGCAGAACAAGAATTAAGAAAAACATTCCCAAAGATTCACTAAAATAATGGATACTGACAGCCTGGCTGGACTATGCTGAGGATTTTTGTACGCTTCCAGCTCCTGGAAGATGCCTTGGAGATTTTCCTGAAAAAGTTGGATGCACATAATATATGGACTCTAATATCTACAAATAATATTACAAGTTATTCAAATTGACAAGTTATTACAAATTATTATTATTTCCAATTTTCAAATTATTATAAATTTTTCAAATTGTTACAAAATATTATAAATAATGGTAATAGATACCGTTTATAATTACGAATAATTACATATTTGCAAAATATGTAATTATTTGTAATAATATAATATAATATAATATAATATATAATTAAATATGTAATATTTGTAATTAAAAAATAAAAATATGTACATATGTACAAAAACATACAAATATGTACATTAATATCTGCAGGTTCTTGCGTATTTAAAAAAATAATGCACTAAAATGCAAATAATGCAAAAAAATCATTGCAAAAAATAATGTAGTTACTGTCAGAAATCCTGTATTTGTCTCATCACAGACAGCACTGAGTGCTATGCAGCAATTCCTATGCATAAAAAAAAGGAGCAGCATCTTCCCCTGCTGCCCATAGGAACAAATCAGTGGCTGCAAGCACACTTTAGGTAATTTTTGGCACTATTTCACTACTAAAATAAAAAAAAATTAACTTTTTTCTCTTCATTGCACAGCAGCCTGACAGGTGCCCTGCAGTTTTGCCAGATAACTAGTTAAGGACTTTAATAGCTGAGCTGCCTCCGAGCAGCATTTCAAGGACTAAATTATACAAGTCTCCAAATCCGAGCTGTTTGAACTGCAGGCTCCTGAAACTTATAGTGCCTGGAAGGAGGGCAAGGAACAAAACCACCAACCTAAGCATTCATTCACTGGTGGCATGGGGGCAGGGGAGGGGGAAACAAGGACCTGGGACAGCGGACTGAGTGGTTTTCCATCAGCAGAGAGGCACTGCAGCACCTCCACAAACCCCTCTGGCATCGCTGTGTCCCTCGGCAGCAGGGCTGGGAGATATCACAGAGCAGGGAACACCAAACTGAGCTGAAGGGTGTGGTGTGGGGCAGCAGCACTGGGGAGAGACCGACAGGGAAATCAGGGGCTCCACATGGACCAAAGGCTTTTTCAGAGTCATCTTGGGTTACAAAATGTGTCTGGGAGTGTACATTCGATTTCCATCTGGCAGTTCTCTCCTGTTGATTGGGCAGTTTTCTCTATCTCTCCCACAGCCAATCCTCCTTCCGGGAGCTCTCTGCTGTCCAAGGCCCATTCATCATTAATCACCTTCTGTGCATGGCCCATTCATCATTAATCACCTTCTCTCCATGGCCAGGGAGTGTCCCTGCAGGGCCGATCCAATCCCACCATCCCATGGGGAGATGCCCCGCCCAGGGGAGGAGCCAAGCATTCCTACCTGGATCCAGTCTGAGCTTTGGGACACCCCAGCAGCCTCTGCCCCCTGCATTGCCAGAGGAGCAGCTTTCTGCTCCCTGCATGGCCAGAGGGAGCCCAGGCCCATCTGCAGCAGCCCTGGAGCTGCAGAGGAAAACTCCCCCCTTGTGCAGGATCCCTGCTGCAGCAGAGCCACAGCTGGCACTGCAGGAGGGCTGAGCCCCCCTGGGATGGGGCTGGGACACCGCCCTGGCACTCAGGGGGCAGGGACTGTGATCACTCTGGCTGTGGGTTGTTTTTGTTGTTTGTACTATTTCATTTTTATTTGATTTTTCCTAGTGCAGAACTGGTATTCCTATTCCCATATCTTTGAGAGCCCCTTAATTTCAAAATTACAATAACTCAGAGGGAGGGAGTTTGCACTTTCCATTTCAGGGGAGGTTCCTGCCTTCCTTAGCAGACACCTGGTTTTTCAAACCAGGACAAGAGTACAGACCACATTGCACAGCCTGCATGCTTCAGGAAAAGCTTCCTGCAACCCAGCAGCAGAAAAAACAACAAAAATGAGGATGTAGCTCAGCTTGTTCTGTATAAACTTCTTATTAGAACAGCCCAAAGGTCAAGGAAAGAGGTGCGTCCATTCAGATAAATGTGGAGCTGGTAAGACCATGACAGGATCAAGGTTGAGCCTGTGTGAATGACAGGCTGGGATTAGTAATTGACAGCTCTTCAAAGGATGAAATCTGTTTGTGTGCCTGTTTCATCAAGAGGAAGTGGCCTCAAATGCACCAGGAGAGGCTCAGGTTGGACATCAGGAGGAATTTCTTCACTGAAAGGCCCTGGAAGGGGCTGCCCAGGGAGGTGGTGGCAATAAAAAGGTGTTCAAGGAGTGGCTGGACATGGCTCTGGGGTGGATGACAATGTGAGGATCTCCTGAAGGTTGGGATCTATTTTATATGCTGGGAATGTCCTGACAAAGGAAGGAATGATGAATCTGACTCCATGTTCTCAGAAGGCTAATTTATTATTTTATGATATGATATGATATGATATGATATGATATGATATGATATGATATGATATGATATTAGAGAATGCTATACTATACCAAAGAATGCAGAACTAAATGCTAAAAAGACAACAATGAAAACTCCTGACTCTTACCAGAGCCCTGACACAGCTTGGCCCTGATTGGCCAAAGAGTGAAAACAACTCACAGCAGAATCCAATGGAACAATCACCTGTGGGTAAACAATCTCCAAACACATTCCACACGAGCACAACACAGGAGAAGCAAATGAGATAAGAATTGTTTTCCTTTTCTCTGAGGCTTCTCGGCTTCCCAAGAGAAAATCCTGGGCGAAGGGATTTTTCAGAAAATGTGAAAGCCACAGGGCTCGATGATTTTGGAGGTCTTCCCCAACCTCAGTGATTCTGTTTTCAGAGCACCTTTCACCAAAAGAGGAGTGTCACAGTAGAGATGGACAACATACCTTATTTTTATGTAGTAACAATTTATTTTTATTATTTACAGTTCATATTTATATGGGTTTTTTAGAAGCCTTGTGTTTGATTCTACTTGGTTAGTAACTTGTTACCTAGTTTTTTGGCTAGTAATAGTGTATGTGTTTGTTAAAAAATTTTATCCTTAAGATGTTTACATTATTTTTTCATGGGTGTAGAATTATTTCTACAAACACAAACTCCTTTTCTCATGGGTATTTTTCAGGCCAGTTGTTAATCATACTCAGCTGAAGTAGCAGGCCTGAGCCATGATTTTACAAGGCCTTTTTTTGGTAAGGTTTTACCTATTTGCAACTGAAGAACTTTGGAGCTAACAGGCTGCTGAAAAATCCTCTTTGCCCAGGATCTTCTCCTGGGAAGCTGAGAAGCCTCCGAGGAAAATGAAAACAATAATTAGCTGACTGCTTCTCCTGTGTTTTGCTGCTTTGGAATGTGGTTGGAGATTGTTTATCCAACATGTGAATTGTTTTTACTTAATGACCAATCACCACCAGCTGTGTCAGGATTCTGAATCATGGGATTTTTCATTAGTATCTTGTTAAGCCTTCTGTCTGTAATTATTGCTTTCATTTCTCTCTGAGGCTTCTCAGCTTTCCAGAAGAAGAAATCCTGGTGAATGGATTTTTCGGAAAATATGGCAGTGACAGGGTTGAGCTTGGGGAGGACTTACCCGAACCCCAAGTACACACAGCAGCCTGTTAGCTCCAGAGTTCTTCAGCTGCAAATAGGTAAAACCTTACCAAAAAAAGGCCTTGTAAAATCATGGCTCAGGCCTGCTACTTCAGCTGAGTGTGATTAACAACTGGCCTGACAAATACCTGTGAGAAAAGAAATTTCTGTTTGTAAAAATAATTCTACACCCGTGAAAAAATAATGTAAACATCTTTAGGAAAAAAAAAATTTAACAAACACATGCACTAGTAACTACTAACCAATAAACTCCATAACAAGTTATTAGCCAAGTAGAATCAAACACAATGCTTCTAAAAAAAAATAGCATAATTAATATAATATAATATAATATAATATAATATAATATAACCATAAAATAATAAATTAGCCTTCTAAGAACATGGAGCCACATTCATCATTCCTTCCTGCCACGGGGGGATCCAGAAAATACCACATAGGCCTTCCCAATCTTCTGCTCCTCAGCCCTGTGACATGGCAGAGGAGTTGAAAAGAATGTTTGTGATGCCCCCCAGAATCCAAACTTCTACAAGGTGAGTAACGCTGGGTGCCACAGGGACACAAAGCAAAGGAGAATCCATTCTAAGGATGACAAGGAAACATCAACCCATGGTAACCACTAAGCAATAAAACTGTCAAGATGTTTGAAAATAGACCAATGCTGCAATTTTTCTCACCATACCCAGTAGCTATTATGCCTCACAACACTTCCCAGCACAACCACAATTCCCATATTATCATAATGAAGGGTATAGCAGGGATTACAAGAATTTGGGAACCACATGTCACCCTTTGCTGAGCAGCAGATGCATTTTTTTACTCCAGGTCTACAATTTCCACTGTTGTAGTTATCAAATAGTCACCTCTGCAGTAAAACACTTCGTGGTAACTGCAGCAAGCAGCTGAGGGGAAAGAATTACACAGTCAGGAAATGGGCAATAATCACTGAGGCAGCAGAGGAACCAGATGTTAATATGGGATTGTAAACCTGCTAAAAAAAAATACCCACACTCAGCTCTCTGATGCGAGGTGCCAGAAGGAGGTGAACAGGGTAACTGCATGGATTGCAGGCAAACAAAACACGAGTGGAGAGTAAAATTCATTTTGCTCTGATATGCTGTGGAGAAGTGATAAGGAGTGATGTGACCACCCTTACCACAGCCACAGATGCCTTTTGGGGCTACCTAAAAGCAGAGGCCAGACAGAATGAAGTGAATAAAAAGTGATTATATTTACTGAAGGGCGTTCAGGAACATTTTGGACAAAGTTCCTTGGGGGCTACACCCAAAAATGGACCACGGGTCGTGGGTTTGCACACTTTTATAATTTTGGTTAATTTGCATATTAGGGGTTAATCTTGTCACTGTTAGGTCAAATGTGACACACACACGTGATCAGGGTCCAAGAAGAAGAAAGTTTTATTCTGCGTGTTCTCCAGCTTATATACTCTTAATAAAGCGTGATCTTGACTTGTTAACTACATCACAATAAGTGATTACATTCATTGGTGCAAAGCAATTAGCATCAATATAATTGGCAAAAGTTTTACAGAAATTGAATAAGGCACATGTACATACCTACTTATGCATGTAGTCAGCTTACAAAGATTTTCATGTATCTTTTCTAATCTGTTTCCATGCTGACAGCCTTGTCTTCTTCCTTGCTATGGAAACACTCAAAAATCATCAGTTGTTATTTCTGCTATTAACTCAGCTTTGCTTGCAAGCCAGCTGTCCAGCCCCTCTATGTAATCTAACAATTCCAGCCTCAGCTAATGAAGTCATTTACCCCAAGTTTGCCCACCCAACTCACTTTTGTTTGCATTTCTGGGCCCTGGGGTAGTGAGGTGCCCTTGGTTACCAGGCCTGGCCTGTGTCTGCCCAGAATGGGACAGCAGCAGCTGACACTGAATGTGGAGTTTGGAGTTACACACACTAAAGAACTGCAGGATCGCAAATGTTGGAATGCTGGGAGGCACAAGACAGATGAGGGACTCTGGACCTGGTTAACATAAGAGATTTGATAACAGCATGCCTTGGCAACAGCAAAAGAACTTCAAAACTTAGACCTGGATTGCAAGAAGATTCAAGCAGACAGGTTTACTGGAAAAAGAAAATCCCATCAAGCTCTGCAAGCAAGAGATGTTACTGTATGCATAAGTTTGTGTATGTGATTTTAACCTAATCATTCTAGTACGCGTTGCTAGTCTCCCTAAAATAGAATTTAAACATTTGTACCCCACAATACAATTGGATTCTGATCACCAAGTCAGTCTCCCCATCTCTCTCCTTCACCGATACACAAAATATGAACAATTTAAAAGCTGAAATCCCAAGGCATCCCCCATCACCATCAGCTTTCTCCCACCACGTGCCTTCTCCCACCTTCTCCTTTTTTTCTGCCCTGTCCTGCTGGGGCAGCTCTGAGCTCTCCAGGGATTTTCCTCCTCTCTGTGCCACAAACCAAAGGCTGGAAATAAATGAGCTTTGCATGGATTGCAAGAACAGCAGGCAGCCCTGGGTTGGCAGGTTCTGACATTTCCCTGGTTTGGGTTTTCCAGGGCAGGGGATGTGCCATGAGGGAAGCTGCTCACTGAGGTCACTCAGTGACACCATCAGTCAGTCATGGAATAATTAAGGTTGGGAAAGACCTCCAGGACCAAGAAGTGCAAACTTCATCTGAACACCCCCCATGTCCACTAAACTGTATTGTTGGTTTTAGTTTTGGAGGGGTTTTTGTTGGTTTTTTTTGTTTGTTTTTGTTTGTTTTTGGTGGATTTGTTTGTTTGTTTGTTTGTTTGTTGTTGTTGTTTGTTGCTGTTTGATTTTGGGGTGGTTTTTTTTGTATTTTTGGGGATTATTCTGGTTTTGGGGGTTTTTGTTGTTTTTTTTTTTTTTCAAGGTTGGAATTAAAAATTCTTGAGATACTATTTTGTATTTAGACTCAAACGTTTATTTTTTAAATATATGTTATAGTCCTACGAGTAGTGAGTTTTGCTGTATTCTGCTTGCAAGTTACAAAATGGCTAACTGTTTTTTCCTGCAAGGTCTTTTAAGGCTAAACTATTTAATTAAGGAACGGCACTTAAATTATTTTCACTTTTAACCTAATAACCAATTACTCGAAGTCCACAATGCGGACTGTTTTGTTTGATTACAAAATATCACTCAAACTCATGAAGCAGAAGAAGAAGAATGTAAAGAAGGATTAGCTTTTGTTCTAAAACCTCTATCTTTCTGTATATATATTACTGTATTCTAAAACCTTAGACTAAGTTTTCTACTCTGTGGTGTTACACACTTGTAATTAACCTACACACCTGAAATATTAGTGTTATTAATCAATTTTCTGGAGGTTTTTCTGCAGCCTCAAGTCAAATGTGTTCTCCTGGGGGTCAGAATCTGTGAGCACAGAAACTCTGAAATTCTCAGCGCCTAGAACTGCAACACCATGTAGTGCATTGGCACATCTGCTCATTTTTTGGACAATTTCAGGGCCAGAGGGTTCGCCACTTCCCTCTCCAGAATGACACGAAGTCGTTCTGAATTGGTTTTGCAATCACTATTTAGATATTTGATACATAAATGGGGAAAAAAAGGCCAGAAAAACAATCACACCTCTTTTATATTTTTGTACTTATTCCCTTATATTTGCATACACTTGTTTTCTAAAGCAACTCAAATCTTTCAGAAGGACGCATCATTAAAAGTGAAAATGAGGGCAGTATAGGCAGTGGGGAAAAAAGAAAAGCAGAGTAGCCGGAAAATCCGTGAACAGTGGATTGGGAGTAGGAAGATGGACAAGAAAAACACACTTTTAAAATAAAGTGCAAAATCCATATGAAAAGCAGAGTCTGTAAGTCCCACTCCCTGTCCTACAAATTGTTAACCCTGCAAGTGAGCAAATGCCTCACTGTACATTGGATCCCAACCAAGGAAAATAACAAGCAGGGTTTCAATCAAGCCCTACATGCTAATAATGCTGAAACAAATACTGAGAGAGATGTACAAGCATAACCTATCATTGTGCAAGCTCCTTTTCTTCTCTTTTTTTTTTCCCCTTTGCTTTTTCTTGAGGTGAACTGAATGCTTGTGAATGCTTCCAGATTTATGATCCCAGACTGCATCTTTCTGGCTTTTCCCCTTGCAGGAACAGAGAAAGCATCCAGCATTTAACTGATCAGAGTGCAGCTGGAAATCACAGCACACAGAGCTGCCCCAAAGGCCCAGAAATCCAGAAATCAGCCCTGTGTGCACTGAAATCACTCCTTCCTCCTGCATGACCAGCCTAGCAACAGCTGGGAGAAACTGAACTTCATTACTGGGGAATAAATCCTGCAGCCTATGACACTTCAGAGGTGAAAGAGTTGTTGTAGTTGAGCGTATTTTCAAAAAGAAAATTAAAGCCTGGGTTGTTGGCATGTAGAAAAAGAGGCAGAATAAAGCACTGAGGTTTTTCCTGATGATTAATAACCAGAGGAAAGAACTTAGTTGAAACCACACATGTTCACAAGATGAGCCTGTCTTTGGAATTAACATTACTCGACCAATAAAAATTTAATGTGACATTTTGGCCCAGCCATGAAATGAGAGAGGCTCTTGATCAATGATACAATCATCTGAAATAAAATACATCTTCAATGGCTGTGCAGATCAGAAAGAAACCAGAAGTTGTGAATAAAGAGACCAAAGAGTGGTGAATGAAAGAAGAGCACCGTGAAGAATAATGTTGCTTGCTGGCAAAAGTAATTCACAATCACTTTATGCACAGGCAACTCTATGAGGATCCATGTTCCTTCACCAAAAAAAATCCAGAACAGGGCACACGAGAGTGAAAAGGGAGAACAAAGAAAATGAAACACAAATAATACTTTTTACTGTAAGGAAGGAAAAATTACCTCCAAATAACACAGCAGGAAAATACTGAATATAATTGGAGAATAAACACCCATGGAGGCACTGTAGATACAATTCTAGATAGGAGTAGATGGGGTTTGCCTAGAACAGGGCTTTATAGATGGAATCTTAGAACCAGGAATATCCTGAGGAATCCACAAGGATCCCTGAAGTCCAATCACTGGTCCTGCACAGGACACCCCAAAAACCACACCATGAGCCTGGTAAGGGCATGATAAACTTACCACAGGCATTGGGGGCTGAAGGGGCTTAGAAAGGTCACAAAAAGGAGCAGAATATACTTCAGACACTAAAAAACACATGACAGGCATGACACAACTCCTGAAGCTCCTGAAAGCGAGTGATGCTTCCTGGCAATGCAGTGCCTCTGCTGAAAAATTGAAAAATCAGTTTCTCTGTGCAGCGTGGCAGAGCAACGTGATGCACTGAGGGATCCCATTTTTGAGGCATGAGGCAGTTTCTGATATCCACACAGCCAGCAGGAAATCCAAGCACATTTTCACACTGCCAGTGGTGTGGGCTGGAAATGTCTCTGGTACCTTGCTCCTCGTGGCACTCTCGTATTTCCTGAAAAATCCCTTTGCCAGGATTTCTTCTCCTGGAAAGCTGAGAAGCCTCAGAGAAAAATGAAAACGATAATTATCTGATTGCTTCTCCCTGTTTTGCTGCTTTGGAATGTGGTTGGAGATTGTTTATCCAACATGTGAATTGTTTCATTGGTTCCATGTGAATTGTTTTGCCTTAATCACCCAATCACCATTCAGCTGTGTCTGGACTCTGGAAGCAGTCACGAGTTTTCATGATCATTCTTTGTAACCTTCTGTCTGAATCCTTTATTCTTTAGTATTCTTTAGTGTGATTTAAGTATAGCATAATATAATATAATATAATATAATATAATATAATATAATATAATATAATATAATATAATATAATATAATATAATATAATATAATATAATATAATATAATATAATATAATATAATATAATATAATATAATATAATATAATATAATATAATATAATATAATATAATATAATATATCATAATGTGGTATAATATATCATAATGTCATAAAATGAAATAAAATGAAATGAAATGAAATAAAATAAAATAAAATAAAATAAAATAAAATAAAATAAAATTAAATTAAATTAAATTAAATTAAAAAAATATTAGCCTTCTAAGAATATGGAGCCAGATTCATCAGTTCCTCCTTCATCCTGTGTCACTGTTAGGTCAGATGTGACACACACACATGATCAGAGTACAAGAAGAAAAATCTTTTTTATTCTGCCTGTTTTTCAGCTTATATATTCTTAATAAAGTGTGGTCTTAAGTCATTAACTACATCACAGTAACTGATTATATTCATTGGTGCAAAGCAATTAACATCAATATAACTGGCAAAAGTTTTACAGAATTTAATAAGGCACAGGTACACATCTACTTATGCACATAGTCAGCTTACAAAGATTTTCATGTATCTTTTCTAATCTGTTTCCATGCTGACAGCCTTGTCTTCTTCCTTGCTATGGATACACTCAAAAATCATCAATTGTTATTTCTTCTATTAACTCAGCTTTGCTTGTAGGCCAGCTGTCAAGCCCCACCATGCTTTTTTTGTATTTGAGGACAAGTACAGCTGACAAGGATTTTTTGCAGGGTTTGCTGCAAAACGCCACACAGCTCCTCAGCCAGGTCTTGGTTTTTGGTGATGCTGCCCAAAATCAATGACCTCCAGAGCCATGGCAGGGATCCCCATTGCAAACCCAACTCCCCTGCTGCATCTCCTCCTTCCTTGGATGCTGCTCCGAACTCAGGCACAGGAGCTCATAATTCCTTTAAAATTGCCAGGAGAGGGCCACAATTACAATAATTGTGAGAAGAATTTTGGAAATTATCTTTCCTTTTGATGCAGCCCCTCTCCTGCTGTGTTTTCAGAGGATGCACAATTTCTGAGCCCAGGAGGGTAAAATCATCCTGAGGGAGGAGTGGCAGCTCCTTCTCTGAAAGGAGAGGCAGCTCATTTCAGCACACTGCTCATCTTCGTGATTTTATGTTGCAGCTTTCATGCGAGGCAGGCTGTGAAACACACATCTGAAGAATTATGAAAGGATTTGTCCTTTTCGTAGCTTTAGAATTTAAAAATAATTTGCAGTGATTCTGTTAAAACATTAATTCCACTGCCTTTCAGAGACGAGAAGCCAAACCAACCTCATTACGGACAAAATTATTTAATTGTGGCACTTGAAGCCTGTGCTTGGAGCTCCAAATAAAAAGTGCACGATGGTGACCTCCAAATAACCCCTGGCTTAAATGCAAACCTTAGCCTCAGCTGCTTTAGCAGCTCCATAACTGCAAGCACAGCCAAGTTCTCCTTCTGGAGTTCCGTGATGATGTTCATTTATTCTGGGGAAATGAGCAAGGCATCCACAATGACATCATAATTTTCCCAGTGCTGTGCTCTTTGGAGAGTGTCCTGGATGTGAAAAACCCGAGCGAAACCCTGACATCGCTCTCCAGGCAGAAACAGACTCTTTGCTCTTGGTTTTGACAGGTTGTTTGTTGTATTTCCCAAAGAATGATCACAAATCAGGAGCAGCAAACAAAGGTGGGGAAGGCAGGGACGCTCAGTGCCCCTCAGGGAAATCCCAAAACTGATCTCACAGCAGGCAATTTGTCTTGCAGGGTATGCCAGTCAGCACTTGACAAACAAATTGGGAAACAGATCAATTGGCAGCCAAATTGAGGATTACTCTTTCCCTTGAGTAAGTCAGTGGCCCAATGGATATTTTACAAGTTCAAGATGTTCCACTTGATGTCTGCATGGTTATAACACTTCTCTCCTAAATCCTTTCAATTTATTTCATAAAGTATCTGAGAAACCTGAAGAGCTTCCTCTTATATTTTCCAGCAGTTTCTGAGGTCACCTGTACTTTTTTAGGACTTTACATTTCCCAGCAGGGCATGGGCACATAGGGTTGGCTTTTAGGTATTTTGTGGTGGTTTTTTATTATTGAATGTAGTGTTTGTTTTTGTGTGTTTGGGGTAGTGTGATGTAGTTAATTTCTAAGGGTTTTTTAATATTTGTATTTGGATCATTGTATATTATATATTATAAATTATATATCATATATTGTATATCGTATATTATATATTATATAACAAATAGTTTTATTTGTTTGGTTTGTTTGATGGTAGTATATGTTTTGCAGTTATGGATAATTTGATAAGTATTGTTTATGGTTAAATTTATTTTTTAGTTTTGTGTGTATTTATCGGTGGTATTTTTATTTTGATGATTTGAGGCATTATGGATTTATTGAGTTAGGAATAATTTTCTTTGTGCTGTTAATTCACGTTTATTATCGATACTTTTATTTTTTTAGTTTGTTTTCTTTGCTGATTGTTGCACGGTGCAACCTTCTCCAGCTGAACTGTCAAAAAAATGAGGAGAGATTCCTCCTGCCCCCTTCCCTTTGTGAAATCAATGATCTCTCATTTCTTAATTTAAAGAGCCGGGTAAAACCACTTCAGAAGGCAGCAGTGTTCTGTTAGCACTGCACCTGTACTGGGCTGCCCCTAGAAATGGAGTCAGGAAGCTCAGGGTATATTATACTTAATTATCTATTTATTTATTTATGTATTTGTATTTGTATTTGCATTTGCATTTTTTTATTTTTATATACACATACATGTATATTATATATTATATTATGTTATTTTTTGTTATATTATGTTATATTATGCTATATTATATTATATTATATTATATTATATTATCATTTTATTTATATCACATAACATATCTTATATGTTATATATTATAGTGGGGTTTTTTAGCAATTAGATTATTGTTTATGGTTTTTTTTAAAGGGGAGAACTCCTTGGCTACAGAACGATCATAGCTAAATCAGTTGTCCACTGCCTACAGTTATAATATATATATTCATTTGGGAAGCTCCCAAATGCCAGCTAACCACAACTAAACCTGCACCTTACATCTGGAAAAGCAGGACCCAACCATGACCCTTTTTCTGGTGCCATTGTTAATTAAAAAAAAAAAAAATATATATATATATATATATATATATATATATATATATATATATGTATGTATGTATGTATGTGTTTGTGTATGTATGTGTATATATTTATATTTATAGTTACAATTATATTTATATATTTATATATTTTATATGAATGCTTGTATATATTTTTATTTTTATTTATAGATATAAATATATGTTTTCATATTTTTATGTATTTTATATATATATGTGAATGCATATATATATATATATGTATATGTATGAATGCATATATAAATATAATTTATATATGCATGAAGAGCAGGTAGGAAGTCAATGTCCTTGTCCATGCCATGCAAAAAACCCATTTCATTAGCAGGAGTATGAAGCCAACTTCCCCACACCAAAAACATATATTTAAAATAACTTCATGGAATAATTTAGGAAGGCAGAAGAGCACGCTGGGAAGAACAGTTCTTCCCACCAAAAGAGATGCTGAGTTCCCTTTTCTCTCAGAGTTCAGGTTGCTGGATAAAAGCACAGTGGAGACAACAAATGTAATAGCTAGCAGATTCTATAAATGTTTTTTTATTCTAAAGTGGGCAGAAAACCAGCACTGGGAGATAAAAGAAACCATGGGAAGGATTCCACTGATTGATGAATGGAAAAAGAGATTTGCTTTTACAAATAAAATTTAGGTTTGCTGATAAAGGAAATTAGATATTGAAAGGTGAAAGAAACAATGGGGAAGAAAACCCCTGAATTCCATAAGAATTAAAAATTAAAAGAGAGGTTTGGGGGAGGGAATCTTATTAGAGGGGAATCTTTGGGATCAGGTGTTCTGGGAAGGCTGAACCTCTCAAGTGCCTCAGAAATGGGGAAAGAGAGAAGGGAAATGTGCCTGGGAAATTGGGATAAAAAGGAGGCTGAGTCCTCCAAAAATGTGAGAGAGCCCAGGGAATGCCCCATGGCCTCTCCCTTTATTGGAATAAAGTCAAAGGATTGCTCTGTCTCCTTTTTGGACATAAACCTCTGATGTTTGTGGGTTAATTTTCCTAACAGTTTCCTCCTGATACAGGCAAGTTTTGCCCAGGTAACCTTCTTTCCTCAGGGATCTGGTGGTTCCTTTCACTGCTTTCTGTTAATATTTAATCTCAGTTCTATATCAGACTCCTTCCATCAAGCAATGTCATAAAAGCATAGAATGTGTGCCAACATTTCCTGAAATCTATCAGGGTATTTTAGCACTCACATTTTTATAGTTTATATTTACACTCCATTTTTTTCCCCTCTTTCTTCACCAGCTTTTCCCAATGCTACATGTGAAAGGAATTTCTCCTGATTCTCAACTTTCTTTTACTTTTCAAAGAAGGGAAATTACTAATGGTTCATTGACATCTAAGTTCCCAGCCACATTTTATTGAATGTCACTTGAGGAACCAGAGGGATCAGCAGATCAGGCTGGGGGTGAGATCAGAAGGTTTACAAACTGCTCCTCCTGACATCCAAATGAACCTGTTACTCAACTCCTCTGATAAAATAAGATTTTATCTCACTGAAGTCAAGGGAGAAGAGCAATAGGGCAGAGTGATTATGTCGAGTATTCTTTCCCAGCAGCATCACAGTGAAGCTGACTTCTGCTGTTGTTCTTGTGACTCATTCCTGGGACGTTTGAACCAAAACAGGGCTGACCTGCATCAAGAGAATCAGCAATTAAAAACGGCAACAAACATATTGCAATTGCTAAGAAAGGCACAGCTTTTTGCTTTGAAGTAAAAATTCTGCACGTTTATAATCTGCTGTACAGAAATGAAAAAGCAAACAAACACAGGAAGTAATAGAAAAAATAGACATAGGACGTGTTCAGATGCTTAGATGAAATTAACCAAGCAGACAAAGTTAATTAGGTACACAAACAATGCAGGACTAATATTTTAGTTTATCAAGCCAGGAAGACAAGAACAATAGTTGTAAATAATATGAAAAAGAGAGAAGAGAAGAGAAGAGAAGAGAAGAGAAGAGAAGAGAAGAGAAGAGAAGAGAAGAGAAGAGAAGAGAAGAGAAGAGAAGAGAAGAGAAGAGAAGAGAAGAGAAGAGGAACAGGGAAAGCCCAAAAATAACAAAAAAACACAACCAAACTTATGTTAGGAAAATTAACCCACAAACATCAGAGGTTTATGTCCAAAAAGGAGACACAGGAGTCCTTTGACTTTATTCCAATAAAGACAGAGGCCATGGGGCATTCTCCTGCGGTCTCTCACGTTTTTGGAGGCTGCAGACTCCTTTTTATCCCAATTTCCCAGCCATATTTCCCTTCTCTCTTTCCCCATTTCTGAGCTACTTGAGATGTTCAGACTTCCAAGAACACCTGATCCCAAAGATTCCCCTCTAATGTACAACCCTCCCTTTTCATTTTTAATCCTTATGGAATTTAAGGGTTTTTCTCCCCTGTTGTTTCTTTCACCTTTCAATGTCTAATTTCATTTATCAGCAAACCTAAATTTTATTTGTGAAAGAAAATTTCTTTTTCCATTCATCAATCAGTGGAATCATTCCCATTGTTTCTTTTCTCTCCCAGTGCTGGTTTTATCTACCAGCACACCCACAGCTGGTTTGTAAAGGCAAATCGACCATTCCTCTCACATGAAAACCACAAACAAAACAAAATAAAAACCACCTAAAATTATTCTATCCCCCTATTTCCTGGGCCAGGCACCTTGTGCTTTAACACAGAGTCATGCATTACCCAAAAACACAAATAATGAAAACTTTGGGGAAATGGTGATAGATTTGAAGGATAAGCCTGAGCTTAGGGAGCACTGCATGTACCACAGCATCAGAAGAGGATAAATATGGGAATGGCTGATACTTGTGCTCCTCTCTCCCTGTTCTTGCAGCAATGATTCAGCCACTTATGATTATTTTTGGGGGCAAAGAGGTGTCCCAGAAGCAGATTGTCCTGACCTTCGGTCAGGGGAAAGCCCTATCACAGGATCTGGCTGAATGGTTGCCACAACTCAGGAATGATCAAAACGTTTTGCCATGTTAAAACATGAAGGTAAAAGTGAGAAAAATGGGGAAAGGAAAGCCCTCCTGGCATATGGTGGGCATCAGACAAGAACCAGCAGGGCCTGGCACACAAGTGCCAAATTCTACCTCATCCAGGTTTTGGGAGGATTTTAAAGAGCCCCGTGACAGCTCACAGGTGATTTATCTCATCCATGTCACGTGCACTGAGGTTTGAGGTCTCTGTTTTCAGTCACCTGGAGGGCGTCACCCCTGCTCAGCAGTGGTTTGGGAGGGAGAGACTTTCCTGATCTGGGTTTTATTTGTCACACACCAAACCAGGGCACTCAGTCTGGCTGGGTGCTTGGGAGAGAGGATAAACTGCGCCAGAACCAAAGCAAGGGTGCAGAATGCCCATGTTTCAAGGAATAAAGCACTCCCAAATTCGTGTTACAATTCTGTGATATCCTTTTATGAACCCCACCCCAACTCACACACGCAGCACAAGCCCATCGCTCCATCAGAGAACACCCTCCATTATAAATAACCTCCTACTTCAAAGGCTAACAAATTACTTTGATGCACTTTTAAAGTCAATTCTCCAGCGCCTTTTGCCTGATGGGAAATCATTAAATAGCTCAGAGCACCTTGTTTGCATTTCCAGCTGGTGCCTCTGTGAGGAGGCTTTGGCCCCTTTGCCCTCTGAGATGCCACTGTCAGCAGCATCCACATCAAACAACCTCAGAGCAAACCAGAGGGCCAGGCACTGCACGTGCCTGTATTTTTCCAGGGAAAGCTCAAATTCAGCTGTGGAGATCCCCAAGTCAATGAGAAATCGTGGCCAGGAGCCCTTTGTAACCAACAAAACAGGAGTGTCACAAAAGCACAGTCACCAGCCATCAATCTCATCCCTTTGATAACCCTGACCCTGCTGAAGCACAGCATCGGCCTTGTGCTTTTTGTGGCTGGGAGCCAAGCCTGGGATCAGGAAACAACTATTTCGCTGGTCAGATGTTAACACAGCACAGCATGTTGACTTTATAACCACCCTATGAGCTCAGAGAGAATTTCATGGAACTATCTTTTATTTGGCTCGGCCCCATTTATTAATATTATCGGAGTGAGTAACTCATATGATCACACGTGAACTTGGGAGAGGCATGTCTAGACAGACCCCAGAAGTGCCCACTCTCTTATCCACAGCCAGGAAAAGGCTGGAGGGGCTGTTTGAGCCCACACTGGAAGCACTCCCACCATTTACTGTCAGGGCAGACACGTGAACAGTAGCAGGCAAGGGCCAGATGGTAAAAATTAGTGGCATTTATGCCAAATGAATGATTAGGGAGAGAGGGAAGTGATGATCAAAGGAGTCATATCACCAGAGGGGAGGGAAAAGAAGACCAAAACAAAATTAATTATTACAGTACTTGAAAGTGGAATTAGGCAGTAAGCAGCAAATCCATCCAGGTTCACAAAGGCAGCCAGCACTCCTTGATAGCACTGTGGCTGCTGTTTGGGCAGCCCTGGGCTGCATCCTTTATAACAAAGCCCAGGAGTTGATATCCTATACACAAAAAAAGAAAACAAATTCAGTCTATTGCCTCAAGAGGGGCTTATGTCACTTTGTAGTACTTTTTTTTCTGTGGAATCTCCAGACTCCTTTTGGTGGTGTTTTCCAAACATTTAAGGTCCTCAAGGACCCAAGAGAAAATAGAAATCTCAAGGTAAGCATTATCTTTATTTAAAATAAAACAATATGGTTCAGAGCTTTTTTCCAACAGGTGCCAGAAGGGTGTTTACACAAAATCTGCAGAGTGTGAGCCCACAGCTCCTGCAGGCTGACAGCTCTCAGGTGTGCACCTCACCTGCCACCCCTGCCATGGCTCACCAGCTGCCAGGAGAGTGGCAATCAGAAAGCAGCTGGGCTTTTTAAATTTTTTTTTTTCATTTATTTTCAGCTTAAAATTATGCTGAAAAAAAGAGGGGAAAAACAATAAATATAATATATAATATATAATATATAATATATAATATATAATATAATATATATAATATAATATAATATAATATAATATAATATAATATAATATAATATAATATAATATAATATAATATAATATAAATATATAGATACAGATAAAATTATCCAGATGTTCATTGCTGGGATTTGTTGTGGGCTTTTTTCTTCCCTCAGCAGAACGAGAGTCTGAATTCCTCATGAGCCCTCAAGTGGAAAAGGGGATCTGGAGTGGGAGAACACACACAGAAATATATATATATTAAAAAAAAAAAAATCAACAAAACAGCAACAACAACCAAAAAAACACCAAAACCAAACAAAAAGCCCCTCCAAAAAAATTTTAAAAAAGAACAAAAGTCCCCCCAAAACAAAAATTCAAAATAAATAAACAAACAAAAAATGGACAAAAAAACCCAAAAAACCAAAACAACAACAACAAAAAAAAACACCAAACCAAACCCACCCCCAAAAAACCAAAACCAAAACAAAACAAAAAACCAAACAAAAAAACCCAAGAAAGACCAAAAACAAACAAACAAACAAAAGGGAAAAAAAAAACAAACAGAAAACCCAAAAACAAACAAACAAAAAAAAAAAAAACCCTCAGGCCACACTGAAGGATCCCACTTCAAAATTAGCAGAGTGCAAGTAGCTGAAAGAAAATTCAGTAGGTAAAATGGATTATTTTAAATATTCCTGAATCTTTTTAAATTTTTTTTTCTGGCATACATTGGTACAGGAAATCTTCAGAGTGTTTGTCTGACTCACAATAAAAGGAAGAACTGAAAGACTAAAGACATTTTTGAGATGGAGCAAGCCTCTCCTGAGCAGGGACAGGGACCTCAAGTAAGGAAAATGCCGTAGCTGGGGAGAACAGAAACCCCTGCCTGCAGAATCAGAGAACCATCAAGGTTGGGAAAGACCTCTGAGTTCATTGGGACCAAAAAGAGCAGAAAAGGGGCAGGAGGACACTTGAGAAACCTCAATGCATGGCCTGTGCAATTTCCCTCTGCACAGTGATTTAACGAGGACAGGTCTTTAATTGAAACACTTTTTACCAACCTGAGAATTTTCCCTTTTTCCTCTCCCTGTGCCCTGCCTTTGTTTGAGCACAGAGAAGTGCGGAGGATGAGGAGCTGCTCTGTTCTGAGCTGCACTTTAAGCCAACTCCTCCTGAATAGCTGAAGATGGAGGAGGAGGACAGAGCAAGAAAAATCAGCTCAGAATTCATCTGCTGTAAAGTACATAGTTCCTTATCACAGACAATTTTTATGGAAAATGCTTTCTGTAGGGTTCTTCCTCCTGAGAAGCTGAGAGGCCTCAGGAACAAAATGCAAACAATGGTTATCTGCTGCTGTGGAATGCAACAAGTGCATCTGTGAGATCCACAGCAAACCTGGGCATCTTCCCACCAGGTCCACCGCTGGTGCCAAATTCTGGATAAGTTAAAAAAAAAAATTCCAGAAACACCTCAGTTTCTTTCTGCCTTCTTCCTATTTCTGAAGAGGGTGGCAGCTGCCTGTGTGTGAGCCCCAATGAATTTTGCTTTGATGTGGAGCTCAGGAGACACATCCTGGTGATAATTCATGCATGCAGGGGCACACAGTGAGCCTTGTGTGTTACTTACACAGATTGTCTTCTCAGACACTGACATTTCATCTTTATTTTTTGCAATAAATCATCTTCTGAGTCAGACTGAGGATTTTCCTCTAAATAACAGCTGACAATGATACGTTTCAGCACAAGTGGAATATAAAGCTGTCAGGCCCAGCTCTGCTCCCCAGTCTATCCCTGTCAGCAGTGGAAATTTCAGCCTGAAAATTCAGTCTCTATCCCTGCCTGTGGAAATTTCAGCCTGAAAATAACTCTGGTGGTTTTATTGGTGGTTTTTGGGCTGAAACTCACAGGTTTTTGCCAATCTGGGGAGGAGGGAAAAGAGCATCCCCTTTTCTTCCTTCTCTGTGGTCGACCTGGAGGCACAGACCAGGACAATCAGAGAAATTTAAATTACTAATTACTAATTACTTCCACGACATAAACAGTATTTTTGTGCACCTTGGTGGGCTGAGTGTTGGGTGGATGCTGATACATCATTAATCCTCACTAGACAGATTTAATCACGTATCACCATCCTGCCCAGTGGGTTTGCACTATCAAGGCGGTGGCACTACTGCTGTATTTGCTTTTTTTTTTTTTTTTTTTTTTTGATGGCAGAGGAAGCCATAAAATCTGCTTTATAGTTTTCTCCTGTGCTACAGTCAAACCATATCCTGTGGAACCCCAACCCCACTTCCAAAACTCAGCTGAACAGAACAAAAAGTGAAGTTTTGGAGGGGGAAACACAAGCCCAGCCCACTATAGTAGAGGTGGCCTTTGAGTCCTAGTAAAATATCTGTATTATACTTGAATATCTGTAAGTAAAAGGAGAGGGGGAAATACAGTACTTGAATATCTGTATATAGGCCTCGCCCTGGTAGATCCTAGTTGTTCTAAATGGGCTGCAGCTGTGATGTCCTTAACTGGGTGGCAGCTGTGGCTAATGAAGATAACTGGGATAAAAGGGGGGTGGGCTGGCCAGTCAGGGAGAGCTTTGGAAGAGTTCTGATAAAGAAGTAACACTAACACTGCTGTGAAGAGCTGCTTGTGAGAAAGCCACCCAGAAGGTATGGGGTGCTAGAAATATGATAACAACAAGTGGTGACCCCGATGTGATAGAAGATAGGACAGCTGAGAGCTGTGGCAGCCTGAGAGCTGGGACTACAGAAATATAATAACAACAGCCCACCCTCTGCGTCCCCCTCAGCACAAAGCAGTTGGTGGGGTTTCACCACAGACAAGGCTGCGCATGAGCACATCTGCCCAGTGAGTGTAACCTGGGAAAGGCTTCAAAACAAAGCAGGAGAAACAATATTCAGGCTGATTGGAAGTCATTGTTAAATGAGCTAGAATCCAATTAAGCTGTTTTTCCATTGAAGTAAAAATCCTAAAGGGGACAGTGAAGCCAGGAGAACACAGTAATTTATAAAGGGCCAGAAAATTTTTTGCTATAAGGGATCTGACAAGCACCAAATGCTTAAAATGAGGATTTACAGAGAGCCAGGATGGGTGATTTGCTGGGTAAAAGTCTCTTATTAATAGCAATATGTTAGAGATTCATTTAAAACCTCAAGAGATTTTATGGTCTTGTCAGGAGCATCTGGCTCCAAATGTTCTTTTTACAGGTGTGACCTTTAATTTTCCTGATTTTTTAGGCTTAGGAGCATCCTTAGGCAGTGAGTCCACAGGTGGGACATGAGACTTGACAAAGAATTTATTTTTTGTGTGCAAAGTTAAAATCTTGCAGATTCAAAATGTGATGCCTTCCCTCTTCTCTGTTACACAAAGGATAGTAAAGTGGCTGTCATCTCTTCTGAACATCCGTCTCCAAACTGGTGGTCCTGTTAAAACATTTTACAATTTATTTATTTATTTCTCGCCTTCTGTCACAAACTACCTCAACGTCTTCAGTCTCTCATCACAGTGACAATTTTCCAATCTCCAAACATTCTTGTCACTTTCTCCTCAACAATTTTTAATGTATAAAATGATGTCACTTGTCACAGAGCCTCTGAGACACAGGAAAAAAATTATTGACAGGCTTTGTGAATCAGTTTCTTAACTGTGTCCATGTTTGCTTGCACCTCCTCCAGTAAATTTACTTGTCCTCTTCAGGAGTTGTCAATTGTCTTTGTGAGCATAAGTTTTTCCACTGCAATGAACAGCAGGAATGTAGAGGGGTTTTTTTCTATTTTTTTAAATTAAGTTTGGCCATCTGATCCCCAGGAAAGAGTTCTATTCACATTTTTACATCAGTACCATTCCACAGTTATTTCATATTTATCCTTTCTTGGAGGGGAAAAAAAAAACAACCAAAAGGATGCATTCCTCTCAGTTATTCATGTGGAGTTAAAAATATGTCAGCATGTAAAAAACAATTATTCATTTTAGCAGGCTGTTTAGCAAGTGAAGTCCAGCTGGAATAACTAGGCAGATGTTACATATCCATGGAAGAAGAGCTTTTCCTGTATCATGGAATCATGGAATGGTTTGGGCTGGAAGGGAGCTCAAAAATCATCCAGCTCCAGCTCTCTCATCCCTGAGGGATTAGGGATTAACTCCTGAATTAACTAACTCCTCTGAACTTCCCTCTGCAGACTGACTGATACCCTCTCTCCTAAGCCCAAAATGTGTGACCAAAAGACAAGCCTACACCAAGACAGAAGGAAAAGAAAAATATTTTGTTCACTCCTACTGTGCAATATGTTTTTTTAAAGCCCCTCTATGGAATCACAGCACTCTTGGCTGGAAGGGAATTCTGTATCTCCAGCCCTGCTCCAGGGCTCTGCCAGCATCGCCAGACCAGCTCCAAAGTGGCTTTGACCTCTTCCATGCCCATGGAAAGAGATTCCTCAGGGTAACCCACAACAATTCTGAGAGACCTTTCTGGAGGAGAAAACCTGCCTGAGAGCAGCCCAGGATGTCAGAAAAGAAAGAAGAAAACTTTCCAAACCCCAGGGTGTTTGCTCCCTCTTGCCTCCTCTGCCAGGGCTGCACCTTCAGGATCCCCCTCAGGAAACACTTTCAGTTTTGCACCTCAGTTTTCCCAGTGGGACTTGGGCATTTCTTATTGATGCTGGCTGGGGGCTATTTACAGATTACAAACAGGACAGGGCTGCTGTGGAACTGCCTTGAGCTGTTTGATTTTCCAGCATCACTCTCAGTCCATGGCTATGGCAATGGAAGATGGCAGCAGCTCACATCCCAGGCAGCAGACACAGAACTCAATGTCACAACTCACTTTATCAGCTTTGTGACCAATCACACAAAGCAAAAGCACACTGACAGTATTTATATCTGTACAGTGTATATTCTATATTGACAGTAGCTCTGTCCAACCACTATAAGCACAGGTACCTTTGGTTAAACAATGCTTGCTTATTTCAAATGCAATACCTGCTTGTGAGCCTTCAAACACAATGCACAGAGCTCCATTATTAAGCTTCAACCTTCCTAACATCTTGCTAGATAAACTTTTCTGTGGCTTAGGGAGTTATTCTAGCCAAGCGTTAATACACAGACAATTGCTCTATTTGTCCTTGCTTTTCTACTTTTTAAATAATTTTTCTGCTGCCCAATCTCATGGCTGCTGCTTGGCTCCCATCACAGTTCTGCTGTCTCTGAGGCCTGCCTTTTGCAGCTTTCCCAAACACTCTGGTTTTGTGGATTCCCACACTTATCACCTGAGAGATTGCTGCCTTTTCCCCCAAACTGGAAATGAGCCTCAAGACAATTTTAGTAAGCAGGTATTATAAAAGGGGATCTTTATTTGGAGGCCTTCAGGGGCAGCTATGGAAAGATGTCTACAAAAGCCCACCCCACAGGGGTGAGTACATTGTACAGGTGTCAGGAAATCAGTATCACTGATAAAAGCACCAATTAGGAGGACAAGTGGTGATGCAACTCCCCACCCCAGGTCCGGCCCCTTCTCCGGAGCCCTCCGTTGGCACTGGTGCACTTTGTTCATGACATTATCTCCAAGAGCTGCTCTCACCCCGGCAGCCAGGAAAGAGCCAAGAAAGCACAGGGGCTTTGTACCCCGGGGGCTTGGACCTCTGGAATCTGTGTTCTTCTTCTTTAGGGAAGGGGCTAAGCAGAAGGCCTTTCCCTAAACAAAAAGTGGATTTATTAATGATAAATCTTCAAGATCTACCACTATAGGGTGAAATAGGGGAAAATTACTGGCAAGACTGGTCACTGATACAATAGGGTACAGAGCTGCAAATAAATGTGTGAAGAATACAGAGAACAGAAAAGAAGGGAAAAGAAAAAAAGGGAAAGGGAAAAGGAGAAGAGAGAAGAGAGGGAAGAGAGGGAAGAGGAAAGGAAAGGAAAGGAAAGGAAAGGAAAGGAAAGGAAAGGAAAGGAAAGGAAAGGAAAGGAAAGGAAAGGAAAGGAAAGGAAAGGAAAGGAAAGGAAAGGAAAGGAAAGGAAAGGAAAGGAAAGGAAAGGAAAGGAAAGGAAAGGAAAGGAAAGGAAAGGAAAGGAAAGGAAAGGAAAGGAAAGGAAAGGAAAGGAAAGGAAAGGAAAGGAAATAGGCAAAAGCTAAATGGTGTCAATGGTGTGACCATCTCTGGGCTGCAGCTGACGTGGAACCAACAAATGTCACAGCTGCTGCCTTGACAACACCAGCCTTCCTTCTGGCCATTATTAATTAAGTTGGGCTCTTTATTGCAGCCTCTCCAGATGTGACATCACTGCAGTTTTCAGTGCCATTTCTTCCTGCATCAGCAAACACCTCAACAGCTCCTAAGCTGAAAGATTCACAGCAGCTACAAAAACAAAATACTGACAAGTGAAAACACTAAAAGAGATGTACAACCACATGGATGGATTTTCCCATGAAAGATGAGGCAGAAAAATAAATCTGGAAAACGGTTTGGAAGAAAACTTCTGTGATTTTTTAAAATTTTTTTTGGTTTTTTTACTACCATGCCGTTTTTCTAATGACAATAAATTTTCCTGATGATTCAACCATGTGAAAAGTCTCTAGGCAAGCTCATCAAATTGAACAGTCCCTGAAGTTCCTAAGGGGGAAAAAATAGGAAGAAAACAAAAAGTCCTAAAACTCAGTAGGTAGCCATTATTACATTTTGCTTAGCATCTGTGATGGTGTTCACAGGGGTTCTTGGATGAGGGAAGACATGAGGATCTGACTCCATGTTTCAGAAGGCTGATTTATTATTTTATGATATATATTACATTAAAACTATACTAAAAGAATAGAAGAAAAGGTTTCATCGGAAGGCTGGCTAAGAATAAAATGGCAAAGAATGATAACAAAGGTTTGTGGCTTGGGCTCTCTGTCTGAGCCAGCTGACTGTGACTAATTAGAAACAACCACATGAGACCAATCATAGATGCATCTGTTTTGCATTCCACAGCAGCAGATAACCATTGTTTACATTTTACATTTTTACATGTAAACATTTACTGTTTACAGTTCCTGAGGCCTCTTGGCTTCTCAGGAGGAAAAATCCTAAGGAAAGGATTTTCCATAAAAGATGTCTGCAACAAGTGGCCAAAGTAGCTCCAAACAAGTGGGGGAAAAACAATTTGCTTTTCATTCCTGGAGCCTGGGAGGTGCCACGCTGATAGATCTCCTGCAGTCAGATCAGTGTGACAGGTCTGTGTGCTTTGCCAGCCCCTCTGGCCCCACAGGGATGCACAAACCCTTCCTGCTCTGCCTTTTGCTGTTTTATCCCCCTGCATCTCATAAACCCCCTGAGAGCTTCCCCTCTAGAGAGGAGCAAAGAACAAACCCAGCAGTTCTCCTGCCTGGGTGATCCACCATCCCTGGCTGGGCTGGCTCTCCAAGTGAAGGATGGGACCATTTTTGGGTTAGGATTGAGAGGAATGGTGGATTTGTCTTTACAGACAAGGTGTGGGTCTGCTGGTGGATAAAGCCAGCACTGGGAGAGAAAAGAAACCATGGGAAGGATTCCACTGATTGATGAATGGAAAAATTTGCTTTTACTAATTAACTTTAGGTTGGCTGATAAATGAAATTAGACATTGAAAGGTGAAAGAAATAATGAGGAAGAAAAATCCCTAAATTCCATAAGAAATAAAAATTAAAAGGTTGTGCATTAGAGGGAAATCTTTGGGATCAGGTGTTCTGGGAAGTCTGAACCTCTCAAGTGCCTCAGAAATGGGGAAAGAGAGAAGGGAAATGTGGCTGGGAAATTGGGATAAAAAGGAGGCTGAGTCCTCCAAAAACGTGAGAGACCCCAGGGGATGCCCCATGGCCTCTGCCTTTATTGGAATAAAGTCAAAGGATTGCTCTGTCTCCTTTTTGGACATAAACCTCTGCTGTTTGTGGATTAATTTTTCTAACAAGATCAATTTATTGTTTACACCAACATTAGTATCAGATGCTGTGAGATTTTAAAGTTGTTGGTCAGAGTTTAAGATTAATCACAAGTTTCTTTGTTATAAGGTAATATATAACTTTTTACTGTAATGAATAGTTGTTATGAAGTTCATTTTGCTTTCTTGACTTATCACTTCTACTGATTTTTTTATCTTGTGGATGTTTTTATCATTAGATAAAGGCATCCATTAGACAGCAAAATTAAGTTCTAATGAGCTTCTGTTTTATGTATAAATATATGCTTCTGTTATAACTTCTAAACTTTTGGCTTTTTCACCACCAGAGGTGACCCAGCTGTGCCCAGCTGTGTCTGGGGCTGAGTGAGAGCACTGATGAACCCAAACACAACCCTGTTCTGGGAGTTTCAGAGATGCCAAATGCTTCTCTTGGTCCCTGGCACTTGTGGTTTATTGTTCTTGCGCTAATGTGATGTAAGCCCAGTTTTAAATGCAAATATTATAGTATTTATATATTATACTATACAAATATTCTAGATTTCAATATTTTATTTACACACCCACTACACTGCCACAACCACCTCCACGTTCCCTTCTGCACCCGATTTTCCTTAATTTCATCCCAGATGTGTTCCACAGGGAGAACCATGGAAGATGACTGGAGTTTATTCCCAGTTCCAGCAGTGGCTGGGGGGAGCGTGTAGCTGGCAGATTTAAAACCATTCTTGATGTCACTTGGGTTTACCTCATCAGCAAAATAACACCCCACTTAAGGAAAGATTGCTGTCCTCTTCTTTGCTTAATCTCTTCTCTATTATTTTAGCATGAAAGTCAGCTGCAGAAGAAAGCGTTTAAATGTGCTATTAAAGAAACTGCCTTCAATTTTCACTGCCACCAAAGTGAAACAAAATGCCCAGTCCTGGTTTCATGTATATTTTTCATTTTTGTGACTCGATTGCAGCATTTTTTTATGCTTTAACTGTAATGACTCAATTGAAGCTTTTTTTTTTTTCCCCAATTTAGCTTGGAAGTGAAAAATTACTTCCAAGGGCACAGAAAGTCACAAGGAAAAGCTGAAAGGATTGGATTGGAAGGACAGTGCTTCTAATGGAAGGACTGATCATCACAGTCCAACTCCTATTAAAGGGCAGATGAAAACCACCAAGGTCCCTCAGATAGAGGAAATTTAGGTGCAGCCATTCCACCACCTCTCCCACAACCACCTTTATTCCATATTCTCACTCTGATGTCTCCTGTAATGCATTTAGTTTGTTAAAAGACAGAAATGTTCCTAGCTATTAATCGTAAGGATGGGAATTCATTGACATTTCCAACACATTTTAAATAGAAAAAGAATCTGCAGACAGATTTTGCTGTCAGTTACAATCCTGGAGTTCAGAGTCAGTGAAACTACTGTCATCTATTTCAGCTTCAGCCCAGGAAGGAGCAGAAATTCATCCAAAATAACGTGCAGAGTATTATTTTTGACGTTCAATATCATCTTACTTTGCCACCAGTTCCAATCTAATTAATTCAGACTGGCACAAAACAAAAGAATGGGACAAATACAGAGGTCATGCCACAAGACAAAAGCCATGACCCTCAAAACTCATTACTTGTTGTTGCTGTTACCCATAAATGGGTTTTTGTTCCCTAAAATTGTTGACAATCACAGCTATGTATGCATTTATATGAAATAAAGGAATTAATTAATTCCTCCATATGTTGTCCTTCATTTGCTATCAACATTCTCTTGTTTGGAGCAGAAATCAGTGCCCTGTGATCCAGGATAATTCAATACAGGGGAGCTGTGGAGATCTACTTCCATCTGCATGGAAACAATTGGCTAAATGCAGTCAAATAAACAACTTTAGGTTATAATTATTACTTAAACAGAGATAAGAGCTCTGTTTTCTTAGGCACTGGAAAAGCACATAACAGTCTTCCTCCTAAAAGCTCTATTATTCCAGTCAAGAGAAGACTATTTATTGACTTAACATTTATTTCTGATTTAACATGCGCCAAAAGACAGCAAATGTAAACCAATTTAAGAGAGTCCACAAAAGGCAATTGAATTGGGACCAGCATGCTCTGGCTGAGTCAGCTGGGCTGGTTCAGAGCTTTTCCCTGGAAGGTGTCACAGCTTCCACTTCCTGAGGACGTTAAAATTAACTGCAGGCCCCTCCAAGGCACCCATGTTCTGCAGTTATTTCCAGGAACATTCAGGACAGCTCCATTATTAAGCTTCAACCTTCCCAATATCTTGCTAAATAAACTGTTCTGCAGCTTAGGGAGTTATTCTAGACAAGCATTAATACACAGACCATTGTTCTATTTGTCCTTGCTCTTCTACAGTTTAAATAATTTTTCTGCTGACCAATCTCATGCCTGCTGCTTAGCTCCCATCACAGTTCAGCTGTCTCTGGGCCTGCCTTTTGCAGCTTTCCCAAACCCTCTGATTTTGTGGATTCCCACAAGTTTCTTCTCTTTTTGGATGCATTTTATCACAGAGGCATGGAACAGGACCTCAAAACATCACTTAATCCAACTTTCATTAGATCATCCAGCACCCTGTGCAGCCACACACCCTGGAAATTCCCAGTGAGGAGGTGCCCTCTGCTTGATCCTCTCCAGAAATGAGAGTTTCTGGGGTTTCCTCCCCAGAAAAAATCCTCAATTCAGAGCCCAGCCCCCAGTGGGAACATCAGTGAGGGACTCCCAAGCAGACATCCCTTTCCTCGGGATCACGAAGCCAGAAAAAACCTTGTGGTGCTGGTTTTTTGTCCACCCCAAAGATTGAGTTTGGGAGCAATCCAAAGGGATGTGAAAGATGCACCAAGGTGTGTTTGGGGTTCCAACCCCAAGTGAGCACCCAGCTGCCCTTGGTTTGGCACCTCTGTTGTTGTTTTCTGTCTTTTGGGGACAAAAATCTGCCTGCAAACACAATGTCCTGGGCTGCAGCCATGAGCTCACATGCCCAGTCATGGGATTTGATTTTTTTTTGTATTTTTTTTATGCAGAGGAGGCCCTTTCTGGCAATGAGAGAAACCCAGTTTGAATATCCAATAGCTCACCCACCAGAGCATCAGGGCAGAGCTCTGGAGGGACAGGTAAAGGCAGGGATGCAGAGTCCAGGGCTGCATTCAAACACTCCCTGCAAGTGAGGAAGAACAGAAGGTGTGGAAATCCACAGAATCAGAGGGTTTGGGAAAGCTGCAAAAGGCAGGTCTCAGAGACAGCAGAACTGTGATGGGAGCCAAGCAGCAGGCATGAGATTGGGCAGCAGAAAAATTATTTAAACTGTAGAAAAGCAAGGACAAATAGAACAATGGTCTGTGTATTAATGCTTGGATAGAATAACTCCCTAAGCTACAGAAAAGTTTATCTAGCAAGATATTAGGAAGGTTGAAGCTTAATAATGGAGCTCTGTGCATTGTGTTTGAAGGCTCACAAGCAGGGATTGCATTTGAAATAAGCAAGCATTGTTTAACCAAAGGTACCTGTGCTTGTAGTGGTTGGACAGAGCTACTGTCAATATAGAATATACACTGTACAGATATAAATACTGTCAGTGTGCTTTTGCTTTGTGTGATTGGTCACAAAGCTCATAAAGTGAGCTGTGACATTGAGTTCTGTGTCTGCTGCCTGGGATGTGAGCTGCTGCCATCTTCCCATTGCCATAGCCATGGACTGAGAGTGATGCTGGAAAATCAAACAGCTCAAGGCAGTTCCACAGCAGCCTGTCCTGTTTGTGGTTTGTGCAGAGACAGCGGCCTGTGATAGAAGGGACTGGGAATGGTCATTCCCATTGATATCCAAACACTGGGATTTTCCAGGGGTACACTCACCTTGGTGGATTGAGAATGTTTTAAATATTAATACAATTACAGGTATTTATGAAAGAGGGAGGAGAGCTCATTTAAATCACCTTGTTTCAAAGGGATTGCTGCTCGCCCCGGGGTGAATGTGTGCAGCAGAAAATGGGATCTTTGTGGGATTGAGGAGCATCCCACTGACATTTTAAGGAATGCCTGTGATCCTCCAGGGCGGATTTGGGTACCTGGAAAAGAGAAAGGTGATATAAAGGACGAAAATTGTATTTTTAAAGGAAAAAAAAGGGAAGGGAAGGTTCTGGGAAGAGAAGGTTACAGGAAGGTTCTGGGAAGGGAAGGTTCCGGGAAGGTTTGGGAAGGTTTGGGAAGGTTTGGGAAGGGAAGGTTTGGGAAGGGAAGGTTTGGGAAGGTTTGGGAAGGTTTGGGAAGGGAAGGTTTGGGAAGGTTTGGGAAGGTTTGGGAAGGGAAGGTTTGGGATGGTTTGGGAAGGTTTGGGAAGGGTAGGTTTGGGAAGGTTTGGGAAGGTTTGGGAAGGTTTGGGAAGGGAAGGTTAGGGAAGGTTAGGGAAGGTTAGGGAAGGTTAGGGAAGGGAAGGGAAGGGAAGGGAAGGGAAGGGAAGGGAAGGGAAGGGAAGGGAAGGGAAGGGAAGGGAAGGGAAGGGAAGGGAAGGGAAGGGAAGGGAAGGGAAGGGAAGGGAAGGGAAGGGAAGGGAAGGGAAGGGAAGGGAAGGGAAGGGAAGGGAAGGGAAGGGAAGGGAAGGGAAGGGAAGGGAAGGGAGCTTTGCTCCACCTGGAAGTCTCCTGCCCTCTGCACAGACCAGCAGAGCTCTGGAGGAGCAAATAAAGCCAGGGATAAAGAGGTATCCTTTTGGTTACAAAAGATGAATCTCTCAACCAATTTAATGCCGTTGTCCTTTTTTTCAGTGATTCACAATCCCGTGGTGGGATTCCCAGCAGAGATACAAATACCTCCAGGTTTTTTTTCAGGAGACTTTGCCAGGAGTCTCCAGGATTCCCAAAGTTCCATAATTTAACCCCAAACCCTGCCCTCCTTTCTCCTCCTTGGCAGATGAGGAGATTCAGCTCTGCTCCAGATTTTTAGACCTGGCTTTGGTAAGCCTGGAAGGGGTTCCCAAGAGAGATCTTTGCCTGCCTTCAGGCTTTGCTCTCAGGGATGCAGTGGGTTTACTCAAGATTGTAAAACTTCTTGCAACACACTCAATTAGCTTTGAAAAAGTCGTGTCTTCTTTTTTTTTTTTTTTTTGTAACAATGACAAACTACTTCCTGAGCAAAACAATGAGATGTCAGCATATTCACAATATTTCAACATTATGAGCTAATCCATTTGTATCCACAATGATGCTTCTAGACAAAAAAAAAAAAAAAAAAAAAAAAAAAAAAAAAAAAAGGTAGACCAGAATAATGCAAAGGCTACTTGGACTTATGGGGTTTTTTTCGTCTTTTTCCTTTTTTCTTTCATTTTTTTTTTCTCTTGTTCAAAGTATTCCAGGCCTGCCTCTGTCTTGATAATTGAGAAATGAGACCAATTCAGTCAAAATAAACAAAGATAATATCCATCAGTCCTAAAAAGCACTGCCCATCCTCTGAGAGGAGAACAACCACATCAGAGCCAAGGATGTAAGCATAGTCTTTTTTTCTCTGTTCCAGACTCTTATCACCTCCCAGTTATTGGAGTCCAAATCTGGGGGATAGATTTATTTTCCCCAAATTTTAGGAGGTATCCATTATCTTATGATTTGCTAGTTACATTAAAACATGAAAGGGCATCATGAAAATATGTCTTTTTCTACTTGGTACCTTACACAAAAGGAGCAAATCCAAATAACCAGGAAACTGGGGAATTGGGCCCATGAGCCAAGAAGAATTATTCTCTTTTAAAGAATTCCATTTGGGAAAACTTTTCCAGAAAAAAAAAAAAAAAGTGTTTGGGAGAAGGTAATCGTGAAAGGAAGAAAGAAGACTCAGCTCAACAATAGGAGCTGGATAATTCCCACAAAAGTTGTTACTGATCCTTGCTTCCAGGAGGAAAAAAATCCCCTCTGGATAAATCCAGCTTTCTGGAAAAGGGTTTAAACTTAACACTTCCATTTTAGTGGTGTTTTGCTTTCCAGAGGAGATAAAAGATAATGATTGACTGAATGGCATGAAATCTCCACGCTTATCCACACCTCTGGAAAATATGCTGGGCTCCACTTCCTTCCCTTCCCACATTTTCACCCTGATGTAATCTTTCCCATGTGTTCAAAAAAAAACCCTGAAGGTTTCTTTGTGTCTGGAGGGTAACTAAGCGCTCACATGCCTTGGTGATGTAAAAACCAATTTGTGTCCAAGGGAGTTCTACTGGAATTTAGGAGCAAAACCCTGTCAGGCCTGATGAAACACCCCAGAAATCATCAGAAATCCTGAAATCATCACAAGTTTGGGTTTTACCTGAGCACCTCTTCTCAGGTGTGTCAGCTGGGGCTCACCAAGAACCCACGGGGCAGGAGCAGGTCCTGGCAGCCCAAAAGGTGTGAGGGACTCACCTCACCTTGCCATCCTTGCCACCTTGTCACCCTGCAGGCAGAGGTGATGCTGAAAAGTCAGGGGTAGGCTGGGGAGAAAAGAATCTTGGTGAGAGCACCAAAGTCAGCAGCATTGGGCATCTTTTGGGGAAGAGCTTGGACTTGAGGCCTTGTTTGGTGTGATCCTGATGCCTAAAGGTTTTAGCTTTTATATTTTTCAAGTCCTGTGTTGCATCAGTGCATGACTCCAAGCTCCATTTAGAGTGGTAGTTATTGTCTTCATGTTTTGGTCACACAACACAATCCTTCCAGGCCTCAGAACCAAGGCCATCATCACGGCCTCAGGTCCCAAAAGGTACAAATAAAAGGGAATTGTGGGGGGAGCAAACTGGGGGTAGATCACTTCATTACCCAAAGCTGGAATTGGAGGATGTGATGCCTTGTGAAGGCAGGCCTAGAACAGAGGCCAGACAGAATTACAGAATAAAGCAGGGATTTATTCAAAGGATCTCCTCCATGGATGCACCTTGGGCAGCACCAGAGCCCAGCCAGGGCTGCACCCAAGATGAACCAAAATGGCCCCAAAATGAACCCAAAATGAACCCAAATGGTCACAAAATGAACTCAAAATGGCCCCAAAATGCACAAGTGGGCACGGGGTCTGTCCCTGGGATCAGTTCTGCTCCATTTGCACCTTGCAGTTCATTGTCCCATTCCAGCTTTAGCCCAGGCAGTCCCATCCTGCTTGTTTTTCTCTCTCTAGCCCACGGGGTTTGTGCTCTTGGGCTGAGATTGGGATCATTTGTTCCCCAGCTGGAGCAGGAATTGTTTTGTCTCCCTGCTCTGGGCACAGAGTTCACCATCCTATAACGTCAACCCAGACCCACACACTAAAGCAGCACAGAATGTGAAAAATATCAAAGCTAAAACCTGAGATTAACCCCCGAAATGCAAATGGACCAAACTTATAATTGTGTGGAAACCTCGTGTTCATTGTCCATTTTTGGTATAGCCTCTGGGAGGCCTCTGACTGCCCAAGCTGCACCTTTTGAAGGCCTTTTATAAACACCAACTTTATTCTTTTGAAACTCTGTCCACCCTCTATTCCAAGCAGCCCCTCCAAGGCCTCAGTGTCCCACCCCTGGCAGCCCCAGGATGATGCTGGGGCTGGGTTCTGTGCTATGCAGGAGGAAAAATGGGAGAAGCCAAGCATCAGGAGCGCTCCAGGACAGCTGAGGCTCCCACAGCCCCCAGCCCATGCTGCCCTCAGCTCCTGAGAAAGCAGCCCCCAGCCTGGCTGGAAATGGAGCTGGTGACAAATGAGATCCTGGGACAGGAAATGTAAGGGCAGGGCTGGTGCCTCTGCGAGCTCCTTTGAACTGTGGAGACATTCAGTTCGCATTTCAGGCACCATTTATTTCACTGGCATGTGTGGTTTTGTCTTCATTTGCTTTTCCTCGCTGAGCATCGCCCTTGTAGTTAAACTATCAGTTTCTGAGGGATTTAGAATCAGAGGAAATGCAAGCATCTTTAAAAAAAATATGCTAAAACTTGTATATTTTTGCACTGGGTTCAGTATTGTAGCAATCCTCCTCTTTCTCTGCTCTCTGAAATGCAGGAGGAGGAAAGGCAAAGAGGAAACTGCCTCACATCCCTGGGAGTGGGATAAATCTATCACAACAGAGGGTCATGGTCACCACTTTCACTGCCTGACGAAGAATTTCATTGCCTTTCCTGTGCAAGCCAGGGTTCCTCATGTCTGTATTGATGAAAAAACCTTGCCCTCAGGCTGCAGGAGCACTGCTATTCACCCTGGGGGAACATGGGATGCTGAAATGGTCTGGTTTAATCCTAATTTAGAGGATGTGAAATGCAAGGAGGACTGTTCACAGCACAGGAAAACGATCCAGTGCTCTTTGTTTCTGTTTTCCCCAGACTCCTTGCTCAGAGCTGTACACGTGGGCCAGATTTCTGAACGTCTCTGTCTGCAGCCATCTTAGAAACCTCTATTTGTGACAAAATCCTTTAAAGGAAACAGCCGAGGCCACAGCGTGGGGGAAGGTTGGCACCACCCAGTGCTGCTCCATCCACTGAACCTTCCCAAAAATCTGAATCCAATTTTCAGGATGCTGGATGGCGACAATGTACCAGCAGCTTCACAAGCTTTTTTATTTTTGTTTTCCATCAAGAAGCCGGCTGGCTTTTGGGATTTTGGATGGCAATTAAAACAACCCAGCTCCCTCTTGCTGCTTGCTCATTGTTCAGGGGCTGCTCCCCGTTTGCCCAGCCCATTGTTCCACTGCAAACTCCGTGAGCACAAACTCAAACCACACTACAAGCAGCACATGGCTTTGTTTAAGCCACAGCAAAGCCCCAGCAGCACAGCGCAGGGAGAGTGACCTGCCCTGCTCATTCTGCCTTTGCACAGTGCCCACTCTTTTCCACTACCAGGACGTTGTGTGCCCTGTTTTTAATTTATTCACAAAGAAGATGTTTGTTATATGTGTTTATACATGTTATATGTGTTTAAAAATGTTATATGTGTTGCTTCAATTAAAAAAAAATACAACACAATTATTAGAAATGGTGCATCCTCAAAAACAATGCCAGCATAGTTGAGCATTTATAGAAATAGGTATTACCACCACTGCACCCACAATTATGTGATGCAATCCCTGGTGTATTTTGTAACTGGATGTTACTGAGCCCTGCCAACACAGACACTAAGCTTGTGTTTTTACTGTGGTTTCAACAGAGTGTTGTTTTTCTACAGCACCTTGGGCAGCACAGAGACCCAACAGGTGTACCAAGTAACATGAGAAGGGTACCCCTAAAATACTAATAATGGAATTATTTAAATTATTATTTATTAGGAACATTAGGTCAGCCTTAATTATGTTTTTTTTATTTTTTTTTTAATATATTTTTTTAATTTTTATATATTTTTTATGCTCCTCAGTGCTGACTCTGTCAGGGTTGTGGTGCCTTGCGAAGGCTGCCCTAAAACAGAGACCAGACAGAGTTAAAGAATAAATCAGGGATTTATTAAAAGGCCTTAATGGATGCACCTTGGGCAGCACCAAAGCCCAGCCAGGGCTGCACCCAAGATGAACCAAAATGGCCCCAAAATGCACGAGCAGGCACGGGGTCTGTCCCTGGGATCAGTTCTGCTCCATTTGCACCTTGCAGTTCATTGTCCCATTCCAGCTTTAGCCCAGGCAGTGTCACCCTGCTTGTTTTTCTCTCTCCAGCCCACGGTGTTTGTGCTCTTGGGCTGGGATTGGGATCATTTGTTCCCCAGCTGGAGCAGGAATTGTTTTGTCTCCCTGCTCTGGGCACAGAGCTCACCGAAGCAGCACAGAACCTGAAAAATACAAAAGCTAAAACCTGAGGCATCAGTTTCAGGGTGCTCTGAGGGTTTCCATGCACTGGTTAAGGAGGCATTGTCCTGCTGAGTACTGCCAGCGAGCATTCCCCTCATTCCAGCCTCCAAACGCAGGCTGTGGATGCCCTCTGCTGCTCCACCAGCGTCAGTTTAGGGGTTTTTTCCTGCTGTTTCTGAAGATATCCTGCTGTTCCTGCAAAGATTAACCTGCTAGGTATAATTTTTATTCCTAATAAATGCATGTGTGTTGTCAACAGGCTTCTGCAAGGATTGTGCAGCTCAGAAATCTATTAACAGGCAGCAGAACAAAGTGCTCATCGCAGTTTAAGTTGTAGGTTTTCTGCCTTGAAAAGCAAAACTTTTGAAAAGGCGACATGCTTGGTACTTCAGCAGTCCCTACAGTACCATGGAAAAGGAGAGGGGGGCATTATAATAAAAACACCACTTGTTAAAAGCTGTAATTCCACCAGCTTTTACACACACCATGCTGGTCTGGGAGCAGTGAAGAACCAGGTCAATGCTCTGACAGTGAGGGGGAAACCACAGCAGCCAGGGGAGCAACTTGGTCTCGTCCCTGAGGAAGGGACAGCAATGGGGAGAGAGTGTTAAAAAGTTAATTTCTGTCTTTCTGTGGATGAGCATCCCTGTGCAGCCGCAGCAGCAGGGGAAGGCTGGCTCTGCAGGGTGACCCCACAGCTCTGTCACCCTTCCAGCAGCCAGCCAGAACTCAGGGCCAGGCATGCTGTTCCCATTAGAGGAAGTAATTGATGAAGAAATCAGATACTTGCCCGATGCACTCCTATTTTTCTCCATTTCCCTTCCCCCATTGTGTTTGAACAGCAGGAGAGATGAGACTTTTCCATTCAGAATTCCAGCGCTTTTTACAGCTAGGACCCTTCCTGAGGATGGCCTCTTACCCTTTTCCTTATGGAAACCGGGTTTGAAAACATGGCTTTGGCTGGCTGTGCCCCCTCTGTCCCTGGCTTTTCCACCCTCACTGCTCTGGCTGCTCTGCCCCACACATTTTGCTGGGATAATTCCAATTTTTGCCCTTCTGCATCTGCCTGGCTCCTGACCAGCCCCACACCTGGCCTGCACCTTGTTTCCACCAGCTAGATGGAAAAGAGCTCCCTCAGGGGCCTTTTTTCCCCAAACAAAGGATGTGTCTCCCCCTCCTCGGTGTGAGATCTCACTCCAGCTGGAGGCCTGAAGAGGCATTCTCTGTCAGTGCTTGGTGCTGGAAATACAGATTCCCTCCTGTTCGCAGGTACTAAATTAAAAGGCAATAACCAGGTGGAGAAAGCAGCATGGGGAGATGATTTCTCCCTCCAGGTGTAAAGAAATCTTCCACCTCAAGGGAAAAAAAAAAGAGGGGGGAAAAAAAGTAAAAAGCAAATCTTACAACAAAGCAGGATAAATAAACCTTCCCTCCCTCGTGCACACTACACACAGCTGTAACTTCAGTGCATTCTGGAGGAGGCCAGGGAGCCCATCTGCTAATGGGTTTCCTGCCTGAGGGTATTTACAGGGAGAGCAGGTTGGGTGGACAACGGTGAGAAAAAATCAGGATGAGAGCAGAGAGTGACCAGAGCAGATGAGATCAGTGTCCTTCAAGGTCACACAAACACCTCTGGGACACTGCACCCTCCTGGAAGAGGCTTTTGGGCAAAGAAAGATGCCTAAGAATTGCATTTGACAAGTCAGAAGCGAGAAGCGTAGCTCTGAGCAGAAATCAGGGAGGCACAAAGGGAGGGAGAAGGGAGCAGCACACACTGGATCATGCCTGTGCCAGGGGGAGGAATTCAGCTCAGGAGATGGTTTTCAGGGAAATGAAAATCAGATATGCAAGGAAACTGGGAAAATATGCTAAGATTATGGAAAGCAATAAGGAATTAATGGAGCTTTTATCGATAAAGACATGATAAAACTCAGTTTTATTATCACCCTTCATATTGCAAAGTGCTCAGAGCTAGAACTCTGAACTTTTTTCACATGGAAAAAGTGCACCAAGATTTTTGTCTTTCAAAGCACAGGAGCTGCACACTGTGACCATCACTGACTCTTGATACTCATGTTATCAACCTCTTCAGCTGCCACTCACCTGAAATTACTCTGATCACTCCCCTCTGTCCTGTGCCCCTGCACCTTAGGGAGCTTACCCAGAATAATTCTGCTTTTGAACCCCATTAAACTGCCAGCCAGGTGTGGAGCTTGCCTGCCTGAGCCTGCCTCCATGCAAACCTCTAGCTGGGCAAAATCCAGCTCTTGGCTTTGCTCCTGCAGCCCCAGCCCAGTGGGAAGCAGTGAAATCCTTGTTGTCCAAGGAGATGTCACTGTCACTCTCCACTTGGCACATACTTCCAGTCTTTTTCTGTCATTGTTTGCAAAATGGTTTGGTTTGGAGTTTTTATTTTTTCCCCTGGTAATAAACTCCTGCAGCTGGCAGTTTATTTGCCTTTCTCATGTTTCCCCCCATAGTACAGGCATTGTTCCTGCCTCCTTCTCAGGCCACTCTGTTTCTCATTAGTCTGTGTTTGTGTCCTGCTCCATACGTGACAACCAAGCTCCATTATTATTACACTTTCAGCTTTCATCATCAATTCTTTCCTGCTCTGCTGCTGCACAGAGGGACAGTGTGAGGACTGCATCACCAGCTCCACACCCTGGTTTTTGGTTTTGGTTTTGGTTTTTTTTGAGTTCTGCCTTTTGCAGCTTTCCCTCCTGTTGAATTTTTGGGGTCCCCAGGATGAAGGAGGAATGATGAATCTGACTCCAGAAGGCTGATTTATATTATATTATATTATATTATATTATATTATATTATATTATATTATATTATATTATATTATATTATATTATATTATATTATATTATATTATATTATAATATTATATTATATTATATTATATTATATTAATTATATTATATTATATAATGCTATACTAAGCTGCACTAAAGAATGCACAAAGGATACAGACAGAAGGCTACAAAGATACTAAATTAATCTCATGACTTGACAGTCAATACAGCACAGCTTGACTTTGGTTGATCATTAACTAAAAACAATTCACATGAAACAAATACAACAATCACCTGTGGGTAAATAATCTTCAAACCACATTCCAAAGCAGCAAAACACAGGAGAAGTAAATGACATACTATTGTTTTCCTTTTTCTCTGAAGCTTCTCAGCTTCCCAGGAGAAAAATCCTGGGCAAAGAGTTTTTTTCGGAAAATGTGGCAGAGGGTGACACCCTCTGATCCTAAGGATTCCCACACATCACCTCCCAATTGACAGGGACCAGGAGCAGTGTCTGAACCAAGGTGTTTGGTGTTTCTTCAGGGTCTCTAACCCTGTGTGAGGGCACAGGAGGGTGCTGAGCTCTGGGAGGCTGCAGCAGTTTGGGCTCTGTGATTGTGTCTCATTTTCTGCAGAATGAAAGGGCCCTTAAATTTAGGGGTGTCTCAGGAGACAGGTGGCAAGTTGGAGTGGTGGAACCATGGGGAAAAAATAACTGAGACAACCTGTGTGGAAGTGAAAGGGTGAGTTTGGACTCAGATTAATGACTGAGACACTGGACCCAGGGCTGGGCAAGCCAGGACTAGGCTCAAACAATCTCTGCTGTGCTGGTGATGCACAGAGCGGCTCCCAGGTGCTGCACCTGGGCTGCAGACTGGGTTCCCAGGTAAGGGAAGAGGCTGGTAAGAGTCAAGGTGGGCTGATTTTATCATGGCAGAGCCCTCCCTTACGGTCTGACTGCAGAATCTCCGCTCTGAAGCACGGGTAGGATGAAGGGCCTCACCTCTGATGGGCCATGATGGGCTCAGGTACACCTGAGCCTGACCTGGGGAACACCTGCAACCCCTCAGAAGCTGCCAAGGACCCAGGGAACATCCCTGATCCTCTATCCATCACCCAAGTGTCCCATGGCCAACGATACTCCAGTGTCTAGTGTGAAACTCCCCAGCCTGGGGGGATCCCTGGGTGTTCCCCCCCAAACCTGGGTAAACACAAACTCAGGTTTGTGATGGTGGTTTTATTTATTTTTTTATTATTGTGTATTTTTAAAATTTTTTGATTGTTTTTTATTGGTTTTTTTTATTTATTTGAGCAGAGCTTCTGGGAGAATTATTTTATTGTATTGTATTGTATTGTATTTTTTGAATTTTTTTTATTATGGTGTAGTTTTTAATTTTTTATTATTTTTTATTGGTTTTTTTATTTATTTGAGCAGAGCTTCTGGGAGAATTTTTTAAATTTTATTTAATTTTTAACTATTGTATTGTATTGTATTGTATTTTTTGAAATTTTTATTGGGTTTTTTTTTATTTATTTGAGCAGAGCTTGTGCTCCCTGGATTCTCCCTTCCACCTCTCAAGGGATGCAGCCTGCAGCCACCAGGAGCACTAGAGGAAGAGGATCAGCAGGATTTCATCAGAATCCACACAGTGGTGATATTTTTTCAACTTGGTCTGTTTCTCTGTCATTTTCCTTCTCTTCCACCCCCACCCCTCCCCTTTTTCTTATCTCCCTCTCACCTTCACATTTACTGCTAAATAATAATCCATATTATTGACTTCAACATATGGTCTCGTTTGCACCTTAATTGGGGCAGAGGCATCTCTCTAATAATTTTAATAGCCAGATTTTAACAGTGAGGGGCCAGGTGAAATGCCCAGCAGAAGATTTATCAGTGCCCCAGCAGAGGAGACGTCTTTTCCCTCTTTTATTTTTCAGGCCACCCTGAACCCAGAGGAGCCAAGAGCCCTTTCCCTGTGCTGATTCAGCCTGACAGGAATTTCACCCTAGCATCTTCTCCTCATCACCAAAATCACCCTGAAGAATGGGGCTCCAGGCAGGTGTTGACACTCGCTCTGCCACACAAATGTCTCAGGTTAAACAATATTGATGGATTTCGAGTGTTTTCCATTAGCACAGGCTGCTACTGGGCAATGCCATCAATTTTCACAGGAAAAAATAATTTTTTTCTGGAGTATAAAGGTTGTGCGCAATTTATTACCTCTGTGTGGTCATTTATGTGCTTTAAAAACAAAAGCAGCCTGCTGCAATCTCCCACCAGCTGTTCTTGGTATCCCAGGCTCAAATGAGACTCTGACCCCTGAGACAAAATCTGTCCAAAGCACAGTGACTCTGCAGGTATTTTCCATGGAAAATCTCATTTGTGTAGTGAATAATTATATAATATTCTATAATATCATTATATAACATATATATAATATATATATATACAATCATTTTTAATTTCTTCTCTGTCTATTCCTCTTTGCGAAATAAAGCAACTCCTACTTGATTTGGAAATTGAAGTCATTCAAATTTTAGAAAATTTAAATTCCTCATATTTCAGGATGTTTTTGAGATGGGGCAAAAAGCTGTGAGAGGAATTAATTAGAAAAAAAAACACACAAACAAAAAAAAAAAAAAAAGAAAGCACGTGAAATAGATGGGGTTTGGTTTTTCTTTGTAAACACATGTCCCCATATTTACAGAGTCACAGAATCATCAAGGCTGGAAGAGACCTTCAGGATCACCCAATCCCCCTGTCAACCCAGGACCGCCATAACACCCCAAAAACGTGTCCCCAAGTGCCACATCTGCAAATAATGACCCCACTTTCAGGTCTCTGGTGTTGAGATGACCCCCAAGTGTCAGAAAGTCTCTTTTTCCCTGCCCAGCGACTGAAGAAGAAGCTGAGATGTATCAGTTCTGCCTTTAAGGTTGTTTATTGTTTTTTATTTATAACATTCTTTCTCTGACCTGCCCAGGTCTGTCTGGCAGGTCAGGTTGTGGCACGCTGACCGCCCTCAGGGCAGTGTTATCTTTTTATACTAAAAACTACGTGTACTTTATTTACCATAACTTCCCAATACCTATCACCTATGTTAGACAGTGAGCTTCTACCTTAAACCAATCCCAAAGTGCCACCATCCCAGCAGAATATGGAGGCCAAGAAGAAGCAGGAGGAAGGACAGGACAGGCCCAGATTCCTCCATCTTGCCTACCGAACCCTCATTCTAAAAACTTTAAAATTCTCTATTTTTACCCTGTGACAAAGTCACTGACATTCTACTCAAACCTCTGTGGCTTGTAAATCCTCACACAAAGTTGGTAATTGTTGTTTCCATGGGTTACAATCGAAGGCACGGGTGTCTGACTCCATGCCAAGGCCTCTGAGGCCCTGCCAGGCTCTGAGGGCAGCCAGAGCCGTGTCCTGGGTTTCCACACCCCACCACCTCCCCAGGCACCTGACTCCAATGCCTGATCACTCTTTCACTAAAAACCAAATTCCCAATATCTACCCTGAACCTCTCACGCTGAACCTGAGCCTCACCTGACGAAAGAGGAATGTCTTCATGGAATTCTGCAGCTCTGGTCCCATGGGATGTCAGATCCTGAGCAAGCTACAAATTCAAAGGGACACCATGAACTTCAGCTGCCCAGAGGACAGGAAAACCCTCAGACTTCTAAATCAAATGCAAAAAGAGATATCCAGTGCTTGGTCCTTGACATACAGATTTCCTCTTGTTAGCAAGCACTAAATTAAAGGGCAAAACCTGGTGGAGAAAGCAGCATGGGGAGATGATTTCCCCCTCCAGATGTAAAGACATCTTCTGCTGCACAAATAAAAAAATTTAAAAACTCTTACAACAAAGTTGATTAAATAAACCTTCCCTCAGTTCTGCACACATCTGTAAGCTCAGTGTTTTCTGAAGAAGGTCCTGGAGTCCATCTGCCAATGGATAACACCACAACAGGCTGAGGAGCGAACCTCCCAAAGCACCAGCAGATGCTGGATGCAATTCAGCTCAGGTCCCTAAGCCCTTTGGTGGGAAAAAATGGGAATAGTTGTGATTTAGGATCCATGAGGCTTGTGGAGTTCTGCTGTGCGAATGTGCTTACCAGCTTTTTGAAACACAAATGTTTGGAATGGTCGTGAGAGGAATGGGGGACATTCCTCAAGCTGTGGGTCTGCTGGTGAATAAAACCAGCCCTGAGAGAGAAAAGAAACAATGGGGAGGATGCCACTGATTGATGAATGGAAAAAGAGATTTGCTTTTACAAATTAACTGTAGGTTTGCTGATAAATGAAATTGCACATTGGAAAGTGAAAGAAACACTGGGGAAGAAAAGCCCCTAAATTCCATAAGAATTAAAAATTAAAAGGCAGGGTTGTGCATTAGAGAGAAATCTTTCGCATCAGGTGTTCTGGGAAGTCTGAACCTCTCAAGTGCCTCAGAAATGGGGAAAGAGAGAAGGAATATGTGGCTGGGAAATTGGGATAAAAAGGAGGCTGAGTCCTCCAAAAATGTGAGAGACCCCAGGGGATGCCCCATGGCCTCTGCCTTTATTGGAATAAAGTCAAAGGACTTCTGTGTCTCCTTTTTGGACATAAACCTCTGCTGTTTGTGGATTAATTTTCCTAACAGTCACAATTTTCCAGCTATACCTTCAGCTGAATTTGCAGTTATCACCTGGGCCCTCCTCCTCAAGGGTCCCTCCCATCACCCTTAAACATCCTCTAATATTTGGTGGCTTCTCTTTAACAGTATTGGTCTGCTGATAAATTTTTTTGACCGGAAGGTTGGAAAGGGCTGCTTGGTCTTCACCCAGGCTCTGCTCTGATCCACAATCCACTCACTAATTTTTAAAACTTTTTTCTTTCCAGGACCAACCAGAAGCACCATTTGCGGGTAAGAAGAAGAGGAGGTGACTGTGCCACTGTCATGAGCAGTCCTTCAGCCTGGTGGCCTGTGGGAATCCACAAAATCAGAGGATTTTTGGAAAGCTGCAAAAGGCAGGCCTCAGAGACAGGAGAACTGTGACTGGAGCTAAGCAGCAGCCATGAGATTGGGCAGCAGAAAAATTATTTAAACTGTAGAAAAGCAAGGACAAATAGAACAATGGTCTGTGTATTAACGCTTGTCTAGAATAACTCCCTAAGCTATAGAAAAGTTTATCTAGCAAGATATTAGGAAGGGTGAAGCTTAATAATGGAGCTCTGTGCATTGTGTTTGAAGGCTCACAAGCAGGTATTGTATTTGAAATAACCTTTGGTTAAACAATGCTTATAGTGGTTGGATGGAACTACTGTCAATGTGCTTTTGCTTTGTGTGATTGGTCAAAAAACTTTAAAAGTAAGTTGTAACATTAAGTTCTGGCATGTGAGCTGCTGGCATCTTCCCATTGCCATCACCATGTAATGAGAGTGATGCTGGAAAATCAAACAGCTCAAGGCACGTTCCCAGCAGTCCTGTCCTGTTTGGGATTTGTACAAAGACCCCCAGCCAGCAATAGTGGTCCAAGCACATCCCCAGTGGCCACCATGGGCAGTGAGCAACCCCCCAAACTATGCTGGGCTTCCGTGGCTGGAGAAAAAATCTCGTGGCGAGTCCTAGGTGGCCACAGCCATTTCTGTCTGGGGGCAGGCTCCTAATGAAATGCTCAGCGAGGAAACAGCCACGCTGGCCACGCTGTGCCACGTACAGCTTGGTCTTGGAAAGAGTTTATGGCTCAGAACCCAAAAATAGCTCCAGCTGAATGATTCCTTTGTACCTTGTGGAGTTAATAACTGCAAGTTAATAAAGGCTAACTCAATTTTCCTTCAAACGAGATCGTCAGGTCTGGTTTTAATCAGGGCTGCAGTCTAGACCAGGAATATTGTCTAATTAGAACCCGGATGCAGACAGCGCCGGGGTCGCGCTCACAGGTGAACTTGGAACCACAATTTCCTCTCCTCCTCTTTCCCCCCGCCTGCTCCCCAGCTTTTAACCAGCCTGAGATGAAGGTCTCATTGTAAAATCACAAACCCTTCAGCCATCCCATGCCAAAATTAAGACAGCAAGAATGGTTTACAGCTTTCTGATCACGGTCCTTTTCACTTGCCGGTGCAGCCAGAGAGGGGCTGCACCAGGGGCTGAGCTGAAAGTGCCAGGATTTTGGTCCTGAGCCAGTGACCAACTTGTTTTCACTGAGTTTCCCTGAATCAAACACTCAAAGGCTTTTTTAAGAAGGACAGAATTACCCAGGATGGCGAGAAGGGTTGCATTAGCAATGTGGGTGTGCATACAAACCAAATAATTGGTTTATAAAACTGTGTTGCCTTTACTCGGGTGCAAATCCCTGCCCAGCACAATGCTTGGAACACAAACCTTCCTTTAACTTGAGTGGAGTTCAACTAAGTGCAGATTTAAACCCAAAAATCATACTGGTTTTTAGGCTACCACCATTTCTGCTTCATGAAATCACCAGTGGAAGTAGAGGGTCAGCACCTGTCCACTCCTTCATGGTAACAAATGTGTGAAATCATCAATAAATTCCCCACCTTCTTGCTCCTTTTATTATAAAATATACAATCAGATTATACATCTGCAATTACATATATCAAAAAAGGGAAACTTTTGAAAGTGTGAGAAAATGAAGGGGACCTTGTGTTTTGTTGAGTATTTTTCTTGCAAATCAATTTACTGCTTTTCCAATGCTCATCAGAGCATTGGAAAACAACATTCCTAAATTTAAAAAAAAAGAAAATAAAAGTAAAGATCAAAAAGTGAGCTTTAAATAGAGCTAGCATTAAATTAAAAGCATGACTCAGAAGAACTCAGAAGAGATAATGTGTGCTGCTTGACCTGGTTCACTTGTCAGATCTTATACTTCATCAGAAGTGATTTTCTTGCAGGCTTTACCTAGAATCCTTTCTGGCTTTTTTGGTTGATTTTTGTGATTTGGTTGTTTTTTTGGGTTTTATTTTTTTGTTTTTTGTTTTGGTTTTGGGTTTTTTTGTTTGGTGGCAGGGGGAGGGAATTGGCTTTTGGAAGGTGTTTTGTTTGGTTTTTTGCTTTGGGGCTGTTTGCTTCATTTTGTGGTGTTGCTGTGGTTGTTGTTGAATAAATACAATCCAGAATTCTTAGTCTGAGAAAAATACTAATTTTAACAACACCTTTTGTTGTTGTTGTCTTTTCCCTATATGCATATAACAATAGCTTCTTTCTCTCTAGCAGAACATAAAATAAAGCAAATACTTCTGTCAATGTGGTAGGACTACAACCCAGAACTGGGAAATATTTATGTTTTTCTCAATGCAGTGCTGTCACTGCTGAACAAAAAGAAAAAGGTGAATCTGCTGATGAATCTGCCCAAAGCTTTCCTTCACCAGTTGCACAAATAACACAGACAAAACCAAGAGAGAAAACCACACCTGTGACTGGAACCAAGTAAAGCATTCAGGGTATTCCAGAGAGAAGTGAAAAATATGATACTGAGTTTGCATGTTGAATTATGTCTATTTCAGCCAAATATTCTCCTCTCATGGAGCCCTCGGGCTTTGAATCTGCTGGTGGAACTCACTGATGCAAAGGGGCAACCAGATTATGAAATTGGTGCAGCTGGTGGTGCAATATAGTGATTTAAGCTCTGAGTTTATGTTTCTGTTTCTATGCAATTACACTTGTCGCTTTGAAATTCCTGAAATTTCATAGGGCATGGATGTACATGAGGAAAAGAGGAAGAGGAAAAGAGGAAAAGGGGAAAAGGGGAAAGGGCAAAGGAGAAAGGAGAAAGGAAAAAGGGGGAAAGGAGAAAAAGGAGAAAACGAGAAAATGAAAAGGAGAAAAGGAGAAAAGGAGAAAAGGAGAAAAGGAGAAAAGGAGAAAAGGAGAAAAGGAGAAAGGGAAAAGGAAATGGCAATGGAAGAGGTAAAGGAAGAAAAGGGAAAGGGAAAGGGAAAGGGAAAGGAAAAGGAAAAGGAAAAGGAAAAGGAAAAGGAAAAGGAAAAGGAAAAGGAAAAGGAAAAGGAAAAGGAAAAGGAAAAGGAAAAGGACTCTTCTAGAGAAAAATTAGAGTGACAATCTTTCCAGTGCAAAGAATAATCCCTCTCCATTCAGACAGATTTCAGCACCTGTGTGTTGTTCAAACATGGTAACATTCATCCTCCGCATCCTCATCCTCCTCCTGCCTTGGTCACTGGGCTGTTCTTTGTCACCTCCCCTGCACTCTGACACAAAATTCTCCCACCTGTGGCTACATCTATTTAACTCTTAAATTCACCACATAAAATTCTGCCCTTGAACTTGTCCCACTCATTTTTTTTCTCATGGTTCCTTTGGTTTCTATAGTTTAAGCACAGCGGCTTTATTTCTGCCAACTCTAACACCACCCTAGTTTAATCAAAACGGACACTGTACATTCATTTGGACTTAAAATTATTGCAGGCTCCTTTAAATTCCTCCTTAACCTCTGCTTTCCCTGCGTTTCTTCACAAAGGGAGCATTCACCCAGGGAGATCTCAACCCTTTCCTTGCAAGTACTCACCTTTTGCAGGGATGGGAGCTCTGCATTGGGCAGCAGAGATTTAAGCTGGGGTTAAATCTCCAGAATGTCCTCAGTTCAAGTTCTCCACTTCATCCCCTCACCTCTGAGTGCCTCACAGCTCCCAGTGCTTGAAACTTCAAATCCTTCTACAGCACCCAATTTCTGTCCAAAGAGAATTCTCATCCAGACCCAGGCACTGGAAAAATTTATCCACTTCCCACAGGACTTGAACTACACTGCCTGTGAAAAATGTGTAATTTATGATTGGCTTTTTGCAAATATTAAAATGAATATTATATGTGTTATATTAAAAAGTTATACTGTATTAATTCCCTTAAGTAGTGTGTTAAATACAATTTTAGGTTATAACAAAATGTTAAAATAGAAACTATGCTATGTAGGATACTTTTTTAAAGAAAGGACTCACAGCGAGATGGCAGCCACAGGACTCCTGAATCTTTCAAAGAAAGAGAATTTATTGCTCCATTATCAGAAAAAACGAACTTCTTCCTGCCTTGCTCAGCCCTGAAGACACCGTCAGGATTCAGAGGAAGCAGCTGACAGTGCCCAGCCAGAATCCTGTGTTTGAATGCAATTTATGCATCATGGATGAGGTGTATGAATATGCAACAGGCTGTTTTTAAGGGTTAATCCTCTGTTAATGTGGGTCCTTTTTTGGGCTTATTTTGCCCAGAAAGAGGTACCCAGATCGTCTGTAACTATGTCTTTTTATTGTCTCATATTGTCCTAATCCAAATTATCCAAATTATTATTACTTTGATTATATTGCTATTTTTGTAACCATTTTATTACTATTAAACTTTTAAAATTTTAAAAACAAGTGATTGGCGTTTTTCACAACCCCTCCAATAATTATTTGGGCACCCTCATCTGTACACCCTTGTGGTGCTGTTCACAGGGGTGCCAGGACAAGGGAAGAGATGAGAATCTTGATTCCATGTTGCAGAAGGCTGATTTATTATTTTATTTTATATATATATATAATTTTAAAATAAAATGAAAATATTAAAACTATACTAAAACAATAGAAGAAATGAGGCTAGCAAGGAATAGAAAGGAATGGAATGATAAATAAAATCCTGTGACTGCTCACAGCCTCGACACAGGTGGTTGTCATTGGTCATCAAGTAAACACAATTCACATGCTGGGTAAACAATTCTCCAAATCACATTCCAGAGCAGCAAAACATGGAGAAGGTGAAGCTTCCCAGCTTCTCTGGAGAAAGATCCCAAGGCAAAAGGATTTTTCAGAAAATGTGTCTGACAAGAAGGCACCAAGCAGCTCCAGAATGCCACAACTGATTTTCACATTGCACACCAATAAAACATCTCAACAAAGCTGTGCAGCCACAGCGGGGATGCCTGGCTGGAGCAGAGCAAACACCAGCTGGGGGTCACTTGTTCAGGCATCCCAAAATGTGCCTGTTGCCCTGATGAGCACAGCAGACCCTCCCCACCATCAAAGGCAGGGAAATGCATCCCCTGGCTTAGCGGGGGAGGCATCCAGGAGGCAGGTAAGCCATTAATGCTCTTTCATTAAACAGGGATGAGCCCTCATCTGGAACAGCCTTTGCTGCTGAGCCAGCTGTGCTCCAAGAGGAGCTGGGAATGGAAATGGAGCTGGCTGGATTGCTGGACTGGACAACTGGGGAGGATATGGGAAAGGCTTGCTTAGCATATCAAAGTGAGGGAGCAGGATTGATCTCTAAAAATACACCCGTGGGTAAACCCGGGGCAGGAAGAACAGATCTCAGGATAAATAACAGCCCTGGCAAGGCAACAAAAGGGTGAGGAGCTCATGGGGCTGTACAGCCCCCTCCCAAGGGCAGCACAGGGACAGCTCCCATCTCTGCTCTGGGACAGGGCCAGGAGCAGGGCACGGCTGGGGCTGGGGATTTGGGATGGGGATCAGGAAAGGTTCTGCTTCCCCAGAGGGGTAACTGATGGCACTGCCCAGGCTGCCCAGGGAATGGGCACGGCCCCGGGGCTGCCACAGCTCCAGCAGAGCCTGGACAGTGCTCCAGGGATGCCCAGGGTGGGCTCTGGGCAGGGCACGGGTGACACTGGGTGATCCCGTGGGTCCCTTCCAGCTCAAGATATTCTATTCTATTCTATTCCATTCCATTCCATTCCATTCCATTCCATTCCATTCCATTCCATTCCATTCCATTCCACTCCATTCCATTCCACTCCATTCCACTCCATTCCATTCCATTCCATTCCATTCCATTCCATTCCATTCCATTCCATTCCATTCTATATTTTACTTCTATTATATTCCATTCCATTCCACTTAAATTCTGATGGCTCACACACTAGAACTGGCAGAGGCAGTGAAAGGCAGAAATTAGTGACTTTTAAATAAGCATTTGACAAGTTATTCCTAATTAGACCATGATAATGATCTGGCCTTGACAGGGTAGTCCATCATATCTTCTATTTATTTTTTTACCTTGTTGACTCCCATTAACCATGTCATGTTATTTCTAAATCTTTCATTTATTCAAGATTTGTTCAGGCTAAGTCTGTAGTGGTGGTTTTACCTGACTGGTAATATGGGACATTTTTCTATCACAGTTCTCCAAGTTCCTGCATATCAATCATCAGCCTTACTTCCCATATAAAACTGGGAAGGCTGAGAAGCAAATTCTGCAAGGCAAAAGTGTATGAAATAGCATTTTCCTTAAAAAGCAAAATAAAAATAATTATTTTTCATCTCAGCTTATTGAATACAGTACCACAAATGTCTGTATGATTTAGGAAATCCTTAAGTTCATTTAAATGGCATTTTGCTACCAGAGTATTGCTTGACACAAACTTTCAATGTTCCAGTCTGAAAAAACTTAATTATTCATTTTGGAAATTTAAAATTTGCCTGAACCTAAGCTCTTTGTTGAATTAATCATGAGCTCACAAAATCTTTGGGTCAAGAGAAAATTTGAATTGTCAAATAATGAAGCAAAATGTTTCAGTCAATCTAATAATGACATTAGATTACACAAATGATATACAAACACTTTTACATGACATAGAGCACTCCAAAAAAAATAAGAAACAAAAAGAAAAGAATCCATACATGGAATACATTAAATGGCAGATTTCTAAGTGTAACTGTAAACAGAAAACCAAAAAACAACATGGACTTTTGCTGCAAATTATAGAAATTACTTATTGAGTCTATACCATACAACATTTTGTGAATGATCCAGGGTAAATATTTAAGAATGCTACTGGCAGATGGCAGAAAGTCTGGGGCAGGAACAAACAAGGAGGCAAGAACAGGACATAACTGACTAATTAAGGCATAAAGACTCCTGATGCTGAATGAAGAATAGGAAAATCTTTATGGGCCCTTCTAATCCAAATTTCTGTGATTCTGGGGGGATTTTGTGGGGATTCTGTGTTACCACCATCCCCACCTGAGGCCCTATCCCATGGCTGGAAGGTGTCTGCTCCCCACAAACCCAGTTTTCACTGCAGGGAGCCAAACCCACTTCCCTGAGCAGCCCCTGAGCTCTCACTGTGCTCCAGGCACAGGAAAAAGGGACAGGACACAGGGAGAACCATTCTGGGGCCTTCTGCCAAGCCAGCAGTCTGCTTCTGTTTATTTGACCATTTCCATTGATTTAGCTCAAAAAAAAAAACCTCCAAAAATTTTCTATTCATAATCAGGGTAAGGAATTCATGGAAATGAACGATTTTTGATGAGTTCCTTGTTCATTCTTTTTTATCACTGGCTGGGGTCTCTGCACAAATCAAACAGGACAGGCTGCTGTGGAACTGCCTTGAGCTGTTCGATTTTCCAGCATCACTCTCACTCCATGGCTATGGCAATGGAAGATGGCAGCAGCTCACATCCCAGGCAGCAGACACAGAACTCAATGTCACAATTCACTTTATGAGCTTTGTGACCAATCACACAAAGCAAAAGCACACTGACAGTATTTATATCTGTATAGTGGATATTCTATATTGACAGTAGTTCTGTCCAACCACTATAGGCACAAGTACCTTTGGTTAAAAATTAATTTTAAAAAGAAGTAATATGAATTATCTGAGAATTAGTAGTTTAAGATGACCCAACAGTGCAGCTGTTGGAACTTTTTGTCTAATTGAAGAAGATTCATGCTTAGACCTTGGAATTGGTTAAAAAAAAAAGTCTGTTCCAACTGTCTGTTTGATCTGGTCCAAACAGAAGTTGCCTTGAAGAGCAAAGTTCTCCCCGAATGCGCAGTAAAAATACAAAAGCCTCTACAGCTTGTGGCATGGAGAAGGTTGAATGAAGTGGAAATGGCCTTGACACAAAGTTTGACCTCACATCTTTACATCTGCAGCTGAACCTGCTCACCTCCAAAACAAAGAGTGAGGCTCCACAACCCTGGCACATCACTATTTAAACCAGATTTATTTGGATAAAGGTAAAGTTACTCAGGTAAAAATCAATGGAACTGAAAATATTATGACTAAAAATTAATATAATTCTTATATGTTCATATATATTTATTTATATTTATAAATATTTTCTATATTTATTTATGTATTGTTATATAAATTATAGATATTTTTTATAATTCTTAATAATCTTAATTAAATATAATTTTATAGATAAATTACTTATATTATAGTATATATTTATAATTATTTTATATATTTATATATTATATGTGATATATATTTATATATTTATATATAATTATATAAATTGTACATATAATTTAATTTTTATTTAATTTTTATATGATTTAACTTAGATTTTATATATTCATATATTATATATTAATAAATATTTCATATATTTATGTATATTAATATAAGTTAATATAACTAAAAATTAAAAGCTCTAAAGCAAAACTTCTTTTGTTCAGAGAACTGCAGAAATGCAGTTACTTTGGTTTTACTAAGCCCATGCAAACAAGCTTGACCCTGGAGACCTAACACTGGCTACTTTAGATTCAAGAAAATCCACGAATTAACAGGAAAAATCAATTTTCTGATGTCTAGGTTTGCCCTGAGATCAGCAAGCACCAAAATTATCTGGGCAGTGAGGTGTTAATTAGTCACCTATCGAGAAATTTAAGAAACATTGATTTGTACCTACGAGGGAGGCAGAAAGAGAAGAAACAGCAGATGAAGCTGTTGCCTTTCAGTGTTACTGCTCTTTTAGCACTGGTGCTGCAGTGCTTTAAATTCAAGTAGGCAGCTTCCAACAGGAGCTCCAGTTTGCCAGAGAACCAACAGTTTTTTATTTGCTTTGATGTGGAGGTGGCATGAGAGCTCTCAGCTGCCTGAAGAGGCAAAAATAAAAATTGTTTAATAATTTAGAAATTAAATATTTAAATTAATTAAAATTAATACAATAAATATTAAAATAAAATATTTTAATTTTTAATTCCTTGATTATTTGATCATCAAAAAATTAATACAATATATATAAAAATTAAATATTTTAATTTTTAATTCTTTGATCATTAGATCAGATTTTATTAATTTTATTAATAAATCAGATTTTATTAATTTTTTGTTCCATTTTCTCTCTGGACCAAAATAAAATCTAGAGGTTTATCTGGCACATGCCTGCAGTTTGCCAGAGTTCTTGGTTTCCTGATGTGGACAAAGCTAGCACAAAATTTCTCTGCTCCCACCCTCTGGAAGGAGCTTCTGTGCACTCAGTTTTCCATAAATCTTGTGTGGAATTGCTGTACTGCAGTGTTTCACAACAATAAATTTATACGACATTTTGACAAGGGATGCTGCCATCAGTGCACCCTGGGGGGGGGACACCTGCTTAATTTTGGGTTCTCAGAGCTGGTGGTGGGTGCAGGGTCAGCCAGGGAAACTTTAACCAGCCTTTGTCTCCTCAATATTCCCTGGAGTCCTGGAAAAACTCGCAGGGGAATGTAAGACACAGAGAGGGAAATTTATGCAAAACATGGCAGATGCAGTAAATTCTGAATTCCAGCCCCTTGTGTCAGCAAGGGCAAGGCTGGTCCACTGCAAAATAATATTTCCAGCTGCAAAATAAAATTATATTAATTTAAATTAATATAAAATTATTTATTAAATAATAAAATGTATTTATTTAGAAATAACAATATAGTAAATATATAAATAAATATATCTTATAATGCATAAATATAAATATATAAACGTTTTATATTGAAATATATAATATAAATATATAAATATATATGTAATAAATATTAATATCTATGTATAAATCATAAAAACATGAATATAAATATATAAATATTTTATATGTTTATATAAAATATTTTTATATTTATATATTTATATATAGGCATAATCCACCTCCTGCTGAACACACTGCCTGCCTCCCAGCCACCAGGAGTGGAATCAGAACTGCAATTTGCAAAATTCTCCATAAAACATCCCTCAGAGCATAACAGGGTCAGTGCCAGGCACAGACCTCAAGGAGGGAGGCTCCTTCACCCTGCTCAGCCACATCTCTTGGGATCCTTCTGATCACCCTATGGATAAATGGTCTGGATTTGCCACTCCCAAGGTGTGTTTTCCCATCCTGTCTGTCTTCTCCCTTGTCTTGGATTGGAAATTCGTGATTTAGTTGGGGGTGTATATTCAATTTCCATTTGTCAGAGCTGGGGCAGTTCTCTCCTGTTGATTGGGCAGTTTTCTCTATCTCTCCCACAGCCAATCCTCCCTCCAGGAGCTCTCCGCTGTCCATGGCCCATTCATCATTAATCACCTTCTGTCCATGGCCCATTCATCATTAATCACCTTCTGTTCATGGCCCATTCATCATTAATCACCTTCTGTCCATGGGCCATTCATTATTAATCACCTTCTGTCCATGGCCAATGAGTGTCCCTGCAGGGCCCATCCAATCCCACCATCCCATGGGGAGATGCCCCGCCCAGGGGAGGAGCCAAGCATTCCTACCTGGATCCAATCTGAGCTTTGGGACACCCCAGCAGCCTTTGCCCCCTGCATTGCCAGAGGAGCAGCTTTCTGCTCCCTGCATGGCCAGAGGGAGCCCAGGCCCATCTGCAGCAGCCCTGGAGCTGCAGAGGAAAACTCCCCCCTTGTGCAGGATCCGTGCTGCAGCAGAGCCACAGCTGGCACTGCAGGAGGGCTGAGCCCCCATGGGATGGGGCTGGGACACCCCCGGCACTCAGGGGGCAGGGACTGCTCTCAGTCTGACTCTGGTAGTGGTGTTGTGTATTACTGCGCTATTTTTTAATTTATTGTTACTTTTCCCCGTAAACAACTCTTTTTCCTACTCCCATATCTTTGCCTGAGAGCCCCTCAATTTCAAAATTACAATAATCCATAGGGAGGATCTCGGGGTCTCTAGCTGGTCAGAGTGACCCTGAGATGTGTTAGAAAGTTTCTGTTCCCAGCCCGGTGCTCAAAGAAGCAGTGAGGGCTCTTCATTTCTTGGTCTCAAGGTTGTTTATTGTTCCTTATCTCTGAAATTCTTTCTCCTGCCCTGCCCAGGTCCCTCCAGCAGGACAGTCAGAGGCACTCTGCCTGCCCCAGGACAGTGTTATCTTTTTATACTAAAAACTACCTGTACAGTATTTACAGTTACTTCCCAATACCTATCACCTGTGTTAGACAGTGAGCTTCTACTCTAAACCAATCTAAAAGTGCCAACAGAAGATGGAGGCCAAGAAGAAGAAGAAGAAGAAGGAGAAAGGCTGGACATGCCCAGATCCCTCCATCTTGTCCCTGAACCCCCAGTCTAAAAACCCCCAAAATATCTATTTTTAGTGATAAATTCACTATCACTCTACTTTAACTTTCGTGGCTTGGAATCCTTCATATAAAGATTGGTAATTGTTTGTTCCAAGGGCTAAATCAAAGGACCAGGGATCTTCGGCTCTGTGCCAAGGTCTCTGAGGCCCTTGCCAGGGTCTCACATCCTCCAGGGCAGCCAGAGGAATTCCCTGGGTTCCCACAAGGGGTGGGGCCTTCCTCAGCAGTCACCTGTCTTTTCACACCAGGACATCCCTCCTGTCCCCACAGCCTGGAGGACACCTGGCTGTCCCTGTCCCCACGTGCAGGTGACACAGAGTCGTCCGTCCTGGCCCAGAGCTGAGCAATCCTGAGCCACTCAGCAGCTCTGGCACTGCAGGCAGGGTGTCAGGAGCCTGGCTTGGCAGGAGCTGCCTTTGCTATGTCATAAACCTGCTGGGAAAGGAATCCTGCAGGGGTTCAGAGCAGTTTGTGAATCCAGCTCTGTTAACTAATAATGGTTTTTCCCATGTTGTGCCCTGAAGGAATGTGCCTTGGCAGATCCTAAAGGTTTCTGGGTCCTTAGCAAAGCCCAGGGAAGGTGTCCCTGCAGCAGGCTGGGCACCGGGGCAGGGTGTGTTTGCAGGATCTGAGAGCAGGGGAAGGTGCAGGAGTGTGGGTTTGCAGGGGTGGTGGATCAGGCTCTGAGACAGCTGCTCACTGCCACAGTCACATTTCCTGAAAAATCCCTTCACCAGGATTTCTTCTCCTGGGAAGCTGAGAAGCCTCAGGGAAAAATGAGAACAATAATTATCTGACTGGTGCTCCTGTGTTTGCTGCTTTGGAATGTGGCTTGGACATTGTTTACCAATAGGTGCATGTTTGATTGGTTTGATTGTTTTGACTTAATGACCAATCACCATCAGCTGTGACTGATGAGGAGTCAGCTACAAGGTGATCTTTATTAATCCCAGTCCCTGCAGCTGGAGAATCCCAGTTCCAGCAGCTGGAGAATCCCAGTTCCAACAGCTGGAGGGTCCCAGTTCCTGCAGCTGGAGAATCCCAGTTCCAGCAGCTGGAGGGTCCCAGTTCCAACAACTGGGGGGTCCCAGTTCCTGCAGCTGGACGATCCCAGTTCCTGCAGCTGGAGAATTCCAGTTCCAACAGCTGGGGGATCCCAGTTCCTGCAGCTGGACGATCCCAGTTCAACAGCTGGAGGGTCCCAGTTCCTGCAGGTGAAGAATCCCAAATCCTGCAGCTGGAGGATCCCATTTCCCAGTTATTTGGGACACACAAGACAGATGATGGACCTTGGACCTCATTAGCATAAGAGATTTACTAAACAGGACGCCTTGGCAAGAGGAAACAGAACTTTGAGGATTAAACCAAGACTTAGCTGAAGGTTAAATCAGGACTTAAATCAGGAATTAAATCAGAAAAGAAAATTTCATCAAGACTTCTGCAAGCAAGAGGTGTTGTAAAATATGTAAGTTTTTTAATGTGATGATTAGCCCAATCATTGTAGTAAAATATTACTAGCCTTCCTCAAATAGTACATAAACAAGGGCTGCCCACAATAAATTTGAATTCTTTTGACCATCTCACAGTCTCCCTGTCCCTCTCATCATCAGCAAGACCAGTTCCTGCACGTGAGGCCAGGCAGAGCAGCCCCATCCCTCTGCACCCCTGAAGTACACCTGTGCAAGGCACAAATAAATCCAGAGACACAACCCTGCAGAGGGACCCCATCTCCTTAGATTAAAGGGTTTATCAGAGAAAATAATTTTTTTTAGAAAATTAAAAAAAAAAAAAACAACCTTGTTTGGCTGTTCTGGCGTCTCTGAATAAAATTCTTGGTGCTCTGGTGTTTCCTCCTCCTGTTCAAATTCCCGTGGTAAATATTCCTGGTGAATTTAAAGTTCTTCTCATGTGTTTGGCAGTTTACACTGCCACACTCCAGACCCTTTCTGCCACACAACAGCCTCCTTTAAAGTGAGACACAATCATCTGCCACAAGGATGTGAGGAGGAAAAAAATTCCATTTCCCACACCTTTAATTGTGATCAGGCTGGGGCTGTAATAGAGCTGCCTTCTCCCCAAGCATCTGCATTCCTTTATTAAATGTACCGCCTTCCCCAGACTGGCAAGGCTCATCAGAGCCATGACATGAGCCTCTCCTGGAAGAGGGAGAAGAGCCTGGGGCTGGTGGCTGCCCCTGTGCCTCGCATCAGCACCAGGGGAAACCACATCTGACAGCAGGCGAAGCTCAGACCCTAAGGAATAAATAAATAAACCTGCAGGAGGGGAGGCTTGTCAAGGATAAATCCACTCAGAGTTCAGGGCAGGTTGGGAGTGTTAGGAAAGTTAACCCACAAACACCAGAGATTTGTGTCCAAAAAGGAGACAGAGCAGTGCTTTGGCTTTATTCCAATAAAGGCAGAGGCCATGGGGCATTCTCCTGGGGTCTCTCACATTTTTGGAGGACTCAGCCTCCTTTTTATCCCAATTTCCCAGCCACATTTCCCTTCTCTCTTTCCCCATTTCTGAGGCACTTGAGAGGTTCAGACTTCCCAGAACACCTGATCCCAAAGATTTCCCTCTAATGTACAACCCTCCCTTTTTATTTCTAATTCTTATGGAATTTAGGGGCTTTTCTTCCCCAGTGTTTCTTTCACCTTTCAGTGTCCAATTTCATTTATCAGCAAACCTGAAGCTTGTTTGTAAAGGCAAATCTCTTTTTCCATTCGTCAATCAGTGGAATCCTTCCCATGGTTTCTTTCCTCTCAGTGCCAGCAGACCCACAGCTTGTCTGGAAAGACAAATCCACCATTCCTCTCAAGTGGAGGAGACGGGGAGGGAAGAGCAGGAGGAAGAGGAGGGAGAATCCCTTGCTGTGCTGTGAGGTGGTGCCCCACAGCTGATGCTGGTGTGTAACTGGTGTGTAACGGGTGTGTAACTGGTGAGCAGCCGCAGAGGAGGCCAGGCAGCCTTGTGAAGGCTGAACTGGAATGGAGACCAGACAGAGCTGAAGAATAAAGGAGGGATTTATTGAGACGCCTCAATGGATACACCTTGGGATGCCCAACCCAAAATGGCCACAAAAAAATGGCCAACAGGTCACAGGGTCTTACACTTCTTTTTTGCTAATTTTTTTTAATGGGGTTCATTGTCCCATTCCAGCTTTAGCCCAGGCAGTCCCACCCTGCTTGTTTTTCTCTCTCCAGCCCACGGTGTTTGTGCTCTTGGGCTGAGATTTGGATCATTCGTTCCCCAGCTAGAGCAGGAATTCTTTTGTCTCTCTGCTCTGTGCACAGAGCTCACCATCCCCTGATGTGAATCTCAGAATTACACACTAAAGCAGCACAGAACCTGAAAAATACAAAAGCTGAAACCCAAGGAATCAAGGAGTGGCGTGGCAAGGGCAGAAGCAGAAACCAGCAGAGGGAAGGGTGTCACCAGCCCTGTGTGGCAGCAGGGGACAAGGCCACAGGCAGGGATGCTCCAGGATCAGGGCAGGTGCCAATCTTCCTGAGTGACAGCCAGGAGGGGACATCACAGGGCAGAGATGAAACAGAAATGAAGCTTTCCCAGCAAACTCAGGGCCAGGGGCTCCTGCTCGTGCTGGAGGGACCCCTGGAAGGTGGCACACAGTGCTGGGGTCACCACAGCTCCCACCTGGTGTCCCCACTGTGCCCCACACTCTGCTCTGACCCCTCCATGCCAGCCCCAAAGCCCACTGGAGAGATCCCCACTGGCTTTCCCAGTATTTCAGTCAGACTCCTGTGTTTTAAACGTGGCCAGAAGTGGTAGGGATAAATTAGGCAAAGCAGCATAAACAGCATCTAAAATGGTTTGCGCACCAGCTGACCATCTTTTTCTCCAATTTTGATAAAGGCAATGATACAGTGAAATTTTGCTGCTCTCATGAGCCCTGAACTGTGACGTAGGCTTGTCAAGCAACAGCTGGTGCTGTCCTTAATATATCAGCATTTGACATCTCCTAAAAAAAATTTTTACTGTTGCAGACCCAAACACTTCTAGCACAAAATTTCCTACGGCTCAATGGCATTTGGAGTTGGTTCTACTGGGTTTTGTAAACCTGCAATAAAAAAAATCACACATTTACACTCAAAGATTAACAGAATAAACTGAATTTTATATCTATATAGAGATAGACAGAATAGCATATATCTACATATAGAAAGATATGTGCTTATAGATATAGAAATGCATCTATATATCTACATATAGAAAGACAGAATGGCATTTCTGGATGGGTTGAATGACAACAAAAATTATAAACATTTCTCCTTCGTTTCAATCAAGTAAATAAATATATAACTCATTCAGCAGAACAAGGAGTTAATCACAACCAAGCAAAGCTCCTCTGTAAGGCTGGGTATGTTCTGTTTATGGGAGGGTTCATTCTCCATAATTTTCATTTTTCAATTATTACCTGTATTTCCTTCAAAATTCCCAGGCATTTCTCCCAGTGTGTCCTGGGGAACAGTGAGATTTTACTAATTCAGGATAATTTAGGCATTATTAGAATAATTCAGGCCTCTTAAAGGACCACCAAGAAAAACCCAACAAACCTCTAATAGCTGCAACTCACTTCAGAGTTTGGAAGGATAGACGAGAAATTTGTGATGTCCCAGTGCCAAGACTAGATCCTGCACGTCTTGCACATAAAGTGAAAGTTCCCCCTAAAATTTGTTCTGTAGAACAAAGGAGAACAAAAAGAAAATATTGTAAAATATTGCGGCCTAGAAATGTCTTCAGAGGAACAGAACCAAATATATTCAGGCACATTGGAGAATGATGCTCCGGCTACTTCTACACAAATTGCCACCAGGGATTTATGTAATTCACTAAGCAGATTTTCAGGAGAACTGGAGATTTCCTGATCACTTTAATGACATGGAGAATCTGCCTTTGGAGAGGTTTACACTGTCATTTCCCCTCTGTCGCTGACCCATTAATCTTCCCAACCCTGCAGCAAGATTATATGTGTAATTCTGCGCCTTTTTTATTTTCCCTGCAGAGATATTTGCAAAATTCCAGAATTTTGCAAAATTCCAGGGGCTCCATGGCCTGCCCTGGGGACAGCAATCCCAAGGCACCTTGGCAGACCATGACTTTCACTGTAACTGTGTTTATGCAAACCCTTAAAAATCCCCAGGTGAAATTCTGCAACAGCCCTGATACAAAAGGGATTTTAAGATTCTTTTTTTTTTCCTTGTGCTGCACCTCGAGCCAATTGGAGCAGATCTGAAAAGGAAGAACATTAATGCTGAGGATGAGCTTATTTGGGAACAGGTTTAGGGATTTCCACCAAGTTAATTTTGCTGATCAGGGGCAGGATTTGTCACGACCTCACTCTCCATTTCACAGGCTGTGCTTGCAGAGTGGTTGAATGTGGGGTTTTTTTCAAGAAGCCAAGTTAAAAATGTCCCTTTCTCTCAAGGCTTCACATCTGTGCAGTTAAGGAACAACTGGAGCAGAGCTTTTCAGTCTCTTGAAGAGCCTTGATTGGTATTTTGTGACAGAAAGCTGCAGCTGGGAGTGAAAAACCTGCTCATTGTTGGTAAGACAAAATGCTGAAAATTCCTTTTCACTGGAAAGACCAGCTTTAGCTTGAAGAAAACAATGGGAAACAGGAGCTGAAAAAACTCAGATATGGTTTTTTGTGTGTGTGTGGTTTTGGTTTGGTGTTGTTTTATGGGTTTGTGGTTTTTTGGTTTTGGGTTTCTTTTGGTTGGTATTTTCGTTTGATTGGTTGGTTGCTTGGTTGGTTGGTTGCTTGGTTGGTTGGTTTTTTGGGGTTTTTTGTGTTTTTCTTTTTGTTTTGGTTTGGTTTGGTTTTGGATGCTTATGGGGTTTTTATTTTCCTTTGTTTTCAGGGGGCTTTTTTAATGATAATGAATTCTCTCCACTGCAGACAGGTAGAAATGGCGGAAAAGCTGCAGACTGGCTCCAGGACACCTGAGAGGCAGCTCAATGGTGTAAGGGACATTATGGGGCCAAACAAAATGTGTTGATTCATTCAGCTGGGAAACCTCCTTTTCCAGCTTCCATCCCAAGTGAAAATTCCTCCATATTCCCAAGCAGTTATATCACAAACCTTCAATTATTTGCAATTACCAGTTCAGATATTGAGGCAGGTAACACAGAGCATGCTGATGCACCAGAGCCAAGAAACTCTCCCAGATAAAGCACTCAGACTGAGCTGCAAAATATTCAGGAAGGCTGTTCCAAAACTTTTAGGAACGAAAACTCTTTATAGTAATAAATTATAATTATGTATATTTATAATAATAAATATACATAATAATGTGAGTCATGAGCAAATTTACACTACTGACTCAGGAGAAACAAGTTGCAATTTCTGATTTATGATAAGTTATCAGCTTCAAGGGGAAACAAAAGGTGCAAATACATATACATATACATATATATATATATATAAAATTGGGCAATTTCTTCTGATTTCCTACAGGTTTTGCCCTATAACATCAAATTTTGTATTGATTTACTGTATTGTTACAGTGAATAAATTAAGGGGTGACATGGGAACCATTAAATCAGATTTCAGGCCTGTCACACACCAGTTAAATGCCATGTCACAAGGCTCCCTGGATGTGGAGGACACCTCAGAGGGTGTTCAGTAATGGTGAAGAACAGACCCACCCTGAAAATGCCCCCTGAGCTCCTGGGGAAAGTTTCTGAAAAGAGAGGTGGCACCCAGCTTTTTGGAAATCCTTGATTTAAAAGGAAAACAGCAGAAATACCAAAGCTCCTGGGGCAAGAATCAGTGTTTCAAGGATGAGAGTGAAATGCCACCATTGAAGGAAGAAATAAATCTATTTCTCCTGGCTCCCTGGAGCTCAGTGCTGCTTGCCAGCTGGTGGCTCATGGTTTGTCTCCCTGCCTTTACAGAGACAATAGCTCTGATTATTCCTTGTGCATTTTTAATTAATGCTAAGCCAAAACTCCACCACTTCAGCTCGAGCAACGGTGCTTAATGTGCTGCCTGAAAATCCAGTTTCCTGCTGATGTGAAATCGCCAAATATTGGGGTGAGGGGCAATTACACAACATTTTAACTACTGCACATGAAATGTATGAAGAACAAATGCTTTCATTTGTTCAATTCAGCTTTATCACAGTCTGTGAAATTTATCCTGTTTGAGTTAAAGGAGGTGAGACTTTTCCTTTCAGTTCTGAGTGGGAGTGGATGGGACTCTGAATTTAGAACATTGAACTGGTTTTAAAAAGATGCTGTAAGGTATTTGTGTGAGTGAACACATTCACATTGGAAAGCCTGAGGTGTTCTCATGCAGAAATGGAATTGTGCATGTGGAAAAACATTATATTTTATAAACCAGTCTGTTAGTGCCATTGCATCTGTAGCACACAAATAATTTTAGCTTCAATTTTCCTGTTCAAGGACCAAGGTAGTGGAATGTCTCTGTTTTTCCAAAACGTGCGTTTGATAAGGATTTTTTCACTCACGTTTACTGGAAATGTAAGAATGCACAATTTTGTATTTTTCAGCCATAGGTCCTTGCTTTTATACGTGGCACCAGGAGACACAAACTACAATTAAGATGATTTTTTGGTGTATTTTCCACCAAAGCATCATTAACTCTTTACAAATATATATATATATAAAGGCTCATCCTTCCAGTCCTGTGACCAGCAGTCTATTTCCTGTCTAATTCAATTAGTGTATTTATCCTTTCTAAATCCTTCTGTCATTTGAGTAGAACTGTTGTGGCACAGGGGCAGAGGAGCATATTATGTGTATTCCTTTCCCCAGGACATCCCAGTCGCGTCATGGTTTAGAAAAGCTGATAAACTGAAAGAATTTTTCATCCTTGGTTTTTTTGGGGATTGGTTTTGGGTTGTTTTTGTGGGTTTTTTTTTTTTTGGTTTTTTGGTTTTTTGGGGGTTTTATTGTTCGATTGGTTGGTTTGGGAATTTTTTTGTTTTGTTTTGTTGTTGTTTTTTTTACCTCAGAAGTTTTCCTTTTAAGTTATCAGGTACTAATTATTGTCTCTTGTTCAGGAGGGGCTGGGAGGGACACACACACACAAACCCTGAAAATCTGCACCCAAAAATCTGTCCTGGCTCATGCTGGAGATTTGCAGTGCTGAGCATCTCGAGCACTCAGCCAGCACACATCGCCCTGAAAACCAGGGAAAAGCAAAGGGAGCACAGTTGGGCTGGAAAAGGGGATGAGGAATGAGGGACAGGACCACAGGGAAATTCCCTCATTCCCCATCTCACTCTTGTAGAACCTCTCACAAGAAAGGTGTTGATTTGCCCAGTTAAGACATGCAAGGAAATTAATTATCAGGTCAGATTTATCCTGGCAGCACCATCAGACACCAGCCAGGAGGAGAAATGACCCCTGTGGGAGGAAGAGGCTGCCCTGTGCCTCAAGAACCTCAGGGTTTGGGAAGGGCAGCTCAGCAGGGTGAGGACCTCACACCAGGGATCACAGTGAATTTGTCAGGCTGCCTCTGAACAGTGCCAGGTTTTATTTCCCCAGCCCCAGGCAGGACAGCTGGCTTGGTTTGGAAAGACAAGAGTCTGCTAAGGAAGGCAGGAGCCTCCCCTGAAATGGAGACTGTAAACCCTCCCCATCCCTCCCAATTGCTATAAATTTTAAATTAAGGGGCTCTCAGGCAAAAATATGGGAGCAGGAAATTACAGGTCTTTAATAGGGAAGAAAAAATATTAAAAGGATAAAATGAACAATGCAGTACACTAGAACAACAGTGACAGAGTCAGAACCCAACCTGACACCCTGTGGGTCAGGCTGTTGGTGGCAGTCCCATTGGAAATGTGTCTGCAGCCCTCCTGCAGTGTCAGGGGTGGTTCTGTTGGAGCAGGGGGATCTGTAGAGAAGGATGTATTCTTCCTCTGAAGATCGAGTGGGAGGAGAGACAGCTGCTGTTCCTCTGGGGAATCCCGTGGAGAAAGCCATGCTGGTGTCTCAAAACCTCTGGATTATATCTGGGTAGCAATGCTTGGCTCCTCCCTCTGGGTTATATCTGGGTAGCAATGCTTGGCTCCTCCCCCTGGATTATATCTGGATAGGAATGCTTGGCTCCTCCCCCTAGATTATATCTGGGCAGCAATGCTTGGCTCCTCCCTCTGGGTTATATCTGGGCAGCAATGCTTGGCTCCTCCCTCTGGATTATATCTGGGTAGCAATGCTTGGCTCCTCCCTCTGGATTATATCTGGGTAGCAATGCTTGGCTCCTCCCCCTGGATTATATCTGGGTAGCAATGCTTGGCTCCTCCCCCTGGATTATATCTGGGTAGCAATGCTTGGCTCCTCCCCCTGGGTGGAGCATCTCCCAATGGGATGTTATAGTTCTTATCAGCCATGCAGTGACATTCAATAGTCTGTTATCAGCAATGTCCCCTCCCCAGATGTAGAAGAGATAAGGAAAGCTGCCCACTGAACAGGGGACAACTGCCCTACAGATGGCAAACAGAACACAATTTGCTTTGCAATCCAGGACAACAGCCCAGCTCTCCAAAGCACGAGGAACATCTCCTGTGTGGCCCTGGCACCCTGACACCCTTGTGCCCAGCATCAGCCAGCTCTGTGTGCAGGACAGGGAATGTGGAAAATGAGTATTTTGTGATTGGCTTTTCACAAATATTAAAATGAATATTATGTGTGTTGCTTTAGAAAGTGATGCTGTATTAATTCTCTTGAGTAGTGTGTTAAGTATAGTTTTAGCTTATAAGATAAAGTTAAAATAGAAACTGTGCTATGTAAGGTACTTTTTTCCTAAGGAAAGGACTCACAGTGAGATAGCAGCCACAGGACACCTGAATCTTTCAGAGAAAGAGAATTTATTGCTCCATTATCAAAAGAAATTAACTTTTTCCTGCCTTGCTCAACCCTGAAGATGCCATCAGGATTCAGAGGAAGCAGCTGACACTGCCCACACAGAATCCTGTGTTTGAATGGAATTTATGCATCATGGATGAGGTGTATGAATATGCAACAGGCTGTTGCTTTTAAGGGTTAATCCTCTGTTAATGTGGGTCCTTTTTCAGGCTTATTTTGCCCAGAAAAGGTACCCAGACCGTCCATAAGTCTTTGTTTTTATTGTCTCATATTGTTCTAATCCAAATTGTCCAAAACATTATTACCCTAATTGTATTACTAATTGCATAACCATTTTATTACTATCAAACTTTTCCAATTTTAAAAACAAGTGATTGACATTTTTCACAGGGGACCAGCCTGGGCAGGGTTTAATTCTCACCTTCTCCTGCCAGCCCCACTCAGACTTTCCTGCTTTTGCTTGCTCCATTCATGGAAAAGATGAAAGTTTGGCAGCAGCTGGCCACAGGCAGCCTTGGCAAGTCCTCAAAAGCTTGTCTATTACACCTGGTTACGTGTCAAAGATTTTTTTTTCCCTCTGAAGTGCCTTCCTAGATGAAGTAATCTCTGAGGATTCCACATCTAGTCTGTGCGTCACCTGTACTAATAAACAGAGTACATGTGGACATCTCTCAAGGTGTTGAAAGACCTCTGCAGCACCATTTGCAAAGGCTTCAAACAACAAATTAATCCTGTAATCTAAAATTTAAAAAGCCCTTTGCTTGCAAATGTGGTTTTGATTGATTTTCCATCATGCTGTAGTTCCCATTATTTGTAACATAAAAGCACTACAGTGATGAGAACATTGCTGTGACTTGCAAGCAATCAGGGCCAAATTATGGCTAATTTGGAATTCCCAAACTTTGCCCCTAACAGAAGAAAGGATGAGTGGGGTGACAGTATCCTGAACTCTCAGAAGCAGCAGTGAAAATCATAGCACAGTATCCTTTTCACTGCTTGCTGGCACCTTCCACCTCTCTGTTTATTTATATTTGTTTGTTTATATTTGTTGGTTTATATTTATCTGTTATTTCTATTTCCATCTGGCATTCTCCATTCAGGTAGAAGTCCCGAGGGAGACTGATGGGATTTGGTAGAAAATAAATTTACCTGGAATTACAGCACATAATGCTCCTAATCCATCTCCTGGCACAGAGCTGAGCCACGGGGTAAAGCCTCTGTGAGCAGATGTCTGGTGTTTTCCTATCAGATCCTGGGATAAACCTCCAGCTTAGACACAGGAAAGCACCAGGATGCTGCTGCCCTGCAGCCACCATTTAATCTGTGCAGTGGATAGAAACTGGCCCTGAAGATTCCAGAGCGGGAAAAGGAGTTTATGGGGGCAAAAAGGAGAGGGTGTGACTAGGGAAATAAAAAGAAAACACATCCTGAGAAAGAAACTGGTGCTCTTTTGTCAGAACACAGAGCAAATATAAAATGAAGGAAAATTTTGCCTTCTGAAAGAATATGCAAAGAGTTTGGTTTGAGGGGTTTTTTTAATCTTTATTTCATTTCAAAGTGTCCATTACAGATTCTCTCTTCAGGACTTGGTAAGCTGGATGAAGCCTCTATTTTGGCTTTTTGCTACAGGAATAAAGTCCCACAACACGAATATCTCTAACTCACAATGGAATTTTTTTGTTCTCACCTTCATTCCCAAGGCATCTTCGAGATGATTACCAGTAAATAACTGGCTAAAACAATCTGTTACCTACTTTACTTTTCATCAGGTGGTAGAAAAATCTGCACAGACCACATACAACAGTGCCAGCAGAAGAAAACACCTCTTGTTTCACTGAGACACTGCTAAATGTAGATTTTACCAAACTGCTGGTTCCTGAGTTCATAGGACTCATTTCCACTGTTTCTCAGGGGCTCCTTCTCATCTCCCATGTCACTGTCCTTCATCTGTGCAAAATAGGCAGGAGGAGCTTTACACTCGTAGTGCCTGTCCAGGGATTTCAGGTGGATGAGCATGTGCAGAGCATAGGCCAGAACCAGCAGCAGGATCAGGGACATCACCAAGCCCATCAGGATTGCTGGGGAGAAGAAGGATGCACAGTCCCTGGCGTAGGCAAAATGTCCTTCTTGGATGCTAAAACCTTGAATCTACAAAGAGGACAAGAGCGAACATGTTAAATAAAGTACTGGTGTTTCACTAATTTGTTTTTCATTAACCTGTGTTTCATTAATTTGCTCCTGATGGCAGTGAGGATTTCTGACTTGAGACCTGCACAAATTTGTGTCTCCCACTGATAGCTGGAGCTAATGCTCAGAGTTTATCCAGGTCAGTCTCCTCAAACTGCCAGCTCTTCTAATCCCCTCCACTCTGCTGCCCAAAGGATTTGCAGCTGTGTTTCAAACAGAACCTTCCACCAAGACTCACTCTTGGTGTCTCAGCAATATTTAACTGCAGGCATGCTACTTTTCATATTAACTGTGCATCTCCAACATCACTTGCTGAGAGTCCCCAGAGTTTTTTGCTTCAGACTTTTTGCACAAAATCCAACATGACAAACCAGGAAATATTCTCAAATTATTTTCCTATGCCCTAGGACAAGACTTTTCTCACCAGTCCCACATGGGTGGCACATGGCAGCAAAACTACAGAAACTACAGGAAGCTGCACCCAGTTATGGAAAACACCAACAGGTCATATTCCTGGCTTCAGTTCTAATATGGATTTTAGCTCTCTGCTCCACTAAATCAGTCCATGGACATTTTTCACACAGTGACAAAAGGTCTTTCCATTCCTTTTTCAGCTCCTCATGCCCCCCGACTCAGGTATATAAAGTCACTCTAGTCCTGCCATCTTCGGCTCCCTCATTGTCAAGTGCAGAATTGGCACTTTCAGAAGATTATTAATCTCATCCTAAAATAAGGGGTTAAGATGGGTCAGGGGAATTATCCAGTGGCTTTAGAGGCAGGCTGGGATGACTATAATCAGGGCACAAGATTAAAATTCCTATAGGCACCAAAAGTGAAGTGAGATGAATCCCGTGCCTGGGTGTGTGGTGCTGTTATTGGTGCTGAGTGGCAGAGCTCAGCTCAAAACAAGGTAATGACAAGTAATCAAATTCACTCACCACTAGAGGGAACACAAGCAGAAAGACTACAAAAAACAGCCTTTAATTTCCTTGGACCGCAAAAGTCTTAGTTTCTATTTTGTGCTCCATGTGATGCCTTGGGATTTTAGCTTTTATAATTTTCATGTATTTGTGATCCTGCAGTTCTTTAGTGTGTAACTCCAAACTCCACATTCAGTGTCAGCTGCTGCTGTCCCATTCTGGGCAGGCACAACAATTCCTCTCCAGGCCTGGCAACCAAGGGCACCTCACTGCCCCAGGGCCCAGAAATGCAAACAAAAGTGAGTTGGGTGGGCAAACTTGGGGTAAATTACTTCATTAGCTGAAGTTTGAATCGTTAGATTAGCCCAAATATGCAAACAGACCAAACATAAAAGTGTGAAAACCCATGACCTGTGGTCCATTCCCGAGTGTAGCCCCTGAGGGAGCTTCGTCTGCCCAAAATGTACCTGACGGCCCTTCAATAAATATAGCAGCTTTTTACTCCTTTAATTCTGTATGGTCTCTGTTTTTAGGTAGCCCCAAAAGGGCATAAAAGGTGAAAATATTTTGTGGGTCTGACACAGGCCTGTCAGGCCGGGCCCTGGAGCTGAGCCGAGCCTGTGTCCAGAGGCCGTGGGGACACAAATGGAGGCCACAGGATCCATTTGTGGGTGTAGCCCCTGAGGGAGGGTTTTGTCTGCCCAAAATGTACCTGAAGACCCTTCAATAAATATAACCACTTTTTATTTTCTTAATTTTGTCTGGCCTCTCTTTTTAGGTAGCCCAAAAAACATCACAAGGTGAGGCACAAGTGTGTAAACTACACATGGAAGGTGACAGCCTTTCCCGAGAAGTCCAAAACCACCTCAACCCATCCATGGCATCCACCTGTCTGAAATCCATGGCTGTTGAAGATTGCAATGCAAGATGTTTTAAATTACCAACTGTATGGCAGATTACCTTTTCCAAGTGGGCAGTTTGCCTTATCTCTCTCTTTGAGTGACCACATTCACACCTCCCTCGGGACAGGATGTTGCTGATAACAGACTATTGAATGTCACTGCATGGCTGATAAGAACTATAACATCCCATTGGGAGACGTGAGCCCAAGGGAGGAGCCAAGCATTGCTACCCAGATATAATCCAGGGGGAGGAGCCAAGCATTGCTACCCAGATATAATCCAGAGGGAGGAGCCAAGCATTCCTATCCAGATATAATCCAGGGGGAGGAGCCAAGCATTGCTGCCCAGATATAATCCAGAGGGAGGAGCCAAGCATTGCTACCCAGATATAATCCAGAGGAAGGAGCCAAGCATTGCTACCCAGATATAATCCAGAGGGAGGAGCCAAGCATTCCTATCCAGATATAATCCAGGGGGAGGAGCCAAGCATTGCTGCCCAGATATAATCCAGAGGGAGGAGCCAAGCATTGCTGCCCAGATATAATCCAGGGGGAGGAGCCAAGCATTGCTACCCAGATATAACCCAGAGGGAGGAGCCAAGCATTGCTACCCAGATATAACCCAGAGGGAGGAGCCAAGCATTGCTACCCAGATATAATCCAGAGGTTTTGAGACACCAGCACAGCTTTCTCCACGGGATTCCCCAGAGGAACAGCAGCTGTCTCTCCTCCCACTCGATCTTCAGAGGAAGAATACATCCTTCTCTACAGATCCCCCTGCTCCAACAGAACCACCCCTGACACTGCAGGAGGGCTGCAGACACATTTCCAATGGGACTGCCACCAACACCCTGACCCACAGGGTGTCAGGTTGGGTTCTGACTCTGGCAGTCTTGTTCTAGTGTACTGCATTGTTTATTTTATCCTTTTAATATTTTTTCTTCCCTATTAAAGACCTGTAATTTCCTGCTCCCATATTTTTGCCTGAGAGCCCCTTAATTTAAAATTTATAGCAATTGGGAGAGGTGGGGAGACTTTACATTCTCCATTATAGGGGAGGCTCCTGCCTTCCGTTGCAGACTCCTGCCTTTCCAAACCAAGTCAATGGCATCACCTGGAAGTCGATGAAGGTGACCTCCCAGAGGTGTGAGAGGTCGTGCTCGGAGCCGGGCACCAGCAGAGCATCATGTCTCTGCAGGCTGCTGACATGCTGGCAGCGGAACGAGTGTGCGGCAGGCGCGCGGATCCCCGAGGCGTTGAACGTCGCCTGCACCGAGTGGTTGTACAGCAGCTGCAGCCTCTGCAGGCTGAACCATCTCTGCACCGACAGCTGGTAGTAGCTGGTGGTCAACAGGAGCCTGGGGAGGCCATGTTGGAGCAGGGAGAAAGGAGAAAATCAGTCAGAGGGTTGCGGACACTAAATTCGCGCGGTGAGTGACTGCATCAGTCATCGGTGTGATCAGTTTGTATCAGAATTATCAGAATTATGCGAGGTCTTGCTCCTTCCTTGGATCCTGCAAAGGGAGAGGGTGGCAGAGCCCTGGAACAGCTGCCTAGGGAGGGCCTGGAATGTCTGGAGACATCCCAGCCTCAGCTTCTCTGCCACTGTTCCAGGGGACCCTGCCTGGGCAGGGAATTGTACCAGATAATCTCCAGAGGTTCCTCCAGCCCCAAATACCCCCAAATACCCCGGGTTCCAGCCCCAAATACCCCCAAATTACCCTGGGTTCCAGCCCCAAATACCCAAAATATCCTGGTTTCCAGCCCCAAATATCCTGCAATTCTGTGGTTTGAGGTTGTTCCCTGTAGCAGCTCAAGGAGTTTGGTTTCTCCCACAAAGCAAGAAGAATATGACTGGATTTTGGCTAAATACTTGGAAAAATGTGAATGAGACACAGGGATTGTACCCCCTGCCACCAAGTGTATGGAAAGTCAGTTCTCTCGAAATGCTGTTCTATCACCAAGAAGCAAAAATAAAGTGGTCTGATACCCAGACCATAGTGAACTATCAAAGTTCAGCTAAAATCTCAGACACAGGAAGATTCTACACAAAAGAGATGACCCAAACTTTTCCACAAGTAGAAAACTCAATGTAGGAGAAAAAAAAAGCCTTAATAAAACAAGTCAGTGACAGACATGCTGAATGCAGGTGTTTCAGTTATGCAAGTTTCTTTCACGATATTTTTGCTTAAACAAACTCTCTTTAACTCCCCACACAACTGCACAACAATGTATTTGTGTTATGTTATTATCTGGTAAGGATTTTATTATATAAACTTACCTGATAACAAGTCCCTTTAGATTGCCAATGTCACCAAACTTCAGGGAAAGCCTAGGTCAAAAAGCAAGTAATATCAGGCTAGGAAAAAAATTCAGAGACCTTCAGAGAAAAAAGCACCACAAAAGATTAGGCTCAGTTATACATGGAATTTTTTGCTCAGTCTACCCTTAAAGTCAGTGGGAAAAAAAAAAAAAAAAAACTGAAAGGATTAAATCTTCCTCTAATGAAATGTACTCATTCACCTGCTGATTGGAATGAGGCCTAGACCACCCAGAAAGAATAGAAATCCATGTTTAACTTCCAACAAAACTCAATCCCACTGCTTCCCACCCTAGCTGACCATTAGGCTCAGTGGATCTGCTCTCCTCCCCCAGCCACCACATCTCAGTCTAGCATCACCCCTGCCTGTCATTAGAAAGTGCAAACAGACACCTTGTCCCCATCTTTTTAAATAACAGAGCATGAAAGGAAGCAGAGGGGAGAGCTCAGATTTCCACATTCCTTCCTCACAAAATGCCCTGGCTGCGAGGCAGCTCTGCACCGCCTTGGGCACCTGAAGTTCAATAAGGTGAAAGGCCCTCCCAGGTTAATTAATGCAATACATGATTAGGCTGAATAGATTCTTCTCACTTAAAAGTAATATTTTGCCTCTTAAAACCTGCGTGGAGATTCTCATTGTTCAAGTAAGACAGAAAGAAAACACAGTGAAAGCACGCAGGTTCTGAAAGGCTTCAAAAATTAAAGTTGAAGATTATTGAGAAAACAAAAAAAAACCAAAACAAACAAAAATCCAACAAAAATATTTTAAAATAAAAAAAAATTTTAAAAAAGGTAAAAAACAGCCCCACAATCTCCTAGGGGATCTAGACTTCTTGGGTTACACAGGTCCCCTAAAACAGGGCACTGAACCCAGACCATCCCTTGCTTTATTATAAATGTAAATCAGAGATAGTTGAGGATTAGACACAGGTAAATGTGCCATTCAACTAAAAATAAAACAAAAATGCAGCTTGGATTATTATATCTGATACCATTCCCTGTGTTCTGAAACCCATAATTTTGCCTTAGTTTATTTTCTGTTAGAAAATAAACTCTGTTTATTTCTGTTAAAATATTTACTAATCAGACTAAGATTATTTTCAAATTGTAGGCCAGAGGAGAGGAGGGAATGTTTGTTTTCACTTTTTTTTAATCTTTAACATAAGTTCATTCAATTCTCTACCTCTCCCTGTCAAAAGAGTGCTGGATAAGTTCCCGCGCTGATGATGTAATATTCAAACTGCCTTGTTGAACATTGTGATGCTGGTTCTTTCTCAATTTCGCTTTTAGATTTCTGGTAACCTCACCAAAATATCTGTGCACCTTGTGCTGTGAAATCACAAAGAGGTAACACCTACTTTGTGATTGTACAGCACAAGATGCACAGACATTTTTGGTAACCACAGACAAAGAAGTTACCAGAAAGTAAAAGTGAAATTGAAAAAGAACCTTGTGCAGCACTGCTAGTGATGCCTTGGAATTTTAGCTTTTATAATTTTCATGTATTTGTGATCCTGCAGTTCTTTAGTGTGTAACTCCAAACTCCACATTCAGTGTCAGCTGCTGCTGTCCCATTCTGGGCAGGCACAACAATTCCTCTCCAGGCCTGGCAACCAAGGGCAACTCACTGCCCCAGGGCCCAGAAATGCAAACCAAAGTGAGTTGGGTGTGCAAACTTGGGGTAAATAACTTCATTAGCTGAAGCTGGAATTGTTAGATTAACCCCCAATATGCAAATGGACCAAATTTATAAAAGTGTGAAAATCCCATGGTCCATTTTTGGGTGTGGCCCCTGAGGGGCTTTGTCTGCCCAGAATGTACCTGAAGTCCCTTCAATAAATATAACCACTTTTAATATCCTTCATTCTGTGTGCCCCTGTTTTTAGGTACTCCCAAAAACTCATCACTGGCACACATCCCTTGAAGGGATAATTAGCCATGCACAGCACCTACGCCCCACATCCAGCACAGGATCCCCTCTCCAACCCCACGAGCAGCTGTGTAAAACAGCTGGAGGTGAGACAGACCAAGAGCTTCAGCCCCATGGGCACTGAGAGCAGAGCTGGCTGCCCCAGGAGGGGCTGCAACACTGCAAAAACTGAATATTGAGTGTCCACAACAGGCTGGGCTTAAACTACACAATCCCTGCTACCCACAGTGGCAGGACATCATCAGAAAAACCTTGGCCACTCCTCTAGGCAGCCTAGAGTGGCTGCCTAAAACAGAAGCTCGACAAGATCAAGAGAATAAAGTGGGTATTTATTAAAGGCTTGCAATAGGGACATCTTGGGCAGTCAGAAGCCTCCCAGAGGCTGCACCCTAGATGGACAACGGTCGTGAGTTTTTCACACAATTATAAGTTTGGTCCATCTGCATTTCAGGGGTTAATCCTCCAATTACAGCTTCAGGTAAAGAAGTCCTTTAGCCCCAGTTTGCTCCCCCTCAATTCACTTTTGTTTATACTTTCAGGGCCTGAGGCTTTAGAGTGTTGTCCTGGATTACCAAGCAAATTGTGTTCTATTTACCATCTGTATGGCAGCTGTCTTCTGTTAGTTGGGCAGCTTTCCTTATCTCTTCCACATCTGGGGAGACATCTGCTGATAACAGTTATTGAATGTCACTGCATGGCTGATAAGAACTATAACATCCCATTGGGAGATGCTCCGCCCAGAGGGAGGAGCCAAGCATTGCTGCCCAGATATAAACCAGAGGGAGGAGTCAAGCATTGCTGCCCAGATATAATCCAGAGGGAGCAGCCATGCATTGCTGCCCAGATATAAACCAGGGGGAGGAGCCAAGCATTGCTACCCAGATATAATCCAGAGGTTTTGAGACACCAGCACAGCTTTCTCCACGGGATTCCCCAGAGGAACAGCAGCTGTCTCTCCTCCCACTGGATCTTCAGAGGAAGAATACATCCTTCTCTACAGATCCCCCTGCTCCAACAGAACCACCCCTGACACTGCAGGACGGCTGAGCCACATTTCCAATGGGACTGCCACCAACACCCTGACCCACAGGGTGTCAGGTTGGGTTCTGACTCTGGCAGTGTTGTTCTAGTGTACTGCATTGTTCATTTTATCTTTTTGTTTTTCTTCCCTATTAAAGTACTGTTATTCCTGCTCTCATATCTTTGCCCAAGAGCCCCTTAATTTAAAATTTATAGAAATTCAGGGGGAGGGAGTTTACATTTTCCATTTCAGGGGAGGCACCTGCCTTCCTTAACAGACACCTGTGTGTTCACACCAAGACAGGTGTCCTTGAGTGTTGCAGACAACTTTTAAGAAAAGTCCTTTCCTTAGGATTTTTCCTCAGAGGCCACAAAAACGAAATGTAAACAATGGTTATCTGCTGCTGTGGAATGCAACAGGTGCATCTGTGAATGGCCCATGTTGGATGTTTATAATTAATGGCCAATCACAACCCAACCGGCTTGGACAGAGAGTCCAAGCCACAAGCCTTTGCTATCATTCTTTGTTATTCTATTCTTAGTCAGCCTTCTGATGAAATCCTTTCTTCTATTCTTTTAGTATAGCTTTAATGTAATATATATCATAAAATAATAAATCAGCCTTCTGAAACATGGAGTCAGATCCTCGTCTCTTCCCTCATCCAAGAACCCCTGTGAGCACCGTCACACTTCAGTTTCCGAAGGATTGTGTTGTCTGACCAAAACGTGAAGACAGCAACTAACACTCTATATGGAGCTTAGAGTTATACCCTAAAGCAGCACAGGGTTTGAAAAATATAACAGCTAAAACCTTAAGGCTCCACTCCCATATTCACTGCCCAGAGTAGCTGCCTGCCCCCAGTTCCCCCAGCAGAGCATAATTCCCCTTACATGGCGCTGTCCTCACTGCAGTTCGAGTCCCCAACATCCACGGTGGCGTGGGCTCCAAAGGTCCTGTCTGTCAGATCCAGCTGGGTGTGGTTCTCCATCCGGATCAGGATCCTCCTGGCCCAGAACAGGATGCAGGGGGTGCCGTTGATGGTGACGTTCAGGGGGCTGTGGGGGAGCCCAGGGTGGCTCCAGGGTGGTCCTTGCTGTGGGAATCCACAAAATCAGAGGGTTTTGGGAAAGCTGCAAAAGGCAGGCCTCAGACACAGCAGAACTGTGACTGGAGCTAAGCAGCAGCCATGAGATTGGGCAGCAGAAAAATTATTTAAAAAGTAGAAAAGCAAGGACAAATAGAACAATGGTCTGTGTATTAATGCTTGTCTAGAATAACTCCCTAAGCTACAAAAAAGTTTATCTAGCAAGATATTAGGAAGTTTGAAGCTTAATAATGGAGCTCTGTGCATTGTGTTTGAAGGCTCACAATCAGTATTGCATTTGAAATAAGCAAGCATTGTTTAACCAAAGGTACCTGTGCTTATAGTGGTTGGACAGAACTACTGTCAATATAGAATATCCACTATACAGATATAAATACTGTCAGTGTGCTTTTGCTTTGTGTGATTGGTCACAAAGCTCATAAAGTGAGCTGTGACATTGAGTTCTGTGTCTGCTGCCTGGGATGTGAGCTGCTGCCATCTTAACATTGCCATAGCCATGGACTGAGAGTGATGCTGGAAAATCAAACAGCTCAAGGCAGTTCCACAGCAGCCTGTCCTGTTTGTGGTTTGTGATTGGCTTTTGGCAAATATTAAAATGAATATTGTATGTGTTATATTAGAATTAATTCTCTTAAGTAGTGTGTTAAATACAGTTTGAGGTTATAACAAAATGTTAAAATAGAAACTATGCTATGTAGCATACCTTTTTAAAGAAAGAACTTGCAGTGAGATAGCAGCCACAGGACACCTGAATCTTTCAGAGAAAGAGAATTTATTGCTCCATTATCAGGAGAAATTAACTTCTTCCTGCCTTGCTCAACCCTGAAGATGCCGTCAGGATTCAGAGGAAGCAGCTGACACTGCCCACACAGAATCCTGTGTTTGAATGGATCCATCCGCATCATGGATGAGGTGTATGAATATGCAACAGGCTGTTGCTTTTAAGGGTTAATCCTCTGTTAATGTGGGTCCTTTTTCGGGCTTATTTTGCCCAGAAAAGGTACCCAGACCATCTGTAACTCTTTGTTTTTATTATCTCGTATTGTCCGAATTGTCCAAATTATTATTACCCTAATTGTATTACTGAATTTAGAACCATTTTATTACTATTAAACGTTTAAACTTTCAAAAACAAGTGACTGGCATTTTTCACAATGAGTCACCAGAAATCAGAGCCAGCCCTGAGGAAGAAGAGGCATTGGCTGTTCCCCCTTCCCACCATGGGGATGGCACCACACAGAGCACCCAGCCCCAGCCCAGAAGGTGCAGGTTCTCTACAGCACCTCTAAGAATTGCTTCAGCCCACTGGAAAGGACCCAGAGTTGTGCCAAGGACACAGTCCACCGTGCTGGAAGCACTCTGAGCAGCTGCCCAGGTGAGAGAAATATCTGAATTTAACCTACCTGCAGGCAGCTTGGCTCACCGTGGCTTGAAAACAGGGAAACACCTGCTGCAGAATGGGATGGATCAGGCAGGGATCCCTGCCTTTACAAAATCAGGACTGAAACCCAGGGACTGCAGCTTCCATGTCCTCTGCATGCACCATAAAACTGCCACCCCTTGTGAGCCTAATTTCATAGCCAAATTTCAACTTTCAAAAAGACAATTTGGCTGTGAGGCAAAAGACAATTTGACTTAGGGGTGAGAAAGAACTGCAAAAATTAAAAGCCATTCTCAAATTTCACCCTCAGATTTCCAGTGACCACCTCTGTCCTATCCAAATAAGATAACACACACAATGTGCATTTTTACCATTTCATATGACTGCAAGCTCACATTAAAAGAGAAAAGGTTTCCTGAGTCCCAGTCATAAACAGCATGTCACCAGGCTCCAGAAGGGACACAGTTTAGCCCCAAAGTTTTGTCTTGGCTTAAAGGGAGATGTTTTTGAGTGTGTGCTGTTTAGATTAGCAAATCATAACTCTCAGCTCAGACCCTGAAAGATCCCTTTTGATACTGGACCTTACATTTGGCACAAGGATGTTTCAGGATTAAAATTAACAAGCACTGAGAGCAACAAGCTGAAAGCAAAGCAAGATGATGGCCAGGAAATGTGCTGAGTGGCTATGAGTGTGTTTATATAAATAGCAGGGCTGTCTCCTCAGAAGCCCATATGAGAGAGATTTATTCAACATGTTCCCAACATTGGAATGCATCACTTTTGGTAAGGAAGGCTTTTATGCTCAGTTTTTGACAAGACCTACAGCCTGGTCTCAGGTAAAAAGCTCCCACTAAAAATCTCAAGTTTTGCTCCAGCTCTTCCTTCAGCACCAGTTGAAATGAGAACAAGAAATCCCATTGCACAGGAGGTGGATATAAGGAATTTGTCCCAAAACATGACCAGCCAGCACCAGCAACAGCACCCGAGGTGTCATGCAGAAAAGCAGAGAATATTTGTGCAAGTGGTGAGACAGAACTGTACCACAATGTTTTACACGGTTCTGTTGAGTGTTTCTTCTGAACAAAGTAAATCCCATTTAATTCAGTTGTAGTTAAATTGGAAGACCTAAATGTGCTGTGAAAAGATTTCACAGATCCAGCCCTCCAGGCATTACCTGTGCAATTGCCTCCTGATTGAGATTAAACTTTGGCTCCACACGACCATTGTAATGCTGACCTGCAGAAGGAGGAGTGTTATTTCATTATTAACATATTATAAACACCTATTTATAAACACATTTATAAAAACACACATCTATAAAAACACATATTTATAAAAAACACACATCTACAAAATTGTCCACGTTCCTATGCAAACAATAATTATCCCTGCACAAAATGTGCATGTCAGAATTACTGCTTTTGCCATGGGAAATACTTGACTGGCAGCAAATACTGCCTTCCCTACATGTATTTTCTAATTTACCTTTCTTGTTCACCAAAGTTCCTCTTGTTTTCACTGGACACCTTGTCACCTTTACCGGGAGGAACTCCAGTGCCCCAAAATTGCAGGATTCAGTCTAAATCTGTATTTATTCATCTCAAACACATTAAAAGCTGCTTTTTTTTCCTCCATGCAGCAAATTCATAGAAGGGTATGTGCTGAACAGCCTGGCAAAAGTGTGATAACTGTACTGGGAACTTTCTCCCTGCCCTGCCAGGGACAGGGAGCTGTGACAAATTCCCTGACATCCCAACTCCTCCTTGCCATGAGGGTGAAGTTTCACAAGCACAGATAATTTCATGGGCACTCTCACAGCCCCATCCTTCAAGCACTTAACTCCGTTTTCATTTGGTTAAAAAAAACCGGTGAAATATTTTTCCTTCCACATTCTCACTGCATCTCAGAGCTGGACAGTGAATTGTTATTTTAACAGGCAAATCCTTTAAAGGGTATTTTTAAAGAGGGTTATGCTTTAACAAAACATGTGATAGAAGACTCTCTGACATCTGGGCATAAAATCCACCATAACAGAACCAGAATCCAGGGATTCAGCCCCTCAAAAGCCTTACCAGCTCTTTGGAGAGAATCTTGATCTGAAAACTCATGTGAACTAGGAGAGAGCAGAAAAACATTTATTGTGCAGCATCTGAATTGAAAGTCTGCAGCAAGTTGATGGGGAAATGTGTTGCTGCTTCACTCCACAGAACATTCCAAAGGCAACTCGGGTCCTTGGCTGGTGGAGGCCACAGGAACAGGGCAAAATGTCCCAAAGCTGCTGCAGCCTGGCAAAAAGTGTCTCATTTTCAGGGATCATTCAGCTGGACCAGCCCTGACAGGCACTCCCATGTCCTCACCTATGGATGGGCTGGACAAAGCCGAGTTAATAGAAGAAATAACAACTGATGATTTTTGAGTGTATCCATAGCAAGGAAGAAGACAAGGCCGTGAGCATGGAAACAGATTAGAAAAGATACGTGACAATTTTTGTAAGCTGACTACGTGCATAAGTACATGTGTATATGTTATTAAATTTCTGTAATAAATTTCTGTATTTATTTTTGCATTATTTTGTATTACCTTATTAAATTCCTGTAATTTTTGCCAATTATACTGATGTTAATTGCTTTGCACCAATGAATATAATCAGTTATTTTGCTGCAGTTAATGACTTAAGATCACGCTTTGTTAAGAGTATAAAAGCTGGAGAACACGCAAAATAAAAAACTTTTTTCTTCTTGGACCCTGATCATGTGTGTGTGTCACATCCAACCTAATGGTGACATCTCATCCCATGGGATGTCAGTTTTGGGGTGTGTTGGGAAGGATGGAATTTTGACAAGAAAGTCTCACAGTTATGTCTGCCCAGCACAAAGATTTTTAAATGTAGAGTCTGATGAAGGAATAGAGATGGAAGCAAGTTTTGATAGAGAAGAAAAGAATTGCTGAGCCAGCCTCACTGGATAACCAAGGAGGCAAAGGGTGTGTTAGTTAGAAGGGGTTTTATGGCTCAGAGCAAAGGATAAACCCACCTCAAACAAGAAGATTATTTCACCAAGCAGAAAGAGAGCATAGGCAAACAAGGCAGCAAATGTGGCAAGTGGAAAAAAGGTCTCAGAATTTCCCACTGCAGGAAAACTGAAAAACAACTTCTGGCTTAAACTGTAATGTACTGACTTTAGTGACTGGAGAACAGCAACATGAATATGGTAATTGCAGTAGTTATGATGGGCTGTAGATAAGAGTTAAGGTATAGATTGGTTCTGCTGTGTTAAGATGCTCAGCAAAGAAAAGTATAGAATGCATTTGTAACCAAAAGAGAAGTATATAATGCACTGTAACCAAAAGAGAAGTATAGAATGTATTGTAACCAAAAGAAAAGTCTATAATGTATTGTAAGCAAACCCAAAGGGTCTCCAGCCTGCCTGCAGCTGGAGCTGACAGCTGTGGGCACAGCTCTGTCACCCACAGCCCTGGGCTGCTGTGACACCTTGGATGGAATAAACTGAATTTTGGAGAGCCCCTGTAGTCCCGCATCTCTCATTCCAGCTCTTACAGTTCCAGGCAATAACAAATCCCACAGGAGTCACTGCACGGCTGGGCTCAGGTGAGGCACATCTCAAGTGACAACCACCAGGCTCGTGCATTTTAATTTTCTTCTGAGGCCTATGTCCTCAGCTGGCGTCAGCAGAATCAATGTGGGAATCCACAAAACCAGAGGGTTTTGGGAAAGCTGCAAAAGGCAGGCCCCAGACACAGCAGAACTGTGATGGGAGCTAAGCAGCAGCCATGAGATGGGCAGCAAAAAAATTATTTAAAAAGTAGAAAAGCAAGGACAAATAGAGCAATGGTCCATATATTCATGCTTGTCTAGAATAACTCCCTAAGCTACAGAAAAGTTTATCTAGCAAGATATTAGGAAGGTTAAAGCTTAATAAAGGAGCTCTGTGCATTGTATTTGAAGGCTCACAAGCAGGTATTGCATTTGAAATAAGCAAGCATTGTTTAACCAAAGATACCTGTGCTTATAGTGGTTGGACAGAACTACTGTCAATATAGAATATACACTGTACAGATATAAATACTGTCAGTGTGCTTTTGCTTTGTGTGATTGGTCACAAAACTCATAAAGTGAGTTGTGACATTGAGTTCTGTGTCTGCTGCCTGGGATGTGAGCTGCTGCCATCTTCCATTGCCATAGCCATGGACTGAGAGTGATGCTGGAAAATCAAACAGCTCAAGGCAGTTCCACAGCAGCCTGTCCTGTTTGTGGTTTGTGCAGAGACCCCAGCCAGTGATAAATCAGCTTTTCCCAGCCGGAGACTCAAGCCCAGTGGATTCACAAACTTCAGCAAACACCCAAAGATCAGAGCCCAAGACACCAGGACTGCATCAGGGCCAGAGTTCTCTCCACGAGTCCATGAACACTTTCAGCATTCCAGCACCTTCCCTGGGACGCCATCCCCCTTCAGGGGATGGATTTGCTCCTGTGATGCCTCTGTCCCCTTCCCCAAGGCTTCCATCAGCAGAATTCCCACTTTCTCAGCTGTGACCATGTTCACAGGGTCTGAGGATGAGGGAAGAGACGAGGATCTGACTCCATGTTTCAGAAGTTTGATTTATTATTTTATGATATATATTACATTACAACTATACTGAAAGAATAGAAGAAAGGATTTCATCAGAAGGCTAGCTAAGAATAGAAAAACAAAGAATGATAACAAAGGCTCTGTCTCAGATTCTCTCTCCAAGACAGCTGGGTGTGATTTGCCATTAATTACAAACAACCCCATGGACCAATCAAAGATGCACCTGTTGCATTCCACAGCAGCAGATAACCATTGTTTGCATTTTGTTTCTGAGGCCTCTCAGCTTCTCAGGAGGAACAATCCTAAGGAAAGGATTTTTCATGAAAGTTGTATGTGATATCCAGCTGAGCATGAGCCCACAGACCCTGCACACCCTGCCCTCGGTGTCCTGCCTCACCTTCCAAATAGAAACACACTTCCATCTTCCTCCCTCACCCCATTTATTACCATCTTTCCAAACCACCATAGCAGGAAAAAAGAAATTAGTGGAAATATTTACACCGAAATATTAGGAATTAAAGCAGTTTTCAGTGTTTATGTGCAAACTTCACCACGGGTGAATTGTTGGGATGGCAAAGTAAGGGCTTGGCTCTCCAGGGTGAGCCCTATATATATATATATATATATATATATATATATGTATCTATATATATATATAGTTATGCTTAGCTATACTTGTAGCTCCTCTCCATAATTAAATTAAACACTATTTGTATATATGCCATTTACTCCAGCCTGGAAATCACCACCTGGACTACAACATTGGTGTTGGAAGAAGACTGTTTTAAAACTCTGCAATTGCTCCCATTCCCTGACAGGTTTCCATGCTGTTTATGGAGGAGGAAAGGTTAATTCTGTTTTTTGTGCCTGTCCATTAAGAAAAAGGAATCCTGGCTCCTCCACAGCTGCTGTGGGAGAGATGTCACATCTCTGCTTTCAGCATGAAGGCACTCAAACAGAGATGAATGTGCACAGCTGGTGAAATATTCATGTTTTCATGGGAATGCAGAGCAGAGAGTGACCCAGGAGCCACCACGGACCTGTGAACATGCTCAGCCCTGAGAGGAATGGGGGATTTGTCTTTACAGACAAGCTGTGGATCTGCTGGTGGATAAAACCAGCACTGGGAGAGAAAAGAAACAATGGGGAGAATCCCACTGATTGATGAATGGAAAAAGAGATCTCCTTTCACAAATAAACTTTAGGTTGGCTGAGAAATGAAATTAAACATTGAAAGGTGAAAGAAACAGTGGGGGAAGGAAAACCCCTAAATTCCACAAGGATTAAAAATTAAAAGAGAGGGAAATCTTTGGGATCAGGTGTTCTGGGAAGGCTGAACCTCTCAAGTGCCTCAGAAATGGGGAAAGAGAGAAGGGAAATGTGGCTGGGAAACTGGGATAAAAAGGAGGCTGAGTCCTCCAAAAATGTGAGAGACCCCAGGGGATGCCCCATGGCCTCTCCCTTTATTGGAATAAAGTCGAAGGATTGCTCTGTCTCCTTTTTGGACATAAACCTCTGCTGTTTGTGGGTTAATTTTCCTGACAGCCCCATGCCAGGCACAGTGAGGGAGGTCCCTCCTGCTAATTACTCTGTTAATTAGCAGTCCTGCAGGAGGCAAGCAGGGCTGTCAGGAAGGGAAATCCATCACTCCCCATGGCACAGCCAGGCTGGCACACAGGGACAATCCCTTCCTGGTTTTGGGGATGCCAAAACAGCAGCTTTTCCACCCAAAAAGGGGAATCCACAGGCAGCAGAGCCCTGTGGCCCTCAGCTGGAGGGTGTCCCCGTGGAAATAAAAGCATTGAAAGTGAGAAAAGAGAAAATAGCTACACGCTAAAATAATATCAATTCCTTTTGATTATAAAAATGGTAATTACGTGTGTAAAAGAAAATAAACTAGCCAGCACTAGAGCATTCTCCACAGCAAATAATTTCCAGCACTTTGGGTTATAGACCCTTTCATCAGCCTCTCTTACTATGAAATTTCAGATTCACTTGATCACAAGTGGAGCATGTTTTGATGAGCCACATTTTCCCTTGCCCACTGGTAAACAGCTCTCCCAGGCACGTGTGCTGTACCTCGAATTTACCACACCCAGCATGTTAGGAGCCCACATGAAATTGGATTAGCCCTAATACAAAGCCCTAATACAAAGCACATAGTGACTAGTCACTATGTAAAACCCAATTAAATGGGATTATAAGTACAAAGAAGTGTAAATTTCCTCTTATCAGATGACATTATCCATCTACGTAAGACAACTAAGTCCAGATTGTTTGTCTGCAAAAGTTGATAAACACTGCAGGTCTTGAGGACCGAACAGCATCTCCTCCACTCAGATAACCACATGGATAATCTTGGCACTCACTTCTGATAAACTACACCAAATGGGAAAATGCACTCTGCATCTACACAAACATTCTGAGTTTCCAATTACAGAAATTTCAAATTTTCTGTGTTTCCATTACTTCAGGGTCATCTCCCTAAGACTGGCAATCTCCAGCAGCAGAATTCCTCACTGGCTGCTGAACTGGTTACAGCTAATTAATAAAAATCACATGTGACCTCTCAAACGCACTGAGAATTAAATTATGAAAGGTGAGGAGCACCTGGAGGCAATGCACTGTTTGTGGTCCTATGGACACTCAACATAAGGAACTGCAGTGAAGTTATTAATGCCATAAATGAGTAAGTTTGGAGAGACACCAGATTCAAGGAAAGAGCTGTCTCCTTCTAAGAAACATCCTGACCAAAAACATCACTGGCTTTTAAATGCCTCTGTGTAAGTTCCAGCAATAAGAAATATCTACAAACACCACAACTCCTCTGGTTTTTTTTAATGATTTGACACATTTGGCACAGGGAGACAGATTTCCATAAACGTTTCAGAAAGCGCTGATTACTGGGGCTGATTTGCAATTTAATGTGTGTCCAACAAGGTCTGGATCAGAGCAAGATGATTAGATAGATAGATAGATAGATAGATAGATAGATAGATAGATGGAAGCTCGATAGATCACATCAAGCCTCCATTTTTAACAAAACAAGAGAAACTGAGCTCAGAAAACTTCCAGCAAATTTATGCTGTGCAGGCACAATCCCACTCCCAATGAGGCAAAATTCCCATTTGATTCCCTGGCATCAGGATCATGACTTCATCTGTTAATATTTATTGCAATACAGTTCAGGAAATGCTCCACTGCTCATTATCTGTTGGATTTTGGTCTGATTCAAAGACAAAGAAGTGAAATTATTTAGGAAGAGCAGCAAGAAATCTGAGAGCTGGCAGAGCAGAGCAGCAAGCAAGCTATTTAATGAAAACATATTGTAGCATTTATCGGTAACTGGCTACCAGATCTCTTAATACAAGCTTAGGCAAATCACCACATGTCCTTCCTGCCTCAAATTTTGCACAGATTTCACTGACAGCTGCGACCCTCACCAGCATGTTTGCTCTGTGTTCTTGTCTCTGGTTTTGGTGGCTTTGGGCACCATTCAGCTCACACAGCTCGGGCTGTTTTCACTTTCTCAGTGCTTGGCTCCACAAAGTCCCCTCTTCCCCCTGCTATGATCTGGGCTCACTGTTTGTGTTTCATCAGAGAGTGAAACAGCACCACTAATAATAAACCCAAACCTCCAGTAACTTCTTAAGTTTAATACTCACTTGCAATATTGCATTCACACTTCAGATATTCCACGCAAGCAGAATATTTCCGTGCCTGTGCTTCTTGGAGTAGTTTTCACACCCTTGCTGTCATGCTATTTATAACTCCCTTTTCCCAGGGAATATCAGTGTGGGAGTCGGATGTCAGTATTAGGGCGGATGCACAGAAAATGCCCGATTTTAAGCAACGTTCACAAAATCATTGCAAAGTTACATCTCCAACACACAGCATGCTTCAAAATAATTAATATTTTAATAAAATATATTTTATTAATTTATATATATATAATTGTGATATATATGTTTATACATATATATATGTTTATGATATATATTAATTTATAATAAAATATATTTTTAAATAGGAAATAATAACACCCTGCAATAGCCCGGGGTGTTTTCAAACCTGGTGGGGAAAGCAGAGACACGTCCTGGCGTTGTGAACGAAGGACAGAATTGTTAAAACCCTGCGCCCCGGGTACCGACCTGTTCGCGGGGGAGTTTCGCTCCCCGGAGCGGCCGAGCGCGGTGCTGGCCAGGACCAGCAGGAGCTGCAGGAGCGGCAGGGCAGCGATCCGGTCCATGGGGCGGCCGGGAGCCGCTGCCCGCCCGGCACAGCAGCGCCGGCTCCGGGGGCGGGACAGCGCCGGGGCGGCGGCTGCGGGCGGGGCCGCTGCTGCATCTCCATCCCCGCGGCATCCCGGCTCCATCCCGGCTCCATCCCCGGCTCCATCTCCGGCTCCATCCCCGGCTCCATCCCGGCTGCATTCCGGCTCCATCCCGGCTCCATCCCCGGCTGCATCCCGGCTCCATCTCCGGCTGCATCCCGGCTGCATCTCCGGCTGCATCCCGGCTCCATCCTCGTCTCCATCCCCGGCTCCATCCCCGGTTCCATCCCCGCGGCATCCCGGCTCCATCCCGGCTCCATCCCCGGCTGCATTCCGGCTCCCTCCCGGTTCCATCCCCGCGGCATCCCGGCTCCATCCCCGGCTGCATTCCGGCTCCATCCTGGCTCCATCCCGGCTCCATCCCGGCTCCATCCCCGGCTGCATCCCGGCTCCATCTCCGGCTGCATCCTGGCTCCATCCTCGTCTCCATCTCCGGCTGCATCCCGGCTGCATCCCGGCTCCATCCCCGCTGCATCCCTGCTCCATCCTCGTCTCCATCCCGGCTCCATCCTCGGCTCCATCCCGGCTCCATCCCCGGCTCCATCCCCGGTCCATCCCGGCTCCATCCTCGTCTCCATCCCGGCTCCATCCTTGTCTCTATCCCCGGCTCCATCCTCGCTCCGTCCCGGCTCCATCCCCGGCTCCATTCTCGGCTCCATCCCGGCTCCATCCCGGCTCCATCTCCGGCTGCATCCTGGCTCCATCCTCGTCTCCATCTCCGGCTGCATCCCGGCTGCATCCCGGCTCCATCCCCGCTGCATCCCTGCTCCATCCTCGTCTCCATCCCGGCTCCATCCTCGGCTCCATCCCGGCTCCATCCCCGGCTCCATCCCCGGCTCCATCCCCGGTCCATCCCGGCTCCATCCTCGTCTCCATCCCGGCTCTATCCCCGGCTCCATCCCGGCTCCATCCTCGTCTCCATCCCGGCTCCATCCTTGTCTCCATCCCCGGCTCCATCCTCGCTCCGTCCCGGCTCCATCCCCGGCTCCATTCTCGGCTCCATCCCGGCTCCATCCCCACTGCATCCCGGCTCCATCCCCAGCTCCATCCCTCACTCCATCCCCGTTCCATTCCTGGCTCCATCTCCTGCCTCACCCTTGCTCCATCCCTGCTCCATCCCCTCTCAATTCCCACTCCATCCCCTGCTCCATTCCCAAAAACATTCCTGCTCCATTCCCAGCTCCATCACGGCTCCATCTGCAGCACCATTCCCGCTCCATCTTCATTCCATCTCCACACCATACCCAATCCATGCCCACCCCATCCCTGGCTCCATCCCTGCTCCCATCCCCTACCTCATCCCCACTCCATTCCCAGTTCCATCCTTGGCTACATCCTAGCTCCATCCCTACCTCATCCCCACTCCATCCTCGCTCCATCCCCAGCCCCATACTTGCTCCATCCCCCTCTCCATCCCTGCTCTATCCCTGCTCCATCCTCGGTTCCATTCTTGGCCTCATCTCTGCTCATTCCCGCTCCATTTCTGGCTCCATGCCCATTCCATCCCTGGCTCCATCCCCCTCTCCATCCCCACTCCATCCCCTCTCCTTCCTTTACCCATCCCCGTTTTATCCCCGCTCCATCCCCGCTCCAGCTGCGCTAACATCGCCCCCCGTGTGCCCCCGCACCTCCCAGGTATCTCCTGAAGCAACCATCACTCCGTCTGGGGAAATTGCCCCCGGGTGAGAGAGAGAGCTGCTTGCTCAGGGCAAGAGGGAACAGGACCAGACGGGCTCCAAAATCACACTCAGGGTCACTTCCCATCTGCACTTAACCCTAACCTTAAAGGGAGGCGAGGGTGATGTTTATGAGCAGCTCTGGAATTTCTCCTTCTGTTCACAGAAAGAATTGCCTGTATTCTTGAGTCTTATAATATTTTGTGTTACCTAAAGATAATAGAGGTGAGATAGATGTTAGTGTTAAATGATAGATGTTATGTTAAATATCTCCACCTAACTGATGTGAAAGCAAAGCACTGCAAGCTTTGGAGCCCAAATATTTGGAAGCAGTTTCCTTTCTTCAGCACTAATTAATTTCATGCATGTCCAGCTTCCTGGACCAATTCTTTTCGTGCTTTGAATTCTAAAATTACCGAGTGGTTTGGCTTGGGAAGGATCTTAAAAATCACCCAGTGCCATGGCAGGGACCCCTCCCACTGTCGCAGTGTCCAGCCTGGCCTAGGGCAGTGCCAGGGATGCAGGGGCAGCCCCAGCTGCTCTGGGCACCCTCTGCCAGGGCCTGCCCACCCTGCCAGGGAACAATTCCTCATTGCCAAGATCCTGGCCAGCCCTGCCCTCTGGCACTGGGAAGCTCTAGGCCAGGCCACAGCTGTGAAGTGCCCACAGAATTGCAGTTTGGTGTTTCAGATCAATGTCGGGGTTTCTGGCTGCTCACAGTGACCCTGAGATGTGTTAGAAAGTCTCTTTTTCCCAGCCCAGTCCTCAAAGAAGGAATCAGAGCTCTTCAGTTCTCAGTCTCAAGGTTGTTTATTGTTACTTATCTCTGAAATTCTTTCTCCTGCCCTGCCCAGGTCCCTCCAGCAGGACAGTCAGAGGCACTCTGCCTGCCCCAGGGCAGTGTTATCTTTTTATACTAAAATCTACATGTACAATATTTACAGTTACTTTCCAATACCCATCACCTGTGTTAGACACTGAGCTTCTACTCTAAGCCAATCCAAAAGTGCCACCATCACCGAGAAGATGGAGACCAAGAAGAAGAAGGAGGAGAAAGTCTGGACATGCCCAGATCCCTCCATCTTGCCCCTGAATCCCCATTCTAAAAACCCCAAAATCTATTTTTCACCCTGTGATAAATTCACTGTCATTCTACTTAAACTTTCGTGGCTTGCAGATCTTCATCTGAGGTTGGTAACTTGCTCCATGGGTCATAATCAAACCCACAGGGGCATTTTGGGCTCTGTGCCAGGGTCTCTGAGCCCCCTGGCAGGCTCTGGGCTGCTCAGGACAGACAGAGGGATGTCCTGGCTCCTGACAGATCAAAACACCAAAGCCCCCACACATCCCTGTGACTGCAGGGGGTTGGCTCTGTCTGGGTCATCCTCAAGAGATTTGAGGGTCACACACACTGGTACCCCTAAGAATGGCTTGGGCTGGAAGGGACCTTAGAGGTCATCTAGTTCCAAAATCCGTAAGAGCCAAAATGAGGGGTGTGGGACTGCAGGGACTCTCCAAAATGCAGTTTATTCCATCCAAGGTGTCACAGCAGCCCAGGGCTGTGGGTGACAGAGCTGTGCCCACAGCTGTCAGCTCCAGCTGCAGGCAGGCCTGGAGACCCTTTGGGTTTGGTTACAATGCATTATAGACTTTTCTTTTGATTACAATGCATTATATATTCTTCTTTGCTGAGCATCTTAACACAGCAGAACCAATCTATACCTTAACTCTTATCTACAGCCCATCATAACTACTGCAATTACCATATTCATGTTGCTGTTCTCCAGTCACTAAAGTCAGTACATTACAGTTTAAGCCAGAAGTTGTTTTTCAGTTTTCTTGCAGTGGGAAATTCTGAGACCTTTTTTCCACTTGCCACATTTGCTGCCTTGTTTGCCTATGCTCTCTTTCTGCTTGGTGAAATAATCTTCTTGTTTGGGGTGGGTTTATCCTTTGCTCTAAGCCCTTCTAACTAACACACCCTTTGCCTCCTTGGTTATCCAGTGAGACTGGCTCAGCAATTCTTTTCTTCTATATCAAAACTTGCTTTCATCTCTATTTTTCATCACTCTACATTTAAAAATCTTTGTGCTAGGCACATGTATCTGTGAGACTTTCTTGTCAAACTTCCATCCTTCCCAACAAAAATCCTTAAATATCAGGCAGGACACAGCCATAGACCAACCTGCAGACATCAGACACCCAGTGCTGTAGTGTGTTCTTAAGTTTGTCAGTTTGCTCCCCCATTTTCTGTATTAAATGGTTTCTTCCTTCCCTGTTAGTTCCCACCGCTGCTACCCTGTCAGTTAGGTTGCTATGGAAACCTCCCTGTTCTTAGTTGCCGAAATGAAACTGCTCCTCCCATATTCTCCCTTATAAGTGAAAGTTGTCTCCTCCCTGGGCCCAGTCAATCACCCCCTTCTCCTCCCAGGTTTCGAGAATTTTCTTTTCTCTGGGAGTTATGGTTGGCTGTAGCCCCAGAGCCCCTCCTATGCTTCATAACAGTTGGTTACTTTGGTATATCAATTATGTTTCGCACCTCCAAATATGTATTACTATTGGTTAGCCGGGTTTCCCTGCCTTTTCCCCCCCTTTTCCCATAAAACCCTCTCCCGCCCCCTGTTCGGGGCCATTTGCTGGGTGGTTCCCCTCCTCGTTGGTGCTTCTGTAATAAACTGAGAGTTTACCCCCAGCAAGTGGTCGCCTCCTAATTCGTCTCACACCGTGCTGCTCCGAGCTATCACCCAGCTCAGCCCGAGGCCAAGACGCCGAGGGGGGCTGGCTTCAGATGCGCAGGGGCACCGGCCTTCGCCCCTCACCAGCTAGCCGGATCCAGGGCCGTGTACGCCCGCGCGCAACCCAGCCCTGCCCTGTACCTGCTGATGGCACCACCACTGGGGCTTCACTTGGCTGATTAGGAGCTCCTGCCTGTGGCATTTCAGATATTGGAGAATGATTGGGGCTTTAGCATTGTAATCATTAAAAGGGATTTGCCATCTTAATTCATTTCTCCTTCTGGGATACAGAGGGTATCTGAGAAATCCCCCAACAGCTTGTCCTCAGTTGAGCGGCTTCTATCCAATTTAAGGAGGAGTAAAGATGCTTATGTGACAATCCCAGATTGAAAAATGCGATGAGGGAATGTAGGATTTATCAAACACCACCTGAAGATAGCCCCTAAATTTTCTGAGAAGCACCAGCAATGCATGATGCTGAAATTACAGCAATTACACCAGAATGGACACAGGGCTCATTTTAAAAAATTTAAGCAGCCCAGGGACAGAATGGAGAGAAGTGTCAAACACATTTCTAAACACTGTGAGGTGACTAATGTCACTGCCCAATGCCTCAGCACTGCTGGCTCCTAAATAAATGGGGGGAAAGGCACAGAGAAGCTTTCTGGTGGTGCCTGGAGATCTGATCCACGTGCATCCACTCCCCAGGCATTCCTCATCCACTTGGGAGTAAAAGATAAGAAATAAAAACTCTGAAATACAAACCAGCAGGGGCAAAAAGGAGAGAAAAAAAAGTGTTCTTTCAGGGCAGAGAAAGTGAAAGAAAGTGTCACAAACAATACACGGCAGGCCACAGGTAAAAGTTCACCCCAGATGAAGATCTGAATGCACCTTTAGCTGCATTTCCACCCACTGTGTTTCCATTTATCAATTTATCAATAACTGCTTTCTTGGACCACCATTTCACATCAGAAAAAATATTTCAAATTGGCTCAGAAAAAATGGGGGGATTGCAGAGAACCCAGAAAACACCTAACACCAAACAGCCAGCATAGGTTAAACCAGAATAAATCAGTTAATATATAACAAGTGATTCTTGTTATATATTAATGCTCGGGGTAGTGATAATAAATCAATAATCAGCAATCAACTGGAGTATTGGTGAAGCAAAGAGCAAGAGTAAAAGCATTTTCTCACCCCTTGACTCTTGCTGATAGTAACAACAAATCAATATTTTCTTTTTTAATGCTGTTGTTCTTATGAAGTTCAAGCATAAAGAAATACACTTGGTACCTGAAAATAAATTAGATCCTCGTTCTGGTGAAAAATGATGACAAAATCAGCATCTCTGGGTTACTGGGGTTTGTAACAAATTCTGAATAGAGCTTTGCACACAGCAGTCCTGACAAGGGTGTGGTTGGGGGAGCTCTTGTGATTCCTTTTTTGAATTGCTGTCGCACTTTTGCCTGGTTTTTGTTGAAATACATATAGGCCTTAAAATACAATGCACAGAGCTCCATTATTAAGCTTCAACCTTCCTAATATCTTGCTAGATAAACTTTTCTGTAGCTTAGGGAGTTATTCTAGACAAGTGTTAATACACAGGCCATTGTTCTATTTGTCCTTGCTTTTCTACAGTTTAAATAATTTTTCTGCTGCCCAGTCTCCTGGCTGCTGCTTAGCTCCAGTCACAGTTCTGCTGTCTCTGGGCCTGCCTTTTGCAGCTTTCCCAAACCCTCTGATTTTGTGGATTCCCACAGAAATCAACCAGGAAAAGCTTCATCCTTGAACTTTTTGTGGCCACAAATGAACAACCAGTGGGGCAAAGTCAGTGGGAAGTCAGAAGAATCCCAGGATCCCAGGGTCACAGAGGGTGGAAAATCCATCTCAGACACCGAGTCCCAGCTGTGCCCCATCCCCACCCTGTCCCCAGCCCAGGGCTCCGAGTGCCACCTCCAGGTGCCACCTGCAGGGCTGGGCACTCCTAACCCCCTGGGCAATTCCAGTTCCTGGAACATCTCCCAAGAAATTTCAAGTGCCATCACAAACCATTTCACACAATGAAGGAAACCCTGTGAAGTTACTCCCTGAAGCAGTTAAACAGTGCATGGAAAAGAAAAATAATGGAATGAGGCATGAGGAGCAACAACATTACAAAGTGTTACTCATTGCCAGCCATTCTAGGAAAAAAACAATGCCCCAAAAGTTTTGAAGTTTTCTTTCTTTTTGTCACATGGACCTGCAGCTTGAGACCTCTGGATGAAGCTGATGGAAGAACTTAACAGGGAGCATTCCCTAAGTTGTTCATCGGTATCTAATTAAAAGAGTCAGAATTTAAAAAGACAATTAGGAACAAAAGAATAGCGTGGTGGAAATAATGCTGTCACAAACTGCACAATCTCACCTGCTGAAGGATCTTTGCAAGGCTGCCCTTGTCCTTTTGCATGACTCCATCTCTCTGCAAGCGAGCGAGCAACTCTGGCTTCTTGTAAGCCCTCAGAGCAAGCAAATGAATCACCCTGTCCCTGTAGGGTCGGCGATAAACAGCTCTGCAAGGATTCTCTTTCCTCTCTGCAGGCTTCATGGGCTTGGTTCTCTTGTCCTCAGGGGCAGGGCATGAAGAGTGTGATTCGGCTCTTCTCACATCTGCTGGTTTTCCCAAAGGAAAGGAAAAGAGAAAAAGAAGTTTCAAATGGGAAGATGGCAGAAGGGAAAAGAGTTGATTGAAAATGATGATGGAAATCTTGGAGACAGAGCTGCACTTGCATATACTTGTGGATCCCTTTGAACTCATATAATCTCTGATTCTGTGACAAAGCCCAATCCCTAACTGGTACTGTATGGAGCATGTTGCAAAGGCACCCTGTACCCTACCAGCAACCAGTCCTGTCTCACCTGAGTTTATCTGTGCCAGCCCAAAGCAGATGCGGCGCAAAGTTCCATAATTGACTCTTTTATGCTAGTCCTCACATGCCAGGTATTCAAGGTTGAATATTCGTAAAGGATCTATGTAGACCACAAGTGAGAATCACACAAGTCATCAACCACATATGAAACAGAACATCCCCAATGAGAAATTCAGAAGTTGAGTTTGGCTCTCCAAAAAGCCACCATGGTGCTGACTAAAATGCTCGGCACAAGGCTAAGGCAGAGCAAGAGCTGCACTCACAGGGGCAGGGATGTCCCTGCAGGCAGGTGACTGCAGCCACAGCCAGGTCAGAGCCTGCTTTGCTCAGGGCACCTGGCTGTGCCTGGCTCAGCTCCCTGCTGCAGGCAGCACCACTGAGTGCCTGGAAGGGGAATGTGCACCTGGTGTCTGCCTGGAGCCAGGCTCCTTGGGGAAACTGCACTCAGAACAGGTTAATACAAATGGCACCACCTAAGCACATTGTGCTTTGAGGGGAATGTTGGAATCTGTGGGAAAGATGACATCAGTATCTTCCTTTCAATTTTCTTGAAAAGAAGCCAGTGTAGCATTGTGGTAACATCACTTATTAATTACCAAGATGAAAAATTATATCAAGCATGGTTTTCCATATTGATCCTATGAAATTCTCTATGCAACTTGCTCAAGGTCACTTTATTTCAATTTCCCAATTTAATTAAATGCATATTGACAGTGCCTAAGATTTAGAAAAGTAAAACCTTACGTACCAAGTTTGTGAATTTAAATGCACAAGGTGGTCCAAACCTTGACCTCCATGCTCCAAATTGCAACCCATCAAGCAGTATGGGAACAAGGAAGGACTGGCAGGCTTTCTCAGGGGAAACAAACCAGTGTCTGAATGCAGTGACAAGAGACTGCAAGGCTGACATAAGGCTGACCTCAACCTCCAGGTTTAAGTCTCTGAACACTAGAGATTGCCTGTCACAACAATATGCTGCGAAAAAGAACAACCAAGTTGAAAGTCTTACAGACATTGAGCAAAAGATGATAGGAAACCATACCTCCAAGTGGGTTATACGATTGGACATCCTGTACACTCCCATTTTGCCAGGCCTCACTGGAATTTGGCTAAAAAGGGAAAAAATTTTCTGTAAGAATTTCAGCCTACTTGCCATAACTGCTGATTAATGACACCCTTCTTTTTAAACAAGAGCTGTATTTGCAAAGGTTTGCTGTCACATCACCAAAAAGGGCTGCTTTGACACAGCTCTCCCTCTGAAATGAGCCAGCTACAAAAGTGCCCTGAGAGAGCCACCCTCACTCAGACTCTAATGCAGTCAAGCCTTCAAGCAGCAAGTCATCCTTTCCCAATTGCTGGAATTTATAGGCACAGGCTTCCCTTGAAATCAGGTGCCTGAGTACAATGGATCTGACTGGCTTAACTCAACAACAATCCTGGTGAGAGTGGTTCACAAAACAATCAAGAATCCAGGGCAGGACCAGCACTGGGATTCATTTGGCTCTATGGAAGCACATCACAGAGTCAGCTCTGAGAAGAATTACATCTGCACAATCTGAATTTCAACTCTCAACATGCATGAAAACCCTTTCTCTTTTCCTCAGCTCTAGAAATAATTATCTTCCTAGATGTGAAATGGAAAGAGTTTGTCAGATGTAATGAAATTTGGGTTGCTTGGCTGAACTCATCATTTAGTACAGAATGTGTTGCATTCCATTGGAACTCAAAAATCACTAAAATGTTAATCAACCTAGGTACATTTTTTAACAAAACGAATTACTGCCATCCCACTGCTTCATTCTGGAGGCAAAATTGGCTGAGATAAAATCTAAACGGCTATGATAAATGGACTGAAAAATGTGGACTAATTAGCGTGAGAAGGGACACATCAATCCCAAATAGAAAGCAGAATAGTATATAAGGGAACTGTAATTTAGATCCAAAGAAAATTAATTTCTTTCTTTGGCAAAAATGTATGAATAAGTGGAAAAGCTTTGAAAATGGTGTGCATGTGGCTGGAGTTCTCTACTATGCATCACAGCAAGAACTAGAGTAACAGGTCCTTCCAATAGTAGATAATACTCTTAGAGAGTTTCCTTTATCCCAACCTGCTCCGTGAATGCAGTACAAACTTGGAACCATGAGAAATCCATGCATTTTGGCCATGAGCCATGCCCAGAGCATGAATTTCCTGAGTGTCCCTGCATGGAGAATATCTGACTTCCACTGGCACCTCCTCCGTGCCGTCCCTGAGAGCCACTTCCATCACAGAACCTCCCAGTTCCACACACACCTCCTCCGTGCCATCCCTGTGAGTCGCTTCCCCCCGGGCAGCTGCCCCAAAGGGCCCTTGGAGCACCAGAGGGGCCCCAGCCCTGCCCAACAGGTCCCGCGGGCTCAGCAGCACCTGACACCAACACCATGGCCAAGCCCCCGCCCGCTGCCGACCCGCAGAGCCCCACACCTGCCCCTCACCTGCTGCTCCTGGCACCTCTGGCTCACCCTGACGGGCATGGCACTGCTGGTGGGGGCCCTGCGGGGCGCAGTGCGGACTGGGGCCCTGCGGAACTCACTGGATCCTGCCCAGGCCCGCAGCTCCGCCATCCCGCTCTGCCTCAGCTGCTCCCGCTCCCACACACACACTGATCTTGCTGAAAATCTGAAAAATGTAAAATATTTCTTAGGAAAATATGTTCCTGGTTGTTTGGCCTTTGTGGCTTCCAAGGTTCATCAACAAGAAGGGAGATGATTCCCATGAAACAAGAAGTAGCCAACAAGCTGGAAGTGATGGCCAGGCCTTGGAAAGGCCTTGGTGACTTCTTGGCTGAATTGCCTTGTTGAGGTGCAGGGCCTGACAGGCTTCAGTGACCTCAGACACAAGGCAGGTCAGCATGGTTTGGGAAGAAGGATGTACCACTCATGATGGTGGACACAAAGAATACAGAATTTATGGGTACAAGGACATTTGGGAGAACCCACAGGAAAAGGAACAAACTGATAAAGGCAATGCAGCAACTGTGCTGAATCAGCTGTGGCAGGGTAAAAGGCCATTCCAGCAGGAGCAGACCATGGCTCCCCACTCAAGAAACCTCTCTCTAAGAAGAAGGGAGAGACTGAGCATGCAGAGTAATGAGCATGAGAAGTGAGAAGATCATTTTCCAGCAGCAGACAGAATACTCCTTATGAAGAGAACTAGGGAACTTGCTAGCATTGAACATTATTTCCTTTCTTGGCTCAAATGTAGAAATACTCAAACACTCTGGGTTCTCCTGCTGCTGGATTTGTGAATTGTCCCTGAGCCCCCCTTTCTGCACAGATCTGTGAATAATTACCTCCACTCAGTGGGTGGATTGGGCTCTTGAACAACGGGTGCTGGAACCAGCCAAGGTGGAACAACACTCGCTGTGGCTCTGACACCCCCGCTCTCACTGCAGCCGCCCAAGGCTCTGAGCGCTCCTGCCCTGTGCCCGTGACAATGGCCACGTGTCCTTGGAAACGGGGAGTTCCATGTGCCAGGCTGGCCGGGATGTCACTGAGGAGCAGGACGTGACACAGTGGGGGCAGAGGGATTTCACAATGGGCACAGGTAGGGAATGCCCCGCCCTGTCCCATCACTGGCTCTGCTCATTTCCAAGTGTAGAAAGGGGCATCCCACCCACCCCAGCAGCTGCAGCTGTGCAAACCAGGGCTATTGAAGTGTTTCTGCACCAAAGTGCTGCACTTGGCTCTCTCTGAGGCAAAGGAGCAGCTCAACACCTCTAACCAGGGCAGCAAGGTGCAGCCCTGCCAGCTCTGGGCCATCCTGTCGTGGGCCTGTCAGTCTGTGAGGCTTCCAGCACGCACACGGTCACTCAAATATCATCTCTTTGACACAATGCCCTGGCCTTTCCTCATCCCAGCCACCTCAATGGAAACAAGCCAGCAGCGTGCCCAGGCTCCCAGGTGCTCTGCAGGAGGAGCTGACATGGAAAGGCCAGGGAGGACCATGAACACAATTACAGTTTGCTGACAGTTGTGCTGACTGCAGGTGGCCATTGAAGTTACCGACGCACCTGGAAAAACATTTCATACTCCACTTATGATCACTTGACTTTTATTTTCCCCACACCCAAGCTTACTCCTGATTTCAGCCAGCTGGCACCCATGAAATGTTTTCCACTCATTACAGGGAGATGTAATGAAAGCATGTCATGGACAATGGGTTGAATATTACCATCCAAAGCTGATTTCTCATGAAATCTTGTCTTTGTTTTCAAGACCATGTCCATTTTTGCCCATGTCTCATCTGGCTGCCACACTCACAAGGACATTGTAATTTGGGTACAGAAAGGAAGGAAGCAAATTATCAAACACCAGACTCAACATGTATAGAAGAAGTGTGTTCCTTTTTAGGAATGACTGGATCGTATTGATCCAGTCCAATTGGATGTCCAATGGATGAACTTTAGGAAAAGCCTTTGTATGGACTGGATTCCATGAATGAATTCCAAGGAGGTGTTACACCGGACTGCAAAATTTCCAACACTCTTTCCGTCTCTTAAAAAGACATTGATGGCAGCTCCTGCCCTGGAGTTACTAGATTTGACTGAACCTTTTGCACTGTTCAGACATGAGTGCCTTTGCCTTGCACAGTCACTCCACAGTTCGCTCGAGGGCTGGCAATCCATGGAAAAAGCCAGTTGAAAAGAGTGTATTTCTTAAAACAGAGCTAAACAGTGTAATTGAGGGATGGCCAGTGCACCTCAGAGCAGGAGCCAGAACAGGTGAGGCTATTCTTTTGATAGAATAGGCCTGAAAATACATGGGGTAAAAAAGCAATTGATGTCCTGCACATGGTTAGGTCTGGTGAAGTGCAAAAAGGAGCTCACTGGTTTTCCTAAAGGAATAGATGGCACTCCTAGAACAAAAGACATGGTGCTAAAGACAGCTACTGCCTTGAACCCTGCTGTGTTCCTCAATCCCTCTGCAAGGAATCAGCTTCTCAAATCAAATAGGGACGGTTTTGGGAGCATCCAGTTCCCTGCTGAATTAGCAATAATGTGCTGCAGAGCTCACCAGGACACTGATGAAGAAAAAAACTGCTAGAAAGGTGGCAGAACAAAGCGTCTTGTTGGCAATTTTTTCCAAATTGTGAATTTTTCCAAATTAGATCCCAAACACCACAATGAAAACAATCATTCTTCAAATACCTTAATTGTCTAATTTTGTCCTGAAGGATGGTAGGTAGCAACAAATGAACACATTAGAGTGCCTCAAGCAACAATGACACAAACTTGAGAAGACAAAGATAAAGAAACCCATTGGTGTATTGAAGATAGAGCAGACAATTTGGAAAGGCAGCTACTTGGTGTTAGGCTGACAGGGATGGTGACAAGTGAAATGTAAAATCTTTTCACAGAACAATGCAGAGTTTTACAAAAGACTGCCCGTAGGGATCCAGTAAAAGGGAAGTAGTACAGGAGATTTATTTCCAAAGACTATTTTCTGACTTACCTCAGCAGGAAGGGTCTAGGTATTTATTTGGCTTACTAGGCCCTTTTTCTGCATGGCCAGAGACTTTTCCCTGCCACACCAAACAAAGCTTTAGACATAGCTCAAGGAAAAATAAAAGAAATAATTCCCAGTTGAGACCTACATAGCACATGGAGGTCTTACCCCAGCAGCAAGATTGAGAGAACAAATCAGAGCCTACAAAGACAGAAATGAGTACAATTTTCCAGGAAACCACACAGCAGACCACAAGAGGCTCCCCTTGCACTACTGAGAATCAGAATTCCAGTGACTTCTAAAGAAAAACTGACCCTACATGAAATGCTCTATGGAAGACCTTAGGAAGTCACAATCCTAATCTAGAGAAAGTCATATGAGAGGAAGTGATAATTTAAGTCCTTTTTCATCATCTTTCGGCAAAATGCTCTCATCGCTACAGAAATTTCGGGTATGGCCATCCCTGATGAGTTTGGATGCTCAGGTACATCCTCATCAAGCTGGGGACGGTGTCTGTGTCAGAAAGCACAGCAACAAGGGACTTAAAGAAAACTTGGAAGAACCATGTGAAGTATTCCTAAGCACTCCTGCAGCAATAAAAGGGGATGGGACCAGTACATTGATACACCTTCCCCCAAAGGGAGCCTGCCCCTACTCACAAGGAACTGGAGAGGAAAATATAGTTGAGAATTTGACACTTAGATTTGTAAAGGTTGGAAATAATACATGTTTTTTGCTGTGTTGAATTAGAAGAAATTCCATAAAATACAAGATAAATCATGAAAGGGTAGCTATGAAAAATCCTCACTCTCAGCCCACAATCTTGCCAGCAGCATTCCTGCACGCTCTGTCAACCAGCAGCAGCCACCGGGCCAAGGGGAGGCTCCCCAGCGCAAATCACCCCATGCTCCCCAAGGCAGCGTTCCTGGGGCTGCTGCACTGCAGAGCTGTAGGAGAAACTCCTGACCCAGGCAAAAAAGCACCCAAGTCTCAGGGTTTAAGAGGTGACATTTTGCTGAACTTCACTTGACAGAGAGCAGAAGGGAAAAAATGGCTCAGATGTTTAATCTAAAATGCCCCAAGAATTCTCAGGAATGGGCACTCAACATAATTGGCACGGAGATGATTCAGGAATTTGTAGAATACTTTCCAAGGAAGAACGTCCTACTTGCGTGTTCCCAAATGTTATCCTCCCTCAGTCAATTTCATATCTCTCCCAAATGAAGATTCTGGCATTGCTGGCCACACCTCTACCCTGTCAGCTGAATATATTCCTGACAAGAAACTTAGGAAAGGGTCTAGACTTCAAAGTCCCTGTAGGTCTGTGCAGGAATTAACATTCGTATATCTCTAGAAAGATGGGTTGCGACAGAGTAGTTTGGAGAAAACTGCAAAACTCATTGAGATTCCTTTGGAGACTCTTGAACATAATTTCTCTTCAAAACCCATTGAAGAAACTTTCCTCCAACACTTCTCCATCTGTTTTACAAAACTCTTGCAAAGATCTGGATATTCCTTGGCCCACTGTCAAGGTGAGGCTGTGAATTACAAGCAGTCCTGAGAGCTGCTTCAGCTGACACCTTAGAGCAGCCCATGTGCACTCCTCTGTAACCCTCCAGAACAAGATCATTTGGAGAGGGGTTTGTCCAAACTTCAATGCCTTTGACCACTCAGGCAAAGAGTTTGCCACAACAAGAAAGGTCCAAAAACACATGTCCTAAACAATTTCCATCTGCCACAATCTTTTCCTAAAAGGAGCACAACTTCACCGTAGAGGTAGTGGGTTTCCACTCTGTACTGATGAATTTATTTCAGTGGACAAACTTAAGACTTGAGAACAGAATTGACCAGAAGAAACCCACTCCAAATATAATACAACAGGAGAAAGAATTACAAACAACAGGAGAAAGAATTACAAACAGTGAGATTTCTTTATTGTTAATGTCCAACACTATCATCTTTCAACTTCTTAAACTTACTAAACTTCTTTGAACTAATTCTACGCTTTTAACAAATAACATACTGTTTAGTGCTAAAGGAACCTACTGTACAATACTAACTTAAAAAATCCTAAAAACCTAATCTTCTAGTTGAAATAAAAAATCCAGGGTTCACAAATTTCCGGAGGCTGAAGCAGTTGTCTGGTGCCAGTACTCCACTTACAGCTGGTCATATTCAGAAATACGGCTCTGAATATGGGCCAGCTTGTTGTGGAGGTACAGGCACCTGCTCTTCATTTCAGAGTAGCTGGGGCTACCCTGTGAAGGAGAAAGCAAAAGAAAATTAGGGCAGGCAAACACTTCTGCAGAGTCTACACTCTGATGTCCTTTGCTTTAGAAAAGCCTTGAGGCAGGCTCAGCAGTTACCTTGGCCCTGCAGCTCTGGTGTCACACGTACCTGTTGTAACTGCTGATAATCTGCTAGGATTTGATGATGCAGTGCCTACAAGAGAAAAAAAATGAGGAGTATTTCACCACCACTATGAAATGCAAACATTGGTAAAACACTAAATGTTCGCTCAGTCTGACTCTAGACATTTTCTTTCCTGTCAGCCACCACTCTTCTGGGAGATTTGCAAAAACAAATTTCTCTCTCCCAGCATCAACCAAGATCTGCAATTAAGACTCTCAACAGGAAACTGAAGGAGCCCATGCTGTATGACTCTGCTTGGGACACCTCTCCCCTTACTGCTCCTTCACAGACAGCTCAAAAAAGGCAGTTTGAGGCAGGGTCTTGCAAAAATCAGACCCAGCCCAAGAAGTGTCTGAACATATATGCCAATTCTACAGGTTCATGTTGTTTCACTGAGCAGCTCCAGGGAATCCAAAACACTGCTGTGATGATGAAGCACAGTCTTCATGGTTTTGTCCTTCTTTACCTGATAGGATTCAGAGACTGGAATCAGAGACTTCCATTGCTCCTGAAACTGTCTGAACTTCTTCATGGTCTTGTCAATCTGAGAATGTAAATTCCGGTATTCCTCATACTCTGCATTGAAGTCATCCTTGTAGCGCTGGCGTTGCTCCAAGGAGACAATGGCTACGTATTTTCTAAGGGAAAATATGACGCCATTTTAATATGAGTGATCTCTAAGAGCACATTCCAGTATGTTTCTAGCCCATAAAACACATGTGTAATTTTACAAGCACTGGGTAATGTCAAGCTCAGACACCCAAGATTTGAGTCAGTTACTCTGGGACTGACAGCTTCTACTTTCAAGCTCATGCCCTTCAAGAGAAGGCATCCAGGCAACTCTAGGAATCTGCCACATTTCTATGACACTTAGTTACTAATAGTTTACACTGTAGAAGTTTTCTTCACTAGCAAGTGGAGCACACTGAGGAAACATTTGCCCTCATTTCAAATATCAAAGGACAAACAAACGCAGCAGCTTCAGGGAGAGGAGATATATTACTGAGGTATAACCTCTTCTTATGTAGGAAAAACTCAATTTAGTTCCATTAACTTGTAAAAATACAACTGTAAAACATTTTATAAGGGACTGCATTTATGCAGTTGAGAGTTTCAAAGAGCTGGACTTTTGAGCCACATTCTGGTCTAACAGCAAAGCAGAGTTAATGATAATTGATTCTTCAGGCGGACAGCAGTTTTATCACTCATCATGGAACTGAGGAATTTGTAATGCAGCCACAAAAGCAAACTCTATATCAGCCTGAAACTACAACTACTACCCAAACAGCATCTACTTCTAAGGAGGACAAGACTCAATAAGGCTTAAAGCCACTGATAGTCATCAAAACTTCTTCATTCCCTTCTCCCTCAAATATACAGGCATGAGGTTTATCATGCTCATGATGCAAATCCAAGATGAAGTGGCAATGAGAACAACAGATGCCATTTCCCAACACTCTCACACCAATGCTTCTGCTCCTCTGAGCCTGTAGACCTATTTCTTTTTGGATGACAAAACCACCTTTCACATGGGAATAAACAATTCAAACCATCATGAGATTAAAATTTACAAACAGTAAATCCTCAACAAAAGGAAATTCAGTCCCAGGACAGAAAGCAGTTTGTGCCAAGGATGCATCCCAGGCCAGATATACATAATAGAAGGATAACTTTGAAAAGAAAACTACAGATGCCTTTCAACATTTTGGGAGGCACCGGAGCAATGTGAGCCAGGGCCCTGATGCGCCTGCTCCAAAGGCCGCAGCTGCCCCAGAGCCCCAGAGCTGTAGGAGGCCTGACTGCCCTTGCCAACATCTCTGCTCTCACACAAGCTGGCAGCAAGTTACAGTCTTTTATACCACACACACACACACACTTCTCCCTCCCCTCCTGCACTGCAAATTTGATGAGGGGATGCAGCCGCACTGCTGCAGCTGAGCCTGTGCAACTGCACTGCAGGAAAGGGAGGGCCCAACCGGGCCTAACCCACCTCGGTGTTCATCTCTGCTCTGGGCCTTCCAGGCCCAACTAAACCTGCTCTAACTCATCCTTTCAGCACAGGAAAGAGCTGGACACTGCACACCACTGATAGGGGCCAGGCTGAATTGTTCTTTTACTCACCTCAGGTAGTCTGGTTGGTTGCTTGTTGCAGAGCATGGGGAAGCAATGGAAGTCTCTTTGCTTGCTCCTGCAGGAAAGCACAATTTTGGCACTCTTCATCACGAGATCATTAAAAGGCCAAAAGATCCCAATTGGACAGTCTTGAAAAAGTCTTCCTCTCACAGCTAATTACTCACAAGAACGAACAACTTATAAAAATAGAGCAGACACGACTTCCACAGTATACAGTCCTGAGAAGTAGATAGAGGGAATGGCCACTGTATTCTCAGGTTGTGCATTCCCACAGCGTTAGTCCCAGTTCAGCCTTTCTTCGTTGAAGGCATGAGGTGGAATCTGCACAGCCATTCAAGTCATGCAGCAACAGATACAGCTTCCAAAGACAACAGCTTGAGAAGAATCATCATCAAGGTTCCAAAAAGAAATATAAAAGAAATCAGAAGTTCTTCTCATGCCATATTTTTATCCCCACTTCCCTGCCAAATCCAGAGGCCCAAAGTTCCAATGAGTGCCTGCACTCTTGTCAGCAGGAAAGCCAATTCCATTCTATAGGGCTTACTAAGGCTCCAATACTCTGCAGACAAAACCCAGTGCTCCTCATTAACGTGGCAGGATGGGGTTGGAAACAGCTCTGCACTTGGGAATTGCTCTTTAGCTCTTGGCAATTGGATTCGGAAATGCCTTTTTCAAAGGCATTTGGGAAGCTAACCTCGCAGCCCTTTTTCCAAAGAAAGGTTGAAGAATTACGATGATATTAAAAAGAATTGCCATAAGGAAAAGTCAGCTGAAACAGGAAGGAACAATCAAGATCATGGTAATCTCTCTGCTTTCCATTTAGGGTTTTGTTCCAAGCATAAAAAGCCACAAGTTCCTTTACATTCCTTATGAGCTTTCATTTGCCATTGTTTATACAAAGTAATCTTGTTAAAACTCAGACATTCTTGACAACATTTAAGCTATATCAGCTTCAATTCTTGAGGAAAGAGCTGTTGTGTGATGTTCCACTTGCTTTTCTTGATTTTTATTGTATAGCAGAAGTATATGAAGAAGAGTAATAGTGGTAATAAAACAGGACAGAAATACCAATAGTCACAGTACATTCAATATAAGTTGGAAGAACAACTTTGCTGTGAGCATTTCATTTCCAAAAGTGCATTTGCTCTCATGCCTCAGTCCACATGAAAACTTCAGCCTAAGCCCCAGCTTGAAACACGAAACAGATTTTTCCTTCACCATCTGGGCAGAATTTGGGAACTGGCTCCTGAACAAAGCTGCTGGTATACTTATAGATTCAAGCAGAGATCTTTCCAAAGGCATCCCAAGGTTTGCAGGTACCGGGTCTATGTCCAGAAGAAATGTGGAAAGACCATCTCAAAGCACCTGTCTCTACAAGCACACCACCACTTGCAAGAGGCATCTGCACACTCCAAACCTGCCTCCAGGTTGAACCCAACTTGTCATTTGCTAGGTCAACCTCCAAAGGAGGCAACCCACAGATTTAACAGAGCCACTTAACTCTGCCTTGCTGGGTGTGTCCCTGTCATCAGAAATCAAGTGTTCTTTATGCATTTCTGTTTAGCTTTTCACTCCTGTTTCCAGTCTGCACCACTTCCACAGCTTTTGAAGAATGAAATTCTGCAGCTGGGATGGAGAGAAAACTCCCACCCAGTTCAAAGTAGAACTCCAGGAGACCACAGCCCACGATTTGTAGCTTTTGCAGTTTCCATGAAAAGGCTGAGTTCAATGAAAAATCATGGAATCACTGAGATTTGATCTGGAGGTTTCAGTAAACGAGTCTGCAATAAATGTGTGATAGGTTTCTGCCTTCAGCATGCAGTCTTGAGAATGTGCTGATGGAAAAAGTGCTGTCTCAGTCAACACTCGGCAGGTTAGTTGGAATCAAATGGAAAAAAAAAAAATTCCATTCCATGCAACTTCCCAGTTCCTGGCTCGTCCTGTTAACCAGCTTTCCAAACAGCAATCCATTTGATATTTCTTTGTTCTTGATTGGTTTTGCAGTACTTAGAGGGAGAATTTCTAAAAATGAATGTACTTTCAGAGAAAGTTCCAGCAGCACATTTGGGCATTGGTGGTTTTGTATTTAAACTAAGAGATACAATCTGATGTAATGGTAGAAAAAAAAAAAGGTCTTGATTTATCATGGCCATAATCAGGGATAATGACAGAGCAGTCATGTAGAGCAGTGCTTTCCTGCATCCAGTGCCCACTTTCAAACCTCCTTTCTCACAAGTTGCAAGAGCACAATTAACTATTTCAGAAAACTGACAAAGAAGGATGATCCCATAAGATAAGCCACCATGACAGGAATTGGAGACAATCACAATTAGCAAGAAGAAAAGAACAAAGCCTTGGCCTTACAGAGGTGAAGATTTCGAATTAGGATGCCAGTCAAAACCAAACCTCCACAATAGAGACACTGAATATGGAAAATCGCTGCTTGCACGGCTTCTAGCTCAGGATGTGGGGACAGCTGTGACCACCCTGTGGGTACCCCAATCTTGGACAGTATAAAGGTGGCACCTCCAGAGAGACCTGGGGACTCCCATCACTGAGCAGACCATGAGTGAAGAAGGACAGGCTGGACAACGGAGAGTCCATGTGGTGATGATATCTCCCCACTTAACGTCTCTCTCTTCCCCTCACCCTGCCTCTCTTCTCTCATTTCTTTCTATTTCCCTAGTCTGCATTTACTGTTCAATAACATTTTTACTATTGACTGTGGAAAAGGGTCATGCTTGCACCTTAATTTAGGTAGAAGCCTCTCTCAATAACCAAATCTTTACACCACAGTTATCCACACAGGAGTCAGGAAAACCAGCACATCAGTACCTTCACCGAAATCCAAGCGGTGCCACTGCTTCATCCTCCCCAATTCATTTTTCTCCCTGTTTGAATTGGGGATCTCCTTCTGCTCCCTGGCAGGTGCTGGGACCCTGGAACTCTGAAATTTCTCTGTGGGTTGCACCACATGAGTGCAGGGGGAAATGGAGCCAGCACTTGGAGACATGTCCAAAGGGGAAAGAGATGTGGAGGGAAGAAGGAAGGAAAAAAAGAGGCCACCAGCTGCTGGCTGGACATGACTGGGCTGGTGGCCAATTCTTCTCTTCTTGCTCGTCACAGGGCTGGTAATGTCAGAAGCCAGAGGCCGTTTCTGCAACAATAACAAAAATAATATTTCATTAACCTATGATCAGGATCTTTTCCTCCCCTTCTGAAAAAGCAGCATTTCTGAACATGCAAAGGTTGAAAACACATCTTTCTTCACTAAAAAGAGCATTCAAACCAGGAAGTACTGCACGTAAAGGAAGTACTGAGGCTCTGTCTAACTCCTACTTTCTCATCTTAGCACTTAGCAAGTCCTACTTCAAGTCAGTAGCTAAAATGCTTTGGGAGAAAGACACTCCCTTCGGGAGCTCCATCAAAGGCTTGCCCAAAAGGGAATGTCCTGCTCATTCACATCACCAGCAAGTGATGTGATTTTACACCACCAGCAAGTCTTCTGAAATTTACCATAGAGTCCAGAATTTTAAAAAAGCACAAATACCTGAGCAGGTCCTGCTGGAGCATATCTCTCAGAAGGCCCTGGAGATGTTTCTTGGCTGGTCTTGGTGGTGTTCTGAGATGGAGTTTATTTTCTGTATGGATGGGACAATATTTCATGTTACAAAGCCTAAATATCAACGGACATATTCATTTACTTACAAGAAAAACAGAGTCCTTCAGTGTCAGGACTCAAGGAAACAGCATGAAGCTGAGTTGGGGGAGCTTTAGGCAGGATATCAGGAAAACATTCATGGCCCAGAGGGGGCTGGAGCACTGCAACAGGCTCCCCAGGCCAGTGGTCACAGCAGGAGGCTTCAAGAAGTGACTGGACAACACTCTTGGGCACATGGTGTGATTCTTGTGGTGTCCTGTGCAGGGCCAGGATCCTGGCAGGTCCCTGATACCTCACCATATTCTAACAATCTAAGCTTCATTAACCAGGGATTTTTTTCCCTTTCTCTGAAAGACTGAACTTACCCAGAAAGTATTAACTTCAAATTCTGTCTGTCTATATCAGTGTAGCCAGGCCAATCAGTCTGAAGGGTTTGAAAGAGATGTTCCTTCAGACTGAAGGAATTATCCTTTGCATTCCACTTGGCTACCTACAGGCAGACATGTAGGAAAACAAATCTTTGTTATGCTTGCTGCATGCAAACTACCGAAATAGGATTGTGTCACATTCCAGTGGAGGTCAAAGATGACTAAAATGTTTACCAGCCTAAGTAGATTTTTAAACAAAAACAACTACTACCATCCAACTGCTTCATTCTGGAGGCAAAATTGGCTGAGATAAAATCTAAAAAGCTATGGTAAATGGACTGAAAAATGTGAACTAATTAGCATGAGGAGGGAGACATCAATACCAAAGAGAATATAGAATACTACTTAATGGAACTGTAATTTAGTACCAGTTAGGACTATATTCTTTCTTTGGTAAAAATGTATCAAAAAGCGGAAAAGCTTTGAAAATGGTGTACATGTGGCTGGAATTTTCCAATATGCATCACAGCGAGAACTATAGTGCTATATCCTGCTAATAGTAGAAAATATTCTTAGAGTTTCCTTTATCTCAACCTGCTCCGTGAATGCAGTACAAACTTGGAACCATGAGAAATCCATGCATTTTGACCACAAGCAACATCCAGAGCATGAATTTCCTGAGTGTCCCTGCATGGAGAATATCTGACTTCCAAGGGCACCTCCTCCTTGTCATCCCTGAGGGCCACTTCCATCAGAGACCCTCCCAGTTCCACACACACCTCCTCCGTGCCATCCCTGTGAGTCGCTTCCCCCCGGGCAGCTGCCCCAAAGGGCCCTTGGAGCACCAGAGGGGCCCCAGCCCTGCCCAACAGGTCCCGCGGGCTCAGCAGCACCTGACACCAACACCATGGCCAAGCCCCCGCCCGCTGCCGACCCGCAGAGCCCCACACCTGCCCCTCACCTGCTGCTCCTGGCACCTCTGGCTCACCCTGACGGGCATGGCACTGCTGGTGGGGGCCCTGCGGGGCGCAGTGCGGACTGGGGCCCTGCGGAACTCACTGGATCCTGCCCAGGCCCGCAGCTCCGCCATCCCGCTCTGCCTCGGCTGCTCCCGCTCCCACACACACACTGATCCTGCTGAAAATCTGAAAAATGCAAAATACTTTATAGGAAAATGTATTCTTGCATGTTTGGCCTTTGTGGCTTTCAAGGCTGATCAACAAGAAGGGAGATGATTCCCATGAAACAAGAAGTAGCCAACAAGCTGGAAGTGATGGCCAGGCCTTGAAAAGGCCTTGGTGACTTCTTGGCTGAATTGCCTTGGTGAGGTGCAGGGCCTGACAGGCTTCAGTGACCTCAGACACAAGGCAGGTCAGCAAGGCTTGGGAACAAGGATGCACCACTGATGGTGGACACAAAGAATACGGAATTTATGGACACTAGTTCAATTGGCAGAACCCTCAAGAAACGGAACAAACTGATAAATCCAATGCAGCAACTGTGCTGAATCAGCTCCAGCAGGGTAAAAAGCCATTCCAGCAGTGACAGTTTATGTGCTGCACATGGTTATGCCTGGTGTAGAGCAAAAAAGAGGTCACAAGTTATCCCTGAGCAGAATCTTAAAGTAACAGGTTGTACTCCTGGAACAAAAGTCATGGTGCTAAAGACAGATAGTGCCTTGAACCCTGCTGGATTTGTTACAAGAATCCTTACTGATTTGATATCCAGCAAGCTGGAATATCATCAATCAAAAAAAGAAATGTGAGAATGAGAGAAGACTAAAAGTCCCCACTCTTAGTGGGACTGGCTTTCCTCATGGCTACCAGACCTTTAAAGGCTTAAAGAATTATTTATAACCCATGTTGGAATTGTTGCTGTTTACATTTTTTTCTCTGTGATAATTCATTGTATTTCAGCTTTGATGAGATTTTTGCAAATAGTTGTAATAACAAACATTTTTATCATAGAAAGGGAGACTTCCAAGACAAATCTTTAAAGTATCTGTGTGGAAGATTGGTGCAAATAGCTTGGGAGGAAGTGGTGGGTAGTGGAACACTGAAAGCTCTGAAACCATCTATGTCCCAAGCCAAGCTAGAGCAATACAGTTTGTTCAAGAACATATTCTGCAGCTCGGATAACCAAGATGAAAACGGAAGACTACTGTATGGAAGACCACAATGAAAGCTCAACCGAAGTCCAAAAGCTCACCGAACACCCAGGGGTCTCTAAAGATCCCCAACTAGACCTTCAGAGACTACCTGTGCAGACTCGAGCAATTTATGCACATTTAACGATTTCTGAGAAACAGAATGCATATGTACTGCATACTCCGTTGTGACCGCACGGTTGGCTCTGTTACCGTGTGCTCCGCGCCGGCACCTGTATAAAAAAGCAGGGCAGACACACACGCAGCACTCGTCCAAAACCAAAAACCACCATGCCCTGCCACGGTCGGGGAGGACTCTGGAGCAGGAGCTGGAGCCGCAGGAGCTCCCGGGCCGGGCCGTGAGGAGGAGGCGCCAGGCCCTGTCCCGCCGCCGCGGATATCGCCGGCACCGCAGCCGGGGCCGCCGCCACTGCTGAGCCGAGCCCGGGGCTCGCCCCATTCAGCCAGAGCCCGGAGAGCGCCAGCCACGACACGGGCCTGGTGCTGCCAGTAAAGCACAGCAAGCTCACACCACAGTGTGCGTGTTCCCGCAGTGCCCGTGAGCCAGCAGCAGCTGTCACTCGGTGTCTGCCCGGCGTCTGCGCCTCTCTACTCCCCCAGGGCTTCCCTGGCTCAGGAGGTTGCCGGTTCTCCACGCTTGACTGCTCCATGGTTGGTTGTGCCTCTCAGAAATTGCATGAATGAATGCCTTGAGACTCAGCCCCTCAAAAACTTTCTTTGTCCTTGCTGCACATGTGCTTGGAGTGACATGTGGGTCACCTTCCTGCCAGGTCAGTACCTGCAGAACTGTACTTAAGCGCCATTTCTAGTCAAAGTTCTCTGGAGGCAAAAAGGGAGCTGGGACGGGGGCAGAGGGGGTGATGTCAGTAAGTGAGAGGTTGTTCTGAAGTCCCTTTTGCCGGGGCAGATGCCATGGGGGTCTCTCACCCAGGGCAAGAGCCAGGACCGCGGGGCAGATCCTGTGTCCTGGATCCAAGCAGGAGGGAAATCTTTGCAGCAGCCAGGAGGAGCATGGCCAGGGCCTTGGGGTAATTGGATACCACCTGCCACGTGGCAGGGGGAAATGGAAGAGTTTGTTCTTCCTCCACCGGTGCGCTGTAAGTCAGGGAGTTTGCCAAGTTCAGTGTGGTGAAGAATCATATGTGACTCGTTTGCCTCTTGTATACTCTCCTTTTAGTGTTGCTCTTACCATTTGTGTTCCTTTTTCACTGCTGTTTCCAGTAAATTGTTCTTATCTCAACCCATGATCTTTATCTATTTATGCTCTTCTCTCCATCCTGCCACAGGGAAAGTGGTGGGGAAGTCAGTGAGCGGCACATGGTCTGAGGTGTATCAGTGTGAGCACTAAACTAGTGGAATACCATTCCTACAGCGCAACAATGTGGAAAACTCAATTTCCTAAGTTACTTTCCTTGTCTAGTTCTACAGGAAAATCAGCCTGCTGAAAAGCAATTGCTGTAATTGAACTGAAAGCCTGCTAGATAACACTTGTTTTAAAGTACAGATTTAATAAGTTACACAGAAAGCAAAAATTAAATATTGCAAAGAGTCTTTATAATAACATTTTAAAATATTTTAAAATGTATGATGGGAGAAATTCCTATCATCTTTTTCCAGTCTCACGGTGACAAAGAATTCTATAAAGCAAATTACAACTGAATATTTTCAGCTCCTAAATAAAAGTTAAGCAAAATAGCAGAAAGAGTTACATATGAGCTGCATTTCCAAAGCAGATGGTTGACTTTAATGCTTAAGGCTAAAGAGGGGAAAATGAGAGAATCTATGTGTTGAAAAAAAAAAAAAACAAAAACCATAATGGAACTGTGCAAATGCATTCTGTTCCTCCCTGAAATGAAAATTCTCATATTCAAAATATCATTGAAAGTTGAGGCCAGAATTTCAAGCTGTGTTAAATCATTAAAGAGAGCATTATTGGTCTGGCTTCACAGGCATCTGAATGAATGATGAACAGAAAATCTGTACATTCCAAATTAGACTTTCTTGGATAAGTCAGATTTTCCGAGGATTCAGAAAACAGATTTGGGTTTGGTTTTTTCCTCCCTCTAAAAAAAGCTGAAAGAGTTCCTGCATTCACTTAGGCAGTTCAAGGTTCTGAAGGGTACTTGGCTTGTATCAAGATCACAGACACCAGATTCCAAAAAGATGTCCTTGATTTTCAGACTTTTCACAGACAAAATACCATGAAAGAAAGAACTTAAATAAATTTAATTCAGACACCGCTTTGCTCTCCATTGAACCACAAGCCCACACTGTACCCTTCTCATTAATACAACCACAGGAAGGAACACTGACAGCCTTGGTTGGCAGAACTGTCATTTCCAGACAACTCACTGAGAGCAGTCACTGTTAAAGTCCCTGCCCTGGCTTTCACAGCCACTGCCCCCCTGTGCCTATCCCTGCAGGGCAGGACCAGCATCAGGATGACCTGTGGAAACAGCTGGTGACAGTGGCAGGTCCCTCTGCCCAGGGCAGAAGGCACAGTGGACCTGGTGTCCCAGAAAGAGCAGGGGCCCCAGCAAGAGGCCAACCCACCAGCAGCTCCAGCAGGGCTCTGGCAACTCTTTATTCAAGGAAAGGAAATAAATTGTTATTTTCCTCAAATAGTCCTTAGACACTGGTTTCTCTCCCTTCTAATGCCTTTTCCCATCCCCTTGTGCCCCTGTGGGTGACACCCCTGTGCTGGGGGCACAGCCATGGCCCCTGGAGTCTGAGGGCTATGTCAGCAGTTGTACCTGATCCACAGGAAATCCTGCCACAGCTGCCACACCTGCAGCAGAGCAGATGCCAAAGGCAGAGCGGGCAGCAGGAGCAGCTGGTCTGTCACAGGACCGTGACCTTAACCCTCCTATCCAAATATCTGGATGCACAGTGACTCCATAACCCGAGGTAATCCAATCGGGGGCACTCCCCTCTGATGTTTCAGCCCAGAAAGTAGAACTCATTTCAGTCAATCAAGCTTTGGAATTGAGTAGAGGAAAATGAGTTTGAACTGATTCATAATATACCTTTGGAGTGGTATGTGCACATGGGATTTCTTGAAAGAAAGGGACCTTTTGAGATCTCAAGGCACATTGATCAAAAATGGAAGACAAATCTTGAATATATCCAGAAACCAGAGGAAGTTGCCATCAGGCATTGCAGAGCACACCAAGTGGGTAAGACCAAACTGGAATTGGGGAAACATTTAGCCAATGAGACTGCAGAAAAAGACATGTTAGAAAACAAAGTTTTATCTTTAATACCCTTGCCAGAGATCCCTCTCCCAGTAGAAAAACCAGAGTATAATGCTAGGGACTGTCAATTAATTGAAACTGTAGAAGCAAGATTTGATCCACAAGGCTAGGCAATTATCCCAACTGGGCAAAGAGTAGTCCCAGAATCACTCCTGCAAGAAAAAGCAGATTGCAAACACAAAGCCACTCATTGGAGTACTGAAAAGCTTTTGAAACATTTGCAAAAGTCTATAATTGGGTCTGAAATGGCTCAGATTTTTCAATCAAGACTCCAAAAATGAATAGTTTGTAAAAGAGACAATCCTAACACAGCTCACAATGTAGTGCTAAGAAGGCATTAAATCTGGAGATTTAATATGCCACAGGAATAGTGGCAGATGGATTTTACTCAATATCCCAGAAAATGGGGGTATAAATCCCTCCTAATTCTGGTGGATACCTTTTCTGGATGACCGGAAGACTTCTCTTGTCATGACCAACCAGTCTAGGGAAGTGGCCAAAACGCTGTTGAATCAAACAATACCTAGATTTGGGGTACCTTTGGGAATTTCATCAGATAGAGGTTCCCACTTTATTGCAGAGGGGGTACAAGAGGTTAGGAAAGCCTTGGGAATAGCTTGGGATCTTCATACTCCTTATAGGCCCCAAGCTAGTGGCAAAATATAGAGAATGAATTATGCAATCAAATTGAACTTGGGTAAAATATGTTAGGAAACCTCCTTGACATGGGTCCAAGCCTTGCCTCTTGCCCTGCTTTGAATTAGAATTCAGCCATGGGACATCAGTAAAATGTGGCCCTATAGGCTGCTGTATGGCTGACCCTACCAAGTACCACATATCTCAGGAAACATATACATATAAGGAGAGGTTGATTTGAATAATTACCTCATTTCTCTTGACCAAAACTTTACAGTACTTACAGCAAGCAGTGGCCATCTCCAGACCAACAGGACTGGACAAACCAGTGAACAAGTTCAAAACAGGAGCTTCGTGTACTTGAAAGACTGGGGAAACTGCTCTGCTACAGCCAAAGTAGGACCTTTGCAAGTTCTGTCAACAATTTTACTGCATTGAAACTGACAGAGTAAAATCTTGGATACATTATTCCAGAATCAATAGAGCCAAAGCCCCTTAGCTCAAGGCAACATCTCCTTGGGATTTGAAGAAATCTGGCCCAAACTTACGTCATGGTTACCCAGCTGGACTGGTTAAAACATCAGTCTATAGATGTTGTAATGCCTTATACATAGGTATTAAGAAATGAGCTCCCATAAGGAACTTTGTCTCAAGAAAAGGGGACACTTGATAAGAACTATAGAACAGAGCAGCACAGCCTTGAGAAGTGGATGAAGGATGTAACTTAGGCAGACAGAACTCATGCAAAACACAAGCAGGATGCCAGCTCAGTTCTGTAAGGCTGACAAAGCAGAAGTTATTGTGCAAAAAAGGATATTGTGCTTACTCCAAAGCAGGGGGTAAGAAACAGCCACCTAAAAAGGACACCAGGCATTGAAGATAGACCCCAAAGAATCATATGAGGACTTCCAATAAGGGGTGCAGATTTGTAAAATAAAGTAATAGATATACATCAAGTAAGCAGGGATAGCTAATGAATGGGTAATCAGTGTGTATGATAAAAGCTCTGTTCACCTGACACTCAGGGCACTGAGTTAGAGGAGTGATCCTCTGAGTGACCAGCATGGTGTAATAAATAAAAGCAGGCAGTAATAAAGACTGCCTGCTTTCTAATACTCAAAACTATATTAGAAAGTTTCTATTTGGCCAATTTCAATAACAACCTTTCCTGGCAGAGCTTTGAATTATACCATTGTGCCCTGTCACTGTATGCCAGAGAGAGCTTTAAAAGCATGATGAGACACATGGCCACAGACACATGATGCAGGTGACCAAGGGAGAGCAACATGGGAATGTAGAAGTTGGAAACAAGAAATTATATTTCTTTTTTTTCTCCAACACCATGTATGAACAGGGATAGAAGGCCTGCGGTGACAACACCAGGTGGAGAAGGCTGATGTTGCCAGCCTGGGGACTGTGACATCCCTTAGCAATGAGGGAAGTTGTGACCTGACTTCCCTCCCTGCTTATCTTGGGTTGACCAGAAGGTGAAATGCCTGATTTGCTGTCACTGGTGAGTGAAGGCTGATGTCACTGAGCAGAGGACTGTGACATCACAGAAGGAAGGGATGATGACATTGTGTCCCTCACTGCCTATATTCAGTTGGCAGAGCCTGGGCCAGTCTGGCTCCAGCCTGAAGTCCATTCAAGCGACATTGTGGAGTGGAGGATCAAGGCAGGCTGCTCTAGTGCTGAGTGGTGGCTGTTACTGCCAGATCCTGGTGCCAGTCTCAGAGCCATCACTCCTGTTTCACTGCCCTGCCTGCTTCAGGCAGCCAAGCACTGCAGATGCAGCACTGAGGGTGAGCTGTGAAGGAAAATGTTCCTCTGGGGTGGCTGTGGGGTGGGTGACGGGACTCAGGGAGCTGGGAGGGTGGCCTTCACCAGGGGCCCGGCCACTTCTTCCTCCCTGCCCCAGGACAGCCAGTGCCCATGGCCTCTCCCTCCTGCAGGAGGTGACACAGTGAGGGCAAACAGCCCCTGATCCTTATCTCTCCACGAGCGTGCTGCAGAGCACAAAAATGTCCACAGAGAGCAACAGCAACTGCGCCATCTGCCAGGACACTTGTGAGGACGTGGCTTCTACTCTGCCCTGTCACCACCAGTTTTGCCTGGGCTGTATCCTGCGGTGGACACAGAGAAATCCAGTGTGCCCGCTCTGCAGAAGAACAATAGTGACTGTCCGATTTTCTGATTATGGAGAAGACGACTATCTGGAGACATCCATCACAGTCCCTGAGGAGCTGCTGGATGGCAGCAGCCAAGGAGGGAGAGCTCTCGGCAGCCTGGATGAGAACAGCTCCCATCCTCCTGTGGTGTCCCCTTCCCCTCCTCCACAGGAGGTAGTGTCTCCAGCAGAGGAGGAGGAAGGGTCAAGGCTGGAGTTTGTGGACAGTGTCCTGCCTGAGGTCTGGGCAGAAATTTTCCGTCAACGACAGCATCTCCTGGTTTCTGTGCGACCCTGGCTGCATGAGAGGCTGGAGGAAATATACCAGGGCTGGTGGTGGGTGGTAAACGCCATAGAGAGCAGCATCTTGCATGGCCTTTGCATCTACGGGCCAGATGCTGAGATGCTGGTCCAGGTGCTGCAGCCTCTCCTCGAGGAGCACACGGCACCACTGGTCCATGATGTCATCAGCATCGTCATGGGCCAGTGCCGTGAGGAGGTCCAGAGGCTTCTGCCCTCTGGTGCTGTCAGGGATGACAACAACGGCCCTGTGGCCAGCTCCAGCTCCAGCCCCAGCTCCAGCTCCAGCCCCAGCTCCAGCTCCAGCTCCACCTCCACCTCCACCTCCAGCTCCAGCTCCAGCTCCTCCTCCAGCTCCACTTCCACCAGCTCCAGCTCTAGCTCTACTTCCACCAGCTCCAGATCAAGCTCCAGCAATTCCAGGACCTCCAGCTTCAGCACATCCAGCTCCAGCAACTTCAGGAGCTCCAGCTTCAGCAGAAACAGCTGCAGCTGCAACTGCAGTTGTAGTTGCAGCTGCAGCTGCAGCTCCAACAGCTGCAGCAGCTCCAACAGCTGTAGCAGCTCCAACAGCTGCAGCAGCTCCCACAGCAGCTGCAGCTCCAGCAGTTCCCAGCAAGGGACTCCCGACAGCAGCCCCACAGGCTCTGATGAGGAGGAGGAGGCTGGTACATCAGAGGCTTCCCCCTGCCCAGGGCAGCTGTCGCAGCCCGTCTGCTCCCAGGGCAGGGACTGATTGTCCCCTGGGCCCCAGCATATCTGACAAAAGAGGGGGCCCAGCCCTAGAACTCTCCCCAGGCCTGCCAGAGGCTGCCCCACAGGCAGCTCTAGCAGGGCTGTTTCAACCCTTTATTCAAGGAAAAGTAAATAAATTGTTATTTCCCTCACAAAATCTCTGTGTGCTGCTTTCCCTCCCTTCTAATGCCCTTCCCCTTAAGCCCCACTGTGGGTGGCACTCAGGTGCTGGGGGCACAGCCATGGGGTCCCAGAGCCATTGGGCCATGGCAGCAGCACCTCTTCCCACAGCTTCCTGCTGCAGCTGCACACCCCCAGAGCAGCAGGTGCCACAGGCAGAGCGGGAAGCAGAGACAGCTGCTCCTGTCACAGCACCATGCCCTCAGCCTGCCTCCATGTTTTCTCTTACCTGCCCTCTTGGGAGAGTGGAATGTTGCATTCTCTTTGGTCAGGGTCCATCCAGGGTCAATCCACTAGATTGTCAACATCTTCTCCTCTCCTGACTGCCCCAAGGGCTACTACTGCATAAACACTTTAATTTGTTCAGGACCCCACTTAAAATTATTCTTCCATGTTGCATCTGATCTGTACTCTGGAATACACAATCTTCAAAAACTTGCAGGGCCTAGGAAAGTTTGTATTCCTTCTTGCTGGTTGGTGGGGACAGATCTGCTGTTTTGTTGACTGAATTAACTGGAATCAGAGGATATCCATCTTGACATTTTATTCCTAAAAGATGAATTTCCTGTGAAGTTCCCTTGACCTTACTTCGTTTTATGACAAAACCAGCTTTCGGGAGGATCTGGATTATCTTCTCTCCTTCCCAAACATTTTCTCTGCTGTGCTGTCTTATACAATGGTGTGATGGATGTACTGCAGATGTTCTGGAGCCTCACCCTTTTCCAGTGCCAAAGTAAATAGTGGGGGACTGTGTTTCGAGCCCTGGGCTACACTGGATTCCTCTACAGGTGAAAGCAAACTGTGCCTGCACTATCCTGATCAAGGAATGGAGAAAAATGCGCGTGTTCTTCCTATGGTAATACCACTTTGCTGCCATGGACTCCAGTTCACACTGAAGATTGAGCTCGCCCAAAATGGCAGCACCCAGTGATGTGGCTTCATTCAGGCCGTGATACTCCACTGTAAGTCTCCACTCTCCCTTAGACTTATGCACAGGCCATACGAGACTACTGCAGGCTAAGTCTTGCTGAGCACTCCTGGGCTCTCCAGTTCATGGACCACCTCATGGATGGGGGTCACGCAGTGCCCTGGGGCTGTGTTTTTGACAATGCACTGGTGTGGTAGCGATCACTGCCTTTGTTCTTTGACTCTCAGCAGTCCCACAGCAGAAGCATCCCCTGAGGCACCAGGGACCATCTCTCTAATTACCTCTGTCTCCACCGCAGCTATCCCAAAAGCCCAATGATGCCCTTTTGGGTCCTTGAACCACCCTCTGCTGAGGTAATTTATGCCAAGGACACACAGGGCCTCTGGGCCATGGTTGTTTTGCCATTTGTGGCCAGCTCAGCTGAAGGCTCAAATCAGCTTCCAGTACAGTCAGCTTTTGGGATTCCCCCTGTCAGGAACAGAGATGGATCCTGTCCCTACACGGCAGGGGCATCAGGGTACATTTTGCAATGGCGTTGACGAAAGCCACCTGCTCTTGTGGGTCTGATGGGCCAAGCCATCAGTCCACACAGTCTTGGAGAGCTGACTGCCTCTTTCCTCCCCTCAGCTGGGGACAGAACCCCTCTAGTCCAGGTCATAGTACTCATTGCTCACTTGTAATAAATATGAACTGGAGTTCCCTACAAGAGGATCAAAGTAACATCAGCCCTTCTATTCTGTTTGAGAACTTGCCCACCTGAAACTAGAGCAAGTTTATCCTTGCAGAATTTCCTGTGGTGGTGTCAGATAGTGGAAAGATCGATGTTTTGAGAGCTTTTGGGACACCTGTGTGTGTAGGAGGAAAGGTCAGGCCTTCCCCAGGCAAGGCAGTGAGCTGCCTCACACCTCCCAAAGGGCCTGTATCCCCACCTGGCTGAGCAGCCAGTCATTGGCACACTGGAGGAAACACCCCACCCTCCAGCCCTGGAGCCCCTGGCCCAGCTTCTGAGTGGCCAAATGACCAGAAGTGGCACCCAGGAGGTTGGGCCCATGAAAGCCTAGGGGTATGTAAGGCTCAGCACAAGCCCACATGTCCTGATGCTACCTTAATCTTGAAGCATTGATTGGAACATTGCTGGAACTCAGGAGTTTGTATCTACGTGTGTGCTTTTCTGTATATCTTCTCTCTTTCTCGTCTTCTTCTTCTAATTGCCTCTTCTTAGAATATTTTGAGTACCTTAACATCAAATGGGTTTAAAGTTTGCTGAGGAGAATGGGTCAAGTTAATGCTCTGAGAAATGTTTTATGTTGATTGAGTCTTGTCTCAAACCTTTTCCCAAAGCTTGCTGATTTTCTAAAGTTTCCCAGTAAAGTTTTTTGTTCCCTTGAGAATATCTTCTTGGTTTTTCTCCCATGCATTTAACCCAGGGTACAAGAAACACTTTAATGCCTTTAAAAAGCCCTTTCAGCAAGTTTACTGGGGCCTTGGTTGTTCTTCCTCTCAATTCTCTCAAAACACCTTTCTTTGCTTTTTCTGTGGAATCCCAGCATTCAGTCCTCATTTGGTTACCATTGTGCTAAGGACAGATTTCAGCATTAAATGCCAGCCTCACTGGGAAGATGAGTATATCCCTTCAAATCAACTCCAGCCAAGATCCACAAGTCAAATGGGCAGTTCCATTTCCCCAGAAACAATATCTCAAAAATCAAGGGGCTGTCCACTTTTCTTCATCTAGATTAGGATATACAACAGATGTAAATGTTAATTTCTTCAGATTAATTCAGTTATCAGACATGAAGTTCATCAACGTAGCCACCACCAACGAAAAAACCTGTATTCAGAAAGGAAAATGTAACTGGTTTAGAAGCACATACTACATTAACATTTCTATGTATTTAACACACAGTATTAAGGTGTTGGCTTGTTGAGTTTAACCAGTAATTATTATGTACTTTAGAGGGCCAGAAATAGGATGTTCAGGTATATATGAACTTGTGGAGACAGATGGGCATGCCAGCCCTCTCCCTTGGAGTGGTATCCCTTGAATGGGCTATGACAAGATCTTCTGAAACTCTCATGGACTGAGAAATCCTCCTTGGTCATGGTGAGTTCCCAGCAGGCTTTGGAACGCCATGTAGATTTGTTGGGACCGATTGGTTTTTCCCCTTTGTACCACCCCTCTTTTCCCCACAAAACCACCAGCTTCTACCCCGTTCCAGAGGGAGCTGGCATCGCTGGCATCCTTTGCAGGGTGCTGGAATAAAGGCATCTCTGCGGAACAGCCACACGGTGCTCCTGTCTCTTTGACCCTCTCTTGGCCAGGGTACACCTCACAAGGCAGAGCTGAAATCACTGCTAAGAGCTGAGCTGCCTACCCCTTGCTGAGGTTACCCTGTGGCTGAAGCACTGCCTAAGGCTCCTACAAAGTTGTCTCTTGTGGGACCTCTCTCTGGGAAGGTTCTGGCAGTGTCCAGGTTGAGCCATCAGATCCCTGTCCAGCCACCTCCACATGAACTCAGAAGTGTAGTGGTTTTCTTCTTCTTGTTGACTTTACTGATATTAGGGCAGAATAATCAGGATTTACAGTGACAGTGCAGATCCTACGGCATAAGGGGTAGTGACATGGAAAATGAATTGTTTTGCAGCCAGACCAGTTTGAGAATGTTTCTTGAAAAGTTTGTTTCAAGTGCCACAGAACAAAGTTCTAACTTACAACAGAATGTGAAACAATGCAAATATTTCTGGCAAAACCCCCATCTCCCATACCTTAGCCTCAATATAGACATTGTCCATGGGGATATCTGTAAGCCAGCACTATATTATACCGGGATTGTTAGGAGATGGCACTTGCACAGACTCACATCAACTATTTAAGTATGGGACTTAGAACAGCAAACAATGCAGCTCTGTGTCAGAGACTGCCCCTAAGCATTTTCACACCACCATTCACAAGAACAATTCAATCCTGATGGCAGTGACTCAGATCTGCCTAAAACATAAAGACAAGATCACTGCAGAGAGATTTTCTCAAATGTTGAGATTAAAAAAACAAACAACTCAATAAAAAAACAACTCCAAACTGGAAACAGTACAAATTAGAAACAAGAAATAATAAGAGATCTTTGATGCACCAACTTCCAGATACTGAAAATCTTGTTAATAATAGATTGCCTATACACCTAGAATATTTCTTAATGCCATATTAATTGAATATTTATATGCAGAAGTGACTGACAACATCACTAAACATTTTTTTTCACTACTACAAGAAAAACTCCAGCTTCCATAATTTAATGGAATCCTTCCTATTTTGAAATACCACTGTGGGCAGTCTCCTATTCTATGCTAAACTCTATGCTAGCTATTCATAAACCATTGGAAAGAAAAACCCAAAAACAAAACAAAATCAAACCCCAAAGCATACAATTATTAGCCCTAACAGCATTTTGGAAAGCCACTACTATTCATGAACAAAAGATGCTCAACCTCTTAGTTGAGTATTTTCTTCTGGCACGTTACTCAAGTTGATTCATATCCAGCAACTACTCTGATTCTCTCCAACAGTGAGCCCAGAGTCACCTCAGAGACTGAATCAGTGAGGAGGGTATTTGCTTCATTCAGTGCCGAGTATGTGGGGGATTGCTCCTCCTAACACATACATTCAGCACTTTACACAGCACAATTTATGGTTAGATATCATGCATATTCATTACATTCCTTGGGATAGGTGTGGTTGTACAAATTATTTCTCCAAAGTCTTTAATATCATTAGCATAGCTGATAAGCAAGCATGGTGAACTCTGGTGGTCGCACTGAGGAAGGCTGCAAGTCTTTCTCAGGGGTCACTGTGATGAAGGCCAGGAGTCTTCCTCACTTGGCACTTTTCACCATTCTTTCTGAAGCACAGGCAGTCCTTGATCAGCGGTTTTTGCATCAGTTTCAACAGGTTCTGTTCCTCTCATCTTTACAGGGTGCATTCTGTTTCTCTTATCTTGACAAGGCTGAGGCACATCCTCCTTCTTAGGTTTGTCCTTAATACTTGCTGACTCTTAATAGTTAACTAACTCACGCTTACATGAGGCAACTATTGATCATCTCCTTTCAACTCCAGCAGCAAATAAACCCATAAGTCCATCAGAGACGAATCAAAATACAATAGAACCTCCACTGAAAATGTAGCTTTGTTTTCTAGGAACTGCACAGAAAAATGTCTCCAAGTTTTCTCCACTTAGAAGCCTGGGTAAATCCAGGCTCATAATCATGACACCCAAGAATTTACTGCCAGGGAGAACACATGTAGCTCCTGTTATAGATGGATAATGAGATGATTGGCTCTTGCAATTAAAAGATAACTATTGTGTGAATACTAAAAAAAGTTTCAGTGATGTATAGTTATGTTATTGCAGTTTAGATGTCCTCTGTTTTCCCCCTGTATTGTTGCCATCAGACAGCCTGGGATGTCTAGGACAAGTAGGAAGAAGGTGTGCACACATGTCCCTTGTATGGGGCAGTTGGGAATGGAAAAGATTGTTGCTGAGGGGGTGCGGCTTGCCAACATAGGACCTCCAATCCAGTTACAAGAAAGTTATTTCCATCAATAAATGGCAAAGAAGAGCTGACTGACAGACTTTAGGAGGGGCCAGGTGTGGCTGATGAAACCCCCAGGGGTATAAAAGACTGAGCATCCATCTTGAAGAAGAACCAGCTGTGGTGTGCAAGAGGGGCGGTTGCCAGCACTGTAGCTTTTTCCATATGTAGTACTTTGTTGTATTTTTGTTAAGGTTTAATAAACATTTTAAAATTATCAAAGTTAGCAGTGGTTTTTCACATCGCCAACAAGATCAAAAGACTAAGGGACAAAGCTTCCCCATTCAGCTCCCAAGAGAAGCTCTAGGGAGTCTCTCTCCACTGCAAGATCTCCTTTGTCAGTCTACAGTGACAGGAGTTGGCTGCAGGAGGCATTTGCATTGGAGCTTCCCCCAGATGGGGGGAAGAAAAGGAAAAGGTGATTCCTGAATAACGAAAATAGCAACACTATTTGGGAAGACACCAGTGTGAGTTCGCTACAACTCCAGGCCAGAAATGCTTTGAAGAAAGCAACATCCATCCATGGGGCAGCACTTTGGCTTTGATATCCATGCTGACAAAATTGCTGCCCCTTCCTGCTGCTTTAGCTGACTCCAAATCACGAGAAATGTGGCAACTCTGCCAAAGACAGGAGGACATGCTGAGATAAAACCAGCTAGTCTGCTAAAAAGGAGTCCAAATTAATATTTTCTGAGTCCCACTTTTCATCCTTTTTACAGCCAAGCAAGACTATTGTCCTTCCTCTCTGTCCCCGATGGTTACCCAGGCATGGGATGCAGCGTGTGGACAGAGCCTGTCACTGTTCCCAGTGCCCTGCCCTTCCGCTCCCTGCCTGCCTTGCCCTTCCCTGTCCTGCTGGAACCTGCCGTGCTGTGCCGTGCCGAGCCGAGCCCGGCCAGCGGTCACACATTTCGGGAATGATCCTTCCCTGTGCCGGCCGCCAGTGTAATGAACATACCACTTTCTAACTTTGACTAGTTAGAGAGTCTTTGTCCGTGATTTTCAGTTTTAACAATTCAGGGAGCTTTTGTTTTCCCTGACAGAAGTACAGTTGCTGGCAAGGGAAGCACACCCAAAGACCAATAGTGACCCAGCCTTCCCTTTGCTTCCCTTTTTCTTCCCTCACTGCTACACAGCACCCTCATACCACGACCTCAGTGCTGTCTCACCTGAGCATTTAGAGCTGCCTCCATGCCACTCCAGGCAAAGTGCAGGTGCTCAGGATTCTGAGGTTTTCCTAGCTTCTTGGGAGAAGGTGTTTGTTTCATCTGGACTTCTTGGGGTTTCATCAGAGGAGCCAGGAACAGGCAAATTTCATCTCCACTGTGAGCTCTTCATTCTGCTTGTTCCCATGGAGCTTAAAGGCCAACCTGAGCTCATCGTTCCTCTGGTACCCAGAGACCATCACAACCCTTCCATGGCCTGTCCAGAGAGGAGCAGCTGCACATCTTCAGAGCAGCAGTTGCCAGCCTGCAGCCCATCAGGGAGGGAAAGAGCTTCTACCCTTGCTTTCCAAGCAGCTCCTGGTTAATGACCCTTTCAAGTGTTTTCTTGCAGTGTTGTAGTGCGTTGCTAAGATTTTTGTATTATTGCCCCATTTTAAGTATTGCTCCCCCCTATTATGTGTAAAATGGTTCTGCCCTCCTCATTTTTCCCGCCATAGTTCCTATGTCAGTTATGTTACTATGGTTACCCCTGCCCTCAGTTTGTGTCTGTCACCCAAGTTATATAATTTCTCCTCCCCCTTTTCCCCTTTTTAGTAAATCTTTTCTCCTCCCTGGGCCCAGTCAATCACCCCCCACTCCTCCCGGTTTTCCAGAACCTTCGTCTCACTGGGGGTTGGGGTTGGCTGTGGCCCCTCCCTTACCTTGTATTTATTGGTTTCCCCGAAATGTCAGTTTGGTGAAATCCATCCCCTCAACCTTCCTAACTGGTTCCTTGTAAGTTCCACCGGTACACACCTCCCTCCTTTATAATCCTGTTTCACCCCCTATTTGGGGCCACTTCCCCGGCTGGTTTCTCCCTGTTGGATCCCCTGTAACATCAATAAACCGACGTCAACCCCCGGAGAAGTGTCCTGCTCCTTGCCTCGTCATACCCACGGTGAGAGCCAGTCTGCAGCCAGCACAGCCCGAGGCCCTCAGACGCCGAGGGGTGCTGGCTTTGAATTGCAGCGAGGCATTGGCCCTTGCCTCCAGCTAGCCGGAGTTTGACCTTCGGGCCACGTACGCCTCACCGCACTGCAGTGCTCTATCATGGGTAGATCTCATGTGAGAAGCAGGTAGAAAGTGTCTAGTTGCCTAGGAAGGGGGACCTTGAAAACAGAAAGATTCTCTGCCTCATTTTCCTGTCCTTGCTGCAGATTTGGGGGGGTGTTCTGGGCATTTTGCAGACAGACTCTCTGTAGGGGTACAAGGGCAAGGTGAAAGATATTGTCTTACAAGTGGTCAGTAAGGTGCACTCTCCTCTTTCTTTGAATGAAGCCAAACTAGGACTTTGATAGGACATTGCAGATGTTCAAAACTGCCTGCCCTGCAAATCAAGCCGTGCCATTGAATTGAGCTCTGTGTGCCCCACAACAGCTGCAGCTGAAGAATATGCCCTCACCTTCAAGGCTGCTTATACAAGAAACTCACAGTACAAGTTTAGCATGCATGTCTACAGATCTGGGCTCTTCCTGGGTGAATTCCATTTTCTGTGGTCTTTCGTGATGAGAAACCAAATATAGCCAAATCCCAAAGCTGCTGGGAAGATGCACAAAGTTGTGATTATAAGGAGTTTGTGTGTGTGTGTCTCTGTGTGGGTCCATATCAGATTTCCAGTCCATGCTTTAATCTATGTACATGTCAATTTGGATAACTATTTTTAAGAGGAAGAAGTCACTCCTCCAATCCCCGGGGAAGTCTGAATACATTTCTGGAACGGAGGTTGCTGTGTGCTTCCTGTGATGTTTGATCCAAGGCAGCACTAGAGCTCTGCGTCCCAAAGACACATTTTGGAGCCTGACCAATGTGTTTGGATTCTTGCAGCCAGGCCAGACACTGCAGCCGCCAGCACTCCAGCTGCCAGCGCAGGTTCTGCAGCATGGACAGCCACAGCTGGCTGTGGAATACTCCTGGGAAAGAGGAGTTGCCACCGCCGGATCTGGACATGGTGCTTGAGACACTGGAGGAGATGTTTTCTCCCTCTGCTTGGGCAACTGCATTGGGCAGGGAAGAAAGGGGCTGGACTGAGAATTTGTAAATGTTGTTGCATTGCTCAGAAGGAAAAGCTTCTTGAGTTCAGCTGTGAATGGACAAGGAAGGATTTGCTTGGTAAAGCATGACTTCCTAAAGAAGAGGGAATGAAAATGTCATCCATGAGTAAGGATGGAAAGGTGTGAGCCTGTGTTGGCCAAGTTTGGGTGTTCCTTTTCCTGGGAAGAACCCCTGATGCAGAAGCATTTGTGGTGAGGAAGTGGAAGCTTTGTAGGTTCTAAGAGGCTTTGTTTGATGGGAAAGAAGAGAAGAGTGTTTGGAGAAGTGGCACTGAAGGCCCAGTGTCCCGTGCAGGGAGGGGCATGGCAGAGGTGCCTCTGTTGCAGCAGCACTGTCTGTGTTTCAAGCTCTCATGAGGGCGCTTTGCACCGTGAGGGCTTTGAGTGTATTGGGATACTTCAAAACTTCAGAAGTTTTAAACTCTCGGAAGGAGTCTGGCTCTTTGGAGAGCAGGCTTCAAATTGCCAAGTGAGATTTTGCCTTTCCAGCCATCTTTTACAGACTTTGATAGAAGGACAGTTACTTCCAAAGGGAGAAATGATGCGCAGAGGCCAACAGTGACCCAGTGTTCCCATTGCTTCCCAGACTTCCAGCTGATCTGCCTTGCCAGGAGTGCTGCCCTGCATGGGAAGAAGGAACAGAGGAAGAGACTGTGAGCATCAGACGGGTGGAATCCCTTCGTGTACATATAGATTTATAGATTTCTACAATTCTCTTTCTATATTCATATATTAGCATTTATGGATTTACAGAGGTGTGTTTATATGTCCATATACATACATCTATATAGGTAAATTGATCTATATTGTTATAGATGGGATAGAATTAGTTACATATCTAGATTTTGAGATCTACATTTATACATTAATAGAGTTATATTTAGATGCCTACATTTAGACGCCTACATTTAGATGCTTAAATTTAGATGCTTAGATACAGATCTAGAAATATGCTTAGTTATTTAGTTAGAGGTATGTGGAAGTTTAGATGCATAGATTGAGCTGTGTAAGCCTAGGCTGCATTTTGACCTCTTTCCCCCCTCAGCTGCCGTTTTCACCTCTTGCTTTTCCCCCGGTGCCCCCTGTGTCCCCTGTCCCTGTGCTGGCTCCGAGCTGGCGGCCGGGCCGGGCGGAGCAGCACTTCCAGCCCCGGCTGTCCCTGGAGCGGTGGGAGCAGCCGCTGGCGCCAGGCACTGTCCCCTGAGGAGCTGCTGAGGGACGGTGAGACAGAGGGGGCTGAGGGGGCTGAGGGGGCGGTGGCGCCGAAGGGACGCTGACCCTGAGCTGCTGCTGGGGCTGAGGGCTGTGGGGCAGCCGAGGGCCATGGTGGCACTGAGGTGACAGGGAAGTGGCACAGGCTGACAGGCCAAGACTTCCCATGCATTTCTTCATCAATCTGCAGAAATGTTAGGTAAACAATTTGCTATTCCCTTTACTGATGCTTCTAGTATTGCATGATCCTGTCCTGACCGGTCAAGGAGATGGCATTGGTTTAGGCATGGTGTTAGCCCTAGGGGTACTCAGCCCTTGCAGTTATGGCAAATGGATGTAACTCATGTACAAGAATTTGGTCAGGAAAAATTTGTACATGTTTGCATTGATACCTATGCTTGTGTTTTATAGGGTACTCCCTTAACAGGTGGGACGTCATGTTGAGAAACATTTGTACAATTGCTTTCCTATATTAGGTTTCCCCTTAGCAATTAAGACTGACAATAGTCCTGCTTCGTGTTCCTTAAGCCTCAAAGGTTTCTGTAATATATGGGGTATTTGACATGACACTGGTATTTCTCACAATCCTACTGGACAGGCAATTATTGAGCGTGCCCATCAGATGTTCAAGGACATGCTGCAAAAACAAAAAGGGGGAATTGCAGGGTTATCCCCTGAGGAAAAAACAGCTAAAGCCAATTTTGTGCCTAATTAGCTCAGAACAACGGGAGATAGGGAAGATGCACCTATTCTTGTGCATCATGCCCTCACACATAATCCAAGGGAGGAATTGCTTGACGGCATTCAGGTCATGTTCAAAAGTCCAGGAACAGGGGTGTGGCAAGGACCAGCTACAGCCAAATGAAGAGGAAGAAATTCTGTGTGCTTACTTACAGATAAAGGCATTTGTTGGATTCCAGCCACGTGGACCTTCACTTCCATCACAAGTTGTAAATGAGATAGAAAATGCTTGATATCTGCATAGTTGTGCATGTAAGCCATGGCTTAAGGTTCATTGTATCAAGTGTATCTAAAAAACTTGGAGACAATTTGGTGAAGAACATAATTATGTAGTGGTCTGAGGGAAAAAGCAAAAATTTAAGCCTATCAATCTAATATGCAAACACTGCTCTTACACACTTAACACTAGTACCCCAAGAATGGCATTAGCTAAATTTTTAAGGCAAAACTCAAGAAGATATCAGAGTTTTCTCTAAGATGTATCTTTGATAGAAATATATAAGCAAAGGTTGTTACTGAGATTGCAGTTTAAACTTGCTCTAATTGCTGTAGTAAACCAAATCGTGCTAGAGAGCAAGACAATAGCTACAGAATGTAGAGTAAGAATAGCAATACCACAAACACATCATTTGAGATATTTGGAGTGAGAACAAGCTAAAGCAGTTTGAGAAAAGCGCAGGTGCGATGGACCACAAGGGCGACAATGGCACCAGTCTGGCAAATATTAACAATGTTGCTTAGTGGAGTGATTAAGGAAACGCAGGGGGTATACAAGATAGAGCAGCGAGCTAACATGTGGGTTACATAGGCTAACAGAACAAGACAGGAACCTTTCTGCCTATCAGTAGTTCCACCTTCGGATCCATTTGGCACCTGTTTAATTGGCATTCCTTCAGACTCAATGAAAGAATTGGGAAATTGGACCAGAGCTCAAATTTATGGCAACTTAAGTAAGGCCTGTTCAAATTGGTGCACTAATCAAAATGGGATGATCACAGAAATTTGGTGTGAAAAACAAAGCATCCCTAGAAATCCGTTAGAAATTCAGGCCTTTACAATCGGTCAAGGTTTAAATACTACAAGTCAGTGACCACAGGAATTGGATATTTTGGGATCAGTGCCAGGAAATTACTGTTTATTCTATGAGTACAACAGGGGTAAAGAACAGATTAGGGAGAAATCAGAAAAAACCTGGCGATGATGGCACTTGGATATCTCCTGTTTCTTCCTGGTATTACAATACCATGGCATAGTATGCCAATTGGACATGGTCTGTATCCCTAAAACCAAAATCTGCAAGGATGTCACCTCCTGGAGATTTTCTCATTTGTGGAGATAAAGCTTAGCCGGCGATTCCTGAGAAAGCATGAGGAGGACTGTGCTACTTTGGGAAATTGACACTGTTTGCCCCTAGCATTCAACAGATGCTTGACATCAGGCACAAATTCCAATGTCCAAATTGTACTGTGCATCTATTAGGCTCAGACTGTAAGGATAATGTAGAATTGTAGAATATGCCTTTGGTTATACTGGCATCACTTTTTACACAAGGATTAGCTTCATCACAGGCCCTTACACAATTCAAACGATTGGCTTGTTGGACAGACAAACAAATTAACATTACATCTGCAATACTGAATGAGCTTACCACTGATGTAGGCAGCATACGCCACACTGTATTACAGGCTAGGGCTGCAATAATGTTTTTGTTGCTAGCAAAGAGAGATGGATGTGAAGATTTTGAAGGGATGTGTTGCATGAATCTCTGAGCACTCTGAATCTATGGACCAGAAAGTGTCATTGCTTAAGGAGAACATGATAAAGCTGACAGTTGCTTAGAATTCTTTGGATGAGTGGCTGAAATCCTGGGGAATAACAGGCTGGCTCAAGGACTTAGTACTCTTTGTTGTTAGGTATTCTTGGCTCTGTAATGAATAAGTAATTTTACCTACTATTGACTTTGTATTTCATTTTTTTTTCAGTTCTGCTAATGTTACCTTGCTTACTACACTGTGTGCAAAAAGAAATTGACCGTGCTTTCAAATCAGTCTGGCAAACAAAAGCGGGGAACTGTAGAAGATATTTTGCAGGTGGAGGAATTTTTGCAAGACAACGGCTGTATTGAGCCCATGCACAATCCAGCCTGCTTGTAATAATGGACAACGAACACATTCACAAAGAATGAATTATGGACATATTCAGAAATGGGGTCGGTATATCCTTGAAGAAGATGCAAGAAGAAGAGTCATCAGGAATCGGCAAGTTTGTCAGCAAGCTTGAGAAAGTGAGCCATGGGGGGGCATACAACCCCAGCAAGACACATGAAAAATTAGATAATCCAATCAGCATTCTATTTTAGAGGTGTGAACAGCTAGGATTAACCAATCATGTTTTAGCTAGAGACACATGGACAGTAGAGATTTATTATAAATAGAGTCTTTTCAGGAATAATAAATTCAGCTTCACTGGATCATATTGGTTATGGTGTGATGCCCATGAACCTCAGCACCCTGCACTTAAGGGTGAGTTGGTGTTGCCCAGGAAATGTACACATTTGGGGAAGTGCCCTTGGAAGAGAGGGGCTTGATTGCCAAGGAAACTGCTTCCCCAGGAGCCCCCAATGAGACGGGTACAAGTGTCTCCATTTGACTTCCTGTGTTTCTTTCAGTCCTCGCACTTGGCTGAGGGGCAGGGGAAGGATGTGAAGAGCAGCTTTGGCATCTTCCTGGGCCTGCAGAGACCAAGCCAAGCACCTGCGGCAGGGTTTGTTGCCCACCTTTGAGCACAGGTCTGAGCCGCATTCTGTTTGTCCAGCCGAGTGCCCCAAAGCTCTCTTGGGGAGCTGTGAATTCAAAGGCCTTGATGCACACATTCATGCCACCTCCCCTATCTGGTGAGTTTTAACTCTTGGCAAGATGTGTTTGCCCCGTGCTTGCTGGAAGCTGCTCTGCTCCAGAGCCAGCAGTGAGCTGGGCTGTGCTGGCCTGGCAGCGTGGAGAGTCCTCTCCTGAGCACTTGGCTGGTCTTGGTGTGTCCCAGGATGTCTTAGACACTTGGGGTAATGGAGTTGTTCCAATCAGAGGCATTTGGGGCAGGTTTGGGGTAGCCCCAGAGCACTTGGCAGCGTGTCCAAGGGCTGTTGCTGACACGGTGCAGCATGGTAACCATGGAATGGAATGGAACAGGGCCCTTTGTGACATGTGGTGAAGTGGCTGCTGGTGGTGATGAAGCAACGCCACAGTGCTCGGTGCACGTGACAGGGCAGGACGTGCCAGAGCTGTGCTGTGAGGAGCCCCACACAGCCGGCTCTTTCATCACTGACCCATAGTGTTTCCGAGGCATTACTCCTGCGGCTGGCCTTGCGGCCAGACTGCAGGACTTTCTAAATCAGAGTTTTCCCAGGCATCTGGCTCTAAGGTGTCCTAGAGGCCAAAAAGCGGGATGGCTGGCAGAGTGCTCAGGCTCTTCAGGGTGCTTCGGGGAAAGAAAAAGACAGGGCCTGCAGCCTCCCCAGCACAGCAGCCTGCAGAGCCAGAGAAGTTGCAGCCAGTGCAGGACGGTGAGTGGCAGACCTGGGCCGCAGGGCTGGTGCCTTTGGCTGCCCTTGCCCCATCCCATCCCTGCCCCTATGGATGTTCCCACAGACAGGACGTAAGAGGGGCTGGGGCTGTCCCTGCCTGGGCCATGCAGGGCTGGGCCGTGTTCTCCGGCCTCTCCCGCAGCCCCTCAGCTCTGGCTGCATTTGCTCTTTGCCAGATGCAGGCAAGGATGGGACACTGGAGCCGGACCGCACTCACGGCTGCTTCCACAGACCAGCACAGGTACCTGCGGCCATCCCCACCTGGGCTGGGCCTGCTGGCACTGCTCGGCCCAGCGCCGTGCTTGGAGCAGGCCACGGAACGTCCCTCTCTTCCTGCCCTTCTGTTGCAGTTACTGCGGAGGTTCCTGGGCCTTGGGCGCAGAAACACCAGCGCTGCAACAACCGAGGGCACGGCCGAGCTGCAGGCAGAGGCTGATGTCACCTCAGCCTCCCGGGAGCGTGCAGCAGACTCTGTCAGGGCAGTGGCTGAGGGCACGCCAGAGGCTGTCACGGCCCTGCAGGGTCTGCACTCGAACAAGCACGGTGCCAGAGCCCTGTCGGTTGTGTCCAGGCACCTGCCGAGCGAGTGCGGGGACAGGCTGCACCCAGAGCTCAGAGGCCTCGTGGAGCTCAGCAAGGAGCCCTCGCTGGTGAGAAGGGGCAGTGGCTGATATCTACTTGGAACATGAGGTGGTAGAATAGGAAGGCGATCTTGTCATGGTGCCTGCTGTATCTGGAGTGAAATGGGCACCTTTGTGACTGGGGAGCTGCGTGGGCAAGAAGGATACAGGGCTGGCGGCCTTGAGCAGCTGAAGAAGAGGCAGCGTGTGGCCAGGGGGCCAAGAAGGCCAAGGGCATGGTGGCTGTGCCAGCAGCAGTGGGGCAGCAGGAGCAGGGCAGTGAGCGTGGCCCTGTGCTGGGCAGCGCTGCGGCCACAGCTGGAGTGCTGTGTGCACTCGTGGGCCCTGGGGAGCAGAAAGTCATGGAGGGGCTGCAGCGTGTGCACAGAAGGACAGGGGAGCTGGGCAAGGGGGTGCAGCACAAGGCCAGGGAGGAGGTGCTGAGGGAGCTTTAGCCTGGACAATGGGGGGGCTCATGAGGCACCTTCAGGCGGAATTCCATAGATCGCTGCCTTAGATCCATAGATCCAAACCTGAGCACAAGGGCTGTTTCCCTTCCAAACATCCCCTCACTGCATCCAAGTGCTTTAGACACTGGTGTGGGTAACACTTTCATATTTTGTTGATTTGTTTGTTTGATAGAAAAAGAACCCTTTTGCAATTTCTCCCTGTCCAGGGAGCAAGGAAGCTTTTTCTTAATCTTTCCTGCCCTTTTACAGTACTGACAGAAATTCTGCTAGAATTTTAGTTTTCAAGAAGGCAGTTCTGGATAATGCAGTATTTTTGCACAAGAACACATAGTTTAGGGCAGGGATGTTGGTGCAGAATGAGCTGTTCTGGTGCCAGACCGGCCAGTAGGGCTTGCCCATCATTTTCAAGTTAACGCCTGTCGAGTCTTTCAGCAGCCCAGGGAATCAGTGTGTGCTGTCTTTGGGAATTGAGCAAGAAATCAACGCCCTTGCATTCCAGCTGGCCCTCAGAGATTAGAGGAGCTGGGAAAGGCTGGGCTGCATTTCTGATTCCAGCCACTTTAGCACCATCAGTGTGGTCAAGTGCAAGAGAAGAACTTGCCCGAGCACAGATGCACAAAGAGTGCAGTTCCCTGTGCAGTGCTCTGGCTCTGATTGCATTCCACAAGGACCCACATGCTCCAGATTCCCCAAGAGTGTGGGTTACTGAAGCAACAGGAGAGCAAGTTCAGGATGGCTGCTGATTGGGGCACTGCTACCGAGTGTTGATGTTTGTAGTGACAGAAAGGACAGTATTGATTCAGGGTGACCGCCACGTGGCCCAAAATGAGCTTTGACTCTAGGATTTAGATGTTTAATCAAATGCTTTATGAAGCTATATTATATTACACTAGTACTATGTTAAATCTATACTAAAGAAATACTATTCTAAAAAGATACTAAAGAAAAACTAGTGACTGTCTCCACACAGTCTTTCATCTAATTAGCTAACAATATAAGTAATTATCACTAAAATGCAATTAAGAAATCATTTTCAGTAAACAATCACTATGCACATTCTTCATGTACTAAAAATCCTGAAGAGCAAGTACAGATAATAATTGTTTTCTCTTCTTCTCTAAGTTTCTCACTACCTTTCCTTAAGAAAAACCTAGGAGAGAGAATTATATCTCTCTCCGTTCAAAGAATGTAAATCCCACAGTACAGTAAAGAGAGATTATAAAAGTGAGATCTGTCTATCTATCTATCTATTTGAATCTTCCTGGCTCTGCTCCAAAGCAGTGGAAGATGCAATGCTCACCTAAAAGCCTCCCTTCATCACAAATAGACAGGACATGGTAGAAGCACAGGGAGGCCCTCACCAGACCCCTGAGAAATGCCACACCTTCCGTGGCAGCTGCCTGAGAGGCTCTTGCAGCTGCCTGAGAGTCTCTTGCAGCTTCAGTCCCAGATGGCCCCTGATTGTAGGGCCAGGGTCACTTTGGAATCTGTGCCTCCCCTCAAACAGAGAATGACCCAGCAGAGCAGCAGCACAGTGCTCTGGGAATGTGTGAGCCCAGCAGTCTTTGAGTCTTGGCCCACAAAGGTCCTATGGGAAACTGAAACCCATCTTGTCTTGCTTTCTGTGCAGGTGCTTCTAGAGAGAGAGCAGGAGCAGACTGCTTCAACTGAGATGCCATGGCAGACTCAGGGAGAGCTGTTCCCAGCCCGAGAGCAGGAAGAGCAGCTCGGGCGGCAGGTGGAAGAGCCACAGGAGAAAGTCCAGGTAAGCCTGACTGGCCAGGGCACAGAGGGAAGAGCAGGAGGAAGGGCATAAACCACAGCTCTTGGGACTGAGGAGGCCAGGAATCCCACAGGCACTGGAAGCACAGAGCCTTGGAATCTGCACAGATCAGCCCTGGGACAGGAGGGTTACAGTGGAAGCAGATGTGGGTAGGGAAGCAGAAGGAAGGGGATGAATCAATGTGATTTTGAGGCTAAAAGAGGAAAAAGCTGAGCCTGATGGCAGCTCCCAGTCACTTGCTCTGCATCTGTGTGCACAGAACATCAAGGCAGAGCCACAAGCAGAGCTGCCTGAAGCTCAGATTGACATGGCAGTGAAGAGGAGGAATGAAGACATCCAAGAGGAGAAGAATCTCCCTATGCAGAGGGACAGTCAACAAAAACAGGTGAATGAAAGAATGGCAGCCACTCCACTCATGAAAGAGAGTCCTTTCCGTTGTTGTTTACAGAACATGGACAAACAGGTTCTGGCACAGCTGCTGGAAACTGAGGCTAGGATCAAGGCAAGGAAGAAGAGGGCAGACTAAAAATTTTAAATCATCAAAGAGAAAATTAATTGCCTCGTTCAGGAGCAAAAGGCTCTAGAAAAGCGAGTGAAATATCAATAGGCACTGCAGTCACCCAAGGGGTGGTTTCTGCCCTCCTTGCCTTTGCAGTGCAGAGCAGCAGGGGGGTGGGGTGTTGCCTCTGAGTGCCATCCTGATGAGGCCTCTGTCAGAGCTGCTCTCAAGGACACTTCCTGCTCTGCTGAATTTCAGCTGATGCTCTAGACAGTGGCATTACTCCCTTGGCCATTTAGCCAGCAGTCATCCCAATGAACTCCTGCTGGCTTCTTCCAGGTGACCTTGTTTCGTGAGGTGTTTTTTGCAGGTGAACGTGGTCACTCACATAGATTTGGAATACCAGCTACAAGCTGTCTGTATCCCTTGTCAAATCAGCTCCCGTCCTTTACTTTCTTCCCACTTGATGACTCGTGGCTGACGGGGACAAGCTGTAGTCTCTGACTGCTTTGTTCTGTTTGACTTGAGGTGGAAGTGTCGCCATCCTACCTGGCAGCCTGCAGAGAGTTCCAGCAAATGACGGGCAACCAAGAGCCCCGAAGCTGGCATGAAGCCCAGGAACTGTACCATCCAGAGATGCTGCAGGAGAAGCACGTCCCGAGAAAGGTGCAGAAAAACAGAATTTCGTGGCAGGAGGTAGAACATGAGAATGAGGAGCTGCAAATGTATCTGCAGACCTAGGAGGGGGAAAGGAGTCTTTGGGAGGAAGTGGAGCGGTCGTTGCTGCAATCATCATTTAGAACAGGAAAGTGGCTAGGAACTCGAGTAAAACCAGCCTTTGGTTTTGACCATTTGGTTTCACAAGTGGGCATCCAAAGCAATCCAGTTGAAGAGCTCTGCATGTGGCTGACAGCAGCTTCCTAAGGGCTTGCATTTTAAATGGCAATCTCTCTTGCATTTCAGGGCAATCTCTGCCACACCTTGCTGACATCAACTCATTTCTTCTCTCAGATCTACACCAACTCTGACAGTGAAGCTGCTGCAGCAGCGCCGTCCCAAGGAGCCTTTGCTCCCCAGCCGAAGACGTGGAGCCTGAGCATTTGGTTCACCTCCTGTGCTGACCCAGCTGCTGCTCTGCAACTGCAGATGGCGGGTGACTCCCTGGAGCAACACAGTACGTCTGCTATCTTTCTTATCTGAGGGACAGTGTATTGTGTGCACGTGTCAGCAGAGCTGGACCAAAGGGTTCTCCTCACTTCAGTGTCACAGAAGTGCTGGCATTGCTCCAAGGCAGCAAGAGAGAGCTCTGGGTGTTCCTGCTGCCTCTGAGGGCAGCTTAGACTGGCTGGAGTTTACCTGGGCTTCCCTCTCTGCCGAAGGCAGAAGCTGGAATTGTTCCTGCATCCACAGACGGCTGTGACTGCTTAAGTTCTAGCCACTGGTAGAAGCCCTGCTGAGATCAGTCTCTAGGAGAACAAATCAATCCCTTTGTGATTCTCCAGCACAACCCAATGAATCTGCTTCTTACATTTAACAGCTGCCAATGCTGTGCTCTCAGATAAGACCTGGTAGAGTTGAGAAGAGAGCCCAGTGGATTCTGTGTCTACCATCACCTGTTGCGACAAAAAGGGCACTGATCCACACCTCGGTGGGGCTGATCTCAAAGCCCATCCTGTTGTGTCCTGAATGGGGGCAAAAGCTTGTACGGGGCTCAGGCTGGCTGTGGCTTCTTCCCATCGGTGCCTGTCAGTGCTCATGCTTGGGCTTTGCCAGCCTTGTTGTGGTCGCTGCCCTGCCCCTGAGGGCTGGAGGCACTGCAGAGGCTGGAGCCTTCCTTAGCTGGGAGGGTCCCGCTGCTGCCCGGCTGCTGCAGCGCGGAGCTGCCTGAGGCAGCAGCCCCTTCTCTGGGCCGGCTTCTGCCTCGCATGGCCTGCACTCACAAGAGGGTCAGCATCTCCTCTGGGCAGCTCTCTGTGTCACAGGGGTGCCTGAGGAGCACTGCTGTCCTCTATGCCTGTGCCCGCCATGCCGAGTTGGGAAGATGGGGAGGTGTGCGGTGCCAAGAGGGCGAGAGGAATGGGAGCGACTGATCCGCGCTGTCCGGGTGAAGAGAAGCGGCGTGGTTCTTCACGCGGGGCACGGGCAAGGGCGTCTTTGAGCTCAGCCTGCTCATAAAGGGTGAGGGTCCTGATGCTGAAAGCCCTGTCGTAATTGGTTCTGGCATGAGCTGCTCTGGTTTACTAACGCAGAGGCATTCTTCTGGCCAACTGCTGCAAGGTGGAAAAGATGGGAACACTTGGCAATATTCCTCCTGTTCTGAACTTCTGACATCTGTTCAGAGCAATTGATTCTGGATGTCCAGGTGCATTTAATCTTAGCAAGTAGGAAACCTTTTCTAAATTTTGCAGTCTCTATTCCCAAGAAAACAAAGGCACTCTTAGTTCCAGCTCTCCTCAATGTTTCTAGATGACAAACTTACTTGCCTTGCTAGGTATTCTCTTCTGGTCTCAGTCTCCTCTGAATGTATCTCCCTGGGCTTCCCTGTGTGTCTGTTGTCAAGAGGTCTCTCACTTCAAAGGATGCAAGAAATCAGTCTCTGTGCCAGCCAGACTTGTGCTGTGGATGTGCTGTTCTTGTTGTTCCAGTTCCTGTTCCTGTTGTTTTTAGCCAGCTCAGAGCTGGCTAACAAAGGGAGGGCTCAGAGCCCCAGACAGTGCCTTTTGTATCTCCGAGAAGGTAAGATCTCTGCTTTAAAATGAACATCTTGCATTTTCTTTCCCTCAGGGAGAATGATGAAGATGGAAAATCCTATCATCAGATACATTGAACTGGAAAATATTGGCAGTGGGTGAGTCCAAGCAATGCTAATTTTACAAAACTATGCATCAGGTGTTTTGCTGGTGGAATAGGTATCAAGCGTGAAGTCAGACAAGCTGCAAATGTGTTCTGGCACTGGGCTTAGATTGTCAGTGCTGATCAGAATTTCTAAGCTTGCTCAGAAGGCATTGTCAAGGACATCTCTATGCTTCCAGTGTCCTGCAGCTTTGAGGCATTTACAGCACAGATCTCCTGTGTGGGCTGGCTTTCACTGCAAGATCTAAATGGCTTCTCCTTTCTCTGCTTCTCTTTTGTTTCTAGGTGTTTTGGAGACGTTTTTAAAGCACTCGACACTGCCACAGGAGGAGAGGTAAATGTCAACAGCCCCTGCAGACTCTGCTGCTCTTGAGGGGCTTTCCCCTCTGGTGTGAGCTGTGGCTGGAGCTTTGGCTAGAGCCGTGCTGAAAAGGCACAACAAGCACACACTGGGGCCAGCCTGCAAAATACATGTGGCACTTTGTCCTCCTCAGCTGCCGGAAGGAAGGCACACAGGGCAGCGCTTCCTTTCAAAGAAGGACGCGCTCACTCGCTCCCCCATTGCTAAAACAAAGGTGGTGCCTTAGAGCACCTCCCTGCTCTTTGGGGCTACAGCTTCAGAGTCCTGAATTCTCAATTCTGCCTGCCAGCAAATCCATTGGAAAGGTCCTGGTAGTTCCTTAGCCACCTGCAGTGCTGCACTTGGTAATTGCACACAGGGAGAGATCTGCAAGTGCCCTAAAAGCCCTAAGCCCTGCCCGTAGCCCAAGATGTATCCACAGAGTATTAAGGCATTGATTACTTCTTCTGAATCCTAGAAAGAGCAGATGAGAGTGTGGTCAGAGGTTTGTGGGTGATAGTTGAGACACCACTGTTACCAAGTGGACAAGGCAAAATGTCAGTGGCCCAACGTGTCCTGTAACTGGCCCCCAAGGTAGCAGAGAAATGGGCTGTTGGAATGTCAGTTCCTAAATACTGCACTGCCTAATCAGAAGGCAGTTTGGCACAGCTCAGCTCTGTCATTGCAAAATCACACGCTCCATGTGCGTTGTTGTCCCCTGCCACCAACTGCTCAAGTTACTGATTTTCAATGTCATTTTAGGTGGCCATCAAGAAAATAAATCTTCAAGGACCGAGGAGGATGGAACGAAGCGTTAATGAAATCCAAATCATGAAGAGGTGCAGGAGTCCCAATGTTGTGAATTACTTAGACAGGTGAGTGATTATGGTCTTATCCCATGTGTGCATTTACATACAGTAAACATCAGAGGTTAAAAACCCACTTTGGTCAGTAGCAGAAAGTAGAGTGGTTAATCTTTATTTATTCATATCTCTCTACTCATCTCCAATGGATGAGAAGAGAGTGCATCCTGTCTGCATGAGTCTTCCCTGGCACACCTAGTTTGAAAATTATTCCAAAATTATTCAAAACCTGAAACAGCTGTATCTTCCTTAGTCATCAGCCTCGAAGTTTACTGCCTCCACATTTTTTCGGGATTGATTTTTTAAAGTTTCTTAAGTGCTGATGAACCATACTAAAATGGAATTCCATTGGATTGTTGCCCCTCTTTGCCATTGCTTTTCATGCCAGGGTGAATAGGTGCTTATTTCCAGAAACACCATGCCTGACAGGTTTTATATCTGGGCTGTTTCTAAACTGCATTTTTCACTCACTAGCTCTCTAAGACATCTCCTTTTTCACAGCTGTGCCTTTCTCCTTGAGACTGCACAGATTGCAAACAATGCACAGCCAAGAGGGAATATCTGTTCCTATGATTCTGTCCTTGTCACAAAGGCATCTGGAAATAAGAAACCTGGAAGCAAAAATCAACATAGCCATGCATGTTCATCTCCATGCCCTTATTTCCTTCTTTCAGCTACCTTGTGGGTGAGGAACTCTGGCTGATGATGGAGTACATGGATGGAGGCACTCTGACAGATGTCATCAATGAGTGTGACATCTTTGAAAGCCACATTGCAGCCATCAGCCGGGAGGTCAGCAATCCCATCATTGTTTCCAAGGCCTTGGGCAGGATTGTCTGGGAAACAGGGGCTCAGACCTGCAGTGATTTCCTGTGCCAACCTTTGGTTCTGTGTTGCTGGTATGCTATGGGCAAGTAAAAGCATCTCAAGTGAAAGGCCTGCCAGTGCCCCTGCACTCCCTGTACTCAGTGCCAGTACTCTTCTCTCCTGCTGTTGGATTCTCGCTCTGGCTCATGTATTTGCATTTGCTGTTCTCCACCTTGACTCTCTAAATGTTTGCCTGGAGTCTGTCTTCACTGCATTCCTTGCCTGTGAAAGCAAAGGTGCTGGTGGTAGGAATTGAAATGATCAGCAAAGAAAAAAGAGAGAGACTCATTTCTCTCAGGCCTCAGCATACAAGGACAGGAGTGCAGCCAAAATGCTCTTTCCTTCTGAGCACATGCACTGCAGCAGCAGTCATCCTGGCTGGTTTGCAGGGGACAGTCTCCAACAGCAGGTGCTGTTGCTCTTTCAGAAGCTGACATGCCTTTCCTCAGAAAGGTCCTGCTCTGCAAGTGTTGGAGCAGCAAGCTCTTCCTCTCAGTGGCACTGTGTTCTGCCATTACTGCCCATTCCCCTGGAGAGGGAATCTTTTAGATTCTTTGTTGCCTTTCCTGTGGGATGAAATCACATCACTCATTTTTGCCCTCCTCTTTCTGTTTTCTCTCTCAGTGCCTGCAAGGACTGTATTTTCTTCACTCAAACCGTGTGATCCATCGAGATGTGAAAAGTGACAACATCCTTCTCAGAACTGATGGTTCTGTCAAGCTGGGTCAGTATAATCTTGGTCAGGAGCAGCATTCCAGGGATGTGGGTGTGGGGCTACTTGGGGAGACAGCCAGCTCCCCTAAATGGTGCTGGTGGCAGCGCAGGGACACCCGCTGTGAGCTGAGGGCACAGTTGCAACGCGCACAGAGGTAGGACAAGGAACAAGCAGTCAGGAGTGGCCTTGCTCTGTGTGTGTCCCTTCCAGAGGGAGGGAGTTACAAGTCTAAAACTTCCAAAGAAAAAAAGACACTACTGGAGACAGTGTAAAAAATGGGGGGAGTTTAAAAGTCGCCCATGCCAGGAGATCCAAGACCACATTTTCAAACACTTCTGCTGGGGAATTCTTTGGCTTGCTTTCCTAATTGCATAGAATTCAAATAGAAACAGTGTCTTCCTTTCTCCTCAGGTGATTTTGGCCTCTCTACTCAGCTCAGCCCTGAGCAGAGCAGACGGTGCTCGGTAGTCGGGACTCCTTGGTGGCTGGCGCCTGAAGTCATCACAGGTCAACCATATGGTCCCAAAGTGGACATATGGTCTTTCGGAATCGTGGGGATTGAAATGAGAGAACAAGAACCTCCCTACTGGAGTGAAAGTCCCATCACGGTAAGGAGCAAATACTCACTGATCCCGCTGTCTTTCTCACCTGTCCCTTGTCCTGCGTGCCATTGGACAAAAGCCCATTGCCATCTGCCTGAACCACTTCCACCAAGGACCCCTCCTAAAAATGTGCCTGCAACACATCAGCATCTGCTGTACTTTTGGTTGCAGCAGTGGGGGAACTCAAGCCTTATCACATGCAAACAAACTCCAAACAAACTCTATTCTCAGGCAACACTTTCCTTTGGCTTTTAAGTGGTTCCAGTCCTTTGGCTGTGGAGATGGCCTTAAGAGCAGTAAAGAAGCATCTGACAACTGCTGTTATCTTTCCAGAAATGAACGAAGGAGACTCAAACCCAACAAAGTTTCTAAAACTGTGGTCTTTAGAGATGAGCCTAACTCCCTGAGCAGTTTCCTCTCACTGGGAAACATGCCTGAACCCTGGGCATGAGAGTGTAAAGGCCACTGAGTCTCTTCTGCTTCTTGTGCAGTGCTGCTGAAACACTCGGTCACCACGTTTCTCTCCTAGCCAAAGGCACATCCTCTGTGTCACCAAGCCAGAGCCTGGTGATGCGGACAGCCTGACAAAACCTCCCATTTGTTTCCTGGCTCTTTCTGGCATGGGCCTACTATTAATGCATTGACTTGAGTAGCCAAATAAGCACAGGGTTGCCATAGGGATGGCACCTTTCCTTCTTCTGACCATGACAATTTTTCTTTTGCTGCAAAATGGGAAGCTGCAATTTTCAGACTGCTGAGAGACAGAGCTGCAGGTGGCTCCTTTGTGCCCAAGCAGGAATTTTCATCCCTCTACATTTGTGCAGCCATCTTAATGTGTCTGTTGAAGATGAGATTGCAAATGTTTATTTCCTTACCTGGGGATTAATTGATGGATTCCCTTTCTTTCCTTCCAATTACCATTGTTTTCAAGAAAAGCGCAAATAGCTTGATGAGTTTTGTTCTTGGGCAGGTGCGCTTAAAGGACCAACAAGCACTGCAGATATGCCTTTCATGTAGTAACCGATGAAATTAGTTTGTATAGCACGGTCTCTCTTCCAAAAAGCCTCTGAAGCTAGTGTGAATCCTCAGAGAAGCAAATGTGCTTTTGCTGATGTAGCTCCCACTAAACTAGCTCAGTCAATGAAATCAGCTGCCCAGGCAAGATCTGTGGGATGGTGGAAAAGCTGTGGCTGCATCAGGGTTTGGGTTTCTGGTTGGTAAAGGAAAATGATCTCTGGGTCTCTGCCAGGGCAGAAACTGCCACTGAAGAGCAGAGGTTAAACAAAGGGAGGTGGGAGAGCACTTAGAGATGTGAAAGCAGCAAGTACAGCCTGGTGTCTCCTTTTTCTCCAGGCTACACAACTGATAGCCACAGTAGGGACCCCACGGCTGCGGCAGCCCAACCGATTCTCGCCTTGCCTGCGTGACTTCCTGAGCTGCTGCCTGCAGACAGACGAGGAGCAGCGCTGGTCTGCCAGGGAGCTCCTGCAGGTAAAATGTCAAGGGGCTGCAGGTGAAACAGGCTCTGAGGGATGGGCTCCTCCTCCACTCAAGTCCAAGGCATCACATGAGTCCCCTTCCTCCTCACCTCCACTCTTGGTGCTCTTCAAATGAAAATGGTGAGGAATCCTAGACTGGGCTGGGCTGGCAGGACCCTGTAAAAGTCCTCTGGTGCAAGTGTCCTGCAAGGAGCAGGGACATCTTTAAAGAGATCAGGTTGCTCAGAGCCCTTTCTCACTGGACCGGAATGGTTGCAGGGATGGGGCACCTACAAGCTCTTGGAGTAACCTGTGCCAGGGTCACACCATGCTCCAAGTAAACAAGTTCTGATTAGATCGTATTTGTGTTTAAAAATATTCAGCCACATCCTATTGTAACTGGCCCTGTAAAAAATATGTCCCTCACTTTCTTTAAAGCCACTCTGAAGTCTTGCAAAATGGCAATAAAGTCTCCCTGGGGCCTGTTCTTCACAAAACTGGGTAACTCCACCTCTCTCCACATTTCCTGAGTCAGAGAGCTCCTCTGGCTGTTTTGGTCACCCTCTTTTGTCATTTGGTGGGGGTTCAATTTTATCAAATGGCAAAAGAATTGAAGTAGAGCAATGCAGGGTACAGAGACATGAAATGGTGCTGCAGGAACCCAAGGAAGCCAGTCCCAGCCTAGGGCTCAGAGATTTGGCTGTGGGCAGCAGGGGCTGTGGGGGGCTCATTGTGAGCCTCCTGGGGGCCCTGGTTTGCACCTCCCAGCCCACCCTTAGAGGTTTCTGCCACGCAAACAGGGACAGCTGGGAGGGACTTGTCCCAGCCCCATCTGCTGCCTGGCACACTCAAGCAGACGGGAACTGGGCCAGGATTACTGCCAGGTTGTGTGGCAGAGAGGGAACTGCAGGACCCGATGCCACTGGGCTGGCCCTGCTGGGAAGGAAGGTGCCATCCAGCACACGAGGGGAGGGGCCGGGCATGGAAAGGCAGACACTGCTCTGTCTCCCTGTGGGAGTCAGCACAGTGCCTGTCTTTCAAAGAGAGGGACCAGTGTGAGGCTTTGCAGTTTCCTGAAAAGAAGAAACTCCAAGGACAGAAAGCACCATTTCTAAAGCACTGGCAGGGCAAAAATCCTAGCAAGATGAAGACACCTGCAAAAATGGATGAGTGGGATTCTGGGCCACATTTGCCTGTAATGGCAAAGTCCTGCACATAAAGATGGAGATGTAGATGGTCCCATTGGTCCTCTTCCTGCATCCTTCTAGAAGCCAGAGGAATCCTGTGAAGCACTGAGCTTGGAAAGTCACGGTCCATTATTTTTTGGTGATTTGGTTTTTTTTCCTTTTGGCAGCATCCATTTATAGAATTTGCTGAGCCTGCGTCCAGCCTGGTGCCGCTGATTGTTTCAGTTAAGAAGAGGAGGGAGACGAGAATGTGACAATTACATCAGGACCATTTACTCGTCAACCAGTTTAGAGTAGGATTGTAGGGTAGGATTAGGATTAGGATTAGGATTAGGATTAGGATTAGGATTAGGATTAGGATTAGGATTAGGATTAGGATTAGGATTAGGATTAGGGTTAAGGTTAGGGTTAGAGTAGGATTGTCTAATAGGACTGCAGAGTAGGATTGGAAATGAATACAGTTTCTAAAACCACAACTCACCTTGAAGATTCCCTTCCTTCTCACTCTGCGAATACGCTCAAGAATTTCTTCTGAATTGTCTGTTGTTTCTTAAAGGTGGAAAGTGACACGGTGTCTTTGGCATGGTGTGAAAGTGGGGAAGAAGGATGTTCTTCATTCATCCTCTCCAGACCACACTGCCTTTGGAATCTGGTCCACTGGTCTGTTTTTGGCCAGCTTTGGTATTTCTATTGGAGGCAGAAAGGGCAATGGCATTTGAAAGCAAAACCAAAAGAATGAGGCAGCCCAACACCCTGTGCAGATGCAGGCCTTCAGCTGTGATTGGAGAGCATTGGGGCTCCTGCCACTTGGATTTGTATCCCGAAAAGCAATAATCTCTTTGGCTGGAGGAGAGCCTTGCTCAAGTGAGAAAGCAGAAAGATCAGAGAGGGTGCTCAGGAAGGTCTCCTGTGGTGCAGAGCTGTCAGCGCCTGGGAGGTGAGAGCAGGCCCGGCCTTGGGCAGGGTGGAGCCCCAGCAGAGCCCCGGCAGAGGCCGGAGCAGGCTGAGCCCCGGCAGAGGCAGGCTGGAAGGAGGCCCTTGGAGCTGCAAGAGGCAGCAGCCGGGCCCTGGGTGCCTGTTCCTGGCAGCGGGTGATTCCTCCGCTCTCAGAGCCCAGGTGGCAGCTGGCTGCTGCCGAGGGGAAGCGCAGCCGTGCTGGGCACAGCCCAGCCTGGAGGCATTGGCCGTCTGGAGTGTGCCCAGGAGCAGAGAAAGGCCCAGGGCAGCCGAGGGCCGCTGGGCTGCCTGAGGATTCCTCCTCTTCTGCCGGCTGCCCTGCAACTCCTGGCAAAGGTCAGCAGTGTGTGCAGCACTCTGGGCACCGGGGCAGGGAGCCGGGCTGCTCAGCAGGCTGGAGCACAGGGCAGCCTCCTTCAGGCCCGGCTCTTGGGCCAGGGGAAGCGAGGCCAGCGTGAGGCAGGGACAGCTTGGCAGGGCACACCTGCAGGAGCCAGCGCCTCACGCAGCTCTGGGAGGAAGCGCCCGCAATCCTGCAGTTCTGCACTGAGCCAGAGCAAAGGTGTGAGATGCAGAGTGTTTGGCAGAAATATTCAGGCCCACCAGGCCAGCCTGCTTTGTGCTCTCTGGCCCACAGCAAGCGCTGTGCAATGCAGCTCACACCTCTATTGCAGGGCTGTTCTTTTTCTCTGTAATCATCGCTCAGCTGTCTCTCACTGTCATACTGCTGGCTGAAGACCTGTCTCTTCCATATCCCCTATAAAAAGACCTTACCTTAGATTCTCAAACTTAGCATGCATGCATGTGTGAAAAAAACCCCCACAAACCTTTAGGAAAATCAAGACATTCAAGCAGATTTCATTTATCAAACCCACAGCAAGTGCATTAAAATGTGGGTGTATGAGCCTTTCTTCAAAATTTTCTTAAGAATATCTCTAGAGTAATTTTCGAGAGATAAGTATGCTGCTCCTAACATGTCCAGATTACTTGCCAAAGGGTAATCAGTCATCCATTAAGCATTCCAGCAGCTGCACAGCATTTTTTTCTGTTAACTGATCCCTGGATATTGCAACCAGCTTCTGACTTGTGTCTGCCCACTTCTTTTCCATGTTCTGAGCCAAGAGCAATAGTATCCTTGTGAGTGCATCTGAACACATTGGACACTGACACCCCATCCTATTGCCTATGTTCTCCCACAGAAAATTCCTTGCTCTTTTTTCTCTGCCTCCAAAGGGGATCTGCGGTCCCTGTCGGGCAATGCTCGTTGTGGGTTGTCAAGGCAGAGGCGATGCTCTGGTGCACCTGGCGCAGGTGAGCCTCGGGCCCGGGCAGGGAGCGATGCTCCGAGCTGCCGCGGATCCGGCGGCGAAGCCGAGCGGTGCCGTGGCCGGGCTGGGAAGCCGAGCGGCGCCCGTGGCGCTGCCTCCCCGGCCAGGGCTGTGCTCTCAGCGCCGCCGGGGCTGCCGAGCAGCGCTTTCCACGCGCCTCCGCCTCCGGAGCCAGCCCCGCAGCCGCGCTCTCCCGAACCGCACTGACCCGCGCCCGCTCTCGGCCCGGCTGCAGGACTCCGTGATTCCGGGCTCTCCGGGTTCCCAGTGCGCCTGCAGGAGCCTCCGCTCCAGGACGCCCGCCCTGGGCTTTCTTCTCCTACGTCTTTCTCCCCTTTCCCAGGCCCTCTCCACTCTACTCCGGATCTCCCGCCTGTTCTCAGGTTCTCCCCTGTCTCCTGGGTTCTCCCTCCTCTCTCGGGTTTTCTCCAGTCCCGAGCTAACCCTTGTCCCAAGCTCCCTCCTTTCCCGGGCTGTAGCCAGTGCTTTTATTCGTCTCCCTGGATCTCCCCTTCTCCCGATTACTCCTCCCTCTTCCAGGATCTCCCCCTTCTCCCAGGGCTCTTTCCTGTTTCCCCGGCTCTACCCTCTTGGAAGGCTACCCACCCTTTGCCACGGATCTCACTCCTCCTGTCCCGTGATCTCCCCTACTCCCGGGCTCGTCCCCCTCTCTTGGGATTTTCCCCCTCCTCGCAGCATCTCTCCCCTCTCCCGCTCACTCCTCCCTCTGCCAGGTCTCTCTCCCCTCTGCCGGGATGTCCGCCCGCTCCCGGAGCGCCCCATGGCCCCGGCCCCTCGCCGCCCGTCCCTCGCCGCCTCGGCCGGGCCGCTCCGGGGCCGCGCTCGGAGCGCAGCGGGGCCGGGCCGGGGCCGCCGGGGCCGCGTCAGCTCCGCCCCGCGGTAGGAGCCGCGACAGCGCCCCGGCAGCGGCCCCGCGCAGGCGGAGCGGCCCCGGCTGCGCCCGGAGCTGGGCCTGGCAGGGGCTGCGGCCTGGGAGAGCTGCTCCGGCCTCGCTCCGGACACGAGCAGCTCCGACCTGTGCTCGCTTTGTACCCTCAAGGCTGCCGGATGCCTTGCAGTGAAGCTGCAGTGCCCGGGCTATTCCGGTCTCTTGTGGTCCTCAGCTGAATATTGCTGGCCGCGGGTCTCTGTAGGAATCACGAAACGGACGGGACTGCTGCGGAACGCGCCTCGAGCTGTTTGTTTTCCAGCGTCAGTCTCATTACATGGTTGTTACAGTGGGAAGATGCCAGCAGCTCACATCCCTGGCAGGAGGCAATGAACTTTATGGTACAACTTACTTGAAAAGTTTTTTGACCACTCACACAAAGCAAAAGCATATTGACAGTAGCTCTGTGCAACCACTATAAGCACACGTACCTTTTGTTAAAACACTGCTTGCTTCTTTCAAACACTATACCTGCTCGTAAGCCTTAAAACACAATGCACAGAGCTCCATTATTGTGATAAATAGGTATCATTCGTGCTGATAAAACTTGAAGCAGTAATTGATACAGTAATTAATATTTGAGAATAATAAATAGTTAAAAATTTGTAATGCCAAAGAAGAGAGGGAGAGGAGGGGCTGCACCCCCCTTCCCAGCAGCTGTTCTCAAGGACCACAGGAAAGAAGCTGAAGATACAGTTGCTAAAAATGAAGAAGAACCTGGTTTGGTCCCAACAAATGCTAATTATAAGGGATTTATTGCCTTGATATGTAGATGGAGTGATACGTTAGTCTTGGCTTACATTGGCTGTACTGGCTACGTACTGGCTTGATGCGCATGTGTAACCCAGCAGTGAATTAAAGGACAACGAAGAAGACTATAGGGCCTTCATCAGTGACGACCCCCAAAGACTTGTGCGACCACCAAACCGAGTGGTGGCGCATGCGTGGTAAAGGTGGTGAGGAAGGCGGAGACAAAAAAGAGACGAAACGAAAATAGCAGGAGATGGTATTGACATACGGCATATAAGGGGTGATTTTCACTTGGCAAGCTTGTATGTAAAGTGGGAAGGGTCAAGAACTCTGCCCTCCGTACCCCACAGTATCTTTTGCTTATGTGCTATTATTTGAACCAAATTATTGCTTATTTATATATTTTCTAAACTATTCAATTAAAATTACTGCTACCTTAAATATTGTTTGGGTTTTTTTTTTTTAAGGGATAATTGTGCAAATATAACAATTATTAAGCTTAGAAGTTCCTAATATCTTGCTAGAGATACTTTTCTGTAGCTTAGGGAGTCATTCCAGCCAAGCGTTAATACACTGGTGCGCCAGTATCAATCAAGTTAGAATGGGCAGCCCAGCTCAGCTCCACGGAGCAGCCTCTGGACTGACTGACAGAAGTTCCCAGGCAATGGGAGCTCTCCTAAGATGCAGACATTGCATTGGTTCAGAGTCTGGGGCACAGAGATAGACCAATGAGATGTCTCGGCCTGGGAGTTTTGAATGGGCTAAATGGGCTGTGGGTGCTGAAGGCAATAAACGAAGCTGTTTGCTAATGACCAAAGGGAGTTCTGTTGTGTGTTACATCTCAGAGATATGAATGTCCTGGATTCTACAGTAATAGACACAAACCACTGTTCTATTTGTCCTTACTTTTCTACTTCTTATATAACTTTTCTGCTGACAAATCTACTGCTTAGCTCTAACCAAAGTTCTGCTTTCTCTGAGTTGTGCCTTTTGCAGCTGTCCCAGAACCCACTGATTTGAAGGATTCCCACAATTTCCCCTTCACGGTTCGGCTAAATAGAAGCCTTTGTAACCGTGCCGTTTATTAACTACCTTGAATTTCATAGCCTTACTGTAGTATACCTGCTTATTACTTGCTTAAAGCACCCTTTTTGCTCGCATTAAGCCTTGCTATATTCCAACTCAGCAATTTTAATGCTGTGAAAGTCCAGTCAGTTCAAAGGGAAAACGTCATGTCTGCTAGGAATTACAAGTGATTGTTCCAAAAAAGTCTCACCTATTCTAAGGTCTTAATTTAAAACCTCCCTCCATGTCTATACCTTCATCCACAATCTGTGTGAGATTTTGAGAATTCTCTGTGAATCCATTTTCTATCTCTCTGTCTTTTGTGATAAAAACTTCTTTGATAGTTTTGTCTATCGTTTATCACACACACCGACGTATGCAAGGTATTACTACCAGTATGACTGCCAAAACACCCAACGTACGGAGACCTATTCTACAAGGTCCCCTTAGCCAAGGTGCAAAGCTCCATCCTTGGAACAAATGATCTAACCAGGACCCACCATCGTCTTTAATTGGAGCTGTCAAATCTTTCAGCTTGTGCATGCTTTTGAGGATGGATTCAGAGTGATCAGACCATTTCATACAACACAATCCCTCAAATTCCACACAACCATGTCCTTTTGCCAGTAAAAGAAAATCAATTGCTGCTCTGTTTGGAAGGGTAGCATATCTAACACTATTAACATCGGTCAACATGTCACTGATTGCAGTGGATGTGCCATTAGTTTGTTTACTCAGCCAACATGCAACCCGATCTAATTGTTTCAATGCCATTGGTGAAGCCAGCTGGGGTAAAAACAAACCTGCTGAAACCCTTTTCGCAGCCTTCAAAGGCATGAAATCACTTCTACGATCTAGTTTTCACGATAATGATGAGCAGATCTTGTTCCCCTTTGCTTCTTCTTAATGACTGCTTTGGCAGTAGGCACAATTACAGTGAGCATCCCAATGCTACATGGGCCACCTTCAGGGCATGATGGGATGCCCTGCCAGGGCCTGTCTACACAGGTGAACCAACATCCTTTTGGTAATTGTTGTGGATATTGGTCAGCTTTAGAAAGCACCTCCCAACATTCTTAATAATTACACCAAAACCTTGAGTTTCTGTATGCAAAATAATGGGGAGTAACACTGTACTTTGGAGGATCACTTTCTCACTAATCATTAGCTGTAAATGTAAGGCAAAAATCCGTTGTTAAAGGACCAAGGGTTTCTAATTCTTAGGGTTTCAGGTACTGCTTTGGGAAGTTCTTTTTCCCAGATGTTACAATCCTATACAGGGCTCCTCCCATTGTCAATTTCACCAGGCTTACTATTGAATTGCTTTTTGACCAAGGGCAAATTCTTTCCTGGCACACTGACTACACAGGTTGAGAAGGCTTTTCTGTTCCGAATTAGACAAACACATGGTATCCGAGCCTGCTGCCTTGGCTAAGGTCACCCAGACATTTGGTTTTGGTTGTTCCACAGACAAATCTACACTACAAATTGACTAAAACTCTGCACTATATGAAGCAATGAAAACTAGCACCGTAGTAACATTTGATTTTGCAGCATCCTTTTTGTGAGCTAATTGTTGGCTAAAGCTCCTCTCATATACTTCTCAATTCAAAAACATCACTTTTGACCTTTAATAAAAATTAACCAAACAAAACCTACACTTTCTTCAATAGAGCTCTATGAAACCAGCAAATGACACATTTATAAACCACATAAAATCAGAGTTTGTAGGTTCCACAAATGCACAAGGAACGTCAGGTGTGACCCGTGATCCCTCTGTTTGGCTCACATCTGCGTACTTGCTTCTACGGTCTTGAGCTCATCAACTGTCCTGGGGTACGATATGGTTTGACATTTTTTGCTGGAACCCGCTTAATTCCTGCACCGTTAGAGACAGAAGCAAACCCTTTGTCCAAAGTGATTAATCAGAAAATACCTTCAATTGGTCCTGTCCTAGGGTATCTAATTAAAACAGGGGGATTTTCTTTCAGTTTTGCCTGTGTGTTATAGTAAAAAAGCCTAGAAATCGGTGGATCAGGTTCTGCAACAGAGCTGCTTAAGAAATTAAGACATGCAAATCTTTGTTTCACCTCATCTGTGGTATGACCTCGATTCCCCCCTCTCTTGATCAAGAATGTGTTTCAATGTCTGATGTGTCCTCTCAGCAACTGCTTGGTTGTGGGAGAATGTGGAATACCAAGGATATGACGAACACCCCAATCTTTAAAAATGTGGCCAATTTTTGAGATATGTATGTGGGATCATTGTCAGTTTTTTCTTCTTGAGGCACAGCCAGTGAAGCAAAAGCTCTGCTAAAAATGTTGACAGGCATGATTACCTGCCTCCCCTGTGTGAAGAGAAGAAAAACTCCACCAGAGAATGTGTCCACTGAAACATGAGTATTGGTAAATTTTCCAAAGGAAGGCTATTTAGTGGCATCCATTTGCCCTAAGAGCAGGCTTTGCAAACCCCGTGGGTTGAACAACTCTTTCTAGAAACAGGAGGCTGCACAAGCTGACAGTCAGGGCAAGTACTAATGATAGCTTTAGCTTGACTTTTGGAAATTTGAAACATTCGCAAAAGTGCTTGTGTGCTTTGGTGAAAAAAGGTGTGGCTCAGTTTTGCTTGTTCCAAAATGTTTGGCAAAGTGTTTGAAATAAGCACTGTCCGCTCTGGCGTTTCCTTCCACTAAAAATCAAGAAGCGAAGAATGAGCGCTGATGCGAGAAACAAAATATGGATTAGTTCGTTATTGTAAAGTTTAAAAATGCCATGAAACCAATGATGTCAAGCGTCATTACTAGGATTCTTTAGAACTGATCCTTCTCTTCTTTTAACCACATTAGCAACAAACGTAGAATGTGTGAATAACTTAAAAGGTTGTGGGAAGAACTGAGAAGCCTGAACCACAGCAGCAAGCTCAACAATCTGAGCAGATCCCTCTACTATTTGAATATCTGATTCCCAATTTTAGTTGGGAACTTGGTTTGGTTCAACCAAGTAATGACTGATTTGTGACCTCTGCCAGATCCCATCAGTGAAGAGAGTTACTGTGTTTAAAGGTTCTTTACTTAACAAAGGCTTCTCTCTAAAACTCAATTTTGCCTGCAATAATTTGTGAGCCGGGTAATAAACAGAAGCAATATCTGCAAAATTTAATAATTCTCGTTGCAAATCATCAGAATTTGCAGAATTTTGCATTGCCCAATCAAGATAATTTTTTTCAGTGGTAAATAGAGAACTGCAAATTCTTCACCTGCTAAACTTAATAACCTTGTTCTGGCCTTAATCAGAATTTGTGTTATCCTCTCTAAGACTGTAAAAATAGTCTTGGAAACCTTGAGGGAAGAAAACCCCATTCTATTATCAACAAAATATCTCTCTCAGAATGGTCTGATTGAAAAATGACAGAACAAAGTTGCATCTTTCCTCCTAAAATTGCAGAAAAGAATGACTTTTCTGGAATACAGCGATGAGCTTGTTATCTTTGGAGAGCCTCCATGACCCTGTCAGGCACTGCACGACCTTCAGGTATTAGAGTTCAGGAGAGTTGATGGCGCAGCTTCCTCTCAACAAATTAAAACGTGGACCCAATTCATCGTTGGTGATTCCCAAACCAGGTCTGACACAGTTGATTTCTTCTAGAAGCTGTTGTAAGTCTTGCAGGGTGTTGACACTGGCCCAGAGCTGTATCTTCTGCAGTGTAATTGTTTTTTCAGTCATCTTCCATCCCAGATACTTCCAAGGTGGAACTTCTTGAATTTTGGGTATAGAAATTTTAAGTCCAGCATTTTGGATTTCAGTAACAACACTAGGACAAGCTTGCTCCATCTCTGGCTGCATTGGAGCTGTGATGAGAAAATCATTCATGTAGTGTGAAATCATGGATCTTGGATACTTCTGTCAAACTGGAGACAAAACTTGTGCTAGAAAATATTGGCAAATGATAGGCGAATTCTACATTTCTAGAGGCAATGTTTTCCAGTGCTATCTCTGCATGGGTTCTCTTTGATGACTGGAACTGAAAAGGAAAATCTTGGAGCATCATTGGGATGAAGTGGGATGTGGAAAAACAATCCTTTAAATCAATGACAATGAGAGGCCAGTGTTTTGGGATCATTGATAAGGAAGTTGAGGTTTAAGAGGTCCTATGTCTTCAATACTTCATTGATCTTCAGGTCGTGAAAAAACCTCCAGGAATCCAGTGTCTTCTTGTGGATGACGAATACTGGTGAATTTCAGGGAATTCACTCTTTGTGGGTGTGATGTGACCTTCTTGTAATTGCTCCTTTACCAATCATTTCAGGCTATTTAATTTTTTCTCTGTTAAAGGCCATTGATCAATGCATATAGGAGGATCAGTTTTCCAGTTCAGCTTTCAAGTGTCAGATTTTGACGTGGTTTCCACCACAGGCCCACCTCCAGTTCTGCTCCCCATTGGGACAGGATGTCTCTCCCCCAGACGGTGAGAGGCTTCTGAACAAGGAAAGGACGCACCATTGCTGTCTTTCCTTCAGGACCTGTAATGTTAATCATGGATGCACTTTGCCAACATACAGTACCACCTCCAATCCCTGCGAGGGAACCTGCAGGAGCTACTAAATCCCAATGGCTGGGACAAAACATGTGAGAGATTACAGTGACATCTGCACCAGTATCCGGCATGCCTGTAATGTAAATTTTTTTACCACAGTGAGTCAGGCAGCAAGTCAATTTTGCTTGCTTGCGGTCCAAAATTTGGACCCAAAAGACCTCAGGACTTGAGTTTCCAAATAGCACAGACAGCATTGAATTCTCTGGAAAGTTGTTTTGCTTGGCTGTACTCATGGGTAGAAGAAATGCAATAGCTATAGGTGTTTTTGGTGGAGTCGCCATAGGAACATCACATGCAAGATTTAAATATATCGGTTTATTGTTAAAATCTATTGAAACAACCACTGGAAGGACTTAAAGTCTGAAAATTTTGGTGCTAGCTCTGCCTAGAATCAAAAGCTCTTGTCTTTGCTGAAAAAACCTGATAATTACAGTAGAAATACTTTCATATCAGAAATTATTTCAAAGGTGTATCAATTTTTGAGGAGGCCAATTCAAACCTTGTATGTGAGGGTATTGACTTGGGACAATTTGAGGGATGGATGACTGAGGGATAAATGACTGAGGTACCAATGCCATTTGACTGGGTAATTGACTGTAAGGAGGTCACTACTTGTGTCCAGGTGCGGTGATAATCGCTGAGGGCAAATAGAAAGTGGTTTAGGTTTGATTGCTGTTGTAGGACAATCTATTTTCACGCGTCCTGCTTTACCACAAGCAAAGCCACAAGCCTTTTTATCAGAGTCCAACTGTACAGTACCAACAGATTTTTAAAAAATGTTTCTTTGTGCTTCAAGGGCCTTTTCAACCTTTTCCATTTATTGTCCCAAATTTTCTCCCAACCCTTTCCCAAATTATCTCCCAATGGTTTCCTAACTTTTCTTAAGAATCTGCAATCTGCTTTCCAAAAGCACTGTCTTGCGCATTAGGAAGATGTTTTGGAGAGGTGAGCTTGCTGCAAGCTGTTAGCATCTCTGTTACACTTGGAGGCTGATCAGGTAAAGTTATAAGAATTTTTTTTGCAATCTTCCTATAAGTTCTTTGATCTCATGGTGAGAAGGAATTTCGTATTGTGGATTTACATCCTTATGACCATATCTTACAGGTAAGGCAAGGAAGTGTTTATTTGAATCCAAATTTTTTCTAAATTTTGAGTGCTATTCGACCACTTAGGTAGTTGCAATGGAAGGTCTACTGTCGATTTAGACTGTGGTTTTTTTTCCTTTTCATCACTCCTGTATCTGATCCAGAAGAACAGGTACTGTTGTCACAGCAATCAGCTGTCCCATGAAGCCTCCCAAAAAGCTCCAAGTTCCAAGATTTGTTTTTACCCCAGCTGGCTTCAGCAATGGCATTGAAACAATTAGATTGGGTTGGATGTTGGCTGAGTAAACAAACTAATGGCATATCCACTGCAATCAGTGACATGTTGACCGATGTTAATAGTGTTAGACATGCTACCCTTCCAAATAGAGCAGCAATTGATTTTCTGTTACTGGCACAAGCACATGGTTGTGAGGAATTTGAAGGCTTGTGTTGTATGAACCGGTCTGATCACTCTGAATCCATCCTCAAAAGCATACAAAAGCTGAAAGATTTGACAGCCCAAATTAAAGAAGATGGTGGGTCCTGGTCAGATAATTTGTCCTAAGAATGGAGCTTTGCACCTTGGCTAAGGGAACTTTGCAAGATAGGTCTCCATGTATTGGGTGTTTTGGTAGTGATATTCATAGTAATACCTTGCATACTTCAGTGTGTGCAATGAGAGATGAACAAAACTGTCCAAGAAGTTTTTATCACACAAGAGAGAGGGGTAGGAAATGGATTCACATACAGGTGCTCAAAATGTTACGGAGATGATGGATGATGGAATAGAAATGGAGGAAGGTTTTGAGATAAGACCATGGAATCAACAAGAGATTTTTGAACAATGACTTGTAACTACTGTCAGGCACAATTTATGCCGTTTCCACTGACTTGACCGTCACAGCATTAACTTGCTCTGTTGTAATACAGCAATGCTTAGTGCCAACAAAAACATGCTTTAAGCAGATAAGAGACAAAAATATTATAGTAAAGCTACAAAACGCAAGTAATAAATGACACAATTGGTAAAGTTTCTTTTTGGGTGAAGAGAGACGGGAAATAGGGAACCCATAAAATTAGAGGGTTTTTGGAAAGCTGCAAAAGGCAGGCCTCAGATACAGCAGAATTGTGAGTAGAGCTAAAGCAACACTCATGAGATAGGTCAGCAGAAAAAATTATTTAAACTGTAGAAAAAGCAAGGGCAAATCGAACAATAAGCCTGGGTATTAATGCTTGTCTGAATAGCTCTCTAAGCTGCAGAAAGTTTATCTAGTAAGATATTAGGAAGGTTGAAGCTTAATAGTGGAGCTCTGTGCATTGTGTTTTAAGGCTTACAAACAGGTACTGTATTCGAAATAAGCAAGCATTGGCTACATGTGCTTATGGTGATGGGATAGAACTACTGTCAATATGTTTTGCATTGTGTGATTTGTTAAGAAGCTTATAAAGTAAGTTGTAACATTATGATTTCTGGCCTGCTGCCTTGATTGTGAGCTGCTAGCATCTTCCCATTATCATAATCATGTAATGAGACTGATGCTGAAAAATAAACAGCTCTAGGCACTTTTCATAGCAGCCCTGTACCGTTGGTATTCTGTAAATAGCCCCTGGCCGGCGTCACTTGGCAGTAGTGTCGCTGCACCAACTTCCTGGGAGCCCTGCCAGGAAGGGCTGGGGAGGAGAGCTCCAAGTTCTTGGTGACAGGAAGAAAGCCAGAGCCTGCTAACTCACGTCTGGATTCACTAAATTGGATCTTTTTAGATTCATGCAAATCGGGCTGCTCTCCAGCTGTAGACCCTGACTTTGTATTTGTGATGCTTTCCAATGGACTGTGACAGGTTCCACACTCTATCCCTGCCCGCAGGGATTCAGGTGGAAAACTCTCAGGTCCAAGAGCAATCTCAGCATGCTTTCCCTCCCCACCCCAGCACCAATGAGACAGGCTTCAAGGCTTCTGAATGAACTGTCTGTGTCTCCACAACAACTTTCCTGAGCTCTCCCACCTCCACTCCATCCACCTCTCTGGGCAGAGCCCTCCTTGCCCTACTCAAGCCCTGCCTGCCCCCGCCACCTCTGTCCTCTCCCCTGCAGGCAGAGCCAAATCCAAAGCCCCCCACCTGCTCTAACCAGAGGCTGGGGAGCCAAAAGTGGTGAAAATCCCAGAAAGTTTTGGCAGAGGAATCTATATGAAAAGAGTCCTCAGAGCTCCAAAGCGAACTGCCAGCCTGAGCCCGATCCAAGGGGGCGACTTCCTGGGAAGGGCAAACAGTGACAGGAGCGACCCTGCAGCCCCTCGGCCAGGCAGAGCGGATCCAGAGCCCCCCTTGGCTGACCCCACCTGCACAACTTCAGAATAAGATCCGGCCGCATCTTTTTCACAAGAGTGCAGAGCACAGAAACAGCAGCTCCTGTTTTGCAAACCTTCCTCAAATATTAATCTCCTGGACCCGTTTGATTCCCAGCCTCCCTAGAACATGTCCCATGACCCCCCAAACTCTTGGAATGCAAGAAAAATCCCAAACACTTTTCTGGGAAGTCTGGGGGTGGATGGTTTCCTGGAGGAGTTGGGACAGTGACGGGTTGCAGCATCAGTGCCTCAGGGAATCCTGGAAAAAGCAGAGAACCCGACCAAAGCTGGAAGCTGATCTGATTCCCCTTTTCCAGGCTTCGGGGAGCTGTCCACACTGCCTGGAGAAAGCCTGGACATGCCAGGACACCCTGAACAAAATCCGAGATCCCCACAGAGAAGGATGAAGGTCCAGCACCACTCAGAATTAAAGTCTCAGAGCCAGGTGTTCTGTTCTGATGTTTGAGAAAGTCTCTGTTACAGTCATTCTGATCAAAGTTCTCCATTAAAGCTCTGGAGACAGGCATAATTTTGACCAAAGACTCTTCCTTTTTGAGAGAGACTAGATTGTGAATTTTCCAGTTTATCTGGTCCCAGAAATCAAAGGTGAAATCAGACTTCAAGTCTGTATTTTGAGTATTCACTTTTACCCAGATTAATTATATTTTAGTTCACGTTTTGACATGTCTGAACGTGCTTTACGCTGTAAAATTGCCTCAAGCTGGTAAAAGACGCCCCATTCTGGTTTAGAGAGATGGTTTCCCATCTCGTTGCCCCCGGAGCTGCTACTTATTACTGACAGGGGTATCAGCTACAGACGGCGAAGGGGACGATCCATTCCTCCTATGAACAGCCTGGGCCTCTGGCAATGGCACTGTCCATGGTCTTCTTTTTTATTTTATATTCCTCTAGGCTGGAAATCCTCTTCACTGAGGAGCAGCTTTCCCAAAACCCTCTGATTTTAGGGATTCCTACAATACACCACATAATACATGTTTTAATATATGTACTGTAATAAATAGAACATATAAAAAGTGTCCCTGCTCTTTTTCTCAGCCAGCAGGCCTTTGCAGCGAGTTCTGAGCCAACGTGGGGCTCTGCTGCCAGCCCAAATCTGCGCTTCCCTTGCCCAGCCTGAGTGCAGGTGGGGCACGTGCTGGGCATGGCTGGAGATTTGCATGGCCAAACTCCTCCAGCATTTACATCTGCCCATGGCTTTGGGTGGCACAAATTACAACACATCCATCTCACTTGACAAATGGCATTTCTTATAAATTGCTACACCAGCGCTGAAAAAACAGAAGTATGCAAATCTTTGTTAAATTTTAAAAAAGTAATTTATGAATTTGTTACAACACACTATTTAAAAACATACAGATAACAACTTCTGGTAACAAAAACTAATTTATTGCAAGCCTCTAAAAACACTCACTATACACAGAGATCAAGGGAAAATTAACAACTTAATTTATTGCATATTATGGCAAACATATAGCCCATATACAAATATGAAAATATCAGTATTTGACTGTAATACCAAGTACTCGACAAATAGAATTCCACCACTATACAACTGCAGACGCATTTAAATAGAACTGAATACATAAATAACCACTACAATATACAGATGTGAATACAGATTAAATGTTACCTGTTACATTGAAGAAAGAGATACAGAAAATAAACCTAGCTATAAATAGACAAACAGCAATACCAATCTAAATATCTGTACAACTGCATTAATACGAATATACAGCAATATATCTGGATATATATGTAAGTATAATACATATAGAAATACATCAATGCGCATCTTAAAAAATATAAAAATACATATATACCAAAACAAATACCAATATAGCTATTTAAAAAGACCAAAACTACATCAATACATCAATAGAAATAGATACCTACACAACTGTGTACATATGGAAATCTAAACACAGATATTACAATACACATAAAGAACTAGATACTTATACACACAAAGATGTGACTGCAAACCTGTATGTATGCAGGTATCTATATGTACATAGATACACAGCACATTCATAAATCTGATACCATATGTACAGAAATAGGCCTGTACAAATAGCAGGCTACATACGTACAAGTCCATATAATAATCTCTGTCCACATGTAAGTCCGTGTATCTTTAAGCAGAGCTCCAAGCAGAGGGATCCCAGCTGCCCCATCTTCAAAGCCTCTCCCTCGGGCTCCTCCTCCCGTGCAGAGCAGCTCTCCTGGACAGCGACAGCAGCTGGGGCATCCGGCAAGCAAAGGGAACACTGAGTGAGTGTGGGGACGTTTCCCTTGGCAGCAGCTGCACTTCCATCAGGGAAGAGGAAATGTCAGAGCCTCCCCAGGAGGGTCAGAAGGAAAAGCAGGCAAGCGGGCCGGGCTGTGGTGAGCTGTTCACTTCTTTCAGGCATCCCAGCTGCTCTGAGGGAACTCCCTCATGTCACGTTATTGAACCACCTCTGCATTTACCAAGACTGTGGCTCCCAAATCAATCAGTATTTATGTCTCCAGCTGCTTGCACCAATGGCAGGGAACGTCCTCTAACAGTGCTGGGGCACAAAGTTACCTTCCACAGGTCCTCTGACAGGGCCTTGTGCTTCCCGGGCTGCTTGTCTTTCTCCTGCTTGTCTTTCTCCTTACCTTCCACTTGGAATTTTTAAAGCATTTCTGTTTCTTTCCCCTTGATCAGGGCTAAAATGCACATTTCTCTCCCAAGTTTGACTTTCTTCAGTGATCCTGTCAAGCCTTTTCCCAGAAGCTTTTATCGTGGAATTGAGTGTTAATTTCAGCAATTTTGGTGATTTTATGTGAGATTTATGCAAGTCTCCTGTTCATTAGGGCATCATTTAGAAAGGTACCAAGGGAAGAAGGATATTTCTACATGTCAGTTCACTAGTGGAATATTCACGGATAGAGAGAGTGATTAGCTGAATTTTACATCTACTCGTAACCTGAGAGTGCAACAGGTGATTTGGGGAGAAATTAAAGCCCGATTTCTCCTTCTACCAGTCTGTTTTCAAATGTAAAGTAAATAGAGCAGGGTGAAGAACTTCATAGTGCAGTTTCTGAAGTGCCTTATTAAGGTGCTCTTAAAGTAACCGAGATGAAATCTGGGTTGGCATTCCTGATTTCCAGACACTCATTGTCAATTTCATTGACTCTGAAAAGAGCAGAGATGTGCCCATCATACCCGATCAATCAATTTGGGCATGTTTTAGGTTTAGATTCTCTGAGGCTTTAGATTTTTACGTCTCTAGACAATGCTTCCAGGAATCTAAATAGCTTTCAGAAATTAAACTTTTCTCCTTTTTTCCTCAGTCTTTGCACTCATGTGCACCAGAAACATTCAGTGAATGGATTCCACTCTAATCCCTCTCCAAGATGAATCTCCCAGCTGTGTTCACACTGGTGGTTCGTGTGTCTCTTCTGCACAGTGCAATTTTAAAATCTTTGTTCCTTTCTATCTCTGCCTTTCTTTTTCTGTTTTACCTTGCAAATGCATGCAGATGTATCAGAAATGATACATTTCATTTCTAATGCATCACTTCCTGTCTAGTAATTTCATTTTATCCTGTTCCGATGCTATGCTAGCCTTACAGGTTTTATTCTAAGTGGACTCCTGTTTTCTTGAATGTGGAAGTTCTATAATGCAATGCTCTCATTCACCCGCTTTCATGCAACCCTTCATTAACATTAGCACAAGTAACTCTGTGGTTCCCTTCTGCTTTGTAGAAGACTTGGGAAATTCAAGTCCTGCTCAGCTACAAAAGAACATACATGGTGCTTGGTAATTCCCCAAAGAGCTTAAATTAATGGTTAAACAATTGCAGCTTATTCACTTGACAGAAATTGGGAGAAAAGACATTGCAAATATTGAGGAATGCAGTGCAAGGTTGATGGACATCCCTCAATTATGCAGACAGACTGATCTCACTTGGCAAAATTCCTTCTTTTCCAAAGGTTTTCATTTGCTTTGGCTGTACTTTGTACGGCTGCAGGTCACATTTCCCTCGATTTAAGGAAGTATCTTGGAAGGTATTCTTGGTGATATATCTTGCTAATTCTGCCCTTGGAGGAATTCCTCAGTTCTGCAGTCCTTATTACATGCCCTGTTCTAAAAGACTTTTATGCTATTTTCCCCCTCTCTGTGTTTTCACACGTGTTCAACAAGTTTTGCTTTGTAAGGATATTAATCACAATATCCCAAAAGATTAAAAAATGCTTAGTTATTTTTTCCCTAAGTATTTACAAAAGAAAAAAAATCTGTATACATGCTGGATGTAAAATGCAAATAGAAATAAACTTGAGAGTTCCCCCAAAAACCTTTAGAAAAAACCCAGGTATTCTATAAAACCCAGGGTATTCATCTACAGAATACAAAAATGGGCACATCCTAGAAGAGAAAATCTGTGCAATGAGTTCTGCACAGAATTCTATGCTTTCAAGCTTTTTGCCCTTCAGGGGCAGTGCCATTCTCTGAACTGGAATGCTCTGAGCACGTTCTGCTCACCACGGCAGCTTTCTGCTCTCCCCTGGTACAGATCATCCTCCCAGCAAAGGGGGAGTGCAGCCACCACAACTCGCAGCACCTTCCCACGCAGCAGGAACCTGAAGGACAGAGATGGCTTTCACCAGCTCCTGCGGGTTCTAACAGTGCCACCTCTCGACTGCTGAAACCCGGAATTTCTGTGTTGCAGTGCGTTAGTTTCCGAGTCAAATGTTCTGTTACCATGCGGTATGTTCAAGTGTTCCCCAAACTATTGCAGTTAGTTTCTCCCCTGTAATATGCCTTCCTACCCAAGTGTCCCTCAAGGAATTCCCTCCCTCCTCACCGGATTTTTCCCTGTCTGTCAAGACAACCCAGCCCCTTGGGCCCATCCATCAGCCCAAACCCTACCCTTTGTTCCAGAAAGTTCCCTGTCCCTCACCCCAAGATCCAATCCCTATCCCAACCCTCTCTCCTCCCCTTGTTCTGATTTGTTGTAGCTCTCAAAACCACACCCCGAGAGTCGCTTATTGGTTACTATACAGCGTCCACCCCCTGTTTTGAAAGATTTTAAAAGCTCATGCAGAAGGGCGCTGGGCATTATTTTAGCATCTGTTCCCCTTGTGGAGGAGTTTCTTCTGCCAACCTTTTCCCCGCCTCTCCTGGTAAATTAGCTGCACTTTACACTGGAGAAGAGCTGTCTCGGCCTCCTTCACTCGGTCCTCCAGGGGTCTCTACTGCTGGGCAGCTGGCCTAGAGGTTCTGGCTCAGGCAAAACCCCAACCTAACCTGTTCCTCATTCTTGCCACTGTCCCTGGAACATCACAGAGCCAGCCAGGGCTCTGGAGGGCAGTGACAGTGACCCACGGCCCTGGCATGTCACATCCCCCAGAGCCACACCTGCCAGGCCCCAAGCCCCAGCCCTGGTCCCCACTGCCGGCCTCAGGGGCTCCTGGGCATCCTCAGCCTGGGTGCAAAGGCAGCCACAGGAGCCTCCCAGGGCGTTCTGGATCCAGGCTGCAGACACCCTAAAGCCGGCACTGAAAGGGACATGGATGGTGACTGCAGCTGGATCTTCAGTGCTCACCAGCCCTGACTGCCCTCTGAATGAAACCAAACCTCACCTGCAGCACCTTGAGCACATTTGCCCTTCTGGCCCATTCTGGAACATGGTGTTCTCACATCATACACCAGCGCCCTTTGCAGGGTGTGACCAGCTCCCAGCTGCTCTGCTGCCCTGGCCTTGCTTTCTGTATTGCTGCAATGAAGTAACGGGTACACTCAGGAGAATCGCAGCACAACATTTGGTTTTCAGGAGCCCTTGCAAAAAATCTCCATTGCTCACTAGTTTTTGCACAGAAAAGGAGGTTCTGACAAATCATAAGGCACTGGCAGGGCTCTGGCATAAGTATTCCGGAGCCACATGATTCCACCCATTGTTGTTGCCAGCTGCTTTGCAGATATTTTAGAGCCAGTTCTGAGCAGGAGCTGCTGCTGACAGGGTAGGAAAATTTGGGGAAATAAAGGTACAGGAGACGAGCAAAAAAAAAAAGAAAACCCAAAACAAACAAACAAACAAACAAACCCCTAAAAAACAAACAAACAAAACCAACAAAAAAACCCCCAAGGGGTGTAACACTTAGAAGTACAGAGCCCAGCAGAAGTCCATGGAGATGGTTCAATAGAAAATGCCACCAGCAGTGAGCAGAGCCCGAGGCTGCTTACTGCCACCACAGGGGCTCCTCAGTCCCCTGCTGCTTTGTGTCTGATCCCTGCTGGGCTCCCTCTGCCCCTTCAGCAGATGCAGCCCTGCCTGCAAAGGGCTCCATGCTCTGGCGTTCCCAGCTCGCTCCAGGCTGCATTCTTAGCAGCACTGAAAGAAGAGGTGAAACAAAGAGCCATTTTCTGTCTTGCCTGCAAACTCTTCTCCTTCAGTGCCACTGCCAGAGATCATCCCTCTGTCAGCTTAGCGTTTTGCCTGCTGCGTCCTCGTCCCTGTTCCTTGCATCAGCTGTTGCACATCGGCACTCGCTGTCCCACATCATGAACGGAGAGATGTGTCAGAAGAGCAAGGATTGCATTTTCTTGGCTTTTCTAACAGACACAAGAAGCATGGGTCCAATAAATTTGTTGGTGGTTCCTGGTTTCCGTTTAGATACCTATTTCCTGCTTTAATGCAAAAGGCTCTTTTCCCACATGGATGGAATTACTTGTAATGGGCAGTTGCTTCAGGCTGTCAGGCACCATGGGAGTTTTTTCTTGTCTCTGATGAGGATTTGATGAATTTTCCATTGGTCACTTGGTGGAGTCGCCATAGGCTGAGCTCAGCAGCCGACTCTGCTGTCCCCAGGGGATGCATTGAGACGCCAAGTTCCTCAGGGGTGGAATTCGGGGTTGGGCGGGCTCGGAGCGCCCCGAGCCTGGGCCCGTGAGGAGCTGCTGCTGGCGCTGGCTGTGCTCAGCCCGCTGTGCCGAGCAGCCGCGGCCATGGAGACACGGGGGGGAGCTGTGGCCGAGGCCGGCAGGCGGCCCGGGCCGGCTCGCAGCTGCGAGGACGCCGGCAGCCTGTGCGCTGAGGCCGAGGCCGTGGCGGGCGCTTTGCGGGCAGGGCTTTTCCGAGCCGGCCGCCATGTGCTGCCTCCGGTGTGGGCCCGGCCGCGGCAGAGGCAGGCGGGAGCGCGGCGGGGCCGGCAGCGGCGGGCAGAGGCCGCAGAGAGCAGCAGCCCGGCCGGGCCCGCTGCGGAGCGGCACGGAGCTGCCGGGCAGCCCTCGGCCGTGTCTGTGCGCACAGGGCAGGAGCAGAGGCCGGAGCAGAGGCAGGAGCCGCGGCAGGAGCCGGCCACAGCAGCAGCCGCTCGCCTCCGAGGCTCCGGCGCTTCCCGAAGACGAGGGGCCCGGCCCCCAGCACGGCCTGGAGCCCAGCAACGAGAGGAGCCTCCGGCGGCGCAAAGGGCAGCGCAGAGGGCGCAGGTTGAGGAGGAGGACATGAGGCTGGCTCTGGGCCGCGGTGGGGCAGCTCTGCCCTCTGGCCTTCGCCTTGAGACCTTTGCTTCTTTTCCAGGAGCCCTGGTCCCCGTCCTCGGCCAAGGGCCCCATCAGCCCTTTCCAGGGCTGCAGGAAAAGCTCGCTCAGTGACAGAATCACAGAATCAGTGGCTTGGAAGACAGATGCTTTTAAGATGATCGAGTTCAACCCATACCCTAACATGTCAACTAAATCACAGCACCTAGTGCCACATCCAGTCTTTTTTCAAAGGCTTGCAGAAATGGTGAGTCCATCAGCTCCATGGAGGGGTCACACCACAATACTCTGTACCTGTAAGTGCCCGTTGTGAGAGGTGCTGTCTTTAGTGCAAGGCAGAGGTGCAGGCAAATGTGGCCCAGAGTCCAAGTCGTCTGTTGATTGTGATGCCTTCATCTTGCTTGGATTTTTGCCCTGCCAGTGCTCTAGAAATGGTGCTTTCTGTGCCTGGGGTTTCTTCCTTTCAGGAAAATCCAAGGATTCGCATAGGTCCCAGCCTGTGAAAGACACCTTGAGCAGTTGGTGGCAGGAGACAATAACGCACATGGAGTGAGTGATTTTGCAATGACACAGCTGAACTCTGCCAAACTGCCTTGTGATTAGGCACTGCAGTAATTAGGAACTGACATTCCAACAGCCCATTTCTCTGCTCCCTTGGGAGCCAGTTACAGGACACGTTGGGCCACTAACATTTTGCCTTGTCCACTTGGTAACAGTGGTGTCTCAACTATCACCCACAAACCTCTGACCACACTCTCGTCTGCTCTTTCTAGGATTCAGAAGAAGTAATCGTGCCTTAATATTCTGTGGATACACTTTGGGCTATGGGCAGGGCTTTGGGCTTTTAGGGCACTAGCAGATCTCTCCCTGTGTGCAGTTGCCAAGTGCAGTGCTGCAGGTGGCTAAGGAACTACCAGTAACTTTCCGATGGATTTGCTGGCAGGCAGAATGGAGAATTCAGGACTCTGAAGCCGTAGCCCCAAAGAGCAGGGAGGTGCTCTAAGGCACCACCTTTGTTTTAGCAATGGGGGAGCGAGTGAGCGCGTCCTTCTTTGAAAGGAAGCGCTGCCCTGTGTGCCTTCCTTCCGGCAGCTGAGGAGGACAAAGTGCCAAATGTATTTTGCAGGCTGGCACCAGTGTGTGCTTGTTGTGCCTTTTCCGCACGGCTCTAGCCAAAGCTCCAGCCACAGCTCACACCAGAGGGGAAAGCCCCTCAAGAGCAGCAGAGTCTGCAGGGGCTGTTGACATTTACCTCTCTCCCTGTGGCATTGTTGAGTGCTCTACAAACATCTCCAAAAGTCCTAGAAACAAAAGAGAAGCAGAGAAATGAGAAGCCATTGAGATCTTGCAGTGAAAGCCAGCCCACACAGGAGATCTGTGCTGTAAATGCCTCAAACCTGCAGGATGCAGAAGGTAGATTATGCATTTTCCTCCCAAGTGCATGCACTGGGCCTGTCCCCGAAGTGCTGGAGTTTAGTGCCTCATCTCTTAAAGACAGCTTCTTCTTTCATCTTGATTAACAGGACAGGCAGCCTTGTAGTGCAGATGGCTGGCACAGAGACTGATTTTGTACAGCCCTTTGAAGAGTTCTCTTGACAAGAAACAAAGCACGGGGAGATTAATTTCCAGGAGAGAAGGACATCTTCCCTACCTTTCAAAGGTTTTTTTTTTTCCTTTGGGGGCACATGGAAAACACCTCGTGCTCTCTATTTGTCCTGTAAGCTGATCTACTTTCAAAGGAGTTCTTATTGACAAAAAGATAGCATTTTCATTATGCTAACAGTAACAGTCATAAAAATGACATCAGCAAGACATGTGAGGCAGAAGGGCTCCTTCAGGATGGAGAAAAACAAACTGCACCAAAAATACCCCACAAAACAACAAAAAACCAAACCAAAACACAACAAAACAAGCCCAATAAAAAATCTGCAACCAAAAAGACAGAACTCCATAGCCAGTCCATTTCACCCAGAGTGCTCTTTCGCTGCTTCAGAGCACAGCACTTCCTCTGGGGAGTTCTAAATGGCCCTGTGGCACCAAACTCAGGAGGAGCACTTGGTACAGCTCTGCTGACACCTGCACACAACACACTGTCCCTCAGACAAGAAACAGCCCAGACGTACCCAGCATCTCCAGGGTACTTCTCCTCAGTCTCCTGTTTTGGAGCAGCCATGCTGCTGGCAGCATTGGAGGTGAACAAACTGCCCGAGCTCAAGTTCCCTGGTTTGACAGTATGGGTTCCTTGAGGTGATGCTGCTGCAGCAGCAGCTTTAGTGCCAGAGCCCGCGTAGGTGTGCTCAACCTGCAGCACTTGTGGTGGGCACTGTTCCTGTGCCTCACTCCTAACTTGGGGTCCTTCACTGCCAGACGTTCTCTGGAAGTCTTCCCAGGCTGCCCAGTGAGATGTCAGCACTTGCAGCTCGAGTGAAACAGAAGAAAGCAGTCAGACACTGCAGCTTATCCCTGTCAGCCAGGAGTCATCGACTGTGAGGAAAGGGAAAGAACAGATTGACAGAGGATACAGACAGCTTGTTTCAGTCTTCCATCTGGATCACCATGTTCCACTGTAAAAACACCTCCAGAAACAAGGAGAGCAGGAACAGGCCAGCAGGAATCTATTTGGATGACTGCTGGCCCAAAGGCAAAAGGACAAGTTTCACTGTCCAGGGCAGCAGTTGAGATTCAGCACCATGAAATGTCCCTCAGAGTGACCGTGATACACACTAGAGCAGGATGGCACTCAGAGGCATGGCCCCACTCCCTGCTGCTCTGCACTGAATGGCAAGGAGGGCAGAAACCACCAGTTTGGTGACTGCAGTGACTGCATCCCTCTTTCATTCACTTGGTTTTCTAGAGCCTGAGGGAGGCAGATAGCTTCCTCTCTGATGATTTTCATGTCTTCTTCAAGCCTCTTCTCCTTGATCCTGGCATCAGTTTTCTGCAGCTCTGCCTGCAGGTATTCCTTGATGTTCTGTAAACAAGGGGGGAGAGGACGCATTGTAGAAAAAGCAAGGCTGCTGTGAGTGCACCACAGCCCACTGAGAATGGCCTCGCCCAGGAGGATTCTCCTGAATGGAGCAAGCGCTAGGGCTGCTCTGACACTCAGGCCTTCGTGCACCAAGGCAACCTTCTGATGTCACTACGACAATGTGATAACCATGCCCAGACATGAGAAAGCAAATGCTCCCTGTTGGTCTGTGAGTTTGTTCAAAGCACTAACCAACCTTCCCTACAGCAAACACAAAATAGCCAGGGAAGTTCTCCTCTGTCACAGAGCAGCACAAATTCCCCTCATGGACCAAATCCCTGTTGTTCAGGGGATCCAAGAGGAACTCCTGGAGTGGCCCAAGCACCTACAGTGTGTACCCCAGCTGAGCACTCAGATGGGACACAAGCAAAGGAAACCAGACGAAGAAAATGACCCAAAGCATTGCACATGTGAGAAACAACCCTTCCTTTAACTTTTTAAAGGTGTTTTAAACCTTAAGAAAGGACTGAATAAGGAAAGATTTCAGTACTGGGAGTTTCCATGATTAGCAGCCACATGCTCATCTACAGAAGGGATGCTCTGCATTTTATACCCTTAGCCCCTCCGAAAGTTTTGTCAGTCAACTCTTTCTCTGCTGTCCATTGGTGGAAATTACTTTCTTGCACCTTGACTGGAGGTCAGGTGTTGTTACACCCTCCCTGCTGGTCACAAGCCAGCCCTCCCCAAATGCCCTGACTACCAAGGCGATTACAAGGGGCTTAAGAAAGAGGAGTATGGGAGGACATACTACAATAACAGCACTTTACATTTTAACATAATACCTATCCACATAATAGCTGTCTCTTAATTGTGAGAGCCAGCTATTCCATTACTCACCTATAGTGCACAGAACCAGGAGAGAAGGCACTGTTGGCATCACAGCTGAAATCCTTCCTACCAAATCTCCCCGCATATTTGCACCTTTCTCGGACATGGCCAGGACTCCTGTGGATGTTCATCTCTGCCTTTCTTCCCCTTTGGAAGCAGTCAAACTGGCAACTCGTGGGGAAACGAAGGGCTTTGTGGGGGCTGCATTGCTCTGCACACACCCAGGCCACCCATGGCACAGTGCTTTGGTGCCTAAAAAGATCAACCAGCTAGAAAAGGTTTCATTTTGACCTTTCTTACCTGCTAACATAAGTTGCCAAAATGAAAGTTACCAAGCAGGGCCTGATCCCTGCTGAGAGCTGAGGGTTAGAAAGGAGGCATTACTTTATTTTTCAGTGCTGGGTGCATAGGGAATCACTTCCCATAGCCCTGCACAGCCAGCAATCTCACCTACCAGTGTGTATCCATGGACCTAAGACATATTCAATACTTTGCTGAAACTCACAGGCTAAACATTACCCCAAATTTATTTTTATATTTCAGTGACTTCTCAGAATTTATTGACATCAGAGTAGGAGTGTCCTGTAGGTCCTTGGTGGTTGTTGCCAGAGGTTCAGGGGAAAATCCATGCACAAAAGAGCCTAAGACGCAACTGGGCTTGCAAAGCAAATTTATTCCATTAGTTTCAGTAGCAAAGAATACATACCAACCCCTGGATTCCCAAAAATCTGCTGAGCAGAAAGAGATGGAGCGTGGTACTCAGCAGAAGGGGCAGGTATGCAGTGCGCTCCCAGGACATGCCCTGGATCAAAACAGTGTGCATCTCATCCTTCTCACCCTTCCAGCTCAGAACCAAGCCTTGTATCTCCTGCTCAGGAGTGGAATTTTCCCAGTTGCAGCATCAGCTCACACATAGCTGGCTGTGACGTGATGGCTCATAACTCCCTGCCACCAAGGCTTCCATTATGCTCTGTTCCCCTTTCAAAGCTTGACTGCCCACTGATTGACCAATACATTGATTCTCTTTCAAGGGTCAAGGTCCCACCTGTTGAACAAGACACTTTTCTTCATTTTCCTGTCAACCTGCTCAAACATGGACCAAGTATGGCAGGGCCTGGGACACGACTGTGGTTCCTGACACAGTCATTTGGGAAATATTCCCTTGCTCAAACTCTCCTTTGGTGATCAAGAACCTCCTAAAAACATTTTCTTCTCTTTGAATGCATTCCAGCTACCTTCTTAGCAGGACCACTCTCCTTATTCTCTAGGGCAGGATAGCCACTTGCACACAATAAGCACTGCAGTGGGGGAATACAGGGTTCAGCACTCCTGTTCAAGCTAAAGGAACTCACAAGAATAATCCCTGTTTGTTCCACTTAATGCCTCTCCTTCCTATTCTGGGAACAAAACACGTGTGTTTCATCAATACGCTCTGCAAGTGCTCTTGCTGAGTGAAACCACATTTCTGTGTCAATAAAGCAGCTGGGACTCAGTTTCTTCATGCAGGTGTGGTGGTTTGACCAGGAAGAAGTGGGAATTCTGGGAAGCTGTGGTCAAACCAATGAAGGTTTTGGGTTTGAGACTGGCACCTGGTGTAGCCAGTGGGGTTTGGACACACCTCCGAGAATACACAGGGGTTAAAAAGCAGGGCACTGCCCTTGGCACTCTCTCTTGGGACGTCGCTGCGAAGAGGTCAGATCACCCTCCCCTGTACAGCCTTGCTGCTGGGCGGGGGGAGGGGCAGCCACGTGGTAGGCCCTGGGCCTGGACAGAGATGGGAGGTGAGGGGGCTTCGAGGATGGAAGGGTGGAAGATCCCAGGGAGTCAGCCCTCGGGCAGCCATTCCCCCCCCAGGAGAGAGAGAGAGAGAGAGAGAGCCGGCGACACCGAATGTGATAGCAGCCGGCCCAGGAGGAGAAGGGGGGAGGAAGAGTGCCCGGCCGGAGCGGCAGCGTGTGGGCAGCGTGTGGGAGTGCCGCTCCGGGACAGACAGAGACTGAAAGTTTTAACCCCTTTCTTTCATGATTGGGGCCTTGCAAAAAATGCTAATCCTCCTCGAAGCTGAATAAGGACAGAGATGAGAGATGAGATGAGACAAGGACCTGGCCCGAAGAACGTGGAGATGATTGAATGGGAAGAGATGATTTGGAGTGGCCTGTTGGCTGGACTTTTCTTGTGGCCATGGACTCAGTTGTTCCTGTGACACAGACTGCACTTAGGGGGAAGCAGTGGCTCAAAACCAGGAGGGTTCTTCGTGAGGACCCCCCGGCCCCAGGGGGTTGGAAAAATATGGGGGGGACAGATGTCCCAAAAGCAGAGACTGTGCCTTTTTGGAGTGAGACAAGGCATCCTTGAAAGACAACCCTAAAAGCAGCTCTGGCCATGCGCAGTGGTGAGAGCACTGGGCATGGAAGGAAGATGTCACAAGCGGCAAAAGGACTTTTTCCGGGCGGTGCCGAAGTGACAGGGAAGCACACGAGGTTTCAGTGTGTTTCCAGGGGAAGCCTATGGAACAAGAAGGACTCCTTTCCTCTTCATGAACTGCAGTTTGAGTATACTAAAGTGTGGGGCCAAGGCTGGGCAGTTGATGATTTGGGAGAATGTATCGGATTGGGAAAGTCAGGTAGTGGGGAGGGGGAAAGTGGTTTTTGTAAGGTTTTCAATTTTTTTTTTTTTTCTTTTCCTTATAGTCTTTCCCTATTTTCCTGTAGTTTAGGTAATAAAGTGTTCTTTATGTTTAAGTTGGAGCCTGTTTTGCTTATTCCTGGTCACATCTCACAGCAGACACCAGGGTGAGGGCATTTTCATGGGGGGCACTGGCTCTTTGCCAGGCTCAAACCATGACAGCAGGGAAAGCCCATTCTTTATTTACGTACCTCATTTTTATACTGTTTTCACAGACCGCGTGTTCAACTCCAGCTGGCTGCTAGTTTCCTTGCCATACAGTTTATTGCTTAGAAGGTGTTTTGGTGTGTACATGCTAGGACTCGCTCTTACTCAGGTGGTTAAATTTTTCTTTCATGGATGCTCATGGGACATATTTCTTGTTTATTCCAGATGCAAACAGTTTTCTTAGGACAATAGTTTGTTGTGCTAACTGTATTCTTAGGACTTTTGCCATGGGAAGTTAGCTGGCTGCATGTGGAAGATGTAACAGGCCAGCTGGGAATTTAGCAAAGCAAGGCCTGATTTTATAAGTCCTTTCTTTCCTAATCCCCCTACCTGTGTGCAACACATTGTGACCTTCTTTCAAAAACTAATGAAGAAAACACAGATTTGCCTACTGAGATTATTCCGCTCTCTTCCAAATCAGTTCACTCCTCAAGCAAAACCCTCAGAGATATCCCCGACTCCCTCTCTCCCAGCAGCTCAGCCTGCTCCGGCCTCTGCCGGGGCTCTGCTGGGGCTCCACCCTGCCCAAGGCCGGGCCCGCTGTCACCTCCCAGGCGCTGACAGCTCTGCACCATAGGAAACCTTCCTGAGCACCCTCTCTGATCTTTCTGCTTTCTCATTTGAGCAAGGCTCTCCTTCAGCCAAAGAGATTATTGCACTTAGGGATCCAAATCCAAGTGGCAGGAACCCAAATGCTCTTGAGTCACAGCTGCAGGCCTGAATCCACACAGGATGTCTGGGCTGCCCCACTCCTCTTCTGTTTTTTTCTGCAAATGCCCCTGCCTTTTCTGCCTCAACTAGGAATACCACAGCTATGCCAAAACCAGCCAGTGGATGGTATTCTATAAGCAGTGTGCTTTGGGATGGATGAATGAAAAAAACTTTCCCCACTTTTGAACCATACAAAAGAAGCCATAAGCATGTCTTAGCACCAGTAGAAAACAACTGCTAATTCAGGAGGAAATGTTGAGTTTTCTGAAAGAGTCAGAAGGGGATCTTTCAAATCATGTTCCAAATGAGTTGATGTTTCAGAAACTTTATTTAATTGCTTTATTTAATTAGTCCTACTCTATAACCCTATTCTACAAAACTTTTCAACAATCCTGCTCTAGAATCCTGTTCTACAATTCTACTGAAAATTGGCTATGGAGATAACATCTTGACATGATATGTTCTTGTGTCCTACTTCTTCTGGACTGAGTTAATGAGTGGTGCCAGGATGGATGCTGGCTTGGCTGTTGTTACAAATGGATGCTGTCCACAGGAAAAAAAAAGAAAACAAAACAACAAGGAACAGTGAACCATGACTTTCCAAGCTCAGTGCTTCACAGGCTCAATGAGGTTTCCTCTAGTTCCTAGAAAGACCCAGAAGGTAGAACAGTGGGACCATCTGTTCCCCAGTTGTCATGTGCAGAACCTGGCCATCCCAGGCAAATGTGGCCCAGAGTCCAAGTCATCTGTTGATTGTGATGTCTTCATGTTGCTGGGATTTTTGTCCTGCCAGTGCTCTAGAAATGGTGCTTTCTGTGCCTGGGGTTTCTTCCTTTCAGGAAACTCCAATGACTCACATAGGTCCCTGCTTTGCAAGAGAGGCACTGTGCTGATCTCCAAAGGGAGACAGAGCAGTGTCTGCCTTTCCATGCCCTGCCCCTTGTGTGCTGGATGGCACCTTCCTTCCCAGCAGGGCCAGCCTAGTGGCACCGGGCCCTGCAGTTCCCTCTCTGCCACACAACCTGGCAGTAACCCTGGTGCACTTCCCATCACATTTTACCTGCAGGAGCTCCCTGGCAGACCAGCGCTGCTCCTCGTCTGTCTGCAGGCAGCAGCTCAGGAAGTCACGCAGGCAAGGCGAGAATCGGTCGGGCTGCTGCAGCCATGGGGTCCCTACTGTGGCTATCAGTTGTGTAGCCTGGAGAAAAAGGAGACACCAGGCTCCACTTGCTGCTTTCACATCTCTAAATGCTCTCCCACCTCCCTTTGTTTAACCTCTGTTCTTCAGGGGCAGTTTCTGCCCTGGCAGAGACCCAGAGATCATTTCCCTTTACTAACCAGAAACCCAAACCCTGATGCAGCCACAGCTTTTCCACCATCCCGCAGATCTTTCTCTGGAAGGTGATTTCATTGACTGACCTAGTTAGTGGGAGCTACATCAGGAAAAGCACATTTGCTTCTCTGAGGATTCACACCAGCTTGAGAGGCTTTTTTGAAGAGGGACTTTGCTATACTAACTAATTTCCAGGGTTAGTACATGAAAGGCATGTCTGCAGTGCTTGTTGGTCCTTTAAGTGCACGTGCCCTAGCACAAAACTCAACAAGCTTTTTGTGCTGTTCTTGAAAACAATGGGATCTGGAAGGAAAGAAAGGAAATCGATCGGTTAATCCCCAGGTAAGAAAATGAACATTTTCAATCTCAGCATCAACACAGACAGATTAAGATGCCTGCACAAATGTACAGGGATGAAAATTCCTGCTTGGGCACAAAGGAGCCACCTGCAGCTCTGTCTCTCAGCAGTCTGAAAATTGCAGCTTCCCATTTTGCAGCAAAAGAAAAATTGTCATGGTCAGAAGAAGGAAAGGTGCCATCCCTGTGGTCACCCTCTGCTCATTTGGCTACTCAAGTCAATGCATTAATGGTAGGCCCATGCCAGAAAGAGCCAGGAAACAAATGGGAGGTTTTGTCAGGCTGTCCGCATCACCAGGCTCTGGCTTGGTGACACAGAGAATGTGCCTTTGGCTAGGAGAGAATCACGGTGACCGAGTGTTTCAGCAGCATTGCAGAAGCAGCAGAAGACACTCAGTGGCCTTTAGACTCTCATGCCCACGTTTCAGGCATGTTTCCCAGTGAGAAGAAACTGCACAGGGACTTAGGCTCATCTCTAAAGACCACAGTTTTAGAAACTTTGTTGGGTTTGAGTCTCCTTCGTTCATTTCTGGAAAGATAACAGCAGTTGTCAGATGCTTCTTTTCTGCTCTTAAGGCCATCTCCACAGCCAAAGGACTGGAACCACTTAAAAGCCAAAGGAAAGTGTTGCCTAAGAATAGAGTTTGTTTGGAGTTTGTTTGCATGTGATAAGGCTTGAGTTCCCCCACTGCTGCAACCAAAAGTACAGCAGATGCTGATGTGTTGCAGGCACATTTTTAGGAGGGGTCCTTGGTGGAAGTGGTTCAGGCAGATGGCAATGGGCTTTTGTCCAATGGCACGCAGGACAAGGGACAGGTGAGAAAGACAGTGGGATCAGTGAGTATTTGCTCCTTACCGTGATGGGACTTTGGTTCCAGTAGGGAGGTTCTTGTTCTCTCATTTCAATCCCCACGATTCCGAAAGACCATATGTCCACTTTGGGACCATATGGTTGACCTGTGATGACTTCAGGCGCCAGCCACCAAGGAGTCCCGACTACCGAGCACCGTCTGCTCTGCTCAGGGCTGAGCTGAGTAGAGAGGCCAAAATCACCTGAGGAGAAAGCAAGACACTGTTTCTATTTGAATTCTGTGCAATTAGGAAAGCAAGCCAAAGAATTCCCCAGTAGAAGTGTTTGAAAATGTGCCGTTGAATCTCCTGGCATTGGTGACTTAAAAAATCCCCCCATTTTTTACACTCTCTCCACGGTGGCTTTTTTTGTTTGGAAGCTTTAGACTGTAACTTCCTCCCTCTGGAAGGGACACACACAGAGCAAGGCCACTCCTGACTGCTTGTTCCTTGTCCTACCTCTGTGCGCGTTGCAACTGTGCCCTCAGCTCACAGCGGGTGTCCCTGCACTGCCACCAGCACCATTTAGGGGAGCTGGCTGTCCCGCCAAGCAGCCCCACACCCACATCCCTGGAATGCTGCACCTGACCAAGAATACACTGACCCAGTTTAACAGAACCGTCGGTTCTGAGAAGGATGTTGTCACTTTTCACATCTCTATGGATCACATTGTTTGAGTGAAGAAAATGCAGTCCTTGCAGGCACTGAGAGAGGAAACAGAAAGAGGAGGGCAAAAATGAGTGATTTCATCCCACAGGAAAGGCAACAAAGAATCTAAAAGATTCCCTCTCCCGGGGAATGGGCAGTAATGGCAGAACACAGTGCCACTGAGAGGAAGAGCTTGCTGCTCCAACACTTGCAGAGCAGGACCTTTCTGAGGAAAGGCATGTCAGCTTCTGCAAGAGCACAGCACCTGCTGTTGGAGACTGTCCCCTGCAAACCAGCCAGGATGACTGCTGCTGCAGTGCATGTGCTCAGAAGGGAAGAGCCTTTTGGCTGCACTCCTGTCCTTGTATGCTGAGGCCTGAGAGAAACGAGTCTCTCTCTTTTTTCTCTGCTGATCATTTCAATTCCTACCACCAGCACCTTTGCTTTCACAGGCAAGGAATGCAGTGAAGACAGACTCCAGGCAAACATTTAGAGAGTCAAGGTGGAGAACAGCAAATACAAATATATGAGCCAGAGCGAGAATCTAACAGCAGGAGAGAAGAGTACTGGCACTGAGTACAGGGAGTGCAGGGGCACTGGCAGGCCTTTCATTTGAGATGCTTTTACTTGCCCATAGCATACCAGCAACACAGAACCAAAGGTTGGCACAGGAAATCACTGCAGGTCTGAGCCCCTGTTTCCCAGACAATCCTGCCCAAGGCCTTGGAAACACAGATGGGATTGCTGACCTCCCGACTGATGGCTGCTGCCTCATCTTCATACAGGGAGGTCGTGCTGATGATATCGTTCAGGGTGCCTCTGTCCATGTACTCCTGCACCAGCCAGAGTTCCTCCCTCCAAAAGTAGCTGAAAGAAGGGAACAAGGGTGTGGAGATGAACATGCATGGCTACTTTGCAGTGCAGATGGCTGGCACAGAGACTGATTTAGTACAGTCCTTTGAAGAGTTCTCTTGACAGGAAACAAAGCACGGAGAGATGCATTTCCAGGAGAGGAGGGCATCTTCCCCACCAATCAGCAGTTTGCCAAAAGAATTCCTTTCCATTTGTAAACCAGAGAAGCTCAAGCTATAACCAATCCCAAAAGGGGCTTTCAGCAGCAGGACCCTGACCTGTTTATGAGCAGGCTGAGCTCCAAGATGCCCCTCTCCCAGCTAAGGAAGGCTCCAGCCTCTGCCGTCCCTCCAGCCCTCAGGGGCAGGGCAGCGACCACAACAAGGCTGGCAAAGCCCAAGCATGAGCACTGACAGGCACTGATGGGAAGAAGCCACAGCCAGCCTGAGCCCCGTACAAGCTTTTGCCCCCATTCAGGACACAACAGGATGGGCTTTGAGATCAGCCCCACTAAGGTGTGGATCTGTGCCCTTTTTGTCCCAACAGGTTATTGTAGACACAGAATCCACTGGGCTCTCTTCTCAGCCCCACCAGGTCTTATCTGAGAGCACAGCACTGGCAGCCGTTAAGGGCAAGAAACAGATTCATTGGGTTGTGCTGCAGAATCACAAAGGACTTGATGTGTTTTCCTAGAGACTGGTCTGAGCAAGGCTTGGCCCAATGGCTAGGATTCTAACAGTCATGGGAAAGAGTGGGAATCTGGTATGGAAAAGCACCATGGATCTGAGGAATATACCATGGCTGGGCTTGAGGCTCTCTGCTGAGAAACGCCTGCAGTACAGTTTTATCTGATCACGCCAGTTGGATGTGTCTCTTGGACACATCTTGATATGCACAAAACTAGAAGATTAAATAAAAGTTGTTATAAATATACTGCTTGTTTCTTTGAGGGCACATGGAAAACACCTCATGGTCTCTATTTGTCCTGTAACCTGATGTACTTTCAAAGGAGTTCTTATTGGCAAAAAGATAGCATTCTCTTATTGACAAAATATAGCATTCTTATGAAAATAAACTGCAGATGTAGTAGTGGTAACAGTAACAATCATAAAAATGAAACAAGCAAGACATGTGAGGCAGAAGGGCTCCTTCAGGATGGAGAAAAACAAACTCCACCAAAAATACCCCACAAAACAACAGAAAAAAAAAAAGCAAAAAGAAAACCAAGCACAAACCCCCACCAAAAAAAAAAAAAAAAACACCCAAAAAAACCCAACCAAAACAAAAGAAAACAAAAAAAAAAAAAAACCCAACCAGAAAGACAAAAGTCCAAAGCCACTCCATTTCTGTGAAGTTATTGTTCTCTGATGACTGTTTGGAAGTCAGGAGTCTAAGGAGAATTTCGGAAGATAAAAATTCTGTTCAGTTTGGCCACGAGCACACAGGACTCACCTAGATCATTTGCAAGGTCACAGCCTTCTGCTGATGCAAGAACAATCCCTGCTTCAGCCTTCAGCAGAGAGGGAAGCTCAGGCAAACCCAAGTCAGTCCCAGGTGCCCTCAGAGGCAGCAGGAACACCCAGAGCGCTCTCGCTGCCTCTGAGCGCAGCGCTTCCTCTGGGGAGTCCTAAATGGCCCTGTGGCACCAAACTCAGGAGGAGCACTTGGTACAGCTCTGCTGACACCTGCACACAACACACTGTCCCTCAGCCAAGAAACAGCCCAGACGTACCCAGCATCTCCAGGTGCTTCTCCTCAGTCTGCTGTTCCAGGGAGATGAAGGAACTGCCCGAGCTCGAGTTCCCAGGTGTCACAGAGGAGCTTTCTCGAGGTGATGCTGCTGCGGCAGCAGGTTCAGAGCCCATGATGTGCTGGACCTGGAGCATTTCTGGTGGGCACTGTTCCTGTGCCTCACTCCTAACTTGGGGTCCTTCATTGCCAGACATTCTCTGGAAGTCTTTGCAGGCTGCCCGGTGAGAAGTCAGCAGTTGCACCTCAAGTCAAACAGAACAAAGCAGTCAGACACTACAGCTTGTCCCTGTCAGCCAGGAGTCACTGACGGTGAGGACAGGGAAAGAACAGATTGACAGAGGATACAGACAGCTTGTTTCAGTCTTCCATCTGATCACCATGTTCCACTGTGGAAACACCTCCAGAAACGAGAGCAGGAACAGGCCAGCAGGAATCTATTTGGATGACTGCTGGCCCAAAGGCCCAGAGGACAAGTTTCGCTGTCCAGGGCAGCAGTTGAGATTCAGCACACCAGGAAATGTCCCTCAGAGTGACTGTGATACACACTAGAGCAGGATGGCACTCAGAGGCATGGCCCCACTCCCTGCTGCTCTGCACTGAAAGGCAAGGAGGGCAGAAACCACCAGTTTGGTGACTGCAGTGACTGCATCCCTCTTTCACTCACTTGGTTTTCTAGAGCCTGAGGGAGGCAGATAGCTTTCTCTCTGATGATTTTCATGTCTTCCTCAAGCCTCTTCTCCAATGCCTTGATCCTGGCATCAGTTTTCTGCAGCTCTGCCTGCAGGTATTCCTTGATGTTCTGTTACCAAGGAGGAAGAGGATGCCTTGGGAGTGGAGTGGCTGCCATTCTTTCACTCACCTGGTTGTGTTGATCGCCCCTCTGCTGATCAAGATTCTCCTCTTGAATTCTTCCATGTCTTCCTTGTTCCTCCCCTTCACTGCCATGATGGCACTCTGAACTTGGAGCAGCTCTGCTTGTGGCTCTGCCTTGATGTTCTGTGCACACAAATGCAGAGCAAGTGACTGGGAGCTACCACCAGGCTCAGCTTTTTTCCTTTCTTGCAGCCGCAAAATCACATTGATTCAGCTCCTTCTTTCTGCTTCCCTCCCTACCTCTGCCCCCATTTCAAACCTCCTGTCCCAGGGCTGATCTGTGCAGATTCCAAGGCTCTGTGCTTCCAGTGCCTGTGGGATTCCTGGCCTCCTCAGTCCCAAGAGCTGTGGTTTATGCCCTTCTTCCTGCCCTTCCCTCTGTGCCCTGGCCAGTCAGGCTTACCTGGCCTTTCTCCTTTCTCCACCTGCTGCCCGAGCTGCTCTTCCTGCTCTCGGGCTGGGAACAGCTCTCCCTGAGTCTGGCATGGCATCTCAGTTGAAGCAGTCTGCTCCTGCTCTCTCTCTAGAAGCACCTGCACAGAAAGCAAGACAAGATGTGTTTCAGCTTCCCATATGACCTTTGTGGGCCAAGACTCAAAGACTGCTGGGCTCACACGTTCCCAAAGCACTGTGCTGCTGCTCTGCTGGGTCATTCTCTGTTTGAGGGGAGGCACAGATTCCAAAGTGACCCTGGCCCTACCATCAGGGGCCATCTGGGAGTGAAGCTGCAAGAGCCTCTCAGGCAGGTGACAGGGAAGGTGTGGCATTTCTCAAGGGTCTGGTGATGGCCTCCCTGTGCTTCTGCCATGTCCTGTTTGTCTTTCAGTAGTGACTGACACCCTGCCCTGTCCCACAGCTCCATCCTGGCTCTGCAGGTGCTTTCTGGATGAGCTCACTCCTTGTCAGAGATGCTTCTGGAGTTCTCTTCAGGCCTGCACCAGCATTCCTGCCTTTCTGACATCCACACTCTTGTTAGAAAAGCTGGTCATTCAGGAGATGAGGATGCGTGCAAAGATCTCTGATGGAGGTCACAGAGCCTCTATGGCCATCTCAGCATACGGAGGAGGACCATGGTGTTTCTTCTCCCTCTTTTGTCAACTGAGAATTCTGAGCAGCAGAAACAGAGACTCTTCTAAGGCCCCATTAATGAAGGCACTTACACAGCCCTGGGGATGCCAGTGAAGGAAACCATGTGTCATGTAATGCATGGCATGTATGACCAGAGTCACCAAACACCACTTAAACATGGAATTGTTCCACCTCTCTAGGAGAGGCGGAAATTTACAGAATTAACTGGAGACTTCAGGGCACAAGAAGCTGGAGGATGAAAACAACTCTGTGGGAAAAAACCACAGAGGGGGAAACATCTCTGCCTGCTCAGAATCGGTCGAGGGAACATGTCTCTAATCCTCTCCTGAGAGGGGTGCTGCTTTAGGTGAGCTTTGCACCTCCAACTGCCTTGGACCAGAGCCTAGAAGACTGAATTATGGAAATGTTACATAGATAAATAGATAGATAGATAGATAGATAGATAGATAGATAGATAGATAGATAGATAGACAGGAAGAAAGACAGAGAGATAGATGTCATTACTATGATCTGTCTTTATTGTCCTCTCTGTGTCTCCCCACATCAACACTTGGTGGCCATTGCCATGATCAGCAGCAATCCTGAGATTGCTTTCCTGTTGCTCAATAAACCACTCTCTTGGAGAATGTGGAGCGTGTAGGTCCTTATGGAATGCAATCAGATCCAGAGCACTGCACTGGGAACTGCACTCTTTGTGCATCTGTGCTCGGGCAAGTTCTTCTCTTGGACACGACCACACTGATGGTGCTGAAGTGCCTGGAATCCAAACTGCAGCCCAGCCCCTCCCAGCTCCTGTGATCTCTGAGGAACAGCTGGAATGCAAAGCATTGATCTCCTGCTCAATTCCCAAACACAACACACACTGATTACCTGGGCTGCAGAAAGGCACGGGCACTGCTAATTTTAAGGTGATCTGTAAGGCCATACTGGCTGGCCTAGAAGCACAACAGCTCCTTTTCTACCAAAGTCCCTGCACAGAATGATGTGTTCTCATGCAAAAATACTGCATTCCCCACAAGTGACACCTTGGAATAAAAACTTCAAGCAGAACCATTCCCAGTGCTGTGTAAGGGCAGGAAATAATTCCGAAAAGAACCTGCGTTGGGAAAAGAGAAAATGAATTGAGTCTTCTCCTCCAAGTAAAGCAAAAAATAACAACAAAAAAGGGAGGGGAAGTCCAGTCCAAAAGTAGATAAATATTTCAATGCATTGCAGAGATGCTGAAAACCCCTCAGGAGCCTCCCATTGTCCAGGCTAAAGCTCCCTCAGCACCTCCTCCCTGGCCTTGTGCTGCACCCCCTTTCCCAGCTCTCCTGTCCTTCTGGGCACAGCCCCTCCATGACTTTCTGCTCCGCAGGGCCCACGAGTGCACACAGCACTCCAGCTGTGGCCGCAGCGCTGCCCAGCACAGGGCCACGCTCACTGCCCTGCTCCTGCTGCCCCACTGCTGCTGGCACAGCCACCATGCCCTTGGCCTTCTTGGCCCCCTGGCCACAAGCTGCCTCTTCTTCAGCTGCTCAAGGCCGCCAGCACCCCTGGCTCCTGTTTTGCGGAGAAGAGAAGAAACCTCACAACTTTATGAAAGTTGTAAAGCTCGGTATGTTTATTTACAGCGCTAGACGCATACGGAGAAAATTCTCCTCAAAAGGCATGCGTGCCTCCGAAGACTTTGAGTCTTCTTTTTATCCCCCTTCCAAATGCACATGCATACAGTTTCACAATAAGTTCATACATATTTATCCCGCATGACATTTAGCACCAGTTCTTCTTTATCAAAGGAATTTCTAGGTCGGGGCCAATTGACCTCGTGGTCTTTTCTGTTTTTCTTTCTCTGTCTCCTTGTTGTCTCGGCATACGAGTTTTTCCTTCAGCTTTGGCCTCACAGACTTTTCACCATTGTTAGACACTTCACCTAATTCAGGATGGGTCCCTACTCTGTCTCATTCCCCCCTTTCCTAGGAAATAAGTAAATTCTTTTACTTAATGAAAACTTTCATGACAATAAGTGTCTTTTAATGCTTCACTATGTATGTTTGATAAAGAGGTTAGTACAGTCATTCGTTGAAGTATTCTCCAGTTCCAAATTAACAATATAATAGATAATCCTAAGCTTATCCCAACTAATATTAGTTCAACTACAATAGGGTGGCACAACTTATTAAAGATTCCATTTGCAGTTGGTGACCACCCAAAGATCACATCTCACTAGTGATGGTCCATATTTTATTTTATTCTTTGTAGAACTCTGGTTATCTCCTTTGTATCATTTTGGACAGTAATTAAGGTTTTCTTTCCACTTTCTTGGATTTCTTTCAAGACTTCTAATAGGTTTTGGTGCTTAATTAATTGTTTTACCAATGTAAGGTTCATCCCAATAGGGATATGTGGTAGTCTGTGATACATTGTGTAATTGGCTGTAATCAGCTGGTGGGATGTTACTGGTACCAAATACGAAAAATCACACCCAATAATCTTAACAAAATTACAAATACAGAGATTAGAATGATTTCTACTAGACGGAATAACATCATTGCTATCAATTTGTACAGCAGCACAAGCAGTTCTCAAGCATACACCCCTTTCCAGTATATACGAGCACAGTTTTCTGGTCAGTGACTGGATGAATTTCAAAGTGGCAAATACTCTGTTCAGTGTATAAACACATCTTGGGCACTAACAGTATTGCTTTCACAAATGAATCCCATTTGTTCTCTAGTAATGCAGGATTCTAAGTTTACTGTCTGCTACTTTTCATTCATCTTTTCATGCCCACACTCTATGTTCTGAAGGATAGAGTATTGTTTCTTCATGGTTTAATCTTAGGGCAATGATGGGATGGATAACATAAACAGTGGCATTACGTATGGTAAGCACAAAGGCAGTGGCCACATTAGAAACAGGATCATAGGTGAAATTCACCATAGTCCACCAGGATTGAAACTTCCTTTCAAAATCAATTGCATTGTCTCACTCAATTTTCCGAATTTCAGCTGGAAAATTACCTTCACCCCTTTCTTATATGATCAGAGCTGCTGTTGCTTGTATCCATAACTGTGCTTGTATACAACTGAAAGCTAAAGACACATTATCTTGAACTATACTAAGTGCTTCTACTATCAACTTGTGTTCTTGGACCTCGGCCTTTTCATACTTCTTTACTTTGGCAGTACCTTTGAAATCTGTCACTGGCTAGTTCTTAATGCTAATAGAGATTACTGTAAAGGCTGCTTCAATTTTGTTAGGCTACCTGCTGCAGCAGCCAGTTTCTTCATCAGTATTTCTGAATCAATTCCATTTAAAACTCCTAATCTTGTCCCTAATATGCCAGTTAGATGTTTGTTATGGGGAACAGGAACTGCTTTCTGTCCATGACCATCCCTTCCTGCCAGAGGGATGTGCTGGGCTCATACTGCAAATTCAGACACATTTCACAAGTGTATCTGACAGAGGTTTAGGTCATACTTGAGGCAGATGTTTGTTCTGAAATGTAGAGACCTCAGGGAATCTAACCTCTCCCTCTCTCTCCAAAGCACCTGATTTCCCAGATGTGTGACAAGCAGGAATGTCTCTCCTGGTCTACAAAACCTCACCCACCTTGCCCCTAGCTAAGATCAAGCAGTGGACTGTGTTCAGGACAGAAGATAACAGTATTTGTCAAACAGATGAGAATAAAACTGACTGAAACATATGGGATTTGGCTAGAAAGATTTCAGGTCCAAGCCTCAAGTAAATAATGGAGGGGAAATCTTGAGAGAAGAGTCTAAATTCATCGCAGTGTCTCAGAAGAAACTGGGATCAGGTTTCTGCTACTTGAAACACTCAGCACAAAAGTGATGCTCAAAATCCTACAGCCTGCTGCTGAGCTCTGAGGGAGTCTCTCTCTCTACTTCTTTTAAGCAGCATCTAACTGCCTCAGACTGGGACAGTCACTGATCCAAATCTCAGTAGGAAAAGGGATAGCTCTAAATAAAGAAAATCACCTTCTTTGTTTCGGTTAATTCATCACCTGCAGTTCAGCACCCTTTACCAGCCATTGCCTGGGGGTTCAGCCAACTAGCTTGGAAAATGACTTAAAGAAACTGATTTCTTGGTGCTCCTGGTTTTAGGCACCAGGAGAGCTGGCTCCTTCCTTTCTTATTCTGCTCCTGAGATATGCCTGTTTCTGTGACCATGTTGTCCAGCCCTCAAAGCAAGTTTTTAGGAAGGAGGAGCAGGCTGGTTGCATTTTTGAGATGTTAATTTGCATTATCAACTCCACACGTTTGAGAGACCATTCTGGATTGAATAATAGGTGTTGTTCAGTCACATTCTTTACTACGTTAGGTTCAAGTTTGGAGTTTGGGTAGAGTCTGAACTAGTATGGGGTGTATAAGGCCCCGCTGTGGTAAAAAGTGCAGTGTCTGCTTTGAATTCAAATGAAAGTCTGACAGTAACTCGAGCTCAAAGGCAGGTCACTTCTACAGGCTGTATCAGGGTGAAATGACACCAACAGTCTGATTCACTTAGGTTATCACAGACTTCCTGGTGTTCATATACACCAGGGGAGGTTCAGACACTAATTACATCTGGTCTCTCATAAGCCATCTTATTGATGACCTAGCACTTTACTTGCACTTTACTTTGATTTCTTCTCCTCAGATTCCTTGAAGTGTTCACAGTTCTTGTTCCTGCTATTCTTGCTTTTCACATACTTGATTCTCGTGGATTACTACAGTAGATATGTTTAAATCTTTTATCTCAGAAGGTTTTCCCATGGATCCAGTATACTGATTAAATGCCAGGGACTAAGGCCATTCAGCATTGCTTTGGGTAGAGGTACTCTCTAGTTCTAAAACTTCAGTTATAATTCCATACAAAACAATTCTGTACACTAAAGTATGAGCTACTCCTGATCGCAATATACTCATTTTGCCCGAGTAAGTTTTAGTCTCAGTTCATTGTCTCCTGGTGTCACTGTTGAAGGGGCTTCTGGGCCTTCTTCACTCGAGAGTGATGGATCCAGGCATTCTGCTCCTTGATTTTGATTGCAGTGAAGGTGGTGAGAAGTGCTTGCAGTGGTCTCTCCCACTGTGGTTCCGAAGTCTTCTCTGTAAGAGACTTAACATATACATCATCTCTAGGCTATCTAACTCCCTGCTCCGAGTTCCAGCCACATGTTTCTCAATTACTCTGAGCTGTTTGCTTAATGCCACCATGTAGGTGGACATTCTGGACATTCCTCTTGTATTCTATATGGACTTCTATAAGGCATTCCAAAAGGATTCAGCATTCCTTTAGCTCAAGGTTTAGTTTGAATTCGCAATAGTGCTAGTGGAAGAGCTTGGGCTAGGTTAGATTAACTTCCTGCCCCAGTCTTATGATTTGCTGCTTAATCAAATGATTCATTCTCTCCACCTGGCCGCCTGATTGGGGGCGGTATGGGGTGTGAAGTTCCTAATCTATGCCCAGATGGCTACTAATCTGTTGCACTATTTTGGAAATGAAAGGTGATTCTTTATCTGAGGATATTGTGGCTGGAACTCTGAATGCGTGGTATTATCTCTTGTAAAAATGATCTGGTCACCTCTTGAGCTTTGACAGTTCTGGTGGGGAATGTTTCTGGCCACCCTGAAAATGTATTTATTAATACCAGTAAGTACTAATACCCCCCTTTCCTTGGGAGTTCTGAAAAGTTGATTTGCCACTGCTGTACAGGCCCATGGCCTCTTCCAGTCTGACCGAGTTTTGGCCTGGGGGTATTTTGAGGTTAGTCTGGAGGCAAGGATCACATTATCAGCTCACCTGAGTCATAGTGGCATATAAATTCTTGACAACGATACAACAATTCTTTCAATCAGATGTGTGTTCTAGAAAGCTTGTGGGAATCACTACTTCAAAGTCAACACTTCATTTCAATGCACTCTGTATCACCTGCAGCCTTGGTCATTTTGAGAAAGGAGCCACACTCTATAAAAGGCTTTTAAGTAGTTAGGCCCTGGTGTGTTTTCTAGTGCCCTTCCTTCACTAGTAACCACGAAAATGGGAAAGGATTACTAGCTCTCTTTCAATGGTAGCCCACCCCTTGCAGCTGTACGTCTCTTTTGATTAGCATTATTGTATTATGGCTTACCTTTGAGGAAAATCTGTACCTCACCCTTTGCTGCTTTCTTTGCCTCTCCATCCGCCAGCTCATTTCTTTCCTCCAATTTTAAGCTCACTCTCTGATGTGCCTTAATATGCTTTTTCAGGTAGCTGAATTGCTTCCAGCAGCTGGATTGTCTCTTCTTTCCCTGTGAGGTCAGCAGTCCCCTCTCCTTCCAGATGGCTCCATGCACAACTCTGAATGCCTTTTGCTGTTTCTAAGGCATTGGTCCATGCATTTATCTCAGCATCCTGTGCAGAGGTACCTGTTGGTAAGGGTCCAGACTCTATTACCTCTCTGCAGGTAGTCACTGTGAACTTTGCAATGTCGCTTTCTTGTCAGTGAACGAGGTCTCTGCATTGTCCGGAGGAGTGTCCTTTAGGTCTGGGCGGCTGGAGTAGGTAGCTTCAATGGTCTCTAGGCAACTATGGTGTACTGCTTCTCCTTGATTCCACTGAGAAAAGAAGCTGGGTTGACAATATTAGTCCCCACTATCCCTACATTATCTTGCTCTACCATGGTGGCCTGGTATTTCAGAAACCTCTCTGGTGAAAGCCAGTGGCCACCCTTTACTTCCAGTACTGCAGACACTGTGTGGGACACTAGCACAGTCATTTTTGTCCCTGGGTAAACTTGCGTGCCTCTTGAATGTTCAGCACAACTGCTGCTACAGCTCTGAGGCAACCTGGCCATCCTTTGGCTGTTGCATCTAGTTGCTTAGAGAGGTAAGCAAATACCCTCTGGTATGGACCTAAGTCTTGAGCTAATATTCCCAGGGCAATTCCTTGCGTGGGAAAATAGAAAGAATGCTTTACTTACATCTGGAAGTTTCAACGCTGGAGCTGACATGAGGGCAGTCTCTAGCTGGTGAAAGGCCCGTGTGGCATCTCTTGTCCACTGGAGATCTCAGTTCCCAGTGGCAGTAAGAGCGTAGAGGGGTCTGGCGAACAGTCCATAATTATGAACCCACAGCTGGCACTACTCTGCCATGCCTAAGAAGGTTTGGAGTTCTTTCGTTGTCTGGGGTTCAGGGTTTGGCATAGGGCTTCCCCTTCCCTGCCTTAAAGTCTGCTGCTCCGCACTCACTTCTTACCTCAGGTAGATTACCTTCTGTTTCACTACTTGTGCCTTTTTCTTTGAGACTCTGCATCCTTGGAGTCCTAGGAAATTCAAAAGGCTTACCATCCAGGCTTCTCTCACTTCCCTCGTCTGAGTGGCTACTAGAAGATTGTCCACGTACTACAACAGCCTCCTTTCCTCTTGTGGAGCTTCCTAGGGCTCTGGGTCTTTGCAAGCTGTTCTCCAATCAGAGTGGGGAATTTTGAAGCCTTCAGGCACGTGGACCATGTGAGCTGTGTTTAAATGCAAAAATTTTCTGGCTGGCTTCATGGATAGGGAGGCAAAAGAAGGGCATCTCTTAGGCCTAAAACAGTGAACCGGGTTAGCTCAGGTGTTAAACAAGTTGGTAAAGTCTATGGATTTGCTACCACAGAGTATAAATTCTGTGTTATCTTATTGACAGCCCTTAATCTAGTACTGTCAGTAATTGGGCTGACTCCTTCTTTATCTTATTTTGAGGGTACTACTCAGTTCTCACTGGTTGTGTTCTTTCATTAAAGAATCATTGTTCTACCATGGGGGAGCATCTTTCACTCTCCCTGATACAGCAGAGGTCCATACCCTTGAAAACACTTATTTACTTATTCTAATATCTCCTTACTAATGTCTTTCTTAATTTCAGTGTCTGTTAATGTTAAGCCTAACATCTTTATATTATTTGCCTCCAGAGTAACGTTTCTCATTTGAGAATGTTTAGCAAATTGAGCGAATTGTACAAAAGCTTTTAGGTACACATAGTACACGTGTTACTTTAAAGGTTTGCAAAAGTATGCCTTCTCAGACTGGCCAGTTGTTCATTCTCCACACTACAACATAAACATTCTCCACAGGTACTAAAGCTTTATTTAAAACTGAATATATGACCCTTGTGCCGACAAAAATTCTTCCCTTTTGGGGAGGTCATCTTTACCCCTCTTCCCTTACCTTGGGAGGAGCCTTTAGCAAATCATTTGTACTCATTTTGCGAACTGTGGTTGCTTTGCATTTCAGCATGATAACCTTTGCCTGATTTCATACGTTGCTATCTTATGCTGCATGCTGAACAAGATGTTTGATTTGCTTTCTCTTTGCCTTGTTTTCCTTTTCAAGGGCCAAGACCAGAGGGTGGTCTGATCTCACAGTGTCTTTGCCATTCTGGGTGATTTCTTAAAACAAAAAGACATTTCAGCATACAAAATCTCTATCCCATTTATCTCCTTATTAGAACAGCAAAACAGCAATACCAGTGTTTCTCATAAACACCGCACTGCAATAATACCTGCACATTCAGCTTTTGCCCACAGGCCATTCCCGTGTTCTCTGGGGAGACGGGGCAGCCAGAGCTGTCCCTGTGCCCAGGGAACAGCCACTGTCACCTCACACAGCCTGCTAGCCTCTTGATGTACTAAAGGCTCCCCGAAATTGCCCACAAAGGCAGGCTATTCTGTTTGTTACAGAGAACTTTAAATCTTTACAGCAGATTGTTTCCAGTAAAGACTTACTGCAGTACCAACCGAAGTCTCATAAATCTCATAAGTCTCATTAACTAATTCATCTCATTCATCCCTTCTATATAAACTGTTTTACAAAATATCAGTCTTTTCTAGTTCTCTTCTTGCACAATCTAATTAAGCACTGTGTCTACTTACACTTGTTTTGCTGCTTTGCAAAAAGGCTGTGCTAGTCACAGCCGAAACTCTGATATGCCCGCAGACACAGACACACGCACTCCCCCACCTCCTTTTATCTCAAATTCACTAGAGCCAAGGCTTGAATTACTATGAGGGGGAGAATTCTTGGAATTCCTTTAACTCGCTTTATCAAAGTTAAACATAAATCACCGTACTATAGTTCTCCTATGTAAAATGCTACTCTTGTTGCAACAGAATCTTAAAATCTCCACAAACACCACTATACAATCTGAGAATCAAATTACCACAATACAGCAGAAGAAAATCACCACACAAAATCACTGGGAAAGGGCATATTTCTCAAAGTGCTCACTTTTCTCAACACAACACAGCATACCATAATTCGGCATTTACTCATCAATTTTCCTGGACACAATCAAAATAACAGCACACAGTCTAGAGATCAAGTCCAAACATCCAAGGCAAAGGAACTCTCTGAGCTCATACTCACGGTTAAAATGTACCAAATCTACACAAATCACTACATTCAAACACGATAAATACCATCACTGACATTCCTCCACTCGCTTCTCCGCAGGGCACTTCTCTCCCTGCCCCCGCAGCCTGCTGCAGCCGGCACCTCTGGCCTCACTTGGCTGCTTCAAACACGGGGAGTACTGACCCCCCCCGCACTGTAGGGCACTGTAGATTTACTCTCTTTTATACACCATACACTTATCACTTGCACGATCACAAACACAGTGCAGTAACCACACACATTAACCATACAGCAACGCAGTGTCCGGACATCACACACACACAAACAAAACACACACGGGCTCACCAGTTCTGCTCTATCAGAACTATGAATCCCCAATACACACATACACGGGTTCACCCGACTCACCCCCAGAGCCGCTAGCGGTCTGGTCTACCAGAACGACGAACCCCGTCTCTAATACAGCTGCTCTATCAGCTGAACCCATGAACCCAGACGTCTCTGGGTGGTTTACTCCCTTGCTCTCCTTCCTCCCCCCTGGGGGCCCCTCAGTACATACCGTATTCTCCTCCGCAGGCCAGCGGGTCATTGTCTGTCCTCGCAGGTGGCAAGTTGAGACAAGCGGAGCCCCACCAGGAAAAAATCCTGGGGCGCGCCTTGGAGGTCCGTCCATCCCCCCTGCCCCCGCGGGGACAGAGAACTGCTGGCTGGCTCGCCAAAATGTTTTGCGGAGAAAAGAAGAAACCCCACAACTTTATAAAAGTTGTAAAGCTTGGTATGTTTATTCACGACGCCAGACGCACGCAGAGAAAATTCTCCTCAAAAGGCATGTGTACCCCTGAAAATTTCAGACCTCCTTTTATCCCCCTTCCAAATGCATATGCATACAGTTTCACAATAAGTTCATACATATTCATCTTGCATGACACTTAGCACCAGTTCTTCTTTATCAAAGGAATTTCTAGGTCGGGGCAAATTGACCTCGTGGTCTTTTCTGTTTTTCTTTCTCTGTCTCCTTGCTGTCTCGGCATGCGAGTTTTTCCCTCAGCTTTGGCCGTTTGACTTTTCACCGTTGTCAGACACTTCACCTAATTCAGGATGGATCCCTACTCTGTCTCACTCTTAATTCCCAATACCCATCACCTGTGTTAGACAGTGCACTTCTACTCTAAACTAATCCCAAAGTGCCAACATCACTGCAGAAAATGGAGAACAGGAAGAAGAAGGAGAAAGGCTGGACACGCCCAAGTTCCTCCATCTTGTCCCCATAACCCCCATACCAAAAATCCTAAAATCTCCATTTTCACCCTGTGATTATTTTGTTATAACACTATTCAAACCTCTGTGACTTTCATGTCCTCATACAAAGCTGACAACTTTCTCCAAGGGTCAAAATCAAATCCCCAGGTGTTCTGGGCAGCATGCCAGGGTCTTCGAGCCCCCTGACGGGGTCCTTGGCAACTCTGGACACCCAGAGGGACATACTGAGTCCCGACATGAGAGTACTTTTTTATAGGTAAGTGTATGTAGGCTCCCTGCATTTTTTTGTTACCTGTCAGACTTTTCCAGTGGTTCTGAAAACAGGAGGCAACAAGGACACTATTAAGACTCATCCCATCTTCACTGACACTGCTGTAAATCTGTGGCAACCTGCTCATCTTTTTCCTAAAAGCTTGTCTGGTGAGATTTTTGCTGTCTTGTTGCCAGTGCTGAACTGCAAGAAATTTACTGTGGAAAGGGATGGCTGGGTGGATAATTAGAAATTATGCAGAGGATTGGCACTAACTTTGCTGTAGATGGCTTCTTCTTTCCAGGGTTGTGACATGATATTCAGCCATCATGAGTTACCTGAGATCGTTTGTGCCCACTTCACTGCAGTGATATTAGGGGAAGCTCTGCTGGTGGAGAGCAAGTAGCACAGTATTTGCTGTCATTGTAAGTCCCCAGCGTCTCCTAGAAAATACTACAAAAGCTGGTGTCAATACAAAGACAGACGTATCAGCCAGTCCAGGCCTGCTCCATAAGCCTCAGGTTGAAGACAGAGAAGGCAAACACCTAAGGCAGCAACACTTCACCCAAGTACAGAGGGTAATTTGGGGTGGAAGGTTGAATTCTGATCAAAGCTTTATTTTTAAAAGGTTTGCAGTTGCTCTTCCTTTCTGGGTCAGTACTTCTGACTTTTCAGTAAAGTGATGTCCTCACAGAATTGCTTTACTGCATGTATTTTGCAATCAATGTTATTAATATGAAAATGGCTATTTTGAAAACATGATCTTATTAAGTATCATGAAGCCATTCTTAGCCTGTATATGTGGCTGTCACATTTGGAGAGGAGGAGGAGGTTCAGGTCAAGTGGTGAGGAAAAACACCCAGTCTTCCAGTATTGAGATCCATCCCTCTTCTCAGTTTGCTCCACTCTTGTTCAAGAACAGCTGAAGACAATGGCCGAGGCCAACAAGAATACCATTCTATACATCTGCATCGTGTGCATGTTGCTAGTCAAGTCCTTTGTGTGTCAGGGATGCAGATGTCATCAGAGGAAAGCCAGCCCTGATTCTGACTTTTCTGGCTGTCAGGGTGAAGACTGCTGTAGGGTTTTTAACCTGAAAGATTTTCCATGTGACTGGAGATTCACCTGGGAACTCCAAGCTGAAGACATGAAATTCCCACTACTGTTTGCTCAAAAGGATAAAGACTGGGGGAGCTGTCTGTAGTCTGTAAATGCAAATCAACAACTACCTACATTCCTTTGTATGTTCAGCCATGCTCAGTTAAACAGGAGAAATCAGCTGGACAAGCCTGGGCCATGACATGCCCATCCTTTTGGAGACCAAGGATACTCCAGTTCATAAACAGAGACTTTCTAAAGACTGGGCCATCTTTTTATTCGTTAACATGATGAGTTCTGCTTTTTCCTAAACAAAAATCTTCTCGCCTGCAGCAGCAGGTGAGGACTACCCCAAGAATGGGTGCAGCCTCACTAGCAGCGCTGCAATCTGGGGTGCTCAGACCTCTTTTGCAGCACAAGTTATCCCAGCTGTGAGCAGGCATGGGACAGAGGAGTGGTGACAGGCTTCTGGTGAAGCCATCAGGTGCCAGTCCCCATCATATTCCTCTGCCAAGGACACTGTGCCCTGCCCCACTCCCAGGAGTCTCAAGCATCCTTGTGGTCCTCAGGGATGCTGCAGCTTTGTTCCCCCTCTATGAACTTGCAGAGTTAGATCCAAGTCACACAGAGCCTCATGAGTTCATATCATAATTTTTGACAGGCATAACAAGCAGCTTTCCAGCAACTAAAATTTATTGGATTGATGGCTTTTTTATTGTAAAATTGAAGTCTTTTTACACTTCAAGGTGTTGTGTTTTTTGATTCTTTCCTGTTTGGAGTAATGACTTTTTTAATTTTGATTTGGTTTTTAAAGGAGTCTGCACCAAAATGACAGCCAAAAATACACAGGCCTAATAAGTATGTGGACATTATGCATCCTAAAGGCAGCTTACAGGAAGAGTGAAAATGTGACTCAGAATAAGGATGTGCTTGTAAAACATCTGTCTCAGCCCACCCTCATCAGCAGCACTCCTGCACGCTCTGTCAACCAGCAGCAGCCCCCAGGCCGAGGGGAGGCTCCCCAGCACAATTCACCCCATGCCCCCCATAGCAGCGTTCCTGGGGCTGCTGCACTGCAGAGCTGACCCAGGCAAAAATGAACGCAAATTTCAGGGTTTAAGAGGTGACAATTTGTTGAACTTCACTTGAAGGAGAACAGAAGGGCAGAAATGGCTCAGCTGTTCAATGAAAAAATGCCCAAGAATTCTCAGGAATGGGGACTCAACATAATTGGCACAGAGAGGATTCAGGAATTTGTAGAATACTCTCCAAGGAAGAAGGCCCAACTTGAGTGTTCCCAAATGTTATCTACCCTCAGTCATTTTCATTTTTCCCAAAAGAAGATTCTGGCATTGCTGGCCACACCTCTACACTGTCAGCTGAATATATTCCTGACAAGAAACTTAGGAAAGGGTCTAGACTTCAAAGTCCCCATAAGTCTGTGCAGAAATTAACATTCGTATATCTCTAGAAAGATGAGTTGTGACAGAGTAGTTTGGAGAAAAGTACAAAACTCATAGACATCCCTTTGGAGACTCTTGAACCCAATTTCTCTTTAAAACCCATGGAGAACCTTTCCTCCAACACTTCTCCATGTGTTTTACAAAACTCTTGCAAAGATCTGGATATTCCTTGGCCCACTGTCAAGGTGGGGCCATGAATTACAAGCAGTCCTGAGAGTTCCTTCAGCTGACACCTTAGAGCAGCCCATGTGCACTCCTCTGTAACCCTCCAGAACAAGGTCATTTGGGGAGGGGTTTGTCCAAACTTCAATGCCTTTGATCACTCAGGCAAAGAGTTTGCCACAACAAGAAAGGTCCAAAAACGCACGTCCTAAACAATTTCCATCTGCCACAATCTTTGCCTAAAAGGAGCACAGCTTCACAGTAGAGGTAGTGGGTTTCCACCCTGTAGTGATGAATTGATTTCAGTGGACAAACTTAAGACTTGAGGAACAGAATTGACCAGGAGAAACCCACTCCAAATATAATACAAGCAACAACAGGAGAAAGAATTACAAACAGTGAGAAATCTTTATTGTTAATGTTCAACACTATCATCTTTCAACTTCTTAAACTTACTAAACTTCTTTGAATTAACTCTACGCTTTTAACAAATAACCTACTGCTCAGTGCTAAAGGAGCCTACTGTACAATACTAACTTAAAAAATCCTAAAAACCTAATCTTCTAGTTGAAACAAAAAATCCAGGGTTTGCAAATTTCAGGAGGCTGAAGCAGTTGTCTGGTGCCAGTACTCCACTTACAGCTGGTCAAATTCAGAAATGCGGCTCTGAATATGGGCCAGCTTGTGGTGGAGGTACAGGCACCTGCTTTTCATTTCAGAGTAGCTGGGGCTACCCTGTGAAGGAGAAAGCAAAGGAAAATTAGGGCATGCAAACACTTCTGCAGAGTCTACACTCTGATGTCCTTTGCTTTAGAAAAGCCTTGAGGCAGGCTCAGCAGTTACCTTGGCCCTGCAGCTCTGGTGTCACACGTACCTGTTGTAACTGCTGATAATCTGCTAGGATTCGATGATGCAGTGCCTACAAGAGAAAGAAATGAGGAGTATTTCACCACCACTATGAAATGCAAACATTGGTAAAACACTAAATGTTCGCTCAGTCTGACTCTAGACATTTTCTTCCCTGTCAGCCACCACTCTCCTGGGAGATTTGCAAAAACAAATTTCTCTCTCCCAGCATCACCAAAGATCTGCAATTAAGACTCTCAACAGGAAACTGAAGGAGCTCATGCTCTAGGACTCTGCTTGGGACACCTCTCCCCTTACTGCTCCTTCACAGACAGCTCAAAAAAGGCAGTTTGAGGCAGGGTCTTGCAAAAATCAGACCCAGCCCAAGCAGTGTCTGAACATATATGCCAATTCTACAGATTCACGTTGTTTCACCGAGCAGCTCCAGGGAATCCAAAACACTGCTGTGATGATGAAGCACAGTCTTCATGGTTTTGTCCTTCTTTACCTGATAGGATTCAGAGCCTGGAGCCAGAGACTTCCATTGCTCCTGAAACTGTCTGAACTTCTTCATGGTCGTGTCAATCTGAGAATGTAAACTCCGGTATTCCTCATACTCTGCATTGAAGTCGCCCTTGTAGCGCTGGCGTTGCTCCAAGGAGACAATGGCTACGTATTTTCTAAGGGAAAAAATGAGGCCATTTTTCCATGAGTGAACTCTAAGAGCTCATTCCAGTATGTTTTAAGTCCATAAAACACGTGTGTAATTTTACACCAAGCACTGGGTAATGTCAAACACAGACACCCAAGATTTGAGTCAGTTACTCTGGGACTGACAGTTTCTACTTTCAAGCTCATGCCCTTCAAGAGAAGGCATTCAGCCAACTCTAGGAATTTGCCACATTTCTAGGACACTTAGTTACTAATAGTTTACATTGTAGAGGTTTTCTTCACTAGCAAGTGGAGCACACTGAGAAAACATTTGCCCTCATTTCAAATGTCAAAGGACAAACGAACCCAGCAGCTTCAGGGAGAGGAGATATATTACTGAAGTATAACCTCTTCTTATGTAGGAAAAACTCAATTTAGTTCCATTAACTTGATAAAATACAACTGTAAAACATTTTTAAAAGGGACTGCATTTGTGCAGTTGAGCGTTTCAAAGCTCAAATTTGAAACGCTCAACTGCACAAAGAATTTTGAGCCACATTCTGGTCTAACAGCAAAGCAGAGTTAATGATAATATTTGATTCTTCAAGCGGACAGCAGTTTCATCACTCATCATGGAACTGAGGAATTTGTAATGCAGCCACAAAAGCAAACTCTATATCAGCCTGAAACTACAACTACTACCCAAACAGCATCTGCTTCTAAGGAGGACAAGACTCAATAAGGCTTAAAGCCACTGATGGTCATCAAAATTTCTTCATTCCCTTCTCCATCAAATCTACAGGCATGAGGTTTATCATGCTCATGACACAAATCCAAGATGAAGTGGCAATGAGAACAGCAGATGTCATTTCCCAACACTCTCACACCAATGCTTCTGCTCCTCTGAGCCTGTAGACCTATTTCTTTTTGGATGACAAAACCACCTTTCATATGGGAATAAACAATTCAAACCATCCTGAGATTCAAATTTACAAACAGTAAATCCTCAACAAAAGGAAATTCAGTCCCAGGACAGACAACAGCTTGTGCCAAGGATGCATCCCAGGCCAGATATACATAAATAGAAGGGTAAGTTCGAAAAGAAAACTACAGATGCCTTGCAACATTTTGGGAGGCACCGGAGCAATGTGAGCCAGGGCCCTGCCGCGCCTGCTCCAAAGGCCGCAGCTGCCCCAGAGCCCCAGAGCTGCAGGAGGCCTGACTGCCCTTGCCAACATCCCTGCTCTCACACAAGCTGGCAGCAAGTTACAGTCTTTTATACCCCACACACACACACACACACACTTCTCCCTCCCCTCCTGCACTGCAAATTCGATGAGGGGATGCAGCAGCACTGCTGCAGCTGAGCCTGTGCAACTGCACTGCAGGAAGGGAGGGCCCAACCGGGCCTAACCCACCTCCGTGTTCATCTCTGCTCTGAGCCTTCCAGGCCCAACTAAACCTGCTCTAACTCATCCTTTCAGCACAGGAAATAGCTTGACGCTGCACACCATTGATAGGGGCCAGGGTGAATTGTTCTTTTACTCACCTCAGGTAGTCTGGTTGGTTGCTTGTTGCAGAGCATGTGGAAGCAATGGAAGTCTCTTTGCTTGGTCCTGCAGGAAAGCACAATTTTGGCACTCTTCATCACGAGATCATTAAAAGGCCAAAAGATCCCACTTGGACAGTCTTGAAAAAGTCTTTCAGAGTCTTTCTCTCACAGCTAATTACTCACAAGAACAAACAACTTATAAAAATAGAACAGACACGACTTCCACAGTATACAGTGCTTAGAAGTAGACAGAGGGAATGGCCACTTTGTGCATTCCCACAGCGTTAGTACCAGTTCAGTTTTTCATCGTTGAAGGCATGAGGTGCATCTGCACAGCCATTCAAGTCATGCAGCAACAGATACAGCTTCCAAAGACAACAGCTTGAGAAAAATCATCATCAAGCTTCCAAAAAGAAATATAGAAGAAATCAGAAGTTCTTCTCATGCCATGTTTTATCCCCACTTCCCTGCCAAATCCAGAGGCCCAAAGTTCCAATGAGTGCCTGCACTCTTGTCAGCAGGAAAGCCAATTCCATTCTATAGGGCTTACTGGCACTAAGGCTCCAATACCCTACAGACAAAACCCAGTGCTCCTCATTAACGTGGCAGATGGGGTTGCAAACAGCTCTGCACTTGGGAATTGCTCTTTGCCTCTTTGCAAAGGGATTCGGCAATGCCTTTTTCAAAGGCATTTAGGAGGCATAACTTCGAAGCCCTCTTTTCAAAGAAAGGTTGAAGAATTACGGTGATATTGAAAAGAGTTGACATAAGGAAAAGTCAGCTGAAACAGGAAGGAACAATCAAGATCATGGTAATCTCTCTCTGCTTTCCATTTAAGGTTTTGTTCCAAGCAGGAAAAGCCACAAGTTCCTTTACATTAACTAGGAACTTCCATTTGCCATTGGTTACACAAAGTAATCTTGTGAAAACTCAGCCATTCTTGACAATATTTAAGCTACATCAGCTTCAATTCTTGAGGAAAGAGCTGTTGTGTGATGTTCCACTTGCTTTTCTTGATTTTCCTTGTATAGCAGAAGTATATAAAGAAGTGTAATAGTGGTCATAAAACAGGACAGAAATACCAATAGTCATAGTATGTTCAATACAACTTGGAAGAACAGTTTTGCTGTGAGCATTTAATTTCCAAAAGTGCATTTGCTCTCATGCCTCAGTCCACATGAAAACTTCAGCCTAAGCCCCAACTTGAAACACGAAACAGATTTTTCCTTCACCAACCGGGCAGAATTTGGAAACTTGGCTCCCGAACAATGCTGTTCACATGAGTTTAGAGATTTAAGCAGAAATCCTTTCAAAGGCATCCCAAGGATTGCAGGTAGCGTGTCTATGTCCAGAAGAAATGTGGAAAGACCATCTCAAAGCACCTGTCTCTACAAGCACACCACCACTTGCAAGAGGCATCTGCACACTCCAAACCTACCGCCCAGTTGAAGCCAACTTGTCATTTGCAAGCTCAACCTCCAAAAGAGGCAACCCACAGATTTAACAAAGCAACTGAACTCTGCCCTGCTGGTTGTGTCCCTGTCATCAGAAATCAAGTGTTCTTTATGCATTTCTGTTTTGCTTTTCCATGTTGTTTCCAATCTGTACCACTTCCACAACTTTTGAAGAAGGAAATTCTGCAGCTGGGATGCAGAGGAAACTTCCAGCCCAGTTCAAAGTAGAACTCCAGGAAACCACAGCCCAGGTTTTGTAGCTTTTGCAGTTTCCATGAAAAGGCTGAGTTCAATGAACAACCAGGGATTCATTGAGATTTGATCAACAGGTTTCAGCAAAGGAGTCTGCAATAAATATGTGACAGGTTTCTGCCTTCAGCAGGCAGTCTTGAAAACCTGCTGATGGAAAAAGTGCTGTCTCAGTCAACACTTGTCATGTTACTAGAAATCAGAGGATAACAAAAACATCCATCATTCCATTTGGTTTCTAGTGTCTGCCTCTTCCTTTTACCAGATTCTCCCAATAGCATCCTATTTCATATTTCTTTGTTCTTCATTGGTTTTGTAGAGGGAGAATTTCTGAAAATCAAAGTACTTTTAGAGAAGGTTCCAGCAGCACAGGTTCTTGCCTTTGCATTTGCTGTCTTTTAAACCAAGAGTTACAATGTAATATAAGGGCAGAAAAGAACAAGTTTCTGATTTATCATGACTATACAGCACAGAGAATGGTAGAGCAGTCATATAGAGCAGTGCCTTCATGTATGCAGTGCCCACATTCAATGAACCCTTTTCAAAAGCTGCAAGAGCAAAATTAACTATTTCAGAATGCAGTCAAAGAAGGATTTTCCCATACGATAAGCCATCACAACAGGAATTGGAGAGAAGCACAGATGGCAAGAAGAAAAGCACTAAGACTTGACCTAGCAGAGCTGAAGGTTTGGAATTAGGACACCAGACAAAAACCTCCACAGTAGAGACCGTGAGTAAGAAAAATCACTGCTTGCCTGGCTTCTAGCCCAAGATGTGGGGAGAGCTGTGACCACCCTGTGGATACCCCAATCTTGGACAGTATAAAGGTGGCACCTCCAGAGAGACCTGGGGATCCCCACTACAGACAAGACCATGGGTGGAGAAGGAGAGGCTGGAAAACAGAGAGTCCATAGTGTGATGGTATCTCCCTACTTGATGTCTCTCTTTTCCTCTCACCCTGCCTCTCTTCTCTCATTTCTTTCTATCTCCCTAGTTTGCATTTCCTCTTCAATAACATTTTTACTATTGACTGTGGAAAAGAGTCATGCTTGCACCTTAATTTGGGCACAAGCCTCTCTCAATAACCAAATCGTTACACCACAGTTATCCACACAGGAGTCAAGAAAACCAGCACATCAATACCTTCCTCGAAATCCAAGCGGTGCCACTGCTTCAGCCTCCCCAGTTCATTTTTCTCCTCGTTTGAATTGGGGATCTCCTTCTGCTCCCTGGCAGGTGCTGGGACCCTGGAACTCCGAAATGTCATTATGGGTTGCACCACTTGAGTGCAGGGGGAAATGGAGCCAGCACTTGGAGACATGTCCAAAGGGGAAAGAGATGTGGAGGGAAGAAGGAAGGAAGGAAAGAGGCCACGAGCTGCTGGCTGGACATGACTGGGCTGGTGGCCAATTCTCCTCTTCTTGCTCGTCACAGGGCTGGTAATGTCAGAAGCTAGAGGCCGTTTCTGCAACAATAACAAAATAATTCTTTCATTAACCTATGATCAGGATCATCTTTTGCTCCCATTCTTAAAAAGCAGCATTTATGAACATGCAAAGGTTGAAAACACATTTTTCTTCACTAAAAAGAGCATTCAAACCCAGAAGTACTGCAGGTAAATACCAGCTCTCATTCCCACTTTCCCATCTTAGCACTTAGCAAGTCCTACTTCAAGTCTGTCGCTAAAATGCTTTGGGAGAAAGACATTCCCTTCGGGAGCTCCATCAAAGGCTTCCCCAAAAGGGAAGGTCCTGAACATTCCCATCACAGCTTTTACACCGGCATCGTCAGATAAAATTTACCATACAGTCTAGAATGTTCAAAATGCACAAAATACCTGAGCATCTCTCTCAGAAGGCCCTGGAGATGTCGCTTGCCTGGTGTTGGTGGTGTTCTGAGATGGAGCTGATTTTCTGTATGGATGGGCCAGTATTTCATGTTAAAAAGCCTAAATATCAACTGACATATTCATTTACTTACAAGAAAAGCAGAGTCCTTCAGTGTCAGGACTCAAGGAAACAGCATGAAGCTGAGTTAGGGGAGCTTTAGGCAGGATATCAGGAAAACATTCATGGCCCAGAGGATGCTGGAGCACTGCAACAGGCTCCCCAGGCCAGTGTTCACGGCAGGAGGCTTCAAGAAGTGTTTGGACATCACTCTTGGGCACATGGTGTGATTCTTGTGGTGTCCTGTGCAGGGCCAGGATCCTTGCAGGTCCTTGCTACCTCACCATATTCTAACAATCTAAGCTTCATTAACCAGGGATGTTTTATTTTCCTATCTCTGAAAGACTGAACTTACCCAGAAAGTATTAACTTCAAATTCTGTCTGTCTATTTCAGTGTAGCCAGGCCAATCAGTCTGAAGGGTTTGAAAGAGATGTTCCTTCAGACTGAAGGAATTATCCTTTGCATTCCACTTGGCTACCTACAGGCAGACATGTAGGAAAACAAATCTTTATTATGCTTGCTGCAGGCAAACTACAGAAATAGGATTGCTCTTTAACAGCTGCTTGTCAGAACCCGTTTCAACCAATTGTATCATTTCATACAGACCTTGATTATTCCTCTATCACATGAGTTTTAAGCCATATTAATGTTTCACCAATTGGAAAAAACCAAGTAACTCCGTTCATTTCTAGCAAGAGTTCCTTTGAAAACAACACTGAGAGCCACAATGTGTAAGGAGAGGGGGTCAGGCCCAGGTCCCTCATCATGTGGCTGAGCCAGGGTTCATTCCAGCAAAGTCCTGCCATGAGAAGGCCGTGCACAGGCATTGCTGTATTCCTTTGAAAAGAAATGAGGTTCATATCTTTCTCAAGACACATACAAAGTCTAATCAAAAAGATAAATTTAGGTAGTAAAACCTCAAGACCTCTGATATCAAAAGTGTTGGTTTAGACTTCATCTGCTGACACCTTCTCAGAGTTAAATAGAAAAGCACTTTGAAAAACCTCCATCAATTTTGTTTTCCTACATAAAGAGGAAATGTTCTTATTTGGTATATCGATATTGACGTCATTCAGAAACAGCCTAGGAGAACAGGCAATATATTAAAAGGAATGAAAGAACCAATGCATCTTTCCATGCATGTGTATCCGATGGTGGGCTATAATAAGGAAAGTCCAGTGCAGTTCAGAGGAGCACTTTCAATGCATGTGCATCCTATTGTTGGCTGTAATAACAATGTACCAGAGGAATTCAGAGTAGCACTGGAGAATTTACTGAATAAAAGCATTCCAGGAACATGGAGATTTAATTCACGTGACAGCAAACAAACCCTCTGCTCAAAGTTTGGCTACCATCTTTATCATGGAGGATGTGCCTGGAACACCCTGGGAAGGCAATCCCCACAGATCCTGAAACAGTCACCAACTCTGTTCAAATGAAATACTGGCCTCTGCAGTTCCTGAACTCCTCTGCTCTGGAACGCCTCCCAAGAAATTTTAAGTGCCATCACAAACCATTTCACACAATGAAGGAACCCCTGTGAAGTTACTCCCTGAAGCAGTTAAACAGTGCACGGAAAAGAAAAAATAATGGAATAAGGCATGAGGAGCAACAACATTACAAAGTGTTACTCATTGCTAGCCATTCTAGGAAAACAACAGTGCCCCAAAAGTTTTGAAGTTTTCTTTCTTTTTGTCACAGGGACCTGCAGCTTGAGACCTCTGGATGAAGCTGATGGAAGAACATAACAGGGAGCATTCCCTAACTTGTTCATCGGTATCTAATTTAAAGAATCAGAATTTAAAAAGACAATTAGGAACAAAAGAACAGCATGGTGGAAATAATGCTGGCACAAACTGCACAATCTCACCTGCTGAAGGATCTTTGCAAGGCTGCCCTTGTCCTTTTGCATGACTCCATCTCTCTGCAAGCGAGCGAGCAACTCTGGCTTCTTGTAAGCCCTCAGAGCAAGTAAATGAATCACCCTGTCCCTGTAGGGTCGGCGATAAACAGTGCTGCAAGGATTCTCTTTCCTCTCTGCAGGCTTCATAGGCTTTGTTCTCTTGTACACAGGGGAAGGGCGTGAAGTGTTTGGTTCGCCTCTTCTCACATCTGCTGGTTTTCCCAAGGGAAAGGAAAAGAGAAAAAGAAGTTTCAAATGGGAAGATGGCAGAAGGGAAAAGAGTTGATTGAAAATGATGATGGAAATCTTGGAGACAGAGCTGCACTTGCATATACTTGTGGATCCCTTTGAACTCATATAATCTCTGACTCTGTGACAAAGCCCAGTCCCTAACTGGTACTGTATGGAGCATGTTGCAAAGGCACCCTGTACCCTACCAGCAACCAGTCCTGTCTCACCTGAGTTTCTCTGTGCCAGCCCAAAGCAAAATTGCCACCAAGTTCCACAACTGACTCACTACTGCCAGTCCTCACCTGCCAGGTATTTAAAGTTAAATGTTCCCTTAGGATCTATGTCGACCACACCAAGAATCACACAAATCCTCAATCACATGTGAAACAGAACATCCCCAATGAGAAATTCAGAAGTTGAGTTCTGTCTCTCCAAAAAGCCACCATGGTGCTGCCTAAAATGCTCAGCACAAGGCTAAGGCAGAGCAAGAGCTGCACTCGCAGGGGCAGGGATGTCCCTGCGGGCAGGTGACTGCAGCCACAGCCAGGTCAGAGCCTGCTTTGCTCAGGGCACCTGGCTGTGCCTGGCTCAGCTCCCTGCTGCAGGCAGCAGCACTGAGTGCCTGGAAGGGGAATGTGCACCTGGTGTCTGCCTGGAGCCAGGCTCCTTGGGGAAACTGCACTCAGAACAGGTTAATACAAATGGCACCACCTAAACACATTGTGCTTTGAGGGGAATGTTGGAATCTGTGGGAAAGATGACATCAGTATCTTCCTTTCAATTTCCTTTAAAAGAACCCAGTGTAGTATTGTGGTAACATCACTTACTAATTACCAAGATGAAAAATTAAATCAAGCATGGTTTTCCATATTGATCTTATGAAATTTTCTATGCAACTTTCTCAAGGTCACTCTATTTCAATTTCCCAATTTAGTTTAATGGATAATGAAAGTGCCTAGTTCTTCCAATACCAAAACCTTAGGTACCAAGTTTTTGAATTTAAATGCATAAGGTGGTCCAAACCTTGACCTCCATGCTCCAAATTGCAACCCATCAAGCAGTATGGGAACAAGGAAGGACTGGCAGGCTTTCTATGGGGAAATAAACCAGTGTCTGAATGCAGTGACAAGAGACTGCCAGGTTCACATGAGGCTGACCTCAACTTCCAGGTTTAAGTCTCTGAACGCTAGAGATTGCCTGTCACAACAATATGCTGCGAAAAAGAATGACGAAGTTGAAAACATTACGGACATTGAGCAAAAGATGAAAGGCAGCCATACCTCCAAGTGGGTTACACGATTTGACATCCTGTACACTTCCATTTTGCCAGGCCTCACTGGCACTTGGCTAAATAGGGAAAGAAATTTTCTGTAAAAACTTAAGCCTACCCTCTCCATTACTGCAAATTTCTGACACCCTTATTTTTAAACAAGAGCTGTATTTGCAAAGGTTTGCTGTCACATCACCAAAAAGGGCTGCTTTGACACAGCTCTCCCTCTGAAATGAGCCAGCTACAAAAGTACCCTGAGAGAGCCACCCTCACTCAGCCTCTAATGCAGTCAAGCCTTCAAGCAGCAAGTCATCCTTTCCCAATTGCTGGAATTTATAGGCACAGGCTTCCCTTAAAATCAAGTGCCTGAGTACAATTGACCTGGCCAGCTTGACTCAGCTAACAATCCTGGTGAGAGTGGTTCACAAAACAATCAAGAATCCAGGGCAGGACCAGCACTGGGATTCATTTGGCACTACAGAAACACTTCACAGAGTCAGCTCTGAGAACAATTTCATCTGCACAATCTGAATTTCAACTCTCAACATGCATGAAAACCCTTTCTCTTTTCCTCAGCTCTAGAAATAATTGTTTACCTAGATATGAAATGGAAAGAGTTTGTCAGATGTAATGAAATTTGGGTTGCTTGGCTGAACTCATCATTTAGTACAGAATATGTTGCATTCCATTGGAACTCAACAGTCATTAAAATGTTTTTCAACCTAAGTACATTTTTTAACAAAACTAATTTCTGCCATCCAACAGCTTCATTCTGGAGGCAAAATTGGCTGAGATAAAATCTAAATGGCTATGATAAATGGATGGAAAAATGTGGACTAATTAGCATGAGAAGGGAGATATCAATCTCAAATAGATGGTAGAATAGTATTTAACGAAACGGTACATTAGAACCAAAGAAAATTAATTAATTAATTTCTTTCTTTGGCAAAAAATTAATTTCTTTCTTTGGCAAAAACGTATCAATAAGTGGAAAAGCTTCGAAAATGGTGTGTATGTGGCTGGAGTTCTCTACTATGCATCACAGCAAGAACTGGAGTAACAGGTCCTTCCAATAGTAGAAAATACTGCTAGAAGGTATCCTTTATTGGACATGTTCCATGAGTGCAGTACAAACTTGGAACCATGAGAAATCCATGCATTTTGGCCATGAGCCGTGCCCAGAGCATGAATTTCCTGACTGGCAAAACATGGAGAATATCTGACTTCCAAGGCCACCTCCTCCTTGTCATCCCTGAGAGCCACTTCCATCAGAGACCCTCCCAGTTCCACAGACACCTCCTCCGTGCCATCCCTGTGAGTCGCTTCCCCCCGGGCAGCTGCCCCAAAGGGCCCTTGGAGCACCAGAGGGGCCCCAGCCCTGCCCAACAGGTCCCGCGGGCTCAGCAGCACCTGACACCAACACCATGGCCAAGCCCCCGCCCGCTGCCGACCCGCAGAGCCCCACACCTGCCCCTCACCTGCTGCTCCTGGCACCTCTGGCTCACCCTGACGGGCATGGCACTGCTGGTGGGGGCCCTGCGGGACGCAGTGCGGACTGGGGCCCTGCGGAACTCACTGGATCCTGCCCAGGCCCGCAGCTCCGCCATCCCGCTCTGCCTCGGCTGCTCCCGCTCCCACACACACACACTGATCCTGTTGAAAATCTGAAAAATGGAAAATACTTTTTAGGAAAATGTGTTCTTGCATGTTTGGCCTTTCAAGGCTGATCAACAAGAAGGGAGATGATTCCCATGAAACAAGAAGTAGCCAACAAGCTGGAAGTGATGGCCAGGCCATGAAAAGGCCTTGGTGACTTTTTGGCTGAATTGCCATGGTGAGGTGCAGGGCCTGACAGGGTTCAGTGACCTCAGACACAGGGCAGGTCAGCAAGGTTTGGGGAGAAGGATGTGCCACTCATGATGGTGGACACAAAGAATACAGAATTTATGGGTACAAGGACATTTGGTAGAACCTACTAGAAAAGGAACAAACTGATAAAGCCAATGCAGCAACTGTGGTGTATCAGCTCTAGCAGGGTAAAAGGCCATTCCAGCAGGGGCAGACCATGGCCACCCACTCATGAAACCTCTCTCTAAGAAGAAGGGAGAGACTGAGCATACAGACTAATGAGCATGAGAAATGAGAAGATCATTTTCCAACAGCAGAAAGAATACTCCTTATGAAGAGAACTAGGGGACTAGCAAGCATTGAAGACTAATTCCTTTCTTGGCACAAATGTATAAATACTCAAACATTCTGGGTTCTCCTGCTGCTGGATTTGTGAATTTGTCCCTGAGCCCCCCTTTCTGCACAGATCTGTAAATAATTACCTCCACTCAGTGGGTGGATCGGGCTCTTGAACAACGGGTGCTGGAACCAGCCAAGGTGGAGCAACACTCGCTGTGGCTCTGACACCCCCGCTCTCGCTGCAGCCGCCCAAGGCTCTGAGCGCTCCTGCCCTGTGCCCGTGACAATGGCCACGTGTCCTTGGAAACGGGGAGTTCCATTGCCAGGCTGGCCGGGATGTCACTGAGGAGCGGGACGTGACACAGTGGGGGCAGAGGGATTTCACAATGGGCACAGGTAAGGAATGCCCCGCCCTGTCCCATCACTGGCTCTGCTCATTTCCAAGTGCAGAAAGGGGCACCCCACCAACCCCAGCAGCTGCAGCTCTGCAAACCAGGGCTAATGAAGTGTTTCTGCACCAAAGTGCTGCACTTGGCTCTCTCTGAGGCAAAGGAGCAGCTCAACACCTCTAACCAGGGCAGCAAGGTGCAGCCCTGCCAGCTCTGGGCCATCCTGTCGTGGGCCTGTCAGTCTGTGAGGCTTCCAGCACGCACACGGTCACTCAAATATCATCTCTTTGACACAATGCCCTGGCCTTTCCTCATCCCGGTCTCCTCAAAGGAAACAAGCCAGCAGCATGCCCAGGCCTCCACGTGCTCTGCAGGAGGAGCTGACCCAGAAAGGCCAGGGAGGATCATGAACACTATTACAGTTTGCTGACAGTAGTGCTGACTGCAGGTGGCCATTGAAATTACTGATGCACCTGGAAATAGTGTTTTATGCTTAGTTTATGATCGTTTGACTTCCATTTTCCTCGTAACCAAGATTACTCCTGATTTCAGTCAGCTAGCACCAATGAAGCTGTTTTCCGGTTGATACAGGGAGAGGGAATAAAAGCATATCATTTAAAATGATTTGAATATTACCACCCAAAGCTTATTTCCCATATCACAAAATGTTGTCTTTGTCTTCAGGATCATGTCCATATCTGCCCCTGTCTCCTCTGTATGCCACACTCACAATGATAGTATAGTTGGGGCTAAGAAAGGAAGGAAGTAAATTGTAAAACACCAGAAGTAAGATGTATAAAAGAACTCTGTCCATTTTTGGGAATGACTGCATTGTGTTTCTAATGGATCCCTGGTTAAGGACGGTTGGAAAAGCCTTTGTATGGACCATGAAGTGAATCCAAGGAGGTGTTTAAATGGACTCTGGAATGTCAAACAAACTTTCCATATCTTAAAAAGACATTGATGACTGACTCTGCTTTGGAGTTACCAGATTTGACTGATCCCTTTGCACTGTTCATACATGAGTGCCTTGCCTTTTACATTAGCCCCATATTTAGCTGAAATGCTGGGAATGCAGGAAATAACCCTTTGGAAAAGAGCACATTTCTGAATAAATGACTTCACATTGTACTTGAGGGATGGCCAATGCAGCTGAGAGCAGGAGCCACCATGGTCCTGATTGATAGAATGGGCTTTAAAATACATGGGGAAAAAATATGTCAGTTTATGTGCCACAAACGGTTCTGTTTTGTGTAGTGCAAAAAGGAGCTCACTGGTTTTCCTAAAGTAACAGGGGGTACTCCTGGAACAATAGGCATGGTGCTAAAGAAAGCTACTGCCTTGAACCTGCTGTGTTCCTCATTCCTTCTGCCAGGAATCAGCATCTCCAATCAAATAGGGACAGCTTTGGGAGCATCCAGTTCCCTGCTCAAGTAGCAATAATGCACTGCAAAGCTCACCTGTTCAGGCAAGCCCAGGAGACTGATGAGCAGAACAAACTGCTGGAGAGGTGGCAGAACAAAGCAGCTTGTTGGCAATTCTTTCAAAATTGTGAACCTTTCCAGATCAGACCTAGAACACCATGATGAAAACAATCATTCAACAAAATTCTTAAACATTTGATTTAGTTCTGAAGGGTGGTGGATAGCAACAAAACAACACGTTAGAGTGCCTCAAGCAGTAATGAATCAAACTGGAGAAGACAAAGATAAAGAAACCCATTGGAGTATTGGAGGTTCAGGAGACAATTTGGAAAGGCAGCTACTTCATGTTAGGCTGACAGGGACTGTGACAACTTAAATGTAAAAGCTCCTTACAGATGAATGCAGAATTTTACAAAAGACTACTCTTAGGGATCCCGAACCAGGGAAGCAGTGCAAGAGATTAATGCCAAAGACATTTTTCTGACATCCCTCAGCAAGAAAGTTATAGGTATTTATTTGTCTTAGTAAACCCTTTTTCTAAATGGTCAAAGGCTTTCCCAAACAAAGCAAGAGAAATACTTCCAATTAAAGAAAAATACTACTAATTTCAGGGACGCATTTTGGAATGTCATCAGATAGAGATTGTCATTTCACAGCTGAAAGAGTACAAAATTTATGCAAAATACTCCCAGTAAATGAGACCTATTCAGCCCATGGAGGTCATACCCCAGCAACAATTTGCCAGGAAACCTCACAAAAGTTGCCAAAAGTGCTTCCTCTGCCACTACTGAAGATCAGAATTCCAGTGGCTTTTAAAGAAAAATCCATCCCACATGAAATGCTCTACGGAAGACCTTAGCAAGTTCCTATCCCTTAGAGAGGAAGTCCTATGATAGGAAATGATACCTTAAACCCCTTTTTGCCGTCTTTGTGAAAAGCACTCTCATCTCTGCAGAAATTTCGCATGTGAGCATTCCTGATGACTTTGCACGCTCAGGTACATCCTCATCAACCTGGGGACAATGTCTATGTCAGAAAGCACAGCAACAAGGCACTTAAAGTGCAAAGGACCATTTCAAGTGTTCCTAAGCACTGCTGCAGCAATAAAAGGGAATGGGACCAGTGCGTTCATACACTTGCCCCCAAGGGAAGCCAGCCCCAACACACGAGGTACTGGAGGGGAAAAGAGAGTCTGCCAAGAAAAGGAAGATTTCATGTGTAAAAGCTTGGAAATACAACTTTTGTATGTTGTGTAGAATTAGTTGGAAGAATTGTCATAAAAGGAAAGATGAATCATGAACAGGCAACTATGAAAAATCCTCACTCTCAGCCCACCCTTAGGTCAGCAGCCGTCCTGCATAATCTGTCAACCAGCAGCAGCCACCAGGCCAAGGGGAGGCTCCCCAGCACAATTCACCCCATGCCCCCCACGGCAGCGTTCCTGGGGCTGCTGCACTGCAGAGCTGTAGGAGCACCCCCGGACCCTGGCAAAAAAACACCCAATTCTCAGGGTTTAAGTGGTCACATTTTAATGAACTTCACTTGAAGGAGAACAGAAGGGCAACGATGGCTCAATCAAAAAACACCTCAAGAACTCTCAGGTTTGGGGGGCTCAAAATCATTAAATCGAGACAATTGAGAATTTCTAGAATGCTCTCCAAGGAAAAAAGAGCCCCCTGTGAGTGTTCCCAAATGTTATCCTGCTTCAGTCAACTTCATATTCTTCCCCAAAAGAGGTTATGGCATTGCTGGTAAGTGGTCTACCATTTCAGTAAATAAATAAATGAAAGAAAACTTAGGAAAAGGACTTTATTCCAAGTCCCTGTAGGTCTGTGCAGGAATCAGCATCTGTCTATCTAGAAAGGCTGGTTCAGACAGAGTAGTTTAAAATATTCAATGAAATGGACAACATTTCTATAGGGCCACTTGAACCCAATTTCTCTTTAAAACTGATTGAAGTAACTTGCCTCCAACACTTATCCACGTGTTAACTAAACTCTTGTAAAAGATCTGGGTATTCCTTAGCTCACTGACAAGGGGAGGCCATGATTCAAAATCTGCTCTGAGAGCTGTTTCAGATGACAGCTGAGAGCAGCCCACGCGCACTCCTCTGTAACCCTTCAAACCAAAGTGATTTGCAGACATGGTTGTCCAAACTTCAATGCCTTTGACCACTTGGGCAAAGAGTTTGCATTAACAAGAAAGGTCAAAAACACCCCTATACTTATAAAGAATTTCCATCGGCCAATATCTATTCTTAAAATGAGCACAACTTCATAGTACAGGTAGTGGGCTTCCACTCTTGACTGATAAATTTATTTCGGTGGACAAACTTAAGATTTGAAGAACAGAACTGACCAGAAGAAATCCACTCCAAATATGATAGAAGCAACAATGAGAGAAGGACTTACCAATACTGAGATTTCTTTATTTTTAACATTCAACACTATCATCTTTCAACTTCTTAAACTAAACTACTTTGAGCTAATCCTACACTTTAAAAAAATAATCTACGGCTCAGTGTTAACATAACCTACTGTTCAATTCTAACTTAAAAAATCCTAAAAAACTAATCCTCTAGCTGAAATAAAAAATCCAGGGTCTGCAAATTCAACGAGGCCAAAGCTGATGTCTTGATGCCAGTACTCCATTTGCAGCTGGTCATATTCAGAAATGTGACTGAATATGGGCCAGCTTGTTGTGGAGGTACAGGCACCTGCTCTTCATTTCAGAGTAGCTGGGGCTACCCTGTGAAGGAGAAAGCAAAAGAAAATTAGGGCATGCAAACACTTCTGCAGAGTCTAGAGTCTAATGTCCTTTGCTTTAGAAAAGCCTTGAGGCAAACCGTGACCCTGCAGCTCTGGTGTCACACGTACCTGTTGTAACTGCTGATAATCTGCTAGGACTGGATCAAGCAGCATCTACAAGAAAGGGGCTGGAATGAGAACTTGTGAATGTTGTTGCATGGTTGAGAAGGAAAAGCTTCTTGAGTTCAGCTGTGAATGGACAAGGAAGGATTTGCTTGTTAAAGCATGACTTCCTAAAGAAGAGGGAATGAAATTGTCATCCGTGAGTGAGGATGGAAACGTTTGAGCCTGTGTTGGCCAAGTTTGGGTGCTCCTTTTCCTGGGAAGAACCCCTGATGCAGAGCATTTGTGGTGAGGAAGTGGAAGCTTTGTAGGTTCTAAGAGGCTTTGTTTGATGGGAAAGAAGAGAAGAGTGTTTGGAGAAGTGGCACTGAAGGCCCAGTGTCCCGTGCAGGGAGGGGCATGGCAGAGGTGCCTCTGTTGCAGCAGCACTGTCTGTGTTTCAAGCTCTCATGAGGGCGCTTTGCACTGTGAGAGCTTTGAGTGTATTGGGATACTTCAACACTTCAGAAATTTTAAACTCTTGGAAGGAGTCTGGCTCTTTGAGAGCAGGCTTCAAATTGCCAAGTGAGATTTTGCCTTTCCGGCCATCTTTTACAGACTTTGATAGAAGGACAATGACTTCCAAAGGGAGAAATGATGCGCAGAGGCCAACATTGACCCAGTGTTCCCATTGCTTCCCAGACTTCCAGCTGATCTGCCTTGCCAGGAGTGCTGCCCTGCATGGGAAGGAGGATCAGAGGGAGAGCCTGTGAGCATGAGACGGGTGGAATCCCTTCGTGTACACATAGATTTATCGATTTCTACAATTCTCTTTCTATATTCATATAGTTGCATTTATGGATTTACAGAGGTGTGTTTATATGTCCATATATATACATCTATATAGGTAAATTGATCAATATTGTTATAGATGGGATAGAATTAGTTACAGTTCCAGATTTTGAGATCTACATTTATACATTAATAGAGCTACATTTAGATGCCTACATTTAGACACCTACATTTAGATGCTTTAATTTAAATGCTTAGATATAGATCTAGAAATATGCTTAGTTATTTAGTTAGAGGTATGTGGAAGTTTAGATGCATAGATTGAGCTGTGTAAGCCTAGGCTGCATTTTTACCTCTTTCCCCCTCAGCTGCCGTTTTCACCTCTTGCTTTTCCCCCGGTGCCCCCTGTGTCCCCTGTCCCTGTGCTGGCTCCGAGCTGGCGGCCGGGCCGGGCGGAGCAGCACTTCCAGCCCCGGCTGTCCCTGGAGCGGTGGGAGCAGCCGCTGGCCCCAGGCACTGTCCCCTGAGGAGCTGCTGAGGGACGGTGAGACAGAGGGGGCTCAGGGGGCTGAGGGGGCGGTGGCGCCGAAGGGACGCTGACCCTGAGCTGCTGCTGGGGCTGAGGGCTGTGGGGCAGTCAAAGGCCATGGTGGCACTGAGGTGACAGGGAAGTGGCACAGGCTGACAGGCCAAAACTTCCCATGCATTTCTTCATCAATCTGCAGAAATGTTAGGTAAACAATTTGCTATTCCCTTTACTGATGCTTCTAGTATTGCGTGATCCTGTCCTGACCGGTCAAGGAGATGGCATTGGTTTAGGCATGGTGTTAGCCCTAGGGGTACTCAGCCCTTGCAGTTATGGCAAATGGATGTAACTCATGTAGAAGAATTTGGTCAGGAATAATTTGTACATGTTTGCATTGATACCTATGCTTGTGTTTTATAGGATACTCCCTTAACAGCTGAGACGTCATGTTGAGAAACATTTCTACAATTGCTTTCCTATATTAGGTATCCCCGTATCAATTAAGACTGACAATAGTCCTGCTTCGTGTTCCTTACGATTCAAAGGTTTCTGTAATTTATGGGGTATTTGACGTGACCCTGGTATTTCTCACAATCCTACTGGACAGGCAATTATTGAGCGTGCCTATCAGATATTCAAGGACACGCTGCAAAAACAAAAAGGGGGAATTCCAGCATTATCTCCTGAGGAAAAAACAGCTAAAGCCAATTTTGAGCCTAATTAGCTCAGAACAACGGGAGATAGGGAAGATGCACCTATTCTTGTGCATCATGCCCTCACACATAATCCAAGGGAGGAATTGCCTGATGGCATTCAGGTCATGTTCAATAGTCCAGGAACAGGGGTGTGGCAAGGACCAGCTACAGTCAAATGAAGAGGAAGAAGTTCTGTGTGCTTACTTACAGATAAAGGCATTTCTTGGATTCCACCCACGTGGACCTTCACTTTCCTCATAAGTTGTAAATCAGATAGAAAATGCTTGATATCTGCATAGTTGTGCATGTAAGCCATGGCTTAAGATTCATTGTATCAAGTGTAACTAAAAAACTTGGTGAAAAGTTTGTCAAGAAGATAAGTTAGTAGTGGTCCGAGAGAAAAAGCAAAAATTTAAGCCTATCAACCTAATATGCAATAACTGCTCTTACATACTTAGCACTAGTATCCCGAGATTTGCATTAGCTAAATCTTTAGGGCATAACTCAAGAAGATATCAGAGTTTTCTCTAAGATGTATTTTTGATAGAAATATATAAGCAAAGGTTGTTACTGGGATTGCAGTTTAAACTTCCTTTAATTGCTGTAGTAAACCAAATTGTGCTAGAGAGCAAGATAATAGCTACAGACTGTAGAGTAAGAATAGCAATAACACAAACACATCATTTGAGAGATTTGAAATGAGAACAAGCTAAAGCAGTTTGGGCAAAGCGCAGGCGTGATGGACCACAAGGGCGACAATGGCAGCAGTTCTGGCAAATATGAACAATGTTGCTTAGTGGAGTGATTAGGGAAACGCAGGGGGTATACAAGCTAGAGCAGCGAGCTAACATGAGGGTTACATAGGCTAACAGAACAAGGCAAGAATCTTTCTGCCTATCACAAGCTCCACCTCCGGATCCATTTGGCACCTGTTTAATTGGAATTCCTTTAGACTCAATGGAATAATCAGGAAATTGGACCAGAGCTCAAATTTAGGGCAACTTAAGTAAGGCCTGTTCAAATTGGTGCACTAATCAAAATGGGATGATCACAGAAATTTGGTGTGAAAAACAAAGCATCCCTAGAAATCCGTTAGGAATTCAGACCTTTACAATCGGCCAAGGTTTAAATACTACAAGTCAGTGACCACAGAAATTGGATATTTTGGGATCAGTGCCAGGAAATTACTGTTTGTTCTATGAGTACCACAGGCGTAAAAAGCTGATTAGGGAGAAATGAGAAAAACCCAGCGATGATGGCACTTGGATATCTCCTGTTTCTTCCTGGTATTACAATTCCATGGCATACTGCACCAATTGGACATGGTTGTATCCCTAAAACCAAAATCTGCAAGGATGTCACCTCCTGGAGTTTTTCTCATTTGTGGAGATAAAGCTTAGCCTGCGATTCCTGAGAAAGCATGAGGAGGACTGTACTATTTTGGGAAATTGACACTGTTTGCCCCTAGCATTCAACAGATGCTTGACATCAGGCACAAATTCCAATGTCCAAATTGTACTGTGCATCTATTAGGCTCCGACTGTAAGGATAATGTAGAATTGTAGAATATGCCTTTGGTTATACTGGCATCACTTTTTACACAAGGATTAGTTTCATCACAGGCCCTTACACAATTCAAACGATTGGCTTGTTGGACAGACAAACAAATTAACATTACATCTGCAATACTGAATGAGCTTACCACTGATGTAGGCAGCATACGCCACACTGTATTACAGGCTAGGGCTGCAATAATGTTTTTGTTGCTAGCACAGAGAGATGGGTGTGAAGATTTTGAAGGGATGTGTTGCATGAATCTCTGAGCACTCTGAATCTATGGAACAGAAAGTGTCATTGCTTAAGGAGAACATGATAAAGCTGACAGTTGCTTAGAATTCTTTGGATGAGTGGCTAAAATCCTGGGGAATAACAGGCTGGCTCAAGGACTTAGTACTCTTTGTTGTTAGGTATTCTTGGCTCTGTAATGAAAAGTAATTTTACCTACTATTGACTTTGTATTTCATTCTTTTTTCAGTTCTGCTAATGTTGCCTTGCTTACTACACTGTGTGCAAAAAGAAATTGACCGTGCTTTTAAATCAGTCTGGCAAACAAAAGCGGGGAACTGTAGAAGATATTTTGCAGGTGGAGGAATTTTTGCAAGACAACGGCTGTATTGAGCCGATGCACAATCCAGCCTGCTTGTAATAATGGACAATGAACACATTCACAAAGAATGAATTACGGACATATTCAGAAATGGGGTCGGTATATCCTTGAAGATGATGCAAGAAGAGTCATCAGGACTCGGCAAGTGTGTCAGCAAGCTTGAGAAAGTGAGCCATGGGGGGGCATACAACCCCAGCAAGACACATGAAAAATTAGATAATCCAATCAGCATTCTATTTTAGAGGTGTGAACGGCTAGGATTAACCAATCATGTTTTAGCTAGAGACCCGTGGACAGTAGAGATTTATTATAAATAGAGTCTTTTCAGGAATAATAAATTTAGCTTCACTGGATCATATTGGTTACGGTGTGATGCCCATGAACCTCAGCACCCTGCACTTAAGGGTTAGTTGGTGTTGGCCAGGAAATGTACACATTTGGGGAAGTGCCCTTGGAAGAGAGGGGCTTGATTGCCAAGGAAACTGCTTCCCCAGGAGCCCCCAATGAGACGGGTGCAAGTGTCTCCATTTGACTTCCTGTGTTTCTTTCAGTCCTCGCACTTGGCTGAGGGGCAGGGGAAGGATGTGAAGAGCAGCTTTGGCATCTGCCTGGGCCTGCAGAGACCAAGCCAAGCACCTGCGGCAGGGTTTGTTGCCCACCTTTGAGCACAGGTCTGAGCCGAATTCTGTTTGTCCAGCCGAGTGCCCCAAAGCTCTCTTGGGGAGCTGTGAATTCAAAGGCCTTGATGCACACATTCATGCCACCTCCCCTATCTGGTGAGTTTTAACTCTTGGCAAGATGTGTTTGCCCCGTGCTTGCTGGAAGCTGCTCCGCTCCAGAGCCAGCAGTGAGCTGGGCTGTGCTGGCCTGGCAGCGTGGAGAGTCCTCCCCTGAGCACTTGGCTGGGCTTGGTGTGTCCCAGGATGTCTTAGACACTTGGGATAATGGATTTGTTCCAATCAGAGGCATTTGGGGAAGGTTTGGGGTAGCCCCAGAGCACTTGGCAGCATGTCCAAGGGCCGTTGCTGACACGGCGCAGCACGGTAACCATGGAACAGAATGGAACAGGGCCCTTTGTGACATGTGGTGAAGTGGCTGCTGGCAGTGATGAAGCAACACCACAGTGCTCGGTGCACGTGACAGGGCAGGACGTTCCAGAGCTGTGCTGTGAGGAGCCCCACACAGCCGGCTCTTTCGTCACTGATCCACAGCCTTTCCGAGGCATTACTCCTGTGGCTGGCCTTGTGGCCAGACTGCAGGACTTTCTGAATCAGAGTTTTCCCAGGCATCTGGCTCTAAGGTGTCCTAGAGGCCAAAAAGCAGGATGGCTGGCAGAGTGCTCAGGCTCTTCAGGGTGCTTCGGGGAAAGAAAAAGACAGGGCCTGCAGCCTCCCCAGCACAGCAGCCTGCAGAGCCAGAGAAGTTGCAGCCAGTGCAGGACGGTGAGTGGCAGAGCCGGGCCGCAGGGCTGGTGCCTTTGGCCTCCCTTGCCCCATCCCATCTCTGCCCCTATGGATGTCTCCACAGACAGGATGTAAGAGGGGCTGGGGCTGCCCCTGCTGGCCGTGCTCTGGTCCCCTGGGCACCCAGGGGCTGTCCCTGCCTGGGCCGTGCAGGGCTGGGCCCCGTTCTCCGGCCTCTCCCGCAGCCCCTCAGCTCTGGCTGCATTTGCTCTTTGCCAGATGCGGGCAAGGATGGGACACTGGAGCCGGACCGCACTCACGGCTGCTTCCAAAGACCAGCACAGGTACCTGCGGCCATCCCCACCTGGGCTGGGCCTGCTGGCACTGCTCGGCCCAGCGCCGCGCTTGGAGCAGGGCACGGAACGTCCCTCTCTTCCTGCCCTTCCTTCTGTTGCAGTTACTGCGGAGGTTCCTGGGCCTTGGGCGCAGAAACACCAGCGCTGCAACAACCGAGGGCACGGCCAAGCTGCAGGCAGAGGCTGATGACACCTCAGCCTCCCGGGAGCGTGCAGCAGACTCTGTCAGGGCAGTGGCTGAGGGCAGGCCGGAGGCTGTCACGGCCCTGCAGGGTCTGCACTCGAACAAGCACGGTGCCAGAGCCCTGTCGGTTGTGTCCAGGCACCTGCCGTGCGAGTGCGGGGACAGGCTGCACCCAGAGCTCAGAGGCCTCGTGGAGCTCAGCAAGGAGCCCTCGCTGGTGAGAAGGGGCAGTGCCTGATATCTACTTGGAACATGAGGTGGTAGAATAGGAAGGCGATCTTGTCATGGTGCCTGCTGTATCTGGAGTGAAATGGGCACCTTTGTGACTGGGGAGCTGCGTGGGCAAGAAGGATACAGGGCTGGTGGCCTTGAGCAGCTGAAGATGAGGCAGCGTGTGGCCAGGGGGCCAAGAAGGCCAAGGGCATGGTGGCTGTGCCAGCAGCAGCGGGGCAGCAGGAGCAGGGCAGTGAGCGTGGCCCTGTGCTGGGCAGCGCTGCGGCCACAGCTGGAGTGCTGTGTACACTCGTGGGCCCTGGGGAGCAGAAAGTCATGGAGGGGCTGCAGCGTGTGCACAGAAGGACAGGGGAGCTGGGAAAAAGGGTGCAGCACAAGGCCAGGGAGGAGGTGCTGAGGGAGCTTTAGCCTGGACAATGGGGGTGCTCATGAGGCACCTTCAGGCGGACTTCCATAGATCGCTGCCTTAGATCCATAGATCCAAACCTGAGCACAAGGGCTGTTTCCCTTCCAAACATCCCCTCACTGCATCCAAGTGCTTTAGACACTGGTGTGGGTAACACTTTCACATTTTCTTTATTTGTTTGTTTGATAGAAAGAGAATCCTTGTGCAATTTGTCCTTGTCCAGGGAGCAAGGGAGCTTTTTCTTAATCTTTCCTGCCCTTTTACAGTACTGACAGAAATTCTGCTAGAATTTTAGTTTTCAAGTAGGCAGTTCTGGATAATGCAGTATTTTTGCACAAGAACACATAGTTTGGGGCAGGGATGTTGGTGCAGAACGAGCTGTTCTGGTGCCAGACCAGCCAGCAGGGCTTGCCCATCATTTTCAAGTTAACGACTCTCGTGTCTTTTGGCAGCCCAGGGAATCAGTGTGTGCTGTGTTTGGGAATTGAGCAGGAAATCAATGCCCTTGCATTCCAGCTGGCCCTCAGACATTAGAGGAGCTGGGAAGGGCTGGGCTCCATTTCTGATTCCAGCCACTTTAGCACCATCAGTGTGGTCAAGTGCAAGAGAAGAACTTGCCCGAGCACAGATGCACAAAGAGTGCAGTTCCCTGTGCAGTGCTCTGGCTCTGATTGCATTCCACAAGGACCCACATGCTCCAGATTCCCCAAGAGTGTGGGTTACTGAAGCAACAGGAGAGCAAGTGCAGGATGGCTGATGACTGGGGCACTGCTACCAAGTGTTGATGTTTGTAGCAACAGAAAGGACAGTATTGATTCAGATGACCCCCAAGTGGCCAAAAATGTGCTTTGACTCTATGATTTAGAAGTTTAAACAAATGCTTTATTAAGCCATGTTATATTACACTAGTACTATGTTAAAACTATAGTAAAGAAATACTATACTAAAAAGTTACTAAAGAAAAACTAGTGACTGTCTCCACACAGTCTCTTCTCTAATTAGCTAATCAATCTAATTAACTATCACTAAAATGCAATTAAGAAATCATTTTCAGTAAACAATAACTATACACATTCTTCATGTACTAAAAATCAAGAACAGCAAGTAGAGAGAATAATTGTTTTCCCTTCCTCTCCAGGTTTCTCACTACCTTTCCTTAAAAAAAACCTAGGAGAGAGAATTATATCTCTCTCCGTTCAAAGAATGTAAATCCCACAGTACAATAAAGAGAGATTATAAAAGTGAGATCTGTCTATCTATCTATCTATTTGAATCTTCCTGGCTCTGCTCCAACGCAGTGGAAGATGCAATGCTCACCTAAAAGCCTCCCTTCATCACAAACAGACAGGACATGGTAGAAGCACAGGGAGGCCCTCACCAGACCCCTGAGAAATGCCACACCTTATCTGGCAGCTGCCTGAGAGTCTCTTGCAGCTTCAGTCCCAGATGGCCCCTGATTGTAGGGCCAGGGTCACTTTGGAATCTGTGCCTCCCCTCAAACAGAGAATGACCCAGCAGAGCAGCAGCACAGTGCTCTGGGAATGTGTGAGCCCAGCAGTCTTTGAGTCTTGGCCCACAAAGGTCCTATGGGAAACTGAAACCCATCTTGTCTTGCTTTCTGTGCAGGTGCTTCTAGAGAGAGAGCAGGAGCAGACTACTTCAACTGAGATGCCATGCCAGACTCAGGGAGAGCTGTTCCCAGCCCGAGAGCAGGAAGAGCAGCTCGGGCAGCAGGTGGAAGAGCCACAGGAGAAAGGCCAGGTAAGCCTGACTGGCCAGGGCACAGAGGGAAGAGCAGGAGGAAGGGCATAAACCACAGCTCTTGGGACTGAGGAGTCCAGGAATCCCTCAGGCACTGGAAGCACAGAGCCTTGGAATCTGCACAGATCAGCCCTGGGACAGGAGGGTACAGTGGAAGCAGATGTGGGTAGGGAAGCAGAAGGAAGGGGCTGAATCAATGTGATTTTGAGGCTAAAAGAGGGAAAAGCTGAGCCTGACGGCAGCTCCCAGTCACTTGCTCTGCATCTGTGTGCACAGAACATCAAGGCAGAGCCACAAGCAGAGCTGCCTGAAGCTCAGATTGACATGGCAGTGAAGAGGGGGAGTGAAGACATGCAAGAGGAGAAGAATCTCCCTATGCAGAGGGACAGTCAACAAAAACAGGTGAATGAAAGAATGGCAGCCACTCCACTCATGAAAGAGAGTCCTTTCCGTTGTTGTTTACAGAACATGGACAAACAGGTTCTGGCACAGCTGCTGGAAACTGAGGCTAGGATCAAGGCAAGGAAGAAGAGGGCAGACTAAAAATTTTAAATCATCAAAGAGAAAATTAATTGCCTCGTTCAGGAGCAAAAGGCTCTAGAAAAGCAAGTGAAATATCAATAGGCACTGCAGTCACCCAAGGGGTGGTTTCTGCCCTCCTTGCCTTTGCAGTGCAGAGCAGCAGGGGGGTGGGGTGTTGCCTCTGAGTGCCATCCTGATGAGGCCTCTGTCAGAGCTGCTCTCAAGGACACTTCCTGCTCTGCTGAATCTCAGCTGATGCCCTAGACAGTGGCATTACTCCCTTGGCCATTTAGCCAGCAGTCATCCCAATGAACTCCTGCTGGCTTCTTCCAGGTGACCTTGTTTCTTGAGGTGTTTTTTGCAGGTGAACGTGGTCACTCACATAGATTTGGAATATGAGCTACAAACTGTCTGTATCCCTTGTCAAATCAGCTCCTGTCCTTTACTTTCTTCCCAGTCGATGACTCCTGGCTGACGGGGACAAGCTGTAGTCTCTGACTGCTTTGTTCTGTTTGACTTGAGGTGGAAGTGTCGCCATCCTACCTGGCAGCCTGCAGAGAGTTCCAGCAAATGACGGGCAACCAAGAGCCCCGAAGCTGGCATGAGGCCCAGGAACTGTACCATCCAGAGATGCTGCAGGAGAAGCACGTCCCGAGGAAGGTGCAGAAAAACAGAATTTTGTGGCAGGAGGTAGAACATGAGAATGAGGAGCTGCAAATGTATCTGCAGACCTAGGAGGGGGAAAGGAGTCTTTGGGAGGAAGTGGAGCAGTCGTTGCTGCAGTCATCATTTTGAATAGGAAAGTGGCTAGGAACTCGAGTAAAACCAGCCTTTGGTTTTGACCATTTGGTTTCACAAGTGGGCATCCAAAGCAATCCAGTTGAAGAGCTCTGCATGTGGCTGACAGCAGCTTCCTAAGGGCTTGCATTTTAAATGGCAATCTCTCTTGCATTTCAGGGCAATCTCTGCCACACCTTGCTGACATCAACTCATTTCTTCTCTCAGATCTACACCAACTCTGACAGTGAAGCTGCTGCAGCAGCGCCGTCCCAAGGAGCCTTTGCTCCCCAGCCGAAGACGTGGAGCCTGAGCATTTGGTTCACCTCCTGTGCTGACCCAGCTGCTGCTCTGCAACTGCAGATGGCGGGTGACTCCCTGGAGCAACACAGTACGTCTGCTATCTTTCTTATCTGAGGGACAGTGTATTGTGTGCACGTGTCCGCAGAGCTGTACCAAAGGGTTCTCCTCACTTCAGTGTCACAGAAGTGCTGGCATTGCTCCAAGGCAGCAAGAGAGAGCTCTGGGTGTTCCTGCTGCCTCTGAGGGCAGCTTAGACTGGATGGAGTTTACCTGGGCTTCCCTCTCTGCCGAAGGCAGAAGCTGGAATTGTTCCTGTATCAGCAGATGCCTGTGACTGCTTAAGTTCTAGCCACTGGTAGAAGCCCTGCTGAGATCAGTCTCTAGGAGAACAAATCAATCCCTTTGTGATTCTGCAGCACAACCCAATGAATCTGCTTCTTGCATTTAACAGCTGCCAATGCTGTGCTCTCAGATAAGACCTGGTAGAGTTGAGAAGAGAGCCCAGTGGATTCTGTGTCTACCATCACCTGTTGCGACAAAAAGGGCACTGATCCATCTACACCTCGGTGGGGCTGATCTCAAAGCCCATCCTGTTGTGTCCTGAATGGGGGCAAAAGCTTGTACGGGGCTCAGGCTGGATGTGGCTTCTTCCCATCGGTGCCTGTCAGTGCTCATGCTTGGGCTTTGCCAGCCTTGTTGTGGTCGCTGCCCTGCCCCTGAGGGCTGGAGGCACTGCAGAGGCTGGAGCCTTCCTTAGCTGGGAGGGTCCCGCTGCTGCCCGGCTGCTGCAGCGCGGAGCTGCCTGAGGCAGCAGCCCCTTCTCTGGGCCGGCTTCTGCCTCGCACGGCCTGCACTCACAAGAGGGTCAGCATCTCCTCTGGGCAGCTCTCTGTGTCACAGGGGTGCCTGAGGAGCACTGCTGTCCTCTGTGCCCGTGCCCGCGATGCCGAGTTGGGAAGATGGGGAGGTGTGCGGTGCCAAGAGGGCGAGAGGAATGGGAGCGACTGATCCGCGCTGTCCGCGTGAAGAGAAGCGGCGTGGTTCTTCACGCGGGGCACGGGCAAGGGCGTCTTTGAGCTCAGCCTGCTCATAAAGGGTGACGGTGCTGATGCTGAAAGCCCCGTCGTAATTGGTTCTGGCATGAGCTGCTCTGGTTTACTAACGCAGAGGCATTCTTCTGGCCAACTGCTGCAAGGTGGAAAAGATGGGAACACTTGGCAATATTCCTCCTGTTCTGAACTTGACATCTGTTCAGAGCAATTGATTCTGGATGTCCAGGTGCATTTAATCTTAGCAAGTAGGAAACCTTTTCTAAATTTTGCAGTCTCTATTCCCAAGAAAACAAAGGCACTCTTAGTTCCAGCTCTCCTCAATGTTTCTAGATGACAAACTTACTTGCCTTGCTAGGTATTCTCTTCTGGTCTCAGTCTCCTCTGAATGTATCTCCCTGGGCTTCCCTGTGTGTCTGTTGTCAAGAGGTCTCTCACTTCAAAGGATGCAAGAAATCAGTCTCTGTGCCAGCCAGACTTGTGCTGTGGATGTGCTGTTCTTGTTGTTCCAGTTCCTGTTCCTGTTGTTTTTAGCCAGCTCAGAGCTGGCTAACAAAGGGAGGGCTCCGAGCCCCAGACAGTGCCTTTTGTATCTCCGAGAAGGTGAGATCTCTGCTTTAAAATGAACATCTTGCATTTTCTTTCCCTCAGGGAGAATGATGAAGATGGAAAATCCTATCATCAGATACATTGAACTGGAAAATATTGGCAGTGGGTGAGTCCAAGCAATGCTAATTTTACAAAACTATGCATCAGGTGTTTTGCTGGTGGAATAGGTATCAAGCGTGAAGTCAGACAAGCTGCAAATGTGTTCAGGCACTGGGCTTAGATTGTCAGTGCTGATCAGAATTTCTAAGTGTGCTCAGAAGGCATTGTCAAGGACATCTCTATGCTTCCAGTGTCCTGCAGCTTTGAGGCATTTACAGCACAGATCTCCTGTGTGGGCTGGCTTTCACTGCAAGATCTAAATGGCTTCTCCTTTCTCTGCTTCTCTTTTGTTTCTAGGTGTTTTGGAGACGTTTTTAAAGCACTCGACACTGCCACAGGAGGAGAGGTAAATGTCAACAGCCCCTGCAGACTCTGCTGCTCTTGAGGGGCTTTCCCCTCTGGTGTGAGCTGTGGCTGGAGCTTTGGCTAGAGCCGTGCTGAAAAGGCACAACAAGCACACACTGGGGCCAGCCTGCAAAATACATTTGGCACTTTGTCCTCCTCAGCTGCTGGAAGGAAGGCACGCAGGGCAGCGCTTCCTTTCAGAGAAGGACGCGCTCACTCGCTCTCCATGGCTAAAACAAAGGTGGTGCCTTAGAGCACCTCCCTGCTCTTTGGGCCTACGGCTTCAGAGTCCTGAATTCTCAATTCTGCCTGCCAGCAAATCCATTGGAAAGGTCCTGGTAGTTCCTTAGCCACCTGCAGTGCTGCACTTGGTAATTGCACACAAGGAGAGATATGCAAGTGCCCTAAAAGCCCTAAGCCCTGCCCGTAGCCCAAGATGTATCCACAGAGTATTAAGGCATTGATTACTTCTTCTGAATCCTAGAAAGAGCAGACGAGAGTGTGGTCAGAGGTTTGTGGGTGATAGTTGAGACACCACTGTTACCAAGTGGACGAGGCAAAATGTCAGTGGCCCAACGTGTCCTGTAACTGGCCCCCAAGGTAGCAGAGAAATGGGCTGTTGGAATGTCAGTTCCTAAATACTGCACTGCCTAATCAGAAGGCAGTTTGGCACAGCTCAGCTCTGTCATTGCAAAATCACACGCTCCATGTGCGTTGTTGTCCCCTGCCACCAACTGCTCAAGTTACTGATTTTCAATGTCATTTTAGGTGGCCATCAAGAAAATAAATCTTCAAGGACCGAGGAGGATGGAACGAAGCGTTAATGAAATCCAAATCATGAAGAGGTGCAGGAGTCCCAATGTTGTGAATTACTTAGACAGGTGAGTGATTATGGTCTTATCCCATGTGTGCATTTACATACAGTAAACATGAGAGGTTAAAAACCCACTTTGGTCAGTAGCAGAAAGTAGAGTGGTTAATCTTTATTTATTCATATCTCTCTACTCATCTCCAATGGATGAGAAGAGAGTGCATCCTGTCTGCATGAGTCTTCCCTGGCACACCTAGTTTGAAAATTATTCCAAAATTATTCAAAACCTGAAACAGCTGTATCTTCCTTAGTCATCAGCCTCGAAGTTTACTGCCTCCACATTTTTTCGGGATTGATTTTTTAAAGTTTCTTAAGTGCTGATGAACCATACTAAAATGGAATTCCATTGGATTGTTGCCCCTCTTTGCCATTGCTTTTCATGCCAGGGTGAATAGGTGCTTATTTCCAGAAACACCATGCCTGACAGGTTTTATATCTGGGCTGTTTCTAAACTGCATTTTTCACTCACTAGCTCTCTAAGACATCTCCTTTTTCACAGCTGTGCCTTTCTCCTTGAGACTGCACAGATTGCAAACAATGCACAGCCAAGAGGGAATATCTGTTCCTATGATTCTGTCCTTGTCACAAAGGCATCTGGAAATAAGAAACCTGGAAGCAAAAATCAACATAGCCATGCATGTTCATCTCCATGCCCTTATTTCCTTCTTTCAGCTACCTTGTGGGTGAGGAACTCTGGCTGATGATGGAGTACATGGATGGAGGCACTCTGACAGATGTCATCAATGAGTGTGACATCTTTGAAAGCCACATTGCAGCCATCAGCCGGGAGGTCAGCAATCCCATCTGTGTTTCCAAGGCCTTGGGCAGGATTGTCTGGGAAACAGGGGCTCAGACCTGCAGTGATTTCCTGTGCCAACCTTTGGTTCTGTGTTGCTGGTATGCTATGGGCAAGTAAAAGCATCTCAAGTGAAAGGCCTGCCAGTGCCCCTGCACTCCCTGTACTCAGTGCCAGTACTCTTCTCTCCTGCTGTTGGATTCTCACTCTGGCTCATGTATTTGCATTTGCTGTTCTCCACCTTGACTCTCTAAATGTTTGCCTGGAGTCTGTCTTCACTGCATTCCTTGCCTGTGAAAGCAAAGGTGCTGGTGGTAGGAATTGAAATGATCAGCAAAGAAAAAAGAGAGAGACTCATTTCTCTCAGGCCTCAGCATACAAGGACAGGAGTGCAGCCAAAATGCTCTTTCCTTCTGAGCACATGCACTGCAGCAGCAGTCATCCTGGCTGGTTTGCAGGGGACAGTCTCCAACAGCAGGTGCTGTTGCTCTTTCAGAAGCTGACATGCCTTTCCTCAGAAAGGTCCTGCTCTGCAAGTGTTGGAGCAGCAAGCTCTTCCTCTCAGTGGCACTGTGTTCTGCCATTACTGCCCATTCCCCTGGAGAGGGAATCTTTTAGATTCTTTGTTGCCTTTCCTGTGGGATGAAATCACATCACTCATTTTTGCCCTCCTCTTTCTGTTTTCTCTCTCAGTGCCTGCAAGGACTGCATTTTCTGCACTCAAACCGTGTGATCCATAGAGATGTGAAAAGTGACAACATCCTCCTCAGAACTGATGGTTCTGTCAAGCTGGGTCAGTATAATCTTGGTCAGGAGCAGCATTCCAGGGATGTGGATGTGGGGCTGCTTGGAGGGACAGCCAGCTCCCCTAAATGGTGCTGGTGGCAGCGCAGGGACACCCACTGTGAGCTGAGGGCACAGTTGCAACGCGCACAGAGGTAGGACAAGGAACAAGCAGTCAGGAGTGGCCTTGCTCTGTGTGTGTCCCTTCCAGAGGGAGGGAGTTACAAGTCTAAAGCTTCCAAAGAACAAAAGACACTACTGGAGACAGTGTAAAAAATGGGGGGAGTTTAAAAGTTGCCAATGCCAGGAGATCCAAGACCACATTTTCAAACACTTCTGCTGGGGAATTCTTTTGCTTGCTTTCCTAATTGCATAGAATTCAAATAGAAACAGTGTTTTCCTTTCTCCTCAGGTGATTTTGGCCTCTCTACTCAGCTCAGCCCTGAGCAGAGCAGACGGTGCTCAGTAGTCGGGACTCCTTGGTGGCTGGCGCCTGAAGTCATCACAGGTCAACCATATGGTCCCAAAGTGGACATATGGTCTTTCGGAATCATGGGGATTGAAATGAGAGAACAAGAACCTCCCTACTGGAGTGAAAGTCCCATCACGGTAAGGAGCAAATACTCACTGATCCCACTGTCTTTCTCACCTGTCCCTTGTCCTGCGTGCCATTGGACAAAAGCCCATTGCCATCTGCCTGAACCACTTCCACCAAGGACCCCTCCTAAAAATGTGCCTGCAACACATCAGCATCTGCTGTACTTTTGGTTGCAGCAGTGGGGGAACTCAAGCCTTATCACATGCAAACAAACTCCAAACAAACTCTATTCTTAGGCAACACTTTCCTTTGGCTTTTAAGTGGTTCCAGTCCTTTGGCTGTGGAGATGGCCTTAAGAGCAGAAAAGAAGCATCTGACAACTGCTGTTATCTTTCCAGAAATGAAGGAAGGAGACTCAAACCCAACAAAGTTTCTAAAACTGTGGTCTTTAGAGATGAGCCTAACTCCCTGAGCAGTTTCCTCTCACTGGGAAACATGCCTGAACCCTGGGCATGAGAGTGTAAAGGCCACTGAGTCTCTTCTGCTTCTTGTGCAGTGCTGCTGAAACACTCGGTCACCGCATTTCTCTCCTAGCCAAAGGCACATCCTCTGTGTCACCAAGCCAGAGCCTGGTGATGCGGACAGCCTGACAAAACCTCCCATTTGTTTCCTGGCTCTTTCTGGCATGGGCCTACCATTAATGCATTGACTTGAGTAGCCAAATAAGCACAGGGTTGCCATAGGGATGGCACCTTTCCTTCTTCTGACCATGACAATTTTTCTTTTGCTGCAAAATGGGAAGCTGAAATTTTCAGACTGCTGAGAGACAGAGCTGCAGGTGGCTCCTTTGTGCCCAAGCAGGAATTTTCATCCCTCTACATTTGTGCAGCCATCTTAATGTGTCTGTGTTGAAGATGAGATTGCAAATGTTTATTTCCTTACCTGGGGATTAATTGATGGATTCCTTTTCTTTCCTTCCAATTACCATTGTTTTCAAGAAAAGCGCAAATAGCTTGATGAGTTTTGTTCTTGGGCAGGTGCGCTTAAAGGACCAACAAGCACTGCAGATATGCCTTTCATGTAGTAACCGATGAAATTAGTTTGTATAGCACGGTCTCTCTTCCAAAAAGCCTCTGAAGCTAGTGTGAATCCTCAGAGAAGCAAATGTGCTTTTGCTGATGTAGCTCCCACTAAACTAGCTCAGTCAATGAAATCAGCTGCCCAGGCAAGATCTGTGGGATGGTGGAAAAGCTGTGGCTGCATCAGGGTTTGGGTTTCTGGTTGGTAAAGGAAAATAATCTCTGGGTCTCTGCCAGGGCAGAAACTGCCACTGAAGAGCAGAGGTTAAACAAAGGGAGGTGGGAGAGCACTTAGAGATGTGAAAGCAGCAAGTACAGCCTGGTGTCTCCTTTTTCTCCAGGCTACACAACTGATAGCCACAGTAGGGACCCCACGGCTGCGGCAGCCCAACCGATTCTCGCCTTGCCTGCGTGACTTCCTGAGCTGCTGCCTGCAGACAGACGAGGAGCAGCGCTGGTCTGCCAGGGAGCTCCTGCAGGTAAAATGTCAAGGGGCTGCAGGTGAAACAGGCTCTGAGGGATGGGCTCCTCCTCCACTCAAGTCCAAGGCATCACATGAGTCCCCTTCCTCCTCACCTCCACCCTTGGTGCTCTTCAAATGAAAATGGTGAGGAATCCTAGACTGGGCTGGGCTGGCAGGACCCTGTAAAAGTCCTCTGGTGCAAGTGTCCTGCAAGGAGCAGGGACATCTTTAAAGAGATCAGGTTGCTCAGAGCCCTTTCTCACTGGAGCCGGAATGGTTGCAGGGATGGGGCACCTACAAGCTCTTGGAGCAACCTGTGCCAGGGTCACACCATGCTCCAAGTAAACAAGTTCTGATTAGATCGTATTTGTGTTTAAAAATATTCAGCCACATCCTATTGTAACTGGCCCTGTAAAAAATATGTCCCTCACTTTCTTCAAAGCCACTCTGAAGTCTTGGAAAATGGCAATAAAGTCTCCCTGGGGCCTGTTCTTCACAAAACTGGGTAACTCCACCTCTCTCCACATTTCCTGAGTCAGAGAGCTCCTCTGGCTGTTTTGGTCACCCTCTTTTGTCATTTGGTGGGGGTTCAATTTTATCAAATGGCAAAAGAATTGAAGTAGAGCAATGCAGGGTACAGAGACATGAAATGGTGCTGCAGGAACCCAAGGAAGCCAGTCCCAGCCTAGGGCTCAGAGATTTGGCTGTGGGCAGCAGGGGCTGTGGGGGGCTCATTGTGAGCCTCCTGGGGGCCCTGGTTTGCACCCCCCAGCCCACCCTTAGAGGTTTCTGCCACGCAAACAGGGACAGCTGGGAGGGACTTGTCCCAGCCCCATCTGCTGCCTGGCACACTCAAGCAGACGGGAACTGTGCCAGGATTACTGCCAGGTTGTGTGGCAGAGAGGGAACTGCAGGACCCGATGCCACTGGGCTGGCCCTGCTGGGAAGGAAGGTGCCATCCAGCACACGAGGGGAGGGGCCGGGCATGGAAAGGCAGACACTGCTCTGTCTCCGTGTGGGAGTCAGCACAGTGCCTGTCTTTCAAAGAGAGGGACCAATGTGAGGCTTTGCAGTTTCCTGAAAAGAAGAAACTCCAAGGACAGAAAGCACCATTTCTAAAGCACTGGCAGGGCAAAAATCCTAGCAAGGTGAAGACACCTGCAAAAATGGATGAGTGGGATTCTGGGCCACATTTGCCTGTAATGGCAAAGTCCTGCACATAAAGATGGAGGTGTAGATGGTCCCATTGGTCCTCTTCCTGCATCCTTGTAGAAGCCAGAGGAATCCTGTGAAGCACTGAGCTTGGAAAGTCACGGTCCATTATTTTTTGGTGATTTGGGTTTTTTCCCTTTTGGCAGCATCCATTTATAGAATTTGCTGAGCCTGCGTCCAGCCTGGTGCCGCTGATTGTTTCAGTGAAGAAGAGGAGGGAGACGAGAATGTGACAATTACATCAGGATCATTTACTCGTCAACATGTTTAGAGTAGGATTGTAGGGTAGGATTAGAATTAGGATAAGGATTAAGGATTAGGATTAGGATTAGGGTAAAGGTTAGGGTTAGAGTAGGATTGTCTAATAGGACTGCAGAGTAGGATTGGAAATGAATACAGTTTCTGAAACAACAACTCACCTTGAAGATTCCCTTCCTTCTCACTCTGCGAATACGCTCAAGAATTTCTTCTGAATTGTCTGTTGTTTCTTAAAGGTGGAAAGTGACACGGTGTCTTTGGCATGGTGTGAAAGTGGGGAAGAAGGATGTTCTTCATTCATCCTCTCCAGACCACACTGCCTTTGGAATCTGGCCCACTGGTCTGTTTTTGGCCAGCTTTGGTATTTCTACTTGAGGCAGAAAGGGCAATGGCATTTGAAAGCAAAACCAAAAGAATGAGGCAGCCCAACACCCTGTGCAGATGCAGGCCTTCAGCTGTGATTGGAGAGCATTGGGGCTCCTGCCACTTGGATTTGGATCCCGAAAAGCAATAATCTCTTTGGCTGGAGGAGAGCCTTGCTCAAATGAGAAAGCAGAAAGATCAGAGAGGGTGCTCAGGAAGGTCTCCTGTGGTGCAGAGCTGTCAGCGCCTGGGAGGTGAGAGCAGGCCTGGCCTTGGCCGGGGTGGAGCCCCAGCAGAGCCCCGGCAGAGGCCGGAGCAGGCTGAGCCCCGGCAGAGGCAGGCTGGAAGGAGGCCCTTGGAGCTGCAAGAGGCAGCAGCCGGGCCCTGGGTGCCTGTTCCTGGCAGCGGGTGATTCCTCCGCTCTCAGAGCCCAGGTGGCAGCTGGCTGCTGCCGAGGGGAAGCGCAGCCGTGCTGGGCACAGCCCAGCCTGGAGGCATTGGCTGTCTGGAGTGTGCCCAGGAGCAGAGAAAGGCCCAGGGCAGCCGAGGGCTGCTGGGCTGCCTGAGGATTCCTCCTCTTCTGCCGGCTGCCCTGCAACTCCTGGCAAAGGTCAGCAGTGTGTTCAGCACTCTGGGCACCGGGGCAGGGAGCCGGGCTGCTCGGCAGGCTGGAGCACAGGGCAGCCTCCTTCAGGCCCGGCTCTTGTGCCAGGGGAAGCGAGGCCAGCGTGAGGCAGGGACAGCTTGGCAGGGCCCATCTGCAGGAGCCAGCGCCTCACGCAGCTCTGGGAGGAAGCGCCCGCAATCCTGCAGTTCTGCACTGAGCCAGAGCAAAGGTGTGAGATGCAGGGTGTTTGGCAGAAATATTCAGGCCCACCAGGCCAGCCTGCTTTGTGCTCTCTGGCCCACAGCAAGCGCTGTGCAATGCAGCTCACACCTCTATTGCAGCGCTGTACTTTTTCTCCGTAATCATCGCTCAGCTGTCTCTCACTGACATACTGCTGGCTGAAGACCTGTCTCTTCCATATCCCCTATAAAAAGACCTTACCTTAGATTCTCAAACTTAGCATGCATGCATGTGTGAGAAAAAATCCCCACAAACCTTTAGGAAAATCAAGACATTAAAGCAGATTTCATTTATCAAACCCACAGCAACTGCATTAAAATGTGGGTGTATGAGCCTTTCTTCAAAATTTTCTTAAGAATATCTCTAGAGTAATTTTCGAGAGATAAGTATGCTGCTCCTAACAAGTGCAGATTACTTGGCAAAGGGTAATCAATCATCCATTAAGCATTCCAGCAGTTGCGTAGCATTTTTTTCTGATAACTGATGCCTGGATATTGCAACCAGCTTCTGATTTGTGTCTGCCCACTTCTTTTCCATGTTCTGAGCCAAGAGCAATAGTATCCTTGTGAGTGCATCTGAACACATTGGACACTGACACCCCATCCTATTGCCTATGTTCTCCCACAGAAGATTCCTTGCTCTTTGTTCTCTGCCTCCAAAGGGGATCTGCGGTCCCTGCCGGGCAATGCTCGTTGTGGGTTGTCAAGGCAGAGGCGATGCTCTGGTGCACCTGGCGCAGGTGAGCCTCGGGCCCGGGCAGGGAGCGATGCTCCGAGCTGCCGCGGATCCGGCGGCGAAGCCGAGCGGTGCCGTGGCCGGGCTGGGAAGCCGAGCGGCGCCCGTGGCGCTGCCTCCCCGGCCAGGGCTGTGCTCTCAGCGCCGCCGGGGCTGCCGAGCAGCGCTTTCCACGCGCCTCCGCCTCCGGAGCCAGCCCCGCAGCCGCGCTCTCCCGAACCGCACTGACCCGCGCCCGCTCTCGGCCCGGCTGCAGGACTCCGTGATTCCGGGCTCTCCGGGTTCCCAGTCCGCCTGCAGGAGCCTCCGCTCCTGGACGCCCGCCCTGGGCTTTCTTCTTCTACGTCTTTCTCCCCTTTCCCAGGCCCTCTCCACTCTACTCCGGATCTGCCCCCTGTTCTCAGGTTCTCCCCCGTCTCCTGGGTTCTCCCTCCTCTCTCGGGTTTTCCCCAGTCCTAAGCTACCCGTTGTCCCAAGCTCCCTCCTTTCCCGGGCTGTAGCCAGTGCTTTTATTCGTCTCCCTGGATCTCCCCTTCTCCCGATTACTCCTCCCTCTTCCAGGATCTCTCCCCTCTCCCAGGGCTCTTTCCTGTTTCCCCGGCTCTACCCTCTTGGAAGGCTACCCACCCTTTGCCACGGATCTCACTCCTCCTGTCCCGTGATCTCCCCTACTCCCGGGCTCATCCCCCTCTCTTGGGATTTTCCCCCTCCTCGCAGCATCTCTCCCCTCTCCCGCTCACTCCTCCCTCTGCCAGGTCTCTCTCCCCTCTGCCGGGATGTCCGCCCGCTCCCGGAGCGCCCCATGGCCCCGGCCCCTCGCCGCCCGTCCCTCGCCGCCTCGGCCGGGCCGCTCCGGGGCCGCGCTCGGAGCGCAGCGGGGCCGGGCCGGGGCCGCCGGGGCCGCGTCAGCTCCGCCCCGCGGGAGGAGCCGCGACAGCGCCCCGGCAGCGGCCCCGCGCAGGCGGAGCGGCCCCGGCTGCGCCCGGAGCTGGGCCTGGCAGGGGCTGCGGCCTGGGAGAGCTGCTCCGGCCTCGCTCCGGACACGAGGAGCTCCGACCTGTGCTTGCTTTGTACCCTCAAGGCTGCCGGATGCCTTGCAGTGAAGCTGCAGTGCCCGGGCTATTCCGGTCTCTTCTGGTCCTCAGCTGAATATTGCTGGCCGCGGGTCTCTGTACAAATCACGAAACGGACGGGACTGCTGCGGAACGCGCCTCGAGCTGTTTGTTTTCCAGCGTCAGTCTCATTACATGGTTGTTACAGTGGGAAGATGCCAGCAGCTCACATCCCTGGCAGGAGGCAATGAACTTTATGGTACAACTTACTTGAAAAGTTTTTTGACCACTCACACAAAGCAAAAGCACATTGACAGTAGCTCTGTGCAACCACTATAAGCACACGTATCTTTTGTTAAAACACTGCTTGCTTCTTTCAAACACTATACCTGCTTGTAAGCCTTAAAACACAATGCACAGAGCTCCATTATTGTGATAAATAGGTATCATTCGGCTGATAAAACTTGAAACAGTAATTGATACAGTAATTAATATTTGAGAATAATAAATAGTTAAAAATTTGTAATGCCAAAGAAGAGAGGGAGAGGAGGGGCTCCACCCCCCTTCCCAGCAGCTGTTCTCAAGGACCACAGGAAAGAAGCTGAAGATACAGTTGCTAAAAATGAACAAGAACCTGGTTTGGTCCCAACAAATGCTAATTATAAGGGATTTATTGCCTTGATATGTAGATGGAGTGATACGTTAGTCTTGGCTTACATTGGCTGTACTGGCTACGTACTGGCTTGATGCGCATGTGTAACCCAGCAGTGAATTAAAGGACAACGAAGAAGACTATAGGGCCTTCATCAGTGACGACCCCCAAAGACTTGTGCGACCACCAAACCGAGTGGTGGCGCATGCGTGGTAAAGGTGGTGAGGAAGGCGGAGACAAAAAAGAGACGAACCGAAAATAGCAGGAGATGGTATTGACATACGGCATATAAGGGGTGATTTTCACTTGGCAAGCTTGTATGTAAAGTGGGAAGGGTCAAGAACTCTGCCCTCCGTACCCCGCAGTATCTTTTGCTTATGTGCTATTATTTGAACCAAATTATCGCTTATTTATATATTTTCTAAACTATTCAATTAAAATTACTGCTTCCTTAAATATTGTTTGGGTTTTTTTTTTTTTAAGGGATAATTGTGCAAATATAACAATTATTAAGCTTAGAAGTTCCTAATATCTTGCTAGAGATACTTTTCTGTAGCTTAGGGAGTCATTCCAGCCAAGCGTTAATACACTGGTGCGCCAGTATCAATCAAGTTAGAATGAGCAGCCCAGCTCAGCTCCACGGAGCAGCCTCTGGACTGACTGACAGAAGTTCCCAGGCAATGGGAGCTCTCCTAAGATGCAGACATTGCATTGGTTCAGAGTCTGGGGCACAGAGATAGACCAATGAGATGTCTCGGCCTGGGAGTTTTGAATGGGCTAAATGGGCTGTGGGTGCTGAAGGCAATAAACGAAGCTGTTTGCTGATGACCAAAGGGAGTTCTGTTGTGTGTTACATCTCAGAGATATGAATGTCCTGGATTCTACAGTAATAGACACAAACCATTGTTCTATTTGTCCTTACTTTTCCACTTCTTATATAACTTTTCTGCTGACAAATCTACTGCTTAGCTCTAACCAAAGTTCTGCTTTCTCTGAGTTGTGCCTTTTGCAGCTGTCCCAGAACCCTCTGATTTGAAGGATTCCCACAATTTCCCCTTCACGGTTCGGCTAAATAGAAGCCTTTGTAACCGTGCCGTTTATTAACTACCTTGAATTTCATAGCCTTACTGTAGTATACCTGCTTATTTCTTGCTTAAAGTATCCTTTTTGCTCGCATTAAGCCTTGCTATATTCCAACTCAGAAATTTTAATGCTGTGAAAGTCCAGTCAGTTCAAAGGGAAAACGTCATGTCTGCTAGGAATTACAAGTGATTGTTCCAAAAAAGTCTCACCTGTTCTAAGGTCTTAATTTAAAACCTCCCTCCATGTCTATACCTTCATCCACAATCTGTGTGAGATTTTGAGAATTCCCCGTGAATCCATTTTCTATCTCTCTGTCTTTTGTGATAAAAACTTCTTTGATAGTTTTGTCTATCGTTTATCACACACACCGACGTATGCAAGGTATTACTACCAGTATGACTGCCAAAACACCCAACGTACGGAGACCTATTCTACAAGGTCCCCTTAGCCAAGTTGCAAAGCTCCATCCTTGGAACAAATGATCTAACCAGGACCCACCATCGTCTTTAATTGGAGCTGTCAAATCTTTCAGCTTGTGCATGCTTTTGAGGATGGATTCAGAGTGATCAGACCATTTCATACAACACAATCCCTCAAATTCCACACAACCATGTCCTTGTGCCAGTAAAAGAAAATCAATTGCTGCTCTATTTGGAAGGGTAGCATGTCTAACACTATTAACATCGGTCAACATGTCACTGATTGCAGTGGATGTGCCATTAGTTTGTTTACTCAGCCAACATGCAACCCGATCTAATTGTTTCAATGCCATTGCTGAAGCCAGCTGGGGTAAAAACAAACATGCTGAAACCCTTTTCGCAGCCTTCAAAGGCATGAAATCACTTCTACGATCTAGTTTTCACGATAATGACGAGCAGATCTTGTTCCCCTTTGCTTCTTCTTAATGACCGCTTTGGCAGTAGGCACAATTACAGTGAGCATCCCAATGCTACATGGGCCACCTTCAGGGCATGATGGGATGCCCTGCCAGGGCCTGTCTACACAGGTGAACCAACATCCTTTTGGTAATTGTCGTGGATATTGGTCAGCTTTAGAAAGCACCTCCCAACATTCTTAATAATTACACCAAAACCTTGAGTTTCTGTATGCAAAATAAGGGGGAGTAACACTGTACTTTGGAGGATCACTTTCTCACTAATCATTAGCTGTAAATGTAAGGCAAAAATCCGTTGTTAAAGGACCAAGGGTTTCTAATTCTTAGGGTTTCAGGTACTGCTTTGGGAAGTTCTTTTTCCCAGATGTTACAATCCTATACAGGGCTCCTCCTATTGTCAATTTCACCAGGCTTACTATTGAATTGCTTTTTGACCAAGGGCAAATTCTTTCCCGGCACACTGACTACACAGGTTGAGAAGGCTTTTCTGTTCCGAATTAGACAAACACATGGTATCCGAGCCTGCTGCCTTGGCTAAGGTCACCCAGACATTTGGTTTTGGTTGTTCCACAGACAAATCTACACTACAAATTGACTAAAACTCTGCACTATATGAAGCAATGAAAACTAGCACCGTAGTAACATTTGATTTTGCAGCATCCTTTTTGTGAGCTAATTGTTGGCTAAAGCTCCTCCCATATCCTTCTCAATTCAAAAACATCACTTTTGACCTTTAATAAAAATTAACCAAACAAAACCTACACTTTCTTCAATAGAGCTCTATGAAACCAGCAAATGACACATTTATAAACCACATAAAATCAGAGTTTGTAGGTTCCACAAATGCACAAGGAACGTCAGGTGTGACCCGTGATCCCTCTGTTTGGCTCACATCTGCGTACTTGCTTCTACGGTCTGGAGCTCGTCAACTGTCCTGGGGTGCGATATGGTTTGACATTTTTTGCTGGAACCCGCTTAATTCCTGCACCGTTAGAGACAGAAGCAAACCCTTTGTCCAAAGTGATTAATCAGAAAATACCTTCAATTGGTCCTGTCCTAGGGTATCTAATTAAAACAGGGGGATTTTCTTTCAGTTTTGCCTGTGTGTTATAGTAAAAAAGCCTAGAAATCGGTGGATCAGGTTCTGCAACAGAGCTGCTTAAGAAATTAAGACATGCAAATCTTTGTTTCACCTCATCTGTGGTATGACCTCGATTCCCCCCTCTCTTGATCAAGAATGTGTTTCAATGTCTGATGTGTCCTCTCAGCAACTGCTTGGTTGTGGGAGAATGTGGAATACCAAGGATATGACGAACACCCCAATCTTTAAAAATGTGGCCAATTTTTGAGATATGTATGTGGGATCATTGTCAGTTTTTTCTTCTTGAGGCACAGCCAGTGAAGCAAAAGCTCTGCTAAAAATGTTGACAGGCATGATTACCTGCCTCCCCTGTGTGAAGAGAAGAAAAACTCCACCAGAGAATGTGTCCACTGAAACATGAGTATTGGTAAATTTTCCAAAGAAAGGCTATTTAGTGGCATCCATTTGCCCTAAGAGCAGGCTTTGCAAACCCCGTGGGTTGAACAACTCTTTCTAGAAACAGGAGGCTGCACAAGCTGACAGTCAGGGCAAGTACTAATGATAGCTTTAGCTTGACTTTTGGAAATTTGAAACATTCGCAAAAGTGCTTGTGTGCTTTGGTGAAAAAAGGTGTGGCTCAGTTTTGCTTGTTCCAAAATGTTTGGCAAAGTGTTTGAAATAAGCACTGTCCGCTCTGGCGTTTCCTTCCACTAAAAATCAAGAAGCGAAGAATGAGCGCTGATGTGAGAAACAAAATATGGATTAGTTCGTTATTGTAAAGTTTAAAAATGCCATGAAACCAATGATGTCAAGCGTCATTACTAGGATTCTTTAGAACTGATCCTTCTCTTCTTTTAACCACATTAGCAACAAACGTAGAATGTGTGAATAACTTAAAAGGTTGTGGGAAGAACTGAGAAGCCTGAACCACAGCAGCAAGCTCAACAATCTGAGCAGATCCCTCTACTATTTGAATATCTGATTCCCAATTTTAGTTGGGAACTTGGTTTGGTTCAACCAAGTAATGACTGATTTGTGACCTCTGCCAGATCCCATCAGTGAAGAGAGTTACTGTGTTTAAAGGTTCTTTACTTAACAAAGGCTTCTCTCTAAAACTCAATTTTGCCTGCAATAATTTGTGAGCCGGGTAATAAACAGAAGCAATATCTGAAAAATTTAATAATTCTCGTTGCAAATCATCAGAATTTGCAGAATTTTGCATTGCCCAATCAAGATAATTTTTTTCAGTGGTAAATAGAGAACTGCAAATTCTTCACCTGCTAAACTTAATAACCTTGTTCTGGCCTTAATCAGAATTTGTGTTATCCTCTCTAAGACTGTAAAAATAGTCTTGGAAACCTTGAGGGAAGAAAACCCCATTCTATTATCAACAAAAGATCTCTCTCAGAATGGTCTGATTGAAAAATGACAGAACAAAGTTGCATCTTTCCTCCTAAAATTGCAGAAAAGAATGGCTTTTCTGGAATACAGCGATGAGCTTGTTATCTTTGGAGAGCCTCCATGACCCTGTCAGGCACTGCACGACCTTCAGGTATTAGAGTTCAGCTTCCTCTCAACAGCGCAGCTTCCTCTCAACAAATTAAAACGTGGACCCAATTCATCGTTGGTGATTCCTAAACCAGGTCTGACACAGCTGATTTCTTCTAGAAGCTGTTGTAAGTCTTGCAGGGTGTTGACACTGGTCCGGAGCTGCATCTTCTGCAGTGTAATTGTTTTTTCAGTCATCTTCCATCCCAGATACTTCCAAGGTGGAACTTCTTGAATTTTGGGTACAGAAATTTTAAGTCCAGCATTTTGGATTTCAGTAACAACACTAGGACAAGCTTGCTCCATCTCTGGCTGCATTGGAGCTGTGATGAGCAAATCATCCATGTAGTGTGAAATCATGGATCTTGGATACTTCTGTCAAACTGGAGACAAAACTTGTGCTAGAAAATATTGGCAAATGATAGGCGAATTCTACATTTCTAGAGGCAATGTTTTCCAGTGCTATCTCTGCATGGGTTCTCTTTGATTGATGACTGGAACTGAAAAGGAAAATCTTGGAGCATCATTGGGATGAAATGGGATGTGGAAAAACAATCCTTTAAATCAATGACAATGAGAGGCCAGTGTTTTGGGATCACTGATAAGGAAGTTGAGGTTTAAGAGGTCCTATGTCTTCAATACTTCATTGATCTTCAGGTCGTGAAACAACCTCCAGGAATCCAGTGTCTTCTTGTGGATGACCAATACTGGTGAATTTCAGGGAATTCACTCTTTGTGGGTGTGATGTGACCTTCTTGTAATTGCTCCTTTACCAATCTTTTAAGGCAATTTAATTTTTTCTCTGTTAAAGGCCATTGATCAATGCATATAGGAGGATCAGTGTTCCAGTTCAGCTTTCAAGTGGCAGGTTTTGACGTGGTTTCCACCACAGGCCCACCTCCAGTTCTGCTCCCCATTGGGACAGGACGTCTCTCCCCCAGACGGTGAGAGGCTTCTGAACAAGAAAAGGACGCACCATTGCTGTCTTTCCTTCAGGACCTGTAATGTTAATCATGGATGCACTTTGCCAACATACAGTACCACCTCCAGTCCCTGTGAAGGAACCTGCAGGAGCTACTAAATCCCAGTCTCTGGGACAAAACATATGAGAGATTACAGTGACATCTGCACCAGTATCCGGCATGCCTGTAATGTAAATTTTTTTACCACAGTGAGTCAGGCAGCAAGTCAATTCTTCTTGCTTGAGGTCCAAAATTTGGACCCAAAAGACCTCAGGACTTGAGGTTCCAAATGGCACAGACAGCATTGAATTCTCTGGAAAGTTGTTTTGCTTGGCTGTACTCATGGGTAGAAGAAATGCAATAGCTATAGGTGTTTTTGGTGGAGTCGTCATAGGAACATTACATACAAGATTTAAATATATTGGTTTATTGTTAAAATCTATTGAAACAACCGCTGGAAGGACTGACAGTCTGACAATTTTGGTGCTAGCTCTGCCTAGAATCAAAAGCTCTTGTCTTTGCTGAAAAAACCTGATAATTCCAGTAGAAACACTTTCATATCAGAAATTATTTAAAAGGTGTATCAATTTTTGAGGAGGCCAATTCAAACCTTGCGCGTGAGGGTATTGACCTGGGACCATTTGAGGGATGGATGACTGAGGGATAAATGACTGAGGTACCAATGCCAGTTGACTGGGTAATTGACTGTAAGGAGGTCACTACTTGTGTCCAGGTGCCGTGATAATCCGCGCTCTTTTTTCAGTTTAACGACAAAGATTTGCCATCGATGTCACATTGAGAACGACAGTACTTAGACAGATGCTTCCCTTTCCTACGATGAGGGCAAATAGAAAGTGGTTTAGGTTTGACTGTTGTTGTAGGACAATCTCTTTTCACGTGTCCTGCTTTACCACAAGCAAAGCCACAAGCCTTTTTATCAGAGTCCAACTGTACAGTACCAACAGATTTTTAGAAAATGTTTCTTTGTGCTTCAAGGGCCTTTTCAACCTTTTCCATTTATTGTCCCAAATTTTCTCCCAACCCTTTCCCAAATTATCTCCCAATGGTTTCCTAACTTTTCTTAAGAATCTGCAATCTGCTTTCCAAAAGCACTGACTTGCACATTAGGAAGATATTTTGGAGAGGTGAGCTTGCTGCAAGCTGTTAGCATCTCTGTTACACGTGGAGGCTGATACGGTAAAGTTATAATAATTTTTTTTGCAATCTTCCTATAAGTTCTTTGATCTCAAGGTGAGAAGGAATTTCGTATTGTGGATTTACATCCTTATGACCATATCTTACAGGTAAGGCAAGGAAGTGTTTATTTGAATCCAAATTTTTTCTAAATTTTGAGTACTATTAGACCACTTAGGTAGTTGCAATGGAAGGTCTACTGTCGATTTAGACTGTGGTTTTCTTTCCTTTTCATCACTCCTGTATCTGATCCAGAAGAACAGGTAGTGTTGTCACAGCAATCAGCTGTCCCATGAAGCCTGCCAAAAAGCTCCAAGTTCCAAGGTTTGTTTTTACCCCAGCTGGCTTCAGCAATGGCATTGAAACAATTAGATTGGGTTGCATGTTGGCTGAGTAAACAAACTAATGGCACATCCACTGCAATCAGTGACATGTTGACCGATGTTAATAGTGTTAGACATGCTACCCTTCCAAACACAGCAGCAATTGATTTTCTGTTACTGGCACAAGGACATGGTTGTGAGGAATTTGAAGGATTGTGTTGGATGAACCTGTCTGATTACTCTGAATCCATCCTCAAAAGCATACAAAAGCTGAAAGATTTGACAGCCCAAATTAAAGAAGATGGTGGGTCCTGGTCAGATAATTTGTCCTAAGAATGGAGCTTTGCACCTTGGCTAAGGGAACTTTGCAAGATAGGTCTCCATGTATTGGGTGTTTTGGTAGTGATATTCATAGTAATACCTTGCATACTTCAGAGTGTGCAACGAGAGATGAACAAAACTGTCCAAGAAGCTTTATCGCACAAGAGAGAGAGGTAGCAAATGGATTCACAGGCAGGTGCTCAAAATGTCATGGAGATGGTGGATGATGGAATAGAAATGGAGGAAGGTTTTGAGTTAAGACCCTGGAATTGACAAGAGATTTTTGAACAATCACTTGTAACTATTGTCAGGCATAATTTATGCCCTTTCCACTGACTGGACCGTCACAGCATTAACTTGCTGTGTTGTAATACAGCAATGCTTAGTGCCAACAAAAACATGCTTTAAGCAGATAAGAGAGAAAAATGTATAGTAAGGCTACAAAACGCAAGTAATAAATGACACAATTGGTAAGGTTTCTTTTTGGGTGAAGAGAGAGGGGGAATTGAGGGAATCCATAAAATTAGAGGGTTTTTGGAAAGCTGCAAAAGGCAGGCCTCAGATACAGCAGAATTGTGAGTAGAGCTAAAGCAACATTCATGAGATAGGTCAGCAGAAAAAATTATTTAAACTGTAGAAAAAGCGAGGGCAAATTGAACAATAGGCCTTTGTATTAATGCTTGTCTGAATAGCTCTCTAAGCTGCAGAAAGTTTATCTAGCAAGATATTAGGAAGGTTGAAGCTTAATAGTGGAGCTCTGTGCATTGTGTTTTAAGGCTTACAAAGAGGTACTGCATTTGAAATAAGCAAGCATTGTTTTAACCAAAGCTACATGTGCTTATGGTGATTGGATAGAACTACTATCAATATGTTTTGCATTGTGTGATTTGTTAAGAAGCTTATAAAGTAAGTTGTAACCTTATGATTTCTGGCCTGCTGCCTGGATTGTGAGCTGCTAGCATCTTCCCATTATCATAATCATGTAATGAGACTGATGCTGAAAAATAAACAGCTCTAGGCACTTTTCATAGCAGCCCTGTACCGTTCGTAGTCTGTAAATGGCCCCTGGCCGGTGTCACTTGGCAGTAGTGTCGCTGCACCAACTTTCCTGGGAGCCCTGCCAGGAAGGGCTGGGGAGGAGAGCTCCAAGTTCTTGGTGACAGGAAGAAAGCCAGAGCCTGCTAACTCACGTCTGGATTCAATAAATTGGATCTTTTTAGATTCATGCAAATCGGGCTGCTCTCCAGCTGTAGACCCTGACTTTGTATTTGTGATGCTTTCCAATGGACTGCCGGCAGGGATACAGCTGGAAAACTCTCAGGTCCAAGAGCAATCTCAGCATGCTTTCCCCCCCCGACCCCAGCACCAATGAGACAGGCTTCAAGGCTTCTGAATGAAGCGTCTGTGCCTCCACAACAACTTTCCTGAGCTCTCCCACCTCCACCCCATCCATCTCTCTGGGCAGAGCCATCCCTGCCCTGCTCAAGCCCTGCCCGCCCCCCGCCACCTCTGTCCTCTCCCCTGCCCGCTCCCCTGCAGGCAGAGCCAAATCCAAAGCCCCCCACCTGCTCTAACCAGAGGCTGGGGAGCCAAAAGTGGTGAAAATCCCGGAAAGTTTTGGCAGAGGAATCTATATGAAAAGAGTCCTCAGAGCTCCAAAGCAAACTGCCAGCCTGAGCCCGATCCAAGGGGGTGACTTCCTGGGAAGGGCAAACAGTGACAGGAGCGACCCTGCAGCCCCTCGGCCAGGCAGAGCGGATCCAGAGCCCCCCTTGGCTGACCCCACCTGCACAACTTCAGAATAAGATCCGGCCGCATCTTTTTCACAAGAGTGCAGAGCACAGAAACAGCAGCTCCTGTTTTGCAAAGCTTCCTCAAATATTAATCTCCTGGACCCGTTTGATTCCCAGCCTCCCTAGAACACATCCCATGATCCCCCCAAACTTTTGGAATGCAAGAAAAATCCGAAGTGTTTTTCTGGGAATTCTGGGAGTGGAAGATTTCCTGAAGGAGTTGGGACGATGCCTGGTTGCAGCTTCAGTGACTCAGGGAATCCTGGAAAAAGCAGAGAACCCGACCAAAGCTGGAAGCTGATCTGATTCCCCTTTTCCAGGCTTCAGGGACCTGTCCACACTGCCTGGAGAAACCCCGGACATGTCAGGACACCCTGAACGAAATCCTAGATCCCCCCAGAGGGGGATGAAGGTCCAGCACCACTCAGAATTAAAGTCTCAGAGCCAGGTGTTCTGTTCTGATGTTTGAGAAAGTCTCTGTCACAATCATTCTGATCAAAGTTCTCCATTAAAGCTATGGAGACAGGCGTCATAATTTTGACCAAAGGCTCTTCCTTTTTGAGAGAGACTAGATTGTGAATTTTCCAGTTTATCTGGTCCCAGAAATCAAAGGTAAAATCAGACTTCAAGTCTGTATTTTGAGTATTCACTTTTACCCAGATTAATTATGTTTTAGTTCACGTTTTGACATGTCTGAATGTCCTTGACCCTGTAAAATTGCCTCAAGCTGGTAAAAGACACCCCATTCTGGTTTAGAGAAATGGTTTCCCATCTCGCTGCCCCCGGAGTTGCTACTTATTACTGACAGGGGTATCAGCTACAGACGGCGAAGGGCACGATCCATTCCTCCTTTGAACAGCCTGGGCCTCTGGCAATGGCACTGTCCATGGTCTTCTTTTTTATTTTATATTCCTCTAGGCTGGAAATCCTCCTCACTGAGGAGCAGCTTTCCCAAAACCCTCAGATTTTAGGGATTCCTACAATACACCACATAATACATGTTTTAATATATATACTGTAATAAATAGGATATATAAAATGTATTGCTGCTCTTTTTCTCAGCCAGCAGGCCTTTGCAGCGAGTTCTGAGCCAACGTGGGGCTCTGCTGCCAGCCCAAATCTGCGCTTCCCTTGCCCAGCCTGAGTGCAGGTGGGGCGCGTGCTGGGCATGGCTGGAGATTTGCATGGCCAAAATCCTCCAGCATTTACATCTGCCCATGGCTTTGGGTGGCACAAATTACAACACATCCATCTCACTTGACAAATGGCATTTCTTATAAATTGCTACACCAGCGCTGAAAAAACAGAACTATGCAAATCTTTGTTAAATTTTAAAAAAGTAATTTATGAGTTTGTTACAACACACTATTTAAAAACATACAGATAACAACTCTGGTAACAAAAACTAATTTATTGCAAGCCTCTAAAAACATTCACTATACACAGAGATCAAGGGAAAATTAACAACTTAATTTATTGCATATTATGGCAAACATATAGCCCATATACAAATACGAAAATATCAGTATTTGACTGTAATACCAAGTACTCTACAAATAGAATTCCACCACTCTACAACTCCAGACACATTTAAATAGAACTGAATACATAAATAACCACTACAAAATACAGATGTGAATACAGATTAAATGTTACCTGTTACATTGAAGAAAGAGATACGGAAAATAAACCTACCTATAAATAGACAAACAGCAATACCAATCTAAATATCTGTACAACTGCAACAATACAAATATAAGCAATATATCTGGATATATATGTAAACATAATATATATAGAAATGCATCAATGTGCATCTTAAAAAATATAAAAATACATATATACCAAAACAAATACCAATATAGCTATTTAAAAAGACCAAAACTACATCAATACATCAATAGAAATAGATACCTACACAACCGTGTACATACGGAAATCTAAACACAGATATTACAATACACATAAAGAACTAGATACTTATACACACAAAGATGTGACTGCAAACCTGTATGTATGCAGGTATCTGTATGTACATAGATACACAGCACATTCATAAATCTGATACCATATGTACAGAAATAGGCCTGTACAAATACCAGGCTACATACGTACAAGTCCATATAATTATCCCTGTTCACATGTAAGTCCGTGTATCTTTAAGCAGAGCTCCAAGCAGAGGGATCCCAGCTGCCCCATCTTCAAAGCCTCTCCCTCGGGCTCCTCCTCCCGTGCAGAGCAGCTCTCCTGGACAGCGACAGCAGCTGGGGCATCTGGCAAGCAAAGGGAACACTGAGTGAGTATGGGGACGTTTCCCTTGGCAGCAGCTGCACTTCCATCAGGGAAGAGGAAATGTCAGAGCCTCCCCAGGAGGGTCAGAAGGAAAAGCAGCCAAGCGGGCCGGGCTGTGATGAGCTGTTCACTTCTTTCAGGCATCCCAGTTGCTCTGAGGGAACTCCCTCATGTCACGTTACTGAACCACCTCTGCATTTACCAAGACTGTGGCTCCCAAATCAATCAGTATTTATGTCTCCAGCTGCTTGCACGAATGGCAGGGAACTTCCTCTAACAGTGCTGGGGCACAAAGTTACCTTCCACAGGTCCTCTGACACGGCCTTGTGCTTCCTGGGCTGCTTGTCTTTCTCCTGCTTGTCTTTCTCCTTACCTTCCACTTGGAATTTTTACACCATTTCTATTTCTTTCCCCTTGATCAGGGCTAAAATGAACGTTTCTCTCCCAAGTTTGACTTTCTTCAGTGATCCTGTCAAGCCTTTTCCCAGAAGCTTTTATCGTGGAATTGAGTATTAATTTCAGCAATTTTGGTGATTTTATGTGAGATTTATGCAAGTCTCCTGTTCATTACCGCACCATTTAGAAAGGTACCAAGGGAAGAAGGATGTTTCTACATGTGAGTTCACTAGTGGAATAATCACGGATAGAGAGAGTGATTAGCTGAATTTTACATCTACTCGTAACCTGAGAGTGCAACAGGTGATTTGGGGAGAAATTAAAGCCTGATTTCTCCTTCTACCAGCCTGTTTTCAAATGGAAAGTAAATAGAGCAGGGTGAAGAACTTCATAGTACAGTTCCTGAAATGCCTTATTAAGGTGCTCTTAAAGTAACCGAGATGAAATCTGGGTTGGCATTCCTGATTTCCAGACACTCATTGTCAATTCCATTGATTCTGAAAAGAGCAGAGATGTGCCCATCATACCTGATCAATCCATTTGGGGATGTTTTAGGTTCAGATTCTCTGAGGCTTTAGATTTTTACGTCTCTAGACAATGCTTCCAGGAATCTAAATAGCTTTCAGAAATTAAACTTTTCTCCTTTTTTCCTCAGTCTTTGCACTCATGTGCACCAGAAACATTCAGTGAATGGATTCCATTCTAATCCCTCTCCAAGATGAATCTCCCAGCTGTGTTCACACTGGTGGTTCGTGTGTCTCTTCTGCACAGTGCAATTTTAAAATCTTTGTTCCTATCTCTGCCCTTCTTTTTCTGTTTTACCTTGCAAATGCATGTAGATATCTCACAAATGATACATTTCATTTCTGATGCATCACTTCCTGTCTAGTAATTTCATTTTATCCTGTTCCGATGCTATGCTAGCCTTATAGGTTTTATTCTAAGTGGACTCCTGTTTTCTTGAATGTTCTATAATGCAATGCTCTCATTCACCTGCTTTCATGAAACCCTTCATTAACATTAGCACAAGCAGCTGTGTGGTTCCCTTCTGCTTTGTAGAAGACTTGGGAAACTCAAGTCCTGCTCAGCTAAAAAAGAACATACATGGTGCTTGGTAATTCCCCAAAGAGCTTAAATTAATGGTTAAACAACTGCAGCTTATTCACTTCACAGAAATTGGGAGAAAAGACATTGCAAATATTGAGGAATGCAGTGCAAGGTTGATGGACATCCCTCAATTATGCAGACAGACTGATCTCACTGGCAAAATTCCTTCTTTTCCAAAGGTTTTCATTTGCTTTGGCTGTACTTTGTACGGCTGCAGATCACATTTCCCTCAATTTAAGGAAGTATCTTGGAAGGTATTCTTGGTGATATATCTTGCTAATTCTGCCCTTGGAGGAATTCCTCAGTTCTGCAGTCCTTATTACATGCCCTGTTCTAAAAGACTTTTATGCCATTTTCCCCCTCTCTGTGTTTTCACACATGTTCAACAAGTTTTGCTTTGTAAGGGTATTAATCACAATATCCCAAAAGATTAAAAAATGCTTAGTTATTTGTTCCCTAAGTATTTACAAAAGAAAAAAAAAATCTGTATACATGCTGGATGTAAAATGCAAATAGAAATAAACTTGAGAGTTCCCCCAAAAACTTTTAGAAAAAACCCAGGTATTCTATAAAACCCAGGGTATTCATCTACAGAATACAAAAATGGGCACGTCCTAGAAGAGAAAATCTGTGCAATAAGTTCTGCACAGAATTCTATGGTTTCAAGCTTTTTGCCCTTCAGGGGCAGTGCCATTCTCTGAACTGGAATGCTCTGAGCATGTTCTGCTCACCACGGCAGCTTTCTGCTCTCCCCTGGTACAGATCATCCTCCCAGCAAAGGGGGAGTGCAGCCACCACAACTCGCAGCACCTTCCCACGCAGCAGGAACCTGAAGGACAGAGATGGCTTTCACCAGCTCCTGCGGGTTCTAACAGTGCCACCTCTCGGCTGCTGAAACCCGGAATTTCTGTGTTGCAGTGCGTTAGTTTCCGAGTCAAATGTTCTGTTGGCTTGCGGCATGTTCAAGTGTTCCCCAACCTACTGCAGTTAGTTTCTCCCCTGTGTTATGCCCTCCTACCCAAATGTCCCTCAAGGAATACCCTCCCTCCTCACCGGATTTTTCCCTGTCTGTCAAGACAACCCAGCCCCTTTGGCCCATCAGTCAGCCCAAAGCCTAACCTTTGTCCCAGAAAGTTCTCTGTCCCTCACCCCAAGATCCAATCCCTATCCCAACCCTCTCTCCTCCCCTTGTTCTGATTTGTTGTAGCCCTCAAAACCACACCCTGAGAGTCGCTTATTGGTTACTATATGGTGTCCACCCCCTGTTTTGAAAGATTTTAAAAGCCCGAGCAGAAGAGCACTGGGGGTTTGTTTAATCTCTGTTCTCCTTTGGGGAACTTCTCCTGCCAAGCTTTCTCCTGCCTGTCTTGATAAATTAGCTGCACTTTACACTGGAGAAGAGCTGTCTCTGCCTCCTTCACTCGGTCCTCCAGGGGTCTCTACTGCTGGGCAGCTGGCCTAGAGGTTCTGGCTCAGGCAAAACCCCAACCTAACCTGTTCCTCATTCTTGCCACTGTCCCTGGAACATCCCAGAGCCAGCCAGGGCTCCGGAGGGCAGTGACAGTGACCCACGGCCTGGCATGTCACAGCCCCCAGAGCCGCACCTGCCAGGCCCCAAGCCCCAGCCCTGGTCCCCACTGCGGCCTCAGCGGCTCCTGGGCATCCTCAGCCTGGGTGCAAAGGCAGCCACAGGAGCCTCCCAGGGCGCTCTGGATCCAGGCTGCAGACACCCTAAAGCCGGCACTGAAAGGGACATGGATGGGGACTGCAGCTGGATCTTCCAGTGCTCACCAGCCTTGACTGCCCTCTGAATGAACCCAAACCTCACCTGCAGCACCTTGAGCACATTTACCCTTCTGGCCCGTTCTAGAACATGGTGTTCTCACATCATACACCAGCCCTGTGCAGGGAGTGATCAGCTCCCAGGTGCTCTGCTGCCGTGGCATTACTTTCTCTTTTGCTGCAATGAAGTTAAACGGGTACACTCATGAGAATCCCAGCACAACATTTGCTTTTCAGGAGCTCTTAGGCAAAAAAGCTCCTCTGCTCACTAGTTTTTGCCCAGAAAAAGAGATCTTGACAAAGCATAAGGCACAGGCAGGGCTCTGGCACAAGTATTCCTGAGCCACAGGATTCCACCCATAGTTGCTGCCAGGTGCTTTGCTGATATTTTAGAGCCAGTTCTGAACAGGGGCTGCTGCTGACAGGGTAGGAAAATGTGGAGAAATAAAGGTGCAGGAAACAACAACAACAAGAAAAAAACAAAACCCACAACAAAAAACCCAAGTGGTATAACACTTAAAAATACAGAGCGCAGAAGAAGTCCATGGAGATGGTTCAATAGAAAATGCCACCAGCAGTGAGCAGAGCCCGAGGCTGCTCACTGCCACCACAGGGGCTCCTCAGTCCCCTGCTGCTTTGTGTCTGATCCCTGCTGGGCTCCCTCTGCCCCTTCAGCAGATGCAGCCTTGCCTGCAAAGGGCTCCATGCTCTGGTGTTCCCAGATTGCTCCAGGCTGCGTTCTTAGCAGCACTGAAAGAAGAGGTGAAACAAAGAGCCATGTTCTGTCCTGCCTACAAACTCTTCTCCTTCAGTTCCAGTGCCAGAGATCATCCCTTTGTCACCTTGGCGCTGTGCCTGCTGCGTCCTGGTCCCTGTCCCTTCCATCAGCTCCTGCACATAAGCACTCACTGTCCCACATCATGAACAGAGGGCTGTGTCAGAAGAGCAAGATTGAAATTTCTTGGTCTTTTTAACAAACAGAAGAAGCATGAGTCCAAATAAATTTGTTGTTGGCTCCTGGCTTCCATTTAGATAACTCTTTTCTGCTTTAATGCAAAAGGCTCTTTTCCCACATGGATGGAATTACCTGTAATTGGCAGTTGCTTCAGGCTCTCAGGCACCATGGGAGTTTTTTCTTGTCTCTGATGAGGATTTGGTGAATTTTCCATTGGTCACTTGGTGGAGTCGCCATAGGCTGAGCTCAGCGGCCGACTCTGCTGTCCCCAGGGGATGCATTGGGACGCCAAGCCCCTCAGGGCTGGAATTCGGGGTTGGGCGGGCTCGGAGCGCCCCGAGCCTGGGCCCGTGAGGAGCTGCTGCTGGCGCTGGCTGTGCTCAGCCCGCTGTGCCGAGCAGCCGCGGCCATGGAGACACGGGCGGGAGCTGTGGCCGAGGCCGGCAGGCGGCCCGGGCCGGCTCTCAGCTGCGAGGACGCCGGCAGCCTGTGCCCTGAGGCCGAGGCCGTGGCGGGCGCTTTGCGGGCAGGGCTTTTCCGAGCCGGCCGCAATGTGCTGCCTCCCGTGTGGGCCCGGCCGCGGCAGAGGCAGGCGGGAGCACGGCGGGGCCGGCAGCGGCGGGCAGAGGCCGCAGAGAGCAGCAGCCCGGCCGGGCCCGCTGCGGAGCGGCACGGAGCTGCCGGGCAGCCCTCGGCCGTGTCTGTGCGCACAGGGCAGGAGCAGAGGCCGGAGCAGAGGCCATAGCGGCAGCTCGCCGTGCCCGGGGCCGCAGCCGCAGCTCTCCCCTGCCGGCCACAGCAGCAGCCGCTCGCCTCCGAGGCGCCGGCGCTTCCCGAAGACGAGGGGCCCGGCCCCTGCACGGCCTGGAGCCCCGCAGCGAGAGGAGCCGCCGGCGCCGCAAAGGGCAGCGCCGAGGGCGCAGGTTGAGGAGGAGGACATGAGGCTGGGTCTGGGCCGCGGTGGGGCAGCTCTGCCCTCTCGGCCTTCGCCTTGAGCCCTTTGCTTCTTTTCCAGGAGCCCTGATTCCCGTCCTCGGCCAAGGGCCCCCGCAGCCCTTTCCAGGGCTGCAGGAAAAGCTCCCTCAGTAACATACTCACAGAATCAGTGGCTTGGAAGACAGATGCTTTTAAGATGATGGAGTCCAAGCCATGCCCTAACACCTCCACTAAAGCATGGTACCCAGTGCCACATTGAGTCTTTTTTCAAAGGCTTGCAGAAATGGTGAGTCCACCAGCTCCACGGAGCGGTCACACCACAAAACTCTTGTACCTGTAAGTGCCCATTGTGAGAGGTGCTGTCTTTAGTGCAAGGCAGAAGTGGAAGTTTCTGAGTTGCCAGCACTTGCTGTGTCTGGCTGAGGATGCTGAGTGCTGGAGTCCTGCAGGATGGAGCCTTTTCCTGCAGGCAGTGACAGCTAGAACTTGGCCTCTGACCTGTCATGTTGGGTTCCTGCCTCTCCTCCAGCCAAAGAGATTATTGCATTTAGGGATCCAAATCCAAGTGGCAGCAATGCAAATGCTCTTGAGTCACAGCTGCAGGCCTGAATCCACACAGGATGTCTGGGCTGCCCCACTCCTCCTTTGGCTCTTCCTGCAAATGCCGCTGCCTTTTCTGCCTCAACTAGAAATACCACAGCTGTGCCAAAACCAGCCAGTGGATGGTATTGTAAAGGCAGTGTGCTTTGGGGAGGATGAATGAAGAAGAGCCTTCCCCACTTTTGAACCATACAAAAGAAGCCATAAGCATGTCTTAGCACCAATAGAAAAAAACTGTTGATTCAGGAGGAAATGTCGAGTTTTCTGAAGGGGTCAGAAGGGGCGTTTTCCAAATCATCTTCCAAATGAGTTGATGTTTCAGAAACTTTATTTAATTACTTAATTTAATTAGTCCTACTCTATAACCCTATTCTACAAAACTCTTGAAGAATCCTACTCTAGAATCCTACTGACAATTCTACTCCAAATTGGCTATGGAGATAACATCTTGACATGATATGTTCTCGTCTCCTGCTTCTTCTGGACTGAGTTGATGAGTGGTGCCAGGATGGATGCTGGCTTGGCTGTTGTTACAAATGGATGCTGTCCACAGGGAAAAAAAAAAACAGAACAAGAACAATGAACCATGACTTTCCAAGCTCAGTGCTCCACAGGCTCAATGAGGTTTCCTCTAGTTCCTAGAAAGACCCAGAAGGTAGAACAATGGGACCATCTGTTCCCTAGTTGTCATGTGCAGGACCTGGCCATCCCAGGCAAATGTGGCCCAGAGTCTCACTCATCTGTTGATTGTGATGTCTTCATGTTGCTGGGATTTTTGCCCTGCCAGTGCTCTAGAAATGGTGCTTCCTGTGCCTGGGGTTTCTTCCTTTCAGGAAAATCCAAGGATTCACATGGGTCCCTGCGTGTGAAAGACATGTTGAGCAGTTGGTGGCAGGGGACAACAACGCACATGGAGTGAGTGATTTTGCAATGGCACAGCCGAGCTGTGCCAAACTGCCTTGTGATTAGGCAGTGCAGTATTTAGGAACTGACATTCCAACAGCCCATTTCTCTGCTCCCTTGGGGGCCAGTTACAGGACACGTTGGGCCACTGACATTTTGCCTTGTCCACTTGGTAACAGTGGTGTCTCAACTATCACCCACAAACCTCCGACCACAATCTCTGCTGCTCTTCCTTGGATTCAGAAGAAGTAATCAATGCCTTAATACTCTGTGGGTACATCTTGGGCTACGGGCAGGGCTTAGGGCTTTTAGGGCACTTGCAGATCTCTCCCTATGTGCAGTTGCCATGTGCAGCACTGCAGGTGGCTAAGGAACTACCAGGACCTTTCCGATGGATTTGCTGGCAGGCAGAATCGAGAATTCAGGACTCTGAAGCTGTAGCCCCAAAGAGCAGGGAGGTGCTCTAAGGCACCACCTTTGTTTTAGCCATGGAGAGCGAGTGAGCGCGTCCTTCTTTGAAAGGAAGCGCTGCCCTGCGTGCCTTCCTTCCGGCAGCTGAGGAGGACAAAGTGCCAAATGTATTTTGCAGGCTGGCCCCAGTGTGTGCTTGTTGTGCCTTTTCAGCACGGCTCTAGCCAAAGCTCCAGCCACAGCTCACACCAGAGGGGAAAGCCCCTCAAGAGCAGCAGAGTCTGCAGGGGCTGTTGACATTTACCTCTCCTCCTGTGGCAGTGTCGAGTGCTTTAAAAACGTCTCCAAAACACCTAGAAACAAAAGAGAAGCAGAGAAAGGAGAAGCCATTTAGATCTTGCAGTGAAAGCCAGCCCACACAGGAGATCTGTGCTGTAAATGTGTAAAACCTGCAGGATGCAAGAGGGCTCTGCCAGAAGGCAGATGATGCATTTTCCTCTCAAGTGCATGGCTCTGGGCCTGTTCCTGAAGCGCTGACGTTCAACTTGTAAAGGGAATTAAGTGTTTCCTCTTGGGTTTCACTTCCTTAACTGTGTGGTTCCTAACCTGACCACAGCGTTTTCCTTCTGCAAACCAGGGGATATAAATGTTCCTGGGAACTGTTATCTCACAGCTATCAGGAGTAGGTTGCTCTTTCAGGCAAGCAAGATTCTTGTCCATTCATTACTGTTGCCAGACAATTTAGAGACATCAGAAAATGCTAAGAAAATTAACACAGAGCTGTCCCACACTTGAGTGACAAGGAGACCTTCCAGGTCTTGTTCTTTGATGCAGGCAAGATCTTTGCAGCATGGAGGGGTCTCTGACAATGCCTCCTGGGCCCACTCACAAATTGTGAGCAGCACTGAGAGATGGGACAATCTATCCCCTGTGTGGGAACATCTTTGCAGCTGGCCTGACTTCATGCTGGATAGACATTCCACCAGAAGAACACCTGGCCCATGGTTGTGCAGGAGTAACTGCTGTTGAATTTAGCCGCTGCCAAAATATTCCAGCTCATTGTATCTCAGAAAGGGATTTTCCATGTTGTTCACTATTCTCCCTGAGGGAAACAAAATGCAAGATGCTGACTTTAAGCAGAGATCCCAACTTCCAGGACATACAAAAGGCAGCCCCACTGTCTGGGGCTCTGAGCCTTTTGGGGTCAGCTGGGTAACATCAACAGCAGCAATGACAGTAACAAGCCAGGCAGCCTTGCAGTGCAGATGACTGGCACAGAGACTCATTTTGTACGGAAACATATTCATGTTTCCGTAGACACGTTCTCTAGTGCAGTTTTTGCTTCCCTTCACACAAGTGAAACCGGCAATCATGCCTGTCATCATTTCCTACAAGCTTTTGCTTCATTGGGTATACCCCAAGAAGTAAAAACTGACAATAGTCCCGCATACATATCTCAAAAATTAGCCGCATTTTTAAATGAATGAAGTGTTCAGCACATTTTTAGTATTCCCCACTCTCCCACAAGCCAAACAATCATTGAAAAAACACATCAAACCCTAAAACGCATATTAGATCAACAGAGAGGGAGAACAGAAGTCACCCCACAGATGAGACTGAACAAAGCTCTGTATGTTTTTAATTTTCTAAACAGTTCAAGTACAGAACCAGATCCACCAATTTTTAAACACTTTTCAAATAATAAACAAGCAAAATTAAAAGAACATCCTCCTGTTCTAATTAGAAACCCTGACTCTAGACAGATAGAAAGTCTGTTTCAATTAGTAACGTGAAGCAAAGAGTAGGCTTCTGTCTCCACAGGTGCTGGAATCAAGTGGGTTCCTGCCAAAAACGTCAAACCATATCGCACTTCAGAACCTGCAGTCGAGCACAGAACCGAGGAAGCAAGCACGCAGACGTGAACCGAATCGAAGGATCCCGGGTCTTGCCTGACGCCTCTTGTGCCTGACGTTCTTTGTACATCGGTGGAACCCATGAACTCTGATTTTGTGTCAATGTTATTTATGAGTATGCTAATTGAATGCTGAATATTTGTTTAACAGTCTTAATTTTTGGCGAAGGTTTAAGTTAGAAATTTTGTGTAGAAAAAATTCTGCCAAGACTTAGTTCATGAAAGAGATAGAGCAAGTTCAAATAGTATATTTGTTTTGCTTGATTGTAATTGTTTTTTATTGTGCAGATTTGCCTGTAGATCAACCGAAAACGAATGTTTGGGTGACCTTAGCCAAGGCTGCCACATCAGATACTATATGTCTGTCTAATTCAGAACCAGAAAAGCCTTTTTCAACCTGTTTAGTTAGTGTGCCAGTGAAAGAGTTGCCTTTAGTCAAAAAACAATCCAGTAGTAGGCCAAGTAGAATTGACACTAGAAACAATCCCTCTTTCAATTAGAACATTTAGTCCAAAAAACTTCTCAAAACAACATCTGAACCTCAAGAATTAAAAATCCTTAGTTCTTTGACCATAGATTTTTGTTTTACTTTTATGACTCGTGCCTAGCGAAAAAGTGATCCCCCAAAGTTTAGTGTTACTCCTCATTATTTTGCATATAAAAATTTAAGTTTTTAGTGTAATGTTTCAAATAGTTGGGATGTGTTTCCGGAGACGAATCAATATCCACGGCAATTGCCGAAAGAGTATTAGTTCATTTGCGGAGACAAAACTTAGCAAAGTATTCCAGCTCACCTTGAAGGTGGTCCTTGTAGCATTGGTATGCTCACCATAATTGCCCCCACTGCCAAAGCAGTGATGAAAAAGAAACAAAGGAGAACGAGAGCTGTTCCTCATTATGATGAGAACTGTCAGAGTGATTTTATGCCTTAGAATGCCGCCAGAAGAGTTTCAACAAGTATATTTTTATCCCAATTAGCCTCAGCAGTGGCATTGAAACAATTAGATAGAGTTAGATGTTGGCTGAGCAAACAAGCTAATGCCACATCCTCTGCAATCAGTGATATGTTGACCGATGTTGATAGTATTAGACATGCTACTCTTCAAAACAGAGCAGCCATTGATTTTCTTTTACTGGCACAAGGGCATGGTTGTGAAGAATTCGAAAGATTGTGTTGTATGAATTTGTCTGACCATTCTGAATCCATTCACAAAAGCATTCAAAAATTGAAGGATCTGACAGCCCAAATTAAAGAAGATGGAAATTCCTGGTTAGATGATTTGTTTCAAAAATAGAGTTTCGCACCTTAGCTAAGGCAACTTTACAAGATATGTCTTTATGTACTAAGTGTTCTAATACTGATATGTATAGTGGTACCTTGTGTACTTTGTTGTGTTCGGCGAATGATGAACAAAACAGTCCGAGAAGTTTTCGTCATACAAGCAAGAGATTTAAGAAGTAGAAGCACCGAGAGTGTTCAGAATCTCACGAAAGCAGTAGATGAAGGTATAGACATGAACGAAAGTTTTGAATTAAAGCCTTAGAATCGACCAGAGTTTTTTGAACAATAACTTGTAACTGTTACCAAACATGATTCATATCTCTTTCAAAGATGAAGTCATCACAGCATTAAGTTGCTGTGCTGTAATATAGCAGTGCTTTAGTGCAGATAAGTCTCCAAGAGATGATAAGCAGAAATTTTACAGTAGAGCTATGAAATGCAAGTAGTAAGCGACAAGAAAATGAAAGATTCTGGGTCAAACAGAGAGGGGGAAATGTGGGAATCCATAAAGTTAGAGGGTTTTTAGGAAATGGTTAAAAAAGAGTATTTAGGCCTCAGGATGTGGCCCGAAGTTCTGTTACAGCAGAAAAGTTTCCCAAGCAAGCAGAAAAGTTTCCCAAGCAGTAGACGTGACAAATAACAATAGGACTCTGTAGATTTTGGCTTTAGGATGGCAACAAGTTTATTTAATGTATATCTTTAGAAGGTTACAGTGAATAGAGCTCTGTTCTTTGTCTTTTATGAACCAGTCTTTGTTTTAACTACTCTTACATATGTTTTATAAGATTGGATGGAAAGCTTGTCAATATGTCTTGTTTTGGTGTGATTGGTTGAAATCTAAACTGAGATGGTTTTATGTCATTCCGTTTTACCCCACCTTCGGGGACATTTTCCTTTAGGCCAGCATGCTGTTAACATCTAACAATGTTCTGAGGCTGAGTACTAATAAACAAAAAAGGCTGGTCTGAATTTGTCCAGTGTGGTCCATATTTGGACTTTTGCCGCGGCAAGTGGGTTCCTCTCTTAAGACGTGGGTTCCTGACACCATTGGATCTATAACTACCCTAGTGCTCGTCAAGAAGCCATTGAGATCTTGCAGTGAAAGCCAGCCCACACAGGAGATCTGTGCTGTAAATGCCTAAAACCTGCAGGATGCAGAAGGTAGATTATGCATTTTCCTCTCAAGTGCATGGCAGCAGGCCTGTCCCTGAAGTGCTGGAGTTTAGTGCCTCAGCTCCTAAAGACAGCTTCTTCTTTCATCTTGATTAACAGGACAGGCAGCCTTGTAGTGCAGATGGCTGGCACAGACATTAATTTTGTACAGCCCTTTGAAGAGTTCTCTTGACAGGAAACAAAGCACGGGGAGATTCATTTCCAGGAGAGAAGGACATCTTCCCTACCTTTCAAAAGTTTTTTTTTTTTCCTTTGGGGGCACATGGAAAACACCTCGTGCTCTCTATTTGTCCTGTAACCTGATGTACTTTCAAAGGAGTTCTTATTGACAAAAAGATAGCATTTTCATTATGCTAACAGTAACAGTCATAAAAATGACATCAGCAAGACATGTGAGGCAGAAGGGCTCCTTCAGGATGGAGAAAAACAAACTGCACCAAAAATACCCCACAAAACAACAAAAAACCAAACCAAAACACAACAAAACAAGCCCAATAAAAAATCTGCAACCAAAAAGACAGAACTCCATAGCCAGTCCATTTCACCCAGAGTGCTCTCTCGCTGCTTCAGAGCACAGCACTTCCTCTGGGGAGTCCTAAATGGCCCTGTGACACCAAACTCAGGAGGAGCATTTGGTACAGCTCTGCTGACACCTGCACACAACACACTGTCCCTCAGACAAGAAACAGCCCAGACGTACCCAGCATCTCCAGGGTACTTCTCCTCAGTCTCCTGTTTTGGAGCAGCCATGCTGCTGGCAGCATTGGAGGTGAACAAACTGCCCAAGCTCGAGTTCCCTGGTTTGACAGTATGGGTTCCTTGAGGTGATGCTGCTGTGGCAGCAGCTTTAGTGCCAGAGCCCGCGTAGGTGTGCTCAACCTGCAGCACTTGTGGTGGGCACTGTTCCTGTTCCTCACTCCTAACTTGGGGTCCTTCACTGCCAGACGTTCTCTGGAAGTCTTCGCAGGCTGCCCAGTGAGATGTCAGCACTTGCAGCTCGAGTCAAACAGAACAAAGCAGTCAGACACTGCAGCTTGTCCCTGTCAGCCAGGAGTCATCGACTGTGAGGAAAGGGAAAGAACAGATTGACAGAGGATACAGACAGCTTCTTTCAGTCTTCCATCTGGATCACCATGTTCCACTGTAAAAACACCTCCAGAAACAAGGAGAGCAGGAACAGGCCAGCAGGAATCTATTTGGATGACTGCTGGCCCAAAGGCCAAAGGACAAGTTTCACTGTCCAGGGCAGCAGTTGAGATTCAGCACCATGAAATGTCCCTCAGAGTGATTGTGATACAGAGTACAGCAGGATGGCACTCAGAGGCATGGCCCCACTCCCTGCTGCTCTGCACTGGAAAGGCAAGGAGGGCAGAAACCACCAGTTTGGTGACTGCAGTGACTGCATCCCTCTTTCATTCACTTGGTTTTCTAGAGCCTGAGGGAGGCAGATAGCTTCCTCTCTGATGATTTTCATGTCTTCTTCAAGCCTCTTCTCCAGTGCCTTGATCCTGGCATCAGTTTTCTGCAGCTCTGCCTGCAGGTATTCCTTGATGTTCTGTAAACAAGGGGGGAGAGGCCGCCTTGTAGAAAAAGCAAGGCTGCTGTGAGTGCACCACAGCCCACTGAGAATGGCCTCGCCCAGGAGGATTCTCCTGAATGGAGCAAGCGCTAGGGCTGCTCTGACACTCAGGCCTTCGTGCACCAAGGCAACCTTCTGATGTCACTACGACAATTTGACAACCATGCCCGGACATGAGAAAGCAAATGCTCCCTGTTGGTCTGTGAGTTTATTCAAAGCACTAACCAACCTTCCCTACAGCGAACACAAAATAGCCAGGGAAGTTCTCCTCTGTCACAGAGCAGCACAAATTCCCCTCATGGACCAAATCCCTGTTGTTCAGGGGATCCAAGAGGAACTCCAGGAGTGGCCCAAGCACCTACAGTGTGTACACCAGCTGAGCACTCAGATGGGACACAAGCAAAGGAAACCAGACGAAGAAAATGACCCAAAGCATTGCACATGTGAGAAACAACCCTTCCTTTAACTTTTTAAAGGTGTTTTAAACCTTAAGAAAGGACTGAATAAGGAAAGATTTCAGTACTGGGAGTTTCCATGATTAGCAGCCACATGCTCATCTACAGAAGGGATGCTCTGCATTTTATACCCTTAGCGCCTCCGAAAGTTTTGTCAGTCAACTCTTTCTCTGCTGTCCATTGGTGGAAATGACTTTCTTGCATCTTGACTGGAGGTCAGGTGTTGTTACACCCTGCCTGCTGGTCACAAGCCAGCCCTCCCCAAATGCCCTGACTACCAAGGCGATTACAAGGGGCTTAAGAAAGAGGACTGTGGGAGGACATACTACAATAACAGCACTTTACATTTTAGCATAATACCTATCCACATAATAGCTGTCTCTTAATTGTGAGAGCCAGCTATTACATTACTCAACTATCGTGCACAGAACCAGGAGAGAAGGCACTGTTGGCATCACAGCTGAAATCCTTCCTACCAAATCTCCCCGCTTACTTGCACCTTTCTTGGACATGGCCAGGACTCCTGTGGATGTTCATCTCTGCCTTTCTTCCCCTTTGGAAGCAGTCAAACTGGCAACTCGTGGGGAAACCAAGGGTTTTGTGGGGGCTGCATTGCTCTGCACACACCCAGGCCACCCATGGCACAGTGCTTTGGTGCCTAAAAAGATCAACCAGCTAGAAAAGGTTTCATTTTGACCTTTCTTACCTGCTAACAGAAGTTGCCAAAATGAAAGTTACCAAGCAGGGCCTGATCCCTGCTGAGAGCTGAGGGTTAGAAAGGAGGCATTACTTTATTTCAGTGCTGGGTGCATAGGGAATCACTGCCCATAGCCCTGCATAGCCGGCAATCTCACCTACCAGTGTGTATCCATGGACCTAAGACATATTCAATACTTTGCTGAAACTCACAGGCTAAACATTACCCCAAATTTATTGACAAATTTATTTATATATTTCAGTCACTTCTCAGAATTTATTGACATCAGAGTAGGAGTGTTCTGTAGGTCCCTGGTGGTTGTTGCCAGAGGTTCAGGGGAAAATCCATGCACAAAAGAGCCTAAGACGCACCTGGGCTTGCAAAGCAAATTTATTCCATTAGTTTCAGTAGCAAATAATACATACCAACCCCTGGATTCCCAAAAATCTGCTGAGCAGAAGGAGATGGAGCGTGGTACTCAGCAGAAGGGGCAGGTATGCAGTGCACTCCCACGACATGCCCTGGATCAAAACAGTGTGCATCTCATCCTTCTCACCCTTCCAGCTCAGAACCAAGCCTTGTATCTCCTGCTCAGGAGTGGAATTTTCCCAGTTGCAGCATCAGCTCACACATGGCTGGCTGTGAGATGATGGCTCAGGATGACTCCATGACTCCCTGCCACCAAGGGCTCCATTATGCTCTGTTCCCCTTTCAAAGCTTGACTGCCCACTGATTGACCAATACATTGATTCTCTTTCAAGGGTCAAGGTCCCACCTGTTTAACAAGACACTTTTCTTCATTGTCCTGTAAACCTGCTCAAACATGGATCAAATATGGCAGGGCCTGAGACACGACTGTGGTTCCTGACACAGTCATTGGGAAAATATTCCCTTGCTCAAACTCTCCTTTGGTGATCAAGAGCCTCCTAAAAACATTTTCTTCTCTTTGAATGCATTCCAGCTACCTTCTTAGCAGGACCACTCTCCTTATTCTCTAGGGCAGGATAGCCACTTGCACACAATAAGCACTGCAGTGGGGGAATACAGGGTTCAGCACTCCTGTTCAAGCTAAAGAAACTCACAAGAATAATCCCTGTTTGTTCCACTTAATGCCTCTCCTTCCTATTCTGGGAACAAAACACATGTGTTTCATCAATACACCCTGCAAGTGCTCTTGCTGAGTGAAGCCACATTGCTGTGTGAATAAAGCAGCTGGGACTCAGTTTCTTCATGCAGGGAAAGCCCATTCTTTATTCACGTACCTCATTTTTATACTGTTTTCACAGATGGCGTGTTCAACTCCAGCTGGCTGCTAGTTTCCTTGCCATACAATTTATTGCTTAGAAGGTGTTTTGGTGTGTGCATGCTAGGACTCACTCTTACTCAGGTGATTAAATTTTTCTTTCATGGACCCTCATGGGACATATTTCTTGTTTATTCCAGATGCAAACAGTTTTCTTAGCACAATAGCATGTTGTGCTAACTGCTCAAATTCTTAAGACTTTTGCCATGGGAAGTTAGCTGGCTGCATGTGGAAGACGTAACGGGCCAGCTGGGAATTTAGCAAAGCAAGGCCTGATTTTATAAGTCCTTTCTTTCCTAATCCCCCTACCTGTGTGCAACACATTGGGAGCTTCTATCAAAAACTAATGAAGAAAACACAGATTGCCTACTGAGATTATTCTGCTCTCTTCCAAATCAGTTCACTCCTCAAGCAAAACTCTCAGAGATATCCCCGACTTCCTCTCTCCCAGCAGCTCAGGCTGCTCAGGCCTCTGCTGGGGCTCCACCCTGAGACAGAGAAGGGACCCATCCTGAATTAGGTGAAGTGTCTGGAAGAGGTGAGGGGTCTGTGGAGCCAAAGCTGAAGGAGAGGCTGCATTCCAGAGACAACAAGGAGACAGAGAAAGAAAACCAGAAAAGACCACGAGGTCAATTTGCCCCCGACCTAGAAATTCCTTTGATAAAGAAGAACTGGTGCTAAATGTCACGCGGAATGAATATGTATGAACTTATGGTGAAACTGTATGCATATGCATTTGGAAGGGGGATAAAAAGAAGATTCGAAGTCTTCAGAGGCATGCATGCCTTTTGGGGAGGCTTGCATAATAAAAGCATTCCGGGCTTTACAACTTTTACAAAGTTGTGAGGTTTCTTCTTTTCTCCACAAATCAACCCTGCCCAAGGCCGGCCCGCTCTCACCTCCCAGGCCCTGACAGCTCTGCACCACAGGAAACCTTCCCGAGCACCCTCTCTGATCTTTCTGCTTTCTCACTTCAGCAAGGCTCTCCTCTAGCCAAAGAGATTATTGCATTTCGGGATACAAATCCAAGTGGCAGGAACCCAAATGCTCTTGAGTCACAGCTGCAGGCCTGAATCCACACAGGATGTCTGGGCTGCCCCACTCCTCCTTTGGTTTCTCCTGCAAATGCCACTGCCTTTTCTGCCTCAACTAGAAATACCACAGCTATGCCAAAACCAGCCAGTGGATGGTATTCCAAAGGCAGTGTGCTCTGGGTAGGATGAATGAAGAAGAGCCTTCCCCACTTCTGAACCATACAAAAGAAGCCATAAAGTGTGTCTTAGCACCAGTAGAAAACAACTGCTAATTCAGGAGGAAATGTTGAGTTTTCTGAGGGAGTCAGAAGGGGATCTTTCAAATCATCTTCCAAATGAGTTGATGTTTCAGAAGCTTTATTTAATTACTTTATTTAATTAATCCTGCTTTATAATCCTATTTTTAAAAACCCTTCAAAAATCGTACTCTAGAATCCTGTTCTACAATTCTACTGAAAATTGGCTATGGAGATAACATCTTGACATGATTTGTTCTTGTCTCCTACTTCTTCTGGACTGAGTTAATGAGTGGTGTCAGGATGGATGCTGGCTTGGCTGTTGTTACAAATGGATGCTGTCCACAGGAAAAAAAAAGAAAACAAAACAACAAAGAACAGTGAACCATGACTTCCCAAGCTCAGTGCTTCACAGGCTCGATGAGGTTTCCTCTAGTTCCTGGAAAGACCCAGAAGGTAGAACAGTGGGACCATCTGTTCCCCAGTTGTCATGTGCAGAACCTGGCCGTCCCAGGCAAATGTGGCCCAGAGTCCCACTCATCTGTTTATTGTGATGTCTTCATGTTGCTGGGATTTTTGCCCTGCCAGTGCTCTAGAAATGGTGCTTCCTGTGCCTGGGGTTTCTTCCTTTCAGGAAACTCCAGTGACTCACATAGGTCCCTGCTTTGCAAGACAGGCACTGTGCTGATTCCCACAGGGAGACAGAGCAGTGTCTGCCTTTCCATGCCCTGCCCCTCGTGTGCTGGATGGCACATTCCTTCCCAGCAGGGCCAGCCCAGTGGCATCAGGCCCTGCAGTTCCCTCTCTGCCACACAACCTGGCAGGAACCCTGGTGCACTTCCCGTCACATTTTACCTGCAGGAGCTCCCTGGCAGACCAGCGCTGCTCCTCGTCTGTCTGCAGGCAGCAGCTCAGGAAGTCACGCAGGCAAGGCGAGAATCGGTCGGGCTGCTGCAGCCGTGGGGTCCCTACTGTGGCTATCAGTTGTGTAGCCTGGAGAAAAAGGAGACACCAGGCTCCACCTGCTGCTTTCACATCTCTGAGTGCTCTCCCACCTCCCTTTGTTTAACCTCTGTTCTTCAGTGGCAGTTTCTGCCCTGGCAGAGACCCAGAGATCATTTCCCTTTACTAACCAGAAACCCAAACCCTGATGCAGCCACAGCTTTTCCACCATCCCACAGATCTTTCTCTGGAAGGTGATTTCATTGACTGAGCTAGTTAGTGGGAGCTCCATCAGGAAAAGCACATTTGCCTCTCTGAGGATTCACACCAGCTTGAGAGGCTTTTTGAAAGAGGGACTTTGCTATATTAACTGATTTCCAGGGTTAGTACATGAAAGGTATGTCTGCAGTGCTTGTTGGTCCTTTAAGTGCACGTGCCCTAGCACAAAACTCAACAAGCTTTTTGTGCTGTTCTTGAAAACAATGGGATCTGGAAGGAAAGAAAGGAAATCCATCAGTTAATCCCCAGGTAAGAAAATCAACATTTTCAATCTCAGCGTCAACACAGACAGATTAAGATGCCTGCACAAATGTACAGGGATGAAAATTCCTGCTTGGGCACACAGGAGCCACCTGCAGCTCTCTCTCTCAGCAGTCTGAAAATTGCAGCTTCCCATTTTGCAGCAAAAGAAAAATTGTCATGGTCAGAAGAAGGAAAGGTGCCATCCCTATGGCCACCCTCTGCTCATTTGCCTACTCAAGTCAATGCATTAATAGTAGGGCCCTGCCAGAAAGAGCCAGGAAACAAATGGGAGGTTTTGGCAGGCTGTCCGCATCACCAGGCTCTGGCTTGGTGACCCAGAGAATGTGCCTTTGGCTAGGAGAGAAACGCGGTGACCGAGTGTTTCAGCAGCATTGCACAAGAAGCAGAAGAGACTCAGTGGCCTTTACACTCTCATGCCCAGGGTTCAGGCATGTTTCCCAGTGAGAGGAAACTGCTCCGGGAGTTAGGCTCATCTCTAAAGACCACAGTTTTAGAAACTTTGTTGGATTTGAGTCACCTTCCTTCATTTCTGGAAAGATAACAGCAGTTCTCAGATTCTTGTTTCCTGCTTTTAAGGGCATCTCCACAGCCAAAGGACTGGAACCACTTAAAAGCCAAAGGAAAGTGTTGCCTGAGAATAGAGTTTGTTTGGAGTTTGTTTGCATGTGATAAGGCTTGAGTTCCCCCACTGCTGCAACCAGAACTACATCAGATGCTGATGTGTTGCAGGCACATTTTTAGGAGGGGTCCTTGGTGGAAGTGGTTCAGGCAGATGGCAATGGGCTTTTGTCCAGTGGCATGCAGGACAAGGGACAGGTGAGAAAGACAGCGGGATCAGTGAGTATTTGCTCCTTACCGTGATGGGACTTTGGTTCCAGTAGGGAGGTTCTTGTTCTCTCATTTCAATCCCCACGATTCCGAAAGACCATATGTCCACTTTGGGACCATATGGTTGACGTGTGATGACTTCAGGCGCCAGCCACCAAGGAGTCCCGACTACCGAGCACCGTCTGCTCTGCTCAGGGCTGAGCTGAGTAGAGAGGCCAAAATCACCTGAGGAGAAAGGAAGACACTGTTTCTATTTGAATTCCGTGCAATTAGGAAAGCAAGCCAAAGAATTCCCCAGCAGAAGTGTTTGAAAATGTGCTGTTGAATCTCCTGGCATTGGTGACTTTTAAACTCCCCCCATTTTTTACACTGTCTACAGTAGTGTCTTTTGTTGTTTGGAAGCTTCAGACTTGTAACTCCCTCCCTCTGGAAGGGACACACACAGAGCAAGGCCACTCCTGACTGCTTGTTCCTTGTCCTACCTCTATGCAAGTTGCAACTGTGCCCTCAGCTCACAGCGGGTGTCCCTGCGCTGCCACCAGCACCATTTAGGGGAGCTGGCTGTCCCGCCAAGCAGCCCCACACCCACATCCCTGGAATGCTGCTCCTGACCAAGATTATACTGACCCAGCTTGACAGAACCGTCGGTTCTGAGAAGGATGTTGTCACTTTTCACATCTCTATGGATCACACGGTTTGAGTGCAGAAAATGCAGTCCTTGCAGGCACTGAGAGAGAAAACAGAAAGAGGAGGGCAAAAATGAGTGATGTGATTTCATCCCACAGGAAAGGCAACAAAGAATCTAAAAGATTCCCTCTCCAGGGGAATGGGCAGTAATGGCAGAACACAGTGCCACTGAGAGGAAGAGCTTGCTGCTCCAACACTTGCAGAGCAGGACCTTTCTGAGGAAAGGCATGTCAGCTTCTGAAAGAGCAACAGCACCTGCTGTTGGAGACTGTCCCCTGCAAACCAGCCAGGATGACTGCTGCTGCAGTGCATGTGCTCAGAAGGAAAGAGCATTTTGGCTGCACTCCTGTCCTTGTATGCTGAGGCCTGAGAGAAATGAGTCTCTCTCTTTTTTCTCTGCTGATCATTTCAATTCCTACCACCAGCACCTTTGCTTTCACAGGCAAGGAATGCAGTGAAGACAGACTCCAGGCAAACATTTAGAGAGGCAAGGTGGAGAGCAGCAAATACAAATACATGAGCCAGAGCGAGAATCCAACAGCAGGAGAGAAGAGTACTGGCACTGAGTGCAGGGGCACTGGCAGGCCTTTCACTTGAGATGCTTTTACTTGCCCATAGCATACCAGCAACACAGAACCAAAGCTTGGCACAGGAAATCACTGCAGTTCTGAGCCTCTGTTTCCCAGACAATCCTGCCCAAGGCCTTGGAAACACAGATGGGATTGCTGACCTCCCGACTGATGGCTGCTGCCTCATCTTCATACAGGGAGGTCGTGCTGATGATATCGTTCAGGGTGCCTCTGTCCATGTACTCCTGCACCAGCCAGAGTTCCTCCCCCCAAAAGTAGCTGAAAGAAGGGAACAAGAGTGTGGAGATGAACATGCATGGCTACTTTGCAGTGCAGATGGCTGGCACAGAGACTGATTTAGTACAGTCCTTTGAAGAGTTCTCTTGACAGGAAACAAAGCACGTGGAGATGCATTTCCAGGAGAGGAGGACATGTTCCCCACCTTTCAGCAGTTTGCCAAAAGAATTCCTTTCCATTTGTAAACCAGAGAAGCTCAAGCTATAACCAATCCCAAAAGGGGCTTTCAGCAGCAGGACCCTGACCTGTTTATGAGCAGGCTGAGCTCCAAGATGCCCCTCTCCCAGCTAAGGAAGGCTCCAGCCTCTGCCGTCCCTCCAGCCCTCAGGGGCAGGGCAGCGACCCCAACAAGGCTGGCAAAGCCCAAGCATGAGCACTGACAGGCACTGATGGGAAGAAGCCACAGCCAGCCTGAGCCCCATACAAGCTTTTGCCCCCATTCAGGACACAACAGGATGGGCTTTGAGATCAGTCCCACTAAGGTGTGGATCTGTGCCCTTTTTGTCCCAACAGGTGATGGCAGACACAGAATCCCCTGGGCTCTCTTCTCAGCCCCACCAGGTCTTATCTGAGAGCACAGCACTGGCAGCTGTTAAGGGCAAGAAACAGATTCATTGGGTTGTGCTGCAGAATCACAAAGGACTTGATGTGTTTTCCTAGAGACTGGTCTGAGCAAGGCTTGGCCCAATGGCTAGGATTCTAACAGTCATGGTAAAGAGTGGGAATCTGGTATGGAAAAGCGCCATGGATCTGAGGAATATACCATGGCTGGGCTTGAGGCTCTCTCCTGAGAAACGCTTGCAGTACAGTTTTATCTGATCACGCCAGTTGGATGTGTCTCTTGGACACATCTTGATATGCACAAAACTAGAAGATTAAATAAAAGTTGTTATAAAGATACTGCTTTTTTTCTTTGGGGGCACGTGGAAAACACCTCATGATCTCTATTTGTCCTGTAACCTGATGTATGTTCAAAGGAGTTCTTATTGGCAAAAAGATAGCATTCTCTTATTGACAAAATATAGCATTCTTATGATAATAAACTGCAGATGTAGTAGTGGTAACAGTAACAATCATAAAAATGAAACAAGCAAGACATGTGAGGCAGAAGGGCTCCTTCAGGATAGAGAAAAACAAACTCCACCAAAAATACCCCACAAAACAACAGAAAAAAAAAGGCAAAAAGAAAACCAAGCACAAACACCGACAAAAAAAAAAAAAAAACAAAAAAAAAACAAAAAAAAAACACCCCCAAAAAAAAAACCAACCAGAAAGACAAAATTCCAAAGCCAGTCCATTTCTGTGAAGTTATTTTTCTCTGATGACTGTTTGGAAGTCAGGAGTCTAAGGAGAATTTCGGAAGATAAAAATTCTGTTCAGTTGGGCCACGAGCACACAGGACTCACCTAGATCATTTGCAAGGTCACATCCTTCTGCTGATGCAAGAACAATCCCTGCTTCAGCCTTCAGCAGAGAGGGAAGCTCAGGCAAACCCAAGCCAGTCCAAGGTGCCCTCAGAGGCAGCAGGAACACCCAGAGCGCTCTCTCGCTGCCTCGGAACGCAGCGCTTCCTCTGGGGACTCCTAAATGGCCCTGTGGCACCAAACTCAGGAGGAGCACTTGGTACAGCTCTGCTGACACCTGCACACAACACACTGTCCCTCAGCCAAGAAACAGCCCAGACGTACCCAGCATCTCCAGGTGCTTCTCCTCAGTCTGCTGTTCCAGGGAGATGAAGGAACTGCCCGAGCCTGAGTTCCCAGGTGTCACAGAAGAGCCTTCTCGAGGTGATGCTGCTGCGGCAGCAGGTTCAGAGCCCATGATGTGCTGGACCTGGAGCATTTCTGGAGGGCACTGTTCCTGTGCCTCACTCCTAACTTAGGGTCCTCCATTGCCAGACATTCTCTGGAAGTCTGTGCAGGCTGCCCAGTGAGAAGTCAACACTTGCACCTCAAGTCAAACAGAACAAAGCAGTCAGACACTACAGCTTGTCCCTGTCAGCCAGGAGTCACAGACTGTGAGGAAAGGGAAAGAACAGATTGACAGAGGATACAGACAGGTTGTTTCAGTCTTCCATCTGGATCACCACGTTCCACTGTAAAAACACCTCCAGAAACAAGGAGAGCAGGAACAGGCCAGCAGGAATCAATTTGGATGACTGCTGGCCCAAAGGCCAGAGGACAAGTTTCACTGTCCAGGGCAGCAGTTGAGATTCAGCACACCAGGAAATGTCCCTCAGAGTGACCGTGATACACACTAGAGCAGGATGGCACTCAGAGGCATGGCCCCACTCCCTGCTGCTCTGCACTGAATGGCAAGGAGGGCAGAAACCACCAGTTTGGTGACTGCAGTGACTGCATCCCTCTTTCACTCACTTGGTTTTCTAGAGCCTGAGGGAGGCAGATAGCTTTCTCTCTGATGATTTTCATGTGTTCTTCAAGCCTCTTCTCCAATGCTTTGATCCTGGCATCAGTTTTCTGCAGCTCTGCCTGCAGATATTCCTTGATGTTCTGTTACCAAGGAGGAAGAGGATGCCTTGGGAGTGGAGTGGCTGCCATTCTTTCACTCACCTGGTTGTGATGATCGCCCCTGTGCTGATCAAGATTCTCCTGTTGAATTCTTCCATGTCTTCCTTGTTCCTCCCCTTCACTGCCATGATGGCACTCTGAACTTCGAGCAGCTCTGCTTTTGGCTCTGCCTTGATGTTCTGTGCACACAAATGCAGAGCAAGTGACTGGGAGCTACCACCAGGCTCAGCTTTTTTCCTTTCTTGCAGCCGCAAAATCACATTGATTCAGCTCCTTCTTTCTGCTTCCCTCCCCACATCTGCCTCCATTTCAAACCTCCTGTCCCAGGGCTGATCTGTGCAGATTCCAAGGCTCTGTGCTTCCAGTGCCTGTGGGATTCCTGGCCTCCTCAGTCCCAAGAGCTGTGGTTTATGCCCTTCTTCCTGCTCTTCCCTCTGTGCCCTGGCCAGTCAGGCTTACCTGGCCTTTCTCCTTTCTCCACCTGCTGCCCGAGCTGCTCTTCCTGCTCTCGGGCTGGGAACAGCTCTCCCTGAGTCTGGCATGGCATCTCAGTTGAAGCAGTCTGCTCCTGCTCTCTCTCTAGAAGCACCTGCACAGAAAGCAAGACAAGATGGGTTTCAGCTTTCCATATGACCTTTGTGGGCCGAGACTCAAAGACTGCTGGGCTCACACCTTCCCAAAGCACTGTGCTGCTGCTCTGCTGGGTCATTCTCTGTTTGAGGGGAGGCACAGATTCCAAAGTGACCCTGGCCCTACAATCAGGGGCCATCTGGGAGTGAAGCTGCAAGAGCCTCTCAGGCAGCTGCCAGGGAAGGTGTGGCATTTCTCAGGGGTCTGGTGAGGGCCTCCCTGTGCTTCTACCATGTCCTGTTTGTCTTTCAGTAGTGACTGACACCCTGCCCTGTCCCACAGCTCCATCCTGGCTCCGCAGGTGCTTTCTGGATGAGCTCACTCCTTGTCAGAGATGCTTCTGGAGTTCTCTTCAGGCCTGCACCAGCATTCCTGCCTTTCTGACATCCACACTCTTGTTAGAAAACCAGGTCATTCAGGAGATGAGGATGCGTGCAAAGATCTCTGATGGAGGTCACAGAGCCTCTGTGGCCATCTCAGCATACGGAGGAGGACCACGGTGTTTCTTGTCCCTCTTTTGTCAACTGAGAATTCTGACCAGCAGAAACAGACACTCTTCTAAGGCCCCATGAACGAATGCACTTACACAGGCCTGGGGATGCCAGTGAAGGAAACCATGTGTCATGTAATGCATGGCATGTATGACCAGAGTCACCAAACACCACTTAAACATGGAATTGTTCCACCTCTCTAGGAGAGGCGGAAATTTACAGAATTAACTGGAGACTTCAGGGCACAAGAAGCTGGAGGATGAAAACAACTCAGTGGGAAAAAACCACAGAGGGGGAAACATCTCTGCCTGCTCAGAATCGGTCGAGGGAACATGTGTCTCATCCTCTCCTGAGAGGGGTGCTGCTTTAGGTGAGCTTTGCACCTCCAACTGCCTTGGACCAGAGCCAGGAAGATTCAATTATGTAAATGTTACATAGATAGATAGATAGATAGATAGACAGGAAGAAAGACAGAGAGATAGATGTCATTACTATGATCTGTCTTTATTGTCCTCTCTGTTGCTGCCCACATCAACACTTGGTGGCCATTGCCATGATCAGCAGCAATGCTGAGATTGCTTTCCTGTTGCTCAATAAACCACTCTCTTGGAGAATGTGGAGCGTGTAGGTCCTTATGGAATGCAATCAGATCCAGAGCACTGCACTGGGAACTGCACTCTTTGTGCATCTGTGCTCGGGCAAGTTCTTCTCTTGGACACGACCACACTGATGGTGCTAAAGTGCCTGGAATCCAAACTGCAGCCCAGCCCCTCCCAGCTCCTGTGATCTCTGAGGAGCAGCTGGAATGCAAAGCACTGATCTCCTGCTCAGTTCCCAAACACAACACACACTGCTTGCCTGGGCTGCAGAAAGGCACGGGCACTGCTAATTTTAAGGTGATCTGTAAGGCCATACTGGCTGGCCTAGAACCACAGCAGCTCCTTCTGCACCAAAGTCTCTGCACAGAATGATGTGTTCTCATGCAAAAAAACTGCATTCCCCACAAGTGACACCTTGGAATAAAAACTTCAAGCAGAACCATTCCCAGTGCTGTGTAAGGACAGGAAATAATTCCGAAAAGAACCTGCGTTGGGAAAAGAGAAAATGAATTGGGTCTTCTACTCCAAGTAAAGCAAAAAATAACAACAAAAAAAGGAGGGGAAGTCCAGTCCAAAAGTAGATAAATATTTCAATGCATTGCAGAGATGCTGAAAACCCCTCAGGAGCCTCCCACTGTCCAGGCTAAAGCTCCCTCAGCACCTCCTCCCTGGCCTTGTGCTGCACCCCCTTGCCCAGCTCCCCTATCCTTCTGTGCACACACTGCAGCCCCTCCATGACTTTCTGCTCCCCAGGGCCCACGAGTGCACACAGCACTCCAGCTGTGGCCGCAGCGCTGCCCAGCACAGGGCCACGCTCACTGCCCTGCTCCTGCTGCCCCGCTGCTGCTGGCACAGCCACCACACCCTTGGCCTTCTTGGCCCCCTGGCCACACGCTGCCTCATCTTCAGCTGCTCAAGGCCGCCAGCACCCCTGGCTCCTGTTTTGCAGAGAAGAGAAGAAACCTCACAACTTTATGAAAGTTGTAAAGCTCGGTATGTTTATTTACAGCGCTGGACGCATACGGAGAAAATTCTCCTCAAAAGGCATGCGTGCCTCCGAAGACTTCGAGTCTTCTTTTTATCCCCCTTCCAAATGCATATGCATACAGTTTCACAATAAGTTCATACATATTCATCCTGCATGACATTTAGCACCAGTTCTTCTTTATCAAAGGAATTTCTAGGTCGGGGCAAATTGACATCGTGGTCTTTTCTGTTTTTCTTTCTCTGTCCCCTTGCTGTCTCGGCATGCGAGTTTTTCCTTCAGCTTTGGCCGTTTGACTTTTCACCGTTGTCAGACACTTCACCTAATTCAGGACGGATCGCTACTCTGTCTCACTCCTAATTCCCAATACCCATCACCTGTGTTAGACAGTGCACTTCTACTCTAAACTAATCCCAAAGTGCCAACATCACTGCAGAAAATGGAGAACAAGAAGAAGAAGGAGAAAGGCTGGACACGCCCAAGTTCCTCCATCTTGTTCTCATAACCCCCATACCAAAAATCCTAAAATCTACATTTTCACCCTGTGATTATTTTGTTATAACACTATTCAAACCTCTGTGACTTTCATGTCCTCATACAAAGCTGACAACTTTCTCCAAGGGTCAAAATCAAATCCCCAGGTGTTCTGGGCAGCATGCCAGGGTCTTCGAGCCCCCTGACGGGGTCCTTGGCAACTCTGGACACCCAGAGGGACATACTGAGTCCCGACATGAGAGTACTTTTTTATAGGTAAGTATATGTAGGCTCCCTGCATTTTTTTGTTACCTGTCAGACTTTTCCAGTGGTTCTGAAAACAGGAGGCAACAAGGACACTATTAAGACTCATCCCATCTTCACTGACACTGCTGTAAATCTGTGGCAACCTGCTCATCTTTTTCCTAAAAGCTTGTCTGGTGAGATTTTTGCTATCTTGTTGCAAGTGCAGAACTGCAAGAAATTTACTGTGGAAAGGGATGGATGGGTGGATAATTAGAAATTATGCAGAGGATTGGCACTAACTTTGCTGTAGATGGCTTCTTCTTTCCAGGGTTGTGACATGATATTCAGCCATCATGAGTTACCTGAGATCGTTTGTGCCCACTTCACTGCAGTGATATTAGGGGAAGCTCTGCTGGTGGAGAGCAAGTAGCACAGTATTTGCTGTCATTGTAAGTCCCCAGCGTCTCCTAGAAAATACTACAAAAGCTGGTGTCAATACAAAGACAGACGTATCAGCCAGTCCAGGCCTGCTCCAGAAGCCTCAGGTTGAAGACAGAGAAGGCAAACACCTAAGGCAGCAACACTTCACCCAAGTACAGAGGGTAATTTGGGGTGGAAGGTTGAATTCTGATCAAAGCTTTATTTTTAAAAGGTTTGCAGTTGCTCTTCCTTTCTGGGTCAGTACTTCTGACTTTTCAGTAAAGTGATGTCCTCACAGAATTGTTTTACTGCATGTATTTTGCAATCAATGTTATTAATATGAAAATGGCTATTTTGAAAACATGATCTTATTAAGTATCATGAAGCCATTCTTAGCCTGTATATGTGGCTGTCACATTTGGAGAGGAGGAGGAGGTTCAGGTCAAGTGGTGAGGAAAAACACCCAGTCTTCCAGTATTGAGATCCATCCCTCTTCTGTTTGCTCCACTCTTGTTCAAGAACAGCTGAAGACAATGGCCGAGGCCAACAAGAATACCATTCTATACATCTGCATCGTGTGCATGTTGCTAGTCAAGTCCTTTGTGTGTCAGGGATGCAGATGTCATCAGAGGAAAGCCAGCCCTGATTTTGACATTTCTGGCTGTCAGGGTGAAGACTGCTGTAGGGTTTTTAACCTGAAAGATTTTCCATGTGACTGGAGATTCACCTGGGAACTCCAAGCTGAAGACATGAAATTCCCACTATTGTTTGCTCAAAAGGATAAAGACTGGGGGGGGCTGTCTACAGTCTGTAAATGCAAATCAACAACTACCTACATTCCTTTGTATGTTCAGCCATGCTCAGTTAACAGGAGAAATCAGCTGGACAAGCCTGGGCCATGACATGCCCATCCTTTTGGAGACCAAGGATACTCCAGTTCATAAACAGAGACTTTCTAAAGACTGGGCCATCTTTTTATTCGTTAACATGATGAGTTCTGCTTTTTCCTAAACCAAACTCTTCTCGCCTGCAGCAGCAGGTGAGGACTACCCCAAGAATGGGTGCAGCCTCACTAGCAGCGCTGCAATCTGGGGTGCTCAGACCTCTTTTGCAGCACAAGTTATCCCAGCTGTGAGCAGGCATGGGACAGAGGAGTGGTGACAGGCTTCTGGTGAAGCCATCAGGTGCCAGTCCCCATCATATTCCTCTGCCAAGGACACTGTGCCCTGCCCCACTCCCAGGGGTCTCAAGCATCCTTGTGGTCCTCAGGGATGCTGCTGCTTTGTTCCCCCTCTATGAACTTGCAGAGTTAGATCCAAGTCACACAGAGCCTCATGAGTTCATATCATAATTTTTGACAGGCATAACAAGCGGCTTTCCAGCAACTATAATTTTTAGGATTGATGGCTTTTTTATTGTAAAATTAAAGTCTTTTTACAGTTAAAGGTGTTGTGTTTTTTGATTCTTTCCTGTTTGGAGTAATGACTTTTTAAATTTTGATTTGGTTTTTAAAGGAGTCTGCACCAAAATGACAGCCAAAAATACACAGGCCTAATAAGTATGTGGACATTATGCATCCTAAAGGCAGCTTACAGGAAGAGTGAAAATGTGACTCAGAATAAGGATGTGCTTGTAAAACATCTGTCTCAGCCCACCCTCATCAGCAGCACTCCTGCACGCTCTGTCAACCAGCAGCAGCCCCCAGGCCGAGGGGAGGCTCCCCAGCACAATTCACCCCATGCCCTCCACGGCAGCGTTCCTGGGGCTGCTGCAATGCAGAGCTGACCCAGGCAAAAATGAACGCAAATTTCAGGGTTTAAGAGGTGACAATTTGTTGAACTTCACTTGAAGGAGAACAGAAGGGCAGAAATGGCTCAGCTGTTCAATGAAAAAATGCCCAAGAATTCTCAGGAATGGGGACTCAACATAATTGGCACAGAGAGGATTCAGGAATTTGTAGAATACTCTCCAAGGAAGAAGGCCCAACTTGAGTGTTCCCAAATGTTATCCTCCCTCAGTCATTTTCATTTCTCCCAAAAGAAGATTCTGGCATTGCTGGCCACACCTCTATGCTGTCAGCTGAATATATTCCTGACAAGAAACTTAGGAAAGGGTCTAGACTTCAAAGTCCTCATAAGTCTGTGCAGAAATTAACATTCATATATCTCTAGAAAGATGAGTTGTGACAGAGTAGTTTGGAGAAAAGTACAAAACTCATAGACATCCCTTTGGAGACTCTTGAACCCAATTTCTCTTTAAAACCCATGGAGAACCTTTCCTCCAACACTTCCCCATGTGTTTTACAAAACTCTTGCAAAGATCTGGATATTCCTTGGCCCACTGTCAAGGTGGGGCCATGAATTACAAGCAGTCCTGAGAGTTCCTTCAGCTGACACCTTAGAGCAGCCCATGTGCACTCCTCTGTAACCCTCCAGAACAAGGTCATTTGGAGAGGGGTTTGTCCAAACTTCAATGCCTTTGACCACTCAGGCAAAGAGTTTGCCACAACAAGAAAGGTCCAAAAACACATGTCCTAAACAATTTCCATCTGCCACAATCTTTGCCTAAAAGGAGCACAGCTTCACAGTAGAGGTAGTGGGTTTCCACCCTGTACTGATGAATTTATTTCAGTGGACAAACTTAAGACTTGAGGAACAGAATTGACCAGGAGAAACCCACTCCAAATATAATACAAGCAACAACAGGAGAAAGAATTACAAACAGTGAGAAATCTTTATTGTTAATGTTCAACACTATCATCTTTCAACTTCTTAAACTTACTAAACTTCTTTGAAGTAACTCTACGCTTTTAACAAATAACCTACTGCTCAGTGCTAAAGGAGCCTACTGTACAATACTAACTTAAAAAATCCTAAAAACCTAATCTTCTAGTTGAAACAAAAAATCCAGGGTTTGCAAATTTCAGGAGGCTGAAGCAGTTGTCTGGTGCCAGTACTCCACTTACAGCTGGTCAAATTCAGAAATGCGGCTCTGAATATGGGCCAGCTTTTTGTGGAGGTACAGGCACCTGCTCTTCATTTCAGAGTAGCTGGGGCTACCCTGTGAAGGAGAAAGCAAAGGAAAATTAGGGCATGCAAACACTTCTGCAGAGTCTACACTCTGATGTCCTTTGCTTTAGAAAAGCCTTGAGGCAGGCTCAGCAGTTACCTTGGCCCTGCAGCTCTGGTGTCACACGTACCTGTTGTAACTGCTGATAATCTGCTAGGATTCGATGATGCAGTGCCTACAAGAGAAAGAAATGAGGAGTATTTCACCACCACTATGAAATGCAAACATTGGTAAAACACTAAATGTTCGCTCAGTCTGACTCTAGACATTTTCTTCCCTGTCAGCCACCACTCTCCTGGGAGATTTGCAAAAACAAATTTCTCTCTCCCAGCATCACCAAAGATCTGCAATTAAGACTCTCAACAGGAAACTGAAGGAGCCCATGCTCTAGGACTCTGCTTGGGACACCTCTCCCCTTACTGCTCCTTCACAGACAGCTCAAAAAAGGCAGTTTGAGGCAGGGTCTTGCAAAAATCAGACCCAGCCCAAGCAGTGTCTGAACATATATGCCAATTCTACAGATTCACGTTGTTTCACCGAGCAGCTCCAGGGAATCCAAAACACTGCTGTGATGATGAAGCACAGTCTTCATGGTTTTGTCCTTCTTTACCTGATAGGATTCAGAGCCTGGAGCCAGAGACTTCCATTGCTCCTGAAACTGTCTGAACTTCTTCATGGTCGTGTCAATCTGAGAATGTAAACTCCGGTATTCCTCATACTCTGCATTGAAGTCGCCCTTGTAGCGCTGGCGTTGCTCCAAGGAGACAATGGCTACGTATTTTCTAAGGGAAAAAATGAGGCCATTTTTCCATGAGTGAACTCTAAGAGCTCATTCCAGTATGTTTTAAGTCCATAAAACACGTGTGTAATTTTACACCAAGCACTGGGTAATGTCAAACACAGACACCCAAGATTTGAGTCAGTTACTCTGGGACTGACAGTTTCTACTTTCAAGCTCATGCCCTTCAAGAGAAGGCATTCAGCCAACTCTAGGAATTTGCCACATTTCTAGGACACTTAGTTACTAATAGTTTACATTGTAGAGGTTTTCTTCACTAGCAAGTGGAGCACACTGAGAAAACATTTTCCCTCATTTCAAATGTCAAAGGACAAACGAACCCAGCAGCTTCAGGGAGAGGAGATATATTACTGAAGTATAACCTCTTCTTATGTAGGAAAAACTTAATTTAGTTCCATTAACTTGTAAAAATACAACTGTAAAACATTTTTAAAAGGGACTGCATTTGTGCAGTTGAGCGTTTCAAAGCTCAAATTTGAAACGCTCAACTGCACAAAGAATTTTGAGCCACATTCTGGTCTAACAGCAAAGCAGAGTTAATGATAATATTTGATTCTTCAAGCGGACAGCAGTTTCATCACTCATCATGGAACTGAGGAATTTGTAATGCAGCCACAAAAGCAAACTCTATATCAGCCTGAAACTACAACTACTACCCAAACAGCATCTGCTTCTAAGGAGGACAAGACTCAATAAGGCTTAAAGCCACTGATGGTCATCAAAATTTTTTCATTCCCTTCTCCCTCAAATATACAGGCATAAGGTTTATCATGCTCATGACACAAATCCAAGATGAAGTGGCAATGAGAACAGCAGATGTCATTTCCCAACACTCTCACACCAATGCTTCTGCTCCTCTGAGCCTGTAGACCTATTTCTTTTTGGATGACAAAACCACCTTTCATATGGGAATAAACAATTCAAACCATCCTGAGATTAAAATTTACAAGCAGTAAATCCTCAACCAAAGGAAATTCAGTCCCAGGACAGACAACAGCTTGTGCCAAGGATGCATCCCAGGCCAGATATACATAAATAGAAGGGTAAGTTCGAAAAGAAAACTACAGATGCCTTGCAACATTTTGGGAGGCACCGGAGCAATGTGAGCCAGGGCCCTGCCGCGCCTGCTCCAAAGGCCGCAGCTGCCCCAGAGCCCCAGAGCTGCAGGAGGCCTGACTGCCCTTGCCAACATCCCTGCTCTCACACAAGCTGGCAGCAAGTTACAGTCTTTTATACCCCACACACACACACACACACACTTCTCCCTCCCCTCCTGCACTGCAAATTCGATGAGGGGATGCAGCAGCACTGCTGCAGCTGAGCCTGTGCAACTGCACTGCAGGAAGGGAGGGCCCAACCGGGCCTAACCCACCTCCGTGTTCATCTCTGCTCTGAGCCTTCCAGGCCCAACTAAACCTGCTCTAACTCATCCTTTCAGCACAGGAAAGAGCTTGACGCTGCACACCACTGATAGGGGCCAGGCTGAATTGTTCTTTTACTCACCTCAGGTAGTCTGGTTGGTTGCTTGTTGCAGAGCATGTGGAAGCAATGGAAGTCTCTTTGCTTGCTCCTGCAGGAAAGCACAATTTTGGCACTCTTCATCACGAGATGATTAAAAGGCCAAAAGATCCCACTTGGACAGTCTTGAAAAAGTCTTTCAGAGTCTTTCTCTCACAGCTAATTACTCACAAGAACAAACAACTTATAAAAATAGAACAGACATGACTTCCACAGTATACAGTGCTTAGAAGTAGACAGAGGGAATGGCCACTTTGTGCATTCCCACAGCGTTAGTACCAGTTCAGTTTTTCTTCGTTGAAGGCATGAGGTGCATCTGCACAGCCATTCAAGTCATGCAGCAACAGATACAGCTTCCAAAGACAACAGCTTGAGAAAAATCATCATCAAGGTTCCAAAAAGAAATATAGAAGAAATCAGAAGTTCTTCTCATGCCATGTTTTATCCCCACTTCCCTGCCAAATCCAGAGGCCCAAAGTTCCAATGAGTGCCTGCACTCTTGTCAGCAGGAAAGGCAATTCCATTCTATAGGGCTTACTGGCACTAAGGCTCCAATATCCTGCAGACAAAACCCAGTGCTCCTCATTAACGTGGCAGATGGGGTTGCAAACAGCTCTGCACTTGGGAATTGCTCTTTGCCTCTTTGCAAAGGGATTCGGCAATGCCTTTTTCAAAGGCATTTAGGAGGCATAACTTCGAAGCCCTCTTTTCAAAGAAAGGTTGAAGATCTACGGTGATATTGAAAAGAGTTGACATAAGGAAAAGTCAGCTGAAACAGGAAGGAACAATCAAGATCATGGTAATCTCTCTCTGCTTTCCATTTAAGGTTTTGTTCCAAGCAGGAAAAGCCACAAGTTCCTTTACATTAACTAGGAACTTCCATTTGCCATTGGTTACACAAAGTAATCTTGTGAAAACTCAGCCATTCTTGACAATATTTTAGCTACATCAGCTTCAATTCTTGAGGAAAGAGCTGTTGTGTGATGTTCCACTTGCTTTTCTTGATTTTCCTTGTATAGCAGAAGTATATAAAGAAGTGTAATAGTGGTCATAAAACAGGACAGAAATACCAATAGTCATAGTATGTTCAATACAACTTGGAAGAACAGTTTTGCTGTGAGCATTTCATTTCCAAAAGTGCATTTGCTCTCATGCCTCAGTCCACATGAAAACTTCAGCCTAAGCCCCAACTTGAAACACGAAACAGATTTTTCCTTCACCAACCGGGCAGAATTTGGAAACTTGGCTCCCGAACAATGCTGTTCACATGAGTTTAGAGATTTAAGCAGAAATCCTTTCAAAGGCATCCCAAGGATTGCAGGTAGCGTGTCTATGTCCAGAAGAAATGTGGAAAGACCATCTCAAAGCACCTGTCTCTACAAGCACACCACCACTTGCAAGAGGCATCTGCACACTCCAAACCTACCGCCCAGTTGAAGCCAACTTGTCATTTGCAAGCTCAACCTCCAAAAGAGGCAACCCACAGATTTAACAAAGCAACTGAACTCTGCCCTGCTGGTTGTGTCCCTGTCATCAGAAATCAAGTGTTCTTTATGCATTTCTGTTTTGCTTTTCCATGTTGTTTCCAATCTGTACCACTTCCACACTTTTTGAAGAAGGAAATTCTGCAGCTGGGATGCAGAGGAAACTTCCAGCCCAGTTCAAAGTAGAACTCCAGGAAACCACAGCCCAGGTTTTGTAGCTTTTGCAGTTTCCATGAAAAGGCTGAGTTCAATGAACAACCAGGGATTCATTGAGATTTGATCAACAGGTTTCAGCAAAGGAGTCTGCAATAAATATGTGACAGGTTTCTGCCTTCAGCAGGCAGTCTTGAAAACCTGCTGATGGAAAAAGTGCTGTCTCAGTCAACACTTGTCATGTTACTAGAAATCAGAGGATAACAAAAACATCCATCATTCCATTTGGTTTCTAGTGTCTGCCTCTTCCTTTTACCAGATTCTCCCAATAGCATCCTATTTCATATTTCTTTGTTCTTCATGGGTTTTGTAGAGGGAGAATTTCTGAAAATCAAAGTACTTTTAGAGAAGGTTCCAGCAGCACAGGTTCTTGCCTTTGCATTTGCTGTCTTTTAAACCAAGAGTTACAATGTAATATAAGGGCAGAAAAGAACAAGTTTCTGATTTATCATGACTATACAGCACAGAGAATGGTAGAGCAGTCATATAGAGCAGTGCCTTCATGTATCCAGTGCCCACATTCAATGAACCCTTTTCAAAAGCTGCAAGAGCAAAATTAACTATTTCAGAATGCAGTCAAAGAAGGATTTTCCCATACGATAAGCCATCACAACAGGAATTGGAGAGAAGCACAGATGGCAAGAAGAAAAGCACTAAGACTTGACCTAGCAGAGCTGAAGGTTTGGAATTAGGACACCAGACAAAAACCTCCACAGTAGAGACCGTGAGGAAGAAAAATCACTGCTTGCCTGGCTTCTAGCCCAAGATGTGGGGAGAGCTGTGACCACCCTGTGGATACCCCAATCTTGGACAGTATAAAGGTGGCACCTCCAGAGAGACCTGGGGATCCCCACTACAGACAAGACCATGGGTGGAGAAGGAGAGGCTGGACAACAGAGAGTCCATAGTGTGATGGTATCTCCCTACTTGATGTCTCTCTTTTCCTCTCACCCTGCCTCTCTTCTCTCATTTCTTTCTATCTCCCTAGTTTGCATTTCCTCTTCAATAACATTTTTACTATTGACTGTGGAAAAGAGTCATGCTTGCACCTTAATTTGGGCACAAGCCTCTCTCAATAACCAAATCGTTACACCACAGTTATCCACACAGGAGTCAGGAAAACCAGCACATCAATACCTTCCTCGAAATCCAAGCGGTGCCACTGCTTCAGCCTCCCCAGTTCATTTTTCTCCTCGTTTGAATTGGGGATCTCCTTCTGCTCCCTGGCAGGTGCTGGGACCCTGGAACTCCGAAATGTCATTATGGGTTGCACCACTTGAGTGCAGGGGGAAATGGAGCCAGCACTTGGAGACATGTCCAAAGGGGAAAGAGATGTGGAGGGAAGAAGGAAGGAAGGAAAGAGGCCACCAGCTGCTGGCTGGACATGACTGGGCTGGTGGCCAATTCTCCTCTTCTTGCTCGTCACAGGGCTGGTAATGTCAGAAGCCAGAGGCCGTTTCTGCAACAATAACAAAATAATTCTTTCATTAACCTATGATCAGGATCATCTTTTGCTCCCATTCTTAAAAAGCAGCATTTATGAACATGCAAAGGTTGAAAACACATTTTTCTTCACTAAAAAGAGCATTCAAACCCAGAAGTACTGCAGGTAAATACCAGCTCTCATTCCCACTTTCCCATCTTAGCACTTAGCAAGTCCTACTTCAAGTCTGTCGCTAAAATGCTTTGGGAGAAAGACATTCCCTTCGGGAGCTCCATCAAAGGCTTCCCCAAAAGGGAAGGTCCTGAACATTCCCATCACAGCTTTTACACCGGCATCGTCAGCTAAAATTTACCATACAGTCTAGAATGTTCAAAATGCACAAAATACCTGAGCATCTCTCTCAGAAGGCCCTGGAGATGTCGCTTGCCTGGTGTTGGTGGTGTTCTGAGATGGAGCTGATTTTCTGTATGGATGGGCCAGTATTTCATGTTAAAAAGCCTAAATATCAACTGACATATTCATTTACTTACAAGAAAAGCAGAGTCCTTCAGTGTCAGGACTCAAGGAAACAGCATGAAGCTGAGTTAGGGGAGCTTTAGGCAGGATATCAGGAAAACATTCATGGCCCAGAGGGGGCTGGAGCACTGCAACAGGCTCCCCAGGCCAGTGTTCACGGCAGGAGGCTTCAAGAAGTGTTTGGACATCACTCTTGGGCACATGGTGTGATTCTTGTGGTGTCCTGTGCAGGGCCAGGATCCTTGCAGGTCCTTGCTACCTCACCATATTCTAACAATCTAAGCTTCATTAACCAGGGATGTTTTATTTTCCTATCTCTGAAAGACGGAACTTACCCAGAAAGTATTAACTTCAAATTCTGTCTGTCTATTTCAGTGTAGCCAGGCCAATCAGTCTGAAGGGTTTGAAAGAGATGTTCCTTCAGACTGAAGGAATTATCCTTTGCATTCCACTTGGCTACCTACAGGCAGACATGTAGGAAAACAAATCTTTATTATGCTTGCTGCAGGCAAACTACAGAAATAGGATTGCTCTTTAACAGCTGCTTGTCAGAACCCGTTTCGACCAATTGTATAATTTCATACAGACCTTGATTATTCCTCTATCACATGAGTTTTAAGCCATATTAATGTTTCACCAATTGGAAAAAACCAAGTAACTCCCTTCATTTCTAGCAAGAGTTCCTTTGAAAACAACACTGAGAGCCACAATGTGTAAGGAGAGGGGGTCAGGCCCAGGTCCCTCATCATGTGGCTGAGCCAGGGTTCATTCCAGCAAAGTCCTGCCATGAGAAGGCCATGCACAGGCATTGCTGTATTCCTTTGAAAAGAAATGAGGTTCATATCTTTCTCAAGACACATACAAAGTCTAATCAAAAAGATAAATTTAGGTAGTAAAACCTCAAGACCTCTGATATCAAAAGTGTTGGTTTAGACTTCATCTGCTGACACCTTCTCAGAGTTAAATAGAAAAGCACTTTGAAAAACCTCCATCAATTTTGTTTTCCTACATAAAGAGGAAATGTTCTTATTTGGTATATCGATATTGACGTCATTCAGAAACAGCCTAGGAGAACAGGCAATATATTAAAAGGAATGAAAGAACCAATGCATCTTTCCATGCATGTGTATCCGATGGTGGGCTATAATAAGGAAAGTCCAGTGCAGTTCAGAGGAGCACTTTCAATGCATGTGCATCCTATTGTTGGCTGTAATAACAATGTACCAGAGGAATTCAGAGTAGCACTGGAGAATTTACTGAATAAAAGCATTCCAGGAACATGGAGATTTAATTCACGTGACAGCAAACAAACCCTCTGCTCAAAGTTTGGCTACCATATTTATCATGGAGGATGTGCCTGGAACACCCTGGGAAGGCAATCCCCACAGATCCTGAAACAGTCACCAACTCTGTTCAAATGAAATACTGGCCTCTGCAGTTCCTGAACTCCTCTGCTCTGGAACGCCTCCCAAGAAATTTTAAGTGCCATCACAAACCATTTCACACAATGAAGGAACCCCTGTGAAGTTACTCCCTGAAGCAGTTAAACAGTGCACGGAAAAGAAAAAATAATGGAATAAGGCATGAGGAGCAACAACATTACAAAGTGTTACTCATTGCTAGCCATTCTAGGAAAACAACAGTGCCCCAAAAGTTTTGAAGTTTTCTTTCTTTTTGTCACAGGGACCTGCAGCTTGAGACCTCTGGATGAAGCTGATGGAAGAACATAACAGGGAGCATTCCCTAACTTGTTCATCGGTATCTAATTTAAAGAATCAGAATTTAAAAAGACAATTAGGAACAAAAGAACAGCATGGTGGAAATAATGCTGGCACAAACTGCACAATCTCACCTGCTGAAGGATCTTTGCAAGGCTGCCCTTGTCCTTTTGCATGACTCCATCTCTCTGCAAGCGAGCGAGCAACTCTGGCTTCTTGTAAGCCCTCAGAGCAAGTAAATGAATCACCCTGTCCCTGTAGGGTCGGCGATAAACAGCGCTGCAAGGATTCTCTTTCCTCTCTGCAGGCTTCATAGGCTTTGTTCTCTTGTACACAGGGGAAGGGCGTGAAGTGTTTGGTTCGCCTCTTCTCACATCTGCTGGTTTTCCCAAGGGAAAGGAAAAGAGAAAAAGAAGTGTCAAATGGGAAGATGGCAGAAGGGAAAAGAGTTGATTGAAAATGATGATGGAAATCTTGGAGACAGAGCTGCACTTGCATATACTTGTGGATCCCTTTGAACTCATATAATCTCTGACTCAGTGACAAAGCCCAGTCCCTAACTGGTACTGTATGGAGCATGTTGCAAAGGCACCCTGTACCCTACCAGCAACCAGTCCTGTCTCACCTGAGTTTCTCTGTGCCAGCCCAAAGCAAAATTGCCACCAAGTTCCACAACTGACTCACTACTGCCAGTCCTCACCTGCCAGGTATTTAAAGTTAAATGTTCCCTTAGGATCTATGTCGACCACACCAAGAATCACACAAATCCTCAATCACATGTGAAACAGAACATCCCCAATGAGAAATTCAGAAGTTGAGTTCTGTCTCTCCAAAAAGCCACCATGGTGCTGCCTAAAATGCTCGGCACAAGGCTAAGGCAGAGCAAGAGCTGCACTTGCAGGGGCAGGGATGTCCCTGCAGGCAGGTGACTGCAGCCACAGCCAGGTCAGAGCCTGTTTTGCTCAGGGCACCTGGCTGTGCCTGGCTCAGCTCCCTGCTGCAGGCAGCAGCACTGAGTGCCTTGGAAGGGGAATGTGCACCTGGTGTCTGCCTGGAGCCAGGCTCCTTGGGGAAACTGCACTCAGAACAGGTTAATACAAATGGCACCACCTAAACACATTGTGCTTTGAGGGGAATGTTGGAATCTGTGGGAAAGATGACATCAGTATCTTCCTTTCAATTTCCTTGAAAAGAACCCAGTGTAGTATTGTGGTAACATCACTTATTAATTACCAAGATGAAAAATTAAATCAAGCATGGTTTTCCATATTGATCTTATGAAATTTTCTATGCAACTTGCTCAAGGTCACTCTATTTCAATTTCCCAATTTAGTTTAATGGATAATGAAAGTGCCTAGTTCTTCCAATACCAAAACCTTAGGTACCAAGTCTGTGAATTTAAATGCATAAGGTGGTCCAAACCTTGACCTCCATGCTCCAAATTGCAACCCATCAAGCAGTATGGGAACAAGGAAGGACTGGCAGGCTTTCTATGGGGAAATAAACCAGTGTCTGAATGCAGTGACAAGAGACTGCCAGGTTCACATGAGGCTGACCTCAACTTCCAGGTTTAAGTCTCTGAACACTAGAGATTGCCTGTCACAACAATATGCTGCGAAAAAGAATGACGAAGTTGAAAACATTACAGACATTGAGCAAAAGATGAAAGGCAGCCATACCTCCAAGTGGGTTACACGATTTGACATCCTGTACACTTCCATTTTGCCAGGCCTCACTGGCACTTGGCTAAATAGGGAAAGAAATTTTCTGTAAAAACTTAAGCCTACCCTCTCCATTACTGCTAATTTCTGACACCCTTCTTTTTAAACAAGAGCTGTATTTGCAAAGGTTTGCTGTCACATCACCAAAAAGGGCTGCTTTGACACAGCTCTCCCTCTGAAATGAGCCAGCTACAAAAGTACCCTGAGAGAGCCACCCTCACTCAGCCTCTAATGCAGTCAAGCCTTCAAGCAGCAAGTCATCCTTTCCCAATTGCTGGAATTTATAGGCACAGGCTTCCCTTAAAATCAAGTGCCTGAGTACAATTGACCTGGCCAGCTTGACTCAGCTAACAATCCTGGTGAGAGTGGTTCACAAAACAATCAAGAATCCAGGGCAGGACCAGCACTGGGATTCATTTGGCACTACAGAAACACTTCACGGAGTCAGCTCTGAGAACAATTTCATCTGCACAATCTGAATTTCAACTCTCAACATGCATGAAAACCCTTTCTCTTTTCCTCAGCTCTAGAAATAATTGTTTTCCTAGATATGAAATGGAAAGAGTTTGTCAGATGTAATGAAATTTGGGTTGCTTGGCTGAACTCATCATTTAGTACAGAATATGTTGCATTCCATTGGAACTCAACAGTCATTAAAATGTTTTTCAACCTAAGTACATTTTTTAACAAAACTAATTTCTGCCATCCAACAGCTTCATTCTGGAGGCAAAATTGGCTGAGATAAAATCTAAATGGCTATGATAAATGGACGGAAAAATGTGGACTAATTAGCATGAGAAGGGAGATATCAATCTCAAATAGATGGTAGAATAGTATTTAACGAAACGGTACATTAGAACCAAAGAAAATTAATTAATTAATTTCTTTCTTTGGCAAAAAATTAATTTCTTTCTTTGGCAAAAACGTATCAATAAGTGGAAAAGCTTCGAAAATGGTGTGTATGTGGCTGGAGTTCTCTACTATGCATCACAGCAAGAACTGGAGTAACAGGTCCTTCCAATAGTAGAAAATACTGCTAGAAGGTATCCTTTATTGGACATGTTCCGTGAGTGCAGTACAAACTTGGAACCATGAGAAATCCATGCATTTTGGCCATGAGCCGTGCCCAGAGCATGAATTTCCTGACTGGCAAAACATGGAGAATATCTGACTTCCAAGGCCACCTCCTCCTTGTCATCCCTGAGAGCCACTTCCATCAGAGACCCTCCCAGTTCCACACACACCTCCTCCGTGCCATCCCTGTGAGTCGCTTCCCCCCGGGCAGCTGCCCCAAAGGGCCCTTGGAGCACCAGAGGGGCCCCAGCCCTGCCCAACAGGTCCCGCGGGCTCAGCAGCACCTGACACCAACACCATGGCCAAGCCCCCGCCCGCTGCCGACCCACAGAGCCCCACACCTGCCCCTCACCTGCTGCTCCTGGCACCTCTGGCTCACCCTGACGGGCATGGCACTGCTGGTGGGGGCCCTGCGGGACGCAGTGTGGACTGGGGCCCTGCGGAACTCACTGGATCCTGCCCAGGCCCGCAGCTCCGCCATCCCGCTCTGCCTCGGCTGCTCCCGCTCCCACACACACACACTGATCCTGTTGAAAATCTGAAAAATGGAAAATACTTTTTAGGAAAATGTGTTCTTGCATGTTTGGCCTTTCAAGGCTGATCAACAAGAAGGGAGATGATTCCCATGAAACAAGAAGTATCAACAAGCTGGAAGTGATGGCCAGGCCATGAAAAGGCCTTGGTGACTTTTTGGCTGAATTGCCATGGTGAGGTGCAGGGCCTGACAGGGTTCAGTGACCTCAGACACAGGGCAGGTCAGCAAGGTTTGGGGAGAAGGATGTGCCACTCATGATGGTGGACACAAAGAATACAGAATTTATGGGTACAAGGACATTTGGTAGAACCTACTAGAAAAGGAACAAACTGATAAAGCCAATGCAGCAACTGTGGTGTATCAGCTCTAGCAGGGTAAAAGGCCATTCCAGCAGGGGCAGACCATGGCCACCCACTCATGAAACCTCTCTCTAAGAAGAAGGGAGAGACTGAGCATACAGACTAATGAGCATGAGAAATGAGAAGATCATTTTCCAACAGCAGAAAGAATACTCCTTATGAAGAGAACTAGGGGACTAGCAAGCATTGAAGACTAATTCCTTTCTTGGCACAAATGTATAAATACTCAAACATTCTGGGTTCTCGTGCTGCTGGATTTGTGAATTTGTCCCTGAGCCCCCCTTTCTGCACAGATCTGCACATAATTACCTCCACTCAGTGGGTGGATCGGGCTCTTGAACAACGGGTGCTGGAACCAGCCAAGGTGGAACAACACTCGCTGTGGCTCTGACACCCCCGCTCTCGCTGCAGCCGCCCAAGGCTCTGAGCGCTCCTGCCCTGTGCCCGTGACAATGGCCACGTGTCCTTGGAAACGGGGAGTTCCATTGCCAGGCTGGCCGGGATGTCACTGAGGAGCGGGACGTGACACAGTGGGGGCAGAGGGATTTCACAATGGGCACAGGTAAGGAATGCCCCGCCCTGTCCCATCACTGGCTCTGCTCATTTCCAAGTGCAGAAAGGGGCACCCCACCAACCCCAGCAGCTGCAGCTCTGCAAACCAGGGCTAATGAAGTGTTTCTGCACAAAAGTGCTGCACTTGGCTCTCTCTGAGGCAAAGGAGCAGCTCAACACCTCTAACCAGGGCAGCAAGGTGCAGCCCTGCCAGCTCTGGGCCATCCTGTCGTGGGCCTGTCAGTCTGTGAGGCTTCCAGCACGCACACGGTCACTCAAATATCATCTCTTTGACACAATGCCCTGGCCTTTCCTCATCCCGGTCTCCTCAAAGGAAACAAGCCAGCAGCATGCCCAGGCCTCCACGTGCTCTGCAGGAGGAGCTGACCCAGAAAGGCCAGGGAGGATCATGAACACTATTACAGTTTGCTGACAGTAGTGCTGACTGCAGGTGGCCATTGAAATTACTGATGCACCTGGAAATAGTGTTTTATGCTTAGTTTATGATCGTTTGACTTCCATTTTCCTCGTAACCAAGATTACTCCTGATTTCAGTCAGCTAGCACCAATGAAGCTATTTTCCAGTTGATACAGGGAGAGGGAATAAAAGCATATCATTTAAAATGATTTGAATATTACCACCCAAAGCTTATTTCCCATATCACAAAATGTTGTCTTTGTCTTCAGGATCATGTCCATATCTGCCCCTGTCTCCTCTGTCTGCCACACTCACAATGATAGTATAGTTGGGGCTAAGAAAGGAAGGAAGTAAATTGTAAAACACCAGAAGTAAGATGTATAAAAGAACTGTGTCCCTTTTTGGGAATGACTGGATTGTGTTTGTAATGGATCCCCGGTTAAGGACGGTTGGAAAAGCCTTTGTATGGACCATGAAGTGAATCCAAGGAGGTGTTTAAATGGACTCTGGAATGTCAAACAAACTTTCCATATCTTAAAAAGACATTGATGACTGACTCTGCTTTGGAGTTACCAGATTTGACTGATCCCTTTGCACTGTTCATACATGAGTGCCTTGCCTTTTACATTAGCCCCATATTTAGCTGAAATGCTGGGAATGCAGGAAATAACCCTTTGGAAAAGAGCACATTTCTGAATAAATGACTTCACATTGTACTTGAGGGATGGCCAATGCAGCTGAGAGCAGGAGCCACCATGGTCCTGATTGATAGAATGGGCTTTAAAATACATGGGGAAAAAATATGTCAGTTTATGTGCCACAAACGGTTCTGTTTTGTGTAGTGCAAAAAGGAGCTCACTGGTTTTCCTAAAGTAACAGGGGGTACTCCTGGAACAATAGGCATGGTGCTAAAGAAAGCTACTGCCTTGAACCTGCTGTGTTCCTCATTCCTTCTGCCAGGAATCAGCATCTCCAATCAAATAGGGACAGCTTTGGGAGCATCCAGTTCCCTGCTCAAGTAGCAATAATGCACTGCAAAGCTCACCTGTTCAGGCAAGCCCAGGAGACTGATGAGCAGAACAAACTGCTGCAGAGGTGGCAGAACAAAGCAGCTTGTTGGCAATTCTTTCAAAATTGTGAACCTTTCCAGATCAGACCTAGAACACCATGATGAAAACAATCATTCAACAAAATTCTTAAATATCTGATTTAGTCCTGAAGGGTGGTGGATAGCAACAAAACAACACGTTAGAGTGCCTCAAGCAGTAATGAATCAAACTGGAGAAGACAAAGATAAAGAAACCCATTGGGGTATTGGAGGTTCAGTAGACAATTTGGAAAGGCAGCTACTTCATGTTAGGCTGACAGGGACTGTGACAACTTAAATGCAAAAGCTCCTTACAGATGAATGCAGAATTTTACAAAAGACTACTCTTAGGGATCCCAAACCAGGGAAGCAGTGCAAGAGATTAATGCCGAAGACATTTTTCTGACATCCCTCAGCAAGAAAGGTATAGGTATTTATTTGTCTTAGTAAACCCTTTTTCTAAATGGTCAAAGGCTTTCCCAAACAAAGCAAGAGAAATACTTCCAATTAAAAAAAATACTACTAATTTCAGGGAGGCATTTTGGAATGTCATCAGATAGAGATTCTCATTTCACAGCTGAAAGAGTACAAAATTTATACAAAATACTCCCAGTAAATGAGACCTATTCAGCCCATGGAGGTCATACCCCAGCAACAATTTGCCAGGAAACCTCACAAAAGTTGCCAAAAGTGCTTCCTCTGCCACTACTGAAGGTCAGAATTCCAGTGGCTTTTAAAGAAAAACCCATCCCACATGAAATGCTCTACGGAAGACCTTAGCAAGTTCCTATCCCTTCAAGAGGAAGTCATATGATAGGAAATGATACCTTAAATAGCTTTTTGCCATCTTTGTGAAAAGCACTCTCATCTCTGCAGAAATTTTGCATGTGAGCATTCCTGATGACTTTGGACACTCAGGTACATCCTCATCAACCTGGGGACAATGTCTATGTCAGAAAGCACAGCAGCAAGGCACTTAAAGTGCAAAGGACCATTTCAAGTGTTCCTAAGCACTACTGCAGCAATAAAAGGGGATTGGACCAGTCTGTTCATACACCTGCTCCCAAGGGAAGTCAGCCCCAACACACGAGGTACTGGAGGGGAAAAGAGAGTCTGCCAAGAAAAGGAAGATTTCATGTGTTAAAGCCTGGAAACATAACTTTTGTATGATCTGTAGAATTAGAAGAAATGCCGTAAACGGATAGATGAATCATGAAGGGGTAACTATGAAAAATCCTCACTGTCAGCCCACCCTCAACAGCTGAACTCTTACACGGTCTGGAAACCAGCAGCAGCCACCAGGCCAAGGGGAGGCTCCCCAGCACAATTCACCCCATGCCCCCCATGGCAGCGTTCCTGGGGCTGCTGCACTGCAGAGGTGAAGGAGCAACCCCTGACCCAGCCAATAATAGACTCAAATTTCACAATTTCAGAGTTGACATTTTGTTGAACTTCACTTGAAGGAGAACAGAAGTGCAACGATGGCTCAGGTGTTCAATCAAAAAACACCTCAAGAACGCTCAGTTATGGGGGCTCAACATCATTGCATGGAGACAACTGAGAACTTGTAGAATGCTCTCCAAGGAAAAAAGAGGCATTCAGAGCCCTACTGAGTGTTCCCAAATGTTATCCGGCTTCAGTCAATTTCATATTCCTCCCCAAAAGAGGTTATGGCTTTGCTGGTAAGTGGTCTACCATTTCAGTAAATAAACAAATGAAAGGAAACTTAGGAAAAGGACTTTATTCCAAGTCCCCATAGGTCTGTGCAGGAATCAGCATCTGTCTATCTAGAAAGGCTGGTTCAGACAGGGTAGTTTAAAATATTCAATGAAATGGACAGCATTCTATAGGGCCACTTGAACCCAATTTCTCTTTAAAACTGATTGAAGTAACTTGCCTCCAACACTTATCCACGTGTTTACTAAACTCTTGTAAAAGATCTGGATATTCCTTAGCTCACTGACAAGGGGAGGCCATGATTCAAAATCTGTTCTGAGAGCTGCTTCAGATGACAGCTGAGAGCAGCCCACGCGCACTCCTCTGTAACCCTCCAAACCAAAGTGATTTGCGGACACGGTTGTCCAAACTTCAATGCCTTTCACCACTTGGGCAAAGAGTTTGCATTAACAAGAATAGTCAAAAAACACACCTATACTTATAAAGAATTTCCATCGGCCAAAATCTATTCTTAAAATGAGCACAACTTCATAGTACAGGTAGTGGGCTTCCACTCTTGACTGATAAATTTATTTCGGTGGACAAACTTAAGACTTGAAGAACAGAACTGACCAGAAAAAATCCACTCCAAATATGATAGAAGCAACAATGAGAGAAGGACTTACCAATACTGAGATTTCTTTATTGTTAACATTCAACACTACCATCTTTCAACTTCTTAAACTAAACTTCTTTGAGCTAATCCTACACTTTAAAAAAATAATCTACGGCTCAGTGTTAACATAACCCACTGTTCAATACTAACTTAAAAAATCCTAAAAAACTAATCCTCTAGTTGAAATAAAAAATCCAGGGTCTGCAAATTCAACGAGGCCAAAGCTGATGTCTTGATGCCAGTACTCCATTTGCAGCTGGTCATATTCAGAAATGTGACTGAATATGGGCCAGCTTGTTGTGGAGGTACAGGCACCTGCTCTTCATTTCAGAGTAGCTGGGGCTACCCTGTGAAGGAGAAAGCAAAAGAAAATTAGGGCATGCAAACACTTCTGCAGAGTCTAGAGTCTAATGTCCTTTGCTTTAGAAAAGCCTTGAGGCAAACCGTGACCCTGCAGCTCTGGTGTCACACGTACCTGTTGTAACTGCTGATAATCTGCTAGGATTGGATCAAGCAGCATCTACAAGAAAGGGGCTGGACTGAGAACTTGTGAATGTTGTTGCATGGTTGAGAAGGCAAAGCTTCTTGAGTTCAGCTGTGAATGGACAAGGAAGGATTTGCTTGGTAAAGCATGACTTCCTAAAGAAGAGGGAATGAAATTGTCATCCGTGAGTGAGGATGGAAACGTTTGAGCCTGTGTTGGCCAAGTTTGGGTGCTCCTTTTCCTGGGAAGAACCCCTGATGCAGGAGCATTTGTGGTGAGGAAGTGGAAGCTTTGTAGGTTCTAAGAGGCTTTGTTTGATGGGAAAGAAGAGAAGAGTGTTTGGAGAAGTGGCACTGAAGGCCCAGTGTCCCGTGCAGGGAGGGGCATGGCAGAGGTGCCTCTGTTGCAGCAGCACTGTCTGTGTTTCAAGCTCTCATGAGGGCGCTTTGCACCGTGAGGGCTTTGAGTGTATTGGGATACTTCAAAACTTCAGAAGTTTTAAACTCTTGGAAGGAGTCTGGCTCTTTGGAGAGCAGGCTTCAAATTGCCAAGTGAGATTTTGCCTTTCCGGCCATCTTTTACAGACTTTGATAGAAGGACAATGACTTCCAAAGGGAGAAATGATGCAGAGGCCAACATTGACCCAGTGTTCCCATTGCTTGCCAGACTTCCAGCTGATCTGCCTTGCCAGGAGGGCTGCCCTGCATAGGAAGAAGGATCAGAGGCAGAGCCTGTGAGCATCAGACGGGTGGAATCCCTTCGTGTACACATAGATTTATAGATTTCTACAATTCTCTTTCTATATTCATATAGTTGCATTTATGGATTTACAGAGGTGTGTTTATATGTCCATATATATACATCTATATAGGTAAATTGATCTATATTGTTATAGATGGGATAGAATTAGTTACATTTCCAGATTTTGAGATCTACATTTATACATTAATAGAGTTACATTTAGATACCTACATTTAGACACCTACATTTAGATGCTTTAATTTAAATGCTTAGATATAGATCTAGAAATATGCTTAGTTATTTAGTTAGAGGTATGTGGAAGTTTAGATGCATAGATTGAGCTGTGTAAGCCTAGGCTGTATTTTTACCTCTCTTCCCCCTCAGCTGCCGTTTTCACCTCTTGCTTTTCCCCCGGTGCCCCCTGTGTCCCCTGTCCCTGTGCTGGCTCCGAGCTGGCGGCCGGGCCGGGCGGAGCAGCACTTCCAGCCCCGGCTGTCCCTGGAGCGGTGGGAGCTGCCGCTGGCCCCAGGCACTGTCCCCTGAGGAGCTGCTGAAGGACGGTGAGACAGAGGGGGCTCAGGGGGCTCAGGGGGCGGTGGCGCCGAAGGGACGCTGACCCTGAGCTGCTGCTGGGGCTGAGGGCTGTGGGGCAGCCGAGGGCCATGGTGGCACTGAGGTGACAGGGAAGTGGCACAGGCTGACAGGCCAAAACTTCCCATGCATTTCTTCATCAATCTGCAGAAATGTTAGGTAAACAATTTGTTATTCCCTTTACTGATGCTTTTAGTATTGCATGATCCTGTCCTGACCGGTCAACGAGATGCATTGGTTTAGGCATGGTGTTAGCCCTAGGGGTACTCAGCCCTTGCAGTTATGGCAAATGGATGTAACTCATGTAGAAGAATTTGGTCAGGAATAATTTGTACATGTTTGCATTGATACCTATGCTTGTGTTTTATAGGGTGCTCCCTTAACTGGTGGGACGTCATGTTGAGAAACATTTGTACAATTGCTTTCCTATATTAGGTATCCCCTTAGCAATTAAGACTGACAATAGTCCTGCTTCGTGTTCCTTAAGCCTCAAAGGTTTCTGTAATTTATGGGGTATTTGACGTGACCCTGGTATTTCTCACAATCCTACTGGACAGGCAATTATTGAGCGTGCCCAACAGATGTTCAAGGACATGCTGCAAAAACAAAAAGGGGGAATTGCAGGATTATCCCCTGAGGAAAAAACAGCTAAAGCCAATTTTGTGCCTAATTAGCTCAGAACAACGGGAGATAGGGAAGATGCACCTATTCTTGTGCATCATGCCCTCACACATAATCCAAGGGAGGAATTGCCTGATGGCATTCAGGTCATGTTCAAAAGTCCAGGAACAGGGGTGTGGCAAGGACCAGCTACAGTCAAATGAAGAGGAAGAAGTTCTGTGTGCTTACTTACAGATAAAGGCATTTGTTGGATTCCAGCCACGTGGACCTTCACTTCCCTCATAAGTTGTAAATCAGATAGAAAATGCTTGATATCTGCATAGTTGTGCATGTAAGCCATGGCTTAAAGTTCATTGTATCAAGTGTATCTAAAAAACTTGGAGACAATTTGGTGAAGAACATAATTGCGTAGTGGTCCGAGGGAAGAAGCAAAACTTTAAGCCTATCAACCTAATATGCAATAACTGCTCTTACATACTTAACACTAGTACCCCAAGAATGGCATTAGCTAAATTTTTAAAGGCATAACTCAAGAAGATATTAGAGTTTTCTCTAACATGTATCTTTGATAGAAATATATAAGCAAAGGTTGTTACTGAGATTGCAGTTTAAACTTGCTCTAATTGCTGTAGTAAATCAAATTGTGCTAGAGAGCAAGATAATAGCTACAGACTGTAGAGTAAGAATAGCAATAACACAAACACATCATTTGAGAGATTTGGAGTGAGAACAAGCTAAAGCAGTTTGGGCAAAGTGCAGGCGTGATGGACCGCAAGGGCGACAATGGCAGCAGTTCTGGCAAATATTAACAATGTTGCTTAGTGGAGTGATTAAGGAAACGCAGGGGGTATACAAGCTAGAGCAGCGAGCTAACATGAGGGTTACATAGGCTAACAGAACAAGACAGGAACCTTTCTGCCTATCACAAGCTCCACCTCCGGATCCATTTGGCACCTGTTTAATTGGAATTCCTTTAGACTCAATGGAATAATCAGGAAATTGGACCAGAGCTCAAATTTATGGCAACTTAAGTAAGGCCTGTTCAAATTGGTGCACTAATCAAAATGGGATGATCACAGAAATTTGGTGTGAAAAACAAAGCATCCCTAGAAATCCATTAGGAATTCAGGCCTTTATAATCGGTCAAGGTTTAAATACTACAAGTCAGTGACCGCAGAATTGGATATTTTGGGATCAGTGCCAGGAAATTACTGTTTGTTCTATGAGTACCGCAGGCGTAAAAAGCTGATTAGGGAGAAATGAGAAAAACCCAGCGATGATGGCACTTCGATATCTCCTGTTTCTTCCTGGTATTACAATACCGTGGCATACTGCACCAATTGGACATGGTTGTATCTCTAAAACCAAAATCTGCAAGGATGTCATCTCCTGGAGATTTTCTCATTTGTGGAGATAAAGCTTAGCCTGCGATTCCTGAGAAAGCATGAGGAGGACTGTGCTACTTTGGGAAATTGACACTGTTTGCCCCTAGCATTCAACAGATGCTTGACATCAGGCACAAATTCCAATGTCCAAATCGTACTGTGCATCTATTAGGCTCAGACTGTAAGGATAATGTAGAATTGTAGAATATGCCTTTGGTTATACTGGCATCACTTTTTACACAAGGATTAGCTTCATCACAGGCCCTTACACAATTCAAACAATTGGCTTGTTGGACAGACAAACAAATTAACATTACATCTGCAATACTGAATGAGCTTACCACTGATGTAGGCAGCATACGCCACACTGTATTACAGGATAGGGCTGCAATAATGTTTTTGTTGCTAGCACAGAGAGATGGGTGTGAAGATTTTGAAGGGATGTGTTGCATGCATCTCTGAGCACTCTGAATCTATGGACCAGAAAGTGTCATTGCTTAAGGAGAACATAATAAAGCTGACAGTTGCTTAGAATTCTTTGGATGAGTGGCTAAAATCCTGGGGAATAACAGGCTGGCTCAAGGACTTAGTACTCTTTGTTGTTAGGTATTCTTGGCTCTGTAATGAATAAGTAATTTTACCTACTATTGACTTTGTATTTCGTTCTTTTTTCAGTTCTGCTAATGTTGCCTTGCTTACTACACTGTGTGCAAAAAGAAATTGACCGTGCTTTCAAATCAGTCTGGCAAACAAAAGCGGGGAACTGTAGAAGATATTTTGCAGGTGGAGGAATTTTTGCAAGACAATGGCTGTATTGAGCCCATGCACAATCCAGCCTGCTTGTAATAATGGACAACGAACACATTCACAAAGAATGAATTATGGACATATTCAGAAATGGGGTCGGTATATCCTTGAAGAAGATGCAAGAAGAGTCATCAGGACTCGGCAAGTGTGTCAGCAAGCTTGAGAAAGTGAGCCATGGGGGGGCATACAACCCCAGCAAGACACATGAAAAATTAGATAATCCAATCAGCATTCTATTTTAGAGGTGTGAACAGCTAGGATTAACCAATCATGTTTTAGCTAGAGACACATGGACAGTAGAGATTTATTATACATTGAGTCTTTTCAGGAATAATAAATTTAGCTTCACTGGATCATATTGGTTATGGTGTGATGCCCATGAACCTCAGCACCCTGCACTTAAGGGTGAGTTGGTGTTGCCCAGGAAATGTACACATTTGGGGAAGTGCCCTTGGAAGAGAGGGGCTTGATTGCCAAGGAAACTGCTTCCCCAGGAGCCCCCAATGAGACGGGTACAAGTGTCTCCATTTGACTTCCTGTGTTTCTTTCAGTCCTCGCACTTGGCTGAGGGGCAGGGGAAGGATGTGAAGAGCAGCTTTGGCATCTGCCTGGGCCTGCAGAGACCAAGCCAAGCACCTGCGGCAGGGTTTGTTGCCCACCTTTGAGCACAGGTCTGAGCCGCATTCTGTTTGTCCAGCCGAGTGCCCCAAAGCTCTCTTGGGGAGCTGTGAATTCAAAGGCCTTGATGCACACATTCATGCCACCTCCCCTATCTGGTGAGTTTTAACTCTTGGCAAGATGTGTTTGCCCCGTGCTTGCTGGAAGCTGCTCCGCTCCAGAGCCAGCAGTGAGCTGGGCTGTGCTGGCCTGGCAGCGTGGAGAGTCCTCCCCTGAGCACTTGGCTGGGCTTGGTGTGTCCCAGGATGTCTTAGACACTTGGGGTAATGGATTTTTTCCAATCAGAGGCATTTGGGGCAGGTTTGGGGTAGCCCCAGAGCACTTGGCAGCGTGTCCAAGGGCCCTTGCTGACACGGTGCAGCATGGTAACCATGGAACGGAATGGAACAGGGCCCTTTGTGACATGTGGTGAAGTGGCTGCTGGTGGTGACGAAGCAACGCCACAGTGCTCGGTGCACGTGACAGGGCAGGACGTGCCAGAGCTGTGCTGTGAGGAGCCCCACACAGCCGGCTCTTTCGTCACTGACCCACAGCCTTTCCGAGGCATTACTCCTGCGGCTGGCCTTGCGGCCAGACTGCAGGACTTTCTAAATCAGAGCTTTTCCCTGGCATCTGGCTCTAAGGTTTCCTAGACGCCATAAAGCGGGATGGCTGGCAGAGTGCTCAGGCTCTTCAGGGTGCTTCGGGGAAAGAAAAAGACAGGGCCTGCAGCCTCCCCAGCACAGCAGCCTGCGGAGCCGGAGAAGTTGTCGCCAGTGCAGGACGGTGAGTGGCAGAGCCGGGCCGCAGGGCTGGTGCCTTTGGCTGCCCTTGCCCCATCCCATCTCTGCCCCTATGGATGTCCCCACAGACAGGATGTAAGAGGGGCTGGGGCTGCCCCTGCTGGCCGTGCTCTGGTCCCCTGGGCACCCGGGGGCTGTCCCTGCCTGGGCCGTGCAGGGCTGGGCCGTGTTCTCCGGCCTCTCCCGCAGCCCCTCAGCTCTGGCTGCATTTACTCTTTGCCAGATGCGGGCAAGAATGGGACACTGGAGCCAGACCGCACTCACGGCTGCTTCCAAAGACCAGCACAGGTACCTGCGGCCATCCCCACCTGGGCTGGGCCTGCTGGCACTGCTTGGCCCAGCGCCGCGCTTGGAGCAGGCCACAGAACGTCCCTCTCTTCCTGCCCTTCCTTCTGTTGCAGTTACTGCGGAGGTTCCTGGGCCTTGGGCGCAGAAACACCAGCGCTGCAACAACCAAGGGCATGGCCGAGCTGCAGGCAGAGGCTGATGTCACCTCAGCCTCCCGGGAGCGTGCAGCAGACTCTGTCAGGGCAGTGGCTGAGGGCAGGCCGGAGGCTGTCACGGCCCTGCAGGGTCTGCACTCGAACAAGCACGGTGCCAGAGCCCTGTCGGTTGTGTCCAGGCACCTGCCGAGCGAGTGCGGGGACAGGCTGCACCCAGAGCTCAGAGGCCTCGTGGAGCTCAGCAAGGAGCCCTCGCTGGTGAGAAGGGGCAGTGGCTGATATCTACTTGGAACATGAGGTGGTAGAATAGGAAGGCGATCTTGTCATGGTGCCTGCTGTATCTGGAGTGAAATGGGCACCTTTGTGACTGGGGAGCTGCATGGGCAAGAAGGATACAGGGCTGGTGGCCTTGAGCAGCTGAAGATGAGGCAGCGTGTGGCCAGGGGGCCAAGAAGGCCAAGGGCATGGTGGCTGTGCCAGCAGCAGCGGGGCAGCAGGAGCAGGGCAGTGAGCGTGGCCCTGTGCTGGGCAGCGCTGCGGCCACAGCTGGAGTGCTGTGTGCACTCATGGGCCCTGGGGAGCAGAAAGTCATGGAGGGGCTGCAGCGTGTGCACAGAAGGACAGGGGAGCTGGGCAAGGGGGTGCAGCACAAGGCCAGGGAGGAGGTGCTGAGGGAGCTTTAGCCTGGACAATGGGGGGGGCTCATGAGGCACCTTCAGGCGGACTTCCATAGATCGCTGCCTTAGATCCATAGATCCAAACCTGAGTACAAGGGCTGTTTCCCTTCCAAACATCCCCTCACTGCATCCAAGTGCTTTAGACACTGGTGTGGGTAACACTTTCATATTTTGTTGATTTGTTTGTTTGATAGAAAGAGAACCCTTTTGCAATTTCTCCTGGTCCAGGGAGCAAGGGAGCTTTTTCTTAATCTTTCCTGCCCTTTTACAGTACTGACAGAAATTCTGCTAGAATTTTAGTTTTCAAGAAGGCAGTTCTGGATAATGCAGTATTTTTGCACAAGAACACATAGTTTGGGGCAGGTATGTTGGTGCAGAATGAGCTGTTCTGGTGCCAGACCGGCCAGTAGGGCTTGCCCATCATTTTCAAGTTAACGCCTGTCGTGTCTTTCAGCAGCCCAGGGAATCAGTGTGTGCTGTGTTTGGGAATTGAGCAGGAAATGAATGCCCTTGCATTCCAGCTGGCCCTCAGAGATTAGAGGAGCTGGGAAGGGCTGGGCTGCATTTCTGATTCCAGCCACTTTAGCACCATCAGTGTGGTCAAGTGCAAGAGAAGAACTTGCCCGAGCACAGATGAACAAAGAGTGCAGTTCCCTGTGCAGTGCTCTGGGTCTGATTGCATTCCACAAGGACCCACATGCTCCAGATTCCCCAAGAGTGTGGGTTACTGAAGCAACAGGAGAGCAAGTTCAGGATGGCTGCTGATTGGGGCACTACTACCGAGTGTTGATGTTTGTAGTGACAGAAAGGACAGTATTGATTCAGGGTGACCCCCACATGGCCCAAAATGAGCTTTGACTCTAGGATTTAGAAGTTTAAACAAATGCTTTATAAGCTATGTATATTACACTAGTACTATGTTAAAACTATACTAAAGAAATACTATACTAAAAAGATACTAAAGAAAAAGTAGTGACTGTCTCCACACAGTCTTTCGTCAAATTAGCTAATCAATCTAAACAACTACCACTAAAATGCAATTAAGAAATCATTTTCAGTAAACAATCACTATACACATTCTTCATGTACTAAAAATCAAGAACAGCAAGTAGAGAGAATAATTGTTTTCTCTTCTCTAAGTTTCTCACTACCTTTCCTTAAAAAAAACCTAGGAGAGAGAGAATTATATCTCTCTCCGTTCAAAGAATGTAAATCCCACAGTACAGTAAAGAGAGATTATAAAAGTGAGATCTGTCTATCTATCTATCTATTTAAATCTTCCTGGCTCTGCTCCAAAGCAGTGGAAGATGCAATGCTCACCTAAAAGCCTCCCTTCATCACAAACAGACAGGACAGGGTAGAAGCACAGGGAGGCCCTCACCAGACCCCTGAGAAATGCCACACCTTCCCTGGCAGCTGCCTGAGAGGCTCTTGCAGCTTCACTCCCAGATGGCCCCTGATTGCAGGGCCAGGGTCACTTTGGAATCTGTGCCTCCCCTCAAACAGAGAATGACCCAGCAGAGCAGCAGCACAGTGCTTTGGGAACGTGTGAGCCCAGCAGTCTTTGAGTCTTGGCCCACAAAGGTCATATGGGAAGCTGAAACCCATCTTGTCTTGCTTTCTGTGCAGGTGCTTCTAGAGAGAGAGCAGGAGCAGACTGCTTCAACTGAGATGCCATGCCAGACTCAGGGAGAGCTGTTCCCAGCCCGAGAGCAGGAAGAGCAGCTCGGGCAGCAGGTGGAAGAGCCACAGGAGAAAGGCCAGGTAAGCCTGACTGGCCAGGGCACAGAGGGAAGAGCAGGAGGAAGGGCATAAACCACAGCTCTTGGGACTGAGGAGGCCAGGAATCCCACAGGCACTGGAAGCACAGAGCCTTGGAATCTGCACAGATCAGCCCTGGGACAGGAGGGTTACAGTGGAAGCAGATGTGGGTAGGGAAGCAGAAGGAAGGGGATGAATCAATGTGATTTTGAGGCTAAAAGAGGAAAAAGCTGAGCCTGATGGCAGCTCCCAGTCACTTGCTCTGCATCTGTGTGCACAGAACATCAAGGCAGAGCCACAAGCAGAGCTGCCTGAAGCTCAGATTGACATGGCAGTGAAGAGGAGGAATGAAGACATCCAAGAGGAGAAGAATCTCCCTATGCAGAGGGACAGTCAACAAAAACAGGTGAATGAAAGAATGGCAGCCACTCCACTCATGAAAGAGAGTCCTTTCCGTTGTTGTTTACAGAACATGAACAAACAGGTTCTGGCACAGCTGCTGGAAACTGAGGCTAGGATCAAGGCAAGGAAGAAGAGGGCAGACTAAAAATTTTAAATCATCAAAGAGAAAATTAATTGCCTCGTTCAGGAGCAAAAGGCTCTAGAAAAGCGAGTGAAATATCAATAGGCACTGCAGTCACCCAAGGGGTGGTTTCTGCCCTCCTTGCCTTTGCAGTGCAGAGCAGCAGGGGGGTGGGGTGTTGCCTCTGAGTGCCATCCTGATGAGGCCTCTGTCAGAGCTGCTCTCAAGGACACTTCCTGCTCTGCTGAATCTCAGCTGATGCTCTAGACAGTGGCATTACTCCCTTGGCCATTTAGCCAGCAGTCATCCCAATGAACTCCTGCTGGCTTCTTCCAGGTGACCTTGTTTCTTGAGGTGTTTTTTGCAGGTGAACGTGGTCACTCACATAGATTTGGAATACGAGCTACAAGCTGTCTGTATCCCTTGTCAAATCAGCTCCTGTCCTTTACTTTCTTCCCAGTCGATGACTCCTGGCTGACGGGGACAAGCTGTAGTCTCTGACTGCTTTGTTCTGTTTGACTTGAGGTGGAAGTGTCGCCATCCTACCTGGCAGCCTGCAGAGAGTTCCAGCAAATGACGGGCAACCAAGAGCCCCGAAGCTGGCATGAGGCCCAGGAACTGTACCATCCAGAGATGCTGCAGGAGAAGCACGTCCCGAGGAAGGTGCAGAAAAACAGAATTTCGTGGCAGGAGGTAGAACATGAGAATGAGGAGCTGCAAATGTATCTGCAGACCTAGGAGGGGGAAAGGAGTCTTTGGGAGGAAGTGGAGCGGTCGTTGCTGCAGTCATCCTTTAGAATAGGAAAGTGGCTAGGAACTCGAGTAAAACCAGCCTTTGGTTTTGACCATTTGGTTTCACAAGTGGGCATCCAAAGCAATCCAGTTGAAGAGCTCTGCATGTGGCTGACAGCAGCTTCCTAAGGGCTTGCATTTTAAATGGCAATCTCTCTTGCATTTCAGGGCAATCTCTGCCACACCTTGCTGACATCAACTCATTTCTTCTCTCAGATCTACACCAACTCTGACAGTGAAGCTGCTGCAGCAGCGCCGTCCCAAGGAGCCTTTGCTCCCCAGCCGAAGATGTGGAGCCTGAGCATTTGGATCACCTCCTGTGCTGACCCAGCTGCTGCTCTGCAACTGCAGATGGCGGGTGACTCCCTGGAGCAACACAGTACGTCTGCTATCTTTCTTATCTGAGGGACAGTGTATTGTGTGCACGTGTCTGCAGAGCTGGACCAAAGGGTTCTCCTCACTTCAGTGTCACAGAAGTGCTGGCATTGCTCCAAGGCAGCAAGAGAGAGCTCTGGGTGTTCCTGCTGCCTCTGAGGGCAGCTTAGACTGGCTGGAGTTTACCTGGGCTTCCCTCTCTGCCGAAGGCAGAAGCTGGAATTGTTCCTGCATCAGCAGATGCCTGTGACTGCTTAAGTTCTAGCCACTGGTAGAAGCCCTGCTGAGATCAGTCTCTGGGAGAACAAATCAAACCCTTTGTGATTCTGCAGCACAACCCAATGAATCTGCTTCTTGCATTTAACAGCTGCCAATGCTGTGCTCTCAGATAAGACCTGGTAGAGTTGAGAAGAGAGCCCAGTGGATTCTGTGTCTACCATCACCTGTTGCGACAAAAAGGGCACTGATCCACACCTCGGTGGGGCTGATCTCAAAGCCCATCCTGTTGTGTCCTGAATGGGGGCAAAAGCTTGTACGGGGCTCAGGCTGGCTGTGGTTTCTTCCCATCAGTCCCTGTCAGTGCTCATGCTTGGGCTTTGCCAGCCTTGTTGTGGTCGCTGCCCTGCCCCTGAGGGCTGGAGGCACTGCAGAGGCTGGAGCCTTCCTTAGCTGGGAGGGTCCCGCTGCTGCCCGGCTGCTGCAGCACGGAGCTGCCTGAGGCAGCAGCCCCTTCTCTGGGCCGGCTTCTGCCTCGCATGGCCTGCACTCACAAGAGGGTCAGCATCTCCTCTGGGCAGCTCTCTGTGTCACAGGGGTGCCTGAGGAGCACTGCTGTCCTCTGTGCCCGTGCCCGCCGTGCCGAGTTGGGAAGATGGGGAGGTGTGCGGTGCCAAGAGGGCGAGAGGAATGGGAGCGACTGATCCGCGCTGTCCGCGTGAAGAGAAGCGGCGTGGTTCTTCACGCGGGGCACGGGCAAGGGCGTCTTTGAGCTCAGCCTGCTCATAAAGGGTGAGGGTCCTGATGCTGAAAGCCCCGTCGTAATTGGTTCTGGCATGAGCTGCTCTGGTTTACTAACGCAGAGGCATTCTTCTGGCCAACTGCTGCAAGGTGGAAAAGATGGGAACACTTGGCAATATTCCTCCTGTTCTGAACTTGACATCTGTTTAGAGCAATTGATTCTGGATGTCCAGGTGCATTTAATCTTAGCAAGTAGGAAACCTTTTCTAAATTTTGCAGTCTCTATTCCCAAGAAAACAAAGGCACTCTTAGTTCCAGCTCTCCTCAATGTTTGTAGATGACAAACTTACTTGCCTTGGTAGGTATTCTCTTCTGGTCTCAGTCTCCTCTGAATGTATCTCCCTGGGCTTCCCTGTGTGTCTGTTGTCAAGAGGTCTCTCACTTCAAAGGATGCAAGAAATCAGTCTCTGTGCCAGCCAGACTTGTGCTGTGGATGTGCTGTTCTTTTCTTGTTGTTCCAGTCCCTGTTCCTGTTGTTTTTAGCCAGCTCAGAGCTGGCTAACAAAGGGAGGGCTCCGAGCCCCAGACAGTGCCTTTTGTATCTCCGAGAAGGTGAGATCTCTGCTTTAAAATGAACATCTTGCATTTTCTTTCCCTCAGGGAGAATGATGAAGATGGAAAATCCTATCAGATACATTGAACTGGAAAATATTGGCAGTGGGTGAGTCCAAGCAATGCTAATTTTACAAAACTATGCATCAGGTGTTTTGCTGGTGGAATAGGTATCAAGCGTGAAGTCAGACAAGCTGCAAATGTGTTCTGGCACTGGGCTTAGATTGTCAGTGCTGATCAGAATTTCTAAGTGTGCTCAGAAGGCATTGTCAAGGACATCTCTATGCTTCCAGTGTCCTGCAGGTTTTAGGCATTTACAGCACAGATCTCCTGTGTGGGCTGGCTTTCACTGCAAGATCTAAATGGCTTCTCCTTTCTCCTTTCATTTTTGTTTCTAGGTGTTTTGGAGAGGTTTTTAAAGCACTCGACACTGCCACAGGAGGAGAGGTAAATGTCAACAGCCCCTGCAGACTCTGCTGCTCTTGAGGGGCTTTCCCCTCTGGTGTGAGCTGTGGCTGGAGCTTTGGCTAGAGCCGTGCTGAAAAGGCACAACAAGCACACACTGGGGCCAGCCTGCAAAATACATTTGGCACTTTGTCCTCCTCAGCTGCCGGAAGGAAGGCACGCAGGGCAGTGATTCCTTTCAGACAAGGACGCGCTCACTCGCTCTCCATGGCTAAAACAAAGGTGGTGCCTTAGAGCACCTCCCTGCTCTTTGGGGCTACGGCTTCAGAGTCCTGAATTCTCAATTCTGCCTGCCAGCAAATCCATTGGAAAGGTCCTGGTAGTTCCTTAGCCACCTGCAGTGCTGCACTTGGTAATTGCACACAGGGAGAGATCTGCAAGTGCCCTAAAAGCCCTAAGCCCTGCCCGTAGCCCAAGATGTATCCACAGAGTATTAAGGCATTGATTACTTCTTCTGAATCCTAGAAAGAGCAGACGAGAGTGTGGTTAGAGGTTTGTGGGTGATAGTTGAGACACCACTGTTACCAAGTGGACAAGGCAAAATGTCAGTGGCCCAACGTGTCCTGTAACTGGCCCCCAAGGTAGCAGAGAAATGGGCTGTTGGAATGTCAGTTCCTAAATACTGCACTGCCTAATCACAAGGCAGTTTGGCACAGCTCAGCTCTGTCATTGCAAAATCACACGCTCCATGTGCGTTGTTGTCCCCTGCCACCAACTGCTCAAGTTACTGATTTTCAATGTCATTTTAGGTGGCCATCAAGAAAATAAATCTTCAAGGACCGAGGAGGATGGAACGAAGCGTTAATGAAATCCAAATCATGAAGAGGTGCAGGAGTCCCAATGTTGTGAATTACTTAGACAGGTGAGTGATTATGGTCTTATCCCATGTGTGCATTTACATACAGTAAACATCAGAGGTTAAAAACCCACTTTGGTCAGTAGCAGAAAGTAGAGTGGTTAATCTTTATTTATTCATATCTCTCTACTCATCTCCAATGGATGAGAAGAGAGTGCATCCTGTCTGCATGAGTCTTCCCTGGCACACCTAGTTTGAAAATTATTCCAAAATTATTCAAAACCTGAAACAGCTGTATCTTCCTTAGTCATCAGCCTCGAAGTTTACTGCCTCCACATTTTTTCGGGATTGATTTTTTAAAGTTTCTTAAGTGCTGATGAACCATACTAAAATGGAATTCCATTGGATTGTTGCCCCTCTTTGCCATTGCTTTTCATGCCAGGGTGAATAGGTGCTTATTTCCAGAAACACCATGCCTGACAGGTTTTATATCTGGGCTGTTTCTAAACTGCATTTTTCACTCACTAGCTGTCTAAGACATCTCCTTTTTCACAGCTGTGCCTTTCTCCTTGAGACTGCACAGATTGCAAACAATGCACAGCCAAGAGGGAATATCTGTTCCTATGATTCTGTCCTTGTCACAAAGGCATCTGGAAATAAGAAACCTGGAAGCAAAAATCAACATAGCCATGCATGTTCATCTCCATGCCCTTATTTCCTTCTTTCAGCTACCTTGTGGGTGAGGAACTCTGGCTGATGATGGAGTACATGGATGGAGGCACTCTGACAGATGTCATCAATGAGTGTGACATCTTTGAAAGCCACATTGCAGCCATCAGCCGGGAGGTCAGCAATCCCATCATTGTTTCCAAGGCCTTGGGCAGGATTGTCTGGGAAACAGGGGCTCAGACCTGCAGTGATTTCCTGTGCCAACCTTTGGTTCTGTGTTGCTGGTATGCTATGGGCAAGTAAAAGCATCTCAAGTGAAAGGCCTGCCAGTGCCCCCTGCACTCCCTGTACTCAGTGCCAGTGCTCTTCTCTCCTGCTGTTGGATTCTCGCTCTGGCTCATGTATTTGCATTTGCTGTTCTCCACCTTGACTCTCTAAATGTTTGCCTGGAGTCTGTCTTCACTGCATTCCTTGCCTGTGAAAGCAAAGGTGCTGGTGGTAGGAATTGAAATGATCAGCAAAGAAAAAAGAGAGAGACTCATTTCTCTCAGGCCTCAGCATACAAGGACAGGAGTGCAGCCAAAATGCTCTTTCCTTCTGAGCACATGCACTGCAGCAGCAGTCATCCTGGCTGGTTTGCAGGGGACAGTCTCCAACAGCAGGTGCTGTTGCTCTTTCAGAAGCTGACATGCCTTTCCTCAGAAAGGTCCTGCTCTGCAAGTGTTGGAGCAGCAAGCTCTTCCTCTCAGTGGCACTGTGTTCTGCCATTACTGCCCATTCCCCTGGAGAGGGAATCTTTTAGATTCTTTGTTGCCTTTCCTGTGGGATGAAATCACATCACTCATTTTTGCCTTCCTCTTTCTGTTTTCTCTCTCAGTGCCTGCAAGGACTGCATTTTCTGCACTCAAACCGTGTGATCCATCGAGATGTGAAAAGTGACAACATCCTTCTCAGAACTGATGGTTCTGTCAAGCTGGGTCAGTATAATCTTGGTCAGGAGCAGCATTCCAGGGATGTGGGTGTGGGGCTGCTTGGCGGGACAGCCAGCTCCCCTAAATGGTGCTGGTGGCAGCGCAGGGACACCCGCTGTGAGCTGAGGGCACAGTTGCAACGCGCACAGAGGTAGGACAAGGAACAAGCAGTCAGGAGTGGCCTTGCTCTGTGTGTGTCCCTTCCAGAGGGAGGGAGTTACAAGTCTAAAGCTTCCAAAGAACAAAAGACACTACTGGAGACAGTGTAAAAAATGGGGGGAGTTTAAAAGTTGCCAATGCCAGGAGATCCAAGACCACATTTTCAAACACTTCTGCTGGGGAATTCTTTGGCTTGCTTTCCTAATTGCATAGAATTCAAATAGAAACAGTGTCTTCCTTTCTCCTCAGGTGATTTTGGCCTCTCTACTCAGCTCAGCCCTGAGCAGAGCAGACGGTGCTCGGTAGTCGGGACTCCTTGGTGGCTGGCGCCTGAAGTCATCACACGTCAACCATATGGTCCCAAAGTGGACATATGGTCTTTCGGAATCGTGGGGATTGAAATGAGAGAACAAGAACCTCCCTACTGGAGTGAAAGTCCCATCACGGTAAGGAGCAAATACTCACTGATCCCGCTGTCTTTCTCACCTGTCCCTTGTCCTGCGTGCCATTGGACAAAAGCCCATTGCCATCTGCCTGAACCACTTCCACCAAGGACCCCTCCTAAAAATGTGCCTGCAACACATCAGCATCTGCTGTACTTTTGGTTGCAGCAGTGGGGGAACTCAAGCCTTATCACATGCAAACAAACTCCAAACAAACTCTATTCTCAGGCAACACTTTCCTTTGGCTTTTAAGTGGTTCCAGTCCTTTGGCTGTGGAGATGGCCTTAAGAGCAGAAAAGAAGCATCTGACAACTGCTGTTATCTTTCCAGAAATGAAGGAAGGAGACTCAAACCCAACAAAGTTTCTAAAACTGTGGTCTTTAGAGATGAGCCTAACTCCCTGAGCAGTTTCCTCTCACTGGGAAACATGCCTGAACCCTGGGCATGAGAGTGTAAAGGCCACTGAGTGTCTTCTGCTGCTTGTGCAGTGCTGCTGAAACACTCGGTCACCGCGTTTCTCTCCTAGCCAAAGGCACATCCTCTGTGTCACCAAGCCAGAGCCTGGTGATGCGGACAGCCTGACAAAACCTCCCATTTCTTTCCTGGCTCTTTCTGGCATGGGCCTACTATTAATGCATTGACTTGAGTAGCCAAATAAGCAGAGGGTTGCCATAGGGATGGCACCTTTCCTTCTTCTGACCATGACAATTTTTCTTTTGCTGCAAAATGGGAAGCTGCAATTTTCAGACTGCTGAGAGACAGAGCTGCAGGTGGCTCCTTTGTGCCCAAGCAGGAATTTTCATCCCTGTACATTTATGCAGCCATCTTAATGTGTCTGTGTTGAAGATGAGATTGCAAATGTTTATTTCCTTACCTGGGGATTAATTGATGGATTGCCTTTCTTTCTTTCCAATTACCATTGTTTTCAAGAAAAGCGCAAATAGCTTGATGAGTTTTGTTCTTGGGCACGTGCGCTTAAAGGACCAACAAGCACTGCAGATATGCCTTTCATGTAGTAACCGATGAAATTAGTTTGTATAGCACGGTCTCTCTTCCAAAAAGCCTCTGAAGCTAGTGTGAATCCTCAGAGAAGCAAATGTGCTTTTGCTGATGTAGCTCCCACTAAACTAGCTCAGTCAATGAAATCAGCTGCCCAGGCAAGATCTGTGGGATGGTGGAAAAGCTGTGGCTGCATCAGGGTTTGGGTTTCTGGTTGGTAAAGGAAAATAATCTCTGGGTCTCTGCCAGGGCAGAAACTGCCACTGAAGAGCAGAGGTTAAACAAAGGGAGGTGGGAGAGCACTTAGAGATGTGAAAGCAGCAAGTACAGCCTGGTGTCTCCTTTTTCTCCAGGCTACACAACTGATAGCCACAGTAGGGACCCCACGGCTGCGGCAGCCCAACCGATTCTCGCCTTGCCTGCGTGACTTCCTGAGCTGCTGCCTGCAGACAGACGAGGAGCAGCGCTGGTCTGCCAGGGAGCTCCTGCAGGTAAAATGTCAAGGGGCTGCAGGTGAAACAGGCTCTGAGGGATGGGCTCCTCCTCCACTCAAGTCCAAGGCATCACATGAGTCCCCTTCCTCCTCACCTCCACCCTTGGTGCTCTTCAAATGAAAATGGTGAGGAATCCTAGACTGGGCTGGGCTGGCAGGACCCTGTAAAAGTCCTCTGGTGCAAGTGTCCTGCAAGGAGCAGGGACATCTTTAAAGAGATCAGGTTGCTCAGAGCCCTTTCTCACTGGAGCCGGAATGGTTGCAGGGATGGGGCACCTACAAGCTCTTGGAGCAACCTGTGCCAGGGTCACACCATGCTCCAAGTAAACAAGTTCTGATTAGATCGTATTTGTGTTTAAAAATATTCAGCCACATCCTATTGTAACTGGCCCTGTAAAAAATATGTCCCTCACTTTCTTCAAAGCCACTCTGAAGTCTTGGAAAATGGCAATAAAGTCTCCCTGGGGCCTGTTCTTCACAAAACTGGGTAACTCCACCTCTCTCCACATTTCCTGAGTCAGAGAGCTCCTCTGGCTGTTTTGATCACCCTCTTTTGTCATTTGGTGAGGGTTCAATTTTATCAAATGGCAAAAGAATTGAAGTAGAGCAATGCAGGGTACAGAGACATGAAATGGTGCTGCAGGAACCCAAGGAAGCCAGTCCCAGCCTAGGGCTCAGAGATTTGGCTGTGGGCAGCAGGGGCTGTGGGGGGCTCATTGTGAGCCTCCTGGGGGCCCTGGTTTGCACCTCCCAGCCCACCCTTAGAGGTTTCTGCCACGCAAACAGGGACAGCTGGGAGGGACTTGTCCCAGCCCCATCTGCTGCCTGGCACACTCAAGCAGACGGGAACTGTGCCAGGATTACTGCCAGGTTGTGTGGCAGAGAGGGAACTGCAGGACCCGATGCCACTGGGCTGGCCCTGCTGGGAAGGAAGGTGCCATCCAGCACACGAGGGGAGGGGCCGGGCATGGAAAGGCAGACACTGCTCTGTCTCCCTGTGGGAGTCAGCACAGTGCCTGTCTTTCAAAGAGAGGGACCAGTGTGAGGCTTTGCAGTTTCCTGAAAAGAAGAAACTCCAAGGACAGAAAGCACCATTTCTAAAGCACTGGCAGGGCAAAAATCCTAGCAAGATGAAGACACCTACAAAAATGGATGAGTGGGATTCTGGGCCACATTTGCCTGTAATGGCAAAGTCCTGCACATAAAGATGGAGATGTAGATGGTCCCATTGGTCCTCTTCCTGCATCCTTCTAGAAGCCAGAGGAATCCTGTGAAGCACTGAGCTTGGAAAGTCACGGTCCATTATTTTTTGGTGATTTGTTTTTTTTTCCTTTTGGCAGCATCCATTTATAGAATTTGCTGAGCCTGCGTCCAGCCTGGTGCCACTGATTGTTTCAGTGAAGAAGAGGAGGGAGACGAGAATGTGACAATTACATCAGGACCATTTACTCGTCAACCAGTTTAGAGTAGGATTGTAGGGTAGGATTAGGATTAGGATTAGCATTAGGATTAGGGTTAAGGTTAGAGTAGGATTGTCTAATAGGACTGTAGAGTAGGATTGGAAATGAATACAGTTTCTAAAACCACAACTCACCTTGAAGATTCCCTTCCTTCTCACTCTGCGAATACGCTCAAGAATTTCTTCTGAATTGTCTGTTGTTTCTTAAAGGTGGAAAGTGACACGGTGTCTTTGGCATGGTGTGAAAGTGGGGAAGAAGGATGTTCTTCATTCATCCTCTCCAGAGCACACTGCCTTTGGAATCTGGCCCACTGGTCTGTTTTTGGCCAGCTTTGGTATTTCTATTGGAGGCAGAAAGGGCAATGGCATTTGAAAGCAAAACCAAAAGAATGAGGCAGCCCAACACCCTGTGCAGATGCAGGCCTTCAGCTGTGATTGGAGAGCATTGGGGCTCCTGCCACTTGGATTTGTATCCCGAAAAGCAATAATCTCTTTGGCTGGAGGAGAGCCTTGCTCAAGTGAGAGAGCAGAAAGATCAGAGAGGGTGCTCAGGAAGGTCTCCTGTGGTGCAGAGCTGTCAGCACCTGGGAGGTGAGAGCAGGCCCGGCCCTGGCCGGGGTGGAGCCCCAGCAGAGCCCCGGCAGAGGCCGGAGCAGGCTGAGCCCCGGCAGAGGCAGGCTGGAAGGAGGCCCTTGGAGCTGCAAGAGGCAGCAGCCGGGCCCTGGGTGCCTGTTCCTGGCAGCGGGTGATTCCTCCGCTCTCAGAGCCCAGGTGGCAGCTGGCTGCTGCCGAGGGGAAGCACAGCCGTGCTGGGCACAGCCCAGCCTGGAGGCATTGGCTGTCTGGAGTGTGCCCAGGAGCAGAGAAAGGCCCAGGGCAGCCGAGGGCCGCTGGGCTGCCTGAGGATTCCTCCTCTTCTGCCGGCTGCCCTGCAACTCCTGGCAAAGGTCAGCAGTGTGTGCAGCACTCTGGGCACCGGGGCAGGGAGCCGGGCTGCTCGGCAGGCTGGAGCACAGGGCAGCCTCCTTCAGGCCCGGCTCTTGTGCCAGGGGAAGCGAGGCCAGCGTGAGGCAGGGACAGCTTGGCAGGGCACACCTGCAGGAGCCAGCACCTCACGCAGCTCTGGGAGGAAGCGCCCGCAATCCTGCAGTTCTGCACTGAGCCAGAGCAAAGGTGTGAGATGCAGAGTGTTTGGCAGAAATATTCAGGCCCACCAGGCCAGCCTGCTTTGTGCTCTCTGGCCCACAGCAAGTGCTGTGCAATGCAGCTCACACCTCTATTGCAGGGCTGTTCTTTTTCTCTGTAATCATCGCTCAGCTGTCTCTCACTGTCATACTGCTGGCTGAAGACCTGTCTCTTCCATATCCCCTATAAAAAGACCTTACCTTAGATTCTCAAACTTAGCATGCATGCATGTGTGAAAAAAAACCCCACATACCTTTAGGAAAATCAAGACAATAAAGCAGATTTCATTTATCAAACCCACAGCAACTGCATTAAAATGTGGGTGTATGAGCCTTTCTTCAAAATTTTCTTAAGAATATCTCTAGAGTAATTTTCGAGAGATAAGTATGCTGCTCCTAACAAGTGCAGATTACTTGCCAAAGGGTAATCAATCATCCATTAAGCATTCCAGCAGTTGCGTAGCATTTTTTTCTGATAACTGATCCCTGGATATTGCAACCAGCTTCTGACTTGTGTCTGCCCACTTCTTTTCCATGTTCTGAGCCAAGAGCAATAGTATCCTTGTGTGTGCATCTGAACACATTGGATACTGACACCCCATCCTATTGCCTATGTTCTCCCACAGAAAATTCCTTGCTCTTTTTTCTCTGCCTCCAAAGGGGATCTGCGGTCCCTGCCGGGCAATGCTCGTTGTGGGTTGTCAAGGCAGAGGCGATGCTCTGGTGCACCTGGCGCAGGTGAGCCTCGGGCCCGGGCAGGGAGCGATGCTCCGAGCTGCCGCGGATCCGGCGGCGAAGCCGAGCGGTGCCGTGGCCGGGCTGGGAAGCCGAGCGGCGCCCGTGGCGCTGCCTCCCCGGCCAGGGCTGTGCTCTCAGCGCCGCCGGGGCTGCCGAGCAGCGCTTTCCACGCGCCTCCGCCTCCGGAGCCAGCCCCGCAGCCGCGCTCTCCCGAACCGCACTGACCCGCGCCCGCTCTCGGCCCGGCTGCAGGACTCCGTGATTCCGGGCTCTCCGGGTTCCCAGTGCGCCTGCAGGAGCCTCCGCTCCTGGACGCCCGCCCTGGGCTTTCTTCTTCTACGTCTTTCTCCCCTTTCCCAGGCCCTCTCCACTCTACTCCGGATCTGCCCCCTGTTCTCAGGTTCTCCCCCGTCTCCTGGGTTCTCCCTCCTCTCTCGGGTTTTCCCCAGTCCTAAGCTACCCGTTGTCCCAAGCTCCCTCCTTTCCCGGGCTGTAGCCAGTGCTTTTATTCGTCTCCCTGGATCTCCCCTTCTCCCGATTACTCCTCCCTCTTCCAGGATCTCCCCCCTCTCCCAGGGCTCTTTCCTGTTTCCCCGGCTCTACCCTCTTGGAAGGCTCCCCACCCTTTCCCACGGATCTCACTCCTCCTGTCCCGTGATCTCCCCTACTCCAGGGCTCATCCCCCTCTCTTGGGATTTTCCCCCTCCTCGCAGCATCTCTCCCCTCTCCCGCCCACTCCTCCCTCTGCCAGGTCTCTCTCCCCTCTGCCGGGATGTCCGCCCGGTCCCGGAGCGCCCCATGGCCCCGGCCCCTCGCCGCCCGTCCCTCGCCGCCTCGGCCGGGCCGCTCCGGGGCCGCGCTCGGAGCGCAGCGGGGCCGGGCCGGGGCCGCCGGGGCCGCGTCAGCTCCGCCCCGCGGAAGGAGCCGCGACAGCGCCCCGGCAGCGGCCCCGCGCAGGCGGAGCGGCCCCGGCTGCGCCCGGAGCTGGGCCTGGCAGGGGCTGCGGCCTGGGAGAGCTGCTCCGGCCTCGCTCCGGACACGAGGAGCTCCGACCTGTGCTCGCTTTGTACCCTCAAGGCTGCCGGATGCCTTGCAGTGAAGCTGCAGTGCCCGGGCTATTCCGGTCTCTTCTGGTCCTCAGCTGAATATTGCTGGTCAGGGCTCTATGTAGGAATCACGAAACGGACGGGACTGCTGCGGAACGCGCCTCGAGCTGTTTGTTTTCCAGCGTCAGTCTCATTACATGGTTGTTACAGTGGGAAGATGCCAGCAGCTCACATCCCTGGCAGGAGGCAATGAACTTTATGGTACAACTTACTTGAAAAGTTTTTTGACCACTCACACAAAGCAAAAGCACATTGACAGTAGTTCTGTGCAACCACTATAAGCACACGTACCTTTTGTTAAAACACTGCTTGCTTCTTTCAAACACTATACCTGCTCGTAAGCCTTAAAACACAATGCACAGAGCTCCATTATTGTGATAAATAGGTATCATTCGTGCTGATAAAACTTGAGACAGTAATTGCTATTGAGACAGTAATTAATATTTGAGAATAATAAATAGTTGAAAAGTTGTAATGCCAAAGAAGAGAGGGAGAGGAGGGGCTGCACCCCCCTTCCCAGCAGCTGTTCTCAAGGACCACAGGAAAGAAGCTGAAGATACAGTTGCTAAAAATGAACAAGAACCTGGTTTGGTCCCAACAAATGCTAATTATAAGGGATTTATTGCCTTGATATGTAGATGGAGTGATACGTTAGTCTTGGCTTACATTGGCTGTACTGGCTACGTACTGGCTTGATGCGCATGTGTAACCCAACGGTGAATTAAAGGACAACAAAGAAGACTATAGGGCCTTCATCAGTGACGACCCCCAAAGACTTGTGCGACCACCAAACCGAGTGGTGGCGCATGCGTGGTAAAGGTGGTGAGGAAGGCGGAGACAAAAAAGAGACGAAACGAAAATAGCAGGAGATGGTATTGACATACAGCATATAAGGGGTGATTTTCACTTGGCAAGCTTGTATGTAAAGTGGGAAGGGTCAAGAACTCTGCCCTCCGTACCCCACAGTATCTTTTGCTTATGTGCTATTATTTGAACCAAATTATCGCTTATTTATATATTTTCTAAACTATTCAATTAAAATTACTGCTACCTAAATATTGTTTAGGTTTTTTTTTTTAAGGGATAATTGTGCAAATATAACAATTATTAAGCTTAGAAGTTCCTAATATCTTTCTAGAGATACTTTTCTGTAGCTTAGGGAGTCATTCCAGCCAAGTGTTAATACACTGGTGCGCCAGTATCAATCAAGTTAGAATGAGCAGCCCAATTCAGCTCCACGGAGCAGCCTCTGGACTGACTGACAGAAGTTCCCAGGCAATGGGAGCTCTCCTAAGATGCAGACATTGCATTGGTTCAGAGTCTGGGGCACAGAGATAGACCAATGAGATGTCTTGGCCTGGGAGTTTTGAATGGGCTAAATGGGCTGTGGGTGCTGAAGGCAATAAACGAAGCTGTTTGCTGATGACCAAAGGGAGTTCTGTTGTGTGTTACATCTCAGAGATATGAATGTCCTGGATTCTACAGTAATAGACACAAACCATTGTTCTATTTGTCCTTACTTTTCTACTTCTTATATAACTTTTCTGCTGACAAATCTACTGCTTAGCTCTAACCAAAGTTCTGCTTTCTCTGAGTTGTGCCTTCTGCAGCTGTCCCAGAACCCTCTGATTTGAAGGATTCCCACAATTTCCCCTTCACGGTTCGGCTAAATAGAAGCCTTTGTAACCGTGCCGTTTATTAACTACCTTGCATTTCATAGGTTTACTGTACCATAACTGCTTATTACTTGCTTAAAGCATCCTTTTTGCTCGCATTAAGCCTTGCTATATTCCAACACAGCAATTTTAATGCTGTGAAAGTCCAGTCAGTTCAAAGGGAAAACATCATGTCTGATAGCAATTACAAGTGATTGTTCCAAAAAAGTCTCGCCTGTTCTAAGGTCTTAACTTAAAACCTCCCTCCATGTCTATACCTTCATCCACAATCTGTGTGAGATTTTGAGAATTCTCTGTGAATCCATTTTCTATCTCTCTGTCTTTTGTGATAAAAACTTCTTTGATAGTTTTGTCTATCGTTTATCACACACACCGAGGTATGCAAGGTATTACTACCAGTATCACTGCCAAAACACCCAACGTACGGAGACCTATTCTACAAGGTCCCCTTAGCCAAGGTGCAAAGCTCCATCCTTGGAACAAATGATCTAACCAGGACCCACCATCTTCTTTAATTGGAGCTGTCAAATCTTTCAGCTTGTGTATGCTTTTGAGGGTGGATTCAGAGTGATCAGACCATTTCATACAACACAATCCCTCAAATTCCACACAACCATGTCCTTGTGCCAGTAAAAGAAAATCAATTGCTGCTCTGTTTGGAAGGGTAGCATGTCTAACACTATTAACATCGGTCAACATGTCACTGATTGCAGTGGATGTGCCATTAGTTTGTTTACTCAGCCAACATGCAACCCGATCTAATTGTTTCAATGCCATTGCTGAAGCCAGCTGGGGTAAAAAAAAACCTGCTGAAACCCTTTTCGCAGCCTTCCAAGGCATGAAATCGCTTCTACAGTTTTCACGATAATGACGAGCAGATCTTGTTCCCCTTTGCTTCTTCTTAATGACCGCTTTGGCAGTAGGCACAATTACAGTGAGCATCCCAATGCTACATGGGCCACCTTCAGGGCATGATGGGATGCCCTGCCAGGGCCTGTCTACACAGGTGAACCAACATCCTTTTGGTAATTGTCGTGGATATTGGTCAGCTTTAGAAAGCACCTCCCAACATTCTTAATAATTACACCAAAACCTTGAGTTTCTGTATGCAAAATAATGGGGAGTAACACTGTACTTTGGAGGATCACTTTCTCACTAATCATTAGCTGTAAATGTAAGGCAAAAATCCGTTGTTAAAGGACCAAGGGTTTCTAATTCTTAGGGTTTCAGGTACTGCTTTGGGAAGTTCTTTTTCCCAGATGTTACAATCCTATACAGGGCTCCTCCTATTGTCAATTTCACCAGGCTTACTATTGAATTGCTTTTTGATCAAGGGCAAATTCTTTCCCGGCACACTGACTACACAGGTTGAGAAAGGCTTTTCTGTTCCGAATTAGACAAACACATGCTATCCGAGCCTGCTGCCTTGGCTAAGGTCACCCAGACATTTGGTTTTGGTTGTTCCACAGACAAATCTACACTACAAATTGACTAAAACTCTGCACTATATGAAGCAATGAAAACTAGCACTGTAGTAACATTTGATTTTGCAGCATCCTTTTTGTGAGCTAATTCTTGGCTAAAGCTCCTCCCATATCCTTCTCAATTCAAAAACATCACTTTTGACCTTTAATAAAAATTAACCAAACAAAACCTACACTTTCTCCAATAGAGCTCTATGAAACCAGCAAATGACACATTTATAAACCACATAAAATCAGAGTTTGCAGGTTCCACAAATGCACAAGGAACGTCAGGTGTGACCCGTGATCCCTCTGTTTGGCTCACATCTGCGTACTTGCTTCTACGGTCTGGAGCTCGTCAACTGTCCTGGGGTGCGATATGGTTTGACATTTTTTGCTGGAACCCGCTTAATTCCTGCACCGTTAGAGACAGAAGCAAACCCTTTGTCCAAAGTGATTAATCAGAAAATACCTTCAATTGGTCCTGTCCTAGGGTATCTAATTAAAACAGGGGGATTTTCTTTCAGTTTTGCCTGTCTGTTATTGTAAAAATGCCTAGAAATCGGTGGATCAGGTTCTGCAACAGAGCTGCTTAAGAAATTAAAACATGCAAAGCTTTGTTTCACCTCATCTGTGGTATGACCTCGATTCCCCCCTCTCTTGATCAAGAATGTGTTTCAATGTCTGATGTGTCCTCTCAGCAATTGCTTGGTTGTGAGAGAATGTGGAATACCAAGGATATGACGAACACCCCAATCTTTAAAAATGTGGCCAATTTTTGAGATATGTATGTGGGATCATTGTCAGTTTTTTCTTCTTGAGGCACAGCCAGTGAAGCAAAAGCTCTGCTAAAAATGTTGACAGGCATGATTACCTGCCTCCCCTGTGTGAAGAGAAGAAAAACTCCACCAGAGAATGTGTCCACTGAAACATGAGTATTGGTAAATTTTCCAAAGGAAGGCTATTTAGTGACATCCATTTGCCCTAAGTGCAGGCTTTGCAAACCCCGTGGGTTGAACAACTCTTTCTAGAAAGAGGAGGCTGCACAAGCTGACAGTCAGGGCAAGTACTAATGATAGCTTTAGCTTGACTTTTGGAAATTTGAAACATTCGCAAAAGTGCTTGTGCGCTTTGGTGGAAAAAGGTGTGGCTCAGTTTTGCTTGTTCCAAAATGTTTGGCAAAGTGTTTGAAATAAGCACTGGTCAGCTTGTCCGCTCTGGCGTTTCCTTCCACTAAAAATCATGAAGCGAAGAATGAGCACTGATGCGAGAAACAAAATATGGATTAGTTCGTTATTGTAAAGTTGCAAAATGTCATGAAACCAATGATGTCAAGTGTCATTACTAGGATTCTTTAGAACTGATCCTTTTATTGTTTTAACCACATTAGCAACAAACGTAGAATGTGTGAATAAATTAAAAGGTTGTGGGAAGAACTGAGAAGCCTGAACCACAGCAGCAAGCTCAACAATCTGAGCAGATCCCTCTACTATTTGAATATCTGATTCCCAATTTTAATTGGGAACTTGGTTTGGTTCAACCAAGTAATGACTGATTTGTGACCTCTGCCAGATCCCATCAGTGAAGAGAGTTACTGTGTTTAAAGGTTCTTTACTTAACAAAGGCTTCTCTCTAAAACTCAATTTTGCCTGCAATAATTTGTGAGCCGGGTAATGAACAGAAGCAATATCTGCAAAATTTAATAATTCTCGTTGCAAATCATCAGAATTTGCAGAATTTTGCATTGCCCAATCAAGATAATTTTTTTCAGTGGTAAATAGAGAACTGCAAATTCTTCACCTGCTAAACTTAATAACCTTGTTCTGGCCTTAATCAGAATTTGTGTTATCCTCTCTAAGACTGTAAAAATAGTCTTGGAAACCTTGAGGGAAGAAAACCCCATTCTATTATCAACAAAAGATCTCTCTCAGAATGGTCTGATTGAAAAATGACAGAACAAAGTTGCATCTTTCCTCCTAAAATTGCAGAAAAGAATGGCTTTTCTGGAATACAGCGATGAGCTTGTTATCTTTGGAGAGCCTCCATGACCCTGTCAGGCACTGCACGACCTTCAGGTATTAGAGTTCAGCTTCCTCTCAACAGCGCAGCTTCCTCTCAACAAATTAAAACGTGGACCCAATTCATCGTTGGTGATTCCTAAACCAGGTCTGACACAGCTGATTTCTTCTAGAAGCTGTTGTAAGTCTTGCAGGGTGTTGACACTGGTCCGGAGCTGCATCTTCTGCAGTGTAATTGTTTTTTCAGTCATCTTCCATCCCAGATACTTCCAAGGTGGAACTTCTTGAATTTTGGGTACAGAAATTTTAAGTCCAGCATTTTGGATTTCAGTAACAACACTAGGACAAGCTTGCTCCATCTCTGGCTGCATTGGAGCTGTGATGAGCAAATCATCCATGTAGTGTGAAATCATGGATCTTGGATACTTCTGTCAAACTGGAGACAAAACTTGTGCTAGAAAATATTGGCAAATGATAGGCGAATTCTACATTTCTAGAGGCAATGTTTTCCAGTGCTATCTCTGCATGGGTTCTCTTTGATTGATGACTGGAACTGAAAAGGAAAATCTTGGAGCATCATTGGGATGAAATGGGATGTGGAAAAACAATCCTTTAAATCAATGACAATGAGAGGCCAGTGTTTTGGGATCACTGATAAGGAAGTTGAGGTTTAAGAGGTCCTATGTCTTCAATACTTCATTGATCTTCAGGTCGTGAAACAACCTCCAGGAATCCAGTGTCTTCTTGTGGATGACCAATACTGGTGAATTTCAGGGAATTCACTCTTTGTGGGTGTGATGTGACCTTCTTGTAATTGCTCCTTTACCAATCTTTTAAGGCAATTTAATTTTTTCTCTGTTAAAGGCCATTGATCAATGCATATAGGAGGATCAGTGTTCCAGTTCAGCTTTCAAGTGGCAGGTTTTGACGTGGTTTCCACCACAGGCCCACCTCCAGTTCTGCTCCCCATTGGGACAGGACGTCTCTCCCCCAGACGGTGAGAGGCTTCTGAACAAGAAAAGGACGCACCATTGCTGTCTTTCCTTCAGGACCTGTAATGTTAATCATGGATGCACTTTGCCAACATACAGTACCACCTCCAGTCCCTGTGAAGGAACCTGCAGGAGCTACTAAATCCCAGTCTCTGGGACAAAACATATGAGAGATTACAGTGACATCTGCACCAGTATCCGGCATGCCTGTAATGTAAATTTTTTTACCACAGTGAGTCAGGCAGCAAGTCAATTCTTCTTGCTTGAGGTCCAAAATTTGGACCCAAAAGACCTCAGGACTTGAGGTTCCAAATGGCACAGACAGCATTGAATTCTCTGGAAAGTTGTTTTGCTTGGCTGTACTCATGGGTAGAAGAAATGCAATAGCTATAGGTGTTTTTGGTGGAGTCGTCATAGGAACATTACATACAAGATTTAAATATATTGGTTTATTGTTAAAATCTATTGAAACAACCGCTGGAAGGACTGACAGTCTGACAATTTTGGTGCTAGCTCTGCCTAGAATCAAAAGCTCTTGTCTTTGCTGAAAAAACCTGATAATTCCAGTAGAAACACTTTCATATCAGAAATTATTTAAAAGGTGTATCAATTTTTGAGGAGGCCAATTCAAACCTTGCGCGTGAGGGTATTGACCTGGGACCATTTGAGGGATGGATGACTGAGGGATAAATGACTGAGGTACCAATGCCAGTTGACTGGGTAATTGACTGTAAGGAGGTCACTACTTGTGTCCAGGTGCCGTGATAATCCGCGCTCTTTTTTCAGTTTAACGACAAAGATTTGCCATCGATGTCACATTGAGAACGACAGTACTTAGACAGATGCTTCCCTTTCCTACGATGAGGGCAAATAGAAAGTGGTTTAGGTTTGACTGTTGTTGTAGGACAATCTCTTTTCACGTGTCCTGCTTTACCACAAGCAAAGCCACAAGCCTTTTTATCAGAGTCCAACTGTACAGTACCAACAGATTTTTAGAAAATGTTTCTTTGTGCTTCAAGGGCCTTTTCAACCTTTTCCATTTATAGTCCCAAATTTTCTCCCAACCCTTTCCCAAATTATCTCCCAATGGTTTCCTAACTTTTCTTAAGAATCTGCAATCTGCTTTCCAAAAGCACTGACTTGCACATTAGGAAGATATTTTGGAGAGGTGAGCTTGCTGCAAGCTGTTAGCATCTCTGTTACACGTGGAGGCTGATACGGTAAAGTTATAATAATTTTTTTTGCAATCTTCCTATAAGTTCTTTGATCTCAAGGTGAGAAGGAATTTCGTATTGTGGATTTACATCCTTATGACCATATCTTACAGGTAAGGCAAGGAAGTGTTTATTTGAATCCAAATTTTTTCTAAATTTTGAGTACTATTAGACCACTTAGGTAGTTGCAATGGAAGGTCTACTGTCGATTTAGACTGTGGTTTTCTTTCCTTTTCATCACTCCTGTATCTGATCCAGAAGAACAGGTAGTGTTGTCACAGCAATCAGCTGTCCCATGAAGCCTGCCAAAAAGCTCCAAGTTCCAAGGTTTGTTTTTACCCCAGCTGGCTTCAGCAATGGCATTGAAACAATTAGATTGGGTTGCATGTTGGCTGAGTAAACAAACTAATGGCACATCCACTGCAATCAGTGACATGTTGACCGATGTTAATAGTGTTAGACATGCTACCCTTCCAAACACAGCAGCAATTGATTTTCTGTTACTGGCACAAGGACATGGTTGTGAGGAATTTGAAGGATTGTGTTGGATGAACCTGTCTGATTACTCTGAATCCATCCTCAAAAGCATACAAAAGCTGAAAGATTTGACAGCCCAAATTAAAGAAGATGGTGGGTCCTGGTCAGATAATTTGTCCTAAGAATGGAGCTTTGCACCTTGGCTAAGGGAACTTTGCAAGATAGGTCTCCATGTATTGGGTGTTTTGGTAGTGATATTCATAGTAATACCTTGCATACTTCAGAGTGTGCAACGAGAGATGAACAAAACTGTCCAAGAAGCTTTATCGCACAAGAGAGAGAGGTAGCAAATGGATTCACAGGCAGGTGCTCAAAATGTCATGGAGATGGTGGATGATGGAATAGAAATGGAGGAAGGTTTTGAGTTAAGACCCTGGAATTGACAAGAGATTTTTGAACAATCACTTGTAACTATTGTCAGGCATAATTTATGCCCTTTCCACTGACTGGACCGTCACAGCATTAACTTGCTGTGTTGTAATACAGCAATGCTTAGTGCCAACAAAAACATGCTTTAAGCAGATAAGAGAGAAAAATGTATAGTAAGGCTACAAAACGCAAGTAATAAATGACACAATTGGTAAGGTTTCTTTTTGGGTGAAGAGAGAGGGGGAATTGAGGGAATCCATAAAATTAGAGGGTTTTTGGAAAGCTGCAAAAGGCAGGCCTCAGATACAGCAGAATTGTGAGTAGAGCTAAAGCAACATTCATGAGATAGGTCAGCAGAAAAAATTATTTAAACTGTAGAAAAAGCGAGGGCAAATTGAACAATAGGCCTTTGTATTAATGCTTGTCTGAATAGCTCTCTAAGCTGCAGAAAGTTTATCTAGCAAGATATTAGGAAGGTTGAAGCTTAATAGTGGAGCTCTGTGCATTGTGTTTTAAGGCTTACAAAGAGGTACTGCATTTGAAATAAGCAAGCATTGTTTTAACCAAAGCTACATGTGCTTATGGTGATTGGATAGAACTACTATCAATATGTTTTGCATTGTGTGATTTGTTAAGAAGCTTATAAAGTAAGTTGTAACCTTATGATTTCTGGCCTGCTGCCTGGATTGTGAGCTGCTAGCATCTTCCCATTATCATAATCATGTAATGAGACTGATGCTGAAAAATAAACAGCTCTAGGCACTTTTCATAGCAGCCCTGTACCGTTCGTAGTCTGTAAATGGCCCCTGGCCGGTGTCACTTGGCAGTAGTGTCGCTGCACCAACTTTCCTGGGAGCCCTGCCAGGAAGGGCTGGGGAGGAGAGCTCCAAGTTCTTGGTGACAGGAAGAAAGCCAGAGCCTGCTAACTCACGTCTGGATTCAATAAATTGGATCTTTTTAGATTCATGCAAATCGGGCTGCTCTCCAGCTGTAGACCCTGACTTTGTATTTGTGATGCTTTCCAATGGACTGCCGGCAGGGATACAGCTGGAAAACTCTCAGGTCCAAGAGCAATCTCAGCATGCTTTCCCCCCCCGACCCCAGCACCAATGAGACAGGCTTCAAGGCTTCTGAATGAAGCGTCTGTGCCTCCACAACAACTTTCCTGAGCTCTCCCACCTCCACCCCATCCATCTCTCTGGGCAGAGCCATCCCTGCCCTGCTCAAGCCCTGCCCGCCCCCCGCCACCTCTGTCCTCTCCCCTGCCCGCTCCCCTGCAGGCAGAGCCAAATCCAAAGCCCCCCACCTGCTCTAACCAGAGGCTGGGGAGCCAAAAGTGGTGAAAATCCCGGAAAGTTTTGGCAGAGGAATCTATATGAAAAGAGTCCTCAGAGCTCCAAAGCAAACTGCCAGCCTGAGCCCGATCCAAGGGGGTGACTTCCTGGGAAGGGCAAACAGTGACAGGAGCGACCCTGCAGCCCCTCGGCCAGGCAGAGCGGATCCAGAGCCCCCCTTGGCTGACCCCACCTGCACAACTTCAGAATAAGATCCGGCCGCATCTTTTTCACAAGAGTGCAGAGCACAGAAACAGCAGCTCCTGTTTTGCAAAGCTTCCTCAAATATTAATCTCCTGGACCCGTTTGATTCCCAGCCTCCCTAGAACACATCCCATGATCCCCCCAAACTTTTGGAATGCAAGAAAAATCCGAAGTGTTTTTCTGGGAATTCTGGGAGTGGAAGATTTCCTGAAGGAGTTGGGACGATGCCTGGTTGCAGCTTCAGTGACTCAGGGAATCCTGGAAAAAGCAGAGAACCCGACCAAAGCTGGAAGCTGATCTGATTCCCCTTTTCCAGGCTTCAGGGACCTGTCCACACTGCCTGGAGAAACCCCGGACATGTCAGGACACCCTGAACGAAATCCTAGATCCCCCCAGAGGGGGATGAAGGTCCAGCACCACTCAGAATTAAAGTCTCAGAGCCAGGTGTTCTGTTCTGATGTTTGAGAAAGTCTCTGTCACAATCATTCTGATCAAAGTTCTCCATTAAAGCTATGGAGACAGGCGTCATAATTTTGACCAAAGGCTCTTCCTTTTTGAGAGAGACTAGATTGTGAATTTTCCAGTTTATCTGGTCCCAGAAATCAAAGGTAAAATCAGACTTCAAGTCTGTATTTTGAGTATTCACTTTTACCCAGATTAATTATGTTTTAGTTCACGTTTTGACATGTCTGAATGTCCTTGACCCTGTAAAATTGCCTCAAGCTGGTAAAAGACACCCCATTCTGGTTTAGAGAAATGGTTTCCCATCTCGCTGCCCCCGGAGTTGCTACTTATTACTGACAGGGGTATCAGCTACAGACGGCGAAGGGCACGATCCATTCCTCCTTTGAACAGCCTGGGCCTCTGGCAATGGCACTGTCCATGGTCTTCTTTTTTATTTTATATTCCTCTAGGCTGGAAATCCTCCTCACTGAGGAGCAGCTTTCCCAAAACCCTCAGATTTTAGGGATTCCTACAATACACCACATAATACATGTTTTAATATATATACTGTAATAAATAGGATATATAAAATGTATTGCTGCTCTTTTTCTCAGCCAGCAGGCCTTTGCAGCGAGTTCTGAGCCAACGTGGGGCTCTGCTGCCAGCCCAAATCTGCGCTTCCCTTGCCCAGCCTGAGTGCAGGTGGGGCGCGTGCTGGGCATGGCTGGAGATTTGCATGGCCAAAATCCTCCAGCATTTACATCTGCCCATGGCTTTGGGTGGCACAAATTACAACACATCCATCTCACTTGACAAATGGCATTTCTTATAAATTGCTACACCAGCGCTGAAAAAACAGAACTATGCAAATCTTTGTTAAATTTTAAAAAAGTAATTTATGAGTTTGTTACAACACACTATTTAAAAACATACAGATAACAACTCTGGTAACAAAAACTAATTTATTGCAAGCCTCTAAAAACATTCACTATACACAGAGATCAAGGGAAAATTAACAACTTAATTTATTGCATATTATGGCAAACATATAGCCCATATACAAATACGAAAATATCAGTATTTGACTGTAATACCAAGTACTCTACAAATAGAATTCCACCACTCTACAACTCCAGACACATTTAAATAGAACTGAATACATAAATAACCACTACAAAATACAGATGTGAATACAGATTAAATGTTACCTGTTACATTGAAGAAAGAGATACGGAAAATAAACCTACCTATAAATAGACAAACAGCAATACCAATCTAAATATCTGTACAACTGCAACAATACAAATATAAGCAATATATCTGGATATATATGTAAACATAATATATATAAAAATGCATCAATGTGCATCTTAAAAAATATAAAAATACATATATACCAAAACAAATACCAATATAGCTATTTAAAAAGACCAAAACTACATCAATACATCAATAGAAATAGATACCTACACAACCGTGTACATACGGAAATCTAAACACAGATATTACAATACACATAAAGAACTAGATACTTATACACACAAAGATGTGACTGCAAACCTGTATGTATGCAGGTATCTGTATGTACATAGATACACAGCACATTCATAAATCTGATACCATATGTACAGAAATAGGCCTGTACAAATACCAGGCTACATACGTACAAGTCCATATAATTATCCCTGTTCACATGTAAGTCCGTGTATCTTTAAGCAGAGCTCCAAGCAGAGGGATCCCAGCTGCCCCATCTTCAAAGCCTCTCCCTCGGGCTCCTCCTCCCGTGCAGAGCAGCTCTCCTGGACAGCGACAGCAGCTGGGGCATCTGGCAAGCAAAGGGAACACTGAGTGAGTATGGGGACGTTTCCCTTGGCAGCAGCTGCACTTCCATCAGGGAAGAGGAAATGTCAGAGCCTCCCCAGGAGGGTCAGAAGGAAAAGCAGCCAAGCGGGCCGGGCTGTGATGAGCTGTTCACTTCTTTCAGGCATCCCAGTTGCTCTGAGGGAACTCCCTCATGTCACGTTACTGAACCACCTCTGCATTTACCAAGACTGTGGCTCCCAAATCAATCAGTATTTATGTCTCCAGCTGCTTGCACGAATGGCAGGGAACTTCCTCTAACAGTGCTGGGGCACAAAGTTACCTTCCACAGGTCCTCTGACACGGCCTTGTGCTTCCTGGGCTGCTTGTCTTTCTCCTGCTTGTCTTTCTCCTTACCTTCCACTTGGAATTTTTACACCATTTCTATTTCTTTCCCCTTGATCAGGGCTAAAATGAACGTTTCTCTCCCAAGTTTGACTTTCTTCAGTGATCCTGTCAAGCCTTTTCCCAGAAGCTTTTATCGTGGAATTGAGTATTAATTTCAGCAATTTTGGTGATTTTATGTGAGATTTATGCAAGTCTCCTGTTCATTACCGCACCATTTAGAAAGGTACCAAGGGAAGAAGGATGTTTCTACATGTGAGTTCACTAGTGGAATAATCACGGATAGAGAGAGTGATTAGCTGAATTTTACATCTACTCGTAACCTGAGAGTGCAACAGGTGATTTGGGGAGAAATTAAAGCCTGATTTCTCCTTCTACCAGCCTGTTTTCAAATGGAAAGTAAATAGAGCAGGGTGAAGAACTTCATAGTACAGTTCCTGAAATGCCTTATTAAGGTGCTCTTAAAGTAACCGAGATGAAATCTGGGTTGGCATTCCTGATTTCCAGACACTCATTGTCAATTCCATTGATTCTGAAAAGAGCAGAGATGTGCCCATCATACCTGATCAATCCATTTGGGGATGTTTTAGGTTCAGATTCTCTGAGGCTTTAGATTTTTACGTCTCTAGACAATGCTTCCAGGAATCTAAATAGCTTTCAGAAATTAAACTTTTCTCCTTTTTTCCTCAGTCTTTGCACTCATGTGCACCAGAAACATTCAGTGAATGGATTCCATTCTAATCCCTCTCCAAGATGAATCTCCCAGCTGTGTTCACACTGGTGGTTCGTGTGTCTCTTCTGCACAGTGCAATTTTAAAATCTTTGTTCCTATCTCTGCCCTTCTTTTTCTGTTTTACCTTGCAAATGCATGTAGATATCTCACAAATGATACATTTCATTTCTGATGCATCACTTCCTGTCTAGTAATTTCATTTTATCCTGTTCCGATGCTATGCTAGCCTTATAGGTTTTATTCTAAGTGGACTCCTGTTTTCTTGAATGTTCTATAATGCAATGCTCTCATTCACCTGCTTTCATGAAACCCTTCATTAACATTAGCACAAGCAGCTGTGTGGTTCCCTTCTGCTTTGTAGAAGACTTGGGAAACTCAAGTCCTGCTCAGCTAAAAAAGAACATACATGGTGCTTGGTAATTCCCCAAAGAGCTTAAATTAATGGTTAAACAACTGCAGCTTATTCACTTCACAGAAATTGGGAGAAAAGACATTGCAAATATTGAGGAATGCAGTGCAAGGTTGATGGACATCCCTCAATTATGCAGACAGACTGATCTCACTGGCAAAATTCCTTCTTTTCCAAAGGTTTTCATTTGCTTTGGCTGTACTTTGTACGGCTGCAGATCACATTTCCCTCAATTTAAGGAAGTATCTTGGAAGGTATTCTTGGTGATATATCTTGCTAATTCTGCCCTTGGAGGAATTCCTCAGTTCTGCAGTCCTTATTACATGCCCTGTTCTAAAAGACTTTTATGCCATTTTCCCCCTCTCTGTGTTTTCACACATGTTCAACAAGTTTTGCTTTGTAAGGGTATTAATCACAATATCCCAAAAGATTAAAAAATGCTTAGTTATTTGTTCCCTAAGTATTTACAAAAGAAAAAAAAAATCTGTATACATGCTGGATGTAAAATGCAAATAGAAATAAACTTGAGAGTTCCCCCAAAAACTTTTAGAAAAAACCCAGGTATTCTATAAAACCCAGGGTATTCATCTACAGAATACAAAAATGGGCACGTCCTAGAAGAGAAAATCTGTGCAATAAGTTCTGCACAGAATTCTATGGTTTCAAGCTTTTTGCCCTTCAGGGGCAGTGCCATTCTCTGAACTGGAATGCTCTGAGCATGTTCTGCTCACCACGGCAGCTTTCTGCTCTCCCCTGGTACAGATCATCCTCCCAGCAAAGGGGGAGTGCAGCCACCACAACTCGCAGCACCTTCCCACGCAGCAGGAACCTGAAGGACAGAGATGGCTTTCACCAGCTCCTGCGGGTTCTAACAGTGCCACCTCTCGGCTGCTGAAACCCGGAATTTCTGTGTTGCAGTGCGTTAGTTTCCGAGTCAAATGTTCTGTTGGCTTGCGGCATGTTCAAGTGTTCCCCAACCTACTGCAGTTAGTTTCTCCCCTGTGTTATGCCCTCCTACCCAAATGTCCCTCAAGGAATACCCTCCCTCCTCACCGGATTTTTCCCTGTCTGTCAAGACAACCCAGCCCCTTTGGCCCATCAGTCAGCCCAAAGCCTAACCTTTGTCCCAGAAAGTTCTCTGTCCCTCACCCCAAGATCCAATCCCTATCCCAACCCTCTCTCCTCCCCTTGTTCTGATTTGTTGTAGCCCTCAAAACCACACCCTGAGAGTCGCTTATTGGTTACTATATGGTGTCCACCCCCTGTTTTGAAAGATTTTAAAAGCCCGAGCAGAAGAGCACTGGGGGTTTGTTTAATCTCTGTTCTCCTTTGGGGAACTTCTCCTGCCAAGCTTTCTCCTGCCTGTCTTGATAAATTAGCTGCACTTTACACTGGAGAAGAGCTGTCTCTGCCTCCTTCACTCGGTCCTCCAGGGGTCTCTACTGCTGGGCAGCTGGCCTAGAGGTTCTGGCTCAGGCAAAACCCCAACCTAACCTGTTCCTCATTCTTGCCACTGTCCCTGGAACATCCCAGAGCCAGCCAGGGCTCCGGAGGGCAGTGACAGTGACCCACGCCCTGGCATGTCACAGCCCCCAGAGCCGCACCTGCCAGGCCCCAAGCCCCAGCCCTGGTCCCCACTGCGGCCTCAGCGGCTCCTGGGCATCCTCAGCCTGGGTGCAAAGGCAGCCACAGGAGCCTCCCAGGGCGCTCTGGATCCAGGCTGCAGACACCCTAAAGCCGGCACTGAAAGGGACATGGATGGGGACTGCAGCTGGATCTTCCAGTGCTCACCAGCCTTGACTGCCCTCTGAATGAACCCAAACCTCACCTGCAGCACCTTGAGCACATTTACCCTTCTGGCCCGTTCTAGAACATGGTGTTCTCACATCATACACCAGCCCTGTGCAGGGAGTGATCAGCTCCCAGGTGCTCTGCTGCCGTGGCATTACTTTCTCTTTTGCTGCAATGAAGTTAAACGGGTACACTCATGAGAATCCCAGCACAACATTTGCTTTTCAGGAGCTCTTAGGCAAAAAAGCTCCTCTGCTCACTAGTTTTTGCCCAGAAAAAGAGATCTTGACAAAGCATAAGGCACAGGCAGGGCTCTGGCACAAGTATTCCTGAGCCACAGGATTCCACCCATAGTTGCTGCCAGGTGCTTTGCTGATATTTTAGAGCCAGTTCTGAACAGGGGCTGCTGCTGACAGGGTAGGAAAATGTGGAGAAATAAAGGTGCAGGAAACAACAACAACAAGAAAAAAACAAAACCCACAACAAAAAACCCAAGTGGTATAACACTTAAAAATACAGAGCGCAGAAGAAGTCCATGGAGATGGTTCAATAGAAAATGCCACCAGCAGTGAGCAGAGCCCGAGGCTGCTCACTGCCACCACAGGGGCTCCTCAGTCCCCTGCTGCTTTGTGTCTGATCCCTGCTGGGCTCCCTCTGCCCCTTCAGCAGATGCAGCCTTGCCTGCAAAGGGCTCCATGCTCTGGTGTTCCCAGATTGCTCCAGGCTGCGTTCTTAGCAGCACTGAAAGAAGAGGTGAAACAAAGAGCCATGTTCTGTCCTGCCTACAAACTCTTCTCCTTCAGTTCCAGTGCCAGAGATCATCCCTTTGTCACCTTGGCGCTGTGCCTGCTGCGTCCTGGTCCCTGTCCCTTCCATCAGCTCCTGCACATAAGCACTCACTGTCCCACATCATGAACAGAGGGCTGTGTCAGAAGAGCAAGATTGAAATTTCTTGGTCTTTTTAACAAACAGAAGAAGCATGAGTCCAAATAAATTTGTTGTTGGCTCCTGGCTTCCATTTAGATAACTCTTTTCTGCTTTAATGCAAAAGGCTCTTTTCCCACATGGATGGAATTACCTGTAATTGGCAGTTGCTTCAGGCTCTCAGGCACCATGGGAGTTTTTTCTTGTCTCTGATGAGGATTTGGTGAATTTTCCATTGGTCACTTGGTGGAGTCGCCATAGGCTGAGCTCAGCGGCCGACTCTGCTGTCCCCAGGGGATGCATTGGGACGCCAAGCCCCTCAGGGCTGGAATTCGGGGTTGGGCGGGCTCGGAGCGCCCCGAGCCTGGGCCCGTGAGGAGCTGCTGCTGGCGCTGGCTGTGCTCAGCCCGCTGTGCCGAGCAGCCGCGGCCATGGAGACACGGGCGGGAGCTGTGGCCGAGGCCGGCAGGCGGCCCGGGCCGGCTCTCAGCTGCGAGGACGCCGGCAGCCTGTGCCCTGAGGCCGAGGCCGTGGCGGGCGCTTTGCGGGCAGGGCTTTTCCGAGCCGGCCGCAATGTGCTGCCTCCCGTGTGGGCCCGGCCGCGGCAGAGGCAGGCGGGAGCACGGCGGGGCCGGCAGCGGCGGGCAGAGGCCGCAGAGAGCAGCAGCCCGGCCGGGCCCGCTGCGGAGCGGCACGGAGCTGCCGGGCAGCCCTCGGCCGTGTCTGTGCGCACAGGGCAGGAGCAGAGGCCGGAGCAGAGGCCATAGCGGCAGCTCGCCGTGCCCGGGGCCGCAGCCGCAGCTCTCCCCTGCCGGCCACAGCAGCAGCCGCTCGCCTCCGAGGCGCCGGCGCTTCCCGAAGACGAGGGGCCCGGCCCCTGCACGGCCTGGAGCCCCGCAGCGAGAGGAGCCGCCGGCGCCGCAAAGGGCAGCGCCGAGGGCGCAGGTTGAGGAGGAGGACATGAGGCTGGGTCTGGGCCGCGGTGGGGCAGCTCTGCCCTCTCGGCCTTCGCCTTGAGCCCTTTGCTTCTTTTCCAGGAGCCCTGATTCCCGTCCTCGGCCAAGGGCCCCCGCAGCCCTTTCCAGGGCTGCAGGAAAAGCTCCCTCAGTAACATACTCACAGAATCAGTGGCTTGGAAGACAGATGCTTTTAAGATGATGGAGTCCAAGCCATGCCCTAACACCTCCACTAAAGCATGGTACCCAGTGCCACATTGAGTCTTTTTTCAAAGGCTTGCAGAAATGGTGAGTCCACCAGCTCCACGGAGCGGTCACACCACAAAACTCTTGTACCTGTAAGTGCCCATTGTGAGAGGTGCTGTCTTTAGTGCAAGGCAGAAGTGGAAGTTTCTGAGTTGCCAGCACTTGCTGTGTCTGGCTGAGGATGCTGAGTGCTGGAGTCCTGCAGGATGGAGCCTTTTCCTGCAGGCAGTGACAGCTAGAACTTGGCCTCTGACCTGTCATGTTGGGTTCCTGCCTCTCCTCCAGCCAAAGAGATTATTGCATTTAGGGATCCAAATCCAAGTGGCAGCAATGCAAATGCTCTTGAGTCACAGCTGCAGGCCTGAATCCACACAGGATGTCTGGGCTGCCCCACTCCTCCTTTGGCTCTTCCTGCAAATGCCGCTGCCTTTTCTGCCTCAACTAGAAATACCACAGCTGTGCCAAAACCAGCCAGTGGATGGTATTGTAAAGGCAGTGTGCTTTGGGGAGGATGAATGAAGAAGAGCCTTCCCCACTTTTGAACCATACAAAAGAAGCCATAAGCATGTCTTAGCACCAATAGAAAAAAACTGTTGATTCAGGAGGAAATGTCGAGTTTTCTGAAGGGGTCAGAAGGGGCGTTTTCCAAATCATCTTCCAAATGAGTTGATGTTTCAGAAACTTTATTTAATTACTTAATTTAATTAGTCCTACTCTATAACCCTATTCTACAAAACTCTTGAAGAATCCTACTCTAGAATCCTACTGACAATTCTACTCCAAATTGGCTATGGAGATAACATCTTGACATGATATGTTCTCGTCTCCTGCTTCTTCTGGACTGAGTTGATGAGTGGTGCCAGGATGGATGCTGGCTTGGCTGTTGTTACAAATGGATGCTGTCCACAGGGAAAAAAAAAAACAGAACAAGAACAATGAACCATGACTTTCCAAGCTCAGTGCTCCACAGGCTCAATGAGGTTTCCTCTAGTTCCTAGAAAGACCCAGAAGGTAGAACAATGGGACCATCTGTTCCCTAGTTGTCATGTGCAGGACCTGGCCATCCCAGGCAAATGTGGCCCAGAGTCTCACTCATCTGTTGATTGTGATGTCTTCATGTTGCTGGGATTTTTGCCCTGCCAGTGCTCTAGAAATGGTGCTTCCTGTGCCTGGGGTTTCTTCCTTTCAGGAAAATCCAAGGATTCACATGGGTCCCTGCGTGTGAAAGACATGTTGAGCAGTTGGTGGCAGGGGACAACAACGCACATGGAGTGAGTGATTTTGCAATGGCACAGCCGAGCTGTGCCAAACTGCCTTGTGATTAGGCAGTGCAGTATTTAGGAACTGACATTCCAACAGCCCATTTCTCTGCTCCCTTGGGGGCCAGTTACAGGACACGTTGGGCCACTGACATTTTGCCTTGTCCACTTGGTAACAGTGGTGTCTCAACTATCACCCACAAACCTCCGACCACAATCTCTGCTGCTCTTCCTTGGATTCAGAAGAAGTAATCAATGCCTTAATACTCTGTGGGTACATCTTGGGCTACGGGCAGGGCTTAGGGCTTTTAGGGCACTTGCAGATCTCTCCCTATGTGCAGTTGCCATGTGCAGCACTGCAGGTGGCTAAGGAACTACCAGGACCTTTCCGATGGATTTGCTGGCAGGCAGAATCGAGAATTCAGGACTCTGAAGCTGTAGCCCCAAAGAGCAGGGAGGTGCTCTAAGGCACCACCTTTGTTTTAGCCATGGAGAGCGAGTGAGCGCGTCCTTCTTTGAAAGGAAGCGCTGCCCTGCGTGCCTTCCTTCCGGCAGCTGAGGAGGACAAAGTGCCAAATGTATTTTGCAGGCTGGCCCCAGTGTGTGCTTGTTGTGCCTTTTCAGCACGGCTCTAGCCAAAGCTCCAGCCACAGCTCACACCAGAGGGGAAAGCCCCTCAAGAGCAGCAGAGTCTGCAGGGGCTGTTGACATTTACCTCTCCTCCTGTGGCAGTGTCGAGTGCTTTAAAAACGTCTCCAAAACACCTAGAAACAAAAGAGAAGCAGAGAAAGGAGAAGCCATTTAGATCTTGCAGTGAAAGCCAGCCCACACAGGAGATCTGTGCTGTAAATGTGTAAAACCTGCAGGATGCAAGAGGGCTCTGCCAGAAGGCAGATGATGCATTTTCCTCTCAAGTGCATGGCTCTGGGCCTGTTCCTGAAGCGCTGACGTTCAACTTGTAAAGGGAATTAAGTGTTTCCTCTTGGGTTTCACTTCCTTAACTGTGTGGTTCCTATCCTGACCACAGCGTTTTCCTTCTGCAAACCAGGGGATATAAATGTTCCTGGGAACTGTTATCTCACAGCTATCAGGAGTAGGTTGCTCTTTCAGGCAAGCAAGATTCTTGTCCATTCATTACTGTTGCCAGACAATTTAGAGACATCAGAAAATGCTAAGAAAATTAACACAGAGCTGTCCCACACTTGAGTGACAAGGAGACCTTCCAGGTCTTGTTCTTTGATGCAGGCAAGATCTTTGCAGCATGGAGGGGTCTCTGACAATGCCTCCTGGGCCCACTCACAAATTGTGAGCAGCACTGAGAGATGGGACAATCTATCCCCTGTGTGGGAACATCTTTGCAGCTGGCCTGACTTCATGCTGGATAGACATTCCACCAGAAGAACACCTGGCCCATGGTTGTGCAGGAGTAACTGCTGTTGAATTTAGCCGCTGCCAAAATATTCCAGCTCATTGTATCTCAGAAAGGGATTTTCCATGTTGTTCACTATTCTCCCTGAGGGAAACAAAATGCAAGATGCTGACTTTAAGCAGAGATCCCAACTTCCAGGACATACAAAAGGCAGCCCCACTGTCTGGGGCTCTGAGCCTTTTGGGGTCAGCTGGGTAACATCAACAGCAGCAATGACAGTAACAAGCCAGGCAGCCTTGCAGTGCAGATGACTGGCACAGAGACTCATTTTGTACGGAAACATATTCATGTTTCCGTAGACACGTTCTCTAGTGCAGTTTTTGCTTCCCTTCACACAAGTGAAACCGGCAATCATGCCTGTCATCATTTCCTACAAGCTTTTGCTTCATTGGGTATACCCCAAGAAGTAAAAACTGACAATAGTCCCGCATACATATCTCAAAAATTAGCCGCATTTTTAAATGAATGAAGTGTTCAGCACATTTTTAGTATTCCCCACTCTCCCACAAGCCAAACAATCATTGAAAAAACACATCAAACCCTAAAACGCATATTAGATCAACAGAGAGGGAGAACAGAAGTCACCCCACAGATGAGACTGAACAAAGCTCTGTATGTTTTTAATTTTCTAAACAGTTCAAGTACAGAACCAGATCCACCAATTTTTAAACACTTTTCAAATAATAAACAAGCAAAATTAAAAGAACATCCTCCTGTTCTAATTAGAAACCCTGACTCTAGACAGATAGAAAGTCTGTTTCAATTAGTAACGTGAAGCAAAGAGTAGGCTTCTGTCTCCACAGGTGCTGGAATCAAGTGGGTTCCTGCCAAAAACGTCAAACCATATCGCACTTCAGAACCTGCAGTCGAGCACAGAACCGAGGAAGCAAGCACGCAGACGTGAACCGAATCGAAGGATCCCGGGTCTTGCCTGACGCCTCTTGTGCCTGACGTTCTTTGTACATCGGTGGAACCCATGAACTCTGATTTTGTGTCAATGTTATTTATGAGTATGCTAATTGAATGCTGAATATTTGTTTAACAGTCTTAATTTTTGGCGAAGGTTTAAGTTAGAAATTTTGTGTAGAAAAAATTCTGCCAAGACTTAGTTCATGAAAGAGATAGAGCAAGTTCAAATAGTATATTTGTTTTGCTTGATTGTAATTGTTTTTTATTGTGCAGATTTGCCTGTAGATCAACCGAAAACGAATGTTTGGGTGACCTTAGCCAAGGCTGCCACATCAGATACTATATGTCTGTCTAATTCAGAACCAGAAAAGCCTTTTTCAACCTGTTTAGTTAGTGTGCCAGTGAAAGAGTTGCCTTTAGTCAAAAAACAATCCAGTAGTAGGCCAAGTAGAATTGACACTAGAAACAATCCCTCTTTCAATTAGAACATTTAGTCCAAAAAACTTCTCAAAACAACATCTGAACCTCAAGAATTAAAAATCCTTAGTTCTTTGACCATAGATTTTTGTTTTACTTTTATGACTCGTGCCTAGCGAAAAAGTGATCCCCCAAAGTTTAGTGTTACTCCTCATTATTTTGCATATAAAAATTTAAGTTTTTAGTGTAATGTTTCAAATAGTTGGGATGTGTTTCCGGAGACGAATCAATATCCACGGCAATTGCCGAAAGAGTATTAGTTCATTTGCGGAGACAAAACTTAGCAAAGTATTCCAGCTCACCTTGAAGGTGGTCCTTGTAGCATTGGTATGCTCACCATAATTGCCCCCACTGCCAAAGCAGTGATGAAAAAGAAACAAAGGAGAACGAGAGCTGTTCCTCATTATGATGAGAACTGTCAGAGTGATTTTATGCCTTAGAATGCCGCCAGAAGAGTTTCAACAAGTATATTTTTATCCCAATTAGCCTCAGCAGTGGCATTGAAACAATTAGATAGAGTTAGATGTTGGCTGAGCAAACAAGCTAATGCCACATCCTCTGCAATCAGTGATATGTTGACCGATGTTGATAGTATTAGACATGCTACTCTTCAAAACAGAGCAGCCATTGATTTTCTTTTACTGGCACAAGGGCATGGTTGTGAAGAATTCGAAAGATTGTGTTGTATGAATTTGTCTGACCATTCTGAATCCATTCACAAAAGCATTCAAAAATTGAAGGATCTGACAGCCCAAATTAAAGAAGATGGAAATTCCTGGTTAGATGATTTGTTTCAAAAATAGAGTTTCGCACCTTAGCTAAGGCAACTTTACAAGATATGTCTTTATGTACTAAATGTTCTAATACTGATATGTATAGTGGTACCTTGTGTACTTTGTTGTGTTCGGCGAATGATGAACAAAACAGTCCGAGAAGTTTTCGTCATACAAGCAAGAGATTTAAGAAGTAGAAGCACCGAGAGTGTTCAGAATCTCACGAAAGCAGTAGATGAAGGTATAGACATGAACGAAAGTTTTGAATTAAAGCCTTAGAATCGACCAGAGTTTTTTGAACAATAACTTGTAACTGTTACCAAACATGATTCATATCTCTTTCAAAGATGAAGTCATCACAGCATTAAGTTGCTGTGCTGTAATATAGCAGTGCTTTAGTGCAGATAAGTCTCCAAGAGATGATAAGCAGAAATTTTACAGTAGAGCTATGAAATGCAAGTAGTAAGCGACAAGAAAATGAAAGATTCTGGGTCAAACAGAGAGGGGGAAATGTGGGAATCCATAAAGTTAGAGGGTTTTTAGGAAATGGTTAAAAAAGAGTATTTAGGCCTCAGGATGTGGCCCGAAGTTCTGTTACAGCAGAAAAGTTTCCCAAGCAAGCAGAAAAGTTTCCCAAGCAGTAGACGTGACAAATAACAATAGGACTCTGTAGATTTTGGCTTTAGGATGGCAACAAGTTTATTTAATGTATATCTTTAGAAGGTTACAGTGAATAGAGCTCTGTTCTTTGTCTTTTATGAACCAGTCTTTGTTTTAACTACTCTTACATATGTTTTATAAGATTGGATGGAAAGCTTGTCAATATGTCTTGTTTTGGTGTGATTGGTTGAAATCTAAACTGAGATGGTTTTATGTCATTCCGTTTTACCCCACCTTCGGGGACATTTTCCTTTAGGCCAGCATGCTGTTAACATCTAACAATGTTCTGAGGCTGAGTACTAATAAACAAAAAAGGCTGGTCTGAATTTGTCCAGTGTGGTCCATATTTGGACTTTTGCCGCGGCAAGTGGGTTCCTCTCTTAAGACGTGGGTTCCTGACACCATTGGATCTATAACTACCCTAGTGCTCGTCAAGAAGCCATTGAGATCTTGCAGTGAAAGCCAGCCCACACAGGAGATCTGTGCTGTAAATGCCTAAAACCTGCAGGATGCAGAAGGTAGATTATGCATTTTCCTCTCAAGTGCATGGCAGCAGGCCTGTCCCTGAAGTGCTGGAGTTTAGTGCCTCAGCTCCTAAAGACAGCTTCTTCTTTCATCTTGATTAACAGGACAGGCAGCCTTGTAGTGCAGATGGCTGGCACAGACATTAATTTTGTACAGCCCTTTGAAGAGTTCTCTTGACAGGAAACAAAGCACGGGGAGATTCATTTCCAGGAGAGAAGGACATCTTCCCTACCTTTCAAAAGTTTTTTTTTTTTCCTTTGGGGGCACATGGAAAACACCTCGTGCTCTCTATTTGTCCTGTAACCTGATGTACTTTCAAAGGAGTTCTTATTGACAAAAAGATAGCATTTTCATTATGCTAACAGTAACAGTCATAAAAATGACATCAGCAAGACATGTGAGGCAGAAGGGCTCCTTCAGGATGGAGAAAAACAAACTGCACCAAAAATACCCCACAAAACAACAAAAAACCAAACCAAAACACAACAAAACAAGCCCAATAAAAAATCTGCAACCAAAAAGACAGAACTCCATAGCCAGTCCATTTCACCCAGAGTGCTCTCTCGCTGCTTCAGAGCACAGCACTTCCTCTGGGGAGTCCTAAATGGCCCTGTGACACCAAACTCAGGAGGAGCATTTGGTACAGCTCTGCTGACACCTGCACACAACACACTGTCCCTCAGACAAGAAACAGCCCAGACGTACCCAGCATCTCCAGGGTACTTCTCCTCAGTCTCCTGTTTTGGAGCAGCCATGCTGCTGGCAGCATTGGAGGTGAACAAACTGCCCAAGCTCGAGTTCCCTGGTTTGACAGTATGGGTTCCTTGAGGTGATGCTGCTGTGGCAGCAGCTTTAGTGCCAGAGCCCGCGTAGGTGTGCTCAACCTGCAGCACTTGTGGTGGGCACTGTTCCTGTTCCTCACTCCTAACTTGGGGTCCTTCACTGCCAGACGTTCTCTGGAAGTCTTCGCAGGCTGCCCAGTGAGATGTCAGCACTTGCAGCTCGAGTCAAACAGAACAAAGCAGTCAGACACTGCAGCTTGTCCCTGTCAGCCAGGAGTCATCGACTGTGAGGAAAGGGAAAGAACAGATTGACAGAGGATACAGACAGCTTGTTTCAGTCTTCCATCTGGATCACCATGTTCCACTGTAAAAACACCTCCAGAAACAAGGAGAGCAGGAACAGGCCAGCAGGAATCTATTTGGATGACTGCTGGCCCAAAGGCCAAAGGACAAGTTTCACTGTCCAGGGCAGCAGTTGAGATTCAGCACCATGAAATGTCCCTCAGAGTGATTGTGATACAGAGTACAGCAGGATGGCACTCAGAGGCATGGCCCCACTCCCTGCTGCTCTGCACTGGAAAGGCAAGGAGGGCAGAAACCACCAGTTTGGTGACTGCAGTGACTGCATCCCTCTTTCATTCACTTGGTTTTCTAGAGCCTGAGGGAGGCAGATAGCTTCCTCTCTGATGATTTTCATGTCTTCTTCAAGCCTCTTCTCCAGTGCCTTGATCCTGGCATCAGTTTTCTGCAGCTCTGCCTGCAGGTATTCCTTGATGTTCTGTAAACAAGGGGGGAGAGGCCGCCTTGTAGAAAAAGCAAGGCTGCTGTGAGTGCACCACAGCCCACTGAGAATGGCCTCGCCCAGGAGGATTCTCCTGAATGGAGCAAGCGCTAGGGCTGCTCTGACACTCAGGCCTTCGTGCACCAAGGCAACCTTCTGATGTCACTACGACAATTTGACAACCATGCCCGGACATGAGAAAGCAAATGCTCCCTGTTGGTCTGTGAGTTTATTCAAAGCACTAACCAACCTTCCCTACAGCGAACACAAAATAGCCAGGGAAGTTCTCCTCTGTCACAGAGCAGCACAAATTCCCCTCATGGACCAAATCCCTGTTGTTCAGGGGATCCAAGAGGAACTCCAGGAGTGGCCCAAGCACCTACAGTGTGTACACCAGCTGAGCACTCAGATGGGACACAAGCAAAGGAAACCAGACGAAGAAAATGACCCAAAGCATTGCACATGTGAGAAACAACCCTTCCTTTAACTTTTTAAAGGTGTTTTAAACCTTAAGAAAGGACTGAATAAGGAAAGATTTCAGTACTGGGAGTTTCCATGATTAGCAGCCACATGCTCATCTACAGAAGGGATGCTCTGCATTTTATACCCTTAGCGCCTCCGAAAGTTTTGTCAGTCAACTCTTTCTCTGCTGTCCATTGGTGGAAATGACTTTCTTGCATCTTGACTGGAGGTCAGGTGTTGTTACACCCTGCCTGCTGGTCACAAGCCAGCCCTCCCCTAATGCCCTGACTACCAAGGCGATTACAAGGGGCTTAAGAAAGAGGACTGTGGGAGGACATACTACAATAACAGCACTTTACATTTTAGCATAATACCTATCCACATAATAGCTGTCTCTTAATTGTGAGAGCCAGCTATTACATTACTCAACTATCGTGCACAGAACCAGGAGAGAAGGCACTGTTGGCATCACAGCTGAAATCCTTCCTACCAAATCTCCCCGCTTACTTGCACCTTTCTTGGACATGGCCAGGACTCCTGTGGATGTTCATCTCTGCCTTTCTTCCCCTTTGGAAGCAGTCAAACTGGCAACTCGTGGGGAAACCAAGGGTTTTGTGGGGGCTGCATTGCTCTGCACACACCCAGGCCACCCATGGCACAGTGCTTTGGTGCCTAAAAAGATCAACCAGCTAGAAAAGGTTTCATTTTGACCTTTCTTACCTGCTAACAGAAGTTGCCAAAATGAAAGTTACCAAGCAGGGCCGGATCCCTGCTGAGAGCTGAGGGTTAGAAAGGAGGCATTACTTTATTTCAGTGCTGGGTGCATAGGGAATCACTGCCCATAGCCCTGCATAGCCGGCAATCTCACCTACCAGTGTGTATCCATGGACCTAAGACATATTCAATACTTTGCTGAAACTCACAGGCTAAACATTACCCCAAATTTATTGACAAATTTATTTATATATTTCAGTCACTTCTCAGAATTTATTGACATCAGAGTAGGAGTGTTCTGTAGGTCCCTGGTGGTTGTTGCCAGAGGTTCAGGGGAAAATCCATGCACAAAAGAGCCTAAGACGCACCTGGGCTTGCAAAGCAAATTTATTCCATTAGTTTCAGTAGCAAATAATACATACCAACCCCTGGATTCCCAAAAATCTGCTGAGCAGAAGGAGATGGAGCGTGGTACTCAGCAGAAGGGGCAGGTATGCAGTGCACTCCCACGACATGCCCTGGATCAAAACAGTGTGCATCTCATCCTTCTCACCCTTCCAGCTCAGAACCAAGCCTTGTATCTCCTGCTCAGGAGTGGAATTTTCCCAGTTGCAGCATCAGCTCACACATGGCTGGCTGTGAGATGATGGCTCAGGATGACTCCATGACTCCCTGCCACCAAGGGCTCCATTATGCTCTGTTCCCCTTTCAAAGCTTGACTGCCCACTGATTGACCAATACATTGATTCTCTTTCAAGGGTCAAGGTCCCACCTGTTTAACAAGACACTTTTCTTCATTGTCCTGTAAACCTGCTCAAACATGGATCAAATATGGCAGGGCCTGAGACACGACTGTGGTTCCTGACACAGTCATTGGGAAAATATTCCCTTGCTCAAACTCTCCTTTGGTGATCAAGAGCCTCCTAAAAACATTTTCTTCTCTTTGAATGCATTCCAGCTACCTTCTTAGCAGGACCACTCTCCTTATTCTCTAGGGCAGGATAGCCACTTGCACACAATAAGCACTGCAGTGGGGGAATACAGGGTTCAGCACTCCTGTTCAAGCTAAAGAAACTCACAAGAATAATCCCTGTTTGTTCCACTTAATGCCTCTCCTTCCTATTCTGGGAACAAAACACATGTGTTTCATCAATACACCCTGCAAGTGCTCTTGCTGAGTGAAGCCACATTGCTGTGTGAATAAAGCAGCTGGGACTCAGTTTCTTCATGCAGGGAAAGCCCATTCTTTATTCACGTACCTCATTTTTATACTGTTTTCACAGATGGCGTGTTCAACTCCAGCTGGCTGCTAGTTTCCTTGCCATACAATTTATTGCTTAGAAGGTGTTTTGGTGTGTGCATGCTAGGACTCACTCAGGTGATTAAATTTTTCTTTCATGGACCCTCATGGGACATATTTCTTGTTTATTCCAGATGCAAACAGTTTTCTTAGCACAATAGCATGTTGTGCTAACTGCTCAAATTCTTAAGACTTTTGCCATGGGAAGTTAGCTGGCTGCATGTGGAAGACGTAACGGGCCAGCTGGGAATTTAGCAAAGCAAGGCCTGATTTTATAAGTCCTTTCTTTCCTAATCCCCCTACCTGTGTGCAACACATTGGGAGCTTCTATCAAAAACTAATGAAGAAAACACAGATTGCCTACTGAGATTATTCTGCTCTCTTCCAAATCAGTTCACTCCTCAAGCAAAACTCTCAGAGATATCCCCGACTTCCTCTCTCCCAGCAGCTCAGGCTGCTCAGGCCTCTGCTGGGGCTCCACCCTGAGACAGAGAAGGGACCCATCCTGAATTAGGTGAAGTGTCTGGAAGAGGTGAGGGGTCTGTGGAGCCAAAGCTGAAGGAGAGGCTGCATTCCAGAGACAACAAGGAGACAGAGAAAGAAAACCAGAAAAGACCACGAGGTCAATTTGCCCCCGACCTAGAAATTCCTTTGATAAAGAAGAACTGGTGCTAAATGTCACGCGGAATGAATATGTATGAACTTATGGTGAAACTGTATGCATATGCATTTGGAAGGGGGATAAAAAGAAGATTCGAAGTCTTCAGAGGCATGCATGCCTTTTGGGGAGGCTTGCATAATAAAAGCATTCCGGGCTTTACAACTTTTACAAAGTTGTGAGGTTTCTTCTTTTCTCCACAAATCAACCCTGCCCAAGGCCGGCCCGCTCTCACCTCCCAGGCCCTGACAGCTCTGCACCACAGGAAACCTTCCCGAGCACCCTCTCTGATCTTTCTGCTTTCTCACTTCAGCAAGGCTCTCCTCTAGCCAAAGAGATTATTGCATTTCGGGATACAAATCCAAGTGGCAGGAACCCAAATGCTCTTGAGTCACAGCTGCAGGCCTGAATCCACACAGGATGTCTGGGCTGCCCCACTCCTCCTTTGGTTTCTCCTGCAAATGCCACTGCCTTTTCTGCCTCAACTAGAAATACCACAGCTATGCCAAAACCAGCCAGTGGATGGTATTCCAAAGGCAGTGTGCTCTGGGTAGGATGAATGAAGAAGAGCCTTCCCCACTTCTGAACCATACAAAAGAAGCCATAAAGTGTGTCTTAGCACCAGTAGAAAACAACTGCTAATTCAGGAGGAAATGTTGAGTTTTCTGAGGGAGTCAGAAGGGGATCTTTCAAATCATCTTCCAAATGAGTTGATGTTTCAGAAGCTTTATTTAATTACTTTATTTAATTAATCCTGCTTTATAATCCTATTTTTAAAAACCCTTCAAAAATCGTACTCTAGAATCCTGTTCTACAATTCTACTGAAAATTGGCTATGGAGATAACATCTTGACATGATTTGTTCTTGTCTCCTACTTCTTCTGGACTGAGTTAATGAGTGGTGTCAGGATGGATGCTGGCTTGGCTGTTGTTACAAATGGATGCTGTCCACAGGAAAAAAAAAGAAAACAAAACAACAAAGAACAGTGAACCATGACTTCCCAAGCTCAGTGCTTCACAGGCTCGATGAGGTTTCCTCTAGTTCCTGGAAAGACCCAGAAGGTAGAACAGTGGGACCATCTGTTCCCCAGTTGTCATGTGCAGAACCTGGCCGTCCCAGGCAAATGTGGCCCAGAGTCCCACTCATCTGTTTATTGTGATGTCTTCATGTTGCTGGGATTTTTGCCCTGCCAGTGCTCTAGAAATGGTGCTTCCTGTGCCTGGGGTTTCTTCCTTTCAGGAAACTCCAGTGACTCACATAGGTCCCTGCTTTGCAAGACAGGCACTGTGCTGATTCCCACAGGGAGACAGAGCAGTGTCTGCCTTTCCATGCCCTGCCCCTCGTGTGCTGGATGGCACATTCCTTCCCAGCAGGGCCAGCCCAGTGGCATCAGGCCCTGCAGTTCCCTCTCTGCCACACAACCTGGCAGGAACCCTGGTGCACTTCCCGTCACATTTTACCTGCAGGAGCTCCCTGGCAGACCAGCGCTGCTCCTCGTCTGTCTGCAGGCAGCAGCTCAGGAAGTCACGCAGGCAAGGCGAGAATCGGTCGGGCTGCTGCAGCCGTGGGGTCCCTACTGTGGCTATCAGTTGTGTAGCCTGGAGAAAAAGGAGACACCAGGCTGTACTTGCTGCTTTCACATCTCTGAGTGCTCTCCCACCTCCCTTTGTTTAACCTCTGTTCTTCAGTGGCAGTTTCTGCCCTGGCAGAGACCCAGAGATCATTTCCCTTTACTAACCAGAAACCCAAACCCTGATGCAGCCACAGCTTTTCCACCATCCCACAGATCTTTCTCTGGAAGGTGATTTCATTGACTGAGCTAGTTTAGTGGGAGCTCCATCAGGAAAAGCACATTTGCCTCTCTGAGGATTCACACCAGCTTGAGAGGCTTTTTGAAAGAGGGACTTTGCTATATTAACTGATTTCCAGGGTTAGTACATGAAAGGTATGTCTGCAGTGCTTGTTGGTCCTTTAAGTGCACGTGCCCTAGCACAAAACTCAACAAGCTTTTTGTGCTGTTCTTGAAAACAATGGGATCTGGAAGGAAAGAAAGGAAATCCATCAGTTAATCCCCAGGTAAGAAAATCAACATTTTCAATCTCAGCGTCAACACAGACAGATTAAGATGCCTGCACAAATGTACAGGGATGAAAATTCCTGCTTGGGCACACAGGAGCCACCTGCAGCTCTCTCTCTCAGCAGTCTGAAAATTGCAGCTTCCCATTTTGCAGCAAAAGAAAAATTGTCATGGTCAGAAGAAGGAAAGGTGCCATCCCTATGGCCACCCTCTGCTCATTTGCCTACTCAAGTCAATGCATTAATAGTAGGGCCCTGCCAGAAAGAGCCAGGAAACAAATGGGAGGTTTTGGCAGGCTGTCCGCATCACCAGGCTCTGGCTTGGTGACCCAGAGAATGTGCCTTTGGCTAGGAGAGAAACGCGGTGACCGAGTGTTTCAGCAGCATTGCACAAGAAGCAGAAGAGACTCAGTGGCCTTTACACTCTCATGCCCAGGGTTCAGGCATGTTTCCCAGTGAGAGGAAACTGCTCCGGGAGTTAGGCTCATCTCTAAAGACCACAGTTTTAGAAACTTTGTTGGATTTGAGTCACCTTCCTTCATTTCTGGAAAGATAACAGCAGTTCTCAGATTCTTGTTTCCTGCTTTTAAGGGCATCTCCACAGCCAAAGGACTGGAACCACTTAAAAGCCAAAGGAAAGTGTTGCCTGAGAATAGAGTTTGTTTGGAGTTTGTTTGCATGTGATAAGGCTTGAGTTCCCCCACTGCTGCAACCAGAACTACATCAGATGCTGATGTGTTGCAGGCACATTTTTAGGAGGGGTCCTTGGTGGAAGTGGTTCAGGCAGATGGCAATGGGCTTTTGTCCAGTGGCATGCAGGACAAGGGACAGGTGAGAAAGACAGCGGGATCAGTGAGTATTTGCTCCTTACCGTGATGGGACTTTGGTTCCAGTAGGGAGGTTCTTGTTCTCTCATTTCAATCCCCACGATTCCGAAAGACCATATGTCCACTTTGGGACCATATGGTTGACGTGTGATGACTTCAGGCGCCAGCCACCAAGGAGTCCCGACTACCGAGCACCGTCTGCTCTGCTCAGGGCTGAGCTGAGTAGAGAGGCCAAAATCACCTGAGGAGAAAGGAAGACACTGTTTCTATTTGAATTCCGTGCAATTAGGAAAGCAAGCCAAAGAATTCCCCAGCAGAAGTGTTTGAAAATGTGCTGTTGAATCTCCTGGCATTGGTGACTTTTAAACTCCCCCCATTTTTTACACTGTCTACAGTAGTGTCTTTTGTTGTTTGGAAGCTTCAGACTTGTAACTCCCTCCCTCTGGAAGGGACACACACAGAGCAAGGCCACTCCTGACTGCTTGTTCCTTGTCCTACCTCTATGCAAGTTGCAACTGTGCCCTCAGCTCACAGCGGGTGTCCCTGCGCTGCCACCAGCACCATTTAGGGGAGCTGGCTGTCCCGCCAAGCAGCCCCACACCCACATCCCTGGAATGCTGCTCCTGACCAAGATTATACTGACCCAGCTTGACAGAACCGTCGGTTCTGAGAAGGATGTTGTCACTCTTCACATCTCTATGGATCACATTGTTTGAGTGCAGAAAATGCAGTCCTTGCAGGCACTGAGAGAGAAAACAGAAAGAGGAGGGCAAAAATGAGTGATGTGATTTCATCCCACAGGAAAGGCAACAAAGAATCTAAAAGATTCCCTCTCCAGGGGAATGGGCAGTAATGGCAGAACACAGTGCCACTGAGAGGAAGAGCTTGCTGCTCCAACACTTGCAGAGCAGGACCTTTCTGAGGAAAGGCATGTCAGCTTCTGAAAGAGCAACAGCACCTGCTGTTGGAGACTGTCCCCTGCAAACCAGCCAGGATGACTGCTGCTGCAGTGCATGTGCTCAGAAGGAAAGAGCATTTTGGCTGCACTCCTGTCCTTGTATGCTGAGGCCTGAGAGAAATGAGTCTCTCTCTTTTTTCTCTGCTGATCATTTCAATTCCTACCACCAGCACCTTTGCTTTCACAGGCAAGGAATGCAGTGAAGACAGACTCCAGGCAAACATTTAGAGAGGCAAGGTGGAGAGCAGCAAATACAAATACATGAGCCAGAGCGAGAATCCAACAGCAGGAGAGAAGAGTACTGGCACTGAGTGCAGGGGCACTGGCAGGCCTTTCACTTGAGATGCTTTTACTTGCCCATAGCATACCAGCAACACAGAACCAAAGCTTGGCACAGGAAATCACTGCAGTTCTGAGCCTCTGTTTCCCAGACAATCCTGCCCAAGGCCTTGGAAACACAGATGGGATTGCTGACCTCCCGACTGATGGCTGCTGCCTCATCTTCATACAGGGAGGTCGTGCTGATGATATCGTTCAGGGTGCCTCTGTCCATGTACTCCTGCACCAGCCAGAGTTCCTCCCCCCAAAAGTAGCTGAAAGAAGGGAACAAGAGTGTGGTGATGAACATGCATGGCTACTTTGCAGTGCAGATGGCTGGCACAGAGACTGATTTAGTACAGTCCTTTGAAGAGTTCTCTTGACAGGAAACAAAGCACGTGGAGATGCATTTCCAGGAGAGGAGGACATGTTCCCCACCTTTCAGCAGTTTGCCAAAAGAATTCCTTTCCATTTGTAAACCAGAGAAGCTCAAGCTATAACCAATCCCAAAAGGGGCTTTCAGCAGCAGGACCCTGACCTGTTTATGAGCAGGCTGAGCTCCAAGATGCCCCTCTCCCAGCTAAGGAAGGCTCCAGCCTCTGCCGTCCCTCCAGCCCTCAGGGGCAGGGCAGCGACCCCAACAAGGCTGGCAAAGCCCAAGCATGAGCACTGACAGGCACTGATGGGAAGAAGCCACAGCCAGCCTGAGCCCCATACAAGCTTTTGCCCCCATTCAGGACACAACAGGATGGGCTTTGAGATCAGTCCCACTAAGGTGTGGATCTGTGCCCTTTTTGTCCCAACAGGTGATGGCAGACACAGAATCCCCTGGGCTCTCTTCTCAGCCCCACCAGGTCTTATCTGAGAGCACAGCACTGGCAGCTGTTAAGGGCAAGAAACAGATTCATTGGGTTGTGCTGCAGAATCACAAAGGACTTGATGTGTTTTCCTAGAGACTGGTCTGAGCAAGGCTTGGCCCAATGGCTAGGATTCTAACAGTCATGGTAAAGAGTGGGAATCTGGTATGGAAAAGCGCCATGGATCTGAGGAATATACCATGGCTGGGCTTGAGGCTCTCTCCTGAGAAACGCTTGCAGTACAGTTTTATCTGATCACGCCAGTTGGATGTGTCTCTTGGACACATCTTGATATGCACAAAACTAGAAGATTAAATAAAAGTTGTTATAAAGATACTGCTTTTTTTCTTTGGGGGCACGTGGAAAACACCTCATGATCTCTATTTGTCCTGTAACCTGATGTATGTTCAAAGGAGTTCTTATTGGCAAAAAGATAGCATTCTCTTATTGACAAAATATAGCATTCTTATGATAATAAACTGCAGATGTAGTAGTGGTAACAGTAACAATCATAAAAATGAAACAAGCAAGACATGTGAGGCAGAAGGGCTCCTTCAGGATAGAGAAAAACAAACTCCACCAAAAATACCCCACAAAACAACAGAAAAAAAAAAGGCAAAAAGAAAACCAAGCACAAACACCGACAAAAAAAAAAAAAAAACAAAAAAAAAACCAAAAAAAAAACACCCCCCAAAAAAAAACCAACCAGAAAGACAAAATTCCAAAGCCAGTCCATTTCTGTGAAGTTATTTTTCTCTGATGACTGTTTGGAAGTCAGGAGTCTAAGGAGAATTTCGGAAGATAAAAATTCTGTTCAGTTGGGCCACGAGCACACAGGACTCACCTAGATCATTTGCAAGGTCACATCCTTCTGCTGATGCAAGAACAATCCCTGCTTCAGCCTTCAGCAGAGAGGGAAGCTCAGGCAAACCCAAGCCAGTCCAAGGTGCCCTCAGAGGCAGCAGGAACACCCAGAGCGCTCTCTCGCTGCCTCGGAACGCAGCGCTTCCTCTGGGGACTCCTAAATGGCCCTGTGGCACCAAACTCAGGAGGAGCACTTGGTACAGCTCTGCTGACACCTGCACACAACACACTGTCCCTCAGCCAAGAAACAGCCCAGACGTACCCAGCACCTCCAGGTGCTTCTCCTCAGTCTGCTGTTCCAGGGAGATGAAGGAACTGCCCGAGCCTGAGTTCCCAGGTGTCACAGAAGAGCCTTCTCGAGGTGATGCTGCTGCGGCAGCAGGTTCAGAGCCCATGATGTGCTGGACCTGGAGCATTTCTGGAGGGCACTGTTCCTGTGCCTCACTCCTAACTTAGGGTCCTCCATTGCCAGACATTCTCTGGAAGTCTGTGCAGGCTGCCCAGTGAGAAGTCAACACTTGCACCTCAAGTCAAACAGAACAAAGCAGTCAGACACTACAGCTTGTCCCTGTCAGCCAGGAGTCACAGACTGTGAGGAAAGGGAAAGAACAGATTGACAGAGGATACAGACAGGTTGTTTCAGTCTTCCATCTGGATCACCACGTTCCACTGTAAAAACACCTCCAGAAACAAGGAGAGCAGGAACAGGCCAGCAGGAATCAATTTGGATGACTGCTGGCCCAAAGGCCAGAGGACAAGTTTCACTGTCCAGGGCAGCAGTTGAGATTCAGCACACCAGGAAATGTCCCTCAGAGTGACCGTGATACACACTAGAGCAGGATGGCACTCAGAGGCATGGCCCCACTCCCTGCTGCTCTGCACTGAATGGCAAGGAGGGCAGAAACCACCAGTTTGGTGACTGCAGTGACTGCATCCCTCTTTCACTCACTTGGTTTTCTAGAGCCTGAGGGAGGCAGATAGCTTTCTCTCTGATGATTTTCATGTGTTCTTCAAGCCTCTTCTCCAATGCTTTGATCCTGGCATCAGTTTTCTGCAGCTCTGCCTGCAGATATTCCTTGATGTTCTGTTACCAAGGAGGAAGAGGATGCCTTGGGAGTGGAGTGGCTGCCATTCTTTCACTCACCTGGTTGTGATGATCGCCCCTGTGCTGATCAAGATTCTCCTGTTGAATTCTTCCATGTCTTCCTTGTTCCTCCCCTTCACTGCCATGATGGCACTCTGAACTTCGAGCAGCTCTGCTTTTGGCTCTGCCTTGATGTTCTGTGCACACAAATGCAGAGCAAGTGACTGGGAGCTACCACCAGGCTCAGCTTTTTTCCTTTCTTGCAGCCGCAAAATCACATTGATTCAGCTCCTTCTTTCTGCTTCCCTCCCCACATCTGCCTCCATTTCAAACCTCCTGTCCCAGGGCTGATCTGTGCAGATTCCAAGGCTCTGTGCTTCCAGTGCCTGTGGGATTCCTGGCCTCGTCAGTCCCAAGAGCTGTGGTTTATGCCCTTCTTCCTGCCCTTCCCTCTGTGCCCTGGCCAGTCAGGCTTACCTGGCCTTTCTCCTTTCTCCACCTGCTGCCCGAGCTGCTCTTCCTGCTCTCGGGCTGGGAACAGCTCTCCCTGAGTCTGGCATGGCATCTCAGTTGAAGCAGTCTGCTCCTGCTCTCTCTCTAGAAGCACCTGCACAGAAAGCAAGACAAGATGGGTTTCAGCTTTCCATATGACCTTTGTGGGCCGAGACTCAAAGACTGCTGGGCTCACACCTTCCCAAAGCACTGTGCTGCTGCTCTGCTGGGTCATTCTCTGTTTGAGGGGAGGCACAGATTCCAAAGTGACCCTGGCCCTACAATCAGGGGCCATCTGGGAGTGAAGCTGCAAGAGCCTCTCAGGCAGCTGCCAGGGAAGGTGTGGCATTTCTCAGGGGTCTGGTGAGGGCCTTCCTGTGCTTCTACCATGTCCTGTTTGTCTTTCAGTAGTGACTGACACCCTGCCCTGTCCCACAGCTCCATCCTGGCTCCGCAGGTGCTTTCTGGATGAGCTCACTCCTTGTCAGAGATGCTTCTGGAGTTCTCTTCAGGCCTGCACCAGCATTCCTGCCTTTCTGACATCCACACTCTTGTTAGAAAACCAGGTCATTCAGGAGATGAGGATGCGTGCAAAGATCTCTGATGGAGGTCACAGAGCCTCTGTGGCCATCTCAGCATACGGAGGAGGACCACGGTGTTTCTTGTCCCTCTTTTGTCAACTGAGAATTCTGACCAGCAGAAACAGACACTCTTCTAAGGCCCCATGAACGAATGCACTTACACAGGCCTGGGGATGCCAGTGAAGGAAACCATGTGTCATGTAATGCATGGCATGTATGACCAGAGTCACCAAACACCACTTAAACATGGAATTGTTCCACCTCTCTAGGAGAGGCGGAAATTTACAGAATTAACTGGAGACTTCAGGGCACAAGAAGCTGGAGGATGAAAACAACTCAGTGGGAAAAAACCACAGAGGGGGAAACATCTCTGCCTGCTCAGAATCGGTCGAGGGAACATGTGTCTCATCCTCTCCTGAGAGGGGTGCTGCTTTAGGTGAGCTTTGCACCTCCAACTGCCTTGGACCAGAGCCAGGAAGATTCAATTATGTAAATGTTACATAGATAGATAGATAGATAGATAGACAGGAAGAAAGACAGAGAGATAGATGTCATTACTATGATCTGTCTTTATTGTCCTCTCTGTTGCTGCCCACATCAACACTTGGTGGCCATTGCCATGATCAGCAGCAATGCTGAGATTGCTTTCCTGTTGCTCAATAAACCACTCTCTTGGAGAATGTGGAGCGTGTAGGTCCTTATGGAATGCAATCAGATCCAGAGCACTGCACTGGGAACTGCACTCTTTGTGCATCTGTGCTCGGGCAAGTTCTTCTCTTGGACACGACCACACTGATGGTGCTAAAGTGCCTGGAATCCAAACTGCAGCCCAGCCCCTCCCAGCTCCTGTGATCTCTGAGGAGCAGCTGGAATGCAAAGCACTGATCTCCTGCTCAGTTCCCAAACACAACACACACTGCTTGCCTGGGCTGCAGAAAGGCACGGGCACTGCTAATTTTAAGGTGATCTGTAAGGCCATACTGGCTGGCCTAGAACCACAGCAGCTCCTTCTGCACCAAAGTCTCTGCACAGAATGATGTGTTCTCATGCAAAAAAACTGCATTCCCCACAAGTGACACCTTGGAATAAAAACTTCAAGCAGAACCATTCCCAGTGCTGTGTAAGGACAGGAAATAATTCCGAAAAGAACCTGCGTTGGGAAAAGAGAAAATGAATTGGGTCTTCTACTCCAAGTAAAGCAAAAAATAACAACAAAAAAAGGAGGGGAAGTCCAGTCCAAAAGTAGATAAATATTTCAATGCATTGCAGAGATGCTGAAAACCCCTCAGGAGCCTCCCACTGTCCAGGCTAAAGCTCCCTCAGCACCTCCTCCCTGGCCTTGTGCTGCACCCCCTTGCCCAGCTCCCCTATCCTTCTGTGCACACACTGCAGCCCCTCCATGACTTTCTGCTCCCCAGGGCCCACGAGTGCACACAGCACTCCAGCTGTGGCCGCAGCGCTGCCCAGCACAGGGCCACGCTCACTGCCCTGCTCCTGCTGCCCCGCTGCTGCTGGCACAGCCACCACACCCTTGGCCTTCTTGGCCCCCTGGCCACACGCTGCCTCATCTTCAGCTGCTCAAGGCCGCCAGCACCCCTGGCTCCTGTTTTGCAGAGAAGAGAAGAAACCTCACAACTTTATGAAAGTTGTAAAGCTCGGTATGTTTATTTACAGCGCTGGACGCATACGGAGAAAATTCTCCTCAAAAGGCATGCGTGCCTCCGAAGACTTCGAGTCTTCTTTTTATCCCCCTTCCAAATGCATATGCATACAGTTTCACAATAAGTTCATACATATTCATCCTGCATGACATTTAGCACTAGTTCTTCTTTATCAAAGGAATTTCTAGGTCGGGGCAAATTGACATCGTGGTCTTTTCTGTTTTTCTTTCTCTGTCCCCTTGCTGTCTCGGCATGCGAGTTTTTCCTTCAGCTTTGGCCGTTTGACTTTTCACCGTTGTCAGACACTTCACCTAATTCAGGACGGATCGCTACTCTGTCTCACTCCTAATTCCCAATACCCATCACCTGTGTTAGACAGTGCACTTCTACTCTAAACTAATCCCAAAGTGCCAACATCACTGCAGAAAATGGAGAACAAGAAGAAGAAGGAGAAAGGCTGGACACGCCCAAGTTCCTCCATCTTGTTCTCATAACCCCCATACCAAAAATCCTAAAATCTACATTTTCACCCTGTGATTATTTTGTTATAACACTATTCAAACCTCTGTGACTTTCATGTCCTCATACAAAGCTGACAACTTTCTCCAAGGGTCAAAATCAAATCCCCAGGTGTTCTGGGCAGCATGCCAGGGTCTTCGAGCCCCCTGACGGGGTCCTTGGCAACTCTGGACACCCAGAGGGACATACTGAGTCCCGACATGAGAGTACTTTTTTATAGGTAAGTATATGTAGGCTCCCTGCATTTTTTTGTTACCTGTCAGACTTTTCCAGTGGTTCTGAAAACAGGAGGCAACAAGGACACTATTAAGACTCATCCCATCTTCACTGACACTGCTGTAAATCTGTGGCAACCTGCTCATCTTTTTCCTAAAAGCTTGTCTGGTGAGATTTTTGCTATCTTGTTGCAAGTGCAGAACTGCAAGAAATTTACTGTGGAAAGGGATGGATGGGTGGATAATTAGAAATTATGCAGAGGATTGGCACTAACTTTGCTGTAGATGGCTTCTTCTTTCCAGGGTTGTGACATGATATTCAGCCATCATGAGTTACCTGAGATCGTTTGTGCCCACTTCACTGCAGTGATATTAGGGGAAGCTCTGCTGGTGGAGAGCAAGTAGCACAGTATTTGCTGTCATTGTAAGTCCCCAGCGTCTCCTAGAAAATACTACAAAAACTGGTGTCAATACAAAGACAGACGTATCAGCCAGTCCAGGCCTGCTCCAGAAGCCTCAGGTTGAAGACAGAGAAGGCAAACACCTAAGGCAGCAACACTTCACCCAAGTACAGAGGGTAATTTGGGGTGGAAGGTTGAATTCTGATCAAAGCTTTATTTTTAAAAGGTTTGCAGTTGCTCTTCCTTTCTGGGTCAGTACTTCTGACTTTTCAGTAAAGTGATGTCCTCACAGAATTGTTTTACTGCATGTATTTTGCAATCAATGTTATTAATATGAAAATGGCTATTTTGAAAACATGATCTTATTAAGTATCATGAAGCCATTCTTAGCCTGTATATGTGGCTGTCACATTTGGAGAGGAGGAGGAGGTTCAGGTCAAGTGGTGAGGAAAAACACCCAGTCTTCCAGTATTGAGATCCATCCCTCTTCTGTTTGCTCCACTCTTGTTCAAGAACAGCTGAAGACAATGGCCGAGGCCAACAAGAATACCATTCTATACATCTGCATCGTGTGCATGTTGCTAGTCAAGTCCTTTGTGTGTCAGGGATGCAGATGTCATCAGAGGAAAGCCAGCCCTGATTTTGACATTTCTGGCTGTCAGGGTGAAGACTGCTGTAGGGTTTTTAACCTGAAAGATTTTCCATGTGACTGGAGATTCACCTGGGAACTCCAAGCTGAAGACATGAAATTCCCACTATTGTTTGCTCAAAAGGATAAAGACTGGGGGGGGCTGTCTACAGTCTGTAAATGCAAATCAACAACTACCTACATTCCTTTGTATGTTCAGCCATGCTCAGTTAACAGGAGAAATCAGCTGGACAAGCCTGGGCCATGACATGCCCATCCTTTTGGAGACCAAGGATACTCCAGTTCATAAACAGAGACTTTCTAAAGACTGGGCCATCTTTTTATTCGTTAACATGATGAGTTCTGCTTTTTCCTAAACCAAACTCTTCTCGCCTGCAGCAGCAGGTGAGGACTACCCCAAGAATGGGTGCAGCCTCACTAGCAGCGCTGCAATCTGGGGTGCTCAGACCTCTTTTGCAGCACAAGTTATCCCAGCTGTGAGCAGGCATGGGACAGAGGAGTGGTGACAGGCTTCTGGTGAAGCCATCAGGTGCCAGTCCCCATCATATTCCTCTGCCAAGGACACTGTGCCCTGCCCCACTCCCAGGGGTCTCAAGCATCCTTGTGGTCCTCAGGGATGCTGCTGCTTTGTTCCCCCTCTATGAACTTGCAGAGTTAGATCCAAGTCACACAGAGCCTCATGAGTTCATATCATAATTTTTGACAGGCATAACAAGCGGCTTTCCAGCAACTATAATTTTTAGGATTGATGGCTTTTTTATTGTAAAATTAAAGTCTTTTTACAGTTAAAGGTGTTGTGTTTTTTGATTCTTTCCTGTTTGGAGTAATGACTTTTTAAATTTTGATTTGGTTTTTAAAGGAGTCTGCACCAAAATGACAGCCAAAAATACACAGGCCTAATAAGTATGTGGACATTATGCATCCTAAAGGCAGCTTACAGGAAGAGTGAAAATGTGACTCAGAATAAGGATGTGCTTGTAAAACATCTGTCTCAGCCCACCCTCATCAGCAGCACTCCTGCATGCTCTGTCAACCAGCAGCAGCCCCCAGGCCGAGGGGAGGCTCCCCAGCACAATTCACCCCATGCCCTCCACGGCAGCGTTCCTGGGGCTGCTGCAATGCAGAGCTGACCCAGGCAAAAATGAACGCAAATTTCAGGGTTTAAGAGGTGACAATTTGTTGAACTTCACTTGAAGGAGAACAGAAGGGCAGAAATGGCTCAGCTGTTCAATGAAAAAATGCCCAAGAATTCTCAGGAATGGGGACTCAACATAATTGGCACAGAGAGGATTCAGGAATTTGTAGAATACTCTCCAAGGAAGAAGGCCCAACTTGAGTGTTCCCAAATGTTATCCTCCCTCAGTCATTTTCATTTCTCCCAAAAGAAGATTCTGGCATTGCTGGCCACACCTCTATGCTGTCAGCTGAATATATTCCTGACAAGAAACTTAGGAAAGGGTCTAGACTTCAAAGTCCTCATAAGTCTGTGCAGAAATTAACATTCATATATCTCTAGAAAGATGAGTTGTGACAGAGTAGTTTGGAGAAAAGTACAAAACTCATAGACATCCCTTTGGAGACTCTTGAACCCAATTTCTCTTTAAAACCCATGGAGAACCTTTCCTCCAACACTTCCCCATGTGTTTTACAAAACTCTTGCAAAGATCTGGATATTCCTTGGCCCACTGTCAAGGTGGGGCCATGAATTACAAGCAGTCCTGAGAGTTCCTTCAGCTGACACCTTAGAGCAGCCCATGTGCACTCCTCTGTAACCCTCCAGAACAAGGTCATTTGGAGAGGGGTTTGTCCAAACTTCAATGCCTTTGACCACTCAGGCAAAGAGTTTGCCACAACAAGAAAGGTCCAAAAACACATGTCCTAAACAATTTCCATCTGCCACAATCTTTGCCTAAAAGGAGCACAGCTTCACAGTAGAGGTAGTGGGTTTCCACCCTGTACTGATGAATTTATTTCAGTGGACAAACTTAAGACTTGAGGAACAGAATTGACCAGGAGAAACCCACTCCAAATATAATACAAGCAACAACAGGAGAAAGAATTACAAACAGTGAGAAATCTTTATTGTTAATGTTCAACACTATCATCTTTCAACTTCTTAAACTTACTAAACTTCTTTGAAGTAACTCTACGCTTTTAACAAATAACCTACTGCTCAGTGCTAAAGGAGCCTACTGTACAATACTAACTTAAAAAATCCTAAAAACCTAATCTTCTAGTTGAAACAAAAAATCCAGGGTTTGCAAATTTCAGGAGGCTGAAGCAGTTGTCTGGTGCCAGTACTCCACTTACAGCTGGTCAAATTCAGAAATGCGGCTCTGAATATGGGCCAGCTTTTTGTGGAGGTACAGGCACCTGCTCTTCATTTCAGAGTAGCTGGGGCTACCCTGTGAAGGAGAAAGCAAAGGAAAATTAGGGCATGCAAACACTTCTGCAGAGTCTACACTCTGATGTCCTTTGCTTTAGAAAAGCCTTGAGGCAGGCTCAGCAGTTACCTTGGCCCTGCAGCTCTGGTGTCACACGTACCTGTTGTAACTGCTGATAATCTGCTAGGATTCGATGATGCAGTGCCTACAAGAGAAAGAAATGAGGAGTATTTCACCACCACTATGAAATGCAAACATTGGTAAAACACTAAATGTTCGCTCAGTCTGACTCTAGACATTTTCTTCCCTGTCAGCCACCACTCTCCTGGGAGATTTGCAAAAACAAATTTCTCTCTCCCAGCATCACCAAAGATCTGCAATTAAGACTCTCAACAGGAAACTGAAGGAGCCCATGCTCTAGGACTCTGCTTGGGACACCTCTCCCCTTACTGCTCCTTCACAGACAGCTCAAAAAAGGCAGTTTGAGGCAGGGTCTTGCAAAAATCAGACCCAGCCCAAGCAGTGTCTGAACATATATGCCAATTCTACAGATTCACGTTGTTTCACCGAGCAGCTCCAGGGAATCCAAAACACTGCTGTGATGATGAAGCACAGTCTTCATGGTTTTGTCCTTCTTTACCTGATAGGATTCAGAGCCTGGAGCCAGAGACTTCCATTGCTCCTGAAACTGTCTGAACTTCTTCATGGTCGTGTCAATCTGAGAATGTAAACTCCGGTATTCCTCATACTCTGCATTGAAGTCGCCCTTGTAGCGCTGGCGTTGCTCCAAGGAGACAATGGCTACGTATTTTCTAAGGGAAAAAATGAGGCCATTTTTCCATGAGTGAACTCTAAGAGCTCATTCCAGTATGTTTTAAGTCCATAAAACACGTGTGTAATTTTACACCAAGCACTGGGTAATGTCAAACACAGACACCCAAGATTTGAGTCAGTTACTCTGGGACTGACAGTTTCTACTTTCAAGCTCATGCCCTTCAAGAGAAGGCATTCAGCCAACTCTAGGAATTTGCCACATTTCTAGGACACTTAGTTACTAATAGTTTACATTGTAGAGGTTTTCTTCACTAGCAAGTGGAGCACACTGAGAAAACATTTGCCCTCATTTCAAATGTCAAAGGACAAACGAACCCAGCAGCTTCAGGGAGAGGAGATATATTACTGAAGTATAACCTCTTCTTATGTAGGAAAAACTTAATTTAGTTCCATTAACTTGTAAAAATACAACTGTAAAACATTTTTAAAAGGGACTGCATTTGTGCAGTTGAGCGTTTCAAAGCTCAAATTTGAAACGCTCAACTGCACAAAGAATTTTGAGCCACATTCTGGTCTAACAGCAAAGCAGAGTTAATGATAATATTTGATTCTTCAAGCGGACAGCAGTTTCATCACTCATCATGGAACTGAGGAATTTGTAATGCAGCCACAAAAGCAAACTCTATATCAGCCTGAAACTACAACTACTACCCAAACAGCATCTGCTTCTAAGGAGGACAAGACTCAATAAGGCTTAAAGCCACTGATGGTCATCAAAATTTCTTCATTCCCTTCTCCATCAAATCTACAGGCATGAGGTTTATCATGCTCATGACACAAATCCAAGATGAAGTGGCAATGAGAACAGCAGATGTCATTTCCCAACACTCTCACACCAATGCTTCTGCTCCTCTGAGCCTGTAGACCTATTTCTTTTTGGATGACAAAACCACCTTTCATATGGGAATAAACAATTCAAACCATCCTGAGATTCAAATTTACAAACAGTAAATCCTCAACAAAAGGAAATTCAGTCCCAGGACAGACAACAGCTTGTGCCAAGGATGCATCCCAGGCCAGATATACATAAATAGAAGGGTAAGTTCGAAAAGAAAACTACAGATGCCTTGCAACATTTTGGGAGGCACCGGAGCAATGTGAGCCAGGGCCCTGCCGCGCCTGCTCCAAAGGCCGCAGCTGCCCCAGAGCCCCAGAGCTGCAGGAGGCCTGACTGCCCTTGCCAACATCCCTGCTCTCACACAAGCTGGCAGCAAGTTACAGTCTTTTATACCCCACACACACACACACACACACTTCTCCCTCCCCTCCTGCACTGCAAATTCGATGAGGGGATGCAGCAGCACTGCTGCAGCTGAGCCTGTGCAACTGCACTGCAGGAAGGGAGGGCCCAACCGGGCCTAACCCACCTCCGTGTTCATCTCTGCTCTGAGCCTTCCAGGCCCAACTAAACCTGCTCAAACTCATCCTTTCAGCACAGGAAAGAGCTTGACGCTGCACACCACTGATAGGGGCCAGGCTGAATTGTTCTTTTACTCACCTCAGGTAGTCTGGTTGGTTGCTTGTTGCAGAACATGTGGAAGCAATGGAAGTCTCTTTGCTTGCTCCTGCAGGAAAGCACAATTTTGGCACTCTTCATCACGAGATCATTAAAAGGCCAAAAGATCCCACTTGGACAGTCTTGAAAAAGTCTTTCAGAATCTTTCTCTCACAGCTAATTACTCACAAGAACAAACAACTTATAAAAATAGAACAGACACGACTTCCACAGTATACAGTGCTTAGAAGTAGACAGAGGGAATGGCCACTTTGTGCATTCCCACAGCGTTAGTACCAGTTCAGTTTTTCTTCGTTGAAGGCATGAGGTGCATCTGCACAGCCATTCAAGTCATGCAGCAACAGATACAGCTTCCAAAGACAACAGCTTGAGAAAAATCATCATCAAGCTTCCAAAAAGAAATATAGAAGAAATCAGAAGTTCTTCTCATGCCATGTTTTATCCCCACTTCCCTGCCAAATCCAGAGGCCCAAAGTTCCAATGAGTGCCTGCACTCTTGTCAGCAGGAAAGGCAATTCCATTCTATAGGGCTTACTGGCACTAAGGCTCCAATACCCTGCAGACAAAACCCAGTGCTCCTCATTAACGTGGCAGATGGGGTTGCAAACAGCTCTGCACTTGGGAATTGCTCTTTGCCTCTTTGCAAAGGGATTCGGCAATGCCTTTTTCAAAGGCATTTAGGAGGCATAACTTCGAAGCCCTCTTTTCAAAGAAAGGTTGAAGAATTACGGTGATATTAAAAAGAGTTGACATAAGGAAAAGTCAGCTGAAACAGGAAGGAACAATCAAGATCATGGTAATCTCTCTCTGCTTTCCATTTAAGGTTTTGTTCCAAGCAGGAAAAGCCACAAGTTCCTTTACATTAACTAGGAACTTCCATTTGCCATTGGTTACACAAAGTAATCTTGTGAAAACTCAGCCATTCTTGACAATATTTAAGCTACATCAGCTTCAATTCTTGAGGAAAGAGCTGTTGTGTGATGTTCCACTTGCTTTTCTTGATTTTCCTTGTATAGCAGAAGTATATAAAGAAGTGTAATAGTGGTCATAAAACAGGACAGAAATACCAATAGTCATAGTATGTTCAATACAACTTGGAAGAACAGTTTTGCTGTGAGCATTTCATTTCCAAAAGTGCATTTGCTCTCATGCCTCAGTCCACATGAAAACTTCAGCCTAAGCCCCAACTTGAAACACGAAACAGATTTTTCCTTCACCAACCGGGCAGAATTTGGAAACTTGGCTCCCGAACAATGCTGTTCACATGAGTTTAGAGATTTAAGCAGAAATCCTTTCAAAGGCATCCCAAGGATTGCAGGTAGCGTGTCTATGTCCAGAAGAAATGTGGAAAGACCATCTCAAAGCACCTGTCTCTACAAGCACACCACCACTTGCAAGAGGCATCTGCACACTCCAAACCTACCGCCCAGTTGAAGCCAACTTGTCATTTGCAAGCTCAACCTCCAAAAGAGGCAACCCACAGATTTAACAAAGCAACTGAACTCTGCCCTGCTGGTTGTGTCCCTGTCATCAGAAATCAAGTGTTCTTTATGCATTTCTGTTTTGCTTTTCCATGTTGTTTCCAATCTGTACCACTTCCACAACTTTTGAAGAAGGAAATTCTGCAGCTGGGATGCAGAGGAAACTTCCAGCCCAGTTCAAAGTAGAACTCCAGGAAACCACAGCCCAGGTTTTGTAGCTTTTGCAGTTTCCATGAAAAGGCTGAGTTCAATGAACAACCAGGGATTCATTGAGATTTGATCAACAGGTTTCAGCAAAGGAGTCTGCAATAAATATGTGACAGGTTTCTGCCTTCAGCAGGCAGTCTTGAAAACCTGCTGATGGAAAAAGTGCTGTCTCAGTCAACACTTGTCATGTTACTAGAAATCAGAGGATAACAAAAACATCCATCATTCCATTTGGTTTCTAGTGTCTGCCTCTTCCTTTTACCAGATTCTCCCAATAGCATCCTATTTCATATTTCTTTGTTCTTCATTGGTTTTGTAGAGGGAGAATTTCTGAAAATCAAAGTACTTTTAGAGAAGGTTCCAGCAGCACAGGTTCTTGCCTTTGCATTTGCTGTCTTTTAAACCAAGAGTTACAATGTAATATAAGGGCAGAAAAGAACAAGTTTCTGATTTATCATAACTATACAGCACAGAGAATGGTAGAGCAGTCATATAGAGCAGTGCCTTCATGTATCCAGTGCCCACATTCAATGAACCCTTTTCAAAAGCTGCAAGAGCAAAATTAACTATTTCAGAATGCAGTCAAAGAAGGATTTTCCCATACGATAAGCCATCACAACAGGAATTGGAGAGAAGCACAGATGGCAAGAAGAAAAGCACTAAGACTTGACCTAGCAGAGCTGAAGGTTTGGAATTAGGACACCAGACAAAAACCTCCACAGTAGAGACCGTGAGTAAGAAAAATCACTGCTTGCATGGCTTCTAGCCCAAGATGTGGGGAGAGCTGTGACCACCCTGTGGATACCCCAATCTTGGACAGTATAAAGGTGGCACCTCCAGAGAGACCTGGGGAGCCCCACTACAGACAAGACCATGGGTGGAGAAGGAGAGGCTGGACAACAGAGAGTCCATAGTGTGATGGTATCTCCCTACTTGATGTCTCTCTTTTCCTCTCACCCTGCCTCTCTTCTCTCATTTCTTTCTATCTCCCTAGTTTGCATTTCCTCTTCAATAACATTTTTACTATTGACTGTGGAAAAGAGTCATGCTTGCACCTTAATTTGGGCACAAGCCTCTCTCAATAACCAAATCGTTACACCACAGTTATCCACACAGGAGTCAGGAAAACCAGCACATCAATACCTTCCTCGAAATCCAAGCGGTGCCACTGCTTCAGCCTCCCCAGTTCATTTTTCTCCTCGTTTGAATTGGGGATCTCCTTCTGCTCCCTGGCAGGTGCTGGGACCCTGGAACTCCGAAATGTCATTATGGGTTGCACCACTTGAGTGCAGGGGGAAATGGAGCCAGCACTTGGAGACATGTCCAAAGGGGAAAGAGATGTGGAGGGAAGAAGGAAGGAAGGAAAGAGGCCACCAGCTGCTGGCTGGACATGACTGGGCTGGTGGCCAATTCTCCTCTTCTTGCTCGTCACAGGGCTGGTAATGTCAGAAGCCAGAGGCCGTTTCTGCAACAATAACAAAATAATTCTTTCATTAACCTATGATCAGGATCATCTTTTGCTCCCATTCTTAAAAAGCAGCATTTATGAACATGCAAAGGTTGAAAACACATTTTTCTTCACTAAAAAGAGCATTCAAACCCAGAAGTACTGCAGGTAAATACCAGCTCTCATTCCCACTTTCCCATCTTAGCACTTAGCAAGTCCTACTTCAAGTCTGTCGCTAAAATGCTTTGGGAGAAAGACACTCCCTTCGGGAGCTCCATCAAAGGCTTCCCCAAAAGGGATGGTCCTGAACATTCCCATCACAGCTTTTACACCGGCATCGTCAGCTAAAATTTACCATACAGTCTAGAATGTTCAAAATGCACAAAATACCTGAGCATCTCTCTCAGAAGGCCCTGGAGATGTCGCTTGCCTGGTGTTGGTGGTGTTCTGAGATGGAGCTGATTTTCTGTATGGATGGGCCAATATTTCATGTTAAAAAGCCTAAATATCAACTGACATATTCATTTACTTACAAGAAAAGCAGAGTCCTTCAGTGTCAGGACTCAAGGAAACAGCATGAAGCTGAGTTGGGGGAGCTTTAGGCAGGATATCAGGAAAACATTCATGGCCCAGAGGATGCTGGAGCACTGCAACAGGCTCCCCAGGCCAGTGTTCACTGCAGGAGGCTTCAAGAAGTGTTTGGACATCACTCTTGGGCACATGGTGTGATTCTTGTGGTGTCCTGTGCAGGGCCAGGATCCTTGCAGGTCCTTGCTACCTCACCATATTCTAACAATCTAAGCTTCATTAACCAGGGATGTTTTATTTTCCTATCTCTGAAAGACTGAACTTACCCAGAGAGGATTAACTTCAAATTCTGTCTGTCTATTTCAGTGTAGCCAGGCCAATCAGTCTGAAGGGTTTGAAAGAGATGTTCCTTCAGACTGAAGGAATTATCCTTTGCATTCCACTTGGCTACCTACAGGCAGACATGTAGGAAAACAAATCTTTATTATGCTTGCTGCAGGCAAACTACAGAAATAGGATTGCTCTTTAACAGCTGCTTGTCAGAACCCGTTTCGACCAATTGTATAATTTCATACAGACCTTGATTATTCCTCTATCACATGAGTTTTAAGCCATATTAATGTTTCACCAATTGGAAAAAACCAAGTAACTCCCTTCATTTCTAGCAAGAGTTCCTTTGAAAACAACACTGAGAGCCACAATGTGTAAGGAGAGGGGGTCAGGCCCAGGTCCCTCATCATGTGGCTGAGCCAGGGTTCATTCCAGCAAAGTCCTGCCATGAGAAGGCCGTGCACAGGCATTGCTGTATTCCTTTGAAAAGAAATGAGGTTCATATCTTTCTCAAGACACATACAAAGTCTAATCAAAAAGATAAATTTAGGTAGTAAAACCTCAAGACCTCTGATATCAAAAGTGTTGGTTTAGACTTCATCTGCTGACACCTTCTCAGAGTTAAATAGAAAAGCACTTTGAAAAACCTCCATCAATTTTGTTTTCCTACATAAAGAGGAAATGTTCTTATTTGGTATATCGATATTGACGTCATTCAGAAACAGCCTAGGAGAACAGGCAATATATTAAAAGGAATGAAAGAACCAATGCATCTTTCCATGCATGTGTATCCGATGGTGGGCTATAATAAGGAAAGTCCAGTGCAGTTCAGAGGAGCACTTTCAATGCATGTGCATCCTATTGTTGGCTGTAATAACAATGTACCAGAGGAATTCAGAGTAGCACTGGAGAATTTACTGAATAAAAGCATTCCAGGAACATGGAGATTTAATTCACGTGACAGCAAACAAACCCTCTGCTCAAAGTTTGGCTACCAACTTTATCATGGAGGATGTGCCTGGAACACCCTGGGAAGGCAATCCCCACAGATCCTGAAACAGTCACCAACTCTGTTCAAATGAAATACTGGCCTCTGCAGTTCCTGAACTCCTCTGCTCTGGAACGCCTCCCAAGAAATTTTAAGTGCCATCACAAACCATTTCACACAATGAAGGAACCCCTGTGAAGTTACTCCCTGAAGCAGTTAAACAGTGCACGGAAAAGAAAAAATAATGGAATAAGGCATGAGGAGCAACAACATTACAAAGTGTTACTCATTGCTAGCCATTCTAGGAAAACAACAGTGCCCCAAAAGTTTTGAAGTTTTCTTTCTTTTTGTCACAGGGACCTGCAGCTTGAGACCTCTGGATGAAGCTGATGGAAGAACATAACAGGGAGCATTCCCTAACTTGTTCATCGGTATCTAATTTAAAGAATCAGAATTTAAAAAGACAATTAGGAACAAAAGAACAGCATGGTGGAAATAATGCTGGCACAAACTGCACAATCTCACCTGCTGAAGGATCTTTGCAAGGCTGCCCTTGTCCTTTTGCATGACTCCATCTCTCTGCAAGCGAGCGAGCAACTCTGGCTTCTTGTAAGCCCTCAGAGCAAGTAAATGAATCACCCTGTCCCTGTAGGGTCGGCGATAAACAGCGCTGCAAGGATTCTCTTTCCTCTCTGCAGGCTTCATGGGCTTTGTTCTCTTGTACACAGGGGAAGGGCGTGAAGTGTTTGGTTCGCCTCTTCTCACATCTGCTGGTTTTCCCAAGGGAAAGGAAAAGAGAAAAAGAAGTGTCAAATGGGAAGATGGCAGAAGGGAAAAGAGTTGATTGAAAATGATGATGGAAATCTTGGAGACAGAGCTGCACTTGCATATACTTGTGGATCCCTTTGAACTCATATAATCTCTGACTCTGTGACAAAGCCCAGTCCCTAACTGGTACTGTATGGAGCATGTTGCAAAGGCACCCTGTACCCTACCAGCAACCAGTCCTGTCTCACCTGAGTTTCTCTGTGCCAGCCCAAAGCAAAATTGCCACCAAGTTCCACAACTGACTCACTACTGCCAGTCCTCACCTGCCAGGTATTTAAAGTTAAATGTTCCCTTAGGATCTATGTCGACCACACCAAGAATCACACAAATCCTCAATCACATGTGAAACAGAACATCCCCAATGAGAAATTCAGAAGTTGAGTTCTGTCTCTCCAAAAAGCCACCATGGTGCTGCCTAAAATGCTCGGCACAAGGCTAAGGCAGAGCAAGAGCTGCACTTGCAGGGGCAGGGATGTCCCTGCAGGCAGGTGACTGCAGCCACAGCCAGGTCAGAGCCTGTTTTGCTCAGGGCACCTGGCTGTGCCTGGCTCAGCTCCCTGCTGCAGGCAGCAGCACTGAGTGCCTGGAAGGGGAATGTGCACCTGGTGTCTGCCTGGAGCCAGGCTCCTTGGGGAAACTGCACTCAGAACAGGTTAATACAAATGGCACCACCTAAGCACATTGTGCTTTGAGGGGAATGTTGGAATCTGTGGGAAAGATGACATCAGTATCTTCCTTTCAATTTCCTTGAAAAGAACCCAGTGTAGTATTGTGGTAACATCACTTATTAATTACCAAGATGAAAAATTAAATCAAGCATGGTTTTCCATATTGATCTTATGAAATTTTCTATGCAACTTTCTCAAGGTCACTCTATTTCAATTTCCCAATTTAGTTTAATGGATAATGAAAGTGCCTAGTTCTTCCAATACCAAAACCTTAGGTACCAAGTCTGTGAATTTAAATGCATAAGGTGGTCCAAACCTTGACCTCCATGCTCCAAATTGCAACCCATCAAGCAGTATGGGAACAAGGAAGGACTGGCAGGCTTTCTCAGGGGAAATAAACCAGTGTCTGAATGCAGTGACAAGAGACTGCCAGGTTGACATGAGGCTGACCTCAACTTCCAGGTTTAAGTCTCTGAACACTAGAGATTGCCTGTCACAACAATATGCTGCGAAAAAGAATGACGAAGTTGAAAACATTACAGACATTGAGCAAAAGATGAAAGGCAGCCATACCTCCAAGTGGGTTACACGATTTGACATCCTGTACACTTCCATTTTGCCAGGCCTCACTGGCACTTGGCTAAATAGGGAAAGGAATTTTCTGTAAAAACTTAAGCCTACCCTCTCCATTACTGCTAATTTCTGACACCCTTCTTTTTAAACAAGAGCTGTATTTGCAAAGGTTTGCTGTCACATCACCAAAAAGGGCTGCTTTGACACAGCTCTCCCTCTGAAATGAGCCAGCTACAAAAGTGCCCTGAGAGAGCCACCCTCACTCAGCCTCTAATGCAGTCAAGCCTTCAAGCAGCAAGTCATCCTTTCCCAATTGCTGGAATTTATAGGCACAGGCTTCCCTTAAAATCAAGTGCCTGAGTACAATTGACCTGGCCAGCTTGACTCAGCTAACAATCCTGGTGAGAGTGGTTCACAAAACAATCAAGAATCCAGGGCAAGACCAGCACTGGGATTCATTTGGCACTACAGAAACACTTCACAGAGTCAGCTCTGAGAACAATTTCATCTGCACAATCTGAATTTCAACTCTCAACATGCATGAAAACCCTTTCTCTTTTCCTCAGCTCTAGAAATAATTGTTTACCTAGATATGAAATGGAAAGAGTTTGTCAGATGTAATGAAATTTGGGTTGCTTGGCTGAACTCATCATTTAGTACAGAATATGTTGCATTCCATTGGAACTCAACAGTCATTAAAATGTTTTTCAACCTAAGTACATTTTTTAACAAAACTAATTTCTGCCATCCAACAGCTTCATTCTGGAGGCAAAATTGGCTGAGATAAAATCTAAATGGCTATGATAAATGGACGGAAAAATGTGGACTAATTAGCATGAGAAGGGAGATATTAATCTCAAATAGATGGTAGAATAGTATTTAACGAAACGCTACATTAGAACCAAAGAAAATTAATTAATTAATTTCTTTCTTTGGCAAAAAATTAATTTCTTTCTTTGGCAAAAACGTATCAATAAGTGGAAAAGCTTCGAAAATGGTGTGTATGTGGCTGGAGTTCTCTACTATGCATCACAGCAAGAACTGGAGTAACAGGTCCTTCCAATAGTAGAAAATACTGCTAGAAGGTATCCTTTATTGGACATGTTCCATGAGTGCAGTACAAACTTGGAACCATGAGAAATCCATGCATTTTGGCCATGAGCCGTGCCCAGAGCATGAATTTCCTGACTGGCAAAACATGGAGAATATCTGACTTCCAAGGCCACCTCCTCCTTGTCATCCCTGAGAGCCACTTCCATCAGAGACCCTCCCAGTTCCACACACACCTCCTCCGTGCCATCCCTGTGAGTCGCTTCCCCCCGGGCAGCTGCCCCAAAGGGCCCTTGGAGCACCAGAGGGGCCCCAGCCCTGCCCAACAGGTCCCGCGGGCTCAGCAGCACCTGACACCAACACCATGGCCAAGCCCCCGCCCGCTGCCGACCCGCAGAGCCCCACACCTGCCCCTCACCTGCTGCTCCTGGCACCTCTGGCTCACCCTGACGGGCATGGCAGTGCTGGTGGGGGCCCTGCGGGACGCAGTGTGGACTGGGGCCCTGCGGAACTCACTGGATCCTGCCCAGGCCCGCAGCTCCGCCATCCCGCTCTGCCTCGGCTGCTCCCGCTCCCACACACACACACTGATCCTGTTGAAAATCTGAAAAATGGAAAATACTTTTTAGGAAAATGTGTTCTTGCATGTTTGGCCTTTCAAGGCTGATCAACAAGAAGGGAGATGATTCCCATGAAACAAGAAGTAGCCAACAAGCTGGAAGTGATGGCCAGGCCATGAAAAGGCCTTGGTGACTTTTTGGCTGAATTGCCATGGTGAGGTGCAGGGCCTGACAGGGTTCAGTGACCTCAGACACAGGGCAGGTCAGCAAGGTTTGGGGAGAAGGATGTGCCACTCATGATGGTGGACACAAAGAATACAGAATTTATGGGTACAAGGACATTTGGTAGAACCTACTAGAAAAGGAACAAACTGATAAAGCCAATGCAGCAACTGTGGTGTATCAGCTCTAGCAGGGTAAAAGGCCATTCCAGCAGGGGCAGACCATGGCCACCCACTCATGAAACCTCTCTCTAAGAAGAAGGGAGAGACTGAGCATACAGACTAATGAGCATGAGAAATGAGAAGATCATTTTCCAACAGCAGAAAGAATACTCCTTATGAAGAGAACTAGGGGACTAGCAAGCATTGAAGACTAATTCCTTTCTTGGCACAAATGTATAAATACTCAAACATTCTGGGTTCTCGTGCTGCTGGATTTGTGAATTTGTCCCTGAGCCCCCCTTTCTGCACAGATCTGCACATAATTACCTCCACTCAGTGGGTGGATCGGGCTCTTGAACAACGGGTGCTGGAACCAGCCACGGTGGAACAACACTCGCTGTGGCTCTGACACCCCCGCTCTCGCTGCAGCCATCAAAGGCTCTGAGCGCTCCTGCCCTGTGCCCGTGACAATGGCCACGTGTCCTTGGAAACGGGGAGTTCCATTGCCAGGCTGGCCGGGATGTCACTGAGGAGCGGGACGTGACACAGTGGGGGCAGAGGGATTTCACAATGGGCACAGGTAAGGAATGCCCCGCCCTGTCCCATCACTGGCTCTGCTCATTTCCAAGTGCAGAAAGGGGCACCCCACCAACCCCAGCAGCTGCAGCTCTGCAAACCAGGGCTAATGAAGTGTTTCTGCACCAAAGTGCTTCACTTGGCTCTCTCTGAGGCAAAGGAGCAGCTCAACACCTCTAACCAGGGCAGCAAGGTGCAGCCCTGCCAGCTCTGGGCCATCCTGTCGTGGGCCCGTCAGTCTGTGAGGCTTCCATCACGCACACGGTCACTCAAATATCATCTCTTTGACACAATGCCCTGGCCTTTCCTCATCCCGGTCTCCTCAAAGGAAACAAGCCAGCAGCATGCCCAGGCCTCCACGTGCTCTGCAGGAGGAGCTGACCCAGAAAGGCCAGGGAGGATCATGAACACAATTACAGTTTGCTGACAGTAGTGCTGACTGCAGGTGGCCATTGAAATTACTGATGCACCTGGAAATAGTGTTTTATGCTTAGTTTATGATCGTTTGACTTCCATTTTCCTCGTAACCAAGATTACTCCTGATTTCAGTCAGCTAGCACCAATGAAGCTATTTTCCGGTTGATACAGGGAGAGGGACTAAAAGCATATCATTTAAAATGATTTGAATATTACCACCCAAAGCTTATTTCCCATATCACAAAATGTTGTCTTTGTCTTCAGGATCATGTCCATATCTGCCCCTGTCTCCTCTGTCTGCCACACTCACAATGATAGTATAGTTGGGGCTAAGAAAGGAAGGAAGTAAATTGTAAAACACCAGAAGTAAGATGTATAAAAGAACTGTGTCCCTTTTTGGGAATGACTGGATTGTGTTTGTAATGGATCCCCGGTTAAGGACGGTTGGAAAAGCCTTTGTATGGACCATGAAGTGAATCCAAGGAGGTGTTTAAATGGACTCTGGAATGTCAAACAAACTTTCCATATCTTAAAAAGACATTGATGACAGACTCTGCTTTGGAGTTACCAGATTTGACTGATCCCTTTGCACTGTTCATACATGAGTGCCTTGCCTTTTACATTAGCCCCATATTTAGCTGAAATGCTGGGAATGCAGGAAATAACCCTTTGGAAAAGAGCACATTTCTGAATAAATGACTTCACATTGTACTTGAGGGATGGCCAATGCAGCTGAGAGCAGGAGCCACCATGGTCCTGATTGATAGAATGGGCTTTAAAATACATGGGAAAAAAATATGTCAGTTTATGTGCCACAAACGGTTCTGTTTGGTGTAGTGCAAAAAGGAGCTCACTGGTTTTCCTAAAGTAACAGGGGGTACTCCTGGAACAATAGGCATGGTGCTAAAGAAAGCTACTGCCTTGAACCTGCTGTGTTCCTCATTCCTTCTGCCAGGAATCAGCATCTCCAATCAAATAGGGACAGCTTTGGGAGCATCCAGTTCCCTGCTCAAGTAGCAATAATGCACTGCAAAGCTCACCTGTTCAGGCAAGCCCAGGAGACTGATGAGCAGAACAAACTGCTGGAGAGGTGGCAGAACAAAGCAGCTTGTTGGCAATTCTTTCAAAATTGTGAACCTTTCCAGATCAGACCTAGAACACCATGATGAAAACAATCATTCAACAAAATTCTGAAACATTTGATTTAGTTCTGAAGGGTGGTGGATAGCAACAAAACAACACGTTAGAGTGCCTCAAGCAGTAATGAATCAAACTGGAGAAGACAAAGATAAAGAAACCCATTGGAGTATTGGAGGTTCAGGAGACAATTTGGAAAGGCAGCTACTTCATGTTAGGCTGACAGGGACTGTGACAACTTAAATGTAAAAGCTCCTTACAGATGAATGCAGAATTTTACAAAAGACTACTCTTAGGGATCCTGAACCAGGGAAGCAGTGCAAGAGATTAATGCCAAAGACATTTTTCTGACATCCCTCAGCAAGAAAGTTATAGGTATTTATTTGTCTTAGTAAACCCTTTTTCTAAATGGTCAAAGGCTTTCCCAAACAAAGCAAGAGAAATACTTCCAATTAAAGAAAAATACTACTAATTTCAGGGACGCATTTTGGAATGTCATCAGATAGAGATTCTCATTTCACAGCTGAAAGAGTACAAAATTTATGCAAAATACTCCCAGTAAATGAGACCTATTCAGCCCATGGAGGTCATACCCCAGCAACAATTTGCCAGGAAACCTCACAAAAGTTGCCAAAAGTGCTTCCTCTGCCACTACTGAAGATCAGAATTCCAGTGGCTTTTAAAGAAAAATCCATCCCGCATGAAATGCTCTACGGAAGACCTTAGCAAGTTCCTATCCCTTAGAGAGGAAGTCCTATGATAGGAAATGATACCTTAAACCCCTTTTTGCCGTCTTTGTGAAAAGCACTCTCATCTCTGCAGAAATTTCGCATGTGAGCATTCCTGATGACTTTGCACGCTCAGGTACATCTTCATCAACCTGGGGACCATGTCTATGTCAGAAAGCACAGCAACAAGGCACTTAAAGTGCAAAGGACCATTTCAAGTGTTCCTAAGCACTGCTGCAGCAATAAAAGGGAATGGGACCAGTGCGTTCATACACTTGCCCCCAAGGGAAGCCAGCCCCAACACACGAGGTACTGGAGGGGAAAAGAGAGTCTGCCAAGAAAAGGAAGATTTCATGTGTAAAAGCTTGGAAATACAACTTTTGTATGTTGTGTAGAATTAGTTGGAAGAATTGTCATAAAAGGAAAGATGAATCATGAACAGGCAACTATGAAAAATCCTCACTCTCAGCCCACCCTTATGGTCAGCAGCCGTCCTGCATAATCTGTCAACCAGCAGCAGCCACCAGGCCAAGGGGAGGCTCCCCAGCACAATTCACCCCATGCCCCCCACGGCAGCGTTCCTGGGGCTGCTGCACTGCAGAGCTGAAGGAGCACCCCCGGACTCTGGCAAAAAAACACCCAAGTCTCAGGGTTTAAGTGGTCACATTTTAATGAACTTCACTTGAAGGAGAACAGAAGGGCAACGATGGCTCAATCAAAAAACACCTCAAGAACTCTCAGGTTTGGGGGGCTCAAAATCATTAAATCGAGACAATTGAGAATTTCTAGAATGCTCTCCAAGGAAAAAAGAGCCCCCTGTGAGTGTTCCCAAATGTTATCCTGCTTCAGTCAACTTCATATTCTTCCCCAAAAGAGGTTATGGCATTGCTGGTAAGTGGTCTACCATTTCAGTAAATAAATAAATGAAAGAAAACTTAGGAAAAGGACTTTATTCCAAGTCCCTGTAGGTCTGTGCAGGAATCAGCATCTGTCTATCTAGAAAGGCTGGTTCAGACAGAGTAGTTCAAAATATTCAATGAAATGGACAACATTTCTATAGGGCCACTTGAACCCAATTTCTCTTTAAAACTGATTGAAGTAACTTGCCTCCAACACTTATCCACGTGTTTACTAAACTCTTGTAAAAGATCTGGATATTCCTTAGCTCACTGACAAGGGGAGGCCACGATTCAAAATCTGCTCTGAGAGCTGTTTCAGATGACAGCTGAGAGCAGCCCACGCGCACTCCTCTGTAACCCTTCAAACCAAAGTGATTTGCAGACACGGTTGTCCAAACTTCAATGCCTTTGACCACTTGGGCAAAGAGTTTGCATTAACAAGAAAGGTCAAAAACACCCCTATACTTATAAAGAATTTCCATCGGCCAATATCTATTCTGAAAATGAGCACAACTTCATAGTACAGGTAGTGGGCTTCCACTCTTGACTGATAAATTTATTTCGGTGGACAAACTTAAGATTTGAAGAACAGAACTGACCAGAAGAAATCCACTCCAAATATGATAGAAGCAACAATGAAAGAAGGACTTACCAATACTGAGATTTCTTTATTGTTAACATTCAACACTATCATCTTTCAACTTCTTAAACTAAACTACTTTGAGCTAATCCTACACTTTAAAAAAATAATCTACGGCTCAGTGTTAACATAACCTACTGTTCAATTCTAACTTAAAAAATCCTAAAAAACTAATCCTCTAGCTGAAATAAAAAATCCAGGGTCTGCAAATTCAACGAGGCCAAAGCTGATGTCTTGATGCCAGTACTCCATTTGCAGCTGGTCATATTCAGAAATGTGACTGAATATGGGCCAGCTTGTTGTGGAGGTACAGGCACCTGCTCTTCATTTCAGAGTAGCTGGGGCTACCCTGTGAAGGAGAAAGCAAAAGAAAATTAGGGCATGCAAACACTTCTGCAGAGTCTAGAGTCTAATGTCCTTTGCTTTAGAAAAGCCTTGAGGCAAACCGTGACCCTGCAGCTCTGGTGTCACACGTACCTGTTGTAACTGCTGATAATCTGCTAGGACTGGATCAAGCAGCATCTACAAGAAAGGGGCTGGACTGAGAACTTGTGAATGTTGTTGCATGGTTGAGAAGGAAAAGCTTCTTGAGTTCAGCTGTGAATGGACAAGGAAGGATTTGCTTGGTAAAGCATGACTTCCTAAAGAAGAGGGAATGAAATTGTCATCCGTGAGTGAGGATGGAAACGTTTGAGCCTGTGTTGGCCAAGTTTGGGTGCTCCTTTTCCTGGGAAGAACCCCTGATGCAGAGCATTTGTGGTGAGGAAGTGGAAGCTTTGTAGGTTCTAAGAGGCTTTGTTTGATGGGAAAGAAGAGAAGAGTGTTTGGAGAAGTGGCACTGAAGGCCCAGTGTCCCGTGCAGGGAGGGGCATGGCAGAGGTGCCTCTGTTGCAGCAGCACTGTCTGTGTTTCAAGCTCTCATGAGGGCGCTTTGCACTGTGAGAGCTTTGAGTGTATTGGGATACTTCAACACTTCAGAAATTTTAAACTCTTGGAAGGAGTCTGGCTCTTTGAGAGCAGGCTTCAAATTGCCAAGTGAGATTTTGCCTTTCCGGCCATCTTTTACAGACTTTGATAGAAGGACAATTACTTCCAAAGGGAGAAATGATGCGCAGAGGCCAACATTGACCCAGTGTTCCCATTGCTTCCCAGACTTCCAGCTGATCTGCCTTGCCAGGAGTGCTGCCCTGCATGGGAAGGAGGATCAGAGGGAGAGCCTGTGAGCATGAGACGGGTGGAATCCCTTCGTGTACACATAGATTTATCGATTTCTACAATTCTCTTTCTATATTCATATAGTTGCATTTATGGATTTACAGAGGTGTGTTTATATGTCCATATATATACATCTATATAGGTAAATTGATCAATATTGTTATAGATGGGATAGAATTAGTTACAGTTCCAGATTTTGAGATCTACATTTATACATTAATAGAGCTACATTTAGATGCCTACATTTAGACACCTACATTTAGATGCTTTAATTTAAATGCTTAGATATAGATCTAGAAATATGCTTAGTTATTTAGTTAGAGGTATGTGGAAGTTTAGATGCATAGATTGAGCTGTGTAAGCCTAGGCTGCATTTTTACCTCTTTCCCCCTCAGCTGCCGTTTTCACCTCTTGCTTTTCCCCCGGTGCCCCCTGTGTCCCCTGTCCCTGTGCTGGCTCCGAGCTGGCGGCCGGGCCGGGCGGAGCAGCACTTCCAGCTCTGGCTGTCCCTGGAGCGGTGGGAGCAGCCGCTGGCGCCAGGCACTGTCCCCTGAGGAGCTGCTGAAGGACGGTGAGACAGAGGGGGCTGAGGGGGCTGAGGGGGCGGTGGCGCCGAAGGGACGCTGACCCTGAGCTGCTGCTGGGGCTGAGGGCTGTGGGGCAGTCGAAGGCCATGGTGGCACTGAGGTGACAGGGAAGTGGCACAGGCTGACAGGCCAAAACTTCCCATGCATTTCTTCATCAATCTGCAGAAATGTTAGGTAAACAATTTGCTATTCCCTTTACTGATGCTTCTAGTATTGCGTGATCCTGTCCTGACCGGTCAACGAGATGGCATTGGTTTAGGCACGGTGTTAGCCCTAGGGGTACTCAGCCCTTGCAGTTATGGCAAATGGATGTAACTCATGTAGAAGAATTTGGTCAGGAATAATTTGTACATGTTTGCATTGATACCTATGCTTGTGTTTTATAGGATACTCCCTTAACAGCTGAGACGTCATGTTGAGAAACATTTCTACAATTGCTTTCCTATATTAGGTATCCCCGTATCAATTAAGATTGACAATAGTCCTGCTTCGTGTTCCTTACGATTCAAAGGTTTCTGTAATTTATGGGGTATTTGACGTGACCCTGGTATTTCTCACAATCCTACTGGACAGGCAATTATTGAGCGTGCCTATCAGATATTCAAGGACACGCTGCAAAAACAAAAAGGGGGAATTCCAGCGTTATCTCCTGAGGAAAAAACAGCTAAAGCCAATTTTGAGCCTAATTAGCTCAGAACAACGGAAGATAGGGAAGATGCACCTATTCTTGTGCATCATGCGCTCACACATAATCCAAGGGAGGAATTGCCTGATGGCATTCAGGTCATGGTCAAAAGTCCAGGAACAGGGGTGTGGCAAGGACCAGCTACAGTCAAATGAAGAGGAAGAAGTTCTGTGTGCTTACTTACAGATAAAGGCATTTCTTGGATTCCAGCCACGTGGACCTTCACTTTCCTCATAAGTTGTAAATCAGATAGAAAATGCTTGATATCTGCATAGTTGTGCATGTAAGCCATGGCTTAAGATTCATTGTATCAAGTGTAACTAAAAAACTTGGTGAAAAGTTTGTCAAGAAGATAAGTTAGTAGTGGTCCGAGAGAAAAAGCAAAAATTTAAGCCTATCAACCTAATATGCAATAACTGCTCTTACATACTTAGCACTAGTATCCCGAGATTTGCATTAGCTAAATCTTTAGGGCATAACTGAAGAAGATATCAGAGTTTTCTCTAAGATGTATTTTTGATAGAAATATATAAGCAAAGGTTGTTACTGGGATTGCAGTTTAAACTTCCTTTAATTGCTGTAGTAAACCAAATTGTGCTAGAGAGCAAGATAATAGCTACAGACTGTAGAGTAAGAATAGCAATAACACAAACACATCATTTGAGAGATTTGGAATGAGAACAAGCTAAAGCAGTTTGGGCAAAGCGCAGGCGTGATGGACCACAAGGGCGACAATGGCAGCAGTTCTGGCAAATATGAACAATGTTGCTTAGTGGAGTGATTAGGGAAACGCAGGGGGTATACAAGCTAGAGCAGCGAGCTAACATGAGGGTTACATAGGCTAACAGAACAAGGCAAGAATCTTTCTGCCTATCACAAGCTCCACCTCCGGATCCATTTGGCACCTGTTTAATTGGAATTCCTTTAGACTCAATGGAATAATCAGGAAATTGGACCAGAGCTCAAATTTAGGGCAACTTAAGTAAGGCCTGTTCAAATTGGTGAACTAATCAAAATGGGATGATCACAGAAATTTGGTGTGAAAAACAAAGCATCCCTAGAAATCCGTTAGGAATTCAGACCTTTACAATCGGCCAAGGTTTAAATACTACAAGTCAGTGACCACAGAAATTGGATATTTTGGGATCAGTGCCAGGAAATTACTGTTTGTTCTATGAGTACCACAGGCGTAAAAAGCTGATAAGGGAGAAATGAGAAAAACCCAGCGATGATGGCACTTGGATATCTCCTGTTTCTTCCTGGTATTACAATTCCATGGCATACTGCACCAATTGGACATGGTTGTATCCCTAAAACCAAAATCTGCAAGGATGTCACCTCCTGGAGTTTTTCTCATTTGTGGAGATAAAGCTTAGCCTGCGATTCCTGAGAAAGCATGAGGAGGACTGTACTATTTTGGGAAATTGACACTGTTTGCCCCTAGCATTCAACAGATGCTTGACATCAGGCACAAATTCCAATGTCCAAATTGTACTGTGCATCTATTAGGCTCCGACTGTAAGGATAATGTAGAATTGTAGAATATGCCTTTGGTTATACTGGCATCACTTTTTACACAAGGATTAGTTTCATCACAGGCCCTTACACAATTCAAACGATTGGCTTGTTGGACAGACAAACAAATTAACATTACATCTGCAATACTGAATGAGCTTACCACTGATGTAGGCAGCATACGCCACACTGTATTACAGGATAGGGCTGCAATAATGTTTTTGTTGCTAGCACAGAGAGATGGGTGTGAAGATTTTGAAGGGATGTGTTGCATGAATCTCTGAGCACTCTGAATCTATGGAACAGAAAGTGTCATTGCTTAAGGAGAACATGATAAAGCTGACAGTTGCTTAGAATTCTTTGGATGAGTGGCTAAAATCCTGGGGAATAACAGGCTGGCTCAAGGACTTAGTACTCTTTGTTGTTAGGTATTCTTGGCTCTGTAATGAATAAGTAATTTTACCTACTATTGACTTTGTATTTCATTCTTTTTTCAGTTCTGCTAATGTTGCCTTGCTTACTACACTGTGTGCAAAAAGAAATTGACCGTGCTTTTAAATCAGTCTGGCAAACAAAAGCGGGGAACTGTAGAAGATATTTTGCAGGTGGAGGAATTTTTGCAAGACAACGGCTGTATTGAGCCGATGCACAATCCAGCCTGCTTGTAATAATGGACAATGAACACATTCACAAAGAATGAATTACGGACATATTCAGAAATGGGGTCGGTGTATCCTTGAAGAAGATGCAAGAAGAGTCATCAGGACTCGGCAAGTTTGTCAGCAAGCTTGAGAAAGTGAGCCATGGGGGGGCATACAACCCCAGCAAGACACATGAAAAATTAGATAATCCAATCAGCATTCTATTTTAGAGGTGTGAACGGCTAGGATTAACCAATCATGTTTTAGCTAGAGACGCGTGGACAATAGAGATTTATTATACATTGAGTCTTTTCAGGAATAATAAATTTAGCTTCACTGGATCATATTGGTTACGGTGTGATGCCCATGAACCTCAGCACCCTGCACTTAAGGGTTAGTTGGTGTTGGCCAGGAAATGTACACATTTGGGGAAGTGCCCTTGGAAGAGAGGGGCTTGATTGCCAAGGAAACTGCTTCCCCAGGAGCCCCCAATGAGACGGGTGCAAGTGTCTCCATTTGACTTCCTGTGTTTCTTTCAGTCCTCGCACTTGGCTGAGGGGCAGGGGAAGGATGTGAAGAGCAGCTTTGGCATCTGCCTGGGCCTGCAGAGACCAAGCCAAGCACCTGCGGCAGGGTTTGTTGCCCACCTTTGAGCACAGGTCTGAGCCGCATTCTGTTTGTCCAGCCGAGTGCCCCAAAGCTCTCTTGGGGAGCTGTGAATTCAAAGGCCTTGATGCACACATTCATGCCACCTCCCCTATCTGGTGAGTTTTAACTCTTGGCAAGATGTGTTTGCCCCGTGCTTGCTGGAAGCTGCTCTGCTCCAGAGCCAGCAGTGAGCTGGGCTGTGCTGGCCTGGCAGCGTGGAGAGTCCTCCCCTGAGCACTTGGCTGGGCTTGGTGTGTCCCAGGATGTCTTAGACACTTGGGGTAATGGATTTGTTCCAATCAGAGGCATTTGGGGCAGGTTTGGGGTAGCCCCAGAGCACTTGGCAGCGTGTCCAAGGGCCCTTGCTGACACGGTGCAGCATGGTAACCATGGAACGGAATGGAACAGGGCCCTTTGTGACACGTGGTGAAGTGGCTGCTGGCAGTGACGAAGCAACGCCACAGTGCTCGGTGCACGTGACAGGGCAGGACGTGCCAGAGCTGTGCTGTGAGGAGCCCCACACAGCCGGCTCTTTCGTCACTGATCCACAGCCTTTCCGAGGCATTACTCCTGTGGCTGGCCTTGCGGCCAGACTGCAGGACTTTCTAAATCAGAGCTTTTCCCAGGCATCTGGCTCTAAGGTGTCCTAGAGGCCAAAAAGCAGGATGGCTGGCAGAGTGCTCAGGCTCTTCAGGGTGCTTCGGGGAAAGAAAAAGACAGGGCCTGCAGCCTCCCCAGCACAGCAGCCTGCAGAGCCAGAGAAGTTGCAGCCAGTGCAGGACGGTGAGTGGCAGAGCCGGGCCGCAGGGCTGGTGCCTTTGGCCTCCCTTGCCCCATCCCATCTCTGCCCCTATGGATGTCTCATCAGACAGGATGTAAGAGGGGCTGGGGCTGCCCCTGCTGGCCGTGCTCTGGTCCCCTGGGCACCCAGGGGCTGTCCCTGCCTGGGCCGTGCAGGGCTGGGCCCCGTTCTCCGGCCTCTCCCGCAGCCCCTCAGCTCTGGCTGCATTTGCTTTTTGCCAGATGCGGGCAAGGATGGGACACTGGAGCCGGACCGCACTCACGGCTGCTTCCACAGACCAGCACAGGTACCTGCGGCCATCCCCACCTGGGCTGGGCCTGCTGGCACTGCTCGGCCCAGCGCCGCGCTTGGAGCAGGCCACGGAACGTCCCTCTCTTCCTGCCCTTCCTTCTGTTGCAGTTACTGCGGAGGTTCCTGGGCCTTGGGCGCAGAAACACCAGCGCTGCAACAACCGAGGGCACGGCCAAGCTGCAGGCAGAGGCTGATGTCACCTCAGCCTCCCGGGAGCGTGCAGCAGACTCTGTCAGGGCAGTGGCTGAGGGCAGGCCAGAGGCTGTCACGGCCCTGCAGGGTCTGCACTCGAACAAGCACGGTGCCAGTGCCCTGTCGGTTGTGTCCAGGCACCTGCCGTGCGAGTGCGGGAACAGGCTGCACCCAGAGCTCAGAGGCCTCGTGGAGCTCAGCAAGGAGCCCTCGCTGGTGAGAAGGGGCAGTGGCTGATATCTACTTGGAACATGAGGTGGTAGAATAGGAAGGCGATCTTGTCATGGTGCCTGCTGTATCTGGAGTGAAATGGGCACCTTTGTGACTGGGGAGCTGCGTGGGCAAGAAGGATACAGGGCTGGTGGCCTTGAGCAGCTGAAGATGAGGCAGCGTGTGGCCAGGGGGCCAAGAAGGCCAAGGGCATGGTGGCTGTGCCAGCAGCAGCGGGGCAGCAGGAGCAGGGCAGTGAGTGTGGCCCTGTGCTGGGCAGCGCTGCGGCCACAGCTGGAGTGCTGTGTGCACTCGTGGGCCCTGGGGAGCAGAAAGTCATGGAGGGGCTGCAGCGTGTGCACAGAAGGACAGGGGAGCTGGGCAAGGGGGTGCAGCACAAGGCCAGGGAGGAGGTGCTGAGGGAGCTTTAGCCTGGACAATGGGGGTGCTCATGAGGCACCTTCAGGCGGACTTCCATAGATCGCTGCCTTAGATCCATAGATCCAAACCTGAGCACAAGGGCTGTTTCCCTTCCAAACATCCCCTGACTGCATCCAAGTGCTTTAGACACTGGTGTGGGTAACACTTTCACATTTTCTTTATTTGTTTGTTTGATAGAAAGAGAATCCTTGTGCAATTTGTCCTTGTCCAGGGAGCAAGGGAGCTTTTTCTTAATCTTTCCTGCCCTTTTACAGTACTGACAGAAATTCTGCTAGAATTTTAGTTTTCAAGAAGGCAGTTCTGGATAATGCAGTATTTTTGCACAAGAACACATAGTTTGGGGCAGGGATGTTGGTGCAGAACGAGCTGTTCTGGTGCCAGACCAGCCAGCAGGGCTTGCCCATCATTTTCAAGTTAACGACTCTCGTGTCTTTTGGCAGCCCAGGGAATCAGTGTGTGCTGTGTTTGGGAATTGAGCAGGAAATCAATGCCCTTGCATTCCAGCTGGCCCTCAGACATTAGAGGAGCTGGGAAGGGCTGGGCTCCATTTCTGATTCCAGCCACTTTAGCACCATCAGTGTGGTCAAGTGCAAGAGAAGAACTTGCCCGAGCACAGATGCACAAAGAGTGCAGTTCCCTGTGCAGTGCTCTGGCTCTGATTGCATTCCACAAGGACCCACATGCTCCAGATTCCCCAAGAGTGTGGGTTACTGAAGCAACAGGAGAGCAAGTGCAGGATGGCTGATGACTGGGGCACTGCTACCAAGTGTTGATGTTTGTAGCAACAGAAAGGACAGTATTGATTCAGATGACCCCCAAGTGGCCAAAAATGTGCTTTGACTCTATGATTTAGAAGTTTAAACAAATGCTTTATTAAGCCATGTTATATTACACTAGTACTATGTTAAAACTATAGTAAAGAAATACTATACTAAAAAGTTACTAAAGAAAAACTAGTGACTGTCTCCACACAGTCTCTTCTCTAATTAGCTAATCAATCTAATTAACTATCACTAAAATGCAATTAAGAAATCATTTTCAGTAAACAATAACTATACACATTCTTCATGTACTTAAAATCAAGAACAGCAAGTAGAGAGAATAATTGTTTTCTCTTCCTCTCCAGGTTTCTCACTACCTTTCCTTAAAAAAAACCTAGGAGAGAGAATTATATCTCTCTCCGTTCAAAGAATGTAAATCCCACAGTACAATAAAGAGAGATTATAAAAGTGAGATCTGTCTATCTATCTATCTATTTGAATCTTCCTGGCTCTGCTCCAAAGCAGTGGAAGATGCAATGCTCACCTAAAAGCCTCCCTTCATCACAAACAGACAGGACATGGTAGAAGCAGAGGGAGGCCCTCACCAGACCCCTGAGAAATGCCACACCTTCCCTGGCAGCTGCCTGAGAGGCTCTTGCAGCTTCAGTCCCAGATGGCCCCTGATGGTAGGGCCAGGGTCACTTTGGAATCTGTGCCTCCCCTCAAACAGAGAATGACCCAGCAGAGCAGCAGCACAGTGCTCTGGGAATGTGTGAGCCCAGCAGTCTTTGAGTCTTGGCCCACAAAGGTCCTATGGGAAACTGAAACCCATCTTGTCTTGCTTTCTGTGCAGGTGCTTCTAGAGAGAGAGCAGGAGCAGACTGCTTCAACTGAGATGCCATGGCAGACTCAGGGAGAGCTGTTCCCAGCCCGAGAGCAGGAAGAGCAGCTCGGGCGGCAGGTGGAAGAGCCACAGGAGAAAGTCCAGGTAAGCCTGACTGGCCAGGGCACAGAGGGAAGAGCAGGAGGAAGGGCATAAACCACAGCTCTTGGGACTGAGGAGTCCAGGAATCCCACAGGCACTGGAAGCACAGAGCCTTGGAATCTGCACAGATCAGCCCTGGGACAGGAGGGTACAGTGGAAGCAGATGTGGGTAGGGAAGCAGAAGGAAGGGGCTGAATCAATGTGATTTTGAGGCTAAAAGAGGGAAAAGCTGAGCCTGACGGCAGCTCCCAGTCACTTGCTCTGCATTTGTGTGCACAGAACATCAAGGCAGAGCCACAAGCAGAGCTGCCTGAAGCTCAGATTGACATGGCAGTGAAGAGGAGGAATGAAGACATCCAAGAGGAGAAGAATCTCCCTATGCAGAGGGACAGTCAACAAAAACAGGTGAATGAAAGAATGGCAGCCACTCCACTCATGAAAGAGAGTCCTTTCCGTTGTTGTTTACAGAACATGGACAAACAGGTTCTGGCACAGCTGCTGGAAACTGAGGCTAGGATCAAGGCAAGGAAGAAGAGGGCAGACTAAAAAATTTAAATCATCAAAGAGAAAATTAATTGCCTCGTTCAGGAGCAAAAGGCTCTAGAAAAGCGAGTGAAATATCAATAGGCACTGCAGTCACCCAAGGGGTGGTTTCTGCCCTCCTTGCCTTTGCAGTGCAGAGCAGCAGGGGGGTGGGGTGTTGCCTCTGAGTGCCATCCTGATGAGGCCTCTGTCAGAGCTGCTCTCAAGGACACTTCCTGCTCTGCTGAATCTCAGCTGATGCCCTAGACAGTGGCATTACTCCCTTGGCCATTTAGCCAGCAGTCATCCCAATGAACTCCTGCTGGCTTCTTCCAGGTGACCTTGTTTCTTGAGGTGTTTTTTGCAGGTGAACGTGGTCACTCACATAGATTTGGAATATGAGCTACAAGCTGTCTGTATCCCTTGTCAAATCAGCTCCTGTCCTTTACTTTCTTCCCAGTCGATGACTCGTGGCTGACGGGGACAAGCTGTAGTCTCTGACTGCTTTGTTCTGTTTGACTTGAGGTGGAAGTGTCGCCATCCTACCTGGCAGCCTGCAGAGAGTTCCAGCAAATGACGGGCAACCAAGAGCCCCGAAGCTGGCATGAGGCCCAGGAACTGTACCATCCAGAGATGCTGCAGGAGAAGCACGTCCCGAGGAAGGTGCAGAAAAACAGAATTTCATGGCAGGAGGTAGAATATGAGAATGAGGAGCTGCAAATGTATCTGCAGACCTAGGAGGGGGGAAAGGAGTCTTTGGGAGGAAGTGGAGCGGTCGTTGCTGCAGTCATCATTTAGAATAGGAAAGTGGCTAGGAACTCGAGTAAAACCAGCCTTTGGTTTTGACCATTTGGTTTCACAAGTGGGCATCCAAAGCAATCCAGTTGAAGAGCTCTGCATGTGGCTGACAGCAGCTTCCTAAGGGCTTGCATTTTAAATGGCAATCTCTCTTGCATTTCAGGGCAATCTCTGCCACACCTTGCTGACATCAACTCATTTCTTCTCTCAGATCTACACCAACTCTGACAGTGAAGCTGCTGCAGCAGCGCCGTCCCAAGGAGCCTTTGCTCCCCAGCCGAAGACGTGGAGCCTGAGCATTTGGTTCACCTCCTGTGCTGACCCAGCTGCTGCTCTGCAACTGCAGATGGCGGGTGACTCCCTGGAGCAACACAGTACGTCTGCTATCTTTCTTATCTGAGGGACAGTGTATTGTGTGCACGTGTCAGCAGAGCTGTACCAAAGGGTTCTCCTCACTTCAGTGTCACAGAAGTGCTGGCATTGCTCCAAGGCAGCAAGAGAGAGCTCTGGGTGTTCCTGCTGCCTCTGAGGGCAGCTTAGACTGGCTGGAGTTTACCTGGGCTTCCCTCTCTGACGAAGGCAGAAGCAGGAATTGTTCTTGCATCCACAGACGGCTGTGACTGCTTAAGTTCTAGCCACTGGTAGAAGCCCTGCTGAGATCAGTCTCTAGGAGAACAAATCAATCCCTTTGTGATTCTCCAGCACAACCCAATGAATCTGCTTCTTGCATTTAACAGCTGCCAATGCTGTGCTCTCAGATAAGACCTGGTAGAGTTGAGAAGAGAGCCCAGTGGATTCTGTGTCTACCATCACCTGTTGCGACAAAAAGGGCACTGATCCATCTACACCTCGGTGGGGCTGATCTCAAAGCCCATCCTGTTGTGTCCTGAATGGGGGCAAAAGCTTGTACGGGGCTCAGGCTGGCTGTGGTTTCTTCCCATCAGTCCCTGTCAGTGCTCATGCTTGGGCTTTGCCAGCCTTGTTGTGGTCGCTGCCCTGCCCCTGAGGGCTGGAGGCACTGCAGAGGCTGGAGCCTTCCTTAGCTGGGAGGGTCCCGCTGCTGCCCGGCTGCTGCAGCACGGAGCTGCCTGAGGCAGCAGCCCCTTCTCTGGGCCGGCTTCTGCCTCGCATGGCCTGCACTCACAAGAGGGTCAGCATCTCCTCTGGGCAGCTCTCTGTGTCACAGGGGTGCCTGAGGAGCACTGCTGTCCTCTGTGCCCGTGCCCGCCGTGCCGAGTTGGGAAGATGGGGAGGTGTGCGGTGCCAAGAGGGCGAGAGGAATGGGAGCGACTGATCCGCGCTGTCCGCGTGAAGAGAAGCGGCGTGGTTCTTCACGCGGGGCACGGGCAAGGGCGTCTTTGAGCTCAGCCTGCTCATAAAGGGTGAGGGTCCTGATGCTGAAAGCCCCGTCGTAATTGGTTCTGGCATGAGCTGCTCTGGTTTACTAACGCAGAGGCATTCTTCTGGCCAACTGCTGCAAGGTGGAAAAGATGGGAACACTTGGCAATATTCCTCCTGTTCTGAACTTGACATCTGTTTAGAGCAATTGATTCTGGATGTCCAGGTGCATTTAATCTTAGCAAGTAGGAAACCTTTTCTAAATTTTGCAGTCTCTATTCCCAAGAAAACAAAGGCACTCTTAGTTCCAGCTCTCCTCAATGTTTGTAGATGACAAACTTACTTGCCTTGGTAGGTATTCTCTTCTGGTCTCAGTCTCCTCTGAATGTATCTCCCTGGGCTTCCCTGTGTGTCTGTTGTCAAGAGGTCTCTCACTTCAAAGGATGCAAGAAATCAGTCTCTGTGCCAGCCAGACTTGTGCTGTGGATGTGCTGTTCTTTTCTTGTTGTTCCAGTCCCTGTTCCTGTTGTTTTTAGCCAGCTCAGAGCTGGCTAACAAAGGGAGGGCTCCGAGCCCCAGACAGTGCCTTTTGTATCTCCGAGAAGGTGAGATCTCTGCTTTAAAATGAACATCTTGCATTTTCTTTCCCTCAGGGAGAATGATGAAGATGGAAAATCCTATCAGATACATTGAACTGGAAAATATTGGCAGTGGGTGAGTCCAAGCAATGCTAATTTTACAAAACTATGCATCAGGTGTTTTGCTGGTGGAATAGGTATCAAGCGTGAAGTCAGACAAGCTGCAAATGTGTTCTGGCACTGGGCTTAGATTGTCAGTGCTGATCAGAATTTCTAAGTGTGCTCAGAAGGCATTGTCAAGGACATCTCTATGCTTCCAGTGTCCTGCAGGTTTTAGGCATTTACAGCACAGATCTCCTGTGTGGGCTGGCTTTCACTGCAAGATCTAAATGGCTTCTCCTTTCTCCTTTCATTTTTGTTTCTAGGTGTTTTGGAGAGGTTTTTAAAGCACTCGACACTGCCACAGGAGGAGAGGTAAATGTCAACAGCCCCTGCAGACTCTGCTGCTCTTGAGGGGCTTTCCCCTCTGGTGTGAGCTGTGGCTGGAGCTTTGGCTAGAGCCGTGCTGAAAAGGCACAACAAGCACACACTGGGGCCAGCCTGCAAAATACATTTGGCACTTTGTCCTCCTCAGCTGCCGGAAGGAAGGCACGCAGGGCAGTGATTCCTTTCAGACAAGGACGCGCTCACTCGCTCTCCATGGCTAAAACAAAGGTGGTGCCTTAGAGCACCTCCCTGCTCTTTGGGGCTACGGCTTCAGAGTCCTGAATTCTCAATTCTGCCTGCCAGCAAATCCATTGGAAAGGTCCTGGTAGTTCCTTAGCCACCTGCAGTGCTGCACTTGGTAATTGCACACAGGGAGAGATCTGCAAGTGCCCTAAAAGCCCTAAGCCCTGCCCGTAGCCCAAGATGTATCCACAGAGTATTAAGGCATTGATTACTTCTTCTGAATCCTAGAAAGAGCAGACGAGAGTGTGGTTAGAGGTTTGTGGGTGATAGTTGAGACACCACTGTTACCAAGTGGACAAGGCAAAATGTCAGTGGCCCAACGTGTCCTGTAACTGGCCCCCAAGGTAGCAGAGAAATGGGCTGTTGGAATGTCAGTTCCTAAATACTGCACTGCCTAATCACAAGGCAGTTTGGCACAGCTCAGCTCTGTCATTGCAAAATCACACGCTCCATGTGCGTTGTTGTCCCCTGCCACCAACTGCTCAAGTTACTGATTTTCAATGTCATTTTAGGTGGCCATCAAGAAAATAAATCTTCAAGGACCGAGGAGGATGGAACGAAGCGTTAATGAAATCCAAATCATGAAGAGGTGCAGGAGTCCCAATGTTGTGAATTACTTAGACAGGTGAGTGATTATGGTCTTATCCCATGTGTGCATTTACATACAGTAAACATCAGAGGTTAAAAACCCACTTTGGTCAGTAGCAGAAAGTAGAGTGGTTAATCTTTATTTATTCATATCTCTCTACTCATCTCCAATGGATGAGAAGAGAGTGCATCCTGTCTGCATGAGTCTTCCCTGGCACACCTAGTTTGAAAATTATTCCAAAATTATTCAAAACCTGAAACAGCTGTATCTTCCTTAGTCATCAGCCTCGAAGTTTACTGCCTCCACATTTTTTCGGGATTGATTTTTTAAAGTTTCTTAAGTGCTGATGAACCATACTAAAATGGAATTCCATTGGATTGTTGCCCCTCTTTGCCATTGCTTTTCATGCCAGGGTGAATAGGTGCTTATTTCCAGAAACACCATGCCTGACAGGTTTTATATCTGGGCTGTTTCTAAACTGCATTTTTCACTCACTAGCTGTCTAAGACATCTCCTTTTTCACAGCTGTGCCTTTCTCCTTGAGACTGCACAGATTGCAAACAATGCACAGCCAAGAGGGAATATCTGTTCCTATGATTCTGTCCTTGTCACAAAGGCATCTGGAAATAAGAAACCTGGAAGCAAAAATCAACATAGCCATGCATGTTCATCTCCATGCCCTTATTTCCTTCTTTCAGCTACCTTGTGGGTGAGGAACTCTGGCTGATGATGGAGTACATGGATGGAGGCACTCTGACAGATGTCATCAATGAGTGTGACATCTTTGAAAGCCACATTGCAGCCATCAGCCGGGAGGTCAGCAATCCCATCATTGTTTCCAAGGCCTTGGGCAGGATTGTCTGGGAAACAGGGGCTCAGACCTGCAGTGATTTCCTGTGCCAACCTTTGGTTCTGTGTTGCTGGTATGCTATGGGCAAGTAAAAGCATCTCAAGTGAAAGGCCTGCCAGTGCCCCCTGCACTCCCTGTACTCAGTGCCAGTGCTCTTCTCTCCTGCTGTTGGATTCTCGCTCTGGCTCATGTATTTGCATTTGCTGTTCTCCACCTTGACTCTCTAAATGTTTGCCTGGAGTCTGTCTTCACTGCATTCCTTGCCTGTGAAAGCAAAGGTGCTGGTGGTAGGAATTGAAATGATCAGCAAAGAAAAAAGAGAGAGACTCATTTCTCTCAGGCCTCAGCATACAAGGACAGGAGTGCAGCCAAAATGCTCTTTCCTTCTGAGCACATGCACTGCAGCAGCAGTCATCCTGGCTGGTTTGCAGGGGACAGTCTCCAACAGCAGGTGCTGTTGCTCTTTCAGAAGCTGACATGCCTTTCCTCAGAAAGGTCCTGCTCTGCAAGTGTTGGAGCAGCAAGCTCTTCCTCTCAGTGGCACTGTGTTCTGCCATTACTGCCCATTCCCCTGGAGAGGGAATCTTTTAGATTCTTTGTTGCCTTTCCTGTGGGATGAAATCACATCACTCATTTTTGCCTTCCTCTTTCTGTTTTCTCTCTCAGTGCCTGCAAGGACTGCATTTTCTGCACTCAAACCGTGTGATCCATCGAGATGTGAAAAGTGACAACATCCTTCTCAGAACTGATGGTTCTGTCAAGCTGGGTCAGTATAATCTTGGTCAGGAGCAGCATTCCAGGGATGTGGGTGTGGGGCTGCTTGGCGGGACAGCCAGCTCCCCTAAATGGTGCTGGTGGCAGCGCAGGGACACCCGCTGTGAGCTGAGGGCACAGTTGCAACGCGCACAGAGGTAGGACAGGACAGTCAGGAGTGGCCTTGCTCTGTGTGTGTCCCTTCCAGAGGGAGGGAGTTACAAGTCTAAAGCTTCCAAAGAACAAAAGACACTACTGGAGACAGTGTAAAAAATGGGGGGAGTTTAAAAGTTGCCAATGCCAGGAGATCCAAGACCACATTTTCAAACACTTCTGCTGGGGAATTCTTTGGCTTGCTTTCCTAATTGCATAGAATTCAAATAGAAACAGTGTCTTCCTTTCTCCTCAGGTGATTTTGGCCTCTCTACTCAGCTCAGCCCTGAGCAGAGCAGACGGTGCTCGGTAGTCGGGACTCCTTGGTGGCTGGCGCCTGAAGTCATCACACGTCAACCATATGGTCCCAAAGTGGACATATGGTCTTTCGGAATCGTGGGGATTGAAATGAGAGAACAAGAACCTCCCTACTGGAGTGAAAGTCCCATCACGGTAAGGAGCAAATACTCACTGATCCCGCTGTCTTTCTCACCTGTCCCTTGTCCTGCGTGCCATTGGACAAAAGCCCATTGCCATCTGCCTGAACCACTTCCACCAAGGACCCCTCCTAAAAATGTGCCTGCAACACATCAGCATCTGCTGTACTTTTGGTTGCAGCAGTGGGGGAACTCAAGCCTTATCACATGCAAACAAACTCCAAACAAACTCTATTCTCAGGCAACACTTTCCTTTGGCTTTTAAGTGGTTCCAGTCCTTTGGCTGTGGAGATGGCCTTAAGAGCAGAAAAGAAGCATCTGACAACTGCTGTTATCTTTCCAGAAATGAAGGAAGGAGACTCAAACCCAACAAAGTTTCTAAAACTGTGGTCTTTAGAGATGAGCCTAACTCCCTGAGCAGTTTCCTCTCACTGGGAAACATGCCTGAACCCTGGGCATGAGAGTGTAAAGGCCACTGAGTGTCTTCTGCTGCTTGTGCAGTGCTGCTGAAACACTCGGTCACCGCGTTTCTCTCCTAGCCAAAGGCACATCCTCTGTGTCACCAAGCCAGAGCCTGGTGATGCGGACAGCCTGACAAAACCTCCCATTTCTTTCCTGGCTCTTTCTGGCATGGGCCTACTATTAATGCATTGACTTGAGTAGCCAAATAAGCAGAGGGTTGCCATAGGGATGGCACCTTTCCTTCTTCTGACCATGACAATTTTTCTTTTGCTGCAAAATGGGAAGCTGCAATTTTCAGACTGCTGAGAGACAGAGCTGCAGGTGGCTCCTTTGTGCCCAAGCAGGAATTTTCATCCCTGTACATTTATGCAGCCATCTTAATGTGTCTGTGTTGAAGATGAGATTGCAAATGTTTATTTCCTTACCTGGGGATTAATTGATGGATTGCCTTTCTTTCTTTCCAATTACCATTGTTTTCAAGAAAAGCGCAAATAGCTTGATGAGTTTTGTTCTTGGGCACGTGCGCTTAAAGGACCAACAAGCACTGCAGATATGCCTTTCATGTAGTAACCGATGAAATTAGTTTGTATAGCACGGTCTCTCTTCCAAAAAGCCTCTGAAGCTAGTGTGAATCCTCAGAGAAGCAAATGTGCTTTTGCTGATGTAGCTCCCACTAAACTAGCTCAGTCAATGAAATCAGCTGCCCAGGCAAGATCTGTGGGATGGTGGAAAAGCTGTGGCTGCATCAGGGTTTGGGTTTCTGGTTGGTAAAGGAAAATAATCTCTGGGTCTCTGCCAGGGCAGAAACTGCCACTGAAGAGCAGAGGTTAAACAAAGGGAGGTGGGAGAGCACTTAGAGATGTGAAAGCAGCAAGTACAGCCTGGTGTCTCCTTTTTCTCCAGGCTACACAACTGATAGCCACACTAGGGACCCCACGGCTGCGGCAGCCCAACCGATTCTCGCCTTGCCTGCGTGACTTCCTGAGCTGCTGCCTGCAGACAGACGAGGAGCAGCGCTGGTCTGCCAGGGAGCTCCTGCAGGTAAAATGTCAAGGGGCTGCAGGTGAAACAGGCTCTGAGGGATGGGCTCTTCCTCCACTCAAGTCCAAGGCATCACATGAGTCCCCTTCCTCCTCACCTCCACCCTTGGTGCTCTTCAAATGAAAATGGTGAGGAATCCTAGACTGGGCTGGGCTGGCAGGACCCTGTAAAAGTCCTCTGGTGCAAGTGTCCTGCAAGGAGCAGGGACATCTTTAAAGAGATCAGGTTGCTCAGAGCCCTTTCTCACTGGAGCCGGAATGGTTGCAGGGATGGGGCACCTACAAGCTCTTGGAGCAACCTGTGCCAGGGTCACACCATGCTCCAAGTAAACAAGTTCTGATTAGATCGTATTTGTGTTTAAAAATATTCAGCCACATCCTATTGTAACTGGCCCTGTAAAAAATATGTCCCTCACTTTCTTCAAAGCCACTCTGAAGTCTTGGAAAATGGCAATAAAGTCTCCCTGGGGCCTGTTCTTCACAAAACTGGGTAACTCCACCTCTCTCCACATTTCCTGAGTCAGAGAGCTCCTCTGGCTGTTTTGATCACCCTCTTTTGTCATTTGGTGAGGGTTCAATTTTATCAAATGGCAAAAGAATTGAAGTAGAGCAATGCAGGGTACAGAGACATGAAATGGTGCTGCAGGAACCCAAGGAAGCCAGTCCCAGCCTAGGGCTCAGAGATTTGGCTGTGGGCAGCAGGGGCTGTGGGGGGCTCATTGTGAGCCTCCTGGGGGCCCTGGTTTGCACCTCCCAGCCCACCCTTAGAGGTTTCTGCCACGCAAACAGGGACAGCTGGGAGGGACTTGTCCCAGCCCCATCTGCTGCCTGGCACACTCAAGCAGACGGGAACTGTGCCAGGATTACTGCCAGGTTGTGTGGCAGAGAGGGAACTGCAGGACCCGATGCCACTGGGCTGGCCCTGCTGGGAAGGAAGGTGCCATCCAGCACACGAGGGGAGGGGCCGGGCATGGAAAGGCAGACACTGCTCTGTCTCCCTGTGGGAGTCAGCACAGTGCCTGTCTTTCAAAGAGAGGGACCAGTGTGAGGCTTTGCAGTTTCCTGAAAAGAAGAAACTCCAAGGACAGAAAGCACCATTTCTAAAGCACTGGCAGGGCAAAAATCCTAGCAAGATGAAGACACCTACAAAAATGGATGAGTGGGATTCTGGGCCACATTTGCCTGTAATGGCAAAGTCCTGCACATAAAGATGGAGATGTAGATGGTCCCATTGGTCCTCTTCCTGCATCCTTCTAGAAGCCAGAGGAATCCTGTGAAGCACTGAGCTTGGAAAGTCACGGTCCATTATTTTTTGGTGATTTGGTTTTTTTTCCTTTTGGCAGCATCCATTTATAGAATTTGCTGAGCCTGCGTCCAGCCTGGTGCCACTGATTGTTTCAGTGAAGAAGAGGAGGGAGACGAGAATGTGACAATTACATCAGGACCATTTACTCGTCAACCAGTTTAGAGTAGGATTGTAGGGTAGGATTAGGATTAGGATTAGCATTAGGATTAGGGTTAAGGTTAGAGTAGGATTGTCTAATAGGACTGTAGAGTAGGATTGGAAATGAATACAGTTTCTAAAACCACAACTCACCTTGAAGATTCCCTTCCTTCTCACTCTGCGAATACGCTCAAGAATTTCTTCTGAATTGTCTGTTGTTTCTTAAAGGTGGAAAGTGACACGGTGTCTTTGGCATGGTGTGAAAGTGGGGAAGAAGGATGTTCTTCATTCATCCTCTCCAGAGCACACTGCCTTTGGAATCTGGCCCACTGGTCTGTTTTTGGCCAGCTTTGGTATTTCTATTGGAGGCAGAAAGGGCAATGGCATTTGAAAGCAAAACCAAAAGAATGAGGCAGCCCAACACCCTGTGCAGATGCAGGCCTTCAGCTGTGATTGGAGAGCATTGGGGCTCCTGCCACTTGGATTTGTATCCCGAAAAGCAATAATCTCTTTGGCTGGAGGAGAGCCTTGCTCAAGTGAGAGAGCAGAAAGATCAGAGAGGGTGCTCAGGAAGGTCTCCTGTGGTGCAGAGCTGTCAGCACCTGGGAGGTGAGAGCAGGCCCGGCCCTGGCCGGGGTGGAGCCCCAGCAGAGCCCCGGCAGAGGCCGGAGCAGGCTGAGCCCCGGCAGAGGCAGGCTGGAAGGAGGCCCTTGGAGCTGCAAGAGGCAGCAGCCGGGCCCTGGGTGCCTGTTCCTGGCAGCGGGTGATTCCTCCGCTCTCAGAGCCCAGGTGGCAGCTGGCTGCTGCCGAGGGGAAGCACAGCCGTGCTGGGCACAGCCCAGCCTGGAGGCATTGGCTGTCTGGAGTGTGCCCAGGAGCAGAGAAAGGCCCAGGGCAGCCGAGGGCCGCTGGGCTGCCTGAGGATTCCTCCTCTTCTGCCGGCTGCCCTGCAACTCCTGGCAAAGGTCAGCAGTGTGTGCAGCACTCTGGGCACCGGGGCAGGGAGCCGGGCTGCTCGGCAGGCTGGAGCACAGGGCAGCCTCCTTCAGGCCCGGCTCTTGTGCCAGGGGAAGCGAGGCCAGCGTGAGGCAGGGACAGCTTGGCAGGGCACACCTGCAGGAGCCAGCACCTCACGCAGCTCTGGGAGGAAGCGCCCGCAATCCTGCAGTTCTGCACTGAGCCAGAGCAAAGGTGTGAGATGCAGAGTGTTTGGCAGAAATATTCAGGCCCACCAGGCCAGCCTGCTTTGTGCTCTCTGGCCCACAGCAAGTGCTGTGCAATGCAGCTCACACCTCTATTGCAGGGCTGTTCTTTTTCTCTGTAATCATCGCTCAGATGTCTCTCACTGTCATACTGCTGGCTGAAGACCTGTCTCTTCCATATCCCCTATAAAAAGACCTTACCTTAGATTCTCAAACTTAGCATGCATGCATGTGTGAAAAAAAACCCCACATACCTTTAGGAAAATCAAGACAATAAAGCAGATTTCATTTATCAAACCCACAGCAACTGCATTAAAATGTGGGTGTATGACCCTTTCTTCAAAATTTTCTTAAGAATATCTCTAGAGTAATTTTCGAGAGATAAGTATGCTGCTCCTAACAAGTGCAGATTACTTGCCAAAGGGTAATCAATCATCCATTAAGCATTCCAGCAGTTGCGTAGCATTTTTTTCTGATAACTGATCCCTGGATATTGCAACCAGCTTCTGACTTGTGTCTGCCCACTTCTTTTCCATGTTCTGAGCCAAGAGCAATAGTATCCTTGTGTGTGCATCTGAACACATTGGATACTGACACCCCATCCTATTGCCTATGTTCTCCCACAGAAAATTCCTTGCTCTTTTTTCTCTGCCTCCAAAGGGGATCTGCGGTCCCTGCCGGGCAATGCTTGTTGTGGGCTGTCAAGGCAGAGGCGATGCTCTGGTGCACCTGGCGCAGGTGAGCCTCGGGCCCGGGCAGGGAGCGATGCTCCGAGCTGCCGCGGATCCGGCGGCGAAACCGAGCGGTGCCGTGGCCTGGCTGGGAAGCACTGCGGCGCCCGTGGCGCTGCCTCCCCGGCCAGGGCTGTGCTCTCAGCGCCGCCGGGGCTGCCGAGCAGCGCTTTCCACGCGCCTCCGCCTCCGGAGCCAGCCCCGCAGCCGCGCTCTCCCGAACCGCACTGACCCGCGCCCGCTCTCGGCCCGGCTGCAGGACTCCGTGATTCCGGGCTCTCCGGGTTCCCAGTCCGCCTGCAGGAGCCTCCGCTCCAGGACGCCCGCCCTGGGCTTTCTTCTCCTACGTCTTTCTCCCCTTTCCCAGGCCGTCTCCACTCTACACTGGATCTCCCGCCTGTTCTCAGGTTCTCTCGTGTCTCCTGGGTTCTCCCTCCTCTCTCGGGTTTTCCCCAGTCCTAAGCTACCCGTTGTCCCAAGCTCCCTCCTTTCCCGGGCTGTAGCCAGTGCTTTTATTCGTCTCCCTGGATCTCCCCTTCTCCCGATTACTCCTCCCTCTTCCAGGATCTCCCCCCTCTCCCAGGGCTCTTTCCTGTTTCCCCGGCTCTACCCTCTTGGAAGGCTCCCCACCCTTTGCCACGGATCTCACTCCTCCTGTCCCGTGATCTCCCCTACTCCCGGGCTCATCCCCCTCTCTTGGGATTTTCCCCCTCCTCGCAGCATCTCTCCCCTCTCCCGCCCACTCCTCCCTCTGCCAGGTCTCTCTCCCCTCTGCCGGGATGTCCGCCCGCTCCCGGAGCGCCCATGGCCCCGGCCCCTCGCCGCCCGTCCCTCGCCGCCTCGGCCGGCCGCTCCGGGGCCGGGCCGCTCCGGGGCCGCGCTCGGAGCGCAGCGGGGCCGGGCCGGGGCCGCCGGGGCCGCGTCAGCTCCGCCCCGCGGGAGGAGCCGCGACAGCGCCCCGGCAGCGGCCCCGCGCAGGCGGAGCGGCCCCGGCTGCGCCCGGAGCTGGGCCTGGCAGGGGCTGCGGCCTGGGAGAGCTGCTCCGGCCTCGCTCCGGACACGAGGAGCTCCGACCTGTGCTCGCTTTGTACCCTCAAGGCTGCCGGATGCCTTGCAGCGAAGCTGCAGTGCCCAGGCTATTCCGGTCTCTTGTGGTCCTCAGCTGAATATTGCTGGTCAGGGCTCTATGTAGGAATCACGAAACGGACGGGACTGCTGCGGAACGCGCCTCGAGCTGTTTGTTTTCCAGCGTCAGTCTCATTTCATGGTTGTTGCAGTGGGAAGATGCCAGCAGCTCACATCCCTGGCAGGAGGCAATGAACTTTATGGTACAACTTACTTGAAAAGTTTTTTGACCACTTACACAAAGCAAAAGCATATTGACAGTAGTTCTGTGCAACCACTATAAGCACACGTATCTTTTGTTAAAACACTGCTTGCTTCTTTCAAACACTATACCTGCTTGTAAGCCTTAAAACACAATGCACAGAGCTCCATTATTGTGATAAATAGGTATCATTCGTGCTGATAAAACTTGAGACAGTAATTGATATTGAGACAGTAATTAATATTTGAGAATAATAAATAGTTGAAAAGTTGTAATGCCAAAGAAGAGAGGGAGAGGAGGGGCTGCACCCCCCTTCCCAGCAGCTGTTCTCAAGGACCACAGGAAAGAAGCTGAAGATACAGTTGCTAAAAATGAAGAAGAACCTGGTTCGGTCCCAACAAATGCTAATTATAAGGGATTTATTGCCTTGATATGTAGATGGAGTGATACGTTAGTCTTGGCTTACATTGGCTGTACTGGCTACGTACTGGCTTGATGCGCATGTGTAACCCAGCAGTGAATTAAAGGACAACGAAGAAGACTATAGGGCCTTCATCAGTGACGACCCCCAAAGACTTGTGCAACCACCAAACCGAGTGGTGGCGCATGCGTGGTAAAGGTGGTGAGGAAGGCGGAGACAAAAAAGAGACGAACCGAAAACAGGAGGAGATGGTATTGACATACGGCATATAAGGGGTGATTTTCACATGGCAAGCTTGTATGTAAAGTGGGAAGGGTCAAGAACTCTGCCCTCCGTACCCCGCAGTATCTTTTGCTTATGTGCTATTATTTGAACCAAATTATCGCTTATTTATATATTTTCTAAACTATTCAATTAAAATTACTGCTACCTTAAATATTGTTTGGGTTGTTTTTTTTTTCAGGGATAATTGGGCAAATATAACAATTATTAAGCTTAGAAGTTCCTAATATCTTGCTAGCGATACTTTTCTGTAGCTTAGGGAGTCATTCCAGCCAAGCGTTAATACACTGGTGCGCCAGTATCAATCAAGTTAGAATGAGCAGCCCAATTCAGCTCCACGGAGCAGCCTCTGGACTGACTGACAGAAGTTCCCAGGCAATGGGAGCTCTCCTAAGATGCAGACATTGCATTGGTTCAGAGTCTGGGGCACAGAGATAGACCAATGAGATGTCTCGGCCTGGGAGTTTTGAATGGGCTAAATGGGCTGTGGGTTCTGAAGGCAATAAACGAAGCTGTTTGCTAATGACCAAAGGGAGTTCTGTTGTGTTACATCTCAGAGATATTAATGTACTGGATTCTACAGTAATAGACACAAACCACTGTTCTATTTGTCCTTACTTTTTAACTTCTTATATACCTTTTCTGCTGACAAATCTACTGCTTAGCTCTAACCACAGTTCTGCTTTCTCTGAGGTGTGCCTTTTGCAGCTTTCCCAGAACCCACTGATTTGAAGGATTCCCACAATTCCCCCGCACGGTTCGGCTAAATAGAAGCCTTTGTAACCCTGTCGTTTATTAACTACCTTGAATTTCATAGCCTTACTGTAGAATACTGCTTATTACTTGCTTAAAGCATCCTTTTTGCTCGCATTGAGCCTTGCTATATTCCAACACAGCAATTTTAATGCTGTGAAAGTCCAGTAAGTTCAAAGGGCAAAAGTCATGTCTGACAGCAATTCCAAGTCATTGTTCCAAAAAAGTCTCACCTGTTCTAAGGTCTTAATTCAAAACCTCCCTCCATGTCTATACCTTCATCCACAATCTGTGTGAGATTTTGAGAATTCTCTGTGAATCCATTTCCTATCTCTCTGTCTTTTGTGATAAAAACTTCTTTGATAGTTTTGTCCATCATTTGTCGCACACACCAACGTATGCAAGGTATTACTACCAGTATCACTGCCAAAACACCCAACGTACGGAGACCTATTCTACAAGGTCCCCTTAGCCAAGGTGCAAAGCTCCATCCTTGGAACAAATGATCTAACCAGGACCCACCATCGTCTTTAATTGGAGCTGTCAAATCTTTCAGCTTGTGTATGCTTTTGAGGATGGATTCAGAGTGATCAGACCATTTCATACAACACAATCCCTCAAATTCCACACAACCATGTCCTTGTGCCAGTAAAAGAAAATCAATTGCTGCTCTGTTTGGAAGGGTAGCATGTCTAACTCTATTAACATCGGTCAACATGTCACTGATTGCAGTGGATGTGCCATTAGTTTGTTTACTCAGCCAACATGCAACCCGATCTAATTGTTTCAATGCCATTGCTGAAGCCAGCTGGGTAAAAACAAACCTGCTGAAACCCTTTTCACAGCCTTCCAAGGCATGAAATCACTTCTACAGTTCTCATCATAATGATGAGCAGATCTTGTTCCCCTTTGCTTCTTCTTAATGACCGCTTTGGCAGTAGGCACAATTACAGTGAGCATCCCAATGCTACATGGGCCACCTTCAGGGCATGATGGGATGCCCTGCCAGGGCCTGTCTACACAGGTGAACCCACATCCTTTTGGTAATTGTCGTGGATATTGGTCAGCTTTAGAAAGCACCTCCCAACATTCTTAATAATTACACCAAAACCTTGAGTTTCTGTATGCAAAATAATGGGGAGTAACACTGGACTTTGGAGGATCACTTTCTCACTAATCATTAGCTGTAAATGTAAGGCAAAAATTCGTTGTTAAAGGACCAAGGATTTCTAATTCTTGGGGCTTTAGGTAGTGCTTTGGGAAGTTCTTTTTCCCAGATGTTACAATCCTATACAGGGCTCCTCTCATTGTCAATTTCACCAGGCTTACTATTGAATTGCTTTTTGACCAAGGGCAAATTCTTTCCTGGCACACTGACTACACAGGTTGAGAAGGCTTTTCTGTTCCGAATTAGACAAACACATGGTATCCGAGCCTGCTGCCTTGGCTAAGGTCACCCAGACATTTGGTTTTGGTTGTTCCACAGACAAATCTACACTACAAATTGACTAAAACTCTGCACGAGAAGAAGCAATCAAAACTAGCACCGTAGTACCATTTGATTTTGCAGCATCCTTTTTGTGAGCTAATTGTTGGCTAAAGCTCCTCCCATATCCTTCTCAATTCAAAAACATTACTTCTGACCTTTAATAAAAATTAACCAAACAAAACCTACACTTTCTCCAATAGAGCTCTATGAAACCAACAAGTGACACATTTATAAACCACATAAAATCAGAGTTTGCAGGTTCCACCAATGCACAAGGAACATCAGGTGTGACCCGTGATCCCTCTGTTTGGCTCACGTCTGCGTACTTGCTTCTACGGTCTGGAGCTCGTCAACTGTCCTGGGGTGCGATATGGTTTGACATTTTTTGCTGGAACCCGCTTAATTCCTGCACCTGTAGAGACAGAAGCAAACCCTTTGTCCAAAGTGATTAATCAGAAAGGACCTTCAATTGGTCCTGTCCCAGGGTATCTAATTAAAACAGGGGGATTTTCTTTCAGTTTTGCCTGTGTGTTATTGTAAAAATGCCTAGAAATCGGTGGATCAGGTTCTGCAACAGAGCTGCTTAAGGAATTAAGACATGCAAATCTTTGTTTCACCTCATCTGTGGTGTGACCTCGAGTCCCCCCTCTCTTGATCAAGAATGCGTTTTAATGTCTGATGTGTCCTCTCAGCAACTGCTTGGTTGTGGGAGAATGTGGAATACCAAGGATATGACGAACACCCCAATCTTTAAAAATGTGGCCAATTTTTGAGATATGTATGTGGGATCATTGTCAGTTTTTTCTTCTTGAGGCACAGCCAGTGAAGCAAATGCTCTGCTAAAAATGTTGACAGGCATGATTACCTGCTTCCCCTGTGTGAAGAGAAGAAAAACTCCACCAGAGAATGTGTCCACTGAAACATGGGTATTGGTAAATTTACCAAAGGAAGGCTATTTAGTGACATCCATTTGCCCTAAGTGCAGGCTTTGCAAACCCCGTGGGTTGAACAACTCTTTCTAGAAACAGGAGGCTGCACAAGCTGACAGTCAGGGCAAGTACTAATGATAGCTTTAGCTTGACTTTGGAAATTTGAAACATTCGCAAAAGTGCTTGTGCGCTTTGGTGAAAAAAGGTGTGGCTCAGTTTTGCTTGTTCCAAAATGTTTGGCAAAGTGTTTGAAATAAGCACTGTCAGCTTGTCCGCTCTGGCGTTTCCTTCCACTAAAAATCAAGAAGCGAAGAATGAGCGCTGATGCGAGAAACAAAATATGGATTAGTTCGTTATTGTAAAGTTGCAAAATGTCATGAAACCAATGATGTCAAGTGTCATTACTAGGATTCTTTAGAACTGATCCTTTTATTATTTTAACCACATTAACAACAAACATAGAATGTGTGAATAACTTAAAAGGTTGTGGGAAGAACTGAGAAGCCTGAACCACAGCAGCAAGCTCAACAATCTGAGCAGATCCCTCTACTATTTGAATATCTGATTCCCAATTGTAGTTGGGAACTTGGTTTGGTTCAACCAAGTAATGACTGATTTGTGACCTCTGCCAGATCCCATCAGTGAAGAGAGTTACTGTGTTTAAAGGTTCTTTACTTAACAAAGGCTTCTCTCTAAAACTCAATTTTGCCTGCAATAATTTGTGAGCCGGGTAATGAACAGAAGCAATATCTGCAAAATTTAATAATTCTCCTTGCAAATCATCAGAATTTGCAGAATTTTGCATTGCCCAATCAAGATAATTTTTTTCAGTGGTAAATAGAGAACTGCAAATTCTTCACCTGCTAAACTTAATAACCTTGTTCTGGCCTTAATCAGAATTTGTGTTATCCTCTCTAAGACTGTAAAAATAGTCTTGGAAACCTTGAGGGAAGAAAACCCCATTCTATTATCAACAAAAGATCTCTCTCAGAATGGTCTGATTGAAAAATGACAGAACAAAGTTGCATCTTTCCTCCTAAAATTGCAGAAAAGAATGGCTTTTCTGGAATACAGCGATGAGCTTGTTATCTTTGGAGAGCCTCCATGACCCTGTCAGGCACTGCACGACCTTCAGGTATTAGAGTTCAGGAGAGTTGATGGCGCAGCTTCCTCTCAACAAAATAAAACGTGGACCCAATTCATCGTTGGTGATTCCCAAACCAGGTCTGACACAGTTGATTTCTTCTAGAAGCTGTTGTAAGTCTTGCAGGGTGTTGACACTGGCCCAGAGCTGTATCTTCTGCAGTGTAATTGTTTTTTCAGTCATCTTCCATCCCAGATACTTCGAAGGTGGAACTTCTTGAATTTTGGGTATAGAAATTTTAAGTCCAGCATTTTGGATTTCAGTAACAACACTAGGACAAGCTTGCTCCATCTCTGGCTGCATTGGAGCTGTGATGAGAAAATCATCCATGTAGTGTGAAATCATGGATCTTGGATACTTCTGTCAAACTGGAGACAAAACTTGTGCTAGAAAATATTGGCAAATTATAGGCGAATTCTTCATTTCTAGAGGCAATGTTTTCCAGTGCTATCTCTGCATGGGTTCTCTTTGATTGATGACTGGAACTGAAAAGGAAAATCTTGGAGCATCATTGGGATGAAGTGGGATGTGGAAAAACAATCCTTTAAATCAATGACAATGAGAGGCCAGTGTTTTGGGATCATTGATAAGGAAGTTGAGGTTTAAGAGGTCCTATGTCTTCAATACTTCATTGATCTTCAGGTCGTGAAAAAACCTCCAGGAATCCAGTGTCTTCTTGTGGATGACGAATACTGGTGAATTTCAGGGAATTCACTCTTTGTGGGTGTGATGTGACCTTCTTGTAATTGCTCCTTTACCAATCATTTCAGGCTATTTAATTTTTTCTCTGTTAAAGGCCATTGATCAATGCATATAGGAGGATCAGTTTTTCAGTTCAGCTTTCAAGTGGCAGATTTTGACGTGGTTTCCACCACAGGCCCACCTCCAGTTCTGCTCCCCATTGGGACAGGACGTCTCTCCCCCAGACGGTGAGAGGCTTCTGAACAAGAAAAGGATGCACCATTGCTGTCTTTCCTTCAGGACCTGTAATGTTAATCATGGATGCACTTTGCCAATATAGAGTACCACCTCCAGTCCCTGTGAAGGAACCTGCAGGAGCTACTAAATCCCAGTCTCTGGGACAAAACATGTGAGAGATTACAGTGACATCTGCACCAGTATCCGGCATGCCTGTAATATAAATTGTTTTACCACAGTGAGTCAGGCAGCAAGTCAATTTTGCTTGGTTGAGATCCAAAAATTGGACCCAAAAGACCTCAGGACTTGAGGTTCCAAATGGCACAGACAGCATTGAATTATCTGGAAAGTTGTTTTGCTTGGCTGTACTCATGGGTAGAAGAAATGCAATAGCTATAGGTGTTTTTGGTGGAGTCATTATAGGAACATTACATGCAAGATTTAAATATATTGGTTTATTGTTAAAATCTATTGAAACAACCGCTGGAAGGACTGAAAGTCTGAAAATTTTGGTGCTAGCTCTGCCTAGATTCAAAAGCTCTTGTCTTTGCTGAAAAAACCTGATAATTCCAGTAGAAATACTTTCATTTCAGAAATTATTTAAAGGGTGTATCAATTTTTGAGAAGGCCAATTCAAACCTTGTACGTAAGGGTATTGAGCTGGGACCATTTGAGGGATGGATGACTGAGGGATAAATGACTGAGGTACCAATGCCATTTGACTGGGTAATTGACTGTAAGGAGGTCACTACTTGTGTCCAGGTGCTGTGAGAATCTGCGCTCTTTTATGAGTTTAATGACAAAGCTTTGCCATCGATGTCAAATTGAGAATGACAGTACTTAGCAAGATGCTTCCCTTTCCTACGATGAGGGCAAATAGAAAGTGGTTTAGGTTTGACTGTTGTTGTAGGACAATCTCTTTTCACGTGTCCTGCTTTACCACAAGCAAAGCCACAAGCCTTTTTATCAGAGTCCAACTGTACAGTACCAACAGATTTTTAGAAAATGTTTCTTTGTGCTTCAAGGGCCTTTTCAACCTTTTCCATTTATTGTCCCAAATTTTCTCCCAACCCTTTCCCAAATTATCTCCCAATGGTTTCCTAACTTTTCTTAAGAATCTGCAATCTGCTTTCCAAAAGCACTGACTTGCACATTAGCAAGATGTTTTGGAGAGGTGAGCTTGCTGCAAGCTCTTAGCATCTCTGTTACACTTGGAGGCTGATCAGGTAAAGTTATAAGAATTTTTTTTGCAATCTTCCTATAAGTTCTTTGATCCCATGGTGAGAAGGAATTTCGTATTGTGGATTTACATCCTTATGACCATATCTTACAGGTAAGGCAAGGAAGTGTTTATTTGAATCCAAATTTTTTCTAAATTTTGAGTACTATTCGACCACTTAGGTAGTTGCAATGGAAGGTCTACTGTCGATTTAGACTGTGGGTTTTTTTTTCTTTTTCATCACTCCTGTATCTGATCCAGAAGAACAGGTAGTGTTGTCACAGCAATCTGCTGTCCCATGAAGCCTGCCAAAAATCTCCAAGTTCCAAGGTTTGTTTTTACCCCAGCTGGCTTCAGCAATGGCATTGAAACAATTAGATTGGGTTGGATGTTGGCTGAGTAAACAAACTAATGGCATATCCACTGCAATCAGTGACATGTTGACCGATGTTAATAGTGTTAGACATGCTACCCTTCCAAACAGAGCTGCAATTGATTTTCTGTTACTGGCACAAGCACATGGTTGTGAGGAATTTGAAGGCTTGTGTTGTATGAACCGGTCTGATCACTCTGAATCCATCCTCAAAAGCATACAAAAGCTGAAAGATTTGACAGCTCAAATTAAAGAAGATGGTGGGTCCTGGTCAGATAATTTGTCCTAAGAATGGAGCTTTGCACCTTGGCTAAGGGAACTTTGCAAGATAGGTCTCCATGTATTGGGTGTTTTGGTAGTGATATTCATAGTAATACCTTGCATACTTCAGTGTGTGCAACGAGAGATGAACAAAACTGTCCAAGAAGATTTATCGCACAAGAGAGAGAGGTAGCAAATGGATTCACAGAGAGTTCTTGAAATCTCACGGAGATGGTGGATGATGGAATAGAAATGGAGGAAGGTTTTGAGTTAAGACCCTGGAATCGACAAGAGATTTTTGAACAATCACTTGTAACTATTGTCAGGCATAATTTATGCCCTTTCCACTGACTGGACCGTCACAGCATTAACATGCTGTGTTGTAATACAGCAATGCTTAGTGCCAACAAAAACATGCTTTAAGCAGATAAGAGACAAAAATGTATAGTAAGGCTACAAAACGCAAGTAATAAATGACACAATTGGTAAGGCTTCTTTTTGGGTGAAGAGAGAGGGGCAATTGAGGGAATCCATAAAATTAGAGGGTTTTGGGAAAGCTGCAAAAGGCAGGCCTCAGATACAGCAGAATTGTGAGTAGAGCTAAAGCAACACTCATGAGATAGGTCAGCAGAAAAAATTATTTAAACTGTAGAAAAAGCGAGGGCAAATCGAACAATAGGCCTTTGTATTAATGCTTGTCTGAATAGCTCTCTAAGCTGCAGAAAGTTTATCTAGCAAGATATTAGGAAGGTTGAAGCTTAATAGTGGAGCTCTGTGCATTGTGTTTTAAGGCTTACAAAGAGGTACTGCATTTGAAATAAGCAAGCATTGTTTTAACCAAAGCTACATGTGCTTATGGTGATTGGATAGAACTACTATCAATATGTTTTGCATTGTGTGATTTGTTAAGAAGCTTATAAAGTAAGTTGTAACCTTATGATTTCTGGCCTGCTGCCTGGATTGTGAGCTGCTAGCATCTTCCAATTATCATAATCATGTAATGAGACTGATGCTGAAAAATAAACAGCTCTAGGCACTTTTCATGGCAGCCCTGTACTGTTCATAGTCTGTAAATAGCCCCTGGCCGGCGTCACTTGGCAGTAGTGTCGCTGCACCAACTTTCCTGGGAGCCCTGCCAGGAAGGGCTGGGGAGGAGAGCTCCAAGTTCTTGGTGACAGGAAGAAAGCCAGAGCCTGCTAACTCACGTCTGGATTCACTAAATTGGATCTTTTTAGATTCATGCAAATCGGGCTGCTCTCCAGCTGTAGACCCTGTCTCTGTATTTGTGATGCTTTCCAATGGACTGCCCGCAGGGATACAGCTGGAAAACTCTCAGGTCCAAGAGCAATCTCAGCATGCTTTCCCACCCCCCCACCCCAGCACCAATGAGACAGGCTTCAAGGCTTCTGAATGAACTGTCTGTGCCTCCACAACAACTTTCCTGAGCTCTCCCACCTCCACCCCATCCATCTCTCTGGGCAGGGCCATCCCTGCCCTGCTCAAGCCCTGGCTGCCCCCACCACCTCTGTCCTCTCCCCTGCCCGCTCCCCTGCAGGCAGAGCCAAATCCAAAGCCCCCCACCTGCTCTAACCAGAGGCTGGGGAGCTAAAAGTGGTGAAAATCCCGGAAAGTTTTGGCAGAGGAATCTATATGAAAAGAGTCCTCAGAGCTCCAAAGCAAACTGCCAGCCTGAGCCCGATCCGAGGGGGTGACTTCCTGGGAAGGGCAAACAGTGACAGGAGCGACCCTGCAGCCCCTCGGCCAGGCAGAGCGGATCCAGGCCCCCCCTTGGCTGACCCCACCTGCACAACTTCAGAATAAGATCCGGCCGCATCTTTTTCACAAGAGTGCAGAGCACAGAAACAGCAGCTCCTCTTTTGCAAAGCTTCCTCAAATATTAATCTCCTGGACCCGTTTGATTCCCAGCCTCCCTAGAACACATCCCATGATCCCCCCCAAACTCTTGGAATGCAAGAAAAATCCAAAGTGTTTTTCTGGGAATTCTGGGGGTGGATGATTTCCTGGAGGAGTTGGGACGATGCCTGGTTGCAGCTTCAGTGACTCAGGGAATCCTGGAAAAAGCAGAGAATACGACCAATGCTGGAAGCTGATCTGATTCCCCTTTTCCGGGCTTCGGGGTGCTGTCCACACTGCCTGGAGAAACCCCGGACATGTCAGGACACCCTGAACAAAATCCGAGATCCCCCCAGAGGAGGATGAAGGTCCAGCACCACTCAGAATTAAAGTCTCAGAGCCAGGTGTTCTGTTCTGATGTTTGAGAAAGTCTCTGTTGCAATCATTCTGATCAAAGCTCTCCATTAAAGCTCTGGAGACAGGCGGCATAATTTTGACCAAAGACTCTTCCTTTTTGAGAGAGACTAGATTGTGAATTTTCCACTTTATCTGGTCCCAGAAATCAAAGGTAAAATCAGACTTCAAGTCTGTATTTTGAGTATTACTTTTTCCCAGATTAGTAAGTCTTTTAGTTCACGTTTTCAGATGTCTGAACATCCTTTACCCTGTAAAATTGCCTCAGTCTGGTAAAAGACGCCCCATTCTGGTTTAGAGAGATGGTTTCCCATCTCGTTGCCCCCGGAGTTGCTACTTATTACTGACAGGGGTATCAGCTACAGACGGCGAAGGGGACGATCCATTCCTCCTTTGAACAGCCTGGGCCTCTGGCAATGGCACTGTCCATGGTCTTCTTTTTTATTTTATATTCCTCTAGCCTAGAAATCCTCCTCACTGAGGAGCAGCTTTCCTAAAACCCTCTGATTTTAAGGATTCCCACAATATACTACATAATAGTTATTTGGATATATGTACTGTAAAAAATAGAATATATAAAATGTATTGCTGCTCTTTTTCTCAGCCAGCAGGCCTTTGCAGCGAGTTCTGAGCCAACGTGGGGCTCTGCTGCCAGCCCAAATCTGCGCTTCCCTTGCCCAGCCTGAGTGCAGGTGGGGCACGTGCTGGGCATGGCTGGAGATTTGCATGGCCAAACTCCTCCAGCATTTACATCTGCCCATGGCTTTGGGTAGCACAAATTACAACACATCCATCTCACTTGACAAATGGCATTTCTTATAAATTGCTACACCAGCACTGACAGCATATAACAATAGAGATTTCTAATACATTTTTAAAAAGTAATTTATTTGATTGTTACACCACACTGTTTAAAAACATAGGAAAAACAACTTCTGTTAACAAAAACTAATTTATTGCAAACCTCTACAAACACTCACTATACACAGAGATCAAGGGAAAATTAACAACTTAATTTATTGCATATTATGGTAAACATACAGCCCATATAGAAATACGAAAATATCAGTATTTGCCTGTAATACCAAGTACTCTACAAATAAAATTCCACCTCTGTACAACTCCAGACACATTTAAATAGAACTGAATACATAAATAACCACTACAATATACAGATGTGAATACAGAATAAATGTTACCTGTTACATTGAAGAAAGAGATACAGAAAACAAACCTATCTATAAATAGACAAACAGCAGTACCAATCTAAATATCTGTACAACTGCATCAATACAAATATAAGCAATATATCTGGATATATATGTAAACATAATATATATAGAAATACATCAATGCGCATCTAAAAATACATACATACCAAAACAAATGCCAATATAGATATTTAAAAAGACCAAAACTACATCAATACATCAATAGAAATAGATACCTACACAACTAAACACAGATTAGATTTCCGTACATGTACAATACACGTAATGAACTGGATACATATACACACAAATATGCAACTGCAAACCTGTATATATGCAAGTATCTATATATAAATATATACATGGTACATTCACAAATCTGATACCGTATGTACAGAAATAGGCCTGTACAAATACCAGGCTACATACGTATAAGTCCATATAATTATCCCTGTTCACATGCAAGTCCGTGTATCTTTAAACAGAGCTCCAAGCAGAGGGATCCCAGCTGCCCCATCTTCAAAGCCTCTCCCTCGGGCTCCTCCTCCCGTGCAGAGCAGCTCTCCTGGACAGCGACAGTAGATGGGGCATCCGGCAAGCAAAGGGAACACTGAGTGAGTATGGGGACGTTTCCCTTGGCAGCAGCTGCACTTCCATCAGGGAAGAGGAAATGTCAGAGCCTCCCCAGGAGTGTCAGAAGGAAAAGCAGCCGAGCGGGCCGGGCTGTGGTGAGCTGTTCACTTCTTTCAGGCATCCCAGTTGCTCTGAGGGAACTCCCTCATGTCACGTTACTGAACCACCTCTGCATTTACCAAGACTGTGGCCCCCAAACCAATCAGTATTTATGTCTCCAGCTGCTTGCACCAATGACAGGGAACGTCCTCTAACAGAGCTGGGGCACAAAGTTACCTTCCACAGGTCCTCTGACAGGGCCTTGTGCTTCCTGGGCTGTCTTTCTCCTTACCTTCCACTTGGAAATCAAAGCCAGATCTCTCCTTCTACCAGCCTCTACTCAAACGTAAAGTAAATAGAGCAGGGTGAGAACGTCAGTGTTCAGTTCCTGAAGTGCCTTATTAAGGTGTTCTTCAAGTACTGGAGGTAAAATCTGGGTAGACATTCCTAATTTCCAGACACTCACTGTCAATTTCATTGACCCTGAAAAAAGCAGAGATGTGCCCATAATACCTGATCAATCCATTTGGGGAAGTTTTAGGTTCAGATTCTCTGAGGCTTTAGATTTTCAGGTCTCTAGACAATACTTCCAGGAATCTAAATAGATTTCAGAAATTAAACTTTTCTCCTTTTTTCCTCAGTCTTTGCACTCCTGTGCACCAGAAACATTCAGTGAATGGGTTCCACTCTAATCCATTTCCAAGATGAATCTCCCAGCTGTGTTCACACTGGTGGTTCGTGTGTCTCTTCTGCACAGTGCAATTTTAAAATCTTTGTTCCTTTCTATCTCTGCCCTTCTTTTTCTGTTTTACCTTGCAAATGCATGCAGATGTATCAGAAATGATACATTTCATTTCTAATGCATCACTTCCTGTCTAGTAATTTCATTTTATCCTGTTCCGATGCTATGCTAGCCTTACAGGTTTTATTCTAAGTGGACTCCTGCTTTCTTGAATGTGGAAGTTCTATAATGCAATGCTCTCATTCACCCGCTTTCATGAAACCCTTCATTAACAATAGCACAAGTAACTCTGTGGTTCCCTTCTGCTTTGTAAAAGATTTGGGAAACTCAAGTCCTGCTCAGCTACAAAAAGACATACATGGTGCTTGGTAATTCCCCAAAGAGCTTAAATTAATGGTTAAACAACTGCAGCTTATTCACTTGACAGAAATTGGGAGAAAAGACATTGCAAATATTGAGGAATGCAGTGCAAGGTTGATGGACATCCCTCAGTTTTCCAGACAGACTGATGTCACTGACAAAATTCCTTCTTTTCCAAAGGTTTTCATTTGCTTTGGCTGTACTTTGTACGGCTGCAGATCACATTTCCCTCGATTTAAGGAAGTATCTTGGAAGGTATTCTTGGTGATATATCTTGATAATTCTGCCCTTGGAGGAATTCCTCAGTTCTGCAGTCCTTATTACACGCTCTGTTCTAAACGACTTTTATGCTATTTTCCCTCTCTCTGTGTTTTCACACATGTTCAACAAGTTTTGCTTTGTAAGGATATTAATCACAATACCCCAAAAGATTAAAAAATGCTTAGTTATTTTTCCCCCAAGTATTTACAAAAGAAAAAAAAAATCTATATACCTGCTGGATGTAAAATGCAAATAGAAATAAACTTGAGAGTTCCCCCAAAAAACTTTAGAAAAAATCCAGGTATTCTATAAAACCCAGAATGTTCACTTACAGAATACAAAAATGGGCACGTTCTAGAAGAGAAAATTTGTACAACGGTTCTGCACAGAATTCTATGCTTTCAAGCTTTTTGCCCTTCAGGGGCAGTGCCATTCTCTGAACTGGAATGCTCTGAGCACGTTCTGCTCACCACGGCAGCTTTCTGCTCTCCCCTGGTACAGATCATCCTCCCAGCAAAGGGGGAGTGCAGCCACCACAACTCGCAGCACCTTCCCACACAGCAGGAACCTGAAGGACAGAGATGGCTTTCACCAGCTCCTGCGGGTTCTAACAGTGCCACCTCTCGGCTGCTGAAACCCTGAATTTCTCTGTTGCAGTGCGTTAGTTTCCGAGTCAAATGTTCTGTTAGCACGCGGTATGTTCAAGTGTTCCCCAACCTACTGCAGTTGGTTTCTCCCCCGTGTTATGCCCTCCTACCCAAATGTCCCTCAAGCAATTCCCTCCCTCCTCACCGGATTCTTCCCTGTCTGTCAAGACAACACAGTCCCTTGAACCCATCCATCAGCCCAAAGCCTACCCTTTGTTCCAGAAAGTTCTCTGTCCCTCACCCCAAGATCCAATCCCTATCCCAACCCTCGCTCCTCCCCTTGTTCTGATTTGTTGTAGCCCTCAAAACCACACCCCGAGAGTCGCTTATTGGTTACTATATGGTGTCCACCCCCTGTTTTGAAAGATTTTAAAAGCCTGAGCAGAAGAGCACTGGGGGTTCGTTTAATCTCTGTTCTCCTTTGGGGAACTTCTCCTGCCAAGCTTTCTCCTGCTTCTCTTGATAAATTAGCTGCACTTTACACTGGAGAAGAGCTGTCTCTGCCTCCTTCACTCGGTCCTCCAGGGGTCTCTACTGCTGGGCAGCTGGCCTAGAGGTTCTGGCTCGGGCAAAACCCCAACCTAACCTGTTCCTCATTCTTGCCACTGTCCCTGGAACATCACAGAGCCAGCCAGGGCTTAGGAGGGCAATGACAGTGACACACAGCCTAGCATGTCACAGCCCCCAGAGCCGCACCTGCCAGGCCCCAAGCCCCAGCCCTGGTCCCCACTGCCGGCCTCAGCGGCTCCTGGGCATCCTCAGCCTGGGTGCAAAGGCAGCCACAGGAGCCTCCCAGGGGGCTCTGGATCCAGGCTGCAGACACCCTAAAGCCGGCACTGAAAGGGACATGGATGGGGACTGCAGCTGGATCTTCAGTGCTCACCAGCCCTGACTGCCCTCTGAATGAAACCAAACCTCACCTGCAGCACTTTGAGCACATTTACCCTTCTGGCCCGTTCTGGAACGTGGTGTTCTCACATCATACACCAGCCCTTTGCAGGGTGTGACCAGCTCCCAGCTGCTCTGCTACCCCGGCCTTATTTTCTGTTTTGCTACAATGAAGTTAACGGGTACACTCAGGAGAATCCCAGCACAACATTTGGTTTTCAGGAGCCCTTGCAAAAAATCTCCATTGCTCACTAGTTTTTGCACAAAAAAGGAGATTCTGACAAATTATAAGGTACTGGCAGGGCTTTGGCATAAGTATTCCTGAGCCACATGATTCCACCCATTGTTGTTGCCAGCTGCTTTGCTGATATTTTAGAGCCAGTTCTGAGCAGGAGCTGCTGCTGACAGGGTAGGAAAATTTGCGGAAATAAAGGTACAGGAGACGAGCAAAAAAAAAAAACAAACAAACAAACCCCTAAAAAACAAACAAATAAAACCAACAAAAAAACCCCCAAGGGGTGTAACGCTTAGAAATACAGAGTCCAGCAGAAGTCCATGGAGATGGTTCAATAGAAAATGCCACCAGCAGTGAGCAGAGCCCGAGGCTGCTCACTGCCACCACAGGGGCTCCTCAGTCCCCTGCTGCTTTGTGTCTGATCCCTGCTGGGCTCCCTCTGCCCCTTGAGCAGACACAGCCCTGCCTGCAAAGGGCTCCATGCTCTGGTGTTCCCAGCTCGCTCCAGGCTGCATTCTTAGCAGCACTGAAAGAAGAGGTGAAACAAAGAGCCATTTTCTGTCTTGCCTGCAAATTCTTCTCCTTCAGTGCCACTGCCAGAGATCATCCCTCTGTCAGCTTAGCGTTTTGCCTGCTGCGTCCTCGTCCCTGTTCCTTGCATCAGTTGTTGCACATCAGCACTCGCTGTCCCACATCATGAACGGAGAGATGTGTCAGAAGAGCAAGGATTGCATTTTCTTGGCTTTTCTAACAGACACAAGAAGCATGGGTCGAATAACTTTGTTGGTGGTTCCTGGTTTCCGTTTAGATACCTCTTTCCTGCTTTAATGCAAAAGGCGCTTTTCCCACATGGATGGAATTACCTGTAATGGGCAGTTGCTTCAGGCTGTCAGGCACCATGGGAGTTTTTTCTTGTCTCTGATGAGGATTTGGTGAATTTTCCATTGGTCACTTGGTGGTGTCACCATGGGCTGGGCTCAGCGGCCGACTCTGCTGTCCCCAGGGGATGCATTGGGACGCCAAGCCCCTCAGGGCTGGAATTCGGGGTTGGGCGGGCTCGGAGCGCCCCGAGCCTGGGCCCGTGAGGAGCTGCTGCTGGCGCTGGCTGTGCTCAGCCCTCTGTGCCGAGCAGCCGCGGCCATGGAGACACGGGCGGGAGCTGTGGCCGAGGCCGGTAGGCGGCCCGGGCCAGCTCGCAGCTGCGAGGACGCCGGCAGCCTGTGCCCTGAGGCCGGGGCCGTGGCGGGCGCTTTGCGGGCAGGGCTTTTCCGAGCCGGCCGCCCTGTGCTGCCTCCCGTGTGGGCCCGGGGGCGGCAGAGGCAGGCGGGAGCGCGGCGGGGCCGGCAGCGGCGGGCAGAGGCCGCAGAGAGCAGCAGCCCGGCCGGGCCCGCTGCGGAGCGGCTCGGAGCTGCCGGGCAGCCCTCGGCCGTGTCTGTGCGCACAGGGCAGGAGCAGAGGCAGGAGCCGCGGGAGGAGCCGGCCATAGCGGCAGCTCGCCGCGCCCGGGGCCGCAGGCGCAGCTCTCTCCTGCCGGCCACAGCAGCAGCCGCTCACCTCCGAGGCTCCGGCGCTTCCCGAAGACGAGGGGCCCGGCCCCCAGCACGGCCTGGAGCCCCGCAGCGAGAGGAGCCGCCGGCGGCGCAAAGGGCAGCGCCGAGGGCGCAGGTTGAGGAGGAGGGCATGAGGCTGGCTCTGGGCCGTTCTGGGGCAGCTCTGCCCTCTGGCCTTCGCCTTGAGCCTTTTGCTCCTTTTCCAGGAGCCCTGGTCCCCGTCCTCGGCCAAGGGCCCCATCAGCCCTTTCCAGGGCTGCAGGTAAAGCTCGCTCAGTGACAGAATCACAGAATCAGTGGCTTGGAAGACAGATGCTTTTAAGATGATCGAGTTCAACCCATACCCTAACACCTCAACTAAAGCACAGCACCCAGTGCCACATCCAGTCTTTTTTCAAAGGCTTGCAGAAATGGTGAGTCCACCCAGCTCCATGGAGGGGTCACACCACAATACTCTGTACCTGTAAGTGCCCGTTGTGGGAGATGCTGTCTTTAGTGCAAGGCAGAAGTGCAAGTTTATGAGTTGCCAGCACTTGCTGTGTCTGGCTGAGGATGCTTAGTGCTGGAGTCCTGCAGGACGGAGCCTTTTCCTGCAGGCAGTGACAGCTAGAACTTGGCCTCTGACCTGTCAAGTTGGGTTCCTGCCTCTCCTGCTGCCAAAGAGATTGCATTTAAGGATCCAAATCCAAGTGGCAGGAACCCAAATGCTCTTGAGTCACAGCTGCAGGCCTGAATCCACACAGGATGTCTGGGCTGTCCCACTCCTCCTTTGGTTTTTCCTGCAAATGCCGCTGCCTTTTCTGCCTCAACTAGTAATACCACAGCTGTGCCAAAACCAGCCAGTGGATGGTATTCCAAAGGCAGTGTGCTTTGGGGAGGATGAATGAAGAAGAACCTTCCCCACTTTTGAACCATAGGAAAGAAGCCATAAGCATGTCTTAGCACCAGTAGAAAACAACTGCTAATTCAGGAGGAAATGATGAGTTTTCTGAGGGAGTCAGAAGGGGATCTTTCAAATCATGTTCCAAATGAGTTGATGTTTCAGAAGCTTTATTTAATTACTTTATTTAATTAATCCTGCTCTATAATTCTATTCTAAAAAACCCTTCAAAAATCGTACTCTAGAATCCTGTTCTACAATTCTACTGAAAATTGGCTATGGAGATAACATCTTGACATGATTTGTTCTTGTCTCCTACTTCTTCTGGACTGAGTTAATGAGTGGTGCCAGGATGGATGCTGGCTTGGCTGTTACAAATGGATGCTGTCCACAGGAAAAAAAAAAAAGAAAACAAAACAAGAACAAGAATCACGACTTCCCAAGCTCAGTGCTTCACAGTCTCGATGAGCTTTCCTCTGGTTCCTAGAAAGACCCAGAAGGTAGAACAGAGGGACCATCTGTTCCCCAGTTGTCATGTGCAGAACCTGGCCATCCCAGGCAAATGTGGCCCAGAGTCCAAGTCATCTGTTGATTGTGATGTCTTCATGTTGCTGGGATTTTTGCCCTGCCAGTGCTCTAGAAATGGTGCTTTCTGTGCCTGGGGTTTCTTCCTTTCAGGAAACTCCAATGACTCACATAGGTCCCTGCTTTGCAAGAGAGGCACTATGCTGATTCCCACAGGGAGACAGAGCAGTGTCTGCCTTTCCATGCCCCGTCCCTTGTGTGCTGGATGGCACCTTCCTTCCCAGCAGGGCCAGCCCAGTGGCACTGGGCCCTGCAGTTCCCTCTCTGCCACACAACCTGGCAGTAACCCTGGTGCACTTCCCATCACATTTTACCTGCAGGAGCTCCCTGGCAGACCAGCGCTGCTCCTCGTCTGTCTGCAGGCAGCAGCTCAGGAAGTCACGCAGGCAAGGCGAGAATCGGTTGGGCTGCCACAGCCGTGGGGTCCCTACTGTGGCTATCAGTTGTGTAGCCTGGAGAAAAAGGAGACACCAGGCTCCACTTGCTGCTTTCACATCTCTGAGTGCTCTCCCACCTCCCTTTGTTTAACCTCTGTTCTTCAGTGGCAGTTTCTGCCCTGGCAGAGACCCAGAGATCATTTCCCTTTACTAAGCAGAAACCCAAACCCTGATGCAGCCACAGCTTTTCCACCATCCCGCAGATCTTTCTCTGGAAGGTGATTTCATTGACTGACCTAGTTAGTGGGAGCTACATCAGGAAAAGCACATTTGCTTCTCTGAGGATTCACACCAGCTTGAGAGGCTTTTTGAAAGAGGGACTTTGCTATACTAACTGATTTCCAGGGTTAGTACGTGAAAGGCATGTCTGCAGTGCTTGTTGGTCCTTTCAGTGCACATGCCCTAGCCCAAAACTCAACAAGCTTTTTGTGCTGTTCTTGAAAACAATGGGATCTGGAAGGAAAGAAAGGAAATCCATCAGTTAATCCCCAGGTAAGAAAATCAACATTTTCAATTTCAGCGTCAACACAGACAGATTAAGATGCCTGCACAAATGTACAGGGATGAAAATTCCTGCTTGGGCACACAGGAACCACCTGCAGCTCTGTCTCTCAGCAGTCTGAAAATTGCAGCTTCCCGTTTTGCAGCCAAAGAAAAATTGTCATGGTCAGAAGAAGGAGAGGTGCCATCCCTATGGTCACCCTCTGCTCATTGGCCTACTCAAGTCAATGCATTAATGGTAGGCCCATGCCAGAAAGAGCCAGGAAACAAATGGGAGGTTTTGTCAGGCTGTCCGCAGAGAATGTGCCTTTGGCTAGGAGAGAAACGCGGTGACCGAGTGTTTCAGCAGCACTGCACAAGAAGCAGAAGAGACTCAGTGGCCTTTACACTCTCATGCCCAGGGTTCAGGCATGTTTCCCAGTGAGAAGAAACTGCTCAGGGAGTTAGGCTCATCTCTAAAGACCACAGTTTTAGAAACTTTGTTGGGTTTGAGTCTCCTTCCTTCATTTCTGGAAAGATAACCGCAGTTCTCAGATTCTTGTTTCCTGCTATTAAGGCCATCTCCACAGCCAAAGGACTGGAACCACTTAAAAGCCAAAGGAAAATAGTGCCTGAGAATAGAGTTTGTTTGGAGTTTGTTTGCATGTGATAAGGCTTGAGTTCCCCCACTGCTGCAACCAAAAGTACAGCAGATGCTGATGTGTTGCAGGCACATTTTTAGGAGGGGTCCTTGGTGGAAGTGGTTCAGGCAGATGGCAATGGGCTTTTGTCCAATGGCACACAGGACAAGGGACAGGTGAGAAAGACAGTGGGATCAGTGAGTATTTGCTCCTTACCGTGATGGGACTTTGGTTCCAGTAGGGAGGTTCTTGTTCTCTCATTTCAATCCCCACGATTCCGAAAGACCATATGTCCACTTTGGGACCATATGGTTGACCTGTGATGACTTCAGGCGCCAGCCACCAAGGAGTCCCGACTACCAAGCACCGTCTGCTCTGCTCAGGGCTGAGCTGAGTAGAGAGGCCAAAACCAGCTGAAGAGAAAGCAAAACACTGTTTCTATTTGAATTCTGTGCAATTATGAAAGCAAGCCAAAGAATTCCCCAGTAGAAGTGTTTGAAAATGTGCTGTTGAATCTCCTGGCATTGGTGACTTAAAAAATCCCCCCATTTTTTACACTCTCTCCGCGGTGGCTTTTTTTGTTTGGAAGCTTTAGACTGTAACTCCCTCCCTCTGGAAGGGACACACACAGAGCAAGGCCACTCCTGACTGCTTGTTCCTTGTCCTACCTCTGTGCACGTTGCAACTGTGCCCTCAGCTCACAGCGGGTGTCCCTGCACTACCATCAGCATCATTTCTGGGGAGCTGGCTGTCCCTCCAAGCAGCCCCACACCCACATCCCTGGAATGCTGCTCCTGACCAAGATTATACTGACCCAGCTTGACAGAACTGTTGGTTCTGAGAAGGATGTTGTCACTCTTCACATCTCGATGGATCACATTGTTTGAGTGAAGAAAATGCAGTCCTTGCAGGCACTGAGAGATAAAAAAGAAAGAGGAAGGCACAAAGGAGTGATGTGATTTCATCCCACAAGAAAGGCAACAAAGAATCTAAAAGATTCCCTCTCCAGGGGAATGGGCAGTAATGGCAGAACACAGTGCCACTGAGAGGAAGAGCTTGCTGCTCCAACACTTGCAGAGCAGGACCTTTCTGAGGAAAGCCATGTCAGCTTCTGAAAGAGCACAGCACCTGCTGTTGGAGACTGTCCCCTGCAAACCAGCCAGGATGACTGCTGCTGCCGTGTGGAGAGCTTTAATGTGGAGAGCTTTATTAATAGTTGGTTAGCTGAGAAAGGCCATGCTGACATATTGCCACTGGTCAAGCTGAGAAATCAGCAGTCAGCAAGCTGAAAGGAGATGTCAGCAGCTTGCAATCAGTGGCCTTGCTGCAACATGGAGAAAGGGAGTAGAGATTAGTCCTGAATATCTCCTAAGAATATGTAGAAAGTATCAAAAGTAGGACCATAGGAATGTAAAAGTAGGTGTAACTGCTGATATGTAACTAACCAATCCTGAGCTCAACTTTTGCAATATGCATGAAGTTAATTACGAACTGTATTTAACCCGCTGTGCTGATCAATAAAATCGGGCCTGTGATGATCAACCTGATGTCCTGGTCTCCTTCCGTCGACACTGCCGTGCATGTGCTCAGAAGGAAAGAGCATTTTGGCTGCACTCCTTTCCTTTTAAGCTGAGGCCTGAGAGAAACGAGTCTCTCTCTTTTTTCTCTGCTGATCGTTTCAAATCCTGCCACCGGCACCTTTGCTTTCACAGGCAAAGAATGCACTGAAGACAGACTCCAGGCAAACATTTAGAGAGGCAAGGTGGAGAACAGCAAATACAAATACATGAGCCAGAGCGAGAATCCAACAGCAGGAGAGAAGAGCACTGGCACTGAGTACAGGGAGTGCAGGGGCACTGGCAGGCCTTCCACTTGAGATGCTTTTACTTGCCCATAGCATACCAGCAACACAGAACCAAAGCTTGGCACAGGAAATCACTGCAGGTCTGAGCCCCTGTTTCCCAGACAATCCTGCCCAAGGCCTTGGAAACACAGATGGGATTGCTGACCTCCCGGCTGATGGCTGCTGTCTCATCTTCATACACGGAGGTCCTGCTGAGGACATCGTTCAGGGCGCCTCCGTCCATGTACTCCAGCACCAGCCAGAGTTCCTCCCCCCAAAAGTAGCTGAAAGAAGGAAACAAGGGTGTCGAGATGAACATGCATGGCTACGTTGCAGTGCAGATGGCTGGCACAGAGGCTGATTTAGTACAGTCCTTTGAAGAGTTCCCTTGACAGGAAACAAAGCACGTGGAGATGCATTTCCAGGAGAGGAGGACATCTTCCCCACCAATCAGCAGTTCGCCAAAAGAATTCCTTTCCATTTGTAAACCAGAGAAACTCAAGCTATAACCAATCCCAAAAGGGGCTTTCAGCAGCAGGACCCTGACCTGTTTATGAGCAGGCTGAGCTCCAAGATGCCCCTCTCCCAGCTAAGGAATGCTCCAGCCTCTGCAGTCCTTCCAGCCCTCAGGGGCAGGGCAGTGACCACAACAAGGCTGGCAAAGCCCAAGCATGAGCACTGACAGGCACTGATGGGAAGAAGCCACAGCCAGCCTGAGCCCCGTACAAGCTTTTGCCCCCATTCAGGACACAACAGGATGGGCTTTGAGATCAGCCCCACTGAGGTGTGGATCAGTGCCCTTTTTGTCGCAACAGATGATGGTAGACACAGAATCCCCTGGGCTCTCTTCTCAGCCCCACCAGGTCTTATCTGAGAGCACAGCACTGGCAGCTGTTAAGGGCAAGAAGCAGATTCATTGGGTTGTGCTGCAGAATCACAAAGGACTTGATGTGTTTTCCTAGAGACTGGTCTGAGCAAGGCTTGGCCCAATGGCTAGGATTCTAACAGTCATGGGAAAGAGTGGGAATCTGGTATGGAAAAGCGCCATGGATCTGAGGAATATACCATGGCTGGGCTTGAGGCTCTCTCCTGAGAAACGCCTGCAGTACAGTTTTATCTGATCACGCCAGTTGGATGTGTCTCTTGGACACATCTTGATATGCACAAAACTAGAAGATTAAATAAAAGTTGTTATAAAGATGCTGCTTTTTCTTTGGGGGCACGTGGAAAACACCTCATGGTCTCTATTTGTCCTGTAACCTGATGTACTTTCAAAGGAGTTCTTATTGGCAAAAAGATAGCATTCTCTTATTGACAAAATATAGCATTCTTATGAAAATAAACTGCAGATGTAGTAGTGGTAACAGTAACAATCATAAAAATGAAACAAGCAAGACATGTGAGGCAGTAGGGCTCCTTCAGGTTGGAGAAAAACAAACTGCACCAAAAATACCCCACAAAACAAGAAAAAAAAAAAACAAAAAGAAAACCAAGCACAACCCCCCCCCCCCAAAAAAAAAAAACAACAAAAAAACAAAAAAAACCCCAACCAAAACAAAAACAACAAAAAAAAACCAACCAGAAAGACAAAAAAGTCCAAAGCCAGTCCATTTCTGTGAAGTTATTTTTCTCTGATGACTGTTTGGAAGTCAGGAGTCTAAGGAGAATTTCGGAAGATAAAAATTCTGTTCAGTTGGGCCACGAACACACAGGACTCGCCTAGATCATTTGCAAGGTCACATCCTTCTGCTGATGCAAGAACAATCCCTGCTTCAGCCATCAGCAGCGAGGGAAGCTCAGGCAAACCCAAGCCAGTCCAAGGTGTCCTCAGAGGCAGCAGGAACACCCAGAGCTCTCTCGCTGCCTCGGAGCGCAGCGCTTCCTCTGGGGACTCATAAATGGCCCTGTGGCACCAAACTCAGGAGGAGCACTTGGTACAGCTCTGCTGACACCTGCACACAACACACTGTCCCTCAGCCAAGAAACAGCCCAGACGTACCCAGCATCTCCAGGTGCTTCTCCTCAGTCTGCTGTTCCAGGGAGATGAAGGAACTGCCCGAGCTCGAGTTCCCAGGTGTCAAAGAAGAGCTTCCTTGAGGTGATGCTGCTGCGGCAGCAGGTTCAGAGCCCATGATGTGCTGGACCTGGAGCACTTCTGGTGGGCACTGTTCCTGTGCCTCACTCCTAACTTGGGGTCCTTCATTGCCAGACATTCTCTTGAAGTCTGTGCAGGCTGCCCGGTGAGAAGTCAGCACTTCCAGCTCGAGTGAAACAGAAGAAAGCAGTCAGACACTACAGCTTGTCCCTGTCAGCCAGGAGTCACTGACAGTGAGGAAATGGAAAGAACAGATTGACAGAGGATACAGACAGCTTGTTTCAGTCTTCCATCTGGATCACCACGTTCCACTGTGGAAACACCTCCAGAAACAAGAGGAGCAGGAACAGGCCAGCAGGAATCTATTTAGATGACAGCTGGCCAAAGGCCAAAGGCCAAGTTTCACTGTCCAGGGCAGCAGTTGAGATTCAGCACACCAGGAAATGTCCTTCAGAGTGACCGTGATACACACTAGAGCAGGATGGCACTCAGAGGCATGGCCCCACTCCCTGCTGCTCTGCACTGAAAGGCAAGGAGGGCAGAAACCACCAGTTTGGTGACTGCAGTGACTGCATCCCTCTTTCATTCACTTGGTTTTCTAGAGCCTGAGGGAGGCAGATAGCTTTCTCTCTGATGATTTTCATGTCTTCCTCAAGCCTCTTCTCCAATGCTTTGATCCTGGCATCAGTTTTCTGCAGCTCTGCCTGCAGGTATTCCTTGATGTTCTGTTACCAAGGAGGAAGAGGAAGCCTTGGGAATGGAGTGGCTGCCATTCTTTCACTCACCTGGTTGTGTTGATCACCCCTGTGCTGATGGAGATTCTCCTCTTGAATTCTTCCATGTCTTCCTTGTTCCTCCCCTTCACTGCCATGATGGCACTCTGAACTTGGAGCAGCTCTGCTTGTGGCTCTGCCTTGATGTTCTGTGCACACAAATGCAGAGCAAGTGACTGGGAGCTACCACCAGGCTCAGCTTTTTTCCTTTCTTGCAGCCGCAAAATCACATTGATTCAGCTCCTTCTTTCTGCTTCCCTCCCCACCTCTGCCTCCATTTCAAACCTCCTGTCCCAGGGCTGATCTGTGCAGATTCCAAGGCTCTGTGCTTCCAGTGCCTGTGGGATTCCTGGCCTCCTCGGTCCCAAGAGGTCTGGTTTATGCCCTTCTTCCTGCCCTTCCCTCTGTGCCCTGGCCAGTCAGGCTTACCTGGCCTTTCTCCTTTCTCCACCTGCTGCCCGAGCTGCTCTTCCTGCTCTCGGGCTGGGAACAGCTCTCCCTGAGTCTGGCATGGCATCTCAGTTGAAGCAGTCTGTTCCTGCTCTCTCTCTAGAAGCACCTGCACAGAAAGCAAGACAAGATGGGTTTCAGCTTCCCATATGACCTTTGTGGGCCGAGACTCAAAGACTGCTGGGCTCGCACATTCCCAAAGCACTGTGCTGCCGCTCTGCTGGGTCATTCTCTGTTTGAGGGGAGGCACAGATTCCCAAGTGACCCTGGCCCTACAATCAGGGGCCATCTGGGACTGAAGCTGCAAGAGCCTCTCAGGCAGCTGCCAAGGAAGGTGTGGCATTTCTCAAGGGTCTGGTGAGGGCCTCCCTGTGCTTCTGCAATGTCCTGTTTGTCTTTCAGTAGTGACTGACACCCTGCCCTGTCCCGCAGCTCCATCCTGGCTCTGCAGGTGCTTTCTGGGTGAGCTCAGGCCTTGTCAGAGATGCTTCTGGAGTTCTCTTCAGGCCTGCACCAGCATTCCTGCCTTTCTGACATCCACACTCTTGTTAGAAATCCTGGTCATTCAGGAGATGAGGATGCGTGCAAAGATCTCTGATGGAGGTCACAGAGCCTCTATGGCCATCTCAGCATACGGAGGAGGACCCCGGTGTTTCTTCTCCCTCTTTTGTCAACTGAGAATTCTGATCAGCAGAAACAGAGACTCTTCTAAGGCCCCATTAATGAAGGCACTTACACAGCCCTGGGGATGCCAGTGAAGGAAACCATGTGTCATGTAATGCATGGCATGTATGACCAGAGTCACCAAACACCACCTAAACATGGAATTGTTCCACCTCTCCTAGAGAGGCAGAAATTTACAGAATTAACTGGAGACTTCAGGGCACAAGAAGCTGGAGGATGAAAACAACTCTGTGGGAAAAAACCACAGAGGGGGAAACATCTCTGCCTGCTCAGAATTGGTCAAGGGAACATGTCTCTAATCCTCTCCTGAGAGGGGTGCTGCTTTAGGTGAGCTTTGCACCTCCAACTGCCTTGGACCAGAGCCAGGAAGATTGAATTATGTAAATGTTACATAGATAGATGGATGGATGGATGGATGGATGGATTGATGGATGGATGGATGGATAGATAGATAGATAGATAGATAGATAGATAGATAGATAGATAGATAGACAGACAAGAAGAAAGACAGAGAGATTGATAGATAGATAGACAGACAAGAAGAAAGACAGAGAGATAGATGTCATTACTATGATCTGTCTTTATTGTCCTCTCTGTTGCTGCCCACATCAACACTTGGTGGCCATTGCCATGATCAGCAGCAATCCTGAGATTGCTTTCCTGTTGCTCAATAAACCACTCTCTTGGAGAATGTGGAGCGTGTAGGTCCTTATGGAATGCAATCAGATCCAGAGCACTGCACTGGGAACTGCACTCTTTGTGCATCTGTGCTCGGCCAAGTTCTTCTCTTGGACACGACCACACCGATGGTGCTGAAGTGCCTGGAATCCAAACTGCAGCCCAGCCCCTCCCAGCTCCTGTGATCTCTGAGGAGCAGCTGGAATGCAAAGCATTGATCTCCTGCTCAATTCCCAAACACAACACACACTGCTTGCCTGGGCTGCAGAAAGGCACGGGCACTGCTAATTTTAAGGTGATCTGTAAGGCCATACTGGCTGGCCTAGAACCACAACAGCTCCTTCTGCACCAAAGTCTCTGCACAGAATGATGTGTTCTCATGCAAAAATACTGCATTCCCCACAAGTGACACCTTGGAATAAAAACTTCAAGCAGAACCATTCCCAGTGCTGTGTAAGGGCAGGAAATAATTCCGAAAAGAACCTGCGTTGGGAAAAGAGAAAATGAATTGGGTCTTCTCCTCCAAGTAAAGCAAAAAATAACACCAAAAAAGGGAGGGGAAGTCCAGTCCAAAAGTAGATAAATATTTCAATGCATTGCAGAGATGCTGAAAACCCGTCAGGAGCCTCCCACTGTCCAGGCTAAAGCTCCCTCAGCACCTCCTCCCTGGCCTTGTGCTGCACCCCCTTGCCCGGCTCCCCTGTCCTTCTGTGCACACGCTGCAGCCCCTCCATGACTTTCTGCTCCCCAGGGCCCACGAGTGCACACAGCACTCCAGCTGCGGCCACAGCGCTGCCCAGCACAGGGCCACGCTCACTGCCCTGCTCCTGCTGCCCCACTGCTGCTGGCACAGCCACCATGCCCTTGGCCTTCTTGGCCACCTGGCCACAAGCTGCCTCTTCTTCAGCTGCTCAAGGCCGCCAGCACCCCTGGCTCCTGTTTTGCGGAGAAGAGAAGAAACCTCACAACTTTATGAAAGTTGTAAAGCTCGGTATGTTTATTTACAGCGCTGGACGCATAGGGAGAAAATTCTCCTCAAAAGGCATGCATACCTCCGAAGACTTTGAGTCTTCTTTTTATCCCCCTTCCAAATGCATATGCATACAGTTTCACAATAAGTTCATACATATTCATCCCACATGACATTTAGCACCAGTTCTTCTTTATCAAAGGAATTTCTAGGTCGGGGGCAAATTGACCTCGTGGTCTTTTCTGTTTTTCTTTCTCTGTCTCCTTGTTGTCTCGGCATGCGAGTTTTTCCTTCAGCTTTGGCCTCACAGACTTTTCACCATTGTTAGACACTTCACCTAATTCAGGATGGGTCCCTACTCTGTCTCATTCCCCCCTTTCCTAGGAAATAAGTAAATTCTTTTACTTAATGAAAACTTTCATGACAATAAGTGTCTTTTAATGCTTCACTATGTATGTTTGATAAAGAGGTTAGTACAGCCATTCGTTGTAGTGTTCTCCAGTTCCAAATTAACAATATAATAGATAATCCTAAGCTTATCCCAACTAATATTAGTTCAACTACAATAGGGTGGCACAACTTATTAAAGATTCCATTTGCAGTTGGTGACCACCCAAAGATCACATCTCACTAGTGATGGTCCATATTTTATTTTATTCTTTGTAGAACTCTGGTTATCTCCTTTGTATCATTTTGGACAGTAATTAAGGTTTTCTTTCCACTTCCTTGGATTTCTTTCAAGACTTCTAATAGGTTTTGGTGCTTAATTAATTGTTTTACCAATGTAAGGTTCATCCCAATCGGGATACGTGGTAGTCTGTGATACATTGTGTAATTGGCTGTAATCAGCTGGTGGGATGTTACTGGTACCAAATACGAAAAATTACACCCAATAATCTTAACAAAATTACAAATACAGATATTAGAATGGTTTCTATTAGATGGAATAACATCATTGCTATCAATTTGTACAGCAGCACAAGCAGTTCTCAAGCATACACCCCTTTCCAGTATATACGAGCACAGTTTTCTGGTCAGTGACTGGATGAATTTCAAAGTGGCAAATACTCTGTTCAGTGTCTAAACACATCTTGGGCACTAACTGTATTGCTTTTACAAATGAATCCCATTTGTTCTCTAGTAATGCAGGATTCTAAGTTTACTGTCTGCCACTTTTCATTCATCTTTTCATGCCCACACTCTATGTTCTGAAGGATAGAGTATTGTTTTTTCATGGTTTAATCTTAGGGCAATGATGGGATGGATAACATAAACAGTGGCATTACGTATGGTAAGCACAAAGGCAGTGGCCACATTAGAAACAGGATCATAGGTGAAATTCACCATAGTCCACCAGGATTGAAACTTCCTTTCAAAATCAATTGCATTGTCTCACTCAATTTTCCAAATTTCAGCTGGAAAATTACCTTCACCCCTTTCTTATATGATCAGAGCTGCTGTTGCTTGTATCCATAACTGTGCTTGTATACAACTGAAAGCTAAAGACACATTATCTTGAACTATACTAAGTGCTTCTACTATCAACTTGTGTTCTTGGACCTCGGCCTTTTCATACTTCTTTACTTTGGCAGTACCTTTGAAATCTGTCACTGGCTAGTTCTTAATGCTAATAGAGATTACTGTAAAGGCTGCTTCAATTTTGTTAGGCTACCTGCTGCAGCAGCCAGTTTATTCATCAGTATTTCTGAATCAATTCCATTTAAAACTCCTAATCTTGTCCCTAATATGCCAGTTAGATGTTTGTTATGGGGAACAGGAACTGCTTTCTGTCCATGACCATCCCTCCCTGCCAGAGGGATGTGCTGGGCTCATACTGCAAATTCAGACACATTTCACAAGTGTATCTGACAGAGGTTTAGGTCATACTTGAGGCAGATGTTTGTTCTGAAATGTAGAGACCTCAGGGAATCTAACTTCTCCCTCTCCCTCCAAAGCACCTGATTTCCCAGATATGTGGCAAGCAGGAATGTCTCTCCTGGTCTACAAAACCTCACCCACCTTGCCCCTAGCTAAGATCAAGCAGTGGACTGTGTTCAGGGCAGAAGATAACAGTATTTGTCAAACAGATGAGAATAAAACTGGCTGAAACATATGGGATTTGGCTAGAAAGATTTCAGGCCCAAGCCTCAAGTAAATAATGGAGGGGAAATCTTGAGAGAAGAGTCTAAATTCATCGCAGTGTCTCAGAAGAAACTGGGATCAGGTTTCTGCTACTTGAAACACTCAGCACAAAAGTGATGCTCAAAATCCTACAGTCTGCTGCTGAGCTCTGAGGGAGTCTCTCTCTCTACTTCTTTTAAGCAGAATCTAACTGCCTCAGACTGGGACAATCACTGATCCAAATCTCAGTAGGAAAAGGGATAGCTCTAAATAAAGAAAATCACCTTCTTTGTTTTGGTTAATTCATCACCTGCAGTTCAGCACCCTTTACCAGCCATTGCCTGGGGGTTCAGCCAACTAGCTTGGAAAATGACTTCAAGAAACTGATTTCTTGGTGCTCCTGGTTTTAGGCACCAGGAGAGCTGGCTCCTTCCTTTCTTGTTCTGCTCCTGAGATATGCCTGTTTTTGTGACCATGTTGTCCAGCCCTCAAAGGAAGTTTTTAGGAAGGAGGAGCAGGCTGGTTGGATTTTTGAGATGCTAATTTGCATTATCAACTCCACACGTTTGAGAGACCATTCTGGATTGAATAATAGCTGTTGTTCAGTCACATTCTTTACTAGGTCAGGTTCAAGTTTGGAGTTTGGGTAGAGTCTGAACTAGTATGGGGTGTATAAGGCCCCGCTGTGGTAAAAAGTGCAGTGTCTACTTTGAATTCAAATGAAAGTCTGACAGTAACTCGAGCTCAAAGGCAGGTCACTTCTACAGGCTGTATCAGGGTGAAATGACACCAACAGTCTGATTCACTTAAGTTATCACAGACTTCCTGGTGTTCATATACACCAGGGGAGGTTCAGACACTAATTACATCTGGTCTCTCATAAGCCATCTTATTGATGACCTAGCACTTTACTTGCACTTTACTTTGATTTCTTCTCCTCAGATTCTTTGAAGTGTTCACAGTTCTTGTTCCTGCTATTCTTGCTTTTCACATCCTTGATTCTTGTGGATTACTACAGTAGATATGTTTAAATCTTTTATCTCAGAAGGTTTTCCCATGGATGCAGTATACTGATTAAATGCCAGGGACTAAGGCCATTCAGCATTGCTTTGGGTAGAGGTAGTCTCTAGTTCTAAAACTTCAGTTATAATTCTATACAGAACAACTCTGTACACTAAAGTATGAGCTACTCCCTACCGCAATATACTCATTTTGCCTGAGTAAGTTTTAGTCTCAGTTCATTGTCTCCTGGTGTCACTCTTGAAGGGGCTTCTGGGCCTTCTTCACTCGAGAGTGATGGGTGTAGGCATTCTGCTCCTTGATTTTGATTGCAGTGAAGGTGGTGAGAAGTGCTTGCAGTGGTCTCTCCCACTGTGGCTCCAAAGTCTTCTCTGTAAGAGACTTAACATATCCATCATCCCCAGGCTATCTAACTCCCTGCTCCAAGTTCCAGCCACATGTTTCTCAATTACTCTGAGCTGTTTGCTTAATGCCACCATGTAGGTGGACATTCTGGACATTCCTCTTGTATTCTATATGGACTTCTATAAGGCATTCCAAAAGGATTCAGCATTCCTTTAGCTCAAGGTTTAGTTTGAATTTGCAATAGTGCTAGTGGAAGAGCTTGAGCTAGGGTAGATTAACTTCCTGCCCCAGTCTTATGATTTGCTGCTTAATCAAATGATTCATTCTCTCCACCTGGCCGCCTGATTGGGGGCGGTATGGGGTGTGAAGTTCCTAATCTATGCCCAGATGGCTACTAATCTGTTGTACTATTTTGGAAATGAAAGGTGATTCTTTATCTGAGGATATTGTGGCTGGAACTCTGAATGCGTGGTATTATCTCTTGTAAAAATGATCTGGTCACCTCTTGAGCTTTGACGGTTCTGGTGGGGAATGTTTCTGGCCACCCTGAAAATGTATTTATTAATACCAGTAAGTACTGATACCCCCCTTTCCTTAGGAGTTCTGAAAAGTTGATTTGCCACTGCTGTACAGGCCCATGGCCTCTCCCAGTCTGATCGAGTTTTGGCCCGGGGGTATTTTGAGGTTAGTCTGGAGGCAAGGATCACATTATCAGCTCACCTGAGTGATAGTGGCATATAAATTCTTGACAACGATACAACAATTCTTTCAATCAGATGTGTGTTCTAGAAAGGTTGTGGGAATTACTACTTCAAAGTCAACACTTCATTCCAATGCACTCTGTATCACTCGCAGCCTTGGTCATTTCGAGAAAGGAGCCACACTCTATAAAAGGCTTTTAAGTAGTTAGGCCCTAGTGTGTTTTCTAGTGCCCTTCCTTCACTAGTAACCACGAAAATGGGAAAGGATTACTAGCTCTCTTTCAATGGTAGCCCACCCCTTGCAGCTGTACGTCTCTGTTGATTAGTATTATATTGATATTATATAATGTAATAATAATATACATGATATTAGTTATGTCATGGCTTACCTTCGAGGAAAATCTGTACCTCACCCTTTGCTGCTTTCTTTGCCTCTCCATCGGCCAGCTCATTTCTTTCCTCCAATTTTAAGCTCACTCTCTGATGTGCCTCAATATGCTTTTTCAGGTAGCTGAACTGCTTCCAGCAGCTGGATTGTCTCTTCTTTCCCTGTGAGGTCAGCAGTCCCCTCTCCTTCCAGATGGCTCCATGCACAACTCTGAATGCCTTTTGCTGTTTCTAAGGCATGGGTCCATGCATTTATCTCAGCCTTCTGTGCAGAGGTACCTGTTGGTAAGGGTCCAGACTCTATTACCTCTCTGCAGGTAGTCACTGTGAACTTTGCAATGTCGCTTTCTTGTCAGTGAACCAGGTCTCTGCATCGTCCGGAGGAGTGTCCTTTAGGTCTGGGCGGCTGGAGTAGGTAGCTTCAATGGTCTCTAGGCAACTATGGTGTACTGTTTCTCCTTGATTCCACTGAGAAAAGAAGCTGGGTTGACAATATTAGTCCCCACTATCCCTACATTATCTTACTCTACCATGGTGGCCTGGTATTTCAGAAACCTCTCTGGTGAAAGCCAGTGGCCACCCTTTACTTCCAGTACTGCAGACACTGTGTGGGACGCTAGCACAGTCATTTTTGTCCCTGGGTAAACTTGCGTGCCTCTTGAATATTCAGCACAACTGCTGCTACAGCTCTGAGGCAACCTGGCCATCCTTTGGCTGCTGCATCTAGTTGCTTAGAGAGGTAAGCAAATACCCTCTGGTATGGACTTAAGTCTTGAGCTAATATTCCCAGGGCAATTCCTTGTGTGGAAAAATAGAAAGAATGCTTTACTTACATCTGGAAGTTTCAAAGCTGGAGCCGACATGAGGGCACTCTCTAGCTGGTGAAAGGCTCGTGTGGGGTCTCTTGTCCACTGGAGATCTCAGTTCCCAGTGGCAATAAGAGCGTAGAGGGGTCTGGCGAACAGTCCATAATTATAAACCCACAGCTGGCACTACTCTGCCATGCCTAAGAAGGTTCCGAGCTTTTTCGTTGTCTGGGGTTCAGGGTTTGGCATAGGGCTTCCCCTTCCCTGCCTTAAAGTCTGCTGCTCAGCACTCACTTCTTACCCCAGGTAGATTACTTTCTGTTTCACTACCTGTGCCTTTTTCTTTGAGACTCTGCATCCTTGGAGCCCTAGGAAATTCAAAAGGCTTACCATCCAGGCTTCTCTCGCTTCCCTCGTCTGAGTGGCTACTAGAAGATCATCCACGTATTGCAACAGCCTCCTTTCCTCTTGTGGAGCTTGCTGGGACTCTGGGTCTTTGCAAGCTGTTCTCCAATCGGAGTGGAGAATTTTGAAGCCTTCAGGCACATGGACTATGTGAGCTTGTTGTTTGAATGCAAAAATGTTCTGGCTGGCTTCATGGATAGGGAGGCAAAAGAAGGCATCTCTTAGGCCTAAAACAGTGAACCAGGTTAGCTCAGGTGTTAAACAAGTTAGTAAGGTCTATGGATTTGCTACCACAGGGTACAAATTCTGTGTTATCTTACTGACAGCCCTTAATCTAGTACTATCAGTTATTGGACTGATTCCTTCCTTACCTTCCTTTTGAGGGTACTACTCAGTTCTCACTGGTTGTGTTCTTTCATTAAGCTTGATGGGGGAGCATCTTTCAGTCTCCCTGGTACAGCAGAGGCCCATACCCTTGAAAACACTTATTTACTTATTCTAATATCTCCTTACTAATGTCTTTCTTAATTTCAGTGTCTGTTAATATTAAGCCTAACATCTTTATATTATTTGCCTCCAGAGTAACGTTTCTCATTTGAGAATGTTTAGCAAATTGAGCGAATTGTACAAAAGCTTTTAGGTACGCATAGTACACATGTTACTTTAAAGGTTTGCAAAAGTATGCCTTCTCAGACTGGCCAGTTGTTCATTCTCCACACTACAACATAAACATTCTCCACAGGTACTAAAGCTTTATTTAAAACTGAATATATGACCCTTGTGCCGACAAAAATTCTTCCCTTTTGGGGAGGTCATCTTTACCCCTCCTCCCTTACCTTGGGAGGAGCCTTTAGCAAATCATTTGTACTCATTTTGCGAACTGTGGTTGCTTTGCATTTCAGCATGATAACCTTTGCCTGATTTCATACGTTGCTATCTTATGCTGCATGCTGAACAACATGTTTGATTTGCTTTCTCTTTGCCTTGTTTTCCTTTTCAAGGGCCAAGACCAGAGGGTGGTCTGATCTCACAGTCTCTTTGCCATTCTGGGTGGTTTCTTAAAACAAAAAGACATTTCAGCATACAAAAACTCTATCCCATTTATCTCCTTATTAGAACAGCAAAACAGCAATACCAGTGTTTCTCATAAACACCGCACTGCAATAATACCTGCACATCCAGCTTTTGCCCACAGGCCATTACCGTGTTCTCTGGGGAGACGGGGCAGCCAGAGCTGTGCCTGTGCCCAGGGGACAGCCACTGTCACCTCACACAGCTTGCTAGCCTCTTGATGTACCAAAGGCTCCCCGAAATTGCCCACAAAGGCAGGCTATTCTGTTTGTTACAGAGAACTTTAAATCTTTACAGCAGATTGTTTCCAGTAAAGACTTACTGCAGTACCAACCGAAGTCTCATAAATCTCATAAGTCTCATTAACTAATTAATCTCATTCATCCCTTCTATATAAACTCTGTTTTACAAAATATCAGTCTTTTCTAGTTCTCTTCTTGCACAATCTAATTAAGCACTGTGTCTACTTACACTTGTTTTACTGCTTTGCAAAAAGGCTGTGCTAGTCACAGCCGAAACTCTGATATGCCCGCAGACACAGACACACGCACTCCCCCACCTCCTTTATCTCAAATTCACTAGAGCCAAGGCTTGAATTGCTGTGAGGGGGAGAATTCTTGGAATTCCTTTAACTCACTTTATCAAAGTTAAACATAAATCACCGTACTATAGTTCTCCTATGTAAAATGCTACTTTTGTTGCAACAAAATCTTAAAATCTCCACAAACACCACTATACAATCTGAGAATCAAATTACCACAATTCAGCAGAAGAAAATCACCACACAAAATCACTGGGAAAGGGCATATTTCTCAAAGTGCTCACTTTTCTCAACACAACACAGCATACCATAATTCGGCATTTACTCACATCAGTTTTTCCTGGACACAGTCAAAATAACAGCACACAATCTAGAGAGCAAGTCCAAACATCCAAGGCAAAGGAACTCTCTGAGCTCATACTCACGGTTAAAATGTACCAAATCTACACAAATCACTACATTCAAACACGATAAATATCATCACTGACATTCCTCCACTCGCTTCTCTGTGGGGCACTTCTCTCCCTGCCCCCACAGCCTGCTGCAGCCAGCGCCTCTGGCCTCACTTGGCTGCTTCAAACACGGGGAGTACTGACCCCCCCCGCACTGTAGGGCACTGTAGATTTACTCTCTTTTATACACCATACACTTATCACTTGCACGATCACAAACACAGTGCAGTAACCACACACATTAACCATACAGCAACACAGTGTCTGGATATCACACACACACAAACAAAACACACACAGGCTCACCAGTTCTGTTCTATCAGAACTATGAATCTCTAATACACACATACACGGGTTCACCCGGCTCACCCCCAAAGCCACTAGCGGTCTGCTCTATCAGAATGACGAACCCCATCTCTAATACAGCTGCTCTATCAGCTGAACCCAGACCTCTCTGGGTGGTTTACTCCCTTGCTCTCCTTCCTCCCCCCTGGGGCCCATCACTAGATACCGTATCTTCCTCCGCAGGCCAGCGGGTCATTGTCTGTCCTCGCAGGTGGCAAGTTGAGACAAGCGGAGCCCCACCAGGAAGAAATCCTAGGGGGCGCCTTGGAGGTCCGTCCATCCCCCCTGCCCCCGTGGGGACAGAGAACTCCTGGCTGGCTTGCCAAAATGTTTTGCGGAGAAAAGAAGAAACCCCACAACTTTATAAAAGTTGTAATGCTCGGTATGTTTATTTATGGCGCCGGACGCATATGGAGAAAATTCTCCTCAAAAGGCATGCGTACCCCTGAAAATTTCAGACCTCCTTTTATCCCCCTTCCAAATGCACAAGCATACAGTTTCACAATAAGTTCATACATATTAATCTTGCATGACACTTAGCACCAGTTCTTCTTTATCAAAGGAATTTCTAGGTCAGGGCAAATTGACCTAGGTGAGGGCAAATTGACCTCATGGTCTTTTCTGTTTTTCTTTCTCTGTCTCCTTGTTGTCTCGGCATACGAGTTTTTCCTTCAGCTTTGGCCGTTTGAATTTTCACCGTTGTCAGACACTTCACCTATTTCAGGACGGATCCCTACTCTGTCTCACTCTTAATTCCCAATACCCATCACCTGTGTTAGACAGTGCACTTCTACTCTAAACTAATCCCAAAGTGCCAACATCACTGCAGAAAATGGAGAACAAGAAGAAGAAGGAGAAAGGCTGGACACGCCCAAGTTCCTCCATCTTGTCCTCATAACCCCCATACCAAAAATCCTAAAATCTACATTTTCACCCTGAGATTATTTTGTTATAACACTATTCAAACCTCTGTGACTTTCATGTCCTCATACAAAGCTGACAACTTTCTCCAAGGGTCAAAATCAAATCCCCAGGTGTTCTGGGCAGCATGCCAGGGTCTTCGAGCCCCCTTACGGGGTCCTTGGCAACTCTGAACACCCAGAGGGACATACTGAGTCCCGACATGAGAGTACTTTTTTAAAGGTAAGTATATGTAGGCTCCCTGCATTTTTTTGTTACCTGTCAGACTTTTCCAGTGGTTCTGAAAACAGGAGGCAACAAGGACACTATTAAGACTCATCCCATCTTCACTGACACTGCTGTAAATCTGTGGCAACCTGCTCATCTTTTTCCTAAAAGCTTGTCTGGTGAGATTTTTGCTATCTTGTTGCAAGTGCAGAACTGCAAGAAATTTACTGTGGAAAGGGATGGATGGGTGGATAATTAGAAATTATGCAGAGGATTGGCACTAACTTTGCTGTAGATGGCTTCTTCTTTCCAGGGTTGTGACATGATATTCAGCCATCATGAGTTACCTGAGATCGTTTGTGCCCACTTCACTGCAGTGATATTGGGGGAAGCTCTGCTGGTGGAGAGCAAGTAGCACAGTATTTGCTGTCATTGTAAGTCCCCAGCGTCTCCTAGAAAATACTACAAAAGCTGGTGTCAATACAAAGACAGACGTATCAGCCAGTCCAGGCCTGCTCCAGAAGCCTCAGGTTGAAGATAGAGAAGGCAAACACCTAAGGCAGCAACACTTCACCCAAGTACAGAGGGTAATTTGGGGTGGAAGGTTGAATTCTGATCAAAGCTTTATTTTTAAAAGGTTTGCAGTTGCTCTTCCTCTCTGGGTCAGTACTTCTGACTTTTCAGTAAAGTGATGTCCTCACAGAATTGTTTTACTGCATTGTATTTTGCAATCAATGTTATTAATATGAAAATGGCTATTTTGAAAACATGATCTTATTGAGTATCATGAAGCCATTCTTAGCCTGTATATGTGGCTGTCACATTTGGAGAGGAGGAGGAGGTTCAGGTCAAGTGGTGAGGAAAAACACCCAGTCTTCCAGTATTGAGATCCATCCCTCTTCTCAGTTTGCTCCACTCTTGTTCAAGAACAGCTGAAGACAATGGCCAAGGCCAACAAGAATACCATTCTATACATCTGCATCGTGTGCATGTTGCTGGTCAAGTCCTTTGTGTGTCAGGGATGCAGATGTCATCAGAGGAAAGCCAGCCCTGATTCTGACTTTTCTGGCTGTCAGGGTGAAGACTGCTGTAGGGTTTTTAACCTGAAAGATTTTCCATGTGACTGGAGATTCACCTGGGAACTCCAAGCTGAAGACATGAAATTGCCACTATTGTTTGCTCAAAAGGATAAAGACTGGGGGGGCTGTCTATAGTCTGTAAATGCAAATCAATAACTACCTACATTCCTTTGTATGTTCAGCCATGCTCAGTTAACAGGAGAAATCAGCTGGACAAGCCTGGGCCATGACATGCCCATCCTTTTGGAGACCAAGGATACTCCAGTTCATAAACAGAGACTTTCTAAAGACTGGGACATCTTTTTATTCGTTAACATGATGAGTTCTGCTTTTTCCTAACCCAAAATCTTCTCGCCTGCAGCAGCAGGTGAGGACTACCCCAAGAATGGGTGCAGCCTCACTAGCAGCGCTGCAATCTGGGGTGCTCAGACCTCTTTTGCAGCACAAGTTATCCCAGCTGTGAGCAGGCATGGGACAGAGGAATGGTGACAGGCTTCTGGTGAAGCCATCAGGTGCCAGTCCCCATCATATTCCTCTGCCAAGGACACTGTGCCCTGCCCCACTCCCAGGGGTCTCAAGCATCCTTGTGGTCCTCAGGGATGCTGCTGCTTTGTTCCCCCTCTATGAACTTGCAGAGTTAGATCCAAGTCACACAGAGCCTCATGAGTTCATATCATAATTTTTGACAGGCATAACAAGCAGCTTTCCAGCAACTAAAATTTATTGGATTGCTGGCTTTTTTATTGTAAAATTAAAGTCTTTTTACACTTCAAGGTGTTGTGTTTTTTGATTCTTTCCTGTTTGGAGTAATGACTTTTTAAATTTTGATTTGGTTTTTAAAGGAGTCTGCACCAAAATGACAGCCAAAAATACACAGGCCTAATAAGTATGTGGACATTATGCATCCTAAAGGCAGCTTACAGGAAGAGTGAAAATGTGACTCAGAATAAGGATGTGCTTGTAAAACATCTGTCTCAGCCCACCCTCATCAGCAGCACTCCTGCACGCTCTGTCAACCAGCAGCAGCCCCCAGGCCGAGGGGAGGCTCCCCAGCACAATTCACCCCATGCCCCCCATGGCAGCGTTCCTGGGGCTGCTGCACTGCAGAGCTGACCCAGGCAAAAATGAACGCAAATTTCAGGGTTTAAGAGGTGACAATTTGTTGAACTTCACTTGAAGGAGAACAGAAGGGCAGAAATGGCTCAGCTGTTCAATCAAAAAATGCCCAAGAATTCTCAGGAATGGGGACTCAACATAATTGGCACAGAGAGGATTCAGGAATTTGTAGAATACTCTCCAAGGAAGAAGGCCCAACTTGAGTGTTCCCAAATGTTATCCTCCCTCAGTCATTTTCATTTCTCCCAAAAGATGATTCTGGCATTGCTGGCCACACCTCTACGCTGTCAGCTGAATATATTCCTGACAAGAAACTTAGGAAAGGGTCTAGACTTCAAAGTCCCCATAAGTCTGTGCAGAAATTAACATTCGTATATCTCTAGAAAGATGAGTTGTGACAGAGTAGTTTGGAGAAAAGTACAAAACTCATAGACATCCCTTTGGAGACTCTTGAACCCAAATTCTCTTTAAAACCCATGGAGAACTATTCCTCCAACACTTCTCCATCTGTTTTACAAAACTCTTGCAAACATCTGGATATTCCTTGGCCCACTGTCAAGGTGAGGCCGTGATTTACAAGCAGTCCTGAGAGTTCTTTCAGCTGACACCTTAGAGCAGCCCATGTGCACTCCTCTGTAACCCTCCAGAACAAGGTCATTTGGAGAGGGGTTTGTCCAAACTTCAATGCCTTTGACCACTCAGGCAAAGAGTTTGCCACAACAAGAAAGGTCCAAAAACACATGTCCTAAACAATTTCCATCTGCCACAATCTTTTCCTAAAAGGAGCACAACTTCACAGTAGAGGTAGTGGGTTTCCACCCTGTACTGATGAATTGATTTCAGTGGACAAACTTAAGACTTGAGGAACAGAATTGACCAGGAGAAACCCACTCCAAATATAATACAAGCAACAACAGGAGAAAGAATTACAAACAGTGAGATTTCTTTATTGTTAATGTTCAACACTATCATCTTTCAACTTCTTAAACTTCTTTGAACTAACTCTACGCTTTTAACAAATAACCTACTGCTCAGTGCTAAAGGAGCCTACTGTACAATACTAACTTAAAAATTCCTAAAAACCTAATCTTCTAGTTGAAATAAAAAATCCAGGGTTTGCAAATTTCAGGAGGCTGAAGCAGTTGTCTGGTGCCAGTACTCCACTTACAGCTGGTCAAATTCAGAAATGCGGCTCTGAATATGGGCCAGCTTGTTGTGGAGGTACAGGCACCTGCTCTTCATTTCAGAGTAGCTGGGGCTACCCTGTGAAGGAGAAAGCAAAGGAAAATTAGGGCAGGCAAACACTTCTGCAGAGTCTACACTCTGATGTCCTTTGCTTTAGAAAAGCCTTGAGGCAGGCTCAGCAGTTACCGTGGCCCTGCAGCTCTGGTGTCACACGTACCTGTTGTAACTGCTGATAATCTGCTAGGATTTGATGATGCAGTGCCTACAAGAGAAAAAAAATGAGGAGTATTTCACCACCACTATGAAATGCAAACATTGGTAAAACATTAAATGTTCGCTCAGTCTGACTCTAGACATTTTCTTCCCTGTCAGCCACCACTCTCCTGGGAGATTTGCAAAAACAAATTTCTCTCTCCCAGCATCACCAAAGATCTGCAATTAAGACTCTCAACAGGAAACTGAAGGAGCCCATGCTGTATGACTCTGCTTGGGACACCTCTCCCCTTACTGCTCCTTCGCAGACAGCTCAAAAAAGGCAGTTTGAGGCAGGGTCTTGCAAAAATCAGACCCAGCCCAAGCAGTGTCTGAACATATATGCCAATTCTACAGATTCACGTTGTTTCACCGAGCAGCTCCAGGGAATCCAAAACACTGCTGTGATGATGAAGCACAGTCTTCATGGTTTTGTCCTTCTTTACCTGATAGGATTCAGAGCCTGGAGCCAGAGACTTCCATTGCTCCTGAAACTGTCTGAACTTCTTCATGGTCTTGTCAATCTGAGAATGTAAATTCCGGTATTCCTCATACTCTGCATTGAAGTCGTCCTTGTAGCGCTGGCGTTGCTCCAAGGAGACAATGGCTACGTATTTTCTAAGGGAAAAAATGAGGCCATTTTTCCATGAGTGAACTCTAAGAGCACATTCCAGTATGTTTTAAGTCCATAAAACACACGCCAATTTTACACCAAGCACTGGTAATGTCAAACACAGACACCCAAGATTTGAGTCAGTTACTCTGGGACTGACAGTTTCTACTTTCAAGCTCATGCCCTTCAAGAGAAGGCATTCAGGCAACTCTAGGAATCTACCACATTTCTAGGACACTTAGTTACTAATAGTTTACATTGTAGAGGTTTTCTTCACTAACAAGTGGAGCACACTGAGAAAACATTTTCCCTCATTTCAAATGTCAAAGGACAAACGAACCCAGCAGCTTCAGGGAGAGGAGATATATTACTGAAGTATAACCTCTTCTTATGTAGGAAAAACTTAATTTAGTTCCATTAACTTGTAAAAATACAACTGTAAAACATTTTTAAAAGGGACTGCATTTGTGCAGTTGAGCGTTTCAAAGCTCAAATTTGAAACGCTCAACTGCACAAAGAATTTTGAGCCACATTCTGGTCTAACAGCAAAGCAGAGTTAATGATAATATTTGATTCTTCAAGCGGACAGCAGTTTCATCACTCATCATGGAACTGAGGAATTTGTAATGCAGCCACAAAAGCAAACTCTATATCAGCCTGAAACTACAACTACTACCCAAACAGCATCTGCTTCTAAGGAGGACAAGACTCAATAAGGCTTAAAGCCAGTGATGGTCATCAAAATTTCTTCATTCCCTTCTCCCTCAAATCTACAGGCATGAGGTTTATCATGCTCATGACACAAATCCAAGATGAAGTGGCAATGAGAACAGCAGATGTCATTTCCCAACACTCTCACACCAATGCTTCTGCTCCTCTGAGCCTGTAGACCTATTTCTTTTTGGATGACAAAACCACCTTTCATATGGGAATAAACAATTCAAACCATCCTGAGATTCAAATTTACAAGCAGTAAATCCTCAACCAAAGGAAATTCAGTCCCAGGACAGACAACAGCTTGTGCCAAGGATGCATCCCAGGCCAGATATACATAAATAGAAGGGTAAGTTCGAAAAGAAAACTACAGATGCCTTGCAACATTTTGGGAGGCACCGGAGCAATGTGAGCCAGGGCCCTGCCGCGCCTGCTCCAAAGGCCGCAGCTGCCCCAGAGCCCCAGAGCTGCAGGAGGCCTGACTGCCCTTGCCAACATCCCTGCTCTCACACAAGCTGGCAGCAAGTTCCAGTCTTTTATACCACACACACACACACACACACACACACACACACTTCTCCCTCCCCTCCTGCACTGCAAATTCGATGAGGGGATGCAGCAGCACTGCTGCAGCTGAGCCTGTGCAACTGCACTGCAGGAAGGGAGGGCCCAACCGGGCCTAACCCACCTCCATGTTCATCTCTGCTCTGAGCCTTCCAGGCCCAACTAAACCTGCTCTAACTCATCCTTTCAGCACAGGAAAGAGCTTGACGCTGCACACCACTGATAGGGGCCAGGCTGAATTGTTCTTTTACTCACCTCAGGTAGTCTGGTTGGTTGCTTGTTGCAGAGCATGTGGAAGCAATGGAAGTCTCTTTGCTTGCTCCTGCAGGAAAGCACAATTTTGGCACTCTTCATCACGAGATCATTAAAAGGCCAAAAGATCCCACTTGGACAGTCTTGAAAAAGTCTTTCAGAGTCTTCCTCTCACAGCTAATTACTCACAAGAACAAACAACTTATAAAAATAGAACAGACACGACTTCCACAGTATACAGTGCTTAGAAGTAGACAGAGGGAATGGCCACTGTATTCTCAGGTTGTGCATTCCCACAGCGTTAGTACCAGTTCAGTTTTTCTTCGTTGAAGGCATGAGGTGCATCTGCACAGCCATTCAAGTCATGCAGCAACAGATACAGCTTCCAAAGACAACAGCTTGAGAAAAATCATCATCAAGGTTCCAAAAAGAAATATAGAAGAAATCAGAAGTTCTTCTCATGCCATGTTTTATCCCCACTGCCCTGCCAAATCCAGAGGCCCAAAGTTCCAATGAGTGCCTGCACTCTTGTCAGCAGGAAAGGCAATTCCATTCTATAGGGCTTACTGGCACTAAGGCTCCAATACCCTGCAGACAAAACCCAGTGCTCCTCATTAATGTGGCAGATGGGGTTGCAAACAGCTCTGCACTTGGGAATTGCTCTTTGCCTCTTTGCAAAGGGATTCGGCAATGCCTTTTTCAAAGGCATTTAGGAGGCATAACTTCGAAGCCCTCTTTTCAAAGAAAGGTTGAAGAATTACGGTGATATTAAAAAGAGTTGACATAAGGAAAAGTCAGCTGAAACAGGAAGGAACAATCAAGATCATGGTAATCTCTCTCTGCTTTCCATTTAAGGTTTTGTTCCAAGCAGAAAAAGCCACAAGTTCCTTTACAGTAACTAGGAACTTGTATTTGCCATTGTTTACACAAAGTAATCTTGTGAAAACTCAGCCAATCTTGACAATATTTTTGCTACATCAGCTTCAATTCTTGAGGAAAGAGCTGTTGTGTGATGTTCCACTTGCTTTTCTTGATTTTCCTTGTATAGCAGAAGTATATAAAGAAGTGTAATAGTGGTCATAAAACAGGACAGAAATACCAATAGTCATAGTATGTTCAATACAACTTGGAAGAACAGTTTTGCTGTGAGCATTTAATTTCCAAAAGTGCATTTGCTCTCATGCCTCAGTCCACATGAAAACTTCAGCCTAAGCCCCAACTTGAAACACGAAACAGATTTTTCCTTCACCAACCGGGCAGAATTTGGAAACTTGGCTCCCGAACAATGCTGTTCACATGAGTTTAGAGATTTAAGCAGAAATCCTTTCAAAGGCATCCCAAGGATTGCAGGTAGCGTGTCTATGTCCAGAAGAAATGTGGAAAGACCATCTCAAAGCACCTGTCTCTACAAGCACACCACCACTTGCAAGAGGCATCTGCACACTCCAAACCTACCGCCAGGTTGAAGCCAACTTGTCATTTGCAAGCTCAACCTCCAAAAGAGGCAACCCACAGATTTAACAAAGCAACTGAACTCTGCCCTGCTGGTTGTGTCCCTGTCATCAGAAATCAAGTGTTCTTTATGCATTTCTGTTTTGCTTTTCCATGTTGTTTCCAATCTGTACCACTTCCACAACTTTTGAAGAATGAAATTCTGCAGCTGGGATGCAGAGGAAACTTTCAGCCCAGTTCAAAGTAGAACTCCAGGAAACCACAGCCCAGGTTTTGTAGCTTTTGCAGTTTCCATGAAAAGGCTGAGTTCAATGAACAACCAGGGATTCATTGAGATTTGATCAACAGGTTTCAGCAAAGGAGTCTGCAATAAATATGTGACAGGTTTCTGCCTTCAGCAGGCAGTCTTGAAAACCTGCTGATGGAAAAAGTGCTGTCTCAGTCAACACTTGCCATGTTACTAGAAATCAGAGGATAACAAAAACATCCATCATTCCATTTGGTTTCTAGTGTCTGCCTCTTCCTTTTACCAGATTCTCCCAATAGCATTCTATTTCATATTTCTTTGTTCTTCATTGGTTTTGTAGAGGGAGAATTTCTGAAAATCAAAGTACTTTTAGAGAAGGTTCCAGCAGCACAGGTTCTTGCCTTTGCATTTGCTGTCTTTTAAACCAAGAGTTACAATGTAATATAAGGGCAGAAAAGAACAAGTTTCTGATTTATCATAACTATACAGCACAGACAATGGTAGAGCAGTCATATAGAGCAGTGCCTTCATGTATCCAGTGCCCACATTCAATGAACCCTTTTCAAAAGCTGCAAGAGCAAAATTAACTATTTCAGAATGCAGTCAAAGAAGGATTTTCCCATACAATAAGCCATCACAACAGGAATTGGAGAGAAGCACAGATGGCAAGAAGAAAAGCACTAAGACTTGACCTAGCAGAGCTGAAGGTTTGGAATTAGGACACCAGACAAAAACCTCCACAGTAGAGACCGTGAGTAAGAAAAATCACTGCTTGCATGGCTTCTAGCCCAAGATGTGGGGAGAGCTGTGACCACCCTGTGGATACCCCAATCTTGGACAGTATAAAGGTGGCACCTCCAGAGAGACCCGGGGATCCCCACTACAGACAAGACCATGGGTGGAGAAGGAGAGGCTGGACAACAGAAAGTCCATAGTGTGATGGTATCTCCCTACTTGATGTCTCTCTTTTCCTCTCACCCTGCCTCTCTTCTCTCATTTCTTTCTTTCTCCCTAGTTTGCATTTCCTCTTCAATAACATTTTTACTATTGACTGTGGAAAAGAGTCATGCTTGCACCTTAATTTGGGCACAAGCCTCTCTCAATATCCAAATCGTTACACCACAGTTATCCACACAGGAGTCAGGAAAACCAGCACATCAATACCTTCCTCGAAATCCAAGCGGTGCCACTGCTTCAGCCGCCCCAGTTCATTTTTCTCCCCATTTGAACTGGGGATCTCCTTCTGCTCCCTGGCAGGTGCCGGGACCCTGGAACTGGGAAATGTCTTTATGGGTTGCACCACTTGAGTGCAGGGGGAAATGGAGCCAGCACTTGGAGACATGTCCAAAGGGGAAAGAGATGTGGAGGGAAGAAGGAAGGAAGAAAAGAGGCCACCAGCTGCTGGCTGGACATGACTGGGCTGGTGGCCAATTCTCCTCTTCTTGCTCGTCACAGGGCTGGTAATGTCAGAAGCCAGAGGCCGTTTCTGCAACAAAAACAAAATAATTCTTTCATTAACCTATGATCAGGATCATCTTTTGCTCCCGTTCTTAAAAAGTAGCATTTCTGGTTGGGTAGAGTTTGAACATTCCTCTTTCTACACAAAGAAGAGCATTCAAACCCAGAAGTACTGCAGGTAAATACTAGCTCTGTCTCATTCCCACTTTCCCATCTTAGCACTTAGCAAGTCCTACTTCAAGTCTGTAGCTAAAATGCTTTGGGAGAAAGACATTCCCTTCGGGAGCTCCATCAAAGGCTTCCCCAAAAGGGAAGGTCCTGAACATTCCCATCACAGCTTTTACACCGGCATCAAGTCAGCTAAAATTTACCATACAGTCTAGAATGTTCAAAATGCACAATATACCTGAGCATCTCTCTCAGAAGGCCCTGGAGATGTCGCTTGCCTGGTGTTGGTGGTGTTCTGAGATGGAGCTGATTTTCTGTATGGATGGGCCAATATTTCATGTTAAAAAGCCTAAATATCAACTGACATATTCATTTACTTACAAGAAAAGCAGAGTCCTTCAGTGTCAGGGCTCAAGGAAACAGCATGAAGCTGAGTTGGGGGAGCTTTAGGCAGGATATCAGGAAAACATTCATGGCCCAGAGGATGCTGGAGCACTGCAACAGGCTCCCCAGGCCAGTGTTCACGGCAGGAGGCTTCAAGAAGTGTTTGGACAACACTCTTGGGCACATGGTGTGATTCTTGTGGTGTCCTGTGCAGGGCCAGGATCCTTGCAGGTCCCTGCTACCTCACCATATTCTAACAATCTAAGCTTCATTAACCAGGGATGTTTTATTTTCCTATCTCTGAAAGACTGAACTTACCCAGAGAGGATTAACTTCAAATTCTGTCTGTCTATTTCAGTGTAGCCAGGCCAATCAGTCTGAAGGGTTTGAAAGAGATGTTCCTTCAGACTGAAGGAATTATCCTTTGCATTCCACTTGGCTACCTACAGGCAGACATGTAGGAAAACAAATCTTTATTATGCTTGCCACATGCAAACAACAGAAGTACGATGGGTCTTGAACAGCTGCTTGTCAGAACCCAGTTTCAAACAATTGTATCCTTTCATACAGACCTTGATTATTCCTCTATCACATGAGTTTTAAGCCATATTAATGTTTCACCAATTGGAAAAAACCAAGTAACTCCCTTCATTTCTAGCAAGAGTTCCTTTGAAAACAACACTGAGAGCCACAATGTGTAAGGAGAGGGGGTCAGGCCCAGGTCCCTCATCATGTGGCTGAGCCAGGGTTCATTCCAGCAAAGTCCTGCCATGAGAAGGCCATGCACAGGCATTGCTGTATTCCTTTGAAAAGAAATGAGGTTCATATCTTTCTCAAGACACATACAAAGTCTAATCAAAAAGATAAATTTAGGTAATAAAACGTCACAATCTCTGATATCAAAAGTGTTGGTTTAGACTTCATCTGCTGACACCTTCTCAGAGTTAAATAGAAAAACACTTTGAAAAACCTCCATCAATTTTTTTTTTCCTACATAAAGAGGAAATGTTCTTATTTGGTATATCAATATTGACGTCATTCAGAAACAGCCTAGGAGAACAGGCAATATATTAAAAGGAATGAAAGAACCAATGCATCTTTCCATGCATGTGTATCCGATGGTGGGCTATAATAAGGAAAGTCCAGTGCAGTTCAGAGGAGCACTTTCAATGCATGTGCATCCTATTATTGGCTGTAATAACAATGTACCAGAGGAATTCAGAGTAGCACTGGAGAATTTACTGAATAAAAGTGTTCCAGGAACATGGAGATTTAATTCACGTGACAGCAAACAAACCCTCTGCTCAAAGTTCAGCTACCAACTTTATCATGGAGGATGTGCCTGGAACACCCTGGGAAGGCAATCCCCACAGATCCTGAAAGAGTCACCAACTCTGTTCAAATGAAATACTGGCCTCTGCAGTTCCTGAGCTCCTCTGCTCTGGAACACCTCCCAAGAAATTTCAAGTGCCATCACAAACCATTTCACACAATGAAGGAACCCCTGTGAAGTTACTCCCTGAAGCAGTTAAACAGTGCACGGAAAAGAAAAAATAATGGAATAAGGCATGAGGAGCAACAACATTACAAAGTGTTACTCATTGCCAGCCATTCTAGGAAAACAACAATGCCCCAAAAGTTTCGAAGTTTTCTTTCTTTTTGTCACAGGGACCTGCAGCTTGAGACCTCTGGATGAAGCTGATGGAAGAACTTAACAGGGAGCATTCCCTAACTTGTTCATCGGTGTCTAATTTAAAGAATCAGAATTTAAAAAGACAATTAGGAACAAAAGAACAGCATGGTGGAAATAATGCTGGCACAAACTGCACAATCTCACCTGCTGAAGGATCTTTGCAAGGCTGCCCTTGTCCTTTTGCATGACTCCATCTCTCTGCAAGCGAGCAAGCAACTCTGGCTTCTTGTAAGCCCTCAGAGCAAGTAAATGAATCACCCTGTCCCTGTAGGGTCGGCGATAAACAGCACTGCAAGGATTCTCTTTCCTCTCTGCAGGCTTCATGGGCTTTGTTCTCTTGTACACAGGGGAAGGGCATGAAGTGTTTGGTTCGCCTCTTCTCACATCTGCTGGTTTTCCCAAAGGAAAAGAAAAGAGAAAAAGAAGTGTCAAATGGGAAGATGGCAGAAGGGAAAAGAGTTGATTGAAAATGATGATGGAAATCTTGGAGACAGAGCTGCACTTGCATATACTTGTGAATCCCTTTGAACTCATATAATCTCTGACTCTGTGACAAAGCCCAGTCCCTAACTGGTACTGTATGGAGCATGTTGCAAAGGCACCCTGTACCCTACCAGCAACCAGTCCTGTCTCACCTGAGTTTCTCTGTGCCAGCCCAAAGCAAAATTGCCACCAAGTTCCACAACTGACTCACTACTGCCAGTCCTCACCTGCCAGGTATTTAAAGTTAAATGTTCCCTTAGGATCTATGCCGACCACACCAAGAATCACACAAATCATCAATCACATGTGAAACAGAACATCCCCAATGAGAAATTCAGAAGTTGAGTTCTGTCTCTCCAAAAAGCCACCATGGTGCTGCCTTAAAATGCTCGGCACAAGGCTAAGGCAGAGCAAGAGCTGCACTTGCAGGGGCAGGGATGTCCCTGCAGGCAGGTGACTGCAGCCACAGCCAGGTCAGAGCCTGTTTTGCTCAGGGCACCTGGCTGTGCCTGGCTCAGCTCCCTGCTGCAGGCAGCACCACTGAGTGCCTGGAAGGGGAATGTGCACCTGGTGTCTGCCTGGAGCCAGGCTCCTTGGGGAAACTGCACTCAGAACAGGTTAATACAAATGGCACCACATAAACACATTGTGCTTTGAGGGGAATGTTGGAATCTGTGGGAAAGATGACATCAATATCTTCCTTTCAATTTCCTTGAAAAGAACCCAGTGTAGTATTGTGGTAACATCACTTATTAATTACCAAGGTGAAAAATTAAATCAAGCATGGTTTTCCATATTGATCTTATGAAATTCTCTATGCAACTTTCTCAAGGGCACTCTATTCCAATTTCTCAATTTAATTTAATGCATATTGACATTGCCTAAGTTTTACAAACCCAAAGCCTTAGGTACCAAGTCTGTGAATTTAAATGCATAAGGTGGTCCAAACCTTGACCTCCATGCTCCAAATTGCAACCCATCAAGCAGTATGGGAACAAGGAAGGACTGGCAGGCTTTCTCAGGGGAAATAAACCAGTGTCTGAATGCAGTGACAAGAGACTGCCAGGTTGACATGAGGCTGACCTCAACTTCCAGGTTTAAGTCTCTGAACACTAGAGATTGCCTGTCACAACAATATGCTGCGAAAAAGAATGACGAAGTTGAAAACATTACAGACATTGAGCAAAAGATGAAAGGCAGCCATACCTCCAAGTGGGTTACACGATTTGACATCCTGTACACTTCCATTTTGCCAGGCCTCACTGGCATTTGGCTAAAAAGGGAAAGAAATTTTCTGTAAAAACTTAAGCCTACCCTCTCCATTACTGCTGATTTCTGACACCCTTCTTTTTAAACAAGAGCTGTATTTGCAAAGGTTTGCTGTCACATCACCAAAAAGGGCTGCTTTGACACAGCTCTCCCTCTGAAATAAGCCAGCTACAAAAGTACCCTGAGAGAGCCACCCTCACTCAGCCTCTAATGCAGTCAAGCCTTCAAGCAGCAAGTCATCCTTTCCCAATTTCTGGAATTTATAGGCACAGGCTTCCCTTGAAATCAAGTTCCTGAGTACAATTGACCTGGCCAGCTTGACTCAGCTAACAATCCTGGTGAGAGTGGTTCACAAAACAATCAAGAATCCAGGGCAGGACCAGCACTGGGATTCATTTGGCACTACAGAAACACTTCACAGAGTCAGCTCTGAGAACAATTTCATCTGCACAATCTGAATTTCAACTCTCAACATGCATGAAAACCCTTTCTCTTTTCCTCAGCTCTAGAAATAATTGTTTACCTAGATATGAAATGGAAAGAGTTTGTCAGATGTAATGAAATTTGGGTTGCTTGGCTGAACTCATCATTTAGTACAGAATATGTTGCATTCCATTGGAACTCAACAGTCATTAAAATGTTTTTCAACCTAAGTACATTTTTTAACAAAACTAATTTCTGCCATCCCACTGCTTCATTCTGGAGGCAAAATTGGCTGAGATAAAATCTAAATGGCTATGATAAATGGACAGAAAAATGTGGACTAATTAGCATGAGAAGGGAGACATCAATCTCAAATAGATGGTAGAATAGTATTTAAGGGAACGGTAATTTAGAACTAAAGAAAATTAATTAATTAATTTCTTTCTTTGGCAAAAAATTAATTTCTTTCTTTGGCAAAAAAGTATCAATAAGTGGAAAAGCTTCGAAAATGGTGTGTATGTGGCTGGAGTTCTCTACTATGCATCACAGCAAGAACTGGAGTAACAGGTCCTTCCAATAGTAGAAAATACTGCTAGAAGGTATCCTTTATTGGACATGTTCCATGAGTGCAGTACAAACTTGGAACCATGAGAAATCCATGCATTTTGGCCATGAGCCGTGCCCAGAGCATGAATTTCCTGACTGGCAAAACATGGAGAATATCTGACTTCCAAGGCCACCTCCTCCTTGTCATCCCTGAGAGCCACTTCCATCAGAGACCCTCCCAGTTCCACAGACACCTCCTCCGTGCCATCCCTGTGAGTCGCTTCCCCCCGGGCAGCTGCCCCAAAGGGCCCTTGGAGCACCAGAGGGGCCCCAGCCCTGCCCAACAGGTCCCGCGGGCTCAGCAGCACCTGACACCAACACCATGGCCAAGCCCCCGCCCGCTGCCGACCCGCAGAGCCCCACACCTGCCCCTCACCTGCTGCTCCTGGCACCTCTGGCTCACCCTGACGGGCATGGCACTGCTGGTGGGGGCCCTGCGGGACGCAGTGCGGACTGGGGCCCTGCGGAACTCACTGGATCCTGCCCAGGCCCGCAGCTCCGCCATCCCGCTCTGCCTCGGCTGCTCCCGCTCCCACACACACAATGATCTTGCTGAGAGGTCTACAAAATGCAAAATACTTTTTAGGAATATGTGTTCTTGCATGTTTGGCCTTTCAAGGCTCATCAACAAGAAGGGAGATGATTCCCATGAAACAAGAAGTAGCCAACAAGCTGGAAGTGATGGCCAGGCCATGAAAAGGCCTTGGTGACTTCTTGGCTGAATTGCCTTGGTGAGGTGCAGGGCCTGACAGGCTTCAGTGACCTCAGACACAGGGCAGGTCAGCAAGGTTTGGGGAGAAGGATGTGCCACTCATGATGGTGGACACAAAGAATATGGAATTTATGGGTACAAGGACATTTGGTAGAGCCCTCAAGAAAAGGAACAAACTGATAAAGGCAATGCAGCAACTGTGCTGTATCAGCTCTAGCAAGGTAAAAGGCCATTCCAGCAGGGGCAGACCATGGCCACCCACTCATGAAACCTCTCTCTAAGAAGAAGGGAGAGACTGAGCATACAGACTAATGAGCATGAGAAATGAGAAGATCATTTTCCAACAGCAGAAAGAATACTCCTTATGAAGAGAACTAGGGGACTAGCAAGCATTGAAGACTAATTCCTTTCTTGGCACAAATGTATAAATACTCAAACATTCTGGGTTCTTGTGCTGCTGGATTTGTGAATTTGTCCCTGAGCCCCCCTTTCTGCACAGATCTGTAAATAATTACCTCCACTCAGTGGGTGGATTGGGCTCGTGAACAACGGGTGCTGGAACCAGCCAAGGTGGAACAACACTTGCTGTGGCTCTGACACCCCCGCTCTCGCTGCAGCCGCCCAAGGCTCTGAGCGCTCCTGCCCTGTGCCCGTGACAATGGCCACGTGTCCTTGGAAACAGGGAGTTCCATTGCCAGGCTGGCCGGGATGTCACTGAGGAGCAGGACGTGACACAGTGGGGGCAGAGGGATTTCACAATGGGCACAGGTAGGGAATGCCCCGCCCTGTCCCATCACTGGTTCTGCTCATTTCCAAGTGCAGAAAGGTGCATCCCACCAATCCCAGCAGCTGCAGCTCTGCAAACCAGGGCTAATGAAGTGTTTCTGCACCAAAGTGCTGCACTTGGCTCTCTCTGAGGCAAAGGAGCAGCTCAACACCTCTAACCAGGGCAGCAAGGTGCAGCCCTGCCAGCTCTGGGCCATCCTGTCGTGGGCCCGTCAGTCTGTGAGGCTTCCAGCACGCACACGGTCACTCAAATCTCATCTCTTTGACACAATGCCCCAGCCTTTCCTCATCCCGGTCTCCTCAAAGGAAACAAGCCAGCAGCATGCCCAGGCCCCCACGTGCTCTGCAGGAGGAGCTGACCCAGAAAGGCCAGGGAGGATCATGAACACAATTACAGTTTGCTGACAGTAGTGCTGACTGCAGGTGGCCATTGAAATTACTGATGCACCTGGAAAAAGTGTTTTATGCTCAGTTTATGATTGTTTGACTTCCATTTTCCCCGTAACCAAGATTACTCCTGATTTCAGTCAGCTAGCACCAATGAAGCTATTTTCCGGTTGATACAGGGAGAGGGACTAAAAGCATATCATTTAAAATGATTTGAATATTACCAGCCAAAGCTTATTTCCCATATCACAAAATGTTGTCTTTGTCTTCAGGATCATGTCCATATCTGCCCCTGTCTCCTCTGTCTGCCACACTCACAATGATAGTATAGCTGGGGCTAAGAAAGGAAGGAAGTAAATTGTAAAACACCAGAAGTAAGATGTATAAAAGAACTGTGTCCCTTTTTGGGAATGACTGCATTGTGTTTGTAATGGATCCCCAGTTAAGGACGGTTGGAAAAGCCTTTGTATGGACCATGAAGTGAATCCAAGGAGGAGTTTAAATGGACTCTGGAATGTCAAACAAACTTTCCATATCTTAAAAAGACATTGATGACAGACTCTGCTTTGGAGTTACCAGATTTGACTGATCCCTTTGCACTGTTCATACATGCGTGCCTTGCCTTTTACATTAGCCCCATATTTAGCTGAAATGCTGGGAATGCAGGAAATAACCCTTTGGAAAAGAGCACATTTCTGAATAAATGACTTCACATTGTACTTGAGGGATGGCCAATGCAGCTGAGAGCAGGAGCCACCATGGTCCTGATTGATAGAATGGGCTTTAAAATACATGGGGAAAAAATATGTCAGTTTATGTGCCACAAACGGTTCTGTTTTGTGTAGTGCAAAAAGGAGCTCACTGGTTTTCCTAAAGTAACAGGGGGTACTCCTGGAACAAAAGACATGGTGCTAAAGAAAGCTACTGCCTTGACCCTGCTGTGTTCCTCAATCCTTCTGCCAGGAATCAGCATCTCCAATCAAATAGGGGCAGATTCGGGAGCATCCAGTTCCCTGCTGAATTAGCAATAATGCACTGCAAAGCTCACCTGTTCAGGCAAGCCCAGGAGACTGATGAGCAGAACAAACTGCTGCAGAGGTTGCCGAACAAAGCAGCTTGTTGGCAATTCTTTCAAAATTGTGAACCTTTCCAGATCAGATCTAGAACACCATGATGAAAACAATCATTCAACAAAATTCTGAAACATTTGATTTAGTTCTGAAGGGTGGTGGATAGCAACAAAACAACACGTTAGAGTGCCTCAAGCAGTAATGAATCAAACTGGAGAAGACAAAGATAAAGAAACCCATTGGGGTATTGGAGGTTCAGTAGACAATTTGGAAAGGCAGCTACTTCATGTTAGGCTGACAGGGACTGTGACAACTTAAATGCAAAAGCTCCTTACAGATGAATGCAGAATTTTGAAAAAGACTACTCTTAGGGATCCCAAACCAGGGAAGTAGTGCAAGAGATTAATGCCAAAGACATTTTTCTGACATCCCTCAGCAAGAAAGTTATAGGTATTTATTTGTCTTAGTAAATCCATTTTCTAAATGGTCAAAGGCTTTCCCAAACAAAGCAAGAGAAATACTTCCAATTAAAGAAAAATACTGCTAATTTCAGGGTTGCATTTTGGAATGTCATCAGATAGAGATTGTCATTTCACAGCTGAAAGAGTACAAAATTTATGCAAAATACTCCCAGTAAATGAGACCTATTCAGCCCATGGAGGTCATACCCCAGCAACAATTTGCCAGGAAACCTCACAAAAGTTGCCAAAAGTGCTTCCTCTGCCACTACTGAAGATCAGAATTCCAGTGGCTTTTAAAGAAAAATCCATCCCACATGAAATGCTCTACGGAAGACCTTAGCAAGTTCCTATCCCTTCAAGAGGAAGTCATATGATAGGAAATGATACCTTAAATAGCTTTTTACCATCTTTGTGAAAAGCACTCTTATCTCTGCAGAAATTTCGCATGTGAGCATTCCTGATGACTTTGCACACTCAGGTACATCCTCATCAACCTGGGGACCATGTCTATGTCAGAAAGCACAGCAACAAGGCACTTAAAGTGCAAAGGACCATTTCAAGTGTTCCTAAGCACTGCTGCAGCAATAAAAGGGGATGGGACCAGTGCGTTCATACACTTGCCCCCAAGGGAAGCCAGCCCCAACGCACGAGGTACTGGAGGGGAAAAGAGAGTCTGCCAAGAAAAGGAAGATTTCATGTGTAAAAGCTTGGAAATACAACTTTTGTATGTTGTGTAGAATTAGTTGGAAGAATTGTCATAAAAGGAAAGATGAATCATGAACAGGCAACTATGAAAAATCCTCACTCTCAGCCCACCCTTAGGTCAGCAGCCATCCTGCATAATCTGTCAACCAGCAGCAGCCACCAGGCCAAGGGGAGGCTCCCCAGCACAATTCACCCCATGCCCCCCACGGCAGCGTTCCTGGGGCTGCTGCACTGCAGAGCTGTAGGAGCACCCCCGGACCCTGGCAAAAAAACACCCAAGTCTCAGGGTTTAAGTGGGTCACATTTTAATGAACTTCACTTGAAGGAGAACAGAAGGGCAACGATGGCTCAATCAAAAAACACCTCAAGAATTCTCAGGTTTGGGGGGGCTCAAAATCATTAAATCGAGACAATTGAGAATTTCTAGAATGCTCTCCAAGGAAAAAAGAGCCCCCTGTGAGTGTTCCCAAATGTTATCCTGCTTCAGTCAACTTCATATTCTTCCCCAAAAGAGGTTATGGCGTTGCTGGTAAGTGGTCTACCATTTCAGTAAAAAAATAAATGAAAGAAAACTTAGGAAAAGGACTTTATTCCAAGTCCCCATAGGTCTGTGCAGGAATCAGCATCTGTCTATCTAGAAAGGCTGGTTCAGACAGAGTAGTTTAAAATATTCAATGAAATGGACAACATTTCTATAGGGCCACTTGAACCCAATTTCTCTTTAAAACTGATTGAAGTAACTTGCCTCCAACACTTATCCACGTGTTTACTAAACTCTTGTAAAAGATCTGGATATTCCTTAGCTCACTGACAAGGGGAGGCCATGATTCAAAATCTGCTCTGAGAGCTGTTTCAGATGACAGCTGAGAGCAGCCCACGCTCACTCCTCTGTAACCCTCCAAACCAAAGTGATTTGCGGACACGGTTGTCCAAACTTCAATGCCTTTGACCACTTGGGCAAAGAGTTTGCATTAACAAGAAAGGTCAAAAAACACTCCTATACTTATAAAGAATTTCCATCGGCCAATATCTATTCTTAAAATGAGCACAACTTCATAGTACAGGTAGTGGGCTTCCACTCTTGACTGATAAATTTATTTCGGTGGACAAACTTAAGATTTGAAGAACAGAACTGACCAGAAGAAATCCACTCCAAATATGATAGAAGCAACAATGAGAGAAGGACTTACCAATACTGAGATTTCTTTATTGTTACCATTCAACACTACTATCTTTCAACTTCTTAAACTAAACTACTTTGAGCTAATCCTACACTTTAAAAAAATAATCTACGGCTCAGTGTTAACATAATCTACTGTTCAATACTAACTTAAAAAATCCTAAAAAACTAATCCGCTAGTTGAAATAAAAAATCCAGGGTCTGCAAATTCAACGAGGCCAAAGCTGATGTCTTGATGCCAGTACTCCATTTGCAGCTGGTCATATTCAGAAATGTGACTGAATATGGCCAGCTTGTTGTGGAGGTACAGGCACCTGCTCTTCATTTCAGAGTAGCTGGGGCTACCCTGTGAAGGAGAAAGCAAAAGAAAATTAGGGCATGCAAACACTTCTGCAGAGTCTAGAGTCTAATGTCCTTTGCTTTAGAAAAGCCTTGAGGCAAACCGTGACCCTGCAGCTCTGGTGTCACACATACCTGTTGTAACTGCTGATAATCAGCTAGGGTTGGATCAAGCAGCATCTACAAGAAAGGGGCTGGACTGAGAACTTGTGAATGTTGTTGCATGGTTGAGAAGGCAAAGCTTCCTGAGTTCAGCTGTGAATGGACAAGGAAGGATTTGCTTGGTAAAGCATGACTTCCTAAAGAAGAGGGAATGAAATTGTCATCCGTGAGTGAGGATGGAAACGTTTGAGCCTGTGTTGGCCAAGTTTGGGTGCTCCTTTTCCTGGGAAGAACCCCTGATGCAGGAGCATTTGTGGTGAGGAAGTGGAAGCTTTGTAGGTTCTAAGAGGCTTTGTTTGGTGGGAAAGAAGAGAAGAGTGTTTGGAGAAGTGGCACTGAAGGCCCAGTGTCCCGTGCAGGGAGGGGCATGGCAGAGGTGCCTCTGTTGCAGCAGCACTGTCTGTGTTTCAAGCTCTCATGAGGGCGCTTTGCACTGTGAGGACTTTGAGTGTATTGGGATACTTCAAAACTTCAGAAGTTTTAAACTCTTGGAAGGAGTCTGGCTCTTTGGAGAGCAGGCTTCAAATTGCCAAGTGAGATTTTGCCTTTCCGGCCATCTTTTACAGACTTTGATAGAAGGACAATTACTTCCAAAGGGAGAAATGATGCGCAGAGGCCAACAGTGACCCAATGTTCCCATTGCTTCCCAGACTTCCAGCTGATCTGCCTTGCCAGGAGTGCTGCCCTGCATGGGAAGAAGGATCAGAGGCAGAGCCTGTGAGCATCAGACGGGTGGAATCCCTTTGTGTACACATAGATTTATAGATTTCTACAATTCTCTTTCTATATTCATATAGTTGCATTTATGGATTTACAGAGGTGTGTTTATATGTCCATATCTATATAGGTAAATGGATCTATATTGTTATAGATGGGATAGAATTAGTTACATTTCCAGATTTTGAGATCTACATTTATACATTAATAGAGTTACATTTAGATGCCTACATTTAGACACCTACATTTAGATGCTTTAATTTAAATGCTTAGATATAGATCTAGAAATATGCTTAGTTTTTTAATTAGAGGTATGTGGAAGTTTAGATGCATAGATTGAGCTGTGTAAGCCTAGTCTGCATTTTTACCTCTCTTCCCCCTCAGCTGCCGTTTTCACCTCTTGCTTTTCCCCCGGTGCCCCCTGTGTCCCCTGTCCCTGTGCTGGCTCCGAGCTGGCGGCCGGGCCGGGCGGAGCAGCACTTCCAGCCCCGGCTGTCCCTGGAGCGGTGGGAGCAGCCGCTGGCCCCAGGCACTGTCCCCTGAGGAGCTGCTGAGGGACGGTGAGACAGAGGGGGCTGAGGGGGCTGAGGGGGCGGTGGCGCCGAAGGGACGCTGACCCTGAGCTGCTGCTGGGGCTGAGGGCTGTGGGGCAGCTGAGGGCCATGGTGGCACTGAGGTGACAGGGAAGTGGCACAGGCTGACAGGCCAAAACTTCCCATGCATTTCTTCATCAATCTGCAGAAATGTTAGGTAAAAAATTTGTTATTCCCTTTACTGATGCTTCTAGTATTGCGTGATCCTGTCCTGACCGGTCAAGGAGATGGCATTGGTTTAGGCATGGTGTTAGCCCTAGGGGTACTCAGCCCTTGCAGTTATGGCAAATGGATGTAACTCATGTAGAAGAATTTGGTCAGGAATAATTTGTACATGTTTGCATTGATACCTATGCTTGTGTTTTATAGGATACTCCCTTAACAGGTGAGACGTCATGTTGAGAAATATTTCTACAATTGCTTTCCTATATTAGGTATCCCCTTAGCAATTAAGACTGACAATAGTCCTGCTTCGTGTTCCTTACGATTCAAAGGTTTCTGTAATATATGGGGTATTTGACGTGACCCTGGTATTTCTCACAATCCTACTGGACAGGCAATTATTGAGCGTGCCTATCAGATATTCAAGGACATGCTGCAAAAACAAAAAGGGGGAATTGCAGGGTTATCTCCTGAGGAAAAAACAGCTAAAGGCAATTTTGAGCCGAATTAGCTCAGAACAACGGGAGATAGGGAAGATGCACCTATTCTTGTGCATCATGCCCTCACACATAATCCAAGGGAGGAATTGCCTGACGGCATTCAGGTCATGTTCAAAAGTCCAGGAACAGGGGTGTGGCAAGACCAGCTACAGTCAAATAAAGAGGAAGAAGTTCTATGTGCTTACTTACAGATAAAGGCATTTGTTGGATTCCAGCCACGTGGACCTTCACTTCCATCACAAGTTGTAAATCAGATAGAAAATGCTTGATATCTGCATAGTTGTGCATGTAAGACATGGCTTAAAGTTCATTGTATCAAGTGTATCTAAAAACCTTGGAGACAATTTTGTGAAGAACATAATTGCGTAGTGGTCGAAGGGAAGAAGCAAAATTTTAGGCCTATCAACCTAATATGCAATAACTGCTCTTACACACTTAACACTAGTACCCCGAGAATGGCATTAGCTAAATTTTTAAAGGCATAACTCAAGAAGATATCAGAGTTTTCTCTAAGATGTATCTTTGATAGAAATATATAAGCAAAGGTTGTTACTGAGGTTGCAGTTTAAACTTGCTCTAATTGCTGTAGTAAATCAAATTGTGCTAGAGAGCAAGATAATAGCTACAGACTGTAGAGTAAGAATCGCAATAACACAAACACATCACTTGAGAAATTTGGAGTGAGAACAAGCTAAAGCAGTTTGAGCAAAGCGCAGGTGCAATGGACCACAAGGGCGACAATGGCACCAGTCTGGCAAACATTAACAATGTTGCTTAGTGGAGTGATTAAGGAAACGCAGGGGGTATACAAGATAGAGCAGCGAGCTAACATGAGGGTTACATAGGCTAACAGAACAAGACAGGAACCTTTCTGCCTATCACTAGCTCCACCTTCGGATCCATTTGGCACCTGTTTAATTGGCATTCCTTCAGACTCAATGAAAGAATTGGGAAATTGGACCAGAGCTCAAATTTATGGCAACTTAAGTAAGGCCTGTTCAAATTGGTGCACTAATCAAAATGGGATGATCACAGAAATTTGGTGTGAAAAACAAAGCATCCCTAGAAATCCGTTAGGAATTCAGGCATCTGCAATTGTTCAAGGTTTAAATACTACAAGTCAGTGACCACAGGAATTGGATATTTTGGGATCAGTGCCAGGAAATTACTGTTTGTTCTATGAGTACAACAGGGGTAAAGAGCAGGTTAGGGAGAAATCAGAAAAAACCTGGCGATGATGGCACTTGGATATCTCCTGTTTCTTCCTGGTATTACAATACCATGGCATAGTATGCCAATTGGACATGGTCTGTATCCCTAAAACCAAAATCTGCAAGGATGTCACCTCCTGGAGTTTTTCTCATTTGTGGAGATAAAGCTTAGCCGGCGATTCCTGAGAAAGCATGAGGAGGACTGTGCTACTTTGGGAAATTGACACTGTTTGCCCCTAGCATTCAACAGATGCTTGACATCAGGCACAAATTCCAATGTCCAAATCGTACTGTGCATCTATTAGGCTCAGACTGTAAGGATAATGTAGAATTGTAGAATATGCCTTTGGTTATACTGGCATCACTTTTTACACAAGGATTAGCTTCATCACAGGCCCTTACACAATTCAAACGATTGGCTTGTTGCACAGACAAACAAATTAACATTACATCTGCAATACTGAATGAGCTTACCACTGATGTAGGCAGCATACGCCACACTGTATTACAGGATAGGGCTGCAATAATGTTTTTGTTGCTAGCACAGAGAGATGGGTGTGAAGATTTTGAAGGGATGTGTTGCATGAATCTCTGAGCACTGTGAATCTATGGACCAGAAAGTGTCATTGCTTAAGGAGAACATGATAAAGCTGACAGTTGCTTAGAATTCTTTGGATGAGTGGCTAAAATCCTGGGGAATAACAGGCTGGCTCAAGGACTTAGTACTCTGTTGTTAGGTATTCTTGGCTCTGTAATGAATAAGTAATTTTACCTACTATTGACTTTGTATTTCATTCTTTTTTCAGTTCTGCTAATGTTGCCTTGCTTACTACACTGTGTGCAAAAAGAAATTGACCGTGCTTTCAAATCAGTCTGGCAAACAAAAGCAGGGAACTGTAGAAGATATTTTGCAGGTGGAGGAATTTTTGCAAGACAACGGCTGTATTGAGCCGATGCACAATCCAGCCTGCTTGTAATAATGGACAACGAACACATTGACAAAGAATGAATTATGGACATATTCAGAAATGGGGTCGGTATATCCTTGAAGAAGATGCAAGAAGAAGAGTCATCAGGACTCGGCAAGTTTGTCAGCAAGCTTGAGAAAGTGAGCCATGGGGGGGCATACAACCCCAGCAAGACACATGAAAAATTAGATAATCCAATCAGCATTCTATTTTAGAGGTGTGAACAGCTAGGATTAACCAATCATGTTTTAGCTAGAGACGCATGGACAGTAGAGATTTAATATAAATAGAGTCTTTTCAGGAACAATAAATTTAGCTTCACTGGATCATATTGGTTATGGTGTGATGCCCATGAACCTCAGCACCCTGCACTTAAGGGTGAGTTGGTGTTGCCCAGGAAATGTACACATTTGGGGAAGTGCCCTTGGAAGAGAGGGGCTTGATTGCCAAGGAAACTGCTTCCCCAGGAGCCCCCAATGAGACGGGTGCAAGTGTCTCCATTTGACTTCCTGTGTTTCTTTCAGTCCTCGCACTTGGCTGAGGGGCAGGGGAAGGATGTGAAGAGCAGCTTTGGCATCTTCCTGGGCCTGCAGAGACCAAGCCAAGCACCTGCGGCAGGGTTTGTTGCCCACCTTTGAGCACAGGTCTGAGCCGCATTCTGTTTGTCTAGCCGAGTGCCCCAAAGCTCTTTTGGGGAGCTGTGAATTCAAAGGCCTTGATGCACACATTCATGCCACCTCCCCTATCTGGTGAGTTTTAACTCTTGGCAAGATGTGTTTGCCCCGTGCTTGCTGGAAGCTGCTCCGCTCCAGAGCCAGCAGTGAGCTGGGCTGTGCTGGCCTGGCAGCGTGGAGAGTCCTCCCCTGAGCACTTGGCTGGTCTTGGTGTGTCCCAGGATGTCTTAGACACTTGGGGTAATGGATTTGTTCCAATCAGAGGCATTTGGGGCAGGTTTGGGGTAGCCCCAGAGCACTTGGCAGCGTGTCCAAGGGCCCTTGCTGACACGGTGCAGCATGGTAACCATGGAACGGAATGGAACAGGGCCCTTTGTGACACGTGGTGAAGTGGCTGCTGGCGGTGACGAAGCAACGCCACAGTGCTCGGTGCACGTGACAGGGCAGGACGTGCCAGAGCTGTGCTGTGAGGAGCCCCACACAGCCGGCTCTTTCGTCACTGACCCACAGCCTTTCCGAGGCATTACTCCTGCGGCTGGCCTTGCGGCCAGACTGCAGGACTTTCTAAATCAGAGCTTTTCCCAGGCATCTGGCTCTAAGGTTTCCTAGACGCCATAAAGCGGGATGGCTGGCAGAGTGCTCAGGCTCTTCAGGGTGCTTCGGGGAAAGAAAAAGACAGGGCCTGCAGCCTCCCCAGCACAGCAGCCTGCGGAGCCGGAGAAGTTGCCGCCAGTGCAGGACGGTGAGTGGCAGAGCCGGGCCGCAGGGCTGGTGCCTTTGGCTGCCCTTGCCCCATCCCATCTCTGCCCCTATGGATGTCCCCACAGACAGGATGTAAGAGGGGCTGGGGCTGCCCCTGCTGGCCGTGCTCTGGTCCCCTGGGCACCCGGGGGCTGTCCCTGCCTGGGCCGTGCAGGGCTGGGCCCCGTTCTCCGGCCTCTCCCGCAGCCCCTCAGCTCTGGCTGCATTTGCTCTTTGCCAGATGCAGGCAAGGATGGGACACTGGAGCCGGACCGCACTCACGGCTGCTTCCACAGACCAGCACAGGTACCTGCGGCCATCCCCACCTGGGCTGGGCCTGCTGGCACTGCTCGGCCCAGCGCCGTGCTTGGAGCAGGCCACGGAACATCCCTCTCTTCCTGCCCTTCCTTCTGTTGCAGTTACTGCGGAGGTTCCTGGGCCTTGGGCGCAGAAACACCAGCACTGCAACAACCGAGGGCACGGCCGAGCTGCAGGCAGAGGCTGATGTCACCTCAGCCTCCCGGGAGCGTGCAGCAGACTCTGTCAGGGCAGTGGCTGAGGGCAGGCCGGAGGCTGTCACGGCCCTGCAGGGTCTGCACTCGAACAAGCACGGTGCCAGAGCCCTGTCGGTTGTGTCCAGGCACCTGCCGAACGAGTGCGGGGACAGGCTGCACCCAGAGCTCAGAGGCCTCGTGGAGCTCAGCAAGGAGCCCTCGCTGGTGAGAAGGGGCAGTGGCTGATATCTACTTGGAACATGAGGTGGTAGAATAGGAAGGCAATCTTGTCATGGTGCCTGCTGTATCTGGAGTGAAATGGGCACCTTTGTGACTGGGGAGCTGCGTGGGCAAGAAGGATACAGGGCTGGTGGCCTTGAGCAGCTGAAGATGAGGCAGCGTGTGGCCAGGGGGCCAAGAAGGCCAAGGGCATGGTGGCTGTGCCAGCAGCAGCGGGGCAGCAGGAGCAGGGCAGTGAGTGTGGCCCTGTGCTGGGCAGCGCTGCGGCCACAGCTGGAGTGCTGTGTGCACTCGTGGGCCCTGGGGAGCAGAAAGTCATGGAGGGGCTGCAGCGTGTGCACAGAAGGACAGGGGAGCTGGGAAAAAGGGTGCAGCACAAGGCCAGGGAGGAGGTGCTGAGGGAGCTTTAGCCTGGACAATGGGGGGGCTCATGAGGCACCTTCAGGCGGACTTCCATAGATCGCTGCCTTAGATCCATAGATCCAAACCTGAGCACAAGGGCTGTTTCCCTTCCAAACATCCCCTCACTGCATCCAAGTGCTTTAGACACTGGTGTGGGTAACACTTTCATATTTTGTTGATTTGTTTGTTTGATAGAAAGAGAACCCTTTTGCAATTTCTCCTTGTCCAGGGAGCAAGGGAGCTTTTTCTTAATCTTTCCTGCCCTTTTACAGTACTGACAGAAATTCTGCTAGAATTTTAGTTTTCAAGAAGGCAGTTCTGGATAATGCAGTATTTTTGCACAAGAACACATAGTTTGGGGCAGGGATGTTGGTGCAGAATGAGCTGTTCTGGTGCCAGACCGGCCAGTAGGGCTTGCCCATCATTTTCAAGTTAACGCCTGTCGTGTCTTTCAGCAGCCCAGGGAATCAGTGTGTGCTGTGTTTGGGAATTGAGCAGGAAATGAATGCCCTTGCATTCCAGCTGGCCCTCAGAGATTAGAGGAGCTGGGAAAGGCTGGGCTGCATTTCTGATTCCAGCCACTTTAGCACCATCAGTGTGGTCAAGTGCAAGAGAAGAACTTGCCAGAGCACAGATGCACAAAGAGTGCAGTTCCCTGTGCAGTGCTCTGGGTCTGATTGCATTGCACAAGGACCCACATGCTCCAGATTCCCCAAGAGTGTGGGTTACTGAAGCAACAGGGGAGCAAGTTCAGGATGGCTGCTGATTGGGGCACTGCTACTGAGTGTTGATGTGTCTAGCAACAGAAAGAACTGCATTGATTCAGGGTGACCCCCACGTGGAGAAAAATGAGCTTTGACTCTATGATTTAGAAGTTTAAACAAATGCTTTATTAAGCTATGTATATTACACTAGTACTATGTTAAAACTATACTAAAGAAATACTATTCTAAAAAGATACTAAAGAAAAACTAGTGACTGTCTCCACACAGTCTTTCATCTAATTAGCTAATCAATCTAAACAACTATCACTAAAATGTTATTAAGAAATCATTTTCAGTAAACAATCACTATACACATTCTTCATGTACTAAAAATCAAGAACAGCAAGTAGAGAGAATAATTGTTTTCTCTTCTTCTCTAAGTTTCTTGCTACCTTTCCTTAAGAAAAACCTAGGAGAGAGAGAATTATATCTCTCTCCGTTCAAAGAATGTAAATCCCACAGTACAGTAAAGAGAGATTATAAAAGTGAGATCTGTCTATCTATCTATCTATTTGAATCTTCCTGGCTCTCCTCCAAAGCAGTGGAAGATGCAATGCTCACCTAAAAGCCTCCCTTCATCACAAATAGACAGGACATGGTAGAAGCAGAGGGAGGCCCTCACCAGACCCCTGAGAAATGCCACACCTTCCCTGGCAGCTGCCTGAGAGGCTCTTGCAGCTGCCTGAGAGTCTCTTGCAGCTTCAGTCCCAGATGGCCCCTGATTGTAGGGCCAGGGTCACTTTGGAATCTGTGCCTCCCCTCAAACAGAGAATGACCCAGCAGAGCAGCAGCACAGTGCTTTGGGAATGTGTGAGCCCAGCAGTCTTTGAGTCTTGGCCCGCAAAGGTCATATGGAAAGATGAAACCCATCTTGTCTTGCTTTCTGTGCAGGTGCTTCTAGAGAGAGAGCAGGAGCAGACTGCTTCAACTGAGATGCCATGCCAGACTCAGGGAGAGCTGTTCCCAGCCCGAGAGCAGGAAGAGCAGCTCGGGCAGCAGGTGGAAGAGCCACAGGAGAAAGGCCAGGTAAGCCTGACTGGCCAAGGCACAGAGGGAAGGGCAGGAGGAAGGGCATAAACCACAGCTCTTGGTTTATGCCCTGAGAAGGCCAGGAATCCCACAGGCACTGGAAGCACAGAGCCTTGGAATCTGCACAGATCAGCCCTGGGACAGGAGGGTTACAGTGGAAGCAGATGTGGGTAGGGAAGCAGAAGGAAGGGGATGAATCAATGTGATTTTGAGGCTAAAAGAGGAAAAAGCTGAGCCTGATGGCAGCTACCAGTCACTTGCTCTGCATCTGTGTGCACAGAACATCAAGGCAGAGTCACAAGCAGAGCTGCCTGAAGCTCAGATTGACATGGCAGTGAAGAGGAGGAATGAAGACATCCAAGAGGAGAAGAATCTCCCTATGCAGAGGGACAGTCAACAAAAACAGGTGAATGAAAGAATGGCAGCCACTCCACTCATGAAAGAGAGTCCTTTCCGTTGTTGTTTACAGAACATGGACAAACAGGTTCTGGCACAGCTGCTGGAAACTGAGGCTAGGATCAAGGCAAGGAAGAAGAGGGCAGACTAAAAAATTTAAATCATCAAAGAGAAAATTAATTGCCTCGTTCAGGAGCAAAAGGCTCTAGAAAAGCGAGTGAAATATCAATAGGCACTGCAGTCACCCAAGGGGTGGTTTCTGCCCTCCTTGCCTTTGCAGTGCAGAGCAGCAGGGGGGTGGGGTGTTGCCTCTGAGTGCCATCCTGATGAGGCCTCTGTCAGAGCTGCTCTCAAGGACACTTCCTGCTCTGCTGAATCTCAGCTGATGCTCTAGACAGTGGCATTACTCCCTTGGCCATTTAGCCAGCAGTCATCCCAATGAACTCCTGCTGGCTTCTTCCAGGTGACCTTGTTTCGTGAGGTGTTTTTTGCAGGTGAACGTGGTCACTCACATAGATTTGGAATATGAGCTACAAACTGTCTGTATCCCTTGTCAAATCAGCTCCTGTCCTTTACTTTCTTCCCAGTCGATGACTCCTGGCTGACGGGGACAAGCTGTAGTCTCTGACTGCTTTGTTCTGTTTGACTTGAGGTGGAAGTGTCGCCATCCTACCTGGCAGCCTGCAGAGAGTTCCAGCAAATGACGGGCAACCAAGAGCCCCGAAGCTGGCATGAGGCCCAGGAACTGTACCATCCAGAGATGCTGCAGGAGAAGCACGTCCCGAGGAAGGTGCAGAAAAACAGAATTTTGTGGCAGGAGGTAGAACATGAGAATGAGGAGCTGCAAATGTATCTGCAGACCTAGGAGGGGGAAAGGAGTCTTTGGGAGGAAGTGGAGCAGTCGTTGCTGCAGTCATCATTTTGAATAGGAAAGTGGCTAGGAACTCGAGTAAAACCAGCCTTTGGTTTTGACCATTTGGTTTCACAAGTGGGCATCCAAAGCAATCCAGTTGAAGAGCTCTGCATGTGGCTGACAGCAGCTTCCTAAGGGCTTGCATTTTAAATGGCAATCTCTCTTGCATTTCAGGGCAATCTCTGCCACACCTTGCTGACATCAACTCATTTCTTCTCTCAGATCTACACCAACTCTGACAGTGAAGCTGCTGCAGCAGCGCCGTCCCAAGGAGCCTTTGCTCCCCAGCCGAAGACGTGGAGCCTGAGCATTTGGTTCACCTCCTGTGCTGACCCAGCTGCTGCTCTGCAACTGCAGATGGCGGGTGACTCCCTGGAGCAACACAGTACGTCTGCTATCTTTCTTATCTGAGGGACAGTGTATTGTGTGCACGTGTCAGCAGAGCTGGACCAAAGGGTTCTCCTCACTTCAGTGTCACAGAAGTGCTGGCATTGCTCCAAGGCAGCAAGAGAGAGCTCTGGGTGTTCCTGCTGCCTCTGAGGGCAGCTTAGACTGGCTGGAGTTTACCTGGGCTTCCCTCTCTGCCGAAGGCAGAAGCTGGAATTGTTCCTGCATCAGCAGATGCCTGTGACTGCTTAAGTTCTAGCCACTGGTAGAAGCCCTGCTGAGATCAGTCTCTAGGAGAACAAATCAAACCCTTTGTGATTCTGCAGCACAACCCAATGAATCTGCTTCTTGCATTTAACAGCTGCCAATGATTTGCTCTCAGATAAGACCGGGTAGAGTTGAGAAGAGAGCCCAGTGGATTCTGTGTCTACCATCACCTGTTGCGACAAAAAGGGCACTGATCCATCTACACCTCGGTGGGGCTGATCTCAAAGCCCATCCTGTTGTGTCCTGAATGGGGGCAAAAGCTTGTCCGGGGCTCAGGCTGGCTGTGGCTTCTTCCCATCAGTCCCTGTCAGTGCTCATGCTTGGGCTTTGCCAGCCTTGTTGTGGTCGCTGCCCTGCCCCTGAGGGCTGGAGGCACTGCAGAGGCTGGAGCCTTCCTTAGCTGGGAGGGTCCCGCTGCTGCCCAGCTGCTGCAGCGCGGAGCTGCCTGAGGCAGCAGCCCCTTCTCTGGGCCGGCTTCTGCCTCGCACGGCCTGCACTCACAAGAGGGTCAGCATCTCCTCTGGGCAGCTCTCTGTGTCACAGGGGTGCCTGAGGAGCACTGCTGTCCTCTATGCCCGTGCCCGCCGTGCCGAGTTGGGAAGATGGGGAGGTGTGCGGTGCCAAGAGGGCGAGAGGAATGGGAGCGACTGATCCGCGCTGTCCGGGTGAAGAGAAGCGGCGTGGTTCTTCACGCGGGGCACGGGCAAGGGCGTCTTTGAGCTCAGCCTGCTCATAAAGGGTGAGGGTCCTGATGCTGAAAGCCCCGTCGTAATTGGTTCTGGCATGAGCTGCTCTGGTTTACTAACGCAGAGGCATTCTTCTGGCCAACTGCTGCAAGGTGGAAAAGATGGGAACACTTGGCAATATTCCTCCTGTTCTGAACTTGACATCTGTTTAGAGCAATTGATTCTGGATGTCCAGGTGCATTTAATCTTAGCAAGTAGGAAACCTTTTCTAAATTTTGCAGTCTCTATTCCCAAGAAAACAAAGGCACTGTTAGTTCCAGCTCTCCTCAATGTTTCTAGATGACAAACTTACTTGCCTTGCTAGGTATTCTCTTCTGGTCTCAGTCTCCTCTGAATGTATCTCTCCGGGCTTCCCTGTGTGTCTGTTGTCAAGAGGTCTCTCACTTCAAAGGATGCAAGAAATCAGTCTCTGTGCCAGCCAGACTTGTGCTGTGGATGTGCTGTTCTTGTTGTTCCAGTTCCTGTTCCTGTTGTTTTTAGCCAGCTCAGAGCTGGCTAACAAAGGGAGGGCTCAGAGCCCCAGACAGTGCCTTTTGTATCTCCGAGAAGGTGAGATCTCTGCTTTAAAATGAACATCTTGCATTTTCTTTCCCTCAGGGAGAATGATGAAGATGGAAAATCCTATCATCAGATACATTGAACTGGAAAATATTGGCAGTGGGTGAGTCCAAGCAATGCTAATTTTACAAAACTATGCATCAGGTGTTTTGCTGGTGGAATAGGTATCAAGCGTGAAGTCAGACAAGCTGCAAATGTGTTCTGGCACTGGGCTTAGATTGTCAGTGCTGATCAGAATTTCTAAGCTTGCTCAGAAGGCATTGTCAAGGACATGTCTATGCTTCCAGTGTCCTGCAGCTTTGAGGCATTTACAGCACAGATCTCCTGTGTGGGCTGGCTTTCACTGCAAGATCTAAATGGCTTCTCCTTTCTCTGCTTCTCTTTTGTTTCTAGGTGTTTTGGAGACGTTTTTAAAGCACTCGACACTGCCACAGGAGGAGAGGTAAATGTCAACAGCCCCTGCAGACTCTGCTGCTCTTGAGGGGCTTTCCCCTCTGGTGTGAGCTGTGGCTGGAGCTTTGGCTAGAGCCGTGCTGAAAAGGCACAACAAGCACACACTGGTGCCAGCCTGCAAAATACATTTGGCACTTTGTCCTCCTCAGCTGCCGGAAGGAAGGCACGCAGGGCAGCGTTTCCTTTCAAAGAAGGACGCGCTCGCTCGCTCTCCATGGCTAAAACAAAGGTGGTGCCTTAGAGCACCTCCCTGCTCTTTGGGGCTACAGCTTCAGAGTCCTGAATTGTCAATTCTGCCTGCCAGCAAATCCATTGGAAAGGTCCTGGTAGTTCCTTAGCCACCTGCAGTGCTGCACTTGGTAATTGCACACAGGGAGAGATCTGCAAGTGCCCTAAAAGCCCTAAGCCCTGCCCGTAGCCCAAGATGTATCCACAGAGTATTAAGGCATTGATTACTTCTTCTGAATCCTAGAAAGAGCAGACGAGAGTGTGGTTAGAGGTTTGTGGGTGATAGTTGAGACACCACTGTTACCAAGTGGACAAGGCAAAATGTCAGTGGCCCAACGTGTCCTGTAACTGGCCCCCAAGGTAGCAGAGAAATGGGCTGTTGGAATGTCAGTTCCTAAATACTGCACTGCCTAATCACAAGGCAGTTTGGCACAGCTCAGCTCTGTCATTGCAAAATCACACGCTCCATGTGCATTGTTGTCCCCTGCCACCAACTGCTCAAGTTACTGATTTTCAATGTCATTTTAGGTGGCCATCAAGAAAATAAATCTTCAAGGACCGAGGAGGATGGAACGAAGCGTTAATGAAATCCAAATCATGAAGAGGTGCAGCAGTCCCAATGTTGTGAATTACTTAGACAGGTGAGTGATTATGGTCTTATCCCATGTGTGCATTTACATACAGTAAACATGAGAGGTTAAAAACCCACTTTGGTCAGTAGCAGAAAGTGGAGTGGTTAATCTTTATTTATTCATATCTCTCTACTCATCTCCAATGGATGAGAAGAGAGTGCATCCTGTCTGCATGAGTCTTCCCTGGCACACCTAGTTTGAAAATTATTCCAAAATTATTCAAAACCTGAAACAGCTGTATCTTCCTTAGTCATCAGCCTCGAAGTTTACTGCCTCCACATTTTTTCGGGATTGATTTTTTAAAGTTTCTTAAGTGCTGATGAACCATACTAAAATGGAATTCCATTGGATTGTTGCCCCTCTTTGCCATTGCTTTTCATGCCAGGGTGAATAGGTGCTTATTTCCAGAAACACCATGCCTGACAGGTTTTATATCTGGGCTGTTTCTAAACTGCATTTTTCACTCACTAGCTGTCTAAGACATCTCCTTTTTCACAGCTGTGCCTTTCTCCTTGAGACTGCACAGATTGCAAACAATGCACAGCCAAGAGGGAATATCTGTTCCTATGATTCTGTCCTTGTCACAAAGGCATCTGGAAATAAGAAACCTGGAAGCAAAAATCAACATAGCCATGCATGTTCATCTCCATGCCCTTATTTCCTTCTTTCAGCTACCTTGTGGGTGAGGAACTCTGGCTGATGATGGAGTACATGGATGGAGGCACTCTGACAGATGTCATCAATGAGTGTGACATCTTTGAAAGCCACATTGCAGCCATCAGCCGGGAGGTCAGCAATCCCATCATTGTTTCCAAGGCCTTGGGCAGGATTGTCTGGGAAACAGGGGCTCAGACCTGCAGTGATTTCCTGTGCCAACCTTTGGTTCTGTGTTGCTGGTATGCTATGGGCAAGTAAAAGCATCTCAAGTGAAAGGCCTGCCAGTGCCCCTGCACTCCCTGTACTCAGTGCCAGTACTCTTCTCTCCTGCTGTTGGATTCTCGCTCTGGCTCATGTATTTGCATTTGCTGTTCTCCACCTTGACTCTCTAAATGTTTGCCTGGAGTCTGTCTTCACTGCATTCCTTGCCTGTGAAAGCAAAGGTGCTGGTGGTAGGAATTGAAATGATCAGCAAAGAAAAAAGAGAGAGACTCGTTTCTCTCAGGCCTCAGCTTAAAAGGACAGGAGTGCAGCCAAAATGCTCTTTCCTTCTGAGCACATGCACTGCAGCAGCAGTCATCCTGGCTGGTTTGCAGGGGACAGTCTCCAACAGCAGGTGCTGTTGCTCTTTCAGAAGCTGACATGCCTTTCCTCAGAAAGGTCCTGCTCTGCAAGTGTTGGAGCAGCAAGCTCTTCCTCTCAGTGGCACTGTGTTCTGCCATTACTGCCCATTCCCCTGGAGAGGGAATCTTTTAGATTCTTTGTTGCCTTTCCTGTGGGATGAAATCACATCACTCATTTTTGCCTTCCTCTTTCTGTTTTCTCTCTCAGTGCCTGCAAGGACTGCATTTTCTGCACTCAAACCGTGTGATCCATAGAGATGTGAAAAGTGACAACATCCTCCTCAGAACCGATGGTTCTGTCAAGCTGGGTCAGTATAATCTTGGTCAGGAGCAGCATTCCAGGGATGTGGGTGTGGGGCTGCTTGGAGGGACAGCCAGCTCCCCTAAATGGTGCTGGTGGCAGCGCAGGGACACCCGCTGTGAGCTGAGGGCACAGTTGCAACGCACACAGAGGTAGGACAAGGAACAAGCAGTCAGGAGTGGCCTTGCTCTGTGTGTGTCCCTTCCAGAGGGAGGGAGTTACAAGTCTAAAGCTTCAAAAGAACAAAAGGCACTACTGGAGACAGTGTAAAAAATGGGGGGAGTTTAAAAGTTGCCAATGCCAGGAGATCCAAGACCACATTTTCAAACACTTCTGCTGGGGAATTCTTTGGCTTGCTTTCCTAATTGCATAGAATTCAAATAGAAACAGTGTTTTCCTTTCTCCTCAGGTGATTTTGGCCTCTCTACTCAGCTCAGCCCTGAGCAGAGCAGACGGTTCTCCGTAGTCGGGACTCCTTGGTGGCTGGCGCCTGAAGTCATCACAGGTCAACCATATGGTCCCAAAGTGGACATATGGTCTTTCGGAATCGTGGGGATTGAAATGAGAGAACAAGAACCTCCCTACTGGAGTGAAAGTCCCATCACGGTAAGGAGCAAATACTCACTGATCCCGCTGTCTTTCTCACCTGTCCCTTGTCCTGCGTGCCATTGGACAAAAGCCCATTGCCATCTGCCTGAACCACTTCCACCAAGGACCCCTCCTAAAAATGTGCCTGCAACACATCAGCATCTGATGTACTTTTGGTTGCAGCAGTGGGGGAACTCAAGCCTTATCACATGCAAACAAACTCCAAACAAACTCTATTCTCAGGCAACACTTTCCTTTGGCTTTTAAGTGGTTCCAGTCCTTTGGCTGTGGAGATGGCCTTAAGAGCAGAAAAGAAGCATCTGACAACTGCTGTTATCTTTCCAGAAATGAACGAAGGAGACTCAAACCCAACAAAGTTTCTGAAACTGTGGTCTTTAGAGATGAGCCTAACTCCCTGAGCAGGTTCCTCTCACTGGGAAACATGCCTGAACCCTGGGCATGAGAGTGTAAAGGCCACTGAGTCTCTTCGGCTTCTTGTGCAGTGCTGCTGAAACACTCGGTCACCGCGTTTCTCTCCTAGCCAAAGGCACATCCTCTGTGTCACCAAGCCAGAGCCTGGTGATGCGGACAGCCTGACAAAACCTCCCATTTGTTTCCTGGCTCTTTCTGGCATGGGCCTACTATTAATGCATTGACTTGAGTAGCCAAATAAGCACAGGGTTGCCATAGGGATGGCACCTTTCCTTCTTCTGACCATGACAATTTTTCTTTTGCTGCAAAATGGGAAGCTGCAATTTTCAGACTGCTGAGAGACAGAGCTGCAGGTGGCTCCTTTGTGCCCAAGCAGGAATTTTCATCCCTCTACATTTGTGCAGCCATCTTAATGTGTCTCTGTTGAAGATGAGATTGCAAATGTTTATTTCCTTACCTGGGGATTAATTGATGGATTCCCTTTCTTTCCTTCCAATTACCATTGTTTTCAAGAAAAGCGCAAATAGCTTGATGAGTTTTGTTCTTGGGCAGGTGCGCTTAAAGGACCAACAAGCACTGCAGATATGCCTTTCATGTAGTAACCGATGAAATTAGTTTGTATAGCACGGTCTCTCTTCCAAAAAGCCTCTGAAGCTAGTGTGAATCCTCAGAGAAGCAAATGTGCTTTTGCTGATGTAGCTCCCACTAAACTAGCTCAGTCAATGAAATCAGCTGCCCAGGCAAGATCTGTGGGATGGTGGAAAAGCTGTGGCTGCATCAGGGTTTGGGTTTCTGGTTGGTAAAGGAAAATAATCTCTGGGTCTTTGCCAGGGCAGAAACTGCCACTGAAGAGCAGAGGTTAAACAAAGGGAGGTGGGAGAGCACTTAGAGATGTGAAAGCAGCAAGTACAGCCTGGTGTCTCCTTTTTCTCCAGGCTACACAACTGATAGCCACACTAGGGACCCCACGGCTGCGGCAGCCCAACCGATTCTCGCCTTGCCTGCGTGACTTCCTGAGCTGCTGCCTGCAGACAGACGAGGAGCAGCGCTGGTCTGCCAGGGAGCTCCTGCAGGTAAAATGTCAAGGGGCTGCAGGTGAAACAGGCTCTGAGGGATGGGCTCCTCCTCCACTCAAGTCCAAGGCATCACATGAGTCCCCTTCCTCCTCACCTCCACTCTTGGTGCTCTTCAAATGAAAATGGTGAGGAATCCTAGACTGGGCTGGGCTGGCAGGACCCTGTAAAAGTCCTCTGGTGCAAGTGTCCTGCAAGGAGCAGGGACATCTTTAAAGAGATCAGGTTGCTCAGAGCCCTTTCTCACTGGAGCCGGAATGGTTGCAGGGATGGGGCACCTACAAGCTCTTGGAGCAACCTGTGCCAGGGTCACACCATGCTCCAAGTAAACAAGTTCTGATTAGATCCTATTTGTGTTTAAAAATATTCACCCACATCCTATTGTAACTGGCCCTGTAAAAAATATGTCCCTCACTTTCTTCAAAGCCACTCTGAAGTCTTGCAAAATGGCAATAAAGTCTCCCTGGGGCCTGTTCTTCACAAAACTGGGTAACTCCACCTCTCTCCACATTTCCTGAGTCAGAGAGCTCCTCTGGCTGTTTTGATCACCCTCTTTTGTCATTTGGTGGGGGTTCAATTTTATCAAATGGCAAAAGAATTGAAGTAGAGCAATGCAGGGTACAGAGACATGAAATGGTGCTGCAGGAACCCAAGGAAGCCAGTCCCAGCCTAGGGCTCAGAGATTTGGCTGTGGGCAGCAGGGGCTGTGGGGGGCTCATTGTGAGCCTCCTGGGGGCCCTGGTTTGCACCCCCCAGCCCACCCTTAGAGGTTTCTGCCACGCAAACAGGGACAGCTGGGAGGGACTTGTCCCAGCCCCATCTGCTGCCTGGCACACTCAAGCAGACGGGAACTGTGCCAGGATTACTGCCAGGTTGTGTGGCAGAGAGGGAACTGCAGGACCCGATGCCACTGGGCTGGCCCTGCTGGGAAGGAAGGTGCCATCCAGCACACGAGGGGAGGGGCCGGGCATGGAAAGGCAGACACTGCTCTGTCTCCCTGTGGGAGTCAGCACAGTGCCTGTCTTTCAAAGAGAGGGACCAGTGTGAGGCTTTACAGTTTCCTGAAAAGAAGAAACTCCAAGGACAGAAAGCACCATTTCTAAAGCACTGGCAGGGCAAAAATCCTAGCAAGATGAAGACACTTGCAAAAATGGATGAGTGGGATTCTGGGCCACATTTGCCTGTAATGGCAAAGTCCTGCACATAAAGATGGAGATGTAGATGGTCCCATTGGTCCTCTTCCTGCATCCTTCTAGAAGCCAGAGGAATCCTGTGAAGCACTGAGCTTGGAAAGTCACGGTCCATTATTTTTTGGTGATTTGGTTTTTTTTCCTTTTGGCAGCATCCATTTATAGAATTTGCTGAGCCTGCGTCCAGCCTGGTGCCGCTGATTGTTTCAGTGAAGAAGAGGAGGGAGACGAGAATGTGACAATTACATCAGGACCATTTACTCGTCAACCAGTTTAGAGTAGGATTGTAGGGTAGGATTAGGATTAGGATTAGGATTAGGATTAGGATTAGGATTAGGATTAGGATTAGGATTAGGATTAGGGTTAAGGTTAGGGTTAGAGTAGGATTGTCTAATAGGACTGCAGAGTAGGATTGGAAATGAATACAGTTTCTGAAACCACAACTCACCTTGAAGATTCCCTTCCTTCTCACTCTGCGAATACGCTCAAGAATTTCTTCTGAATTGTCTGTTGTTTCTTAAAGGTGGAAAGTGACACGGTGTCTTTGGCATGGTGTGAAAGTGGGGAAGAAGGATGTTCTTCATTCATCCTCTCCAGACCACACTGCCTTTGGAATCTGGCCCACTGGTCTGTTTTTGGCCAGCTTTGGTATTTCTATTTGAGGCAGAAAGGGCAATGGCATTTGAAAGCAAAACCAAAAGAATGAGGCAGCCCAACACCCTGTGCAGATGCAGGCCTTCAGCTGTGATTGGAGAGCATTGGGGCTCCTGCCACTTGGATTTGGATCCCGAAAAGCAATAATCTCTTTGGCTGGAGGAGAGCCTTGCTCAAATGAGAAAGCAGAAAGATCAGAGAGGGTGCTCAGGAAGGTCTCCTGTGGTGCAGAGCTGTCAGCGCCTGGGAGGTGAGAGCAGGCCCGGCCTTGGCCGGGGTGGAGCTCCAGCAGAGCCCCGGCAGAGGCCGGAGCAGGCTGAGCCCCGGCAGAGGCAGGCTGGAAGGAGGCCCTTGGAGCTGCAAGAGGCAGCAGCCGGGCCCTGGGTGCCTGTTCCTGGCAGCGGGTGATTCCTCCGCTCTCAGAGCCCAGGTGGCAGCTGGCTGCTGCCGAGGGGAAGCGCAGCCGTGCTGGGCACAGCCCAGCCTGGAGGCATTGGCCGTCTGGAGTGTGCCCAGGAGCAGAGAAAGGCCCAGGGCAGCCGAGGGCCGCTGGGCTGCCTGAGGATTCCTCCTCTTCTGCCGGCTGCCCTGCAACTCCTGGCAAAGGTCAGCAGTGTGTGCAGCACTCTGGGCACCGGGGCAGGGAGCCGGGCTGCTTGGCAGGCTGGAGCACAGGGCAGCCTCCTTCAGGCCCGGCTCTTGTGCCAGGGGAAGCGAGGCCAGCGTGAGGCAGGGACAGCTTGGCAGGGCACACCTGCAGGAGCCAGCGCCTCACGCAGCTCTGGGAGGAAGCGCCCGCAATCCTGCAGTTCTGCACTGAGCCAGAGCAAAGGTGTAAGATGCAGAGTGTTTGGCAGAAATATTCAGGCCCACCAGGCCAGCCTGCTTTGTGCTCTCTGGCCCACAGCAAGTGCTGTGCAATGCAGCTCACACCTCTATTGCAGGGCTGTTCTTTTTCTCTGTAATCATCGCTCAGCTGTCTCTCACTGACATATTGCTGGCTGAAGACCTGTCTCTTCCATATCCCCTATAAAAAGACCTTACCTTAGATTCTCAAACTTAGCATGCATGCATGTGTGAAAAAAAAACCCACAAACCTTTAGGAAAATCAAGACATTAAAGCAGATTTCATTTATCAAACCCACAGCAACTGCATTAAAATGTGGGTGTATGACCCTTTCTTCAAAATTTTCTTAAGAATATCTCTAGAGTAATTTTCGAGAGATAAGTATGCTGCTCCTAACAAGTGCAGATTACTTGCCAAAGGGTAATCAATCATCCATTAAGCATTCCAGCAGTTGCGTAGCATTTTTTTCTGTTAACTGATCCCTGGATATTGCAACCAGCTTCTGACTTGTGTCTGCCCACTTCTTTTCCATGTTCTGAGCCAAGAGCAATAGTATCCTTGTGTGTGCATCTGAACACATTGGATACTGACACCCCATCCTATTGCCTATGTTCTCCCACAGAAAATTCCTTGCTCTTTTTTCTCTGCCTCCAAAGGGGATCTGCGGTCCCTGCCGGGCAATGCTTGTTGTGGGCTGTCAAGGCAGAGGCGATGCTCTGGTGCACCTGGCGCAGGTGAGCCTCGGGCCCGGGCAGGGAGCGATGCTCCGAGCTGCCGCGGATCCGGCGGCGAAGCCGAGCGGTGCCGTGGCCGGGCTGGGAAGCCGAGCGGCGCCCGTGGCGCTGCCTCCCCGGCCAGGGCTGTGCTCTCAGCGCCGCCGGGGCTGCCGAGCAGCGCTTTCCACGCGCCTCCGCCTCCGGAGCCAGCCCCGCAGCCGCGCTCTCCCGAACCGCACTGACCCGCGCCCGCTCTCGGCCCGGCTGCAGGACTCCGTGATTCCGGGCTCTCCGGGTTCCCAGTGCGCCTGCAGGAGCCTCCGCTCCTGGACGCCCGCCCTGGGCTTTCTTCTTCTACGTCTTTCTCCCCTTTCCCAGGCCGTCTCCACTCTACTCTGGATCTCCCGCCTGTTCTCAGGTTCTCTCGTGTCTCCTGGGTTCTCCCTCCTCTCTCGGGTTTTCCCCAGTCCTAAGCTACCCGTTGTCCCAAGCTCCCTCCTTTCCCGGGCTGTAGCCAGTGCTTTTATTCGTCTCCCTGGATCTCCCCTTCTCCCGATTACTCCTCCCTCTTCCAGGATCTCCCCCCTCTCCCAGGGCTCTTTCCTGTTTCCCCGGCTCTACCCTCTTGGAAGGCTACCCACCCTTTGCCACGGATCTCACTCCTCCTGTCCCGTGATCTCCCCTACTCCCGGGCTCATCCCCCTCTCTTGGGATTTTCCCCCTCCTCGCAGCATCTCTCCCCTCTCCCGCCCACTCCTCCCTCTGCCAGGTCTCTCTCCCCTCTGCCGGGATGTCCGCCCGCTCCCGGAGCGCCCATGGCCCCGGCCCCTCGCCGCCCGTCCCTCGCCGCCTCGGCCGGGCCGCTCCGGGGCCGCGCTCGGAGCGCAGCGGGGCCGGGCCGGGGCCGCCGGGGCCGCGTCAGCTCCGCCCCGCGGGAGGAGCCGCGACAGCGCCCCGGCAGCGGCCCCGCGCAGGCGGAGCGGCCCCGGCTGCGCCCGGAGCTGGGCCTGGCAGGGGCTGCGGCCTGGGAGAGCTGCTCCGGCCTCGCTCCGGACACGAGCAGCTCCGACCTGTGCTCGCTTTGTACCCTCAAGGCTGCCGGATGCCTTGCAGCGAAGCTGCAGTGCCCAGGCTATTCCGGTCTCTTGTGGTCCTCAGCTGAATATTGCTGGTCAGGGCTCTATGTAGGAATCACGAAACGGACGGGACTGCTGCGGAACGCGCCTCGAGCTGTTTGTTTTCCAGCGTCAGTCTCATTTCATGGTTGTTGCAGTGGGAAGATGCCAGCAGCTCACATCCCTGGCAGGAGGCAATGAACTTTATGGTACAACTTACTTGAAAAGTTTTTTGACCACTTACACAAAGCAAAAGCATATTGACAGTAGTTCTGTGCAACCACTATAAGCACACGTATCTTTTGTTAAAACACTGCTTGCTTCTTTCAAACACTATACCTGCTTGTAAGCCTTAAAACACAATGCACAGAGCTCCATTATTGTGATAAATAGGTATCATTCGTGCTGATAAAACTTGAGACAGTAATTGATATTGAGACAGTAATTAATATTTGAGAATAATAAATAGTTGAAAAGTTGTAATGCCAAAGAAGAGAGGGAGAGGAGGGGCTCCACCCCCCTTCCCAGCAGCTGTTCTCAAGGACCACAGGAAAGAAGCTGAAGATACAGTTGCTAAAAATGAAGAAGAACCTGGTTTGGTCCCAACAAATGCTAATTATAAGGGATTTATTGCCTTGATATGTAGATGGAGTGATACGTTAGTCTTGGCTTACATTGGCTGTACTGGCTACGTACTGGCTTGATGCGCATGTGTAACCCAGCAGTGAATTAAAGGACAACGAAGAAGACTATAGGGCCTTCATCAGTGACGACCCCCAAAGACTTGTGCAACCACCAAACCGAGTGGTGGCGCATGCGTGGTAAAGGTGGTGAGGAAGGCGGAGACAAAAAAGAGACGAACCGAAAACAGGAGGAGATGGTATTGACATACGGCATATAAGGGGTGATTTTCACATGGCAAGCTTGTATGTAAAGTGGGAAGGGTCAAGAACTCTGCCCTCCGTACCCCGCAGTATCTTTTGCTTATGTGCTATTATTTGAACCAAATTATCGCTTATTTATATATTTTCTAAACTATTCAATTAAAATTACTGCTACCTTAAATATTGTTTGGGTTGTTTTTTTTTTCAGGGATAATTGGGCAAATATAACAATTATTAAGCTTAGAAGTTCCTAATATCTTGCTAGCGATACTTTTCTGTAGCTTAGGGAGTCATTCCAGCCAAGCGTTAATACACTGGTGCGCCAGTATCAATCAAGTTAGAATGAGCAGCCCAATTCAGCTCCACGGAGCAGCCTCTGGACTGACTGACAGAAGTTCCCAGGCAATGGGAGCTCTCCTAAGATGCAGACATTGCATTGGTTCAGAGTCTGGGGCACAGAGATAGACCAATGAGATGTCTCGGCCTGGGAGTTTTGAATGGGCTAAATGGGCTGTGGGTTCTGAAGGCAATAAACGAAGCTGTTTGCTGATGACCAAAGGGAGTTCTGTTGTGTTACATCTCAGAGATATTAATGTACTGGATCCTACAGTAATAGACACAAACCACTGTTCTATTTGTCCTTACTTTTTAACTTCTTATATACCTTTTCTGCTGACAAATCTACTGCTTAGCTCTAACCACAGTTCTGCTTTCTCTGAGGTGTGCCTTTTGCAGCTTTCCCAGAACCCACTGATTTGAAGGATTCCCAAAATTCCCCCGCATGGTTTGGCTAAATAGAAGCCTTTGTAACCCTGTCGTTTATTAACTACCTTGCATTTCATAGGTTTACTGTACCATAACTGCTTATTACTTGCTTAAAGCATCCTTTTTGCTCGCATTGAGCCTTGCTATATTCCAACACAGCAATTTTAATGCTGTGAAAGTGCAGTAAGTTCAAAGGGCAAAAGTCATGTCTGACAGCAATTCCAAGTCATTGTTCCAAAAAAGTCTCACCTGTTCTAAGGTCTTAATTCAAAACCTCCCTCCATGTCTATACCTTCATCCACAATCTGTGTGAGATTTTGAGAATTCTCTGTGAATCCATTTCCTATCTCTCTGTCTTTTGTGATAAAAACTTCTTTGATAGTTTTGTCCATCATTTGTCGCACACACCAACGTATGCAAGGTATTACTACCAGTATCACTGCCAAAACACCCAACGTACGGAGACCTATTCTACAAGGTCCCCTTAGCCAAGGTGCAAAGCTCCATCCTTGGAACAAATGATCTAACCAGGACCCGCCATCGTCTTTAATTGGAGCTGTCAAATCTTTCAGCTTGTGTATGCTTTTGAGGATGGATTCAGAGTGATCAGACCATTTCATACAACACAATCCCTCAAATTCCACACAACCATGTCCTTGTGCCAGTAAAAGAAAATCAATTGCTGCTCTGTTTGGAAGGGTAGCATGTCTAACTCTATTAACATCGGTCAACATGTCACTGATTGCAGTGGATGTGCCATTAGTTTGTTTACTCAGCCAACATGCAACCCGATCTAATTGTTTCAATGCCATTGCTGAAGCCAGCTGGGTAAAAACAAACCTGCTGAAACCCTTTTCACAGCCTTCCAAGGCATGAAATCACTTCTACAGTTCTCATCATAATGATGAGCAGATCTTGTTCCCCTTTGCTTCTTCTTAATGACCGCTTTGGCAGTAGGCGCAATTACAGTGAGCATCCCAATGCTACATGGGCCACCTTCAGGGCATGATGGGATGCCCTGCCAGGGCCTGTCTACACAGGTGAACCCACATCCTTTTGGTAATTGTCGTGGATATTGGTCAGCTTTAGAAAGCACCTCCCAACATTCTTAATAATTACACCAAAACCTTGAGTTTCTGTATGCAAAATAATGGGGAGTAACACTGGACTTTGGAGGATCACTTTCTCACTAATCATTAGCTGTAAATGTAAGGCAAAAATTCGTTGTTAAAGGACCAAGGATTTCTAATTCTTGGGGCTTTAGGTAGTGCTTTGGGAAGTTCTTTTTCCCAGATGTTACAATCCTATACAGGGCTCCTCCCATTGTCAATTTCACCAGGCTTACTATTGAATTGCTTTTTGACCAAGGGCAAATTCTTTCCTGGCACACTGACTACACAGGTTGAGAAGGCTTTTCTGTTCCGAATTAGACAAACACATGGTATCCGAGCCTGCTGCCTTGGCTAAGGTCACCCAGACATTTGGTTTTGGTTGTTCCACAGACAAATCTACACTACAAATTGACTAAAACTCTGCACGAGAAGAAGCAATCAAAACTAGCACCGTAGTACCATTTGATTTTGCAGCATCCTTTTTGTGAGCTAATTGTTGGCTAAAGCTCCTCCCATATCCTTCTCAATTCAAAAACATTATTTCTGACCTTTAATAAAAATTAACCAAACAAAACCTACACTTTCTCCAATAGAGCTCTATGAAACCAACAAGTGACACATTTATAAACCACATAAAATCAGAGTTTGCAGGTTCCACCAATGCACAAGGAACATCAGGTGTGACCCGTGATCCCTCTGTTTGGCTCACGTCTGCGTACTTGCTTCTACGGTCTGGAGCTCGTCAACTGTCCTGGGGTGCGATATGGTTTGACATTTTTTGCTGGAACCCGCTTAATTCCTGCACCTGTAGAGACAGAAGCAAACCCTTTGTCCAAAGTGATTAATCAGAAAGGACCTTCAATTGGTCCTGTCCCAGGGTATCTAATTAAAACAGGGGGATTTTCTTTCAGTTTTGCCTGTGTGTTATTGTAAAAATGCCTAGAAATCGGTGGATCAGGTTCTGCAACAGAGCTGCTTAAGGAATTAAGACATGCAAATCTTTGTTTCACCTCATCTGTGGTGTGACCTCGAGTCCCCCCTCTCTTGATCAAGAATGCGTTTTAATGTCTGATGTGTCCTCTCAGCAACTGCTTGGTTGTGGGAGAATGTGGAATACCAAGGATATGACGAACACCCCAATCTTTAAAAATGTGGCCAATTTTTGAGATATGTATGTGGGATCATTGTCAGTTTTTTCTTCTTGAGGCACAGCCAGTGAAGCAAATGCTCTGCTAAAAATGTTGACAGGCATGATTACCTGCTTCCCCTGTGTGAAGAGAAGAAAAACTCCACCAGAGAATGTGTCCACTGAAACATGGGTATTGGTAAATTTACCAAAGGAAGGCTATTTAGTGACATCCATTTGCCCTAAGTGCAGGCTTTGCAAACCCCGTGGGTTGAACAACTCTTTCTAGAAACAGGAGGCTGCACAAGCTGACAGTCAGGGCAAGTACTAATCATAGCTTTAGCTTGACTTTGGAAATTTGAAACATTCGCAAAAGTGCTTGTGCGCTTTGGTGAAAAAAGGTGTGGCTCAGTTTTGCTTGTTCCAAAATGTTTAGCAAAGTGTTTGAAATAAGCACTGTCAGTTTGTCCGCTCTTGTTGTGGTGTGTTGCAATGTCCGGTTTTAAACTTCCGGGGCCCTTCCCATGTGTACCTATCCCTTCTCCCTTCCCCCTCACCCCTTGCTGAGTGTGCCCTGTCAATCAGGCTAACATACCAGCAAGGCGTCGTGTGATTCGTCGATTTCAAAGGATGCTCCTCAGGCCTGGGGGTCATTGGACTGTCTAAGTGTCATCCTCCCTTGAGACCCTGCCCCCTTCACCTGGTTGGTAACTCACCTGTCCCCTCCCCTTCCCCTGTCCCCGAGCTTATAAAGTTAATGAGACCATGCGGCCGGTATTCTGTTACCAGCAGTAGCCCAGTGCAGACGTCTCTGTACTCTTGGAATAAACATCTGGCTACCTTCTAGCAGAATCCATTCCCTTTCTCTCTACCATCACCAGAAGCTCTCTCCTGAGGAGAACGGAGTCCTGTCTTGTGCCCCGCTGCACTCTGCCGCCAGCCAAGGTATCTCTGGGGTAAAACACCGCAGTGCTGCCTGTGGCCCCGCAGCGAAGGTCAGAACTGGCCTGGGCACCATCTAACTGGTTATATTGGGATACATATTCCAATACGCTCTGGCGTTTCCTTCCACTAAAAATAAAGAAGCGAAGAATGAGCGCTGATGCGAGAAACAAAATATGGATTAGTTCGTTATTGTAAAGTTGCAAAATGCCATGGAACCAATGATGTCAAGTGTCATTACTAGGATTCTTTAGAACTGATCCTTTTATTATTTTAACCACATTAGCATCAAACGTAGAATGTGTGAATAAATAAAAAGGTTGTGGGAAGAACTGAGAAGCCTGAACCACAGCAGCAAGCTCAACAATCTGAGCAGATCCCTCTACTATTTGAATATCTGATTCCCAATTTTAGTTGGGAACTTGGTTTGGTTCAACCAAGTAATGACTGATTTGTGACCTCTGCCAGATCCCATCAGTGAAGAGAGTTACTGTGTTTAAAGGTTCTTTACTTAACAAAGGCTTCTCTCTAAAACTCAATTTTGCCTGCAATAATTTGTGAGCCGGGTAATGAACAGAAGCAATATCTGCAAAATTTAATAATTCTCCTTGCAAATCATCAGAATTTGCAGAATTTGCATTGCCCAATCAAGATAATTTTTTTCAGTGGTATATAGAGAACTGCAAATTCTTCACCTGCTAAACTTAATAACCTTGTTCTGGCCTTAATCAGAATTTGTGTTATCCTCTCTAAGACTGTAAAAATAGTCTTGGAAACCTTGAGGGAAGAAAACCCCATTCTATTATCAACAAAAGATCTCTCTCAGAATGGTCTGATTGAAAAATGACAGAACAAAGTTGCATCTTTCCTCCTAAAATTGCAGAAAAGAATGGCTTTTCTGGAATACAGCGATGAGCTTGTTATCTTTGGAGAGCCTCCATGACCCTGTCAGGCACTGCACGACCTTCAGGTATTAGAGTTCAGGAGAGTTGATGGCGCAGCTTCCTCTCAACAAATTAAAACGTGGACCCAATTCATCGTTGGTGATTCCCAAACCAGGTCTGACCCAGTTGATTTCTTCTAGAAGCTGTTGTAAGTCTTGCAGGGTGTTGACACTGGTCCAGAGCTGTATCTTCTGCAGTGTAATTGTTTTTTCAGTCATCTTCCATCCCAGATACTTCGAAGGTGGAACTTCTTGAATTTTGGGTATAGAAATTTTAAGTCCAGCATTTTGGATTTCAGTAACAACACTAGGACAAGCTTGCTCCATCTCTGGCTGCATTGGAGCTGTGATGAGCAAATCATCCACGTAGTGTGAAATCATGGGTCTTGGATACTTCTGTCAAACTGGAGACAAAACTTGTGCTAGAAAATATTGGCAAATTATAGGCGAATTCTACATTTCTAGAGGCAATGTTTTCCAGTGCTATCTCTGCATGGGTTCTCTTTGATTGATGACTGGAACTGAAAAGGAAAATCTTGGAGCATCATTGGGATGAAGTGGGATGTGGAAAAACAATCCTTTAAATCAATGACAATGAGAGGCCAGTGTTTTGGGATCATTGATAAGGAAGTTGAGGTTTAAGAGGTCCTATGTCTTCAATACTTCATTGATCTTCAGGTCATGAAAAAACCTCCAGGAATCCAGTGTCTTCTTGTGGATGACAAATACTGGTGAATTTCAGGGAATTCACTCTTTGTGGCTGTGATGTGACCTTCTTGTAATTGCTCCTTTACCAATCTTTTAAGGCAATTTAATTTTTTCTCTGTTAAAGGCCATTGATCAATCTATATAGGAGGATCAGTTTACCAGTTCAGCTTTCAAGTGGCAGGTTTTGACGTGGTTTCCACCACAGGCCCACCTCCAGTTCTGCTCCCCATTGGGACAGGACGTCTCTCCCCCAGACGGTGAGAGGCTTCTGAACAAGAAAAGGATGCACCATTGCTGTCTTTCCTTCAGGACCTGTAATGTTAATCATGGATGCACTTTGCCAACACACGGTAGCACCTCCAGTCCCTGTGAAGGAACCTGCAGGAGCTACTAAATCCCAATGGCAGGGACAAAACATGTGAGAGATTACAGTGACATCTGCACCAATATCCGGCATGCCTGTAATGTAAATTTTTTTACCACAGTGAGTCAGGCAGCAAGTCAATTCTTCTTGCTTGAGGTCCAAAATTTGGACCCAAAAGACCTCAGGACTTGAGGTTCCAAATGGCACAGACAGCATTGAATTCTCTGGAAAGTTGTTTTGCTTGGCTGTACTCATGGGTAGAAGAAATGCAATAGCTATAGGTGTTTTTGGTGGAGTCGCCATAGGAACATCACATACAAGATTTAAATATATTGGTTTATTGTTAAAATCTATTGAAACAACCGCTGGAAGGACTGACAGTCTGACAATTTTGGTGCTAGCTCTGCCTAGATTCAAAAGCTCTTGTCTTTGCTGAAAAAATCTGATAATTCCAGTAGAAACACTTTCATATCAGAAATTATTTAAAAGGTGTATCAGTTTTTGAGGAGGCCAATTCAAACCTTGCGCGTGAGGGTATTGACCTGGGACCATTTGAGGGATGGTTGACTGAGGGATAAATGACTGAGGTACCAATGCCATTTGACTGGGTAATTGACTGTAAGGAGGTCACTACTTGTGTCCAGGTGCGGTGATAACCCGCGCTCTTTTTTCAGTTTAACGACAAAGCTTTGCCATCGATGTCACATTGAGAACGACAGTACTTAGACAGATGCTTCCCTTTCCTACGATGAGGGCAAATAGAAAGTGGTTTAGGTTTGACTCTTGTTGTAGGACAATCTTATTTCATGTGTCCTGCTTTACCACAAGCAAAGCCACAAGCCTTTTTATCAGAGTCCAACTGTACAGTACCAACAGATTTTTAGAAAATGTTTCTTTGTGCTTCAAGGGCCTTTTCAACCTTTTCCATTTATTGTCCCAAATTATCTCCCAATGGTTTCCTAACTTTTCTTAAGAATCTGCAATCTGCTTTCCAAAAGTACTGACTTGCACATTAGCAAGATGTTTTGGAGAGGTGAGCTTGCTGCAAGCTGTTAGCATCTCTGTTACACTTGGAGGCTGATCAGGTAAAGTTATAATAAATTTTTTTGCAATCTTCCTGTAAGTTCTTTGATCTTTGATCTCATGGTGAGAAGGAATTTCGTATTGTGGATTTACATCCTTATGACCATATCTTACAGGTAAGGCAAGGAAGTGTTTATTTGAATCCAAATTTTTTCTAAATTTTGAGTACTTTTAGACCACTTAGGTAGTTGCAATGGAAGGTCTACTGTCGATTTAGACTGTGTTTTTTTTTCCTTTTCATCACTCCTGTATCTGATCCAGAAGAACAGGTAGTGTTGTCACAGCAATCAGCTGTCCCATGAAGCCTCCCAAAAAGCTCCAAGTTCCAAGGTTTGTTTTTACCCCAGCTGGCTTAAGCAATGTCATTGAAACAATTAGATTGGGTTGGATGTTGGCTGAGTAAACAAACTAATGGCATATCCACTGCAATCAGTGACATGTTGACCGATGTTAATAGTGTTAGACATGCTACCCTTTCAAACACAGCAGCAATTGATTTTCTGTTACTGGCACAAGCACATGGTTGTGAGGAATTTGAAGGATTGTGTTGTATGAAATGGTCTGATCACTCTGAATCCATCCTCAAAAGCATACAAAAGCTGAAAGATTTGACAGCCCAAATTAAAGAAGATGGTGGGTCCTGTCAGATAATTTGTCCTAAGAATGGAGCTTTGCACCTTGGCTAAAGGAACTTTGCAAGATAGGTCTCCATGTATTGGGTGTTTTGGTAGTGATATTCATAGTAATACCTTGCATACTTCAGTGTGTGCAACGAGAGATGAACAAAACTGTCCAAGAAGTTTTTATCGCACAAGAGAGAGAGGTAGCAAATGGATTCACAGAGAGTTCTTGAAATCTCATGGAGATGGTGGATGATGGAATAGAAATGGAGGAAGGTTTTGAGTTAAGACCCTGGAATCGACAAGAGATTTTTGAACAATGACTTGTAACTATTGTCAGGCATAATTTATGCCCTTTCCACTGACTGGACCGTCACAGCATTAACATGCTGTGTTGTAATACAGCAATGCCTAGTGCCAACAAAAACATGCTTTAAGCAGATAAGAGACAAAAATGTTACAGTAAGGCTACAAAACGCAAGTAATAAATGACACAATTGGTAAGGTTTCTTTTTGGGTGAAGAGAGAGGGGCAATTGAGAGAATCCATAAAATTAGAGGGTTTTTGGAAAGCTGCAAAAGGCAGGCCTCAAATACAGCAGAATTGTGAGTAGAGCTAAAGCAACATTCATGAGATAGGTCAGCAGAAAAAATTATTTAAACTGTAGAAAAAGCGAGGGCAAATCGAACAATAGGCCTTTGTATTAGTGCTTGTCTGAATAGCTCTCTAAGCTGCAGAAAGTTTATCTAGCAAGATATTAGGAAGGTTGAAGCTTAATAGTGGAGCTCTGTGCATTGTGTTTTAAGGCTTACAAAGAGGTACTGCATTTGAAATAAGAAAGCATTGTTTTAACCAAAGCTACATGTGCTTATGGTGATTGGATAGAACTACTATCAATATGTTTTGCATTGTGTGATTTGTTAAGAAGCTTATAAAGTAAGTTGTAACCTTATGATTTCTGGCCTGCTGCCTGGATTGTGAGCTGCTAGCATCTTCCCATTATCATAATCATGTAATGAGACTGATGCTGAAAAATAAACAGCTCTAGGCACTTTTCATAGCAGCCCTGTACCGTTGGAAGTCTGTAAATAGCCCCTGGCCGGCGTCACTTGGCAGTAGTGTCGCTGCACCAACTTTCCTGGGAGCCCTGCCAGGAAGGGCTGGGGAGGAGAGCTCCAAGTTCTTGGTGACAGGAAGAAAGCCAGAGCCTGCTAACTCACGTCTGGATTCACTAAATTGGATCTTTTTAGATTCATGCAAATCGGGCTGCTCTCCTGCTGTAGACCCTGACTTTGTATTTGTGATGCTTTCCAATGGACTGCCGGCAGGGATACAGCTGGAAAACTCTCAGGTCCAAGAGCAATCTCAGCATGCTTTCCCCCCCCTGACCCCAGCACCAATGAGACAGGCTTCAAGGCTTCTGAATGAAGTGTCTGTGCCTCCACAACAACTTTCCTGAGCTCTCCCACCTCCACCCCATCCACCTCTCTGGGCAGGGCCATCCCTGCCCAGCTCAAGCCCTGCCTGCCCCCCGCCACCTCTGTCCTCTCCCCTGCCCGCTCCCCTGCAGGCAGAGCCGAATCCAAAGCCGGCCACCTGCTCTAACCAGAGGCTGGGGAGCCAAAAGTGGTGAAAATCCCGGAAAGTTTTGGCAGAGGAATCTATATGGAAAGAGTCCTCAGAGCTCCAAAGCAAACTGCCAGCCTGAGCCCGATCCAAGGGGGTGACTTCCTGGGAAGGGCAAACAGTGACAGGAGCGACCCTGCAGCCCCTCGGCCAGGCAGAGCAGATCCAGAGCCCCCCTTGGCTGACCCCACCTGCACAACTTCAGAATAAGATCCGGCCGCATCTTTTTCACAAGACTGCAGAGCACAGAAAGAACAGCTACTGTTTTGCAAAGCTTCCTCAAATATTAATCTCCTGGACCCGTTTGATTCCCAGCCTCCCTAGAACACATCCCATGACCCCCCAAACTTTTGGAATGCAAGAAAAATCCGAAGCGTTTTTCTGGGAATTCTGGGAGTGGATGATTTCCTGGAGGAGTTGGGACGATGCCTGGTTGCAGCTTCAGTGACTCAGGGAATCCTGGAAAAAGCAGAGAATACGACCAACGCTGGAAGCTGATCTGATTCCCCTTTTCCGGGCTCCGGGGTGCTGTCCACACTGCCTGGAGAAACCCCGGACATGCCAGGACACCCTGAACAAAATCCTAGATCCCCCCAGAGGAGGATGAAGGTCCAGCACCACTCAGAATTAAAGTCTCAGAGCCAGGTGTTCTGTTCTGATGTTTGAGAAAGTCTCTGTTGCAATCATTCTGATCAAAGCTCTCCATTAAAGCTCTGGAGACAGGCGTCATAATTTTGACCAAAGATTCTTCCTTTTTGCGAGAGACTAGATTGTGAATTTTCCAGTTTATCTGGTCCCAGAAATCAAAGGTAAAATCAGATTTCAAGTCTGTATTTTGAGTATTCACTTTTTCCCAGATTAGTAAGTTTTTTAGTTCACGTTTTCAGATGTCTGAACATCCTTTACGCTGTAAAATTGCCTCAGTCTGGTAAAAGACGCCCCATTCTGGGTTTAGAGAGATGGTTTCCCATCTCGTTACCCCCGGAGTTGCTACTTATTACTGACAGGGGTATCAGCTACAGACGGCGAAGGGGACGATCCATTCCTCCTTTGAACAGCCTGGGCCTCTGGCAATGGCACTGTCCATGGTCTTCTTTTTTATTTTATATTCCTCTAGCCTAGAAATCCTCCTCACTGAGGAGCAGCTTTCCTAAAACCCTCTGATTTTAAGGATTCCCACAATATACTACATAATAGTTATTTGGATATATGTACTGTAATAAATAGAATATATAAAATGTATTGCTGCTCTTTTTCTCAGCCAGCAGGCCTTTGCAGCGAGTTCTGAGCCAACGTGGGGCTCTGCTGCCAGCCCAAATCTGCGCTTCCCTTGCCCAGCCTGAGTGCAGGTGGGGCACGTGCTGGGCATGGCTGGAGATTTGCATGGCCAAACTCCTCCAGCATTTACATCTGCCCATGGCTTTGGGTAGCACAAATTACAACACATCCATCTCACTTGACAAATGGCATTTCTTATAAATTGCTACACCAGCACTGACAGCATATAACAATAGAGATTTCTAATACATTTTTAAAAAGTAATTTATTTGATTGTTACACCACACTGTTTAAAAACATAGGAAAAACAACTTCTGTTAACAAAAACTAATTTATTGCAAACCTCTACAAACACTCACTATACACAGAGATCAGGGGAAAATTAACAACTTAATTTATTGCATATTATGGTAAACATACAGCCCATATAGAAATACGAAAATATCAGTATTTGCCTGTAATACCAAGTACTCTACAAATAAAATTCCACCTCTGTACAACTCCAGACACATTTAAATAGAACTGAATACATAAATAACCACTACAATATACAGATGTGAATACAGAATAAATGTTACCTGTTACATTGAAGAAAGAGATACAGAAAACAAACCTATCTATAAATAGACAAACAGCAGTACCAATCTAAATATCTGTACAACTGCATCAATACAAATATAAGCAATATATCTGGATATATATGTAAACATAATATATATAGAAATACATCAATGCGCATCTAAAAATACATACATACCAAAACAAATGCCAATATAGATATTTAAAAAGACCAAAACTACATCAATACATCAATAGAAATAGATACCTACACAACTAAACACAGATTAGATTTCCGTACATGTACAATACACGTAATGAACTGGATACATATACACACAAATATGCAACTGCAAACCTGTATATATGCAAGTATCTATATATAAATATATACATGGTACATTCACAAATCTGATACCGTATGTACAGAAATAGGCCTGTACAAATACCAGGCTACATACGTATAAGTCCATATAATTATCCCTGTTCACATGCAAGTCCGTGTATCTTTAAACAGAGCTCCAAGCAGAGGGATCCCAGCTGCCCCATCTTCAAAGCCTCTCCCTCGGGCTCCTCCTCCCGTGCAGAGCAGCTCTCCTGGACAGCGACAGTAGATGGGGCATCCGGCAAGCAAAGGGAACACTGAGTGAGTATGGGGACGTTTCCCTTGGCAGCAGCTGCACTTCCATCAGGGAAGAGGAAATGTCAGAGCCTCCCCAGGAGTGTCAGAAGGAAAAGCAGCCGAGCGGGCCGGGCTGTGGTGAGCTGTTCACTTCTTTCAGGCATCCCAGTTGCTCTGAGGGAACTCCCTCATGTCACGTTACTGAACCACCTCTGCATTTACCAAGACTGTGGCCCCCAAACCAATCAGTATTTATGTCTCCAGCTGCTTGCACCAATGACAGGGAACGTCCTCTAACAGAGCTGGGGCACAAAGTTACCTTCCACAGGTCCTCTGACAGGGCCTTGTGCTTCCTGGGCTGTCTTTCTCCTTACCTTCCACTTGGAAATCAAAGCCAGATCTCTCCTTCTACCAGCCTCTACTCAAACGTAAAGTAAATAGAGCAGGGTGAGAACGTCAGTGTTCAGTTCCTGAAGTGCCTTATTAAGGTGTTCTTCAAGTACTGGAGGTAAAATCTGGGTAGACATTCCTAATTTCCAGACACTCACTGTCAATTTCATTGACCCTGAAAAAAGCAGAGATGTGCCCATAATACCTGATCAATCCATTTGGGGAAGTTTTAGGTTCAGATTCTCTGAGGCTTTAGATTTTCAGGTCTCTAGACAATACTTCCAGGAATCTAAATAGATTTCAGAAATTAAACTTTTCTCCTTTTTTCCTCAGTCTTTGCACTCCTGTGCACCAGAAACATTCAGTGAATGGGTTCCACTCTAATCCATTTCCAAGATGAATCTCCCAGCTGTGTTCACACTGGTGGTTCGTGTGTCTCTTCTGCACAGTGCAATTTTAAAATCTTTGTTCCTTTCTATCTCTGCCCTTCTTTTTCTGTTTTACCTTGCAAATGCATGCAGATGTATCAGAAATGATACATTTCATTTCTAATGCATCACTTCCTGTCTAGTAATTTCATTTTATCCTGTTCCGATGCTATGCTAGCCTTACAGGTTTTATTCTAAGTGGACTCCTGCTTTCTTGAATGTGGAAGTTCTATAATGCAATGCTCTCATTCACCCGCTTTCATGAAACCCTTCATTAACAATAGCACAAGTAACTCTGTGGTTCCCTTCTGCTTTGTAAAAGATTTGGGAAACTCAAGTCCTGCTCAGCTACAAAAAGACATACATGGTGCTTGGTAATTCCCCAAAGAGCTTAAATTAATGGTTAAACAACTGCAGCTTATTCACTTGACAGAAATTGGGAGAAAAGACATTGCAAATATTGAGGAATGCAGTGCAAGGTTGATGGACATCCCTCAGTTTTCCAGACAGACTGATGTCACTGACAAAATTCCTTCTTTTCCAAAGGTTTTCATTTGCTTTGGCTGTACTTTGTACGGCTGCAGATCACATTTCCCTCGATTTAAGGAAGTATCTTGGAAGGTATTCTTGGTGATATATCTTGATAATTCTGCCCTTGGAGGAATTCCTCAGTTCTGCAGTCCTTATTACACGCTCTGTTCTAAACGACTTTTATGCTATTTTCCCTCTCTCTGTGTTTTCACACATGTTCAACAAGTTTTGCTTTGTAAGGATATTAATCACAATACCCCAAAAGATTAAAAAATGCTTAGTTATTTTTCCCCCAAGTATTTACAAAAGAAAAAAAAAATCTATATACCTGCTGGATGTAAAATGCAAATAGAAATAAACTTGAGAGTTCCCCCAAAAAACTTTAGAAAAAATCCAGGTATTCTATAAAACCCAGAATGTTCACTTACAGAATACAAAAATGGGCACGTTCTAGAAGATAAAATTTGTACAACGGTTCTGCACAGAATTCTATGCTTTCAAGCTTTTTGCCCTTCAGGGGCAGTGCCATTCTCTGAACTGGAATGCTCTGAGCACGTTCTGCTCACCACGGCAGCTTTCTGCTCTCCCCTGGTACAGATCATCCTCCCAGCAAAGGGGGAGTGCAGCCACCACAACTCGCAGCACCTTCCCACACAGCAGGAACGTGAAGGACAGAGATGGCTTTCACCAGCTCCTGCGGGTTCTAACAGTGCCACCTCTCGGCTGCTGAAACCCTGAATTTCTGTGTTGCAGTGCGTTAGTTTCCGAGTCAAATGTTCTGTTAGCACGCGGTATGTTCAAGTGTTCCCCAACCTACTGCAGTTGGTTTCTCCCCCGTGTTATGCCCTCCTACCCAAATGTCCCTCAAGCAATTCCCTCCCTCCTCACCGGATTCTTCCCTGTCTGTCAAGACAACACAGTCCCTTGAACCCATCCATCAGCCCAAAGCCTACCCTTTGTTCCAGAAAGTTCTCTGTCCCTCACCCCAAGATCCAATCCCTATCCCAACCCTCTCTCCTCCCCTTGTTCTGATTTGTTGTAGCCCTCAAAACCACACCCCGAGAGTCGCTTATTGGTTACTATATGGTGTCCACCCCCTGTTTTGAAAGATTTTAAAAGCCTGAGCAGAAGAGCACTGGGGGTTCGTTTAATCTCTGTTCTCCTTTGGGGAACTTCTCCTGCCAAGCTTTCTCCTGCCTCTCTTGATAAATTAGCTGCACTTTACACTGGAGAAGAGCTGTCTCTGCCTCCTTCACTCGGTCCTCCAGGGGTCTCTACTGCTGGGCAGCTGGCCTAGAGGTTCTGGCTCAGGCAAAACCCCAACCTAACCTGTTCCTCATTCTTGCCACTGTCCCTGGAACATCACAGAGCCAGCCAGGGCTCCGGAGGGCAGTGACAGTGACCCACGGCCTGGCATGTCACAGCCCCCAGAGCCGCACCTGCCAGGCCCCAAGCCCCAGCCCTGGTCCCCACTGCGGCCTCAGCGGCTCCTGGGCATCCTCAGCCTGGGTGCAAAGGCAGCCACAGGAGCCTCCCAGGGCGCTCTGGATCCAGGCTGCAGACACCCTAAAGCCGGCACTGAAAGGGACATGGATGGGGACTGCAGCTGGATCTTCAGTGCTCACCAGCCCTGACTGCCCTCTAAATGAACCCAAACCTCACCTGCAGCGCCTTGAGCACATTTTTCTTTCTGGCCCGTTCTGGAACATGGTGTTCTCACATCATACACCAGCCCTGTGCAGGGAGTGATCAGCTCCCAGGTGCTCTGCTGCCGTGGCATTACTTTCTCTTTTGCTGCAATGAAGTTAAACGGGTACACTCATGAGAATCCCAGCACAAGATTTGCTTTTCAGGAGCTCTTAGGCAAAAAAGCTCCTCTGCTCACTAGTTTTTGCCCAGAAAAAGAGATCTTGACAAAGCATAAGGCACAGGCAGGGCTCTGGCACAAGTATTCCTGAGCCACAGGATTCCACCCATTGTTGTTGCCAGGTGCTTTGGTGATATTTTAGAGCCAGTTCTGAACAGGGGCTGCTGCTGACAGGGTAGGAAAATGTGGAGAAATAAAGGTGCAGGAAACAACAACAACAAGAAAAAAACAAAACCCACAACAAAAAACCCAAGGGGTATAATACTTAAAAATACAGAGCGCAGAAGAAGTCCATGGAGATGGTTCAATAGAAAATGCCACCAGCAGTGAGCAGAGCCCGAGGCTGCTCACTGCCACCACAGGGGCTCCTCAGTCCCCTGCTGCTTTGTGTCTGATCCCTGCTGGGCTCCCTCTGCCCCTTCAGCAGATGCAGCCCTGCCTGCAAAGGGCTCCATGCTCTGGTGTTCCCAGATTGCTCCAGGCTGCATTCTTAGCAGCACTGAAAGAAGAGGTGAAACAAAGAGCCATTTTCTGTCCTGCCTTCAAACTCTTCTTCTTCAGTTCCAGTGCCAGGGATTATCTCTCTGTCAGGTTGGCACTGTGCCTGCTGCATCCTCGTCCCTGTTTCTTGCATCAGCTCCTGTACATCAGCACTCGCTGTGCCACATCATGAACTGAGAGCTGTGTCAGAAGAACAAGGCTTGCGTTTTCTTGGTTTTTCTAACAGAAGAAGCATGAGTCCAAATAACTTTCTTGTTGGTTCTTGGTCTCCTTTTAGATAACTCTTTTCTGCTTTAATGTAAAAGGCTTTTTTACCACATGGATGGAATGATCTGTAATTGGCAGTTGCTTCAGGCTGTCAGGCACCATGGGAGTTTTTTCTTGTCTCTGATGAGGATTTGGTGAATTTTCCATGGGTCACTTGGTGGTGTCACATGGGCTGAGCTCAGCGACAGACTCTGCTGTCCCCCGGGGATGCATTGGGACGCCAAGCCCCTCAGGGCTGGAATTCGGGGTTGGGCGGGCTCGGAGCGCCCCGAGCCTGGGCCCGTGAGGAGCTGCTGCTGGCGCTGGCTGTGCTCAGCCCGCTGTGCCGAGCAGCCGCGGCCATGGAGACACGGGCGGGAGCTGTGGCCGAGGCCGGCAGGCGGCCCGGGCCGGCTCTCAGCTGCGAGGACGCCGGCAGCCTGTGCCCTGAGGCCGAGGCCGTGGCGGGCGCTTTGCGGGCAGGGCTTTCCCGAGCCGGCCGCAATGTGCTGCCTCCGGTGTGGGCCCGGGCGCGGCAGAGGCAGGCGGGAGCGCGGCGGGGCCGGCAGCGGCGGGCAGAGGCCGCAGAGAGCAGCAGCCCGGCCGGGCCCGCTGCGGAGCGGCACGGAGCTGCCGGGCAGCCCTCGGCCGTGTCTGTGCGCACAGGGCAGGAGCAGAGGCCGGAGCAGAGGCAGGAGCCGCGGCAGGAGCCGGCCATAGCGGCAGCTCGCCGCGCTCGGGGCCGCAGCCGCAGCTCTCCCCTGTCGGCCACAGCAGCAGCCGCTCGCCTTCGAGGCTCCGGCGCTTCCCGAAGACGAGGGGCCCGGCCCCCAGCACGGCCTGGAGCCCCGCAGCGAGAGGAGCCACCGGCGCCGCAAGGGGCAGCGCCGAGGGCGCAGGTTGAGGAGGAGGACATGAGGCTGGGTCTGGGCCGCGGTGGGGCAGCTCTGCCCTCTCGGCCTTCGCCTTGAGCCCTTTGCTTCTTTTCCATGAGCCCTGATGACCCCATCTTTAGCCAAGGGCCCCCAAAGCCCTTTCCAGGGTTGCAGGAAAAGCTCGCTCAGTGACAGAATCACAGAATCACTGGCTTGGAAAACAGATGCTTTTAAGATGATCGAGTCCAACCCATGCCCTAACACCTCAACTAGAGCACGGCACCCAGTGCCACATCCAGTCTTTTTTCAAAGGCTTGCAGAAATGGTGAGTCCACCAGCTCCATGGAGGGGTCACACCACAATACTCTGTACCTGTAAGTGCCCATTGTGAGAGGTGCTGTCTTTAGTGCAAGGCAGAGGTGCAAGTTTCTGAGTTGCCAGCACTTGCTGTGTCTGGCTGAGGATGCTGAGTGCTGGAGGTCCTGCAGGATGGAGCCTTTTCCTGCAGGCAGTGACAGCTAGAACTTGGCCTCTGACCTGTCATGTTGGGTTCCTGTCTTTCCTCCAGCCGAGGAGATTGCATTTAGGGATCCAAATCCAAGTGGCAGGAACCCAAATGCTCTTGAGTCACAGCTGCAGGCCTGAATTCACACAGGATGTCTGGGCTGCCCATTCCTCCTTTGGTTTTTCCTGCAAATGCCACTGCCTTTTCTGCCTCAACTAGAAATACCACAGCTGTGCCAAAACCAGCCAGTGGATGGTATTCTAAACATAGTGTGCTTTGGGGAGGATGGATGAAGAAGAGCCTTCCCCACTTCTGAACCATACAAAAAAAGCCATAAGCATGTCTTAGCACCAGTAGAAAACAACTGCTAATTCAGGAGGAAATGTTGAGTTTTCTGAGGGAGTCAGAAGGGGACCTTTCAAATCATCTTCCAAATGAGTTGATGTTTCAGAAACTTTATTTAATTGCTTTATTTAATTAGTCCTACTCTATAACCCTATTCTACAAAACTTTTCAACAATCCTACTCTAGAATCCTGTTCTACAATTCTACTGAAAATTGGCTATGGAGATAAGATCTTGACATGATACGTTCTTGTCTCCTACTTCTTCTGGACTGAGTTGATGAGTGGTGCCAGGATGGATGCTGGCTTGGCTGTTGCTACAAATGAATGCTGTCCACAGGAAAAAAAAAAAAAAAAGAAAACAAGAAGAACAATGAACCATGACTTTCCAAGCTCAGTGCTTCACAGGCTCGATGAGGATTCCTCTAGTTCCTAGAAAGACCCAGAAATTAGGACAATGGGACCATGTGTTCCCCAGTTGTAATGTGCAGGACCTGGCCATCCCAGGCAAATGTGGCCCAGAGTCCCACTCATCAGTTTATTGTGATGTCTTCATGTTGCTGGGATTTTTGCCCTGCCAGTGCTCTAGAAATGGTGCTTCCTGTGCCTGGGGTTTCTTCCTTTCAGGAAATTCCAATGGCTCACATAGGTCCCTGCCTTTAAAAGACGCCTTGAGCAGTTGGTGGCAGGGGACAACAATGCGCATGGAGCAAATGATTTTTGCAATGACACAGCTGAGCTGTGCCAAACTGCCTTGTGATTAGGCAGTGCAGTAATTAGGAACTGACATTCCATTTCTCTGCTGCCTTGGGGGCCAGTTACAAGATACATGGGACCACTGACATTTTGCCTTGTCCACTTGGTAACAGTGGTGTCTCAGCTACCACCCAAAACATCTGACCACACTCTCTGCTGCTCTTCCTTGGATTCAGAAGAAGTAATTGTGCCTTAATATTCTGTGGATACACCTTGGGCTACGGGCAGGGCTTCGGGCTTTTAGGGCACTTGCAGATCTCTCCCTGTGTGCAGTTGCCAAGTGCAGCACTGCATGTGGCTAAGGAACTACGAGGACCTTTCCGATGGATTTGCTGGCAGGCAGAATCGAGAATTCAGGACTCTGAAGCTGTAGCCCCAAAGAGCAGGGAGGTGCTCTAAGGCACCACCTTTGTTTTAGCAATGGAGAGCGAGTGAGCGTGTCCTTGTCTGAAAGGAAGCGCTGCCCTGCGTGCCTTCCTTCCGGCAGCTGAGGAGGACAAAGTGCCACATGTATTTTGCAGGCTGGCACCAGTGTGTGCTTGTTGTGCCTTTTCAGCACGGCTCTAGCCAAAGCTCCAGCCACAGCTCACACCAGAGGGGAAAGCCCCTCAAGAGCAGCAGAGTCTGCAGGGGCTGTTGACATTTACCTCTCCTCCTGTGGCAGTGTCGAGTGCTCTACAAATATCTCCAAAACTCCTAGAAACAAAAGAGAAGCAGAGAAATGAGAAGCTGTGGGAATCTATAAAGTTAGAGGGTTTTTAGGAAATGCTTAAAAAAGAGTATTATATAGAAGAAATGATAGAAATCCAAAACATGAAAGACTCAATCACCATGATATAAAAGAATTACAACAAGCTTTAAAAGAAAGTAGATTTTCTTCTCCCTATTTTAATAGTGTGTTGAAAAATATTTTTAACTCTTATAATTTAGTTCCTGCTGATTGCAAGAATGTAGCAACTTTGATCTTAACCAATTCACAGTACCTACTATAAGAGTTACAATAGAAAAAGTTACTTAACAAGTTAGTTGAAAGATATGCAGATACTGATTATGCCGATTTAGATGTTGCTCAGTTAGCTAGTGATTCACCTTACAATAAACCTGAAAATCAAGCAGCTGAACTGCCTCAGCCTGTTTTAGCAGACATTAAAAATGCTGCTAGAAAAGCCTTGCTTTCACTTAAACCTGTGAGTTCACATCTGAGCTCTTATCCACTGATCAAAGTGAAACTGAATGTTATAGTTCTTTTTTAGATAGATTAACTCAAGCTGTTGAAAAGCAATGTCCAGATGAACAAGCCCGCTCTTATATCATTCAAAATCTTGCTTATGTAAATGCTAATGATAAATGTAGAAAAATTATTTTAGCTTTGCCTAATCAGCCTCCAGCAGTTACACAGATGCTAACAACTTGCAGCAGACTTATGAGTTCACAAAATGCTGCAAATTCACAAATCAATGCATTAGAAAAAACCCTAGAACACAATTTGACACAACAAATAGATAAAATTAAAAAGCTTTTAGAAAAACATGAAAAACGTTGAGAAAACTCTGTTAATGCTGTGCAAGTAGATCCTAATAAAAAGCCTGTCTGTTTTGCTTGTAGTAAACTAAGCCACCTCAAAAAAATTGTCGTAGAACAGCAAATCAAATTTCTATTTGCCCTCGATGCCGAAAAAGAAGGCATCTTGCTAAATACTGTCACTCACTATTTGATATTAATAGAAACCCACTGTCGTTAAACTTCAAAAACAGCGCGTTCCACCGCGCTCAAACACAAATAGTAGCACCCACTAGCAATCAGATTTCAGAACAAATGATGATAGCACGTCAGCCATTTGTCTCTCAAACAGCCCACCCCCGAATGATGCCAGCTCAGCAATTCCAAACACAAGAGTTGAATTGAGTTCCTCAAAACTAATTCATCTTTTAACTAATTTTTGCTGAGTGAATATTCCTACTAAACTGATCAACTCTTGTCAAGAAAAACAAGATTTCTTAATTATGAGTAAAGCAAACAACAAATTTCTGAGACTGTCAATCTTCCCTACTGTTGTTTCAGTAAATTATAATGAAGAGCTGATGATTTTAACTCTTGCATTTGATGTTCCTACAGTAATTACTCCAAACACACCTATTGCTATTGCATTTCTACCATCTGAAAATGTGTCTCCTAATACCTCAAGTGCAAAAGTTTTCTAAGTGCAATATTTGAACAGTGACCGTCCACAACTAACTTGTAGCTTGACTCACTGTAGTCAAACAATTTATGTTACAAGAATGCCTGATACTAGTGCAGATGTTACTGTGATTTCTCACATGTTTTAGCCCAATAACTGAAATTTAGTAACTCCTTCAAGTTCTCTTTCAAAAATTAGAAGTGCTACTGTTTGTATGCAAAGTGCATCCATGATTGACATTACAAGTCCTGAAAAAAAGACTGCAACAGTGCGTCCTTTTGTTGTTCAGAAACCTCACACCGTCTAAGAAAGAGACGTCCTGTCCCAATGGAGAGCAAAACTTAAAGTGAGCCTGTAATGAAAACTTCGTCAAAACCTGCAACTTTAAAGCTCATCTAAAAAACCAACCATCCTGTGTAAGTCGACCAATAACCTTTGACAGAAAAAAAGTTGAACATTCTTAATAAACTAGTAGAAGAACAATTACAGAAAAGCCACATCGCTCCCACGAACAGTCCCTGAAATTCTCCAGTTTTCGTCATCCACAAAAAGACATCTAATTCCTAGAAGTTGCTACATGACCTGAAGAAAATCAATGAAGTAATTGAAAACATGAGTTCTCTTCAACCTAGACTTCCTTCTTTGCCCATGATCCCGAAGCATTAGCCTTTCGTTATAATTAATTTAAAAAACTGTTTCTTCCATATTCCACTTCACCCTGATGACGCTCCAAGATTTGCCTTTTCAGTTCCCGTCATCAACCAAAGTGAACCCGTTCGAAGATACCATTAGAAATCGCTCCCACAAAGAATGAAAAATTCGCCTGTAATTTGTCAACATTTCGTTACCCAAGCCTTGCATCCTACCCAGCAGAAGTTTCCAAGATCCATGATTCTACACTACATAGATGATCTTCTCATCACAGCCTCTACACAAGAAAAGATACAAGAAACTCGAGACTGTGTTGTTGCTGAAATTCAAAAAGCTAAGCTTGAAATCTCTACAACAAAAATTCAAAAAGTTTCACCTTAGAAGTACCTGAAATAGAAGATGACTGAGACGACAATAACACCACAAAAAATTCAGATCCGAACCAGAGTCAACAACCTACAAGAGTTACAACAACTTCTAAGAAAAATAAACTGAGTCAGACCGATGTTAAGAATCACCAATGATGAACTGAGTCCACTCTTCAATTTGCTGAGAAGAAGTAACGACCTTACTTCACCAAGAACTTTAACCCCTGAAGCTTGTGCTGCTCTCAACAAGATCACAAACGCTCTTCAAGAAAGACAAGCTCATCGCTGCATTCCTAGAAACCCTTTTTTTCTTGCAATTTTAAGAGAGAAGATGCAGCTTTGTGATCTCATTTTCCAGTGAAACGCCACAGAGCAAGATCTTTTGTTAATAATAGAATGAGTTTTTCCTCCCTACAAGTTTCCAAAGACCATTTTCACAGTTCTAGAAATGATTGCATACATTATAATCAAAACTAAAACCAAATTGCTAACTTTAGCAAGTCAAGAATTTTCAGTTAGCTATTTGCCATTGAAAAAAGATTACTTCAATTAAGCAATACAAAATTCTGATAATCTACAATAAGCATTTTTGAGTTTCCCAAGTGTTTGTTCCAGCTCACTATCCAGCTCACAAGCTACTGCAAGCAAAATTGAGTTTCAGAGAAAAACCTAAATTAAGTGAAGAACCTTTAAATGCTGTGACTCTCTTCACTGATAGCTCTAGCAAAAGCCACAAGTCTGTTGTAACTTAGTTTAATCAAAAAACTAATGTTTGAGAATCTGGTATACAAACAGTAGAGAGATCCCCTCAAATCGTTAAGCTTACCGCAGTAGTTCGAACCTTTCAACTTTTTCCTCAGCCTTTTAATTTAGTCACAAATTCTGCCTATGTTGCTAATGTAGTTAAAAGAATAGAAAGTTCAATTTTAAAAGATGTTAGCAATGAAATTTTACATCGTTAGCTTTCATATCTTTTTACAACTTTGCAATATAGAACTAACCCATATTTTGTTTCTCATATTAAGGCGCATTCTTCAGTTCCTGAATTTTTAGTAGAAAGAAACGCAAGAGCAAACAAGCTGACAATAGTCATTTCTAACACATTGCCAAACATTTTTGAACAAGCAAAATTGAGTCATGCCTTTTTCCACCAAAATGCCCAAGCACTTATGAGAATGTTCCAAATTACTAAAAGTCAAGCTAAAGCTATCATTCATACTTACCCTAACTGTCAATTAGTACAACCTCCTGTTTCTACAAAAGCAATCAACCCCCGTCTCACTATCTTGCCCCAAAGCTTGCTAGCGTAGCTATTCACAGATGCAGTCCTTTCCACTGACCGCCACGAAAAGCTTACAAGACCTACAGTTGTAGCAAACAGATGTTACTAAATATCCTTCTTTTAGTAAATTTAAAAATATTTATGTTTCCGTAGATACATTCTCTAGTGCAGTTTTTGCTTCCCTTCACACAAGTGAAACCAGCAATCATGCCTGTCATCATTTCCTGCAAACTTTTACTTCATTGAGTGTACCCCAAGAAGTAAAAACTGACAATAGTCCCGCATACATATCTCAAAAATTAGCCACATTTTTAAATGAATAGAGTGTTCAGCACATTTTTAATATTCCCCACTCTCCCACAAGCCAAGCAATCATTGAAAGAACACATCAAACCCTAAAACGCATATTAGATCAACAGAGAGGGAGAACAGAAGTCACCCCACAGATAAGACTGAACAAGGCTCTGTATGTTTTTAATTTTCTAAACAGTTCAAGTACGGAGCCAGATCCACCAATTTTTAGACACTTTTCAAATAATAAACAGGCAAAATTAAAAGAACATCCTCCTGTTCTAATTAGAAACCCTGACTCTGGACAGATAGAAAGTCCGTTTCAATTAGTAACGTAAGGCAAAGGGTATGCTTCTGTCTCCACAGGTGCTGGAATCAAGTGGGTTCCTGCCAAAAACGTCAAACCATATCGCACTTCAGAACCTGCAGTCGAGCACAGAACCGAGGAAGCAAGCACGCAGACGTGAACTGAATCTAAAGATCCCGGGTCTCGCCTGACGCCTCTTGTGCCTGACGTTCTTTGTACATCAGTAGAACCCATGAACTCTGAATTTGTGTCAATGTTGTTTATGAGTATACTAATTGAATGCTGAATGTTTGTTTAACAGTCTTAATTTTTGGCGAAAGTTTAAGTTAGAAATTTTGTGTAGAAAAAATTCTGCCAAGACTTAGTTCATGAAAGAGATGGAGCAAGTTCAAATAGTATATTTGTTTTGCTTGATTTTAATTGTTTTTTGTCGTGCAAATTTGCCTGTGGATCAACCGAAAACGAATGTTTGGGTGACCTTAGCCAAGGCTGCCAGATCAGATACTATATGTCTGTCAAATTCAGAACCAGAAAAGCCTTTTTCAACCTGTTTAGTTGGTGTGCCAGTGAAAGAGTTGCCTTTAGTCAAAAAACAATCCAATAGTAGGCCAAGTGGAATTGACAATAGAAACAATCCTTCTTTCAATCAGAACATTTAGTCCAAAAAACTTCTCAAGGCAACATCTGAACCTCAAGAATTAGAAATCCTTAGTTCTTTGACCATAGATTTTTGTTTTACTTTTATGACTCGTGCCTAGCGAAAAATTGATCCCCCAAAGTTTAGTGTTACTCCTCATTATTTTGCATATAAAAATTTAAGTTTTTAGTGTAATGTTTCAAATAGTTGGGATGTGTTTCCGGAGACGAATCAATATCCATAGCAATTGCCAAAAGAGTATTAGTTCATTTGCGGAGACAGAGCTTAGCAAAGTATTCCAGCTCACCTTGAAGGTGGTCCTTGTAGCATTGGTATGCTCACCATAATTGCCCCCACTGCCAAAGCAGTGATGAAAAAGAAACAAAGGAGAACGAGAGCTGTTCCTCATTATGATGAGAACTGTCAGAGTGATTTTATGCCTTGGAATGCCGCCAGAAGGGTTTCAGCAGGTATATTTTTACCCCAATTAGCCTCAGCAGTAGCATTGAGACAATTAGATAGAGTTGGATGTTGGCTGAGCAAACAAGCTAATGCCACATCCTCTGCAATCAGTGATATGTTGACCGATGTTGATAGTATTAGACATGCTACTCTTCAAAACAGAGCAGCCATTAATTTTCTTTTACTGGCACAAGGGCATGGTTGTGAAGAATTCGAAAGATTGTGTTGTATGAATTTGTCTGACCATTCTGAATCCATTCACAAAAGCATTCAAAAATTGAAGGATCTGACAGCCCAAATTAAAGAAGATGGAAATTCCTGGTTAGATGATTTGTTTCAAAAATAGAGTTTCGCACCTTAGCTAAGGCAACTTTACAAGATATGTCTTTATGTACTAAGTGTTCTAATACTGATATGTATAGTGGTACCTTGTGTACTTTGTTGTGTTCGGCGAATGATGAACAGAACAGTCCGGGAAGTTTTTGTCATACAAGCCGGAGATTTAGGAAGTAGAAGCACAGAGAGTGTTCAGAATCTCATGAAAGCAGTAGATGAAGGTATAGACATGAACGGTTTTTTGAACAATAACTTGTAACTGTTACCAAACATGATTCATATCTCTTTCAAAGATGAAGTCATCACAGCATTAAGTTGCTGTGCCGTAATGTAGCAGTGCTTTAGTGCAGATAAGTCTCCAAGAGATGATAAGCAGAAATTTTACAGTAGAGCTATGAAACGCAAGTAGTAAGCGACAAGAAAATGAAAGATACTGGGTCAAACAGAGAGGGGGAAATGTGGGAATCCATAAAGTTAGAGGGTTTTTAGGAAATGGTTAAAAAAGAGTATTTAGGCCTCAGGATGTGGCCCGAAGTTCTGTTACAGAAGAAAATTTTCCCAAGCAAGCAGAAAAGTTTCCCAAGCAGTAGACGTGACAAATAACAATAGGACTCTGTAGATTTGGCTTTAGGATGGCAACAAGTTTATTTAATGTATATCTTTAGAAGGTTACTGTGAATAGAGCTCTGTTCTTTGTCTTTTATGAACCAGTCTTTGTTTTAACTACTCTTACGTATGTTTTATAAGATTGGATGGAAAGCTTGTCAATATGTGCGCGGGGGCGTGAACGGCCCTGGAATCCGGCTATCTGGTGAGGGGCGAAGGCCAGGGCCCCTGCGCATCAGAAAACAGCCCCCCTCGGCGGCTTTGGCCTCGGGCTGAGCTGGGGGGATAGCTCGGAGCAGCGCGGTGAGAGACGAATCAGGAGGCGACCACTTGCTGGGGGTAAAACTGTCGGTTTATTACAGAAGAACCAACAAAGAGGGGAAAAAACCCAGCAAATGGCCCCGAACAAGGGGCAGGAGAGGGTTTTAAGGGAAAAGGGGGGAAGAAGGCAGGGAAACCCGGCTATCCAATAGAAATACATATTTGGAGGTACGAAACATAACTGATACACTAAAGTAACCAACTGTTATAAATCATAGGAGGGGCTCCGGGGCTACAGCCAACCATACCTCCCAGAGAAAGGAAAATTCTCGAAACCTGGGAGGAGAAAAAGAGTGATTGACTGACCCCAAGGAGGAAACAACTTTCACTTTATAAGAGAAACCAAGGGAGGAGCAGTTTCATTTCCATAGCAACATAACTGGCAGGGTAGCAGCAGGAAGTAATACAGAAAATGGGGGGAGCAAACTAACGAACTTAAGAACACACCACAGCATCTCCCCGTTTCTTATCAAATAAAATTAAAATTTTCTATGCAACTCAAAAGGAAGGTGTCTGCGGCTTGTCCTGCCAATCTTCGCTTTCTTCGAGCTGGAGTTCGCTAGCCCACTTACGTTCTTGAGGCAGCTCTGTGGATTCCTCTTCATCTGAATCTCCTCCGGCTTCTGAGGAGAGGTCCTCCAGCTCAAAATGTTCCTCCAGAGGAAGTGCGGCATGATTGACAGTCGTTGAAGTGGCTTTAGCTATTAGTCCTTTGATCAAACTACGGATCAGTACGATCAAAATGCAAAATACAATCAAGCTCAAAACCACTTTACAAACAGATTTTAACACCGAACTGGCCCACCCGCTAAGGCCCCAACCCTTGAATATGTCCCCCAGCCAGTCTGATGTCTCTTGCCTGACCTGATGGACGAGGTCTTGGAGTTTTTTGATGGAGTGTCTGGCGTCCTCGGCCCGAGAGGACAGGTTCAGACAGTAGAGGCCCTCAAACTCCTCACAGTGATGGTGATGGAGCAGTAGTAGAAAATCTATTGCTGCTCTGTTTTGGAGCGTTGCCTTCCTTGTAATTTCCTCGTCCTTAAGGAGGTCGTATAACGCGGCTGAAGTATAATTGGCTTGTTTAACCACCCAACACTCCAGGCGGCCCAATTCACCCAGAGATTTCGCCACCGATAACCATGGCAATAAAATGGTAAAGGCGACGGATTTAGAATGAGACCAATGGGTAACTTTACCATCACAATCCTCAGTGAGATCTTTAAGATCTCTTTTAGATCTGGCCAATTCGGATGTGATGTTATTCCTTTTCCAATTGATAATTTGGGTGATGTTGGGGGTAAACAGCGTCAGCCGGCCAAATGTGCACGGCCCTCCGATCAGACCAGAGGGGATGCCTGCCCACGCTCGATCGCCACAAATCAAGAACACCCCCCTGGGAAGGGCGTAAGGGGTCCGCTTGGTAGAGGTGGGGCCCATGATTTTTAGAACAGCGCGGCACCACTGGCTCGCTTGATATTGTTTCTTTGTTTGCCGGACCACCTCACTGCCCTCATATATGGGGGCATAACTATATTCAAACTGAAAACAAATTGAGGAGTTGGCGGAACCGAGTAGATGCAGTTCTGTGGGCTCGGAGGGCGCAGGACTGAGCCTAGCTACTCCACTTCTCCAGGCATTACTGGGTTCAAAACCGGGGAGGAAAGTTAGGCTCTGGGCCAAAACGGGGGAAAGGGCAGACTGGAAGGCAGGGGGGAACTCGCCTGGGGAGAAAGGGATCCCCACAAGGCAAGACGACATCGGGTCCTCTGCTGCGCCGGTGTCGAGGCATATACTGTCCTGTCCTAATGATTGGGCCAAGGCACGCCAGACGTTGATTTTTGGCTGGGGGATGACCCACGGCTCCGCAGGTGGCAGAAGGAATCCGCAGGTCATCAGTACGGTCAACAACAAACAAGGATTGAGAGCCAGCGTAGTCAATTCGAAGACCATTCGGGGAGATAAAACTGAAATGAAAGGAGAGCCGTAAAAGTATGCAGGATTCACAGATATGGTTCCTCTCCAAACAACCAATTTAAGTAAAACTCACGAGGGGTAATGGTTGGAGCCGGGGCGAAAAAGGAGGAAAGGTGGTATAAAAGATCAAGGGGTGGAGGAGAAGCTGGGGGAGAGGGTTCTTCAGTAACTGGAGTGAGATCTGGAGAGAATGAGGAGGGTTGATGGGATAGTTTCTTCCGCCGACGCCAACATGCTTGCCGGACCTGTGGTACTGCCTCCTTCTTGATCCCCTGCTTCGGGACGAAGGGCCTGACCCACTTAGATGGTACCCACTTGGGACCCGAGGGAGTGGACACGCAGGCATATCCCCTCCCCCAAGTTACCAGGTCAAAGGGGCCCTCCGTCTGCCAGGTCTCCGGATCTTTTACAAGAACCGGTGGCCTGGTTTTAGGCTGCAGCTGCTGGTGACTGCCGAAATGTCGGACTATCGGAGGGTTTTGGCTGTCAAAAGAGCAATTCAGGAAGTTGAGTGTGTACAATGCCCTTGATAGCCGGACTTGGGGGGTCTCTGCCTTCATCGTCGGTAGTTGCCGGGATAGGACCTTCTTAAGGCTCTGGTGAGCTCTTTCCACCATGGCTTGGCCTGTCGGGGAATAGGGGATGCCGGTTTTATGCACTATTCCCCATTGCTGCAGAAAGCTTTGCAGCTCCTTGGAAACATACGCAGGGCCGTTGTCTGTTTTTAAGGTCTTAGGGATGCCCAAGACAGCGAATGCCTGGAGCAGATGCCTCTGAACATCCGCTGCCCTTTCACCTGTGTGGGCAGAAGCATAGATCGCCCCGGAGAAAGTATCCACTGAGACGTGGACGTAACACAATCGGCCAAAAAATGGAATGTGCGTTACATCCATCTGCCACAACTCGCAGCTTGCCAAACCCCGGGGATTAGCCCCTGAGGCTATGGTAGGCATTTGATCTTGCTGGCATTGGGGACATGTGGCCACTATTGCCTTGGCCTGCTCCTGCGTCAGATTGAACTGACGAACCAGGCCAGGGGCATTTTGATGGAACAGTTGGTGGCTGATTTTAGCCTGACCGAACACATCTGGGAGGGGGGCCTGCGAAACAGCAGCCGCCGCTAAAGAATCGGCGCGACGGTTTCCCTCCGCAATGAACCCAGGTAGATCTGTGTGTGATCTCACATGCATGACATAGAATGGATGCTCGCGGTTAGAGACTAACTCGACGAGCCTATTCAGCAATTCAAATAATCTCTTATTAGTGATCTCTTGAAGAACAGCTGACTCAGCTCGAGACACTACACCTGCGACATACTCAGAATCTGTGACCAAATTGAAAGGTCCAGGGAATTTCTGAAATGCCCTGACGACTGCATCCAACTCAGCAACTTGTGGAGAGCCCTCTACAACAGCAACATCGGACTCCCACTGCTGAGTCTGAGGATCCTTCCAAGTCATCACTGACCTGTGGGATGCTCCAGACGCGTCAGTAAAAACTGTCACAGCATCCAGTGGCTTCTTGCTCTGAACCTTTTTCAACGAGAATTTAAACCCCGAATTGAATAATTTGTGGGACGGCCGATTTACTGTGATGCGCCCAGTGTAGCTGTCGAGTGCAAACTGAAGGTATTCATTAGTTTGCAGCAGTTCTTCAAAGATTTTTAGTTTAAATCGGCCCGATTCCAATTTAATTGGGATCTGTATGCATGAGAAATCACAGCCCGCAAGCTCTCTGATCCTCGATCTTGCTTTGAGAATCAGTTCTGCTATCAACTCCTGTGGCCGTGTCATTCTTTTGGACCTATGGTGGCTCAGAAAGACCCACTCTATAATTAAGAGCTTGTCTCCTAATCCTTGGTCCTTCAGACTAACATCCCATTGATGTATTATGCCATGAAGGTGTGGCAATTTTCCCAGTATAATAAATTTGAAAGGCAGGCCCGGATGGTATCGGTGGGCCTGCCTGGCCGAAATATCCTTTTGTATTTTCTCCAGAGCTACCTGTGCCTCTGGGGTAAGAGTCCTAGGAGAACTAAGCTCCTCTCCCCCTTTTAACAAATCGAAAAGAGGGGCTAAATCTTCGGTTGAAATGCCCAACCAGGGTCTCACCCAATTTAAGGATCCACACAGTTGATGGGCATCTGCTAGGGTCTGGACCTTTGTCCGAATTGCCAATTTTTGCGGCACAATTGTCCGCTTTGTAATTTCGAGGCCCAGGTATCTCCAAGGTGGCACCCGCTGAATTTTGTCCTGCTGGAGCTCGAACCCTGCAGCAGCCAACGCATTGGTTGTCAGGTCAAGCGCATGGGCAAGCAGACTGTGGTCGGGCGCACACACGAGGATGTCGTCCATATAATGGTGAACAATGACGGCATCCCCGAGGGCTGTACGAATGGGTGACAGCAGCGAAGCGACATACCACTGGCAGATCACAGGGCTGACCTTGAGGCCCTGCGGAAGCACCCGCCAATGATAGCGCTTGGCTGGGGACTCACAGTTGATGGACGGAACTGTGAATGCAAATCGCGGGGCGTCCTCCGGGTGAAGGGGAATTTGGAAAAAGCAATCTTTTATATCAATCACAGCTAATTCCCAATCTCGGGGGAGCATTGCTGGGGAGGGCATCCCTGGCTGAAGGGAACCCATGTCAATTATTAATCTATTAATTCGGCGAAGATCAGTCAGGAGCTGCCACTTATCCTTGTTAGGCTTTTTGATGACAAACACTGGGGAGTTCCAGGGTGACATGGTCTCTTCCAGGTGGCCTTTCAACAACTGCTCCTGAACGAGCTCGTTGAGTGCCTTTAGTTTTTGCTTGTTAAGTGACCACTGCTTGACCTGTACTGGTTTATCTGAAAGCCAATTCAGTTTCCAGGTCCGGCACTCCTCAGTGGCCACCACCCGAAAAACCTGGGGAGCTGTCGGGAGATCGATTTTGGCCCCCCACTGGGCTAAAAGGTCCCTTCCCCAGAGGGGCTCTGTATAATCTAAAACGAACGGGCGTATAGAGGCCAATTGCCCGTCGGGCCCCTTAATTTGCACAATGCTCTTTGATTGGTTTGCCAATTGGAGGCCCCCAACACCAGAAATCGTGCCCGCTGCGCTTTGCAGGCCCCAATGCGACGGCCATTCCCGGGAGGGAATGATCGTCACATCTGCACCCGTGTCCAAAAGACCCCTCACTAATTTCTTGTCCCCGCCCAATGAAAGTTGACATGTCAGGCGGGGCTTCTCCCTCCCTACCAACTGTGTCCAGGCCACGGTCGGAGGCGAGTCCTTCTCCGTCGGGCTCGAGCAATGGTCTTTATCTGGCACAGGAATAGCCTGAGCAATGACCTGTCCCTTAGGGAGGAAAAGCGGGGGTCGGACACAATACAGCCCTACCGCGAAGTGGTCCCGGTCGGTAGTTACCAGACCAGGGACTATGTGGATGTCTCGCGGTGTGTGCTTTGTGTCTCCGACAACGGTCCACCTGCATCGTCCCAGTTTCCTCCAGCGACCCGGGTGTTGCAAGTCGACAGACACCAGCTGCAAATTACTGCTAGGGAGGTAAATGCTCCTAGTTAGCTGCAGCCTGTAAGGGGAAACAGAGGACATGGTGTTAAGTACAGGTTTGGGCAGAATATCACAGGTAAAGTGTTTCGAATCCGATAGGTGCGTCAAATCTGGCAAGGTGTGCGGCGGTTCTCCCTCGTTTCTTCTCTCCCCGGATGATGATAAACAGCCCGCCACATTTCTATCCACGCGCAGGGAGGGACTGCGCTCCAATCCTAGTTTTTTTTCTTTTCATTCTCCTCCTTTTCCCGCTTCCGCCTCCATTCCATGTAGTCTTGCCGCATAGGGCACTGTGGCATCCAATGTCCCACTTTACCACAGAGATGACAGGGATGGGTTGCCGATGTTCTCTTGCCCGCCCCAGGTGTTGGAGGGCCGGCAACGGGGGCAGCTTCTCCCTCTATGCAGTCCTGCATGGGGCATTCAGTAAAAGCCACGGAAGCCCTTTTAGACCGTGATGACAGGGAGACCTGACGCACCACAACATCTATCATGGCCTCTACTGTGGGTCTAGGACTACGAGGGAGAGTTTTTATAGCTTTGCGGCACTCTGCGTTTGCATTGCTATATGCCATTCTTTGGAGCATCATTTCCCTGTCATCATCCCGGAGCGCCTGTGCTTCCACATATCTGTAGAGGCGCTCCATAAATTCCATGTATGGTTCATGCTCTCCTTGCAAAACCTCATCATCCTCCCATTGGGAAGTAACTACTTCCAGCTTGAAGAAAGCTCGTTCAGCTGCTCGGGCCGTCTCCATCAGCTGGGAGGGGAATAAAGCTCTGGCTTGTTTTGCCCCTTCTGCCCACTGCCTTTCACCCAAAAGATGATCAAGGGAAATTATCAAACCATCTGCATCATGGGACAGGGCCGGATTACCCCAAAGACTCGGGAGTACCTCCGATATTTCCCTCCCCCATTCCCTCACCCAGACTCTGAATTCCATAGGCATTATAAGGCTGGAGAAGAGTGCCCTCAGATCTGCCGGAACTAAATCTCCCTGGGAAAGGGTATTATGTAGCAAACCCCGGAAGTATTCTGACCTTCGGGAGTAGTCTTTCTGTGCCTTGCACAACTCTTTAATTCGTGCCTCCGCTAAGGGCACCCATCGAGCCTGAATTGTTCCCTCTCCCCCCAGGTTATAGGTAACCGGGGCCGCTTCTAGTAAAGGCATTTGCTGTGGCTTGTGGCCAGGCACTGCCCCCCCGCCCTCCGTAGGCACTGCCCCCCCCCCCCCCCCGAAGACACCCCGTGGGAATCGGGGGGGAGGGAGTTGGAACCGAAACTGGAGGAGGTTGAGGCGGGGTTTGGCGCTGACGTAAGGGGAGGGAGTGTGCAAGGCCATCCACCCCGCTCCCCCCCCGGGCAGCGTTGGGAGGCGGAGGGGAAAGCGAAAGTGAAGCGGGGGAGGAGGGAACGGGAGGCTGAACCGGGGGAGAAGTTTGAGAGGGAGCTGAAGGTTGGGTGCCAAGAACTGAAGGTCTCTCAGAGTACGGAGGAGCGAGCGGGACGGGGGGAAGATACGAGGGAGGGGGGATTGGGCAAGGGCTGTGTTCAGGGTAAAGGAAAGGGTTGCCGCTTGAGAGAAAAGGGGTAGTAGAAGAAGAAGAAGCTCTGTTGCCATCTTCAACGGTGCTAAAACGAACAGACTTAGGGGTTACAACCGGGGACTCGGGAACTGGGGTAGAGGGTGAGGATATAGGGGGAGGAGCTTGGCCAGGGCTCCTCCCACGGGGAGGCTGAGCCGGTCGAGAGGGAGCAGGGACAGCATGGAAACCCTGCTTTTTGTTGGCCTTCAAAATCCCTCTAGAGGGCTCATGCCTATGGGGAGAGGGAGAGGGTTGGGGGGTAAGGGAAGCCGAACGGGGGGATCGGGGACAGGCAGGGCTTTTCTTAAGTTCCCCGGACGAAGAGAGTGTTTTGAGCACTCTGTTCGCCCAAAATGCCACAGTTGCTAATTTTGTCTCCCCAGAATCAACTGCTTGTTCCAATTTTGCCAAAACGGCAGTCCAAAGGTGTGGCTGTTTTGCAAGTTCTGGGGAAATTTCAGGGAACTTAGAAAAGATCCACTTAGTTAAGAATTTTAATTCTTGCTTGGGGGCCTTCTGGCCACCTCCAAGCAGTATACTCTTTAGAATATAATAGACCTCCTTCTGGGATTTTCCCAAACTAGCACCCATAAGTGCCTTTATAGTACAGGAACTGCCAATACTATAAAGGGGGGAAAATTCCTCTGATGGTACAAACCACCACCTGAAAACAACAGAAAGCCACTTTCCACCAGCCCCTGCCTCCCCCCTACTGTCCCCAAGTCTGGGGCTTCAGTAAAAGGAAAAAAAAATTCAAGGAAAGAGGGTGGAAGGGTGGGTCCCCAAGGCAGGGCATGCACCCCCAGGGAAATTTTAAAAAGGCAAGGGGGAAAGTCGGAAAGGTCCCCAAAGCAGGGCCCGACCTTACCTAATCCGGTGGCAGCAGCAAATGATGAATCAGGAGGGGTATTTTCGTCTCCGGAACCGTCCTCTCTGGGTGCGAGGGTTCCCGATTCCGATCCTACAGGGAGTGCCGCTCCTACAACGGAGCCTGCCCCCCCCCGAGGTAGTGCAGCGTCCACTGGAAACTAAAAATTCCACTTCCGAGGGGTCTGTTTTGATTATTTCAGGCCCCAACGTTGGTCCGCCACTCTGCACGGGGGCGTGAACGGCCCTGGAATCCGGCTATCTGGTGAGGGGCGAAGGCCAGGGCCCCTGCGCATCAGAAAACAGCCCCCCTCGGCGGCTTTGGCCTCGGGCTGAGCTGGGGGGATAGCTCGGAGCAGCGCGGTGAGAGACGAATCAGGAGGCGACCACTTGCTGGGGGTAAAACTGTCGGTTTATTACAGAAGAACCAACAAAGAGGGGAAAAAACCCAGCAAATGGCCCCGAACAAGGGGCAGGAGAGGGTTTTAAGGGAAAAGGGGGGAAGAAGGCAGGGAAACCCGGCTATCCAATAGAAATACATATTTGGAGGTACAAAACATAACTGATACACTAAAGTAACCAACTGTTATAAATCATAGGAGGGGCTCCGGGGCTACAGCCAACCATACCTCCCAGAGAAAGGAAAATTCTCGAAACCTGGGAGGAGAAAAAGAGTGATTGACTGACCCCAAGGAGGAAACAACTTCCACTTTATAAGAGAAACCAAGGGAGGAGCAGTTTCATTTCCATAGCAACATAACTGGCAGGGTAGCAGCAGGAAGTAATACAGAAAATGGGGGGAGCAAACTAACGAACTTAAGAACACACCACAGCAAATATGTCTTGTTTTGGTGTGATTGGTCGAAATCTAAACTGAGATGGTTTTATGTCATTCCGTTTTACCCCACCTTCGGGGACATTTTCCTTTAGGCCAGCATGCTGTTAACATCTAACAATGTTCTGAGGCTGATGTACTAATAAACAAAAAAGGCTGGTCTGAATTTGTCCAGTGTGGTCCATATTTGGACTTTTGCCGCGGCAAGTGGGTTCCTCTCTTAAGACGTGGGTTCCTGAAACCATTGGATCTATAGCTACCCTAGTGCTCGTCAAGAAGCCATTGAGATCTTGCAGTGAAAGCCAGCCCACACAGGAGATCTGTGCTGTAAATGCCTAAAACCTGCAGGATGTAGAAGGTAGATTATGCATTTTCCTCTCAAGTGCATGGCAGCGGGCCTGTCCCTGAAGTGCTGGAGTTTAGTGCCTCAGCTCCTAAAGACAGCTTCTTCTTTCATCTTGATTAACAGGACAGATAGCCTTGTAGTGCAGATGGCTGGCACAGAGACTGATTTTGTACAGCCCTTTGAAGAGTTCTCTTGACAGGAAACAAAGCACGGGGAGATTCATTTCCAGGAGAGAAGGACATCTTCCCTACCTTTCAAAAGTTTTTTTTTTCCTTTGGGGGCACATGGAAAACACCTCGTGCTCTCTATTTGTCCTGTAACCTGATGTACTTTCAAAGGAGTTCTTATTGACAAAACGATAGCATTTTCATTATGCTAACAGTAACAGTCATAAAAATGACATCAGCAAGACATGTGAGGCAGAAGGGCTCCTTCAGGATGGAGAAAAACAAACTGCACCAAAAATACCCCACAAAACAACAGAAAACCAAACCAAAACACAACAAAACAAGCCCAATAAAAAATCTGCAACCAAAAAGACAGAACTCCATAGCCAGTCCATTTCACCCAGAGTGCTCTCTCGCTGCTTCAGAGCAGAGCACTTCCTCTGGGGAGTCCTAAATGGCCCTGTGACACCAAACTCAGGAGGAGCATTTGGTACAGCTCTGCTGACACCTGCACACAACACACTGTCCCTCAGCCAAGAAACAGCCCAGACGTACCCAGCATCTCCAGGGTACTTCTCCTCAGTCTCCTGTTTTGGAGCAGCCATGCTGCTGGCAGCATTGGAGGTGAACAAACTGCCCAAGCTCGAGTTCCCTGGTTTGACAGTATGGGTTCCTTGAGGTGATGCTGCTGCGGCAGCAGCTTTAGTGCCAGAGCCCACGTAGGTGTGCTCAACCTGCAGCACTTGTGGTGGGCACTGTTCCTGTGCCTCACTCCTGACTTGGGGGTCCTTCATTGCCAGACATTCTCTGGAAGTCTTCGCAGGCTGCCCAGTGAGATGTCAGCACTTGCAGCTCGAGTGAAACAGAAGAAAGCAGTCAGACACTGCAGCTTGTCCCTGTCAGCCAGGAGTCATCGACTGTGAGGAAAGGGAAAGAACAGATTGACAGAGGATACAGACAGCTTGTTTCAGTCTTCCATCTGGATCACCATGTTCCACTGTAAAAACACCTCCAGAAACAAGGAGAGCAGGAACAGGCCAGCAGGAATCTATTTGGATGACTGCTGGCCCAAAGGCCAAAGGACAAGTTTCACTGTCCAGGGCAGCAGTTGAGATTCAGCACCATGAAATGTCCCTCAGAGTGATTGTGATACAGAGTACAGCAGGATGGCACTCAGAGGCATGGCCCCACTCCCTGCTGCTCTGCACTGGAAAGGCAAGGAGGGCAGAAACCACCAGTTTGGTGACTGCAGTGACTGCATCCCTCTTTCATTCACTTGGTTTTCTAGAGCCTGAGGGAGGCAGATAGCTTCCTCTCTGATGATTTTCATGTCTTCTTCAAGCCTCTTCTCCAGTGCCTTGATCCTGGCATCAGTTTTCTGCAGCTCTGCCTGCAGGTATTCCTTGATGTTCTGTAAACAAGGGGGGAGAGGACGCTTTGTAGAAAAAGCAAGGCTGCTGTGAGTGCACCACAGCCCACTGAGAATGGCCTCGCCCAGGAGGATTCTCCTGAATGGAGCAAGCGCTAGGGCTGCTCTGACACTCAGGCCTTCGTGCACCAAGGCAACCTTCTGATGTCACTACGACAATTTGACAACCATGCCCGGACATGAGAAAGCAAATGCTCCCTGTTGGTCTGTGAGTTTATTCAAAGCACTAACCAACCTTCCCTACAGCAAACACAAAATAGCCAGGGAAGTTCTCCTCTGTCACAGAGCAGCACAAATTCTCCTCATGGACCAAATCCCTGTTGTTCAGGGGATCCAAGAGGAACTCCAGGAGTGGCCCAAGCACCTACAGTGTGTACCCCAGCTGAGCACTCAGATGGGACACAAGCAAAGGAAACCAGACGAAGAAAATGACCCAAAGCATTGCACATGTGAGAAACAACCCTTCCTTTAACTTTTTAAAGGTGTTTTAAACCTTAAGAAAGGACTGAATAAGGAAAGATTGCAGCACTGGGAGTTTCCATGATTAGCAGCCACATGCTCATCTACAGAAGGGATGCTCTGCATTTTATACCCTTAGCGCCTCCGAAAGTTTTGTCAGTCAACTCTTTCTCTGTTGTCCATTGGTGGAGATTAATTTCTTGCACCTTGACTGGAGGACAGGTGTTCTTACACCCTGCCTGCTGGTCACAAGCCAGCCCTCCCCAAATGCCCTGACTACCAAGGCGATTACAAGGGGCTTAAGAAAGAGGGGTATGGGAGGACATACTACAATAACAGCTCTTTACATTTTAACATAATACCTATCCACATAATAGCTGTCTCTTAATTGTGAGAGCCAGCTATTCCATTACTCACCTCCAGTGCACAGAACCAGGAGAGAAGGCACTGTTGGCATCACAGCTGAAATCCTTCCTACCAAATCTCCCCGCATATTTGCACCTTTCTTGGACATGGCCAGGACTCCTGTGGATGTTCATCTCTGCCTTTCTTCCCCTTTGGAAGCAGTCAAACTGGCAACTCGTGGGGAAACGAAGGGCTTTGTGGGGGCTGCATTGCTCTGCACACAACCAGGCCACCCATGGCACAGTGCTTTGGTGCCTAAAAAGATCAACCAGCTAGAAAAGGTTTCATTTTGACCTTTCTTACCTGCTAACAGAAGTTGCCAAAATGAAAGTTACCAAGCAGGGCCTGATCCCTGCTGAGAGCTGAGGGTTAGAAAGGAGGCATTACTTTATTTCAGTGCTGGGTGCATAGGGAATCACTTCCCATAGCCCTGCATAGCCGGCAATTTCACCTACCAGTGTGTATCCATGGACCTAAGACATATTCAATACTTTGCTGAAACTCACAGGCTAAACATTACCCCAAATTTATTGACATATTTCAGTCACTTCTCAGAATTTATTGACATCAGAGTAGGAGTGTCCTGGAGGTCCCTGGTGGTTGTTGCCAGAGGTTCAGGGGAAAATCCATGCACAAAAGAGCCTAAGACGCAACTGGGCTTGCAAAGCAAATTTATTCCATTAGTTTCAGTAGCAAATAATACATACCAACCCCTGGATTCCCAAAAATCTGCTGAGCAGAAGGAGATGGAGCGTGGTACTCAGCAGAAGGGGAGGTAGGCAGTGCACTCCCAGGACATGCCCTGGATCAAAACAGTGCGCATCTCATCCTTCTCACCCTTCCAGCTCAGAACCAAGCCTTGTATCTCCTGCTCAGGAGTGGAATTTTCCCAGTTGCAGCATCAGCTCACACATGGCTGGCTGTGAGATGATGGCTCAGGATGACTCCATAACTCCCTGCCACCAAGGCTTCCATTATGCTCTGTTCCCCCTTCAAAGCTTGACTGCTCACTGATTGACCAATACATTGATTCTCTTTCAAGGGTCAAGGTCCCCCCTGTTAAACAAGACACTTTTCTTCATTGTCCTGTCAACTTGCTCAAACATGGATCAAGTATGGCAGGGCCTGGGACACGACTGTGGTTCCTGACACAGTCATTTGGGAAATATTCCCTTGCTCAAACTCTCCTTTGGTGATCAAGAGCCTCCTAAAAACATTTTCTTCTCTTTGAATGCATTCCAGCTACCTTCTTAGCAGGACCACTCTCCTTATTCTCTAGGGCAGGATAGCCACTTGCACACAATAAGCACTGCAGTGGGGGAATACAGGGTTCAGCACTCCTGTTAAAGGTGAAGGAACTGACAAGACTAAGCCCTGTTTGTTGCACTTAATGCCTCTCCTTCCTATTCTGGGAACAAAACACGTGTGTTTCATCAATACACTCTGCAAGTGCTCTTGCTGAATGAAGCCACATTGCTGTGTCAATAAAGCAGCTGGGACTCAGTTTCTTCATGCAGGGAAAGCCCGTTCTTTATTTACGTACCTCATTTTTATACTGTTTTCACAGACCGCGTGTACAGCTCCAGCTGGCTGCTAGTTTCCTTGCCATACAATTTATTGCTTAGAAGGTGTTTTGGTGTGTACATGCTAGGACTCACTCAGGTGGTTAAATTTTTCTTTCATGGACGCTCATGGGACATATTTCTTGTTTATTCCAGATGCAAACAGTTTTCTTAGCACAATAGCATGTTGTGCTAACTGCTCAAATTCTTAAGACTTTTGCCATGGGAAGTTAGCTGGCTGCATGTGGAAGACGTAACAGGCCAGCTGGGAATTTAGCAAAGCAAGGCCTGATTTTATAAGTCCTTTCTTTCCTAATCCCCCTACCTGTGTGCAACACATTGTGACCTTCTTTCAAAAACTAATGAAGAAAACACAGATTTGCCTACTGAGATTATTCTGCTCTCTTCCAAATCAGTTCACTCCTCAAGCAAAACCCTCAGAAATATCCCCGACTCCCTCTCTCCCAGCAGCTCAGGCTGCTCAGGCCTCTGCTGGGGCTCCACCCTGCCCAAGGCCGCTCTCACCTCCCAGGCGCTGACAGCTCTGCACCATAGGAAACCTTCCTGAGCACCCTCTCTGATCTTTCTGCTTTCTTAGTTGAGCAAGGCTCTCCTTCAGCCAAAGAGATTATTGCACTTAGGGATCCAAATCCAAGTGGCAGGAACCCAAATGCTCTTGAGTCACAGCTGCAGGCCTGAATCCACACAGGATGTCTGGGCTGCCCCACTCCTCTTCTGTTTTTTTCTGCAAATGCCCCTGCCTTTTCTGCCTCAACTAGGAATACCACAGCTATGCCAAAACCAGCCAGTGGATGGTATTCTATAAGCAGTGTGCTTTGGGATGGATGAATGAAAAAAACTTTCCCCACTTTTGAACCATACAAAAGAAGCCATAAGCATGTCTTAGCACCAGTAGAAAACAACTGCTAATTCAGGAGGAAATGTTGAGTTTTCTGAAAGAGTCAGAAGGGGATCTTTCAAATCATGTTCCAAATGAGTTGATGTTTCAGAAACTTTATTTAATTGCTTTATTTAATTAGTCCTACTCTATAACCCTATTCTACAAAACTTTTCAACAATCCTGCTCTAGAATCCTGTTCTACAATTCTACTGAAAATTGGCTATGGAGATAACATCTTGACATGATATGTTCTTGTGTCCTACTTCTTCTGGACTGAGTTAATGAGTGGTGCCAGGATGGATGCTGGCTTGGCTGTTGCTACAAATGAATGCTGTCCACAGGAAAAAAAAAAAAAAAAGAAAACAAAACAAGAACAAGAATCATGACTTCCCAAGCTCAGTGTTATTCACAGGCTCAATGAGGTTTCCTCTAGTTCCTAGAAAGACCCAGAAAGTAGAACAGTGGGACCATCTGTTCCCCAGTTGTCATGTACAGGACCTGGCCATCCCAGGCAAATGTGGCCCAGAGTCCAAGTCATCTGTTGATTGTGATGTCTTCATGTTGCTTGGATTTTTGCCCTGCCAGTGCTTTAGAAATGGTGCTTTCTGTGCCTGGGGTTTCTTCCTTTCAGGAAACTCCAAGGACTCACATAAGTCCCTGCTTTGCAAGACAGGCACTGTGCTGATTCCCACAGGGAGACAGAGCAGTGTCTGCCTTTCCATGCCCTGCCCCTCGTGTGCTGGATGCACCTTCCTTCCCAGCAGGGCCAGCCCAGTGGCACTGGGCCCTGCAGTTCCCTCTCTGCCACACAACCTGGCAGTAACCCTGGTGCACTTCCCATCACATTTTACCTGCAGGAGCTCCCTGGCAGACCAGCGCTGCTCCTCGTCTGTCTGCAGGCAGCAGCTCAGGAGGTCACGCAGGCAAGGCGAGAATCGGTTGGGCTGCTGCAGCCGTGGGGTCCCTACTGTGGCTATCAGTTGTGTAGCCTGGAGAAAAAGGAGACACCAGGCTGTACTTGCTGCTTTCACATCTCTAAGTGCTCTCCCACCTCCCTTTGTTTAACCTCTGCTCTTCAGTGGCAGTTTCTACCCTGGCAGAGACCCAGAGATCATTTCCCTTTACTAACCAGAAACCCAAACCCTGATGCAGCCACAGCTTTTCCACCATCCCGCAAATCCTTCTCTGGAAGGTGATTTCATTGACTGACCTAGTTAGTGGGAGCTACATCAGGAAGAGCACATTTGCTTCTCTGAGGATTCACACCAGCTTGAGAGGCTTTTTGGAAGAGGGACTTTGCTATACTAACTGATTTCCAGGGTTAGTACATGAAAGGCATGTCTGCAGTGCTTGTTGGTCCTGTAAGTGCACGTGCCCTAGCACAAAACTCAACAAGGTTTTCGTGCTGTTCTTGAAAACAATGGGATCTGGAAGGAAAGAAAGGAAATCCATTAGTTAATCCCCAGGTAAGAAAATCAACATTTTCAATCTCAGCGTCAACACAGACAGATTAAGATGCCTGCACAAATGTACAGGGATGAAAATTCCTGCTTGGGCACACAGGAGCCACCTGCAGCTCTGCCTCTCAGCAGTCTGAAAACTGCAGCTTCCCATTTTGCAGCCAAAGAAAAATTGTCATGGTCAGAAGAAGGAGAGGTGCCATCCCTATGGCAACCCTCTGCTCATTTGGCTACTCAAGTCAATGCATTAATGGTAGGCCCATGCCAGAAAGAGCCAGGAAACAAATGGGAGGTTTTGTCAGGCTCTCCGCATCACCAGGCTCTGGCTTGGTGACACAGAGGATGTGCCTTTGGCTAGGAGAGAAACACGGTGACCGAGTGTTTCAGCAGCACTGCACAAGAAGCAGAAGAGACTCAGTGGCCTTTACACTCTCATGCCCAGGGTTCAGGCATGTTTCCCAGTGAGAGGAAACTGCTCAGGGAGTTAGGGTCATCTCTAAAGACCACAGTTTTAGAAACTTTGTTGGGTTTGAGTCACCTTCCTTCATTTCTGGAAAGATAACAGCAGTTGTCAGATGCTTCTTTTCTGCTCTTAAGGCCATCTCCACAGCCAAAGGACTGGAACCACTTAAAAGCCAAAGGAAAGTGTTGCCTGAGAATAGAGTTTGTTTGGAGTTTGTTTGCATGTGATAAGGCTTGAGTTCCCCCACTGCTGCAACCAAAAGTACAGCAGATGCTGATGTGTTGCAGGCACATTTTTAGGAGGGGTCCTTGGTGGAAGTGGTTCAGGCAGATGGCAATGGGCTTTTGTCCAATGGCACGCAGGACAAGGGACAGGTGAGAAAGACAGTGGGATCAGTGAGTATTTGCTCCTTACTGTGATGGGACTTTCACTCCAGTAGGGAGGTTCTTGTTCTCTCATTTCAATCCCCACGATTCCGAAAGACCATATGTCCACTTTGGGACCATATGGTTGACCTGTGATGACTTCAGGCACCAGCCACCAAGGAGTCCCGACTACCGAGCACCGTCTGCTCTGCTCAGGGCTGAGCTGAGTAGAGAGGCCAAAACCAGCTGAAGAGAAAGCAAAATACTGGTTTTATTTGAATTCTATGCAATTAGGAAAGCAAGCAAAAGAATTCCCCAGTAGAAGTTTGAAAATGTGCTGTTGAATCTCCTGGCATTGGTGACTTAAAAAATCCCCCCATTTTTTAAAATGTCTCCAGTAGTGTCTTTTGTTCTTTGGAACTTTAAACTGGTAGTTCCCTCCCTCTGGAAGGGACACACACAGAGCAAGGCCACTCCTGACTGCTTGTTCCTTGTCCTACCTCTGTGCGCGTTGCAACTGTGCCCTCAGCTCACAGCGGGTGTCCCTGCGCTGCCACCAGCACCATTTAGGGGAGCTGGCTGTCCCGCCAAGCAGCCCCACACCCACATCCCTGGAATGCTGCTCCTGACCAAGAATACACTGACCCAGCTTGACAGAACTGTCGGTTCTGAGAAGGATGTTGTCACTTTTCACATCTCTATGGATCACATTGTTTGAGTGAAGAAAATGCAGTCCTTGCAGGCACTGAGAGAGAAAACAGAAAGAGGAGGGCAAAAATGAGTGATGTGATTTCATCCCACAGGAAAGGCAACAAAGAATCTAAAAGATTCCCTCTCCAGGGGAATGGGCAGTAATGGCAGAACACAGTGCCACTGAGAGGAAGAGCTTGCTGCTCCAACACTTGCAGAGCAGGACCTTTCTGAGGAAAGGCATGTCAGCTTCTGAAAGAGCAACAGCACCTGCTGTTGGAGACTGTCCCCTGCAAACCAGCCAGGATGACTGCTGCTGCAGTGCATGTGCTCAGAAGGAAAGAGCATTTTGGCTGCACTCCTGTCCTTGTATGCTGAGGCCTGAGAGAAACGAGTCTCTCTCTCTCTTTTTTATTTGCTGATCATTTCAATTCCTGCCACCAGCACCTTTGCTTTCACAGGCAAGGAATGCAGTGAAGACAGACTCCAGGCAAACATTTAGAGAGGCAAGGTGGAGAACAGCAAATACAAATACATGAGCCAGAGCGAGAATACAGCAGCAGGAGAGAAGAGTACTGGCACTGAGTACAGGGAGTGCAGGGGCACTGGCAGGCCTTTCACTTGAGATGCTTTTACTTGCCCATAGCATACCAGCCACACAGAACCAAAGCTTGGCACAGGAAATCACTGCAGGTCTGAGCCCCTGTTTCCCAGACAATGCTGCCCAAGCCTTTGGAAACACAGATGGGATTGCTGGCCTCCCGGCTGATGGCTGCTGCCTCATGCTCATGCAGGGAGGTCGTGCTGAGGATATCGTTCAGGGTGCCTCCGTCCATGTACTCCAGCACCAGCCAGAGTTCCTCCCCCCAAAAGTAGCTGAAAGAAGGGAATAAGGGTGTGGAGATGAACATGCATGGCTACTTTGCAGTGCAGATGGCTGGCACAGAGACTGATTTAGTACAGTCCTTTGAAGAGTTCTCTTGACAGGAAACAAAGCACGGGGAGATGCATTTCCAGGAAAGGAGGGCATCTTCCCCACCAATCAGCAGTTTGCCAAAAGAATTCCTTTCCATTTGTAAACCAGAGAAGCTCAAGCTATAACCAATCCCAAAAGGGGCTTTCAGCAGCCGGACCCTGACCTGTTTATGAGCAGGCTGAGCTCTAAGATGCCCCTCTCCCAGCTAAGGAAGGCTCCAGCCTCTGCCGTCCCTCCAGCCCTCAGGGGCAGGGCAGTGACCACAACAAGGCTGGCAAAGCCCAAGCATGAGCACTGACAGGCACTGATGGGAAGAAGCCACAGCCAGCCTGAGCCCCATACAAGCTTTTGCCCCCATTCAGGACACAACAGGATGGGCTTTGAGATCAGCCCCACTAAGGTGTGGATCTGTGCCCTTTTTGTCCCAACAGGTTATTGTAGACACAGAATCCCCTGGGCTCTCTTCTCAGCCCCACCAGGTCTTATCTGAGAGCACAGCACTGGCAGCTGTTAAGGGCAAGAAGCAGATTCATTGGGTTGTGCTGCAGAATCACAAAGGACTTGATGTGTTTTCCTAGAGACTGGTCTGAGCAAGGCTTGGCCCAATGGCTAAGAGTCTAACAGTCGTGGGAAAGAGTGGGAATCTGGTATGGAAAAGCGCCATGGATCTGAGGAATATACCATGGCTGGGCTTGAGGCTCTCTCCTGAGAAATGCCTGCAGTACGGTTTTATCTGATCACGCCACTTGGATGTGTCTCTTGGACACATCTTGATATGCACAAAACTAGAAGATTAAATAAAAGTTGTTATAAAGATACTGCTTTTTTCTTTGGGGGCATGTGGAAAACACCTCATGGTCTCTATTTGTCCTGTAACCTGATGTACTTTCAAAGGAGCTCTTATTGGCAAAAAGATAGCATTCTCTTATTGACAAAATATAGCATTCTTATGAAAATAAACTGCAGATGTAGTAGTGGTAACAGTAACAATCATAAAAATGAAACAAGCAAGACATGTGAGGCAGAAGGGCTCCTTCAGGATGGAGAAAAACAAACTGCACCAAAAATACCCCACAGAACAACAGAAGAAAAAAAGCAAAAAGGAAACCAAGCACAAACCCCCACAAAAAAAAAAAAAAAAAAAAAAACAAACACAAAAACCCAACCAAAATAAAAACAAAAAAAAAAAAAACAAACCCCAACCAGAAAGACAAAAGTCCAAAGCCAGTCCATTTCTGTGAAGTTATTTTTCTCTGATGACTGTTTGGAAGTCAGGAGTCTAAGGAGAATTTTGGAAGATAAAAATTCTGTTCAGTTTGGCCATGATCAGACAGGACTCGCCTAGATAATTTGCAAGGTCACATCCTTCTGCTGATGCAAGAACAATCCCTGCTTCAGCCTTCAGCGGAGAGGGAAGCTCAGGCAAACCCAACCCATCCAAGTTGCCATCAGAGGCAGCAGGAACACCCAGAGCGCTCTCTCGCTGCTTCTGAGCGCAGCGCTTCCTCTGGGGACTCCTAAATGGCCCTGTGGCCCCAAATTCAGGAGGAGCATTTGGTACAGCTCTGCTGACACCTGCACACAACACACTGTCCCTCAGCCAAGAAACAGCCCAGATGTACCCAGCATCTCCAGGTACTTCTCCTCAGTCTGCTGTTCCAGGGAGATGAAGGAACTGCCCGAGCTCGAGTTCCCAGGTGTCACAGAAGAGCTTTCTTGAGTTGATGCTGCTGCGGCAGCAGGTTCAGAGCCCATGATGTGCTGGACCTGGAGCATTTCTGGTGGGCACTGTTCCTGTGCCTCACTCCTAACTTGGGGTCCTTCATTGCCAGACATTGTCTGGAAGTCTGTGCAGGCTGCCCAGTGAGATGTCAACACTTGCGCCTCAAGTCAAACAGAACAAAGCAGTCAGACACTACAGCTTGTCCCTGTCAGCCAGGAGTCACTGACGGTGAGGAAAGGGAAAGAACAGATTGACAGAGGATACAGACAGCTTCTTTCAGTCTTCCATCTGGATCACCATGTTCCACTGTGGAAACACCTCCAGAAACAAGGGGAGCAGGAACAGGCCAGCAGGAATCTATTTGGATGACTGCTGGCCCAAAGCCCAGAGGACAAGTTTCACTGTCCAGGGCAGCAGTTGAGATTCAGCACACCAGGAAATGTCCTTCAGAGTGACCGTGATACACACTAGAGCAGGATGGCACTCAGAGGCATGGCCCCACTCCCTGCTGCTCTGCACTGAAAGGCAAGGAGGGCAGAAACCACCAGTTTGGTGACTGCAGTGACTGCATCCCTCTTTCACTCACTTGGTTTTCTAGAGCCTGAGGGAGGCAGATAGCTTTCTCTCTGATGATTTTCATGTCTTCCTCAAGCCTCTTCTCCAATGCTTTGATCCTGGCATCAGTTTTCTGCAGCTCTGCCTGCAGGTATTCCTTGATGTTCTGTTACCAAGGAGGAAGAGGACGCCTTGGGAGTGGAGTGGCTGCCATTCTTTCACTCACCTGGTTGTGTTGATCACCCCTCTGCTGATGGAGATTCTCCTCTTGAATTCTTCCATGTCTTCCTTGTTCCTCCCCTTCACTGCCATGATGGCACTCTGAACTTGGAGCAGCTCTGCTTGTGGCTCTGCCTTGATGTTCTGTGCACACAAATGCAGAGCAAGTGACTGGGAGCTACCACCAGGCTCAGCTTTTTTCCTTTCTTGCAGCCGCAAAATCACATTGATTCAGCTCCTTCTTTCTGCTTCCCTCCCTACCTCTGCCTCCATTTTAAACCTCCTGTTCCAGGGCTGATCTGTGCAGATTCCAAGGCTCTGTGCTTCCAGTGCCTGTGGGATTCCTGGCCTCCTCAGTCCCAAGAGCTGTGGTTTATGCCCTTCCTCCTGCCCTTCCCTCTGTGCCCTGGCCAGTCAGGCTTACCTGGCCTTTCTCCTGTGGCTCTTCCACCTGCTGCCCGAGCTGCTCTTCCTGCTCTCGGGCTGGGAACAGCTCTCCATGAGTCCGGCATGGCATCTCAGTTGAAGCAGTCTGCTCCTGCTCTCTCTCTAGAAGCACCTGCACAGAAAGCAAGACAAGATGGGTTTCAGCTTCCCATATGACCTTTGTGGGCCAAGACTCAAAGACTGCTGGGCTCACTCATTCCCAAAGCACTGTGCTGCTGCTCTGCTGGGTCATTCTCTGTTTGAGGGGAGGCACAGATTCCAAAGTGACCCTGGCCCTACAATCAGGGGCCATCTGGGACTGAAGCTGCAAGAGCCTCTCAGGCAGGTGACAGGGAAGGTGTGGCATTTCTCAAGGGTCTGGTGAGGGCCTCCCTGTGCTTCTACCATGTCCTGTTTGTCTTTCAGTAGTGACTGACACCCTGCCCTGTCCCACAGCTCCATCCTGGCTCCGCAGGTGCTTTCTGGATGAGCTCACTCCTTGTCAGAGATGCTTCTGGAGTTCTCTTCAGGCCTGCACCAGCATTCCTGCCTTTCTGACATCCACACTCTTGTTAGAAAAGCTGGTCATTCAGGAGATGAGGATGCGTGCAAAGATCTCTGATGGAGGTCACAGAGCCTCTATGGCCATCTCAGCATACGGAGGAGGACCACGGTGTTTCTTGTCCCTCTTTTGTCAACTGAGAATTCTGACCAGCAGAAACAGAGACTCTTCTAAGGCCCCATTAATGAAGGCACTTACACAGCCCTGGGGATGCCAGTGAAGGAAACCATGTGTCATGTAATGCATGGCATGTATGACCAGAGTCACCAAACACCACTTAAACATGGAATTGTTCCACCTCTCCTAGAGAGGCGGAAATTTACAGAATTAACTGGAGACTTCAGGGCACAAGAAGCTGGAGGATGAAAACAACTCTGTGGGAAAAAACCACAGAGGGGGAAACATCTCTGCCTGCTCAGAATCGGTCGAGGGAACATGTCTCTAATCCTCTCCTGAGAGGGGTGCTGCTTTAGGTGAGCTTTGCACCTCCAACTGCCTTGGACCAGAGCCAGGAAGATTGAATTATGTAAATGTTACATAGATAGATGGATAGATAGATAGATGGATAGATAGATAGATAGATAGATAGATAGATAGATAGATAGACAGGAAGAAAGACAGAGAGATAGATGTCATTACTATGATCTGTCTTTATTGTCCTCTCTGTGTCTCCCCACATCAACACTTGGTGGCCATTGCCATGATCAGCAGCAATCCTGAGATTGCTTTCCTGTTGCTCAATAAACCACTCTCTTGGAGAATGTGGAGCGTGTAGGTCCTTATGGAATGCAATCAGATCCAGAGCACTGCACTGGGAACTGCACTCTTTGTGCATCTGTGCTCGGGCAAGTTCTTCTCTTGGACACGACCACGCTGTGCTGAAGTGCCTGGAATCCAAACAGCAGTCCAGCCCCTCCCAGCTCCTGTGATCTCTGAGGAGCAGCTGGAATGCAAAGCATTGATCTCCTGCTCAATTCCCAAACACAACACACACTGCTTGCCTGGGCTGCAGAAAGGCACGGGCACTGCTAATTTTAAGGTGATCTGTAAGGCCATACTGGCTGGCCTAGAACCACAACAGCTCCTTCTGCACCAAAGTCTCTGCACAGAATGATGTGTTCTCATGCAAAAAAACTGCATTCCCCACAAGTGACACCTTGGAATAAAAACTTCAAGCAGAACCATTCCTAGTGCTGTGTAAGGGCAGGAAATAATTCCGAAAAGAACCTGCGTTGGGAAAAGAGAAAATGAATTGGGTCTTCTCCTCCAAGTAAAGCAAAAAATAACACCAAAAAAGGGAGGGGAAGTCCAGTCCAAAAGTAGATAAATATTTCAATGCATTGCAGAGATGCTGAAAACCCCTCAGGAGCCTCCCACTGTCCAGGCTAAAGCTCCCTCAGCACCTCCTCCCTGGCCTGTGCTGCACCCCCTTGCCCAGCTCCCCTGTCCTTCTGGGCACACGCTGCAGCCCCTCCATGACTTTCTGCTCCCCAGGGCCCACGAGTGCACACAGCACTCCAGCTGTGGCCGCAGCGCTGCCCAGCACAGGGCCACGCTCACTGCCCTGCTCCTGCTCACTCACTGCTGCTGGCACAGCCACCATGCCCTTGGCCTTCTTGGCCCCCTGGCCACACGCTGCCTCATCTTCAGCTGCTCAAGGCCGCCAGCACCCCTGGCTCCTGTTTTGCGGAGAAAAGAAGAAACCTCACAACTTTATGAAAGTTGTAAAGCTCGGTATGTTTATTTACAGCGCTGGACGCATACGGAGAAAATTCTCCTCAAAAGGCATGCGTGCCTCCGAAGACTTTGAGTCCTCTTTTTATCCCCCTTCCAAATGCATATGCATACAGTTTCACAATAAGTTCATACATATTCATCCCGCATGACATTTAGCACCAGTTCTTCTTTATCAAAGGAATTTCTAGGTCGGGGCCAATTGACCTCGTGGTCTTTTCTGTTTTTCTTTCTCTGTCTCCTTGTTGTCTCGGCCTACGAGTTTTTCCTTCAGCTTTGGCCTCACAGACTTTTCACCATTGTTAGACACTTCACCTAATTCAGGATGGGTCCCTACTCTGTCTCATTCCCCCCTTTCCTAGGAAGTAAGTAAATTCTTTTACTTAATGAAAACTTTCATGACAATAAGTGTCTTTTAATGCTTCACTGTGTATGTTTGATAAAGAGGTTAGTACAGCCATTCGTTGTAGTATTCTCCAGTTCCAAATTAACAATATAATAGATAATCCTAAGCTTATCCCAACTAATATTAGTAAAACTACAATAGGGTGGCACAACTTATTAAAGATTCCATTTGCAGTTGGTGACCACCCAAAGATCACATCTCACTAGTGGTGGTCCATATTTTATTTTATTCTTTGTAGAACTCTGGTTATCTCCTTTGTATCATTTTGGACAGTAATTAAGGTTTTCTTTCCACTTTCTTGGATTTCTTTCAAGACTTCTAATAAGTTTTGGTGCTTAATTAATTGTTTTACCAATGTAAGGTTCATCCCAATAGGGATACGTGGTAGTCTGTGATACATTGTGTAATTGGCTGTAATCAGCTGGTGGGATGTTACTGGTACCAAATACGAAAAATCACACCCAATAATCTTAACAAAATTACAAATACAGATATTAGAATGGTTTCTACTAGATGGAATAACATCATTGCTATCAATTTGTACAGCAGCACAAGCAGTTCTCAAGCATACACCCCTTTCCAGTATATACGAGCACAGTTTTCTGGTCAGTGACTGGATGAATTTCAAAGTGGCAAATACTCTGTTCAGTGTCCAAACACATCTTGGGCACTAACAGTATTGCTTTTACAAATGAATCCCATTTGTTCTCTAGTAATGCAGGATTCTAAGTTTACTGTCTGCCACTTTTCATTCATCTTTTCATGCCCACACTCTATGTTCTGAAGGATAGAGTATTGTTTTTTCATGGTTTAATCTTAGGGCAATGATGGGATGGATAACATAAACAGTGGCATTACGTATGGTAAGCGCAAAGGCAGTGGCCACATTAGAAACAGGATCATAGGTGAAATTCACCATAGTCCACCAGGATTGAAACTTCCTTTCAAAATCAATTGCATTGTCTCACTCAATTTTCCGAATTTCAGCTGGAAAATTACCTTCACCCCTTTCCTATATGATCAGAGCTGCTGTTGCTTGTATCCATAACTGTGCTTGAATACAACTGAAAGCTAAAGACACATTATCTTGAACTATACTAAGTGCTTCTACTATCAACTTGTGTTCTTGGACCTCGGCCTTTTCATACTTCTTTACTTTTGCAGTACCTTTGAAATCTGTCACTGGCTAGTTCTTAATGCTAATAGAGATTACTGTAAAGGCTGCTTCAATTTTGTTAGGCTACCTGCTGCAGCAGCCAGTTTATTCATCAGTATTTCTGAATCAATTCCATTTAAAAGTCCTAATCTTGTCCCTAATATGCCAGTTAGATGTTTGTTATGGGGAACAGGAACTGCTTTCTGTCCATGACCATCCCTCCCTGCCAGAGGGATGTGCTGGGCTCACACTGCAAATTCAGACACACTTCACAAGTGTATCTGACAGAGCTTGAGGCAGATGTTTGTTCTGAAATGTAGAGACCTCAGGGAATCTAACCTCTCCCTCCCCCTCCAAAGCACCTGATTTCCCAGATGTGTGGCAAGCAGGAATGTCTCTCCTGGTCTACAAAACCTCACCCACCTTGCCCCTAGCTAAGATCAAGCAGTGGACTGTGTTCAGGGCAGAAGATAACAGTATTTGTCAAACAGATGAGAATAAAACTGGCTGAAACATATGGGATTTGGCTAGAAAGATTTCAGGTCCAAGCCTCAAGTAAATAATGGAGGGGAAATCTTGAGAGAAGAGTCTAAATTCATCGCAGTGTCTCAGAAGAAACTGGGATCAGGTTTCTGCTACTTGAAACACTCAGCACAAAAGTGATGCTCCAAATCCTACAGCCTGCTGCTGAGCTCTGAGGGAGTCTCTCTCTCTACTTCTTTTAAGCAGAATCTAACTGCCTCAGACTGGGACAATCACTGATCTAAATTTCAGTAGGAAAAGGGATAGCTCTAAATAAAGAAAATCACCTTCTTTGTTTCGGTTAATTCATCACCTGCAGTTCAGCACCCTTTACCAGCCATTGCCTGGGGGTTCAGCCAACTAGCTTGGAAAATGACTTAAAGAAACTGATTTCTTGGTGCTCCTGGTTTTAGGCACCAGGAGAGCTGGCTCCTTCCTTTCTTGTTCTGCTCCTGAGATATGCCTGTTTTTGTGACCATGTTGTCCAGTCCTCAAAGGAAGTTTTTAGGAAGGAGGAGCAGGCTGGTTGGATTTTTGAGATGTTAATTTGCATTATCAACTCCACACGTTTGAGAGACCATTCTGGATTGAATAATAGCTGTTGTTCAGTCACATTCTTTACTACGTTAGGTTCAAGTTTGGAGTTTGAGTAGAGTCTGAACTAGTATGGGGTGTATAAGGCCCCGCTGTGGTAAAAAGTGCAGTGTCCACTTTGAATTCAAATGAAAGTCTGACAGTAACTCGAGCTCAAAGGCAGGTCACTTCTACAGGCTGTATCAGGGTGAAATGACACCAACAGTCTGATTCACTTAGGTTATCACAGACTTCCTGGTGTTCATATACACCAGGGGAGGTTCAGACACTAATTACATCTGGTCTCTCATAAGCCATCTTATTGATGACCTAGCACTTTACTTGCACTTTACTTTGATTTCTTCTCCTCAGATTCTTTGAAGTGTTCACAGTTCTTGTTCCTGCTATTCTTGCTTTTCACATCCTTGATTCTCGTGGATTACTACAGTAGATATGTTTAAATCTTTTATCTCAGAAGGTTTTCCCATGGATGCAGTATACTGATTAAATGCCAGGGACTAAGGCCATTCAGCATTGCTTTGGGTAGAGGTACTCTCTAGTTCTAAAACTTCAGTTATAATTCTATACAAAACAACTCTGTACACTAAAGTATGAGCTACTCCCTACCGCAATATACTCATTTTGCCCGAGTAAGTTTTAGTCTCAGTTCATTGTCTCCTGGTGTCACTCTTGAAGGGGCTTCTGGGCCTTCTTCACTCGAGAGTGATGGGTGTAGGCATTCTGCTCCTTGATTTTGATTGCAGTGAAGGTGGTGAGAAGTGCTTGCATGTTGGGAATTTAGCTGCTAGAAAATGGAAAAGTACAAAACCATGGTTAGTTCCAAATCTTGCAGGTGTGAGATAATGTGTCCTTGATTCTCTCAAAACATGATAAAGAAATGGACAGTGAGGCAGGAGAGATAGAGAACGTAGTTTCAAAGGAATGAAGATGAGTTAATGCTATAGTTTAAGCAATGGATTGCTTGGCTTACAGAATATTCATAAGCTTATTATTTGCTGTATAAGTGTTTGATACTTTCTTTAATAAACTGGACCAGAAAGACCTGAGGGACCGGGACCGGGACCGGACCGGACCTGAAGGGCCTGTGATGAACCACCTGGTGTCCTGGTCCCCTTCCTTCGACACTTGCAGTGGTCTCTCCCACTGTGGTTCCGAAGTCTTCTCTGTAAGAGACTTAACATATACATCATCCCCAGGCTATCTAACTCCCTGCTCCGAGTTCCAGCCACATGTTTCTCAATTACTCTGAGCTGTTTGCTTAATGCCACCATGTAGGTGGACATTCTGGACATTCCCCTTGTATTCTATATGGTCTTCTATAAGGCATTCCAAAAGGATTCAGCATTCCTTTAGCTCAAGGTTTAGTTTGAATTTGCAATAGTGCTAGTGGAAGAGCTTGGGCTAGGGTAGATTAACTTCCTGCCCCAGTCTTATGATTTGCTGCTTAATCAAATGATTCATTCTCTCCACCTGGCCGCCTGATTGGGGGCGGTATGGGGTGTGAAGTTCCTAATCTATGCCCAGATGGCTACTAATCTGTTGCACTATTTTGGAAATGAAAGGTGATTCTTTATCTGAGGATATTGTGGCTGGAACTCTGAATGCGTGGTATTATCTCTTGTAAAAATGATCTGGTCACCTCTTGAGCTTTGACAGTTCTGGTGGGAAATGTTTCTGGCCACCCTGAAAATGTATTTATTAATACCAGTAAGTACTGATACCCCCCTTTCCTTGGGAGTCTGAAAAGTTGATTTGCCACTGCTGTACAGGCCCATGGCCTCTCCCAGTCTGACCGAGTTTTGGCCTGGGGGTATTTTGAGGTTAGTCTGGAGGCAAGGATCACATTATCAGCTCACCTGAGTGATAGTGGCATATAAATTCCTGACAATGATACAACAATACTTTCAATCAGATGTGTGTTCTAGAAAGCCTGTGGGAATTACTACTTCAAAGTCAACACTTCATTTCAATGCACTCTGTATCACTCACAGCCTTGGTAATTTCGAGAAAGGAGCCACACTCTATAAAAGGCTTTTAAGTAGTTAGGCCCTGGTGTGTTTTCTAGTGCCCTTCCTTCACTAGTAACCACGAAAATGGGAAGGGATTACTAGCTCTCTTTCAATGGTAGCCCACTCCTTGCAGCTGTACGTCTCTTTTGATTAGCATTATTGTATTATGGCTTACCTTCGAGGAAAATCTGTACCTCACCCTTTGCTGCTTTCTTTGCCTCTCCATCGGCCAGCTCATTTCTTTCCTCCAATTTTAAGCTCACTCTCTGATGTGCCTTAATATGCTTTTTCAGGTAGCTGAACTGCTTCCAGCAGCTGGATTGTCTCTTCTTTCCCTGTGAGGTCAGCAGTCCCCTCTCCTTCCAGATGGCTCCATGCACAACTCTGAATGCCTTTTGCTGTTTCTAAGGCATGGGTCCATATATTTATCTCAGCATTCTGTGCAGAGGTACCTGTTGGTAAGGGTCCAGACTCTATTACCTCTCTGCAGGTAGTCACTGTGAACTTTGCAATGTCGCTTTCTTGTCAATGAACGAGGTCTCTGCATCGTCCGGAGGAGTGTCCTTTAGGTCTGGGCAGCTGGAGTAGGTAGCTTCAATGGTCTCTAGGCAACTATGGTGTACTGCTTCTCCTTGATTCCACTGAGAAAAGAAGCTGGGTTGACAATATTAGTCACCACTATCCCTACATTATTTTGCTCTACCATGGTGGCCTGGTATTTCAGAAACCTCTCTGGTGAAAGCCAGTGGCCACCCTTTACTTCCAGTACTGCAGACACTGTGTGGGACACTAGCACAGTCATTTTTGTCCCAGGGTAAACTTGCGTGCCTCTTGAATATTCAGCACAACTGCTGCTACAGCTCTGAGGCAACCTGGCCATCCTTTGGCTGTTGCATCTAGTTGCTTAGAGAAGTAAGCAAATACCCTCTGGTATGGACCTAAGTCTTGAGCTAATATTCCCAGGGCAATTCCTTGTGTGGAAAAATAGAAAGAATGCTTTACTTACATCTGGAAGTTTCAAAGCTGGAGCCGACATGAGGGCACTCTCTAGCTGGTGAAAGGCCCGTGTGGCGTCTCTTGTCCACTGGAGATCTCAGTTCCCAGTGGCAATAAGAGCGTAGAGCGGTCTGGCGAACAGTCCATAATTATAAACCCACAGCTGGCACTACTCTGCCATGCCTAAGAAGGTTCGGAGTTCTTTCATTGTCTGGGGTTCAGAGTTTGGCATAGGGCTTCCCCTTCCCTGTCTTAAGGTGTGCTGCTCCGCACTCACTTCTTACCTCAGGTAGATTACCTTCAGTTTCACTACTTGTGCCTTTTTCTTTGAGACTCTGCATCCTTGGAGTCCTAGGAAATTCAAAAGGCTTACCGTCCAGGCTTCTCTCGCTTCCCTCGTCCGAGTGGCTACTAGAAGATTGTCCACGTACTGCAACAGCCTCCTTTCCCCTTGTGGAGCTTCCTGGGACTCTGGGTCTTTGCAAGCTGTTCTCCAGTCAGAGTGGGGAATTTTTGAAGCCTTCAGGCACATGGACCATGTGAGCTGTGTTTAAATGCAAAAATGTTCTGGCTGGCTTCATGGATAGGGAGGCAAAAGAAGGCATCTCTTAGGCCTAAAACAGTGAACCGGGTTAACTCAGGTGTTAAACAAGTTGGTAAAGTCTATGGATTTGCTACCACAGGGTATAAATTCTGTGTTATCTTATTGACAGCCCTTAATCTAGTACTGTCAGTTATTGGGCTGATTCCTTCTTTATCTTATTTTGAGGGTACTACTCAGTTCTCACTGGTTGTGTTCTTTCATTAAAGAATCATTGCTCTACCATGGGGGAGCATCTTTCACTCTCCCTGGTACAGCAGAGGCCCATACCCTTGAAAACACTTATTTACTTATTCTAATATCTCCTTACTAATGTCTTTCTTAATTTCAGTGTCTGTTAATGTTAAGCCTAACATCTGTATATTATTTGCCTCCAGAGTAACGTTTTTCATTTGAGAATGTTTAGCAAATTGAGCGAATTGTACAAAAGCTTTTAGGTACACATAGTACACATGTTACTTTAAAGGTTTGCAAAAGTATGCCTTCTCAGACTGGCCAGTTGTTCATTCTCCACACTACAACATAAACATTCTCCACAGGTACTAAAGCTTTATTTAAAACTGAATATATGACCCTTGTGCCGACAAAAATTCTTCCCTTTTGGGGAGGTCATCTTTACCCCTCCTCCCTTACCTTGGGAGGAGCCTTTAGCAAATCATTTGTACTCATTTTGCAAACTGTGGTTGCTTTGCATTTCAGCATGATAACCTTTGCCTGATTTCATACGTTGCTATCTTATGCTGCATGCTGAACAAGATGTTTGATTTGCTTTCTCTTTGCCTTGTTTTCCTTTTCAAGGGCCAAGACCAGAGGGTGGTCTGATCTCACAGTGTCTTTGCCATTCTGGGTGATTTCTTAAAACAAAAAGACATTTCAGCATACAAAAACTCTATCCCATTTATCTCCTTATTAGAACAGCAAAACAGCAATACCAGTGTTTCTCATAAACACCGCACTGCAATAATACCTGCACATCCAGCTTTTGCCCACAGGCCATTCCCGTGTTCTCTGGGGAGATGGGGCAGCCAGAGCTGTCCCTGTGCCCAGGGGACAGCCACTGTCACCTCACACAGCCTGCTAGCCTCTTGATGTACCAAAGGCTCCCCGAAATTGCCCACAAAGGCAGGCTATTCTGTTTGTTACAGAGAACTTTAAATCTTTACAGCAGATTGTTTCCAGTAAAGACCCCCTGCAGTACCAACTGAAGTCTCATAAATCTCATAAGTCTCAATTAACTAATTCATCTCATTCATCTCTTCTATATAAACTCTGTTTTACAAAATATCAGTCTTTTCTAGTTCTCTTGCACAATCTAATTAAGCACTGTGTCTACTTACACTTGTTTTGCTGCTTTGCAAAAAGGCTGTGCTAGTCACAGCCGAAACTCTGATATGCCCGCAGACACAGACACACGCGCTCCCGCAGCTCCTTTTATCTCAAATTCACTAGAGCCAAGGCTTGAATTGCTGTGAGGGGGAGAATTCTTGGAATTCCTTTAACTCGCTTTATCATAGTTAAGCATAAATCACTGTACTATAGTTCTCCTATGTAAAATGCTACTCTTGTTGCAACAGAATCTTAAAATCTCCACAAACACCACTATACAATCTGAGAATCAAATTACCACAATGCAGCAGAAGAAAATCACCACACAAAATCACTGGAAAGGGCTTATTTCTCAAAGTGCTCACTTTTCTCAACACAACACAGCATACCATAATTCGGCATTTACTCACATCAGTTTTTCCTGGACACAGTCAAAATAACAGCACACAATCTAGAGAGCAAGTCCAAACATCCAAGGCAAAGGAACTCTCTGAGCTCATACTCACAGTTAAAATGTACCAAATCTACACAAATCACTACATTCAAACACGATAAATACCATCACTGACATTCCTCCACTCGCTTCTCTGTGGGGCACTTCTCTCCCTGCCCCCGCAGCCTGCTGCAGCCGGCGCCTCTGGCCTCACTTGGCTGCTTCAAACACGGGGAGTACTGACCCCCCCCGCACTGTAGGGCACTGTAGATTTACTCTCTTTTATACACCATACACATATCACCTGCACGATCACAAACACAGTGCACTGACCACACACATTAACCATACAGCAACACAGTGTCCGGACATCACACACGCACACAAACAAAACACACACGGGCTCACCAGTTCTGCTCTATCAGAACTACGAATCCCCAATACACACATACACGGGTTCACCCGGCTCACCCCCAGAGCCGCTGGCGGTCTGCTCTATCAGAACGATGAACTCCGTCTCTAATACAGCTGCTCTATCAGCTGAACCCATGAACCCAGACGTCTCTGGGTGGTTTACTCCCTTGCTCTCCTTCCTCCCCCCTGGGGCCCCTCAGTACATACCGTATTCTCCTCCACAGGCCAGCGGGTCGTTGTCTGTCCTCGCAGGTGGCAAGTTGAGACAAGCGGAGCCCCACCAGGAAAAAATCCTGGGGCGCGCCTTGGAGGTCCGTCCATCCCCCCTGCCCCCGTGGGGACAGAGAACTGCTGGCTGGCTCGCCAAAATGTTTTGCAGAGAAAAGAAGAAACCCCACAACTTTATAAAAGTTGTAAAGCTCGGTATGTTTATTCACGACGCCAGACGCACGCAGAGAAAATTCTCCTCAAAAGGCATGCGTACCCCTGAAAATTTCAGACCTCCTTTTATCCCCCTTCCAAATGCATATGCATACAGTTTCACAATAAGTTCATACATATTCATCTTGCATGACACTTAGCACCAGTTCTTCTTTATCAAAGGAATTTCTAGGTCGGGGCAAATTGACCTCGTGGTCTTTTCTGTTTTTCTTTCTCTGTCTCCTTGCTGTCTCGGCATGCGAGTTTTTCCCTCAGCTTTGGCCGTTTGACTTTTCACCGTTGTCAGACACTTCACCTAATTCAGGATGGATCTCTACTCTGTCTCACTCTTAATTCCCAATACCCATCACCTGTGTTAGACAGTGCACTTCTACTCTAAACTAATCCCAAAGTGCCAACATCACTGCAGAAAATGGAGAACAAGAAGAAGAAGGAGAAAGGCTGGACACGCCCAAGTTCCTCCATCTTGTCCTCATAACCCCCATACCAAAAATCCTAAAATCTACATTTTCACCCTGTGATTATTTTGTTATAACACTATTCAAACCTCTGTGACTTTCATGTCCTCATACAAAGCTGACAACTTTCTCCAAGGGTCAAAATCAAATCCCCAGGTGTTCTGGGCAGCATGCCAGGGTCTTCGAGCCCCCTTACGGGGTCCTTGTCAACTCTGGACACCCAGAGGGACATACTGAGTCCCGACATGAGAGTACTTTTTTATAGGTAAGTATATGTAGGCTCCCTGCATTTTTTTGTTACCTGTCAGACTTTTCCAGTGGTTCTGAAAACAGGAGGCAACAAGGACACTATTAAGACTCATCCCATCTTCACTGACACTGCTGTAAATCTGTGGCAACCTGCTCATCTTTTTCCTAAAAGCTTGTCTGGTGAGATTTTTGCTATCTTGTTGCAAGTGCAGAACTGCAAGAAATTTACTGTGGAAAGGGATGGATGGGTGGATAATTAGAAATTATGCAGAGGATTGGCACTAACTTTGCTGTAGATGGCTTCTTCTTTCCAGGATTGTGACATGATATTCAGCCGTCATGAGTTACCTGAGATCGTTTGTGCCCACTTCACTGCAGTGATATTAGGGGAAGCTCTGCTGGTGGAGAGCAAGTAGCACAGTATTTGCTGTCATTGTAAGTCCCCAGCGTCTCCTAGAAAATACTACAAAAGCTGGTGTCAATACAAAGACAGACGTATCAGCCAGTCCAGGCCTGCTCCAGAAGCCTCAGGTTGAAGACAGAGAAGGAAACACCTAAGGCAGCAACACTTCACCCAAGTACAGAGGGTAATTTGGGGTGGAAGGTTGAATTCTGGTCAAAACTTTATTTTTAAAAGGTTTGCAGTTGCTCTTCCTCTCTGGGTCAGTACTTCAGACTTTTCAGTAAAGTGATGTCCTCACAGAATTATTTTACTGCATGTATTTTGCAATCAATGTTATTAATATGAAAATGGCTATTTTGAAAACATGATCTTATTAAGTATCATGAAGCCATTCTTAGCCTGTATATGTGGCTGTCACATTTGGAGAGGAGGAGGAGGTTCAGGTCAAGTGGTGAGGAAAAACACCCAGTCTTCCAGTATTGAGATCCATCCCTCTTCTCAGTTTGCTCCACTCTTGTTCAAGAACAGCTGAAGACAATGGCCGAGGCCAACAAGAATACCATTCTATACATCTGCATCGTGTGCATGTTGCTGGTCAAGTCCTTTGTGTGTCAGGGATGCAGATGTCATCAGAGGAAAGCCAGCCCTGATTCTGACTTTTCTGGCTGTCAGGGTGAAGACTGCTGTAGGGTTTTTAACCTGAAAGATTTTCCATGTGACCTGGAGATTCACCTGGGAACTCCAAGCTGAAGACATGAAATTCCCAGTATTGTTTGCTCAAAAGGATGCGGGGGCTGTCTATAGCCTGTAAATGCAAATCAACAACTACCTACATTCCTTTGTATGTTCAGCCATGCTCAGTTAACAGGAAAAATCAGCTGGACAAGCCTGGGCCATGACATGCCCATCCTTTTGGAGACCAAGGATACTCCAGTTCATAAACAGAGACTCTAAAGACTGGGACATCTTTTTATTCGTTAACCTGATGAGTTCTGCTTTTTCCTAACCCAAAATCTTCTCGCCTGCAGCAGCAGGTGAGGACTACCCCAAGAATGGGTGCAGCCTCACTAGCAGCGCTGCAATCTGGGGTGCTCAGACCTCTTTTGCAGCACAAGTTATCCCAGCTGTGAGCAGGCATGGGACAGAGGAGTGGTGACAGGCTTCTGGTGAAGCCATCAGGTGCCAGTCCCCATCATATTCCTCTGCCAAGGACACTGTGCCCTGCCCCACTCCCAGGGGTCTCAAGCATCCTTGTGGTCCTCAGGGATGCTGCTGCTTTGTTCCCCCTCTATGAACTTGCAGAGTTAGATCCAAGTCACACAGAGCCTCATGAGTTCATATAATAATTTTTGACAGGCATAACAAGCAGCTTTCCAGCAACTAAAATTTATTGGATTGATGGCTTTTTTATTGTAAAATCGAAGTCTTTTTACAGTTAAAGGTGTTGTGTTTTTTGATTCTTTCCTGTTTGGAGTAATGACTTTTTTAATTTTGATTTGGTTTTTAAAGGAGTCTGCACCAAAATGACAGCCAAAAATACACAGGCCTAATAAGTATGTGGACATTATGCATCCTAAAGGCAGCTTACAGGAAGAGTGAAAATGTGACTCAGAATAAGGATGTGCTTGTAAAACAACTGTCTCAGCCCACCCTCATCAGCAGCACTCCTGCACACTCTGTCAACCATCAGCAACCCCCAGGCCGAGGGGAGGCTCCCCAGCACAATTCACCCCATGCCCCCCACGGCAGCGTTCCTGGGGCTGCTGCAATGCAGAGCTGACCCAGGCAAAAATGAACGCAAATTTCAGGGTTTAAGAGGTGACAATTTGTTGAACTTCACTTGAAGGAGAACAGAAGGGCAGAAATGGCTCAGCTGTTCAATCAAAAAATGCCCAAGAATTCTCAGGAATGGGGACTCAACATAATTGGCACAGAGAGGATTCAGGAATTTGTAGAATACTCTCCAAGGAAGAAGGCCCAACTTGAGTGTTCCCAAATGTTATCCTCCCTCAGTCATTTTCATTTCTCCCAAAAGAAGATTCTGGCATTGCTGGCCACACCTCTACGCTGTCAGCTGAATATATTCCTGACAAGAAACTTAGGAAAGGGTCTAGACTTCAAAGTCCCCATAAGTCTGTGCAGAAATTAACATTCGTATATCTCTAGAAAGATGAGTTGTGACAGAGTAGTTTGGAGAAAAGTACAGAACTCATAGACATCCCTTTGGAGACTCTTGAACCCAATTTCTCTTTAAAACCCATGGAGAACATTTCCTCCAACACTTCTCCACGTGTTTTACAAAACTCTTGCAAAGATCTGGATATTCCTTGGCCCACTGTCAAGGTGAGGCCGTGATTTACAAGCAATCCTGAGAGTTCCTTCAGCTGACACCTTAGAGCAGCCCATGTGCACTCCTCTGTAACCCTCCAGAACAAGGTCATTTGGAGAGGGGTTTGTCCAAACTTCAATGCCTTTGATCACTCAGGCAAAGAGTTTGCCACAACAAGAAAGGTCCAAAAACACACTTCCTGAACAATTTCCATCTGCCACAATATTTTCCTAAAAGGAGCACAGCTTCACAGTAGAGGTAGTGGGTTTCCACCCTGTAGTGATGAATTGATTTCAGTGGACAAACTTAAGACTTGAGGAACAGAATTGACCAGGAGAAACCCACTCCAAATATAATACAAGCAACAACAGGAGAAAGAATTACAAACAGTGAGATTTCTTTATTGTTAATGTTCAACACTATCATCTTTCAACTTCTTAAACTTACTAAACTTCTTTGAAGTAACTCTACGCTTTTAACAAATAACCTACTGCTCAGTGCTAAAGGAGCCTACTGTACAATACTAACTTAAAAAATCCTAAAAACCTAATCTTCTAGTTGAAACAAAAAATCCAGGGTTTGCAAATTTCAGGAGGCTGAAGCAGTTGTCTGGTGCCAGTACTCCACTTACAGCTGGTCAAATTCAGAAATGCGGCTCTGAATATGGGCCAGCTTGTTGTGGAGGTACAGGCACCTGCTCTTCATTTCAGAGTAGCTGGGGCTACCCTGTGAAGGAAAAAGCAAAGGAAAATTAGGGCATGCAAACACTTCTGCAGAGTCTACACTCTGATGTCCTTTGCTTTAGAAAAGCCTTGAGGCAGGCTCAGCAGTTACCTTGGCCCTGCAGCTCTGGTGTCACACGTACCTGTTGTAACTGCTGATAATCTGCTAGGATTCGATGATGCAGTGCCTACAAGAGAAAGAAATGAGGAGTATTTCACCACCACTATGAAATGCAAACATTGGTAAAACACTAAATGTTCGCTCAGTCTGACTCTAGACATTTTCTTCCCCGTCAGCCACCACTCTCCTGGGAGATTTGCAAAAACAAATTTCTCTCTCCCAGCATCACCAAAGATCTGCAATTAAGACTCTCAACAGGAAACTGAAGGAGCCCATGCTCTAGGACTCTGCTTGGGACACCTCTCCCCTTACTGCTCCTTCGCAGACAGCTCAAAAAAGGCAGTTTGAGGCAGGGTCTTGCAAAAATCAGACCCAGCCCAAGCAGTGTCTGAACATATATGCCAATTCTACAGATTCACGTTGTTTCACCGAGCAGCTCCAGGGAATCCAAAACACTGCTGTGATGATGAAGCACAGTCTTCATGGTTTTGTCCTTCTTTACCTGATAGGATTCAGAGCCTGGAGCCAGAGACTTCCATTGCTCCTGAAACTGTCTGAACTTCTTTATGGTTTTGTCAATCTGAGAATGTAAACTCCGGTATTCCTCATACTCTGCATTGAAGTCGTCCTTGTAGCGCTGACGTTGCTCCAAGGAGACAATGGCTACGTATTTTCTAAGGGAAAAAATGAGGCCATTTTTCCATGAGTGAACTCTGAGAGCACATTCCAGTATGTTTTAAGTCCATAAAACACACGCCAATTTTACACCAAGCACTGGGTAATGTCAAACACAGACACCCAAGATTTGAGTCAGTTACTCTGGGACTGACAGTTTCTACTTTCAAGCTCATGCCCTTCAAGAGAAGGCATTCGGTCAACTCTAGGAATCTGCCACATTTCTAGGACACTTAGTTACTAATAGTTTACATTGTAGACGTTTTCTTCACTAGCAAGTGGAGCACACTGAGAAAACATTTGCCCTCATTTCAAATGTCAAAGGACAAACGAACCCAGCAGCTTCAGGGAGAGGAGATATATTACTGAAATATAACCTCTTCTTATGTAGGAAAAACTTAATTTAGTTCCATTAACTTGTAAAAATACAACTGTAAAACATTTTTATAAGGGACTGCATTTGTGCAGTTGAGCGTTTCAAAGCTCAAATTTGAAACGCTCAACTGCACAAAGAATTTTGAGCCACTTTCTGGTCTAACAGCAAAGCAGAGTTAATGATAATATTTGATTCTTCAAGCGGACAGCAGTTTCATCACTCATCATGGAACTGAGGAATTTGTAATGCAGCCACAAAAGCAAACTCTATATCAGCCTGAAACTACAACTACTACCCAAACAGCATCTGCTTCTAAGGAGGACAAGACTCAATAAGGCTTAAAGCCAGTGATGGTCATCAAAATTTCTTCATTCCCTTCTCCCTCAAATCTACAGGCATGAGGTTTATCATGCTCATGACACAAATCCAAGATGAAGTGGCACTGAGAACAGCAGATGTCATTTCCCAACACTCTCACACCAATGCTTCTGCTCCTCTGAGCCTGTAGACCTATTTCTTTTTGGATGACAAAACCACCTTTCATATGGGAATAAACAATTCAAACCATCCTGAGATTAAAATTTACAAGCAGTAAATCCTCAACCAAAGGAAATTCAGTCCCAGGACAGACAACAGCTTGTGCCAAGGATGCATCCCAGGCCAGATATACATAAATAGAAGGGTAAGTTCGAAAAGAAAACTACAGATGCCTTGCAACATTTTGGGAGGCACCGGAGCAATGTGAGCCAGGGCCCTGCCGCGCCTGCTCCAAAGGCCGCAGCTGCCCCAGAGCCCCAGAGCTGCAGGAGGCCTGACTGCCCTTGCCAACATCCCTGCTCTCACACAAGCTGGCAGCAAGTTCCAGTCTTTTATACCCCACACACACACACACACACTTCTCCCTCCACTCCTGCACTGCAAATTCGATGAGGGGATGCAGCAGCACTGCTGCAGCTGAGCCTGTGCAACTGCACTGCAGGAAGGGAGGGCCCAACCGGGCCTAACCCACCTCCATGTTCATCTCTGCTCTGAGCCTTCCAGGCCCAACTAAACCTGCTCTAACTCATCCTTTCAGCACAGGAAAGAGCTTGACGCTGCACACCACTGATAGGGGCCAGGCTGAATTGTTCTTTTACTCACCTCAGGTAGTCTGGTTGGTTGCTTGTTGCAGAGCATGTGGAAGCAATGGAAGTCTCTTTGCTTGCTCCTGCAGGAAAGCACAATTTTGGCACTCTTCATCACGAGATCATTAAAAGGCCAAAAGATCCCACTTGGACAGTCTTGAAAAAGTCTTTCAGAGTCTTCCTCTCACAGCTAATTACTCACAAGAAGAAACAACTTATAAAAATAGAACAGACACGACTTCCACAGTATACAGTGCTTAGAAGTAGACAGAGGGAATGGCCACTGTATTCTCAGGTTGTGCATTCCCACAGCGTTAGTACCAGTTCAGCTTTTCTTCGTTGAAGGCATGAGGTGGAATCTGCACAGCCATTCAAGTCATGCAGCAACAGATACAGCTTCCAAAGACAACAGCTTGAGAAAAATCATCATCAAGGTTCCAAAAAGAAATATAGAAGAAATCAGAAGTTCTTCTCATGCCATGTTTTATCCCCACTGCCCTGCCAAATCCAGAGGCCCAAAGTTCCAATGAGTGCCTGCACTCTTGTCAGCAGGAAAGCCAATTCCATTCTATAGGGCTTACTGGCACTAAGGCTCCAATACCCTGCAGACAAAACCCAGTGCTCCTCATTAACGTGGTAGATGGGGTTGCAAACAGCTCTGCACTTGGGAATTGCTCTTTGCCTCTTTGCAAAGGGATTCGGCAATGCCTTTTTCAAAGGCATTTAGGAGGCATAACTTCAAAGCCCTCTTTTCAAAGAAAGGTTGAAGAATTACGGTGATATTAAAAAGAGTTGACATAAGGAAAAGTCAGCTGAAACAGGAAGGAACAATCAAGATCATGGTAATCTCTCTCTGCTTTCCATTTAAGGTTTTGTTCCAAGCAGAAAAAGCCACAAGTTCCTTTACAATAACTAGGAACTTGCATTTGCCATTGTTTACACAAAGTAATCTTGTGAAAACTCAGCCATTCTTGACAATATTTTAGCTACATCAGCTTCAATTCTTGAGGAAAGAGCTGTTGTGTGATGTTCCACTTGCTTTTCTTGATTTTCCTTGTATAGCAGAAGTATATAAAGAAGTGTAATAGTGGTCATAAAACAGGACAGAAATACCAATAGTCATAGTATGTTCAATACAACTTGGAAGAACAGTTTTGCTGTGAGCATTTCATTTCCAAAAGTGCATTTGCTCTCATGCCTCAGTCCACATGAAAACTTCAGCCTAAGCCCCAACTTGAAACACGAAACAGATTTTTCCTTCACCAACCGGGCAGAATTTGGAAACTTGGCTCCCGAACAATGCTGTTCACATGAGTTTAGAGATTTAAGCAGAAATCCTTTCAAAGGCATCCCAAGGATTGCAGGTAGCGTGTCTATGTCCAGAAGAAATGTGGAAAGACCATCTCAAAGCACCTGTCTCTACAAGCACACCACCACTTGCAAGAGGCATCTGCACACTCCAAACCTACTGCCAGGTTGAAGCCAACTTGTCATTTGCAAGCTCAACCTCCAAAAGAGGCAACCCACAGATTTAACAAAGCAACTGAACTCTGCCCTGCTGGTTGTGTCCCTGTCATCAGAAATCAAGTGTTCTTTATGCATTTCTGTTTTGCTTTTCCATGTTGTTTCCAATCTGTACCACTTCCACAACTTTTGAAGAATGAAATTCTGCAGCTGGGATGCAGAGGAAACTTTCAGCCCAGTTCAAAGTAGAACTCCAGGAAACCACAGCCCAGGTTTTGTAGCTTTTGCAGTTTCCATGAAAAGGCTGAGTTCAATGAACAACCAGGGATTCATTGAGATTTGATCAACAGGTTTCAGCAAAGGAGTCTGCAATAAATTTGTGACAGGTTTCTGCCTTCAGCAGGCAGTCTTGAAAACCTGCTGATGGAAAAAGTGCTGTCTCAGTCAACACTTGTCATGTTACTAGAAATCAGAGGATAACAAAAACATCCATCATTCCATTTGGTTTCTAGTGTCTGCCTCTTCCTTTTACCAGATTCTCCCAATAGCATTCTATTTCATATTTCTTTGTTCTTCATTGGTTTTGTAGAGGGAGAATTTCTGAAAATCAAAGTACTTTTAGAGAAGGTTCCAGCAGCACAGGTTCTTGCCTTTGCATTTGCTGTCTTTTAAACCAAGAGTTACAATGTAATATAAGGGCAGAAAAGAACAAGTTTCTGATTTATCATGACTATACAGCACAGAGAATGGTAGAGCAGTCATATAGAGCAGTGCCTTCATGTATGCAGTGCCCACATTCAATGAACCCTTTTCAAAAGCTGCAAGAGCAAAATTAACTATTTCAGAATGCAGTCAAAGAAGGATTTTCCCATACGATAAGCCATCACAACAGGAATTGGAGAGAAGCACAGATGGCAAGAAGAAAAGCACTAAGACTTGACCTAGCAGAGCTGAAGGTTTGGAATTAGGACACCAGACAAAAACCTCCACAGTAGAGACCGTGAGTAAGAAAAATCACTGCTTGCCTGGCTTCTAGCCCAAGATGTGGGGAGAGCTGTGACCACCCTGTGGATACCCCAATCTTGGACAGTATAAAGGTGGCACCTCCAGAGAGACCCGGGGATCCCCACTACAGACAAGACCATGGGTGGAGAAGGAGAGGCTGGACAACAGAAAGTCCATAGTGTGATGGTATCTCCCTACTTGATGTCTCTCTTTTCCTCTCACCCTGCCTCTCTTCTCTCATTTCTTTCTATCTCCCTAGTTTGCATTTCCTCTTCAATAACATTTTTACTATTGACTGTGGAAAAGAGTCATGCTTGCACCTTAATTTGGGCACAAGCCTCTCTCAATATCCAAATCGTTACACCACAGTTATCCACACAGGAGTCAGGAAAACCAGCACATCAATACCTTCCTCGAAATCCAAGCGGTGCCACTGCTTCAGCCTCCCCAGTTCATTTTTCTCCCCATTTGAACTGGGGATCTCCTTCTGCTCCCTGGCAGGTGCTGGGACCCTGGAACTGGGAAATGTCTTTATGGGTTGCACCACTGGAGTGCAGGGGGAAATGGAGCCAGCACTTGGAGACATGTCCAAAGGGGAAAGAGATGTGGAGGGAAGAAGGAAGGAAGGAAAGAGGCCACCAGCTGCTGGCTGGACATGACTGGGCTGGTGGCCAATTCTCCTCTTCTTGCTTGTCACAGGGCTGGAAAACTCAGAAGCCAGAGGCCGTTTCTGCAACAATAACAAAATAATTCTTTCATTAACCTATGATCAGGATCATCTTTTGCTCCCGTTCTTAAAAAGTAGCATTTCTGATTGGGTAGAGTTTGAACATTCCTCTTTCTACACAAAGAAGAGCATTCAAACCCAGAAGTACTGCAGGTAAATACCAGCTCTGTCTCATTCCCACTTTCCCATCTTAGCACTTAGCAAGTCCTACTTCAAGTCTGTCGCTAAAATGCTTTGGGAGAAAGACATTCCCTTCGGGAGCTCCATCAAAGGCTTCCCCAAAAGGGAAGGTCCTGAACATTCCCATCACAGCTTTTACACCGGCATCAAGTCAGCTAAAATTTACCATACAGTCTAGAATGTTCAAAATGCACAATATACCTGAGCATCTCTCTCAGAAGGCCCTGGAGATGTCGCTTGCCTGGTGTTGGTGGTGTTCTGAGATGGAGCTGATTTTCTGTATGGATGGGCCAATATTTCATGTTAAAAAGCCTAAATATCAACTGACATATTCATTTACTTACAAGAAAAGCAGAGTCCTTCAGTGTCAGGGCTCAAGGAAACAGCATGAAGCTGAGTTGGGGGAGCTTTAGGCAGGATATCAGGAAAACATTCATGGCCCAGAGGATGCTGGAGCACTGCAACAGGCTCCCCAGGCCAGTGTTCAGGGCAGGAGGCTTCAAGAAGTGTTTGGACAACACTCTTGGGCACATGGTGTGATTCTTGTGGTGTCCTGTGCAGGGCCAGGATCCTGGCAGGTCCCTGCTACCTCACCATATTCTAACAATCTAAGCTTCATTAACCAGGGATGTTTTATTTTCCTATCTCTGAAAGACTGAACTTACCCAGAGAGGATTAACTTCAAATTCTGTCTGTCTATATCAGTGTAGCCAGGCCAATCAGTCTGAAGGGTTTGAAAGAGATGTTCCTTCAGACTGAAGGAATTATCCTTTGCATTCCACTTGGCTACCTACAGGCAGACATGTAGGAAAACAAATCCTTATTATGCTTGCCGCGTGCAAACAACAGAAGTACGATGGGTCTTGAACAGCTGCTTGTCAGAACCCAGTTTCAACCAACTGTATCCTTTCATACAGACCTTGATTATTCCTCTATCACATGAGTTTTAAGCCATATTAATGTTTCACCAATTGGAAAAAACCAAGTAACTCCCTTCATTTCTAGCAAGAGTTCCTTTGAAAACAACACTGAGAGCCACAATGTGTAAGGAGAGGGGGTCAGGCCCAGGTCCCTCATCATGTGGCTGAGCCAGGGTTCATTCCAGCAAAGTCCTGCCATGAGAAGGCCATGCACAGGCATTGCTGTATTCCTTTGAAAAGAAATGAGGTTCATATCTTTCTCAAGACACATACAAAGTCTAATCAAAAAGATAAATTTAGGTAATAAAACCTCACGATCTCTGATATCAAAAGTGTTGGTTTAGACTTCATCTGCTGACACCTGGTCAGAGTTAAATAGAAAAACACTTTGAAAAACCTCCATCAATTTTTTTTTTCCTACATAAAGAGGAAATGTTCTTATTTGGTATATCAATATTGACGTCATTCAGAAACAGCCTAGGAGAACAGGCAATATATTAAAAGGAATGAAAGAACCAATGCATCTTTCCATGCATGTGTATCCGATGGTGGGCTATAATAAGGAAAGTCCAGTGCAGTTCAGAGGAGCACTTTCAATGCATGTGCATCCTATTATTGGCTGTAATAACAATGTACCAGAGGAATTCAGAGTAGCACTGGAGAATTTACTGAATAAAAGTGTTCCAGGAACATGGAGATTTAATTCACGTGACAGCAAACAAACCCTCTGCTCAAAGTTCGGCTACCAACTTTATCATGGAGGATGTGCCTGGAACACCCTGGGAAGGCAATCCCCACAGATCCTGAAACAGTCAGCAACTCTGTTCAAATGAAATACTGGCCTCTGCAGTTCCTGAACTCCTCTGCTCTGGAACGCCTCCCAAGAAATTTCAAGTGCCATCACAAACCATTTCACACAATGAAGGAACCCCTGTGAAGTTACTCCCTGAAGCAGTTAAACAGTGCACGGAAAAGAAAAAATAATGGAATAAGGCATGAGGAGCAACAACATTACAAAGTGTTACTCATTGCCAGCCATTCTAGGAAAACAACAATGCCCCAAAAGTTTCAAAGTTTTCTTTCTTTTTGTCACAGGGACCTGCAGCTTGAGACCTCTGGATGAAGCTGATGGAAGAACTTAACAGGGAGCATTCCCTAACTTGTTCATCGGTGTCTAATTTAAAGAATCAGAATTTAAAAAGACAATTAGGAACAAAAGAACAGCATGGTGGAAATAATGCTGGCACAAACTGCACAATCTCACCTGCTGAAGGATCTTTGCAAGGGTGCCCTTGTCCTTTTGCATGACTCCATCTCTCTGCAAGCGAGCGAGCAACTCTGGCTTCTTGTAAGCCCTCAGAGCAAGTAAATGAATCACCCTGTCCCTGTAGGGTCGGCGATAAACAGCACTGCAAGGATTCTCTTTCCTCTCTGCAGGCTTCATGGGCTTTGTTCTCTTGTACACAGGGGAAGGGCGTGAAGTGTTTGGTTCGCCTCTTCTCACATCTGCTGGTTTTCCCAAGGGAAAGGAAAAGAGAAAAAGAAGTGTCAAATGGGAAGATGGCAGAAGGGAAAAGAGTTGATTGAAAATGATGATGGAAATCTTGTAGACAGAGCTGCACTTGCATATACTTGTGGATCCCTTTGAACTCATATAATCTCTGACTCTGTGACAAAGCCCAGTCCCTAACTGGTACTGTATGGAGCATGTTGCAAAGGCACCCTGTACCCTACCAGCAACCAGTCCTGTCTCACCTGAGTTTCTCTGTGCCAGCCCAAAGCAAAATTGCCACCAAGTTCCACAACTGACTCACTACTGCCAGTCCTCACCTGCCAGGTATTTAAAGTTAAATGTTCCCTTAGGATCTATGCCGACCACACCAAGAATCACACAAATCATCAATCACATGTGAAACAGAACATCCCCAATGAGAAATTCAGAAGTTGCGTTCTGTCTCTCCAAAAAGCCACCATGGTGCTGACTAAAATGCTCTGCACAAGGCTAAGCCAGAGCAAGAGCTGCACTTGCAGGGGCAGGGATGTCCCTGTGGGCAGGTGACTGCAGCCACAGCCAGGTCAGAGCCTGTTTTGCTCAGGGCACCTGGCTGTGCCTGGCTCAGCTCCCTGCTGCAGGCAGCACCACTGAGTGCCTGGAAGGGGAATGTGCACCTGGTGTCTGCCTGGAGCCAGGCTCCTTGGGGAAACTGCACTCAGAACAGGTTAATACAAATGGCACCACCTAAGCACATTGTGCTTTGAGGGGAATGTTGGAATCTGTGGGAAAGATGACATCAATATCTTCCTTTCAATTTCCTTGAAAAGAACCCAGTGTAGTATTGTGGTAACATCACTTGTTAATTACCAAGGTGAAAAATTAAATCAAGCATGGTTTTCCATATTGATCTTATGAAATTCTCTATGCAACTTTCTCAAGGTCACTCTATTCCAATTTCTCAATTTAATTTAATGCATATTGACATTGCCTAAGTTTTACAAACCCAAAGCCTTAGGTACCAAGTCTGTGAATTTAAATGCATAAGGTGGTCCAAACCTTGACCTCCATGCTCCAAATTGCAACCCATGGGAGTTGCAGTATGGGAACAAGGAAGGACTCTCAGGCTTTCTCAGGGGAAATAAACCAGTGTCTGAATGCAGTGACAAGAGACTGCCAGGTTCACATGAGGCTGACCTCAACTTCCAGGTTTAAGTCTCTGAACACTAGAGATTGCCTGTCACAACAATATGCTGCGAAAAAGAATGACGAAGTTGAAAACATTACAGACATTGAGCAAAAGATGAAAGGCAGCCATACCTCCAAGTGGGTTACACGATTTGACATCCTGTACACTTCCATTTTGCCAGGCCTCACTGGCATTTGGCTAAAAAGGGAAAGAAATTTTCTGTAAAAACTTAAGCCTACCCTCTCCATTACTGCTAATTTCTGACACCCTTCTTTTTAAACAAGAGCTGTATTTGCAAAGGTTTGCTGTCACATCACCAAAAAGGGCTGCTTTGACACAGCTCTCCCTCTGAAATAAGCCAGCTACAAAAGTACCCTGAGAGAGCCACCCTCACTCAGCCTCTAATGCAGTCAAGCCTTCAAGCAGCAAGTCATCCTTTCCCAATTGCTGGAATTTATAGGCACAGGCTTCCCTTAAAATCAAGTGCCTGAGTACAATTGACCTGGCCAGCTTGACTCAGCTAACAATCCTGGTGAGAGTGGTTCACAAAACAATCAAGAATCCAGGGCAGGACCAGCACTGGGATTCATTTGGCACTACAGAAACACTTCACAGAGTCAGCTCTGAGAACAATTTCATCTGCACAATCTGAATTTCAACTCTCAACATGCATGAAAACCCTTTCTCTTTTCCTCAGCTCTAGAAAGAATTGTTTTCCTAGATATGAAATGGAAAGAGTTTGTCAGATGTAATGAAATTTGGGTTGCTTGGCTGAACTCATCATTTAGTACAGAATATGTTGCATTCCATTGGAACTCAACAGTCATTAAAATGTTTTTCAACCTAAGTACATTTTTTAACAAAACTAATTTCTGCCATCCAACAGCTTCATTCTGGAGGCAAAATTGGCTGAGATAAAATCTAAATGGCTATGATAAATGGACGGAAAAATGTGGACTAATTAGCATGAGAAGGGAGACATCAATCTCAAATAGATGGTAGAATAGTATTTAAGGGAACGGTAATTTAGAACCAAAGAAAATTAATTAATTAATTTCTTTCTTTGGCAAAAAATTAATTTCTTTCTTTGGCAAAAAAGTATCAATAAGTGGAAAAGCTTCGAAAATGGTGTGTATGTGGCTGGAGTTCTCTACTATGCATCACAGCAAGAACTGGAGTAACAGGTCCTTCCAATAGTAGAAAATACTGCTAGAAGGTATCCTTTATTGGACATGTTCCGTGAGTGCAGTACAAACTTGGAACCATGAGAAATCCATGCATTTTGGCCATGAGCCGTGCCCAGAGCATGAATTTCCTGACTGGCAAAACATGGAGAATATCTTACTTCCAACGGCACCTCCTCCTTGTCATCCCTGAGAGCCACTTCCATCAGAGACCCTCCCAGTTCCACAGACACCTCCTCCGTGCCCTCCCTGTGAGTCGCTTCCCCCCAGGCAGCTGCCCCAAAGGGCCCTTGGAGCACCAGAGGGGCCCCAGCCCTGCCCAACAGGTCCCGCGGGCTCAGCAGCACCTGACACCAACACCATGGCCAAGCCCCCGCCTGCTGCCGACCCGCAGAGCCCCACACCTGCCCCTCACCTGCTGCTCCTGGCACCTCTGGCTCACCCTGACGGGCATGGCACTGCTGGTGGGGGCCCTGCGGAACTCACTGGATCCTTCCCAGGCCCCCAGCTCCGCCATCCCGCTCTGCCTCGGCTGCTCCCGCTCCCACACACACAATGATCTTGCTGAGAGGTCTACAAAATGCAAAATACTTTTTAGGAATATGTGTTCTTGCATGTTTGGCCTTTCAAGGCTCATCAACAAGAAGGGAGATGATTCCCATGAAACAAGAAGTAGCCAACAAGCTGGAAGTGATGGCCAGGCCATGAAAAGGCCTTGGTGACTTCTTGGCTGAATTGCCTTGGTGAGGTGCAGGGCCTGACAGGCTTCAGTGACCTCAGACACAGGGCAGGTCAGCAAGGTTTGGGGAGAAGGATGTGCCACTCATGATGGTGGACACAAAGAATACGGAATTTATGGGTACAAGGACATTTGGGAGAACCCTCAAGAAAATGAACAAACTGATAAAGGCAATGCAGCAACTGTGCTGTATCAGCTCTAGCAGGGTAAAAGGCCATTCCAGCAGGGGCAGACCATGGCCACCCACTCATGAAACCTCTCTCTAAGAAGAAGGGAGAGACTGAGCATACAGACTAATGAGCATGAGAAATGAGAAGATCATTTTCCAACAGCAGAAAGAATACTCCTTATGAAGAGAACTAGGGGACTAGCAAGCATTGAAGACTAATTCCTTTCTTGGCACAAATGTATAAATACTCAAACATTCTGGGTTCTCGTGCTGCTGGATTTGTGAATTTGTCCCTGAGCCCCCCTTTCTGCACAGATCTGCACATAATTACCTCCACTCAGTGGGTGGATTGGGCTCTTGAACAACGGGTGCTGGAACCAGCCAAGGTGGAACAACACTTGCTGTGGCTCTGACACCCCGGCTCTCGCTGCAGCCGCCCAAGGCTCTGAGCGCTCCTGCCCTGTGCCCGTGACAATGGCCACGTGTCCTTGGAAACAGGGAGTTCCATTGCCAGGCTGGCCGGGATGTCACTGAGGAGCAGGACGTGACACAGTGGGGACAGAGGGATTTCACAATGGGCACAGGTAGGGAATGCCCCGCCCTGTCCCATCACTGGCTCTGCTCATTTCCAAGTGCAGGAAGGTGCATCCCACCAACCCCAGCAGCTGCAGCTCTGCAAACCAGGGCTAATGAAGTGTTTCTGCACCAAAGTGCTGCACTTGGCTCTCTCTGAGGCAAAGGAGCAGCTCAACACCTCTAACCAGGGCAGCAAGGTGCAGCCCTGCCAGCTCTGGGCCATCCTGTCGTGGGCCCGTCAGTCTGTGAGGCTTCCAGCACGCACACGGTCACTCAAATCTCATCTCTTTGACACAATGCCCCGGCCTTTCCTCATCCCAGTCTCCTCAAAGGAAACAAGCCAGCAGCATGCCCAGGCCCCCACGTGCTCTGCAGGAGGAGCTGACCCAGAAAGGCCAGGGAGGATCATGAACACAATTACAGTTTGCTGACAGTAGTGCTGACTGCAGGTGGCCATTGAAATTACTGATGCACCTGGAAAAAGTGTTTTATGCTCAGTTTATGATCGTTTGACTTCCATTTTCCCCATAACCAAGATTACTCCTGATTTCAGTCAGCTAGCACCAATGAAGCTATTTTCCGGTTGATACATGGAGAGGGAATAAAAGCATATCATTTAAAATGATTTGAATATTACCACCCAAAGCTTATTTCCCATATCACAAAATGTTGTCTTTGTCTTCAGGATCAGGTCCATATCTGCCCCTGTCTCCTCTGTCTGCCACACTCACAATGATAGTATAGTTGGGGCTAAGAAAGGAAGGAAGTAAATTGTAAAACACCAGAAGTAAGATGTTTAAAAGAACTGTGTCCCTTTTTGGGAATGACTGGATTGTGTCTGTAATGGATCCCCGGTTAAGGACGGTTGGAAAAGCCTTTGTATGGACCATGAGATGAATCCAAGGAGGTGTTTAAATGGACTCTGGAATGTCAAACAAACTTTCCATATCTTAAAAAGACATTGATGACTGACTCTGCTTTGGAGTTACCAGATTTGACTGATCCCTTTGCACTGTTCATACATGAGTGCCTTGCCTTTTACATTAGCCTCATATTTAGCTGAAATGCTGGGAATGCAGGAAATAACCCTTTGGAAAAGAGCACATTTCTGAATAAATGACTTCACATTGTACTTGAGGGATGGCCAATGCAGCTGAGAGCAGGAGCCACCATGGTCCTGATTGATAGAATGGGCTTTAAAATACATGGGAAAAAAATATGTCAGTTTATGTGCCACAAACGGTTCTGTTTTGTGTAGTGCAAAAAGGAGCTCACTGGTTTTCCTAAAATAACAGGGGGTACTCCTGGAACAAAAGACATGGTGCTAAAGAAAGCTACTGCCTTGAACCTGCTGTGTTCCTCAATCCTTCTGCAGGGAATCAGCATCTCCAATCAAATAGGGGCAGATTTGGGAGCATCCAGTTCCCTGCTGAATTAGCAATAATGCACTGCAAAGCTCACCTGTTCAGGCAAGCCCAGGAGACTGATGAGCAGAACAAACTGCTGCAGAGGTGGCAGAACAAAGCAGCTTGTTGGCAATTCTTTCAAAATTGTGAACCTTTCCAGATCAGACCTAGAACACCATGATGAAAACAATCATTCAACAAAATTCTTAAATATCTGATTTAGTCCTGAAGGGTGGTGGATAGCAACAAAACAACACGTTAGAGTGCCTCAAGCAGTAATGAATCAAACTGGAGAAGACAAAGATAAAGAAACCCATTGGGGTATTGGAGGTTCAGTAGACAATTTGGAAAGGCAGCTACTTCATGTTAGGCTGACAGGGACTGTGACAACTTAAATGCAAAAGCTCCTTACAGATGAATGCAGAATTTTACAAAAGACTACTCTTAGGGATCCCAAACCAGGGAAGTAGTGCAAGAGATTAATGCCGAAGACATTTTTCTGACATCCCTCAGCAAGAAAGGTATAGGTATTTATTTGTCTTAGTAAACCCTTTTTCTAAATGGTCAAAGGCTTTCCCAAACAAAGCAAGAGAAATACTTCCAATTAAAAAAAATACTACTAATTTCAGGGAGGCATTTTGGAATGTCATCAGATAGAGATTCTCATTTCACAGCTGAAAGAGTACAAAATTTATACAAAATACTCCCAGTAAATGAGACCTATTCAGCCCATGGAGGTCATACCCCAGCAACAATTTGCCAGGAAACCTCACAAAAGTTGCCAAAAGTGCTTCCTCTGCCACTACTGAAGGTCAGAATTCCAGTGGCTTTTAAAGAAAAACCCATCCCACATGAAATGCTCTACGGAAGACCTTAGCAAGTTCCTATCCCTTCAAGAGGAAGTCATATGATAGGAAATGATACCTTAAATAGCTTTTTGCCATCTTTGTGAAAAGCACTCTCATCTCTGCAGAAATTTTGCATGTGAGCATTCCTGATGACTTTGGACACTCAGGTACATCCTCATCAACCTGGGGACAATGTCTATGTCAGAAAGCACAGCAACAAGGCACTTAAAGTGCAAAGGACCATTTCAAGTGTTCCTAAGCACTACTGCAGCAATAAAAGGGGATTGGACCAGTCTGTTCATACACCTGCTCCCAAGGGAAGTCAGCCCCAACACACGAGGTACTGGAGGGGAAAAGAGAGTCTGCCAAGAAAAGGAAGATTTCATGTGTTAAAGCCTGGAAACATAACTTTTGTATGATCTGTAGAATTAGAAGAAATGCCGTAAACGGATAGATGAATCATGAAGGGGTAACTATGAAAAATCCTCACTGTCAGCCCACCCTCAACAGCTGAACTCTTACACGGTCTGGAAACCAGCAGCAGCCACCAGGCCAAGGGGAGGCTCCCCAGCACAATTCACCCCATGCCCCCCATGGCAGCGTTCCTGGGGCTGCTGCACTGCAGAGGTGAAGGAGCAACCCCTGACCCAGCCAATAATAGACTCAAATTTCACAATTTCAGAGTTGACATTTTATTGAACTTCACTTGAAGGAGAACAGAAGTGCAACGATGGCTCAGGTGTTCAATCAAAAAACACCTCAAGAACGCTCAGTCATGGGGGCTCAACATCATTGCATGGAGACAACTGAGAACTTGTAGAATGCTCTCCAAGGAAAAAAGAGGCATTCAGAGCCCTACTGAGTGTTCCCAAATGTTATCCGGCTTCAGTCAATTTCATATTCCTCCCCAAAAGAGGTTATGGCTTTGCTGGTAAGTGGTCTACCATTTCAGTAAATAAACAAATGAAAGGAAACTTAGGAAAAGGACTTTATTCCAAGTCCCCATAGGTCTGTGCAGGAATCAGCATCTGTCTATCTAGAAAGGCTGGTTCAGACAGGGTAGTTTAAAATATTCAATGAAATGGACAGCATTCTATAGGGCCACTTGAACCCAATTTCTCTTTAAAACTGATTGAAGTAACTTGCCTCCAACACTTATCCACGTGTTTACTAAACTCTTGTAAAAGATCTGGATATTCCTTAGCTCACTGACAAGGGGAGGCCATGATTCAAAATCTGTTCTGAGAGCTGCTTCAGATGACAGCTGAGAGCAGCCCACGCGCACTCCTCTGTAACCCTCCAAACCAAAGTGATTTGCGGACACGGTTGTCCAAACTTCAATGCCTTTCACCACTTGGGCAAAGAGTTTGCATTAACAAGAATAGTCAAAAAACACACCTATACTTATAAAGAATTTCCATCGGCCAAAATCTATTCTTAAAATGAGCACAACTTCATAGTACAGGTAGTGGGCTTCCACTCTTGACTGATAAATTTATTTCGGTGGACAAACTTAAGACTTGAAGAACAGAACTGACCAGAAAAAATCCACTCCAAATATGATAGAAGCAACAATGAGAGAAGGACTTACCAATACTGAGATTTCTTTATTGTTAACATTCAACACTACCATCTTTCAACTTCTTAAACTAAACTTGTTTGAGCTAATCCTACACTTTAAAAAAATAATCTACGGCTCAGTGTTAACATAACCCACTGTTCAATACTAACTTAAAAAATCCTAAAAAACTAATCCTCTAGTTGAAATAAAAAATCCAGGGTCTGCAAATTCAACGAGGCCAAAGCTGATGTCTTGATGCCAGTACTCCATTTGCAGCTGGTCATATTCAGAAATGTGACTGAATATGGGCCAGCTTGTTGTGGAGGTACAGGCACCTGCTCTTCATTTCAGAGTAGCTGGGGCTACCCTGTGAAGGAGAAAGCAAAAGAAAATTAGGGCATGCAAACACTTCTGCAGAGTCTAGAGTCTAATGTCCTTTGCTTTAGAAAAGCCTTGAGGCAAACCGTGACCCTGCAGCTCTGGTGTCACACGTACCTGTTGTAACTGCTGATAATCTGCTAGGATTGGATCAAGCAGCATCTACAAGAAAGGGGCTGGACTGAGAACTTGTGAATGTTGTTGCATGGTTGAGAAGGCAAAGCTTCTTGAGTTCAGCTGTGAATGGACAAGGAAGGATTTGCTTGGTAAAGCATGACTTCCTAAAGAAGAGGGAATGAAATTGTCATCCGTGAGTGAGGATGGAAACGTTTGAGCCTGTGTTGGCCAAGTTTGGGTGCTCCTTTTCCTGGGAAGAACCCCTGATGCAGGAGCATTTGTGGTGAGGAAGTGGAAGCTTTGTAGGTTCTAAGAGGCTTTGTTTGATGGGAAAGAAGAGAAGAGTGTTTGGAGAAGTGGCACTGAAGGCCCAGTGTCCCGTGCAGGGAGGGGCATGGCAGAGGTGCCTCTGTTGCAGCAGCACTGTCTGTGTTTCAAGCTCTCATGAGGGCGCTTTGCACCGTGAGGGCTTTGAGTGTATTGGGATACTTCAAAACTTCAGAAGTTTTAAACTCTTGGAAGGAGTCTGGCTCTTTGGAGAGCAGGCTTCAAATTGCCAAGTGAGATTTTGCCTTTCCGGCCATCTTTTACAGACTTTGATAGAAGGACAATGACTTCCAAAGGGAGAAATGATGCAGAGGCCAACATTGACCCAGTGTTCCCATTGCTTGCCAGACTTCCAGCTGATCTGCCTTGCCAGGAGGGCTGCCCTGCATAGGAAGAAGGATCAGAGGCAGAGCCTGTGAGCATCAGACGGGTGGAATCCCTTCGTGTACACATAGATTTATAGATTTCTACAATTCTCTTTCTATATTCATATAGTTGCATTTATGGATTTACAGAGGTGTGTTTATATGTCCATATATATACATCTATATAGGTAAATTGATCTATATTGTTATAGATGGGATAGAATTAGTTACATTTCCAGATTTTGAGATCTACATTTATACATTAATAGAGTTACATTTAGATACCTACATTTAGACACCTACATTTAGATGCTTTAATTTAAATGCTTAGATATAGATCTAGAAATATGCTTAGTTATTTAGTTAGAGGTATGTGGAAGTTTAGATGCATAGATTGAGCTGTGTAAGCCTAGGCTGTATTTTTACCTCTCTTCCCCCTCAGCTGCCGTTTTCACCTCTTGCTTTTCCCCCGGTGCCCCCTGTGTCCCCTGTCCCTGTGCTGGCTCCGAGCTGGCGGCCGGGCCGGGCGGAGCAGCACTTCCAGCCCCGGCTGTCCCTGGAGCGGTGGGAGCTGCCGCTGGCCCCAGGCACTGTCCCCTGAGGAGCTGCTGAAGGACGGTGAGACAGAGGGGGCTCAGGGGGCTCAGGGGGCGGTGGCGCCGAAGGGACGCTGACCCTGAGCTGCTGCTGGGGCTGAGGGCTGTGGGGCAGCCGAGGGCCATGGTGGCACTGAGGTGACAGGGAAGTGGCACAGGCTGACAGGCCAAAACTTCCCATGCATTTCTTCATCAATCTGCAGAAATGTTAGGTAAACAATTTGTTATTCCCTTTACTGATGCTTTTAGTATTGCATGATCCTGTCCTGACCGGTCAACGAGATGCATTGGTTTAGGCATGGTGTTAGCCCTAGGGGTACTCAGCCCTTGCAGTTATGGCAAATGGATGTAACTCATGTAGAAGAATTTGGTCAGGAATAATTTGTACATGTTTGCATTGATACCTATGCTTGTGTTTTATAGGGTGCTCCCTTAACTGGTGGGACGTCATGTTGAGAAACATTTGTACAATTGCTTTCCTATATTAGGTATCCCCTTAGCAATTAAGACTGACAATAGTCCTGCTTCGTGTTCCTTAAGCCTCAAAGGTTTCTGTAATTTATGGGGTATTTGACGTGACCCTGGTATTTCTCACAATCCTACTGGACAGGCAATTATTGAGCGTGCCCAACAGATGTTCAAGGACATGCTGCAAAAACAAAAAGGGGGAATTGCAGGATTATCCCCTGAGGAAAAAACAGCTAAAGCCAATTTTGTGCCTAATTAGCTCAGAACAACGGGAGATAGGGAAGATGCACCTATTCTTGTGCATCATGCCCTCACACATAATCCAAGGGAGGAATTGCCTGATGGCATTCAGGTCATGTTCAAAAGTCCAGGAACAGGGGTGTGGCAAGGACCAGCTACAGTCAAATGAAGAGGAAGAAGTTCTGTGTGCTTACTTACAGATAAAGGCATTTGTTGGATTCCAGCCACGTGGACCTTCACTTCCCTCATAAGTTGTAAATCAGATAGAAAATGCTTGATATCTGCATAGTTGTGCATGTAAGCCATGGCTTAAAGTTCATTGTATCAAGTGTATCTAAAAAACTTGGAGACAATTTGGTGAAGAACATAATTGCGTAGTGGTCCGAGGGAAGAAGCAAAACTTTAAGCCTATCAACCTAATATGCAATAACTGCTCTTACATACTTAACACTAGTACCCCAAGAATGGCATTAGCTAAATTTTTAAAGGCATAACTCAAGAAGATATTAGAGTTTTCTCTAACATGTATCTTTGATAGAAATATATAAGCAAAGGTTGTTACTGAGATTGCAGTTTAAACTTGCTCTAATTGCTGTAGTAAATCAAATTGTGCTAGAGAGCAAGATAATAGCTACAGACTGTAGAGTAAGAATAGCAATAACACAAACACATCATTTGAGAGATTTGGAGTGAGAACAAGCTAAAGCAGTTTGGGCAAAGTGCAGGCGTGATGGACCGCAAGGGCGACAATGGCAGCAGTTCTGGCAAATATTAACAATGTTGCTTAGTGGAGTGATTAAGGAAACGCAGGGGGTATACAAGCTAGAGCAGCGAGCTAACATGAGGGTTACATAGGCTAACAGAACAAGACAGGAACCTTTCTGCCTATCACAAGCTCCACCTCCGGATCCATTTGGCACCTGTTTAATTGGAATTCCTTTAGACTCAATGGAATAATCAGGAAATTGGACCAGAGCTCAAATTTATGGCAACTTAAGTAAGGCCTGTTCAAATTGGTGAACTAATCAAAATGGGATGATCACAGAAATTTGGTGTGAAAAACAAAGCATCCCTAGAAATCCATTAGGAATTCAGGCCTTTATAATCGGTCAAGGTTTAAATACTACAAGTCAGTGACCGCAGAATTGGATATTTTGGGATCAGTGCCAGGAAATTACTGTTTGTTCTATGAGTACCGCAGGCGTAAAAAGCTGATTAGGGAGAAATGAGAAAAACCCAGCGATGATGGCACTTCGATATCTCCTGTTTCTTCCTGGTATTACAATACCGTGGCATACTGCACCAATTGGACATGGTTGTATCTCTAAAACCAAAATCTGCAAGGATGTCATCTCCTGGAGATTTTCTCATTTGTGGAGATAAAGCTTAGCCTGCGATTCCTGAGAAAGCATGAGGAGGACTGTGCTACTTTGGGAAATTGACACTGTTTGCCCCTAGCATTCAACAGATGCTTGACATCAGGCACAAATTCCAATGTCCAAATCGTACTGTGCATCTATTAGGCTCAGACTGTAAGGATAATGTAGAATTGTAGAATATGCCTTTGGTTATACTGGCATCACTTTTTACACAAGGATTAGCTTCATCACAGGCCCTTACACAATTCAAACGATTGGCTTGTTGCACAGACAAACAAATTAACATTACATCTGCAATACTGAATGAGCTTACCACTGATGTAGGCAGCATACGCCACACTGTATTACAGGATAGGGCTGCAATAATGTTTTTGTTGCTAGCACAGAGAGATGGGTGTGAAGATTTTGAAGGGATGTGTTGCATGCATCTCTGAGCACTCTGAATCTATGGACCAGAAAGTGTCATTGCTTAAGGAGAACATAATAAAGCTGACAGTTGCTTAGAATTCTTTGGATGAGTGGCTAAAATCCTGGGGAATAACAGGCTGGCTCAAGGACTTAGTACTCTTTGTTGTTAGGTATTCTTGGCTCTGTAATGAATAAGTAATTTTACCTACTATTGACTTTGTATTTCGTTCTTTTTTCAGTTCTGCTAATGTTGCCTTGCTTACTACACTGTGTGCAAAAAGAAATTGACCGTGCTTTCAAATCAGTCTGGCAAACAAAAGCGGGGAACTGTAGAAGATATTTTGCAGGTGGAGGAATTTTTGCAAGACAATGGCTGTATTGAGCCCATGCACAATCCAGCCTGCTTGTAATAATGGACAACGAACACATTCACAAAGAATGAATTATGGACATATTCAGAAATGGGGTCGGTATATCCTTGAAGAAGATGCAAGAAGAGTCATCAGGACTCGGCAAGTGTGTCAGCAAGCTTGAGAAAGTGAGTCATGGGGGGGCATACAACCCCAGCAAGACACATGAAAAATTAGATAATCCAATCAGCATTCTATTTTAGAGGTGTGAACAGCTAGGATTAACCAATCATGTTTTAGCTAGAGACGCGTGGACAATAGAGATTTATTATACATTGAGTCTTTTCAGGAATAATAAATTTAGCTTCACTGGATCATATTGGTTATGGTGTGATGCCCATGAACCTCCTCACCCTGCACTTAAGGGTGAGTTGGTGTTGCCCAGGAAATGTACACATTTGGGGAAGTGCCCTTGGAAGAGAGGGGCTTGATTGCCAAGGAAACTGCTTCCCCAGGAGCCCCCAATGAGACGGGTACAAGTGTCTCCATTTGACTTCCTGTGTTTCTTTCAGTCCTCACACTCGGCTGAGGGGCAGGGGAAGGATGTGAAGAGCAGCTTTGGCATCTGCCTGGGCCTGCAGAGACCAAGCCAAGCACCTGCGGCAGGGTTTGTTGCCCACCTTTGAGCACAGGTCTGAGCCGCATTCTGTTTGTCCAGCCGAGTGCCCCAAAGCTCTCTTGGGGAGCTGTGAATTCAAAGGCCTTGATGCACACATTCATGCCACCTCCCCTATCTGGTGAGTTTTAACTCTTGGCAAGATGTGTTTGCCCCGTGCTTGCTGGAAGCTGCTCCGCTCCAGAGCCAGCAGTGAGCTGGGCTGTGCTGGCCTGGCAGCGTGGAGAGTCCTCCCCTGAGCACTTGGCTGGGCTTGGTGTGTCCCAGGATGTCTTAGACACTTGGGGTAATGGATTTTTTCCAATCAGAGGCATTTGGGGCAGGTTTGGGGTAGCCCCAGAGCACTTGGCAGCGTGTCCAAGGGCCCTTGCTGACACGGTGCAGCATGGTAACCATGGAACGGAATGGAACAGGGCCCTTTGTGACATGTGGTGAAGTGGCTGCTGGTGGTGACGAAGCAACGCCACAGTGCTCGGTGCACGTGACAGGGCAGGACGTGCCAGAGCTGTGCTGTGAGGAGCCCCACACAGCCGGCTCTTTCGTCACTGACCCACAGCCTTTCCGAGGCATTACTCCTGCGGCTGGCCTTGCGGCCAGACTGCAGGACTTTCTAAATCAGAGCTTTTCCCTGGCATCTGGCTCTAAGGTTTCCTAGACGCCATAAAGCGGGATGGCTGGCAGAGTGCTCAGGCTCTTCAGGGTGCTTCGGGGAAAGAAAAAGACAGGGCCTGCAGCCTCCCCAGCACAGCAGCCTGCGGAGCCGGAGAAGTTGTCGCCAGTGCAGGACGGTGAGTGGCAGAGCCGGGCCGCAGGGCTGGTGCCTTTGGCTGCCCTTGCCCCATCCCATCTCTGCCCCTATGGATGTCCCCACAGACAGGATGTAAGAGGGGCTGGGGCTGCCCCTGCTGGCCGTGCTCTGGTCCCCTGGGCACCCGGGGGCTGTCCCTGCCTGGGCCGTGCAGGGCTGGGCCGTGTTCTCCGGCCTCTCCCGCAGCCCCTCAGCTCTGGCTGCATTTACTCTTTGCCAGATGCGGGCAAGAATGGGACACTGGAGCCAGACCGCACTCACGGCTGCTTCCAAAGACCAGCACAGGTACCTGCGGCCATCCCCACCTGGGCTGGGCCTGCTGGCACTGCTTGGCCCAGCGCCGCGCTTGGAGCAGGCCACAGAACATCCCTCTCTTCCTGCCCTTCCTTCTGTTGCAGTTACTGCGGAGGTTCCTGGGCCTTGGGCGCAGAAACACCAGCGCTGCAACAACCAAGGGCATGGCCGAGCTGCAGGCAGAGGCTGATGTCACCTCAGCCTCCCGGGAGCGTGCAGCAGACTCTGTCAGGGCAGTGGCTGAGGGCAGGCCGGAGGCTGTCACGGCCCTGCAGGGTCTGCACTCGAACAAGCACGGTGCCAGAGCCCTGTCGGTTGTGTCCAGGCACCTGCCGAGCGAGTGCGGGGACAGGCTGCACCCAGAGCTCAGAGGCCTCGTGGAGCTCAGCAAGGAGCCCTCGCTGGTGAGAAGGGGCAGTGGCTGATATCTACTTGGAACATGAGGTGGTAGAATAGGAAGGCGATCTTGTCATGGTGCCTGCTGTATCTGGAGTGAAATGGGCACCTTTGTGACTGGGGAGCTGCATGGGCAAGAAGGATACAGGGCTGGTGGCCTTGAGCAGCTGAAGATGAGGCAGCGTGTGGCCAGGGGGCCAAGAAGGCCAAGGGCATGGTGGCTGTGCCAGCAGCAGCGGGGCAGCAGGAGCAGGGCAGTGAGCGTGGCCCTGTGCTGGGCAGCGCTGCGGCCACAGCTGGAGTGCTGTGTGCACTCGTGGGCCCTGGGGAGCAGAAAGTCATGGAGGGGCTGCAGCGTGTGCACAGAAGGACAGGGGAGCTGGGCAAGGGGGTGCAGCACAAGGCCAGGGAGGAGGTGCTGAGGGAGCTTTAGCCTGGACAATGGGGGCGGCTCATGAGGCACCTTCAGGCGGACTTCCATAGATCGCTGCCTTAGATCCATAGATCCAAACCTGAGTACAAGGCCTGTTTCTCTTCCAAACATCCCCTCACTGCATCCAAGTGCTTTAGACACTGGTGTGGGTAACACTTTCATATTTTGTTGATTTGTTTGTTTGATAGAAAGAGAACCCTTTTGCAATTTCTCCTGGTCCAGGGAGCAAGGGAGCTTTTTCTTAATCTTTCCTGCCCTTTTACAGTACTGACAGAAATTCTGCTAGAATTTTAGTTTTCAAGAAGGCAGTTCTGGATAATGCAGTATTTTTGCACAAGAACACATAGTTTGGGGCAGGTATGTTGGTGCAGAATGAGCTGTTCTGGTGCCAGACCGGCCAGTAGGGCTTGCCCATCATTTTCAAGTTAACGCCTGTCGTGTCTTTCAGCAGCCCAGGGAATCAGTGTGTGCTGTGTTTGGGAATTGAGCAGGAAATGAATGCCCTTGCATTCCAGCTGGCCCTCAGAGATTAGAGGAGCTGGGAAGGGCTGGGCTGCATTTCTGATTCCAGCCACTTTAGCACCATCAGTGTGGTCAAGTGCAAGAGAAGAACTTGCCCGAGCACAGATGAACAAAGAGTGCAGTTCCCTGTGCAGTGCTCTGGGTCTGATTGCATTCCACAAGGACCCACATGCTCCAGATTCCCCAAGAGTGTGGGTTACTGAAGCAACAGGAGAGCAAGTTCAGGATGGCTGCTGATTGGGGCACTACTACCGAGTGTTGATGTTTGTAGTGACAGAAAGGACAGTATTGATTCAGGGTGACCCCCACATGGCCCAAAATGAGCTTTGACTCTAGGATTTAGAAGTTTAAACAAATGCTTTATAAGCTATGTATATTACACTAGTACTATGTTAAAACTATACTAAAGAAATACTATACTAAAAAGATACTAAAGAAAAAGTAGTGACTGTCTCCACACAGTCTTTCGTCAAATTAGCTAATCAATCTAAACAACTACCACTAAAATGCAATTAAGAAATCATTTTCAGTAAACAATCACTATACACATTCTTCATGTACTAAAAATCAAGAACAGCAAGTAGAGAGAATAATTGTTTTCTCTTCTTCTCTAAGTTTCTCACTACCTTTCCTTAAAAAAAACCTAGGAGAGAGAGAATTATATCTCTCTCCGTTCAAAGAATGTAAATCCCACAGTACAGTAAAGAGAGATTATAAAAGTGAGATCTGTCTATCTATCTATCTATTTAAATCTTCCTGGCTCTGCTCCAAAGCAGTGGAAGATGCAATGCTCACCTAAAAGCCTCCCTTCATCACAAACAGACAGGACAGGGTAGAAGCACAGGGAGGCCCTCACCAGACCCCTGAGAAATGCCACACCTTCCCTGGCAGCTGCCTGAGAGGCTCTTGCAGCTTCACTCCCAGATGGCCCCTGATTGCAGGGCCAGGGTCACTTTGGAATCTGTGCCTCCCCTCAAACAGAGAATGACCCAGCAGAGCAGCAGCACAGTGCTTTGGGAACGTGTGAGCCCAGCAGTCTTTGAGTCTTGGCCCACAAAGGTCATATGGGAAGCTGAAACCCATCTTGTCTTGCTTTCTGTGCAGGTGCTTCTAGAGAGAGAGCAGGAGCAGACTGCTTCAACTGAGATGCCATGCCAGACTCAGGGAGAGCTGTTCCCAGCCCGAGAGCAGGAAGAGCAGCTCGGGCAGCAGGTGGAAGAGCCACAGGAGAAAGGCCAGGTAAGCCTGACTGGCCAGGGCACAGAGGGAAGAGCAGGAGGAAGGGCATAAACCACAGCTCTTGGGACTGAGGAGGCCAGGAATCCCACAGGCACTGGAAGCACAGAGCCTTGGAATCTGCACAGATCAGCCCTGGGACAGGAGGGTTACAGTGGAAGCAGATGTGGGTAGGGAAGCAGAAGGAAGGGGATGAATCAATGTGATTTTGAGGCTAAAAGAGGAAAAAGCTGAGCCTGATGGCAGCTCCCAGTCACTTGCTCTGCATCTGTGTGCACAGAACATCAAGGCAGAGCCACAAGCAGAGCTGCCTGAAGCTCAGATTGACATGGCAGTGAAGAGGAGGAATGAAGACATCCAAGAGGAGAAGAATCTCCCTATGCAGAGGGACAGTCAACAAAAACAGGTGAATGAAAGAATGGCAGCCACTCCACTCATGAAAGAGAGTCCTTTCCGTTGTTGTTTACAGAACATGAACAAACAGGTTCTGGCACAGCTGCTGGAAACTGAGGCTAGGATCAAGGCAAGGAAGAAGAGGGCAGACTAAAAATTTTAAATCATCAAAGAGAAAATTAATTGCCTCGTTCAGGAGCAAAAGGCTCTAGAAAAGCGAGTGAAATATCAATAGGCACTGCAGTCACCCAAGGGGTGGTTTCTGCCCTCCTTGCCTTTGCAGTGCAGAGCAGCAGGGGGGTGGGGTGTTGCCTCTGAGTGCCATCCTGATGAGGCCTCTGTCAGAGCTGCTCTCAAGGACACTTCCTGCTCTGCTGAATCTCAGCTGATGCTCTAGACAGTGGCATTACTCCCTTGGCCATTTAGCCAGCAGTCATCCCAATGAACTCCTGCTGGCTTCTTCCAGGTGACCTTGTTTCTTGAGGTGTTTTTTGCAGGTGAACGTGGTCACTCACATAGATTTGGAATACGAGCTACAAGCTGTCTGTATCCCTTGTCAAATCAGCTCCTGTCCTTTACTTTCTTCCCAGTCGATGACTCCTGGCTGACGGGGACAAGCTGTAGTCTCTGACTGCTTTGTTCTGTTTGACTTGAGGTGGAAGTGTCGCCATCCTACCTGGCAGCCTGCAGAGAGTTCCAGCAAATGACGGGCAACCAAGAGCCCCAAAGCTGGCATGAGGCCCAGGACCTGTACCATCCAGAGATGCTGCAGGAGAAGCACGTCCCGAGAAAGGTGCAGAAAACCAGAATTTCATGGCAGGAGGTAGAACATGAGAATGAGGAGCTGCAAATGTATCTGCAGACCTAGGAGGGGGAAAGGAGTCTTTGGGAGGAAGTGGAGCGGTCGTTGCTGCAGTCATCCTTTAGAACAGGAAAGTGGCTAGGAACTCGAGTAAAACCAGCCTTTGGTTTTGACCATTTGGTTTCACAAGTGGGCATCCAAAGCAATCCAGTTGAAGAGCTCTGCATGTGGCTGACAGCAGCTTCCTAAGGGCTTGCATTTTAAATGGCAATCTCTCTTGCATTTCAGGGCAATCTCTGCCACACCTTGCTGACATCAACTCATTTCTTCTCTCAGATCTACACCAACTCTGACAGTGAAGCTGCTGCAGCAGCACCGTCCCAAGGAGCCTTTGCTCCCCAGCCGAAGATGTGGAGCCTGAGCACTTGGTTCACCTCCTGTGCTGACCCAGCTGCTGCTCTGCAACTGCAGATGGCGGGTGACTCCCTGGAGCAACACAGTACGTCTGCTATCTTTCTTATCTGAGGGACTGTGTATTGTGTGCACGTGTCAGCAGAGCTGTACCAAAGGGTTCTCCTCACTTCAGTGTCACAGAAGTGCTGGCATTGCTCCAAGGCAGCAAGAGAGAGCTCTGGGTGTTCCTGCTGCCTCTGAGGGCAGCTTAGACTGGCTGGAGTTTACCTGGGCTGCCCTCTCTGCCGAAGGCAGAAGCAGGAATTGTTCCTGCATCCACAGACGGCTGTGACTGCTTAAGTTCTAGCCACTGGTAGAAGCCCTGCTGAGATCAGTCTCTAGGAGAACAAATCAAACCCTTTGTGATTCTGCAGCACAACCCAATGAATCTGCTTCTTGCATTTAACAGCTGCCAATGCTGTGCTCTCAGATAAAACCTGGTAGAGTTGAGAAGAGAGCCCAGTGGATTCTGTGTCTACTATCACCTGTTGCGACAAAAAGGGCACTGATCCATCTACACCTCGGTGGGGCTGATCTCAAAGCCCATCCTGTTGTGTCCTGAATGGGGGCAAAAGCTTGTACGGGGCTCAGGCTGGCTGTGGCTTCTTCCCATCAGTCCCTGTCAGTGCTCATGCTTGGGCTTTGCCAGCCTTGTTGTGGTCGCTGCCCTGCCCCTGAGGGCTGGAGGCACTGCAGAGGCTGGAGCCTTCCTTAGCTGGGAGGGTCCCGCTGCTGCCCGGCTGCTGCAGCGCGGAGCTGCCTGAGGCAGCAGCCCCTTCTCTGGGCCGGCTTCTGCCTCGCACGGCCTGCACTCACAAGAGGGTCAGCATCTCCTCTGGGCAGCTCTCTGTGTCACAGGGGTGCCTGAGGAGCACTGCTGTCCTCTATGCCTGTGCCCGCCATGCCGAGTTGGGAAGATGGGGAGGTGTGCGGTGCCAAGAGGGCGAGAGGAATGGGAGCGACTGATCCGCGCTGTCCGGGTGAAGAGAAGCGGTGTGGTTCTTCACGCGGGGCACGGGCAAGGGCGTCTTTGAGCTCAGCCTGCTCATAAAGGGTGAGGGTCCTGATGCTGAAAGCCCCGTCGTAATTGGTTCTGGCATGAGCTGCTCTGGTTTACTAACGCAGAGGCATTCTTCTGGCCAACTGCTGCAAGGTGGAAAAGATGGGAACACTTGGCAATATTCCTCCTGTTCTGAACTTGACATCTGTTTAGAGCAATTGATTCTGGATGTCCAGGTGCATTTAATCTTAGCAAGTAGGAAACCTTTTCTAAATTTTGCAGTCTCTATTCCCAAGAAAACAAAGGCACTCTTAGTTCCAGCTCTCCTCAATGTTTCTAGATGTCAAACTTACTTGCCTTGGTAGGTATTCTCTTCTGGTCTCAGTCTCCTCTGAATGTATCTCCCTGGGCTTCCCTGTGTGTCTGTTGTCAAGAGGTCTCTCACTTCAAAGGATGCAAGAAATCAGTCTCTGTGCCAGCCAGACTTGTGCTGTGGATGTGCTGTTCTTGTTGTTCCAGTTCCTGTTCCTGTTGTTTTTAGCCAGCTCAGAGCTGGCTAACAAAGGGAGGGCTCAGAGCCCCAGACAGTGCCTTTTGTATCTCCGAGAAGGTGAGATCTCTGCTTTAAAATGAACATCTTGCATTTTCTTTCCCTCAGGGAGAATGATGAAGATGGAAAATCCTATCATCAGATACATTGAACTGGAAAATATTGGCAGTGGGTGAGTCCAAGCAATGCGAATTTTACAAAACTATGCATCAGGTGTTTTGCTGGTGGAATAGGTATCAAGCGTGAAGTCAGACAAGCTGCAAATGTGTTCAGGCACTGGGCTTAGATTGTCAGTGCTGATCAGAATTTCTAAGTGTGCTCAGAAGGCATTGTCAAGGACATCTCTATGCTTCCAGTGTCCTGCAGCTTTGAGGCATTTACAGCACAGATCTCCTGTGTGGGCTGGCTTTCACTGCAAGATCTAAATGGCTTCTCCTTTCTCTGCTTCTCTTTTGTTTCTAGGTGTTTTGGAGACGTTTTTAAAGCACTCGACACTGCCACAGGAGGAGAGGTAAATGTCAACAGCCCCTGCAGACTCTGCTGCTCTTGAGGGGCTTTCCCCTCTGGTGTGAGCTGTGGCTGGAGCTTTGGCTAGAGCCGTGCTGAAAAGGCACAACAAGCACACACTGGGGCCAGCCTGCAAAATACATTTGGCACTTTGTCCTCCTCAGCTGCTGGAAGGAAGGCACGCAGGGCAGCGATTCCTTTCAGAGAAGGACGCGCTCACTCGCTCTCCATGGCTAAAACAAAGGTGGTGCCTTAGAGCACCTCCCTGCTCTTTGGGGCTACGGCTTCAGAGTCCTGAATTCTCAATTCTGCCTGCCAGCAAATCCATTGGAAAGGTCCTGGTAGTTCCTTAGCCACCTGCAGTGCTGCACTTGGTAATTGCACACAGGGAGAGATCTGCAAGTGCCCTAAAAGCCCTAAGCCCTGCCCGTAGCCCAAGACGTATCCACAGAGTATTAAGGCATTGATTACTTCTTCTGAATCCTAGAAAGAGCAGACGAGAGTGTGGTCAGAGGTTTGTGGGTGATAGTTGAGACACCACTGTTACCAAGTGGACAAGGCAAAATGTCAGTGGCCCAACGTGTCCTGTAACTGGCCCCCAAGGTAGCAGAGAAATGGGCTGTTGGAATGTCAGTTCCTAAATACTGCACTGCCTAATCACAAGGCAGTTTGGCACAGCTCAGCTCTGTCATTGCAAAATCACACGCTCCATGTGCGTTGTTGTCCCCTGCCACCAACTGCTCAAGTTACTGATTTTCAATGTCATTTTAGGTGGCCATCAAGAAAATAAATCTTCAAGGACCGAGGAGGATGGAACGAAGCGTTAATGAAATCCAAATCATGAAGAGGTGCAGGAGTCCCAATGTTGTGAATTACTTAGACAGGTGAGTGATTATGGTCTTATCCCATGTGTGCATTTACATACAGTAAACATCAGAGGTTAAAAACCCACTTTGGTCAGTAGCAGAAAGTAGAGTGGTTAATCTTTATTTATTCATATCTCTCTACTCATCTCCAATGGATGAGAAGAGAGTGCATCCTGTCTGCATGAGTCTTCCCTGGCACACCTAGTTTGAAAATTATTCCAAAATTATTCAAAACCTGAAACAGCTGTATCTTCCTTAGTCATCAGCCTCGAAGTTTACTGCCTCCACATTTTTTCGGGATTGATTTTTTAAAGTTTCTTAAGTGCTGATGAACCATACTAAAATGGAATTCCATTGGATTGTTGCCCCTCTTTGCCATTGCTTTTCATGCCAGGGTGAATAGGTGCTTATTTCCAGAAACACCATGCCTGACAGGTTTTATATCTGGGCTGTTTCTAAACTGCATTTTTCACTCACTAGCTGTCTAAGACATCTCCTTTTTCACAGCTGTGCCTTTCTCCTTGAGACTGCACAGATTGCAAACAATGCACAGCCAAGAGGGAATATCTGTTCCTATGATTCTGTCCTTGTCACAAAGGCATCTGGAAATAAGAAACCTGGAAGCAAAAATCAACATAGCCATGCATGTTCATCTCCATGCCCTTATTTCCTTCTTTCAGCTACCTTGTGGGTGAGGAACTCTGGCTGATGATGGAGTACATGGATGGAGGCACTCTGACAGATGTCATCAATGAGTGTGACATCTTTGAAAGCCACATTGCAGCCATCAGCCGGGAGGTCAGCAATCCCATCATTGTTTCCAAGGCCTTGGGCAGGATTGTCTGGGAAACAGGGGCTCAGACCTGCAGTGATTTCCTGTGCCAACCTTTGGTTCTGTGTTGCTGGTATGCTATGGGCAAGTAAAAGCATCTCAAGTGAAAGGCCTGCCAGTGCCCCCTGCACTCCCTGTACTCAGTGCCAGTGCTCTTCTCTCCTGCTGTTGGATTCTCGCTCTGGCTCATGTATTTGCATTTGCTGTTCTCCACCTTGACTCTCTAAATGTTTGCCTGGAGTCTGTCTTCACTGCATTCCTTGCCTGTGAAAGCAAAGGTGCTGGTGGTAGGAATTGAAATGATCAGCAAAGAAAAAAGAGAGAGACTCATTTCTCTCAGGCCTCAGCATACAAGGACAGGAGTGCAGCCAAAATGCTCTTTCCTTCTGAGCACATGCACTGCAGCAGCAGTCATCCTGGCTGGTTTGCAGGGGACAGTCTCCAACAGCAGGTGCTGTTGCTCTTTCAGAAGCTGACATGCCTTTCCTCAGAAAGGTCCTGCTCTGCAAGTGTTGGAGCAGCAAGCTCTTCCTCTCAGTGGCACTGTGTTCTGCCATTACTGCCCATTCCCCTGGAGAGGGAATCTTTTAGATTCTTTGTTGCCTTTCCTGTGGGATGAAATCACATCACTCATTTTTGCCTTCCTCTTTCTGTTTTCTCTCTCAGTGCCTGCAAGGACTGCATTTTCTGCACTCAAACCGTGTGATCCATCGAGATGTGAAAAGTGACAACATCCTTCTCAGAACTGATGGTTCTGTCAAGCTGGGTCAGTATAATCTTGGTCAGGAGCAGCATTCCAGGGATGTGGGTGTGGGGCTGCTTGGCGGGACAGCCAGCTCCCCTAAATGGTGCTGGTGGCAGCGCAGGGACACCCGCTGTGAGCTGAGGGCACAGTTGCAACGCGCACAGAGGTAGGACAAGGAACAAGCAGTCAGGAGTGGCCTTGCTCTGTGTGTGTCCCTTCCAGAGGGAGGGAGTTACAAGTCTAAAGCTTCCAAAGAACAAAAGACACTACTGGAGACAGTGTAAAAAATGGGGGGAGTTTAAAAGTTGCCAATGCCAGGAGATCCAAGACCACATTTTCAAACACTTCTGCTGGGGAATTCTTTGGCTTGCTTTCCTAATTGCATAGAATTCAAATAGAAACAGTGTCTTCCTTTCTCCTCAGGTGATTTTGGCCTCTCTACTCAGCTCAGCCCTGAGCAGAGCAGACGGTGCTCGGTAGTCGGGACTCCTTGGTGGCTGGCGCCTGAAGTCATCACACGTCAACCATATGGTCCCAAAGTGGACATATGGTCTTTCGGAATCGTGGGGATTGAAATGAGAGAACAAGAACCTCCCTACTGGAGTGAAAGTCCCATCACGGTAAGGAGCAAATACTCACTGATCCCGCTGTCTTTCTCACCTGTCCCTTGTCCTGCGTGCCATTGGACAAAAGCCCATTGCCATCTGCCTGAACCACTTCCACCAAGGACCCCTCCTAAAAATGTGCCTGCAACACATCAGCATCTGCTGTACTTTTGGTTGCAGCAGTGGGGGAACTCAAGCCTTATCACATGCAAACAAACTCCAAACAAACTCTATTCTCAGGCAACACTTTCCTTTGGCTTTTAAGTGGTTCCAGTCCTTTGGCTGTGGAGATGGCCTTAAGAGCAGAAAAGAAGCATCTGACAACTGCTGTTATCTTTCCAGAAATGAAGGAAGGAGACTCAAACCCAACAAAGTTTCTAAAACTGTGGTCTTTAGAGATGAGCCTAACTCCCTGAGCAGTTTCCTCTCACTGGGAAACATGCCTGAACCCTGGGCATGAGAGTGTAAAGGCCACTGAGTGTCTTCTGCTGCTTGTGCAGTGCTGCTGAAACACTCGGTCACCGCGTTTCTCTCCTAGCCAAAGGCACATCCTCTGTGTCACCAAGCCAGAGCCTGGTGATGCGGACAGCCTGACAAAACCTCCCATTTCTTTCCTGGCTCTTTCTGGCATGGGCCTACTATTAATGCATTGACTTGAGTAGCCAAATAAGCACAGGGTTGCCATAGGGATGGCACCTTTCCTTCTTCTGACCATGACAATTTTTCTTTTGCTGCAAAATGGGAAGCTGCAATTTTCAGACTGCTGAGAGACAGAGCTGCAGGTGGCTCCTTTGTGCCCAAGCAGGAATTTTCATCCCTGTACATTTATGCAGCCATCTTAATGTGTCTGTGTTGAAGATGAGATTGCAAATGTTTATTTCCTTACCTGGGGATTAATTGATGGATTGCCTTTCTTTCTTTCCAATTACCATTGTTTTCAAGAAAAGCGCAAATAGCTTGATGAGTTTTGTTCTTGGGCACGTGCGCTTAAAGGACCAACAAGCACTGCAGATATGCCTTTCATGTAGTAACCGATGAAATTAGTTTGTATAGCACGGTCTCTCTTCCAAAAAGCCTCTGAAGCTAGTGTGAATCCTCAGAGAAGCAAATGTGCTTTTGCTGATGTAGCTCCCACTAAACTAGCTCAGTCAATGAAATCAGCTGCCCAGGCAAGATCTGTGGGATGGTGGAAAAGCTGTGGCTGCATCAGGGTTTGGGTTTTTGGTTGGTAAAGGAAAATAATCTCTGGGTCTCTGCCAGGGCAGAAACTGCCACTGAAGAGCAGAGGTTAAACAAAGGGAGGTGGGAGAGCACTTAGAGATGTGAAAGCAGCAAGTACAGCCTGGTGTCTCCTTTTTCTCCAGGCTACACAACTGATAGCCACACTAGGGACCCCACGGCTGCGGCAGCCCAACCGATTCTCGCCTTGCCTGCGTGACTTCCTGAGCTGCTGCCTGCAGACAGACGAGGAGCAGCGCTGGTCTGCCAGGGAGCTCCTGCAGGTAAAATGTCAAGGGGCTGCAGGTGAAACAGGCTCTGAGGGATGGGCTCTTCCTCCACTCAAGTCCAAGGCATCACATGAGTCCCCTTCCTCCTCACCTCCACCCTTGGTGCTCTTCAAATGAAAATGGTGAGGAATCCTAGACTGGGCTGGGCTGGCAGGACCCTGTAAAAGTCCTCTGGTGCAAGTGTCCTGCAAGGAGCAGGGACATCTTTAAAGAGATCAGGTTGCTCAGAGCCCTTTCTCACTGGAGCCGGAATGGTTGCAGGGATGGGGCACCTACAAGCTCTTGGAGCAACCTGTGCCAGGGTCACACCATGCTCCAAGTAAACAAGTTCTGATTAGATCCTATTTGTGTTTAAAAATATTCAGCCACATCCTATTGTAACTGGCCCTGTAAAAAATATCTCCCTCACTTTCTTCAAAGCCACTCTGAAGTCTTGGAAAATGGCAATAAAGTCTCCCTGGGGCCTGTTCTTCACAAAACTGGGTAACTCCACCTCTCTCCACATTTCCTGAGTCAGAGAGCTCCTCTGGCTGTTTTGATCACCCTCTTTTGTCATTTGGTGGGGGTTCAATTTTATCAAATGGCAAAAGAATTGAAGTAGAGCAATGCAGGGTACAGAGACATGAAATGGTGCTGCAGGAACCCAAGGAAGCCAGTCCCAGCCTAGGGCTCAGAGATTTGGCTGTGGGCAGCAGGGGCTGTGGGGGGCTCATTGTGAGCCTCCTGGGGGCCCTGGTTTGCACCTCCCAGCCCACCCTTAGAGGTTTCTGCCACGCAAACAGGGACAGCTGGGAGGGACTTGTCCCAGCCCCATCTGCTGCCTGGCACACTCAAGCAGACGGGAACTGTGCCAGGATTACTGCCAGGTTGTGTGGCAGAGAGGGAACTGCAGGACCCGATGCCACTGGGCTGGCCCTGCTGGGAAGGAAGGTGCCATCCAGCACACGAGGGGAGGGGCCGGGCATGGAAAGGCAGACACTGCTCTGTCTCCCTGTGGGAGTCAGCACAGTGCCTGTCTTTCAAAGAGAGGGACCAGTGTGAGGCTTTGCAGTTTCCTGAAAAGAAGAAACTCCAAGGACAGAAAGCACCATTTCTAAAGCACTGGCAGGGCAAAAATCCTAGCAAGATGAAGACACTTGCAAAAATGGATGAGTGGGATTCTGGGCCACATTTGCCTGTAATGGCAAAGTCCTGCACATAAAGATGGAGATGTAGATGGTCCCATTGGTCCTCTTCCTGCATCCTTCTAGAAGCCAGAGGAATCCTGTGAAGCACTGAGCTTGGAAAGTCACGGTCCATTATTTTTTGGTGATTTGTTTTTTTTTCCTTTTGGCAGCATCCATTTATAGAATTTGCTGAGCCTGCGTCCAGCCTGGTGCCACTGATTGTTTCAGTGAAGAAGAGGAGGGAGACGAGAATGTGACAATTACATCAGGACCATTTACTCGTCAACCAGTTTAGAGTAGGATTGTAGGGTAGGATTAGGATTAGGATTAGCATTAGGATTAGGGTTAAGGTTAGAGTAGGATTGTCTAATAGGACTGTAGAGTAGGATTGGAAATGAATACAGTTTCTAAAACCACAACTCACCTTGAAGATTCCCTTCCTTCTCACTCTGCGAATACGCTCAAGAATTTCTTCTGAATTGTCTGTTGTTTCTTAAAGGTGGAAACTGACACGGTGTCTTTGGCATGGTGTGAAAGTGGGGAAGAAGGATGTTCTTCATTCATCCTCTCCAGAGCACACTGCCTTTGGAATCTGGCCCACTGGTCTGTTTTTGGCCAGCTTTGGTATTTCTATTGGAGGCAGAAAGGGCAATGGCATTTGAAAGCAAAACCAAAAGAATGAGGCAGCCCAACACCCTGTGCAGATGCAGGCCTTCAGCTGTGATTGGAGAGCATTGGGGCTCCTGCCACTTGGATTTGTATCCCGAAAAGCAATAATCTCTTTGGCTGGAGGAGAGCCTTGCTCAAGTGAGAGAGCAGAAAGATCAGAGAGGGTGCTCAGGAAGGTCTCCTGTGGTGCAGAGCTGTCAGCACCTGGGAGGTGAGAGCAGGCCCGGCCTTGGCCGGGGTGGAGCCCCAGCAGAGCCCCGGCAGAGGCCGGAGCAGGCTGAGCCCCGGCAGAGGCAGGCTGGAAGGAGGCCCTTGGAGCTGCAAGAGGCAGCAGCCGGGCCCTGGGTGCCTGTTCCTGGCAGCGGGTTATTCCTCCGCTCTCAGAGCCCAGGTGGCAGCTGGCTGCTGCCGAGGGGAAGCACAGCCGTGCTGGGCACAGCCCAGCCTGGAGGCATTGGCTGTCTGGAGTGTGCCCAGGAGCAGAGAAAGGCCCAGGGCAGCCGAGGGCCGCTGGGCTGCCTGAGGATTCCTCCTCTTCTGCCGGCTGCCCTGCAACTCCTGGCAAAGGTCAGCAGTGTGTGCAGCACTCTGGGCACCGGGGCAGGGAGCCGGGCTGCTCGGCAGGCTGGAGCACAGGGCAGCCTCCTTCAGGCCCGGCTCTTGTGCCAGGGGAAGCGAGGCCAGCGTGAGGCAGGGACAGCTTGGCAGGGCACACCTGCAGGAGCCAGCACCTCACGCAGCTCTGGGAGGAAGCGCCCGCAATCCTGCAGTTCTGCACTGAGCCAGAGCAAAGGTGTGAGATGCAGAGTGTTTGGCAGAAATATTCAGGCCCACCAGGCCAGCCTGCTTTGTGCTCTCTGGCCCACAGCAAGTGCTGTGCAATGCAGCTCACACCTCTATTGCAGGGCTGTTCTTTTTCTCTGTAATCATCGCTCAGCTGTCTCTCACTGTCATACTGCTGGCTGAAGACCTGTCTCTTCCATATCCCCTATAAAAAGACCTTACCTTAGATTCTCAAACTTAGCATGCATGCATGTGTGAAAAAAAACCCCACATACCTTTAGGAAAATCAAGACAATAAAGCAGATTTCATTTATCAAACCCACAGCAACTGCATTAAAATGTGGGTGTATGAGCCTTTCTTCAAAATTTTCTTAAGAATATCTCTAGAGTAATTTTCGAGAGATAAGTATGCTGCTCCTAACAAGTGCAGATTACTTGCCAAAGGGTAATCAATCATCCATTAAGCATTCCAGCAGTTGCGTAGCATTTTTTTCTGATAACTGATCCCTGGATATTGCAACCAGCTTCTGACTTGTGTCTGCCCACTTCTTTTCCATGTTCTGAGCCAAGAGCAATAGTATCCTTGTGTGTGCATCTGAACACATTGGATACTGACACCCCATCCTATTGCCTATGTTCTCCCACAGAAAATTCCTTGCTCTTTTTTCTCTGCCTCCAAAGGGGATCTGCGGTCCCTGCCGGGCAATGCTTGTTGTGGGCTGTCAAGGCAGAGGCGATGCTCTGGTGCACCTGGCGCAGGTGAGCCTCGGGCCCGGGCAGGGAGCGATGCTCCGAGCTGCCGCGGATCCGGCGGCGAAACCGAGCGGTGCCGTGGCCTGGCTGGGAAGCACTGCGGCGCCCGTGGCGCTGCCTCCCCGGCCAGGGCTGTGCTCTCAGCGCCGCCGGGGCTGCCGAGCAGCGCTTTCCACGCGCCTCCGCCTCCGGAGCCAGCCCCGCAGCCGCGCTCTCCCGAACCGCACTGACCCGCGCCCGCTCTCGGCCCGGCTGCAGGACTCCGTGATTCCGGGCTCTCCGGGTTCCCAGTCCGCCTGCAGGAGCCTCCGCTCCAGGACGCCCGCCCTGGGCTTTCTTCTCCTACGTCTTTCTCCCCTTTCCCAGGCCGTCTCCACTCTACACTGGATCTCCCGCCTGTTCTCAGGTTCTCTCGTGTCTCCTGGGTTCTCCCTCCTCTCTCGGGTTTTCCCCAGTCCTAAGCTACCCGTTGTCCCAAGCTCCCTCCTTTCCCGGGCTGTAGCCAGTGCTTTTATTCGTCTCCCTGGATCTCCCCTTCTCCCGATTACTCCTCCCTCTTCCAGGATCTCCCCCCTCTCCCAGGGCTCTTTCCTGTTTCCCCGGCTCTACCCTCTTGGAAGGCTCCCCACCCTTTGCCACGGATCTCACTCCTCCTGTCCCGTGATCTCCCCTACTCCCGGGCTCATCCCCCTCTCTTGGGATTTTCCCCCTCCTCGCAGCATCTCTCCCCTCTCCCGCCCACTCCTCCCTCTGCCAGGTCTCTCTCCCCTCTGCCGGGATGTCCGCCCGCTCCCGGAGCGCCCATGGCCCCGGCCCCTCGCCGCCCGTCCCTCGCCGCCTCGGCCGGGCCGCTCCGGGGCCGCGCTCGGAGCGCAGCGGGGCCGGGCCGGGGCCGCCGGGGCCGCGTCAGCTCCGCCCCGCGGAAGGAGCCGCGACAGCGCCCCGGCAGCGGCCCCGCGCAGGCGGAGCGGCCCCGGCTGCGCCCGGAGCTGGGCCTGGCAGGGGCTGCGGCCTGGGAGAGCTGCTCCGGCCTCGCTCCGGACACGAGCAGCTCCGACCTGTGCTCGCTTTGTACCCTCAAGGCTGCCGGATGCCTTGCAGCGAAGCTGCAGTGCCCAGGCTATTCCGGTCTCTTGTGGTCCTCAGCTGAATATTGCTGGTCAGGGCTCTATGTAGGAATCACGAAACGGACGGGACTGCTGCGGAACGCGCCTCGAGCTGTTTGTTTTCCAGCGTCAGTCTCATTTCATGGTTGTTGCAGTGGGAAGATGCCAGCAGCTCACATCCCTGGCAGGAGGCAATGAACTTTATGGTACAACTTACTTGAAAAGTTTTTTGACCACTTACACAAAGCAAAAGCATATTGACAGTAGTTCTGTGCAACCACTATAAGCACACGTATCTTTTGTTAAAACACTGCTTGCTTCTTTCAAACACTATACCTGCTTGTAAGCCTTAAAACACAATGCACAGAACTCCATTATTGTGATAAATAGGTATCATTCGTGCTGATAAAACTTGAGACAGTAATTGATATTGAGACAGTAATTAATATTTGAGAATAATAAATAGTTGAAAAGTTGTAATGCCAAAGAAGAGAGGGAGAGGAGGGGCTGCACCCCCCTTCCCAGCAGCTGTTCTCAAGGACCACAGGAAAGAAGCTGAAGATACAGTTGCTAAAAATGAAGAAGAACCTGGTTTGGTCCCAACAAATGCTAATTATAAGGGATTTATTGCCTTGATATGTAGATGGAGTGATACGTTAGTCTTGGCTTACATTGGCTGTACTGGCTACGTACTGGCTTGATGCGCATGTGTAACCCAGCAGTGAATTAAAGGACAACGAAGAAGACTATAGGGCCTTCATCAGTGACGACCCCCAAAGACTTGTGCAACCACCAAACCGAGTGGTGGCGCATGCGTGGTAAAGGTGGTGAGGAAGGCGGAGACAAAAAAGAGACGAACCGAAAACAGGAGGAGATGGTATTGACATACGGCATATAAGGGGTGATTTTCACATGGCAAGCTTGTATGTAAAGTGGGAAGGGTCAAGAACTCTGCCCTCCGTACCCCGCAGTATCTTTTGCTTATGTGCTATTATTTGAACCAAATTATCGCTTATTTATATATTTTCTAAACTATTCAATTAAAATTACTGCTACCTTAAATATTGTTTGGGTTGTTTTTTTTTTCAGGGATAATTGGGCAAATATAACAATTATTAAGCTTAGAAGTTCCTAATATCTTGCTAGCGATACTTTTCTGTAGCTTAGGGAGTCATTCCAGCCAAGCGTTAATACACTGGTGCGCCAGTATCAATCAAGTTAGAATGAGCAGCCCAATTCAGCTCCACGGAGCAGCCTCTGGACTGACTGACAGAAGTTCCCAGGCAATGGGAGCTCTCCTAAGATGCAGACATTGCATTGGTTCAGAGTCTGGGGCACAGAGATAGACCAATGAGATGTCTCGGCCTGGGAGTTTTGAATGGGCTAAATGGGCTGTGGGTTCTGAAGGCAATAAACGAAGCTGTTTGCTAATGACCAAAGGGAGTTCTGTTGTGTTACATCTCAGAGATATTAATGTACTGGATTCTACAGTAATAGACACAAACCACTGTTCTATTTGTCCTTACTTTTTAACTTCTTATATACCTTTTCTGCTGACAAATCTACTGCTTAGCTCTAACCACAGTTCTGCTTTCTCTGAGGTGTGCCTTTTGCAGCTTTCCCAGAACCCACTGATTTGAAGGATTCCCACAATTCCCCCGCACGGTTCGGCTAAATAGAAGCCTTTGTAACCCTGTCGTTTATTAACTACCTTGAATTTCATAGCCTTACTGTAGAATACTGCTTATTACTTGCTTAAAGCATCCTTTTTGCTCGCATTGAGCCTTGCTATATTCCAACACAGCAATTTTAATGCTGTGAAAGTCCAGTAAGTTCAAAGGGCAAAAGTCATGTCTGACAGCAATTCCAAGTCATTGTTCCAAAAAAGTCTCACCTGTTCTAAGGTCTTAATTCAAAACCTCCCTCCATGTCTATACCTTCATCCACAATCTGTGTGAGATTTTGAGAATTCTCTGTGAATCCATTTCCTATCTCTCTGTCTTTTGTGATAAAAACTTCTTTGATAGTTTTGTCCATCATTTGTCGCACACACCAACGTATGCAAGGTATTACTACCAGTATCACTGCCAAAACACCCAACGTACGGAGACCTATTCTACAAGGTCCCCTTAGCCAAGGTGCAAAGCTCCATCCTTGGAACAAATGATCTAACCAGGACCCACCATCGTCTTTAATTGGAGCTGTCAAATCTTTCAGCTTGTGTATGCTTTTGAGGATGGATTCAGAGTGATCAGACCATTTCATACAAGACAATCCCTCAAATTCCACACAACCATGTCCTTGTGCCAGTAAAAGAAAATCAATTGCTGCTCTGTTTGGAAGGGTAGCATGTCTAACTCTATTAACATCGGTCAACATGTCACTGATTGCAGTGGATGTGCCATTAGTTTGTTTACTCAGCCAACATGCAACCCGATCTAATTGTTTCAATGCCATTGCTGAAGCCAGCTGGGTAAAAACAAACCTGCTGAAACCCTTTTCACAGCCTTCCAAGGCATGAAATCACTTCTACAGTTCTCATCATAATGATGAGCAGATCTTGTTCCCCTTTGCTTCTTCTTAATGACCGCTTTGGCAGTAGGCGCAATTACAGTGAGCATCCCAATGCTACATGGGCCACCTTCAGGGCATGATGGGATGCCCTGCCAGGGCCTGTCTACACAGGTGAACCCACATCCTTTTGGTAATTGTCGTGGATATTGGTCAGCTTTAGAAAGCACCTCCCAACATTCTTAATAATTACACCAAAACCTTGAGTTTCTGTATGCAAAATAATGGGGAGTAACACTGGACTTTGGAGGATCACTTTCTCACTAATCATTAGCTGTAAATGTAAGGCAAAAATTCGTTGTTAAAGGACCAAGGATTTCTAATTCTTGGGGCTTTAGGTAGTGCTTTGGGAAGTTCTTTTTCCCAGATGTTACAATCCTATACAGGGCTCCTCCCATTGTCAATTTCACCAGGCTTACTATTGAATTGCTTTTTGACCAAGGGCAAATTCTTTCCTGGCACACTGACTACACAGGTTGAGAAGGCTTTTCTGTTCCCAATTAGACAAACACATGGTATCCGAGCCTGCTGCCTTGGCTAAGGTCACCCAGACATTTGGTTTTGGTTGTTCCACAGACAAATCTACACTACAAATTGACTAAAACTCTGCACGAGAAGAAGCAATCAAAACTAGCACCGTAGTACCATTTGATTTTGCAGCATCCTTTTTGTGAGCTAATTGTTGGCTAAAGCTCCTCCCATATCCTTCTCAATTCAAAAACATTACTTCTGACCTTTAATAAAAATTAACCAAACAAAACCTACACTTTCTCCAATAGAGCTCTATGAAACCAACAAGTGACACATTTATAAACCACATAAAATCAGAGTTTGCAGGTTCCACCAATGCACAAGGAACATCAGGTGTGACCCGTGATCCCTCTGTTTGGCTCACGTCTGCGTACTTGCTTCTACGGTCTGGAGCTCGTCAACTGTCCTGGGGTGCGATATGGTTTGACATTTTTTGCTGGAACCCGCTTAATTCCTGCACCTGTAGAGACAGAAGCAAACCCTTTGTCCAAAGTGATTAATCAGAAAGGACCTTCAATTGGTCCTGTCCCAGGGTATCTAATTAAAACAGGGGGATTTTCTTTCAGTTTTGCCTGTGTGTTATTGTAAAAATGCCTAGAAATCGGTGGATCAGGTTCTGCAACAGAGCTGCTTAAGGAATTAAGACATGCAAATCTTTGTTTCACCTCATCTGTGGTGTGACCTCGAGTCCCCCCTCTCTTGATCAAGAATGCGTTTTAATGTCTGATGTGTCCTCTCAGCAACTGCTTGGTTGTGGGAGAATGTGGAATACCAAGGATATGACGAACACCCCAATCTTTAAAAATGTGGCCAATTTTTGAGATATGTATGTGGGATCATTGTCAGTTTTTTCTTCTTGAGGCACAGCCAGTGAAGCAAATGCTCTGCTAAAAATGTTGACAGGCATGATTACCTGCTTCCCCTGTGTGAAGAGAAGAAAAACTCCACCAGAGAATGTGTCCACTGAAACATGGGTATTGGTAAATTTACCAAAGGAAGGCTATTTAGTGACATCCATTTGCCCTAAGTGCAGGCTTTGCAAACCCCGTGGGTTGAACAACTCTTTCTAGAAACAGGAGGCTGCACAAGCTGACAGTCAGGGCAAGTACTAATGATAGCTTTAGCTTGACTTTGGAAATTTGAAACATTCGCAAAAGTGCTTGTGCGCTTTGGTGGAAAAAGGTGTGGCTCAGTTTTGCTTGTTCCAAAATGTTTGGCAAAGTGTTTGAAATAAGCACTGTCAGCTTGTCCGCTCTGGCGTTTCCTTCCACTAAAAATCAAGAAGCGAAGAATGAGCGCTGATGCGAGAAACAAAATATGGATTAGTTCGTTATTGTAAAGTTGCAAAATGTCATGAAACCAATGATGTCAAGTGTCATTACTAGGATTCTTTAGAACTGATCCTTTTATTATTTTAACCACATTAACAACAAACATAGAATGTGTGAATAACTTAAAAGGTTGTGGGAAGAACTGAGAAGCCTGAACCACAGCAGCAAGCTCAACAATCTGAGCAGATCCCTCTACTATTTGAATATCTGATTCCCAATTGTAGTTGGGAACTTGGTTTGGTTCAACCAAGTAATGACTGATTTGTGACCTCTGCCAGATCCCATCAGTGAAGAGAGTTACTGTGTTTAAAGGTTCTTTACTTAACAAAGGCTTCTCTCTAAAACTCAATTTTGCCTGCAATAATTTGTGAGCCGGGTAATGAACAGAAGCAATATCTGCAAAATTTAATAATTCTCGTTGCAAATCATCAGAATTTGCAGAATTTTGCATTGCCCAATCAAGATAATTTTTTTCAGTGGTAAATAGAGAACTGCAAATTCTTCACCTGCTAAACTTAATAACCTTGTTCTGGCCTTAATCAGAATTTGTGTTATCCTCTCTAAGACTGTAAAAATAGTCTTGGAAACCTTGAGGGAAGAAAACCCCATTCTATTATCAACAAAAGATCTCTCTCAGAATGGTCTGATTGAAAAATGACAGAACAAAGTTGCATCTTTCCTCCTAAAATTGCAGAAAAGAATGGCTTTTCTGGAATACAGCGATGAGCTTGTTATCTTTGGAGAGCCTCCATGACCCTGTCAGGCACTGCACGACCTTCAGGTATTAGAGTTCAGGAGAGTTGATGGCGCAGCTTCCTCTCAACAAAATAAAACGTGGACCCAATTCATCATTGGTGATTCCCAAACCAGGTCTGACACAGTTGATTTCTTCTAGAAGCTGTTGTAAGTCTTGCAGGGTGTTGACACTGGCCCAGAGCTGTATCTTCTGCAGTGTAATTGTTTTTTCAGTCATCTTCCATCCCAGATACTTCGAAGGTGGAACTTCTTGAATTTTGGGTATAGAAATTTTAAGTCCAGCATTTTGGATTTCAGTAACAACACTAGGACAAGCTTGCTCCATCTCTGGCTGCATTGGAGCTGTGATGAGAAAATCATCCATGTAGTGTGAAATCATGGATCTTGGATACTTCTGTCAAACTGGAGACAAAACTTGTGCTAGAAAATATTGGCAAATTATAGGCGAATTCTTCATTTCTAGAGGCAATGTTTTCCAGTGCTATCTCTGCATGGGTTCTCTTTGATTGATGACTGGAACTGAAAAGGAAAATCTTGAAGCATCATTGGGATGAAGTGGGATGTGGAAAAACAATCCTTTAAATCAATGACAATGAGAGGCCAGTGTTTTGGGATCATTGATAAGGAAGTTGAGGTTTAAGAGGTCCTATGTCTTCAATACTTCATTGATCTTCAGGTCGTGAAAAAACCTCCAGGAATCCAGTGTCTTCTTGTGGATGACGAATACTGGTGAATTTCAGGGAATTCACTCTTTGTGGGTGTGATGTGACCTTCTTGTAATTGCTCCTTTACCAATCATTTCAGGCTATTTAATTTTTTCTCTGTTAAAGGCCATTGATCAATGCATATAGGAGGATCAGTTTTTCAGTTCAGCTTTCAAGTGGCAGATTTTGACGTGGTTTCCACCACAGGCCCACCTCCAGTTCTGCTCCCCATTGGGACAGGACGTCTCTCCCCCAGACGGTGAGAGGCTTCTGAACAAGAAAAGAACGCACCATTGCTGTCTTTCCTTCAGGACCTGTAATGTTAATCATGGATGCACTTTGCCAATATAGAGTACCACCTCCAGTCCCTGTGAAGGAACCTGCAGGAGCTACTAAATCCCAGTCTCTGGGACAAAACATGTGAGAGATTACAGTGACATCTGCACCAGTATCCGGCATGCCTGTAATATAAATTGTTTTACCACAGTGAGTCAGGCAGCAAGTCAATTTTGCTTGGTTGAGATCCAAAAATTGGACCCAAAAGACCTCAGGACTTGAGGTTCCAAATGGCACAGACAGCATTGAATTCTCTGGAAAGTTGTTTTGCTTGGCTGTACTCATGGGTAGAAGAAATGCAATAGCTATAGGTGTTTTTGGTGGAGTCATTATAGGAACATTACATGCAAGATTTAAATATATTGGTTTATTGTTAAAATCTATTGAAACAACCGCTGGAAGGACTGAAAGTCTGAAAATTTTGGTGCTAGCTCTGCCTAGATTCAAAAGCTCTTGTCTTTGCTGAAAAAACCTGATAATTCCAGTAGAAATACTTTCATTTCAGAAATTATTTAAAGGGTGTATCAATTTTTGAGAAGGCCAATTCAAACCTTGTACGTAAGGGTATTGAGCTGGGACCATTTGAGGGATGGATGACTGAGGGATAAATGACTGAGGTACCAATGCCATTTGACTGGGTAATTGACTGTAAGGAGGTCACTACTTGTGTCCAGGTGCTGTGATAATCTGCGCTCTTTTATGAGTTTAATGACAAAGCTTTGCCATCGATGTCAAATTGAGAATGACAGTACTTAGCAAGATGCTTCCCTTTCCTACGATGAGGGCAAATAGAAAGTGGTTTAGGTTTGACTGTTGTTGTAGGACAATCTCTTTTCACGTGTCCTGCTTTACCACAAGCAAAGCCACAAGCCTTTTTATCAGAGTCCAACTATACAGTACCAACAGATTTTTAGAAAATGTTTCTTTGTGCTTCAAGGGCCTTTTCAACCTTTTCCATTTATTGTCCCAAATTTTCTCCCAACCCTTTCCCAAATTATCTCCCAATGGTTTCCTAACTTTTCTTAAGAATCTGCAATCTGCTTTCCAAAAGCACTGACTTGCACATTAGCAAGATGTTTTGGAGAGGTGAGCTTGCTGCAAGCTCTTAGCATCTCTGTTACACTTGGAGGCTGATCAGGTAAAGTTATAAGAATTTTTTTTGCAATCTTCCTATAAGTTCTTTGATCCCATGGTGAGAAGGAATTTCGTATTGTGGATTTACATCCTTATGACCATATCTTACAGGTAAGGCAAGGAAGTGTTTATTTGAATCCAAATTTTTTCTAAATTTTGAGTACTATTCGACCACTTAGGTAGTTGCAATGGAAGGTCTACTGTCGATTTAGACTGTGGTTTTTTTTTCTTTTTCATCACTCCTGTATCTGATCCAGAAGAACAGGTAGTGTTGTCACAGCAATCTGCTGTCCCATGAAGCCTGCCAAAAATCTCCAAGTTCCAAGGTTTGTTTTTACCCCAGCTGGCTTCAGCAATGGCATTGAAACAATTAGATTGGGTTGGATGTTGGCTGAGTAAACAAACTAATGGCATATCCACTGCAATCAGTGACATGTTGACCGATGTTAATAGTGTTAGACATGCTACCCTTCCAAACAGAGCTGCAATTGATTTTCTGTTACTGGCACAAGCACATGGTTGTGAGGAATTTGAAGGCTTGTGTTGTATGAACCGGTCTGATCACTCTGAATCCATCCTCAAAAGCATACAAAAGCTGAAAGATTTGACAGCTCAAATTAAAGAAGATGGTGGGTCCTGGTCAGATAATTTGTCCTAAGAATGGAGCTTTGCACCTTGGCTAAGGGAACTTTGCAAGATAGGTCTCCATGTATTGGGTGTTTTGGTAGTGATATTCATAGTAATACCTTGCATACTTCAGTGTGTGCAACGAGAGATGAACAAAACTGTCCAAGAAGATTTATCGCACAAGAGAGAGAGGTAGCAAATGGATTCACAGAGAGTTCTTGAAATCTCACGGAGATGGTGGATGATGGAATAGAAATGGAGGAAGGTTTTGAGTTAAGACCCTGGAATCGACAAGAGATTTTTGAACAATCACTTGTAACTATTGTCAGGCATAATTTATGCCCTTTCCACTGACTGGACCGTCACAGCATTAACTTGCTGTGTTGTAATACAGCAATGCTTAGTGCCAACAAAAACATGCTTTAAGCAGATAAGAGACAAAAATGTATAGTAAGGCTACAAAACGCAAGTAATAAATGACACAATTGGTAAGGCTTCTTTTTGGGTGAAGAGAGAGGGGCAATTGAGGGAATCCATAAAATTAGAGGGTTTTGGGAAAGCTGCAAAAGGCAGGCCTCAGATACAGCAGAATTGTGAGTAGAGCTAAAGCAACACTCATGAGATAGGTCAGCAGAAAAAATTATTTAAACTGTAGAAAAAGCGAGGGCAAATCGAACAATAGGCCTTTGTATTAATGCTTGTCTGAATAGCTCTCTAAGCTGCAGAAAGTTTATCTAGCAAGATATTAGGAAGGTTGAAGCTTAATAGTGGAGCTCTGTGCATTGTGTTTTAAGGCTTACAAAGAGGTACTGCATTTGAAATAAGCAAGCACTGTTTTAACCAAAGCTACATGTGCTTATGGTGATTGGATAGAACTACTATCAATATGTTTTGCATTGTGTGATTTGTTAAGAAGCTTATAAAGTAAGTTGTAACCTTATGATTTCTGGCCTGCTGCCTGGATTGTGAGCTGCTAGCATCTTCCAATTATCATAATCATGTAATGAGACTGATGCTGAAAAATAAACAGCTCTAGGCACTTTTCATGGCAGCCCTGTACTGTTCATAGTCTGTAAATAGCCCCTGGCCGGCGTCACTTGGCAGTAGTGTCGCTGCACCAACTTTCCTGGGAGCCCTGCCAGGAAGGGCTGGGGAGGAGAGCTCCAAGTTCTTGGTGACAGGAAGAAAGCCAGAGCCTGCTAACTCACGTCTGGATTCACTAAATTGGATCTTTTTAGATTCATGCAAATCGGGCTGCTCTCCAGCTGTAGACCCTGTCTCTGTATTTGTGATGCTTTCCAATGGACTGCCTGCAGGGATACAGCTGGAAAACTCTCAGGTCCAAGAGCAATCTCAGCATGCTTTCCCACCCCCCCACCCCAGCACCAATGAGACAGGCTTCAAGGCTTCTGAATGAACTGTCTGTGCCTCCACAACAACTTTCCTGAGCTCTCCCACCTCCACCCCATCCATCTCTCTGGGCAGGGCCATCCCTGCCCTGCTCAAGCCCTGGCTGCCCCCACCACCTCTGTCCTCTCCCCTGCCCGCTCCCCTGCAGGCAGAGCCAAATCCAAAGCCCCCCACCTGCTCTAACCAGAGGCTGGGGAGCTAAAAGTGGTGAAAATCCCGGAAAGTTTTGGCAGAGGAATCTATATGAAAAGAGTCCTCAGAGCTCCAAAGCAAACTGCCAGCCTGAGCCCGATCCGAGGGGGTGACTTCCTGGGAAGGGCAAACAGTGACAGGAGCGACCCTGCAGCCCCTCGGCCAGGCAGAGCGGATCCAGGCCCCCCCTTGGCTGACCCCACCTGCACAACTTCAGAATAAGATCCGGCCGCATCTTTTTCACAAGAGTGCAGAGCACAGAAACAGCAGCTCCTCTTTTGCAAAGCTTCCTCAAATATTAATCTCCTGGACCCGTTTGATTCCCAGCCTCCCTAGAACACATCCCATGATCCCCCCCAAACTCTTGGAATGCAAGAAAAATCCAAAGTGTTTTTCTGGGAATTCTGGGGGTGGATGATTTCCTGGAGGAGTTGGGACGATGCCTGGTTGCAGCTTCAGTGACTCAGGGAATCCTGGAAAAAGCAGAGAATACGACCAATGCTGGAAGCTGATCTGATTCCCCTTTTCCGGGCTTCGGGGTGCTGTCCACACTGCCTGGAGAAACCCCGGACATGTCAGGACACCCTGAACAAAATCCGAGATCCCCCCAGAGGAGGATGAAGGTCCAGCACCACTCAGAATTAAAGTCTCAGAGCCAGGTGTTCTGTTCTGATGTTTGAGAAAGTCTCTGTTGCAATCATTCTGATCAAAGCTCTCCATTAAAGCTCTGGAGACAGGCGGCATAATTTTGACCAAAGACTCTTCCTTTTTGAGAGAGACTAGATTGTGAATTTTCCACTTTATCTGGTCCCAGAAATCAAAGGTAAAATCAGACTTCAAGTCTGTATTTTGAGTATTACTTTTTCCCAGATTAGTAAGTCTTTTAGTTCACGTTTTCAGATGTCTGAACATCCTTTACCCTGTAAAATTGCCTCAGTCTGGTAAAAGACGCCCCATTCTGGTTTAGAGAGATGGTTTCCCATCTCGTTGCCCCCGGAGTTGCTACTTATTACTGACAGGGGTATCAGCTACAGACGGCGAAGGGGACGATCCATTCCTCCTTTGAACAGCCTGGGCCTCTGGCAATGGCACTGTCCATGGTCTTCTTTTTTATTTTATATTCCTCTAGCCTAGAAATCCTCCTCACTGAGGAGCAGCTTTCCTAAAACCCTCTGATTTTAAGGATTCCCACAATATACTACATAATAGTTATTTGGATATATGTACTGTAAAAAAAAGAATATATAAAATGTATTGCTGCTCTTTTTCTCAGCCAGCAGGCCTTTGCAGCGAGTTCTGAGCCAACGTGGGGCTCTGCTGCCAGCCCAAATCTGCGCTTCCCTTGCCCAGCCTGAGTGCAGGTGGGGCACGTGCTGGGCATGGCTGGAGATTTGCATGGCCAAACTCCTCCAGCACTTACATCTGCCCATGGCTTTGGGTAGCACAAATTACAACACATCCATCTCACTTGACAAATGGCATTTCTTATAAATTGCTACACCAGCACTGACAGCATATAACAATAGAGATTTCTAATACATTTTTAAAAAGTAATTTATTTGATTGTTACACCACACTGTTTAAAAACATAGGAAAAACAACTTCTGTTAACAAAAACTAATTTATTGCAAACCTCTACAAACACTCACTATACACAGAGATCAAGGGAAAATTAACAACTTAATTTATTGCATATTATGGTAAACATACAGCCCATATAGAAATACGAAAATATCAGTATTTCCCTGTAATACCAAGTACTCTACAAATAAAATTCCACCTCTGTACAACTCCAGACACATTTAAATAGAACTGAATACATAAATAACCACTACAATATACAGATGTGAATACAGAATAAATGTTACCTGTTACATTGAAGAAAGAGATACAGAAAACAAACCTATCTATAAATAGACAAACAGCAGTACCAATCTAAATATCTGTACAACTGCATCAATACAAATATAAGCAATATATCTGGATATATATGTAAACATAATATATATAGAAATACATCAATGCGCATCTAAAAATACATACATACCAAAACAAATGCCAATATAGATATTTAAAAAGACCAAAACTACATCAATACATCAATAGAAATAGATACCTACACAACTAAACACAGATTAGATTTCCGTACATGTACAATACACGTAATGAACTGGATACATATACACACAAATATGCAACTGCAAACCTGTATATATGCAAGTATCTATATATAAATATATACATGGTACATTCACAAATCTGATACCGTATGTACAGAAATAGGCCTGTACAAATACCAGGCTACATACGTATAAGTCCATATAATTATCCCTGTTCACATGCAAGTCCGTGTATCTTTAAACAGAGCTCCAAGCAGAGGGATCCCAGCTGCCCCATCTTCAAAGCCTCTCCCTCGGGCTCCTCCTCCCGTGCAGAGCAGCTCTCCTGGACAGCGACAGTAGATGGGGCATCCGGCAAGCAAAGGGAACACTGAGTGAGTATGGGGACGTTTCCCTTGGCAGCAGCTGCACTTCCATCAGGGAAGAGGAAATGTCAGAGCCTCCCCAGGAGTGTCAGAAGGAAAAGCAGCCGAGCGGGCCGGGCTGTGGTGAGCTGTTCACTTCTTTCAGGCATCCCAGTTGCTCTGAGGGAACTCCCTCATGTCACGTTACTGAACCACCTCTGCATTTACCAAGACTGTGGCCCCCAAACCAATCAGTATTTATGTCTCCAGCTGCTTGCACCAATGACAGGGAACGTCCTCTAACAGAGCTGGGGCACAAAGTTACCTTCCACAGGTCCTCTGACAGGGCCTTGTGCTTCCTGGGCTGTCTTTCTCCTTACCTTCCACTTGGAAATCAAAGCCAGATCTCTCCTTCTACCAGCCTCTACTCAAACGTAAAGTAAATAGAGCAGGGTGAGAACGTCAGTGTTCAGTTCCTGAAGTGCCTTATTAAGGTGTTCTTCAAGTACTGGAGGTAAAATCTGGGTAGACATTCCTAATTTCCAGACACTCACTGTCAATTTCATTGACCCTGAAAAAAGCAGAGATGTGCCCATAATACCTGATCAATCCATTTGGGGAAGTTTTAGGTTCAGATTCTCTGAGGCTTTAGATTTTCAGGTCTCTAGACAATACTTCCAGGAATCTAAATAGATTTCAGAAATTAAACTTTTCTCCTTTTTTCCTCAGTCTTTGCACTCCTGTGCACCAGAAACATTCAGTGAATGGGTTCCACTCTAATCCATTTCCAAGATGAATCTCCCAGCTGTGTTCACACTGGTGGTTCGTGTGTCTCTTCTGCACAGTGCAATTTTAAAATCTTTGTTCCTTTCTATCTCTGCCCTTCTTTTTCTGTTTTACCTTGCAAATGCATGCAGATGTATCAGAAATGATACATTTCATTTCTAATGCATCACTTCCTGTCTAGTAATTTCATTTTATCCTGTTCCGATGCTATGCTAGCCTTACAGGTTTTATTCTAAGTGGACTCCTGCTTTCTTGAATGTGGAAGTTCTATAATGCAATGCTCTCATTCACCCGCTTTCATGAAACCCTTCATTAACAATAGCACAAGTAACTCTGTGGTTCCCTTCTGCTTTGTAAAAGATTTGGGAAACTCAAGTCCTGCTCAGCTACAAAAAGACATACATGGTGCTTGGTAATTCCCCAAAGAGCTTAAATTAATGGTTAAACAACTGCAGCTTATTCACTTGACAGAAATTGGGAGAAAAGACATTGCAAATATTGAGGAATGCAGTGCAAGGTTGATGGACATCCCTCAGTTTTCCAGACAGACTGATGTCACTGACAAAATTCCTTCTTTTCCAAAGGTTTTCATTTGCTTTGGCTGTACTTTGTACGGCTGCAGATCACATTTCCCTCGATTTAAGGAAGTATCTTGGAAGGTATTCTTGGTGATATATCTTGCTAATTCTGCCCTTGGAGGAATTCCTCAGTTCTGCAGTCCTTATTACACGCTCTGTTCTAAACGACTTTTATGCTATTTTCCCTCTCTCTGTGTTTTCACACATGTTCAACAAGTTTTGCTTTGTAAGGATATTAATCACAATACCCCAAAAGATTAAAAAATGCTTAGTTATTTTTCCCCCAAGTATTTACAAAAGAAAAAAAAAATCTATATACCTGCTGGATGTAAAATGCAAATAGAAATAAACTTGAGAGTTCCCCCAAAAAACTTTAGAAAAAATCCAGGTATTCTATAAAACCCAGAATGTTCACTTACAGAATACAAAAATGGGCACGTTCTAGAAGATAAAATTTGTACAACGGTTCTGCACAGAATTCTATGCTTTCAAGCTTTTTGCCCTTCAGGGGCAGTGCCATTCTCTGAACTGGAATGCTCTGAGCACGTTCTGCTCACCACGGCAGCTTTCTGCTCTCCCCTGGTACAGATCATCCTCCCAGCAAAGGGGGAGTGCAGCCACCACAACTCGCAGCACCTTCCCACACAGCAGGAACGTGAAGGACAGAGATGGCTTTCACCAGCTCCTGCGGGTTCTAACAGTGCCACCTCTCGGCTGCTGAAACCCTGAATTTCTGTGTTGCAGTGCGTTAGTTTCCGAGTCAAATGTTCTGTTAGCACGCGGTATGTTCAAGTGTTCCCCAACCTACTGCAGTTGGTTTCTCCCCCGTGTTATGCCCTCCTACCCAAATGTCCCTCAAGCAATTCCCTCCCTCCTCACCGGATTCTTCCCTGTCTGTCAAGACAACACAGTCCCTTGAACCCATCCATCAGCCCAAAGCCTACCCTTTGTTCCAGAAAGTTCTCTGTCCCTCACCCCAAGATCCAATCCCTATCCCAACCCTCTCTCCTCCCCTTGTTCTGATTTGTTGTAGCCCTCAAAACCACACCCCGAGAGTCGCTTATTGGTTACTATATGGTGTCCACCCCCTGTTTTGAAAGATTTTAAAAGCCTGAGCAGAAGAGCACTGGGGGTTCGTTTAATCTCTGTTCTCCTTTGGGGAACTTCTCCTGCCAAGCTTTCTCCTGCCTCTCTTGATAAATTAGCTGCACTTTACACTGGAGAAGAGCTGTCTCTGCCTCCTTCACTCGGTCCTCCAGGGGTCTCTACTGCTGGGCAGCTGGCCTAGAGGTTCTGGCTCAGGCAAAACCCCAACCTAACCTGTTCCTCATTCTTGCCACTGTCCCTGGAACATCACAGAGCCAGCCAGGGCTCCGGAGGGCAGTGACAGTGACCCACGGCCTGGCATGTCACAGCCCCCAGAGCCGCACCTGCCAGGCCCCAAGCCCCAGCCCTGGTCCCCACTGCGGCCTCAGCGGCTCCTGGGCATCCTCAGCCTGGGTGCAAAGGCAGCCACAGGAGCCTCCCAGGGCGCTCTGGATCCAGGCTGCAGACACCCTAAAGCCGGCACTGAAAGGGACATGGATGGGGACTGCAGCTGGATCTTCAGTGCTCACCAGCCCTGACTGCCCTCTAAATGAACCCAAACCTCACCTGCAGCGCCTTGAGCACATTTTTCTTTCTGGCCCGTTCTGGAACATGGTGTTCTCACATCATACACCAGCCCTGTGCAGGGAGTGATCAGCTCCCAGGTGCTCTGCTGCCGTGGCATTACTTTCTCTTTTGCTGCAATGAAGTTAAACGGGTACACTCATGAGAATCCCAGCACAACATTTGCTTTTCAGGAGCTCTTAGGCAAAAAAGCTCCTCTGCTCACTAGTTTTTGCCCAGAAAAAGAGATCTTGACAAGGCATAAGGCACAGGCAGGGCTCTGGCACAAGTATTCCTGAGCCACAGGATTCCACCCATTGTTGTTGCCAGGTGCTTTGGTGATATTTTAGAGCCAGTTCTGAACAGGGGCTGCTGCTGACAGGGTAGGAAAATGTGGAGAAATAAAGGTGCAGGAAACAACAACAACAAGAAAAAAACAAAACCCACAACAAAAAACCCAAGGGGTATAATACTTAAAAATACAGAGCGCAGAAGAAGTCCATGGAGATGGTTCAATAGAAAATGCCACCAGCAGTGAGCAGAGCCCGAGGCTGCTCACTGCCACCACAGGGGCTCCTCAGTCCCCTGCTGGTTTGTGTCTGATCCCTGCTGGGCTCCCTCTGCCCCTTCAGCAGATGCAGCCCTGCCTGCAAAGGGCTCCATGCTCTGGTGTTCCCAGATTGCTCCAGGCTGCATTCTTAGCAGCACTGAAAGAAGAGGTGAAACAAAGAGCCATTTTCTGTCCTGCCTTCAAACTCTTCTTCTTCAGTTCCAGTGCCAGGGATTATCTCTCTGTCAGGTTGGCACTGTGCCTGCTGCATCCTCGTCCCTGTTTCTTGCATCAGCTCCTGTACATCAGCACTCGCTGTGCCACATCATGAGCAGAGAGCTGTGTCAGAAGAACAAGGCTTGTGTTTTCTTGGTTTTTCTAACAGAAGAAGCATGAGTCCAAATAACTTTCTTGTTGGTTCTTGGTCTCCTTTTAGATAACTCTTTTCTGCTTTAATGTAAAAGGCTTTTTTACCACATGGATGGAATGATCTGTAATTGGCAGTTGCTTCAGGCTGTCAGGCACCATGGGAGTTTTTTCTTGTCTCTGATGAGGATTTTTTGGTGAATTTTCCAAAAAATTCACCTTTTTGGTGAATTTTCCATGGGTCACTTGGTGGTGTCACATGGGCTGAGCTCAGCGACAGACTCTGCTGTCCCCCGGGGATGCATTGGGACGCCAAGCCCCTCAGGGCTGGAATTCGGGGTTGGGCGGGCTCGGAGCGCCCCGAGCCTGGGCCCGTGAGGAGCTGCTGCTGGCGCTGGCTGTGCTCAGCCCGCTGTGCCGAGCAGCCGCGGCCATGGAGACACGGGCGGGAGCTGTGGCCGAGGCCGGCAGGCGGCCCGGGCCGGCTCTCAGCTGCGAGGACGCCGGCAGCCTGTGCCCTGAGGCCGAGGCCGTGGCGGGCGCTTTGCGGGCAGGGCTTTCCCGAGCCGGCCGCAATGTGCTGCCTCCCGTGTGGGCCCGGGCGCGGCAGAGGCTGGCGGGAGCGCGGCGGGGCCGGCAGCGGCGGGCAGAGGCCGCAGAGAGCAGCAGCCCGGCCGGGCCCGCTGCGGAGCGGCACGGAGCTGCCGGGCAGCCCTCGGCCGTGTCTGTGCGCACAGGGCAGGAGCAGAGGCCGGAGCAGAGGCAGGAGCCGCGGCAGGAGCCGGCCATAGCGGCAGCTCGCCGCGCCCGGGGCCGCAGCCGCAGCTCTCCCCTGTCGGCCACAGCAGCAGCCGCTCGCCTTCGAGGCTCCGGCGCTTCCCGAAGACGAGGGGCCCGGCCCCCAGCACGGCCTGGAGCCCCGCAGCGAGAGGAGCCACCGGCGCCGCAAGGGGCAGCGCCGAGGGCGCAGGTTGAGGAAGAGGACATGAGGCTGGGTCTGGGCCGCGGTGGGGCAGCTCTGCCCTCTCGGCCTTCGCCTTGAGCCCTTTGCTTCTTTTCCATGAGCCCTGATGACCCCATCCTTAGCCAAGGGCCCCCAAAGCCCTTTCCAGGGTTGCAGGAAAAGCTCGCTCAGTGACAGAATCACAGAATCACTGGCTTGGAAAACAGATGCTTTTAAGATGATCGAGTCCAACCCATGCCCTAACACCTCAACTAGAGCACGGCACCCAGTGCCACATCCAGTCTTTTTTCAAAGGCTTGCAGAAATGGTGAGTCCACCAGCTCCATGGAGGGGTCACACCACAATACTCTGTACCTGTAAGTGCCCATTGTGAGAGGTGCTGTCTTTAGTGCAAGGCAGAGGTGCAAGTTTCTGAGTTGCCAGCACTTGCTGTGTCTGGCTGAGGATGCTGAGTGCTGGAGGTCCTGCAGGATGGAGCCTTTTCCTGCAGGCAGTGACAGCTAGAACTTGGCCTCTGACCTGTCATGTTGGGTTCCTGTCTTTCCTCCAGCCGAGGAGATTGCATTTAGGGATCCAAATCCAAGTGGCAGGAACCCAAATGCTCTTGAGTCACAGCTGCAGGCCTGAATTCACACAGGATGTCTGGGCTGCCCATTCCTCCTTTGGTTTTTCCTGCAAATGCCACTGCCTTTTCTGCCTCAACTAGAAATACCACAGCTGTGCCAAAACCAGCCAGTGGATGGTATTCTAAAGGTAGTGTGCTTTGGGGAGGATGGATGAAGAAGAGCCTTCCCCACTTCTGAACCATACAAAAAAAGCCATAAGCATGTCTTAGCTCCAGTAGAAAACAACTGCTAATTCAGGAGGAAATGTTGAGTTTTCTGAGGGAGTCAGAAGGGGACCTTTCAAATCATCTTCCAAATGAGTTGATGTTTCAGAAACTTTATTTAATTGCTTTATTTAATTAGTCCTACTCTATAACCCTATTCTACAAAACTTTTCAACAATCCTACTCTAGAATCCTGTTCTACAATTCTACTGAAAATTGGCTATGGAGATAAGATCTTGACATGATACGTTCTTGTCTCCTACTTCTTCTGGACTGAGTTGATGAGTGGTGCCAGGATGGATGCTGGCTTGGCTGTTGCTACAAATGAATGCTGTCCACAGGGAAAAAAAAAAAAAAAAAGAAAACAAGAAGAACAATGAACCATGACTTTCCAAGCTCAGTGCTTCACAGGCTCGATGAGGATTCCTCTAGTTCCTAGAAAGACCCAGAAATTAGGACAATGGGACCATCTGTTTCCCAGTTGTCATGTGCAGGTCCTGGCCATCCCAGGCAAATGTGGCCCAGAGTCCCACTCATCAGTTTATTGTGATGTCTTCATGTTGCTGGGATTTTTGCCCTGCCAGTGCTCTAGAAATGGTGCTTCCTGTGCCTGGGGTTTCTTCCTTTCAGGAAATTCCAATGACTCACATAGGTCCCTGCCTTTCAAAGACGCCTTGAGCAGTTGGTGGCAGGGGACGACAATGCGCATGGAGCAAATGATTTTTGCAATGACACAGCTGAGCTGTGCCAAACTGCCTTGTGATTAGGCAGTGCAGTAATTAGGAACTGACATTCCATTTCTCTGCTGCCTTGGGGGCCAGTTACAAGATACATGGGACCACTGACATTTTGCCTTGTCCACTTGGTAACAGTGGTGTCTCAGCTACCACCCAAAACATCTGACCACACTCTCTGCTGCTCTTCCTTGGATTCAGAAGAAGTAATTGTGCCTTAATATTCTGTGGATACACCTTGGGCTACGGGCAGGGCTTCGGGCTTTTAGGGCACTTGCAGATCTCTCCCTGTGTGCAGTTGCCAAGTGCAGCACTGCAGGTGGCTAAGGAACTACCAGGACCTTTCCAATGGATTTGCAGGCAGGCAGAATTGACAATTCAGGACTCTGAAGCCGTAGCCCCAAAGAGCAGGGAGGTGCTCTAAGGCACCACCTTTGTTTTAGCCATGGAGAGCGAGCGAGCGCGTCCTTCTTTGAAAGGAAACGCTGCCCTGCGTGCCTTCCTTCCGGCAGCTGAGGAGGACAAAGTGCCAAATGTATTTTGCAGGCTGGCCCCAGTGTGTGCTTGTTGTGCCTTTTCAGCACGGCTCTAGCCAAAGCTCCAGCCACAGCTCACACCAGAGGGGAAAGCCCCTCAAGAGCAGCAGAGTCTGCAGGGGCTGTTGACATTTACCTCTCCTCCTGTGGCAGTGTCGAATGCTCTACAAATATCTCCAAAACTCCTAGAAACAAAAGAGAAGCAGAGAAATGAGAAGCTGTGGGAATCTATAAAGTTAGAGGGTTTTTAGGAAATGCTTAAAAAAGAGTATTATATAGAAGAAATGATAGAAATCCAAAACATGAAAGACTCAATCACCATGATATAAAAGAATTACAACAAGCTTTAAAAGAAAGTAGATTTTCTTCTCCCTATTTTAATAGTGTGTTGAAAAATATTTTTAACTCTTATAATTTAGTTCCTGCTGATTGCAAGAATGTAGCAACTTTGATCTTAACCAATTCACAGTACCTACTATAAGAGTTACAATAGAAAAAGTTACTTAACAAGTTAGTTGAAAGATATGCAGATACTGATTATGCCGATTTAGATGTTGCTCAGTTAGCTAGTGATTCACCTTACAATAAACCTGAAAATCAAGCAGCTGAACTGCCTCAGCCTGTTTTAGCAGACATTAAAAATGCTGCTAGAAAAGCCTTGCTTTCACTTAAACCTGTGAGTTCACATCTGAGCTCTTATCCACTGATCAAAGTGAAACTGAATGTTATAGTTCTTTTTTAGATAGATTAACTCAAGCTGTTGAAAAGCAATGTCCAGATGAACAAGCCCGCTCTTATATCATTCAAAATCTTGCTTATGTAAATGCTAATGATAAATGTAGAAAAATTATTTTAGCTTTGCCTAATCAGCCTCCAGCAGTTACACAGATGCTAACAACTTGCAGCAGACTTATGAGTTCACAAAATGCTGCAAATTCACAAATCAATGCATTAGAAAAAACCCTAGAACACAATTTGACACAACAAATAGATAAAATTAAAAAGCTTTTAGAAAAACATGAAAAACGTTGAGAAAACTCTGTTAATGCTGTGCAAGTAGATCCTAATAAAAAGCCTGTCTGTTTTGCTTGTAGTAAACTAAGCCACCTGAAAAAAATTGTCGTAGAACAGCAAATCAAATTTCTATTTGCCCTCGATGCCGAAAAAGAAGGCATCTTGCTAAATACTGTCACTCACTATTTGATATTAATAGAAACCCACTGTCGTTAAACTTCAAAAACAGCGCGTTCCACCGCGCTCAAACACAAATAGTAGCACCCACTAGCAATCAGATTTCAGAACAAATGATGATAGCACGTCAGCCATTTGTCTCTCAAACAGCCCACCCCCGAATGATGCCAGCTCAGCAATTCCAAACACAAGAGTTGAATTGAGTTCCTCAAAACTAATTCATCTTTTAACTAATTTTTGCTGAGTGAATATTCCTACTAAACTGATCAACTCTTGTCAAGAAAAACAAGATTTCTTAATTATGAGTAAAGCAAACAACAAATTTCTGAGACTGTCAATCTTCCCTACTGTTGTTTCAGTAAATTATAATGAAGAGCTGATGATTTTAACTCTTGCATTTGATGTTCCTACAGTAATTACTCCAAACACACCTATTGCTATTGCATTTCTACCATCTGAAAATGTGTCTCCTAATACCTCAAGTGCAAAAGTTTTCTAAGTGCAATATTTGAACAGTGACCGTCCACAACTAACTTGTAGCTTGACTCACTGTAGTCAAACAATTTATGTTACAAGAATGCCTGATACTAGTGCAGATGTTACTGTGATTTCTCACATGTTTTAGCCCAATAACTGAAACTTAGTAACTCCTTCAAGTTCTCTTTCAAAAATTAGAAGTGCTACTGTTTGTATGCAAAGTGCATCCATGATTGACATTACAAGTCCTGAAAAAAAGACTGCAACAGTGCGTCCTTTTGTTGTTCAGAAACCTCACACCGTCTAAGAAAGAGACGTCCTGTCCCAATGGAGAGCAAAACTTAAAGTGAGCCTGTAATGAAAACTTCGTCAAAACCTGCAACTTTAAAGCTCATCTAAAAAACCAACCATCCTGTGTAAGTCGACCAATAACCTTTGACAGAAAAAAAGTTGAACATTCTTAATAAACTAGTAGAAGAACAATTACAGAAAAGCCACATCGCTCCCACGAACAGTCCCTGAAATTCTCCAGTTTTCGTCATCCACAAAAAGACATCTAATTCCTAGAAGTTGCTACATGACCTGAAGAAAATCAATGAAGTAATTGAAAACATGAGTTCTCTTCAACCTAGACTTCCTTCTTTGCCCATGATCCCGAAGCATTAGCCTTTCGTTATAATTAATTTAAAAAACTGTTTCTTCCATATTCCACTTCACCCTGATGACGCTCCAAGATTTGCCTTTTCAGTTCCCGTCATCAACCAAAGTGAACCCGTTCGAAGATACCATTAGAAATCGCTCCCACAAAGAATGAAAAATTCGCCTGTAATTTGTCAACATTTCGTTACCCAAGCCTTGCATCCTACCCAGCAGAAGTTTCCAAGATCCATGATTCTACACTACATAGATGATCTTCTCATCACAGCCTCTACACAAGAAAAGATACAAGAAACTCGAGACTGTGTTGTTGCTGAAATTCAAAAAGCTAAGCTTGAAATCTCTACAACAAAAATTCAAAAAGTTTCACCTTAGAAGTACCTGAAATAGAAGATGACTGAGACGACAATAACACCACAAAAAATTCAGATCCGAACCAGAGTCAACAACCTACAAGAGTTACAACAACTTCTAAGAAAAATAAACTGAGTCAGACCGATGTTAAGAATCACCAATGATGAACTGAGTCCACTCTTCAATTTGCTGAGAAGAAGTAACGACCTTACTTCACCAAGAACTTTAACCCCTGAAGCTTGTGCTGCTCTCAACAAGATCACAAACGCTCTTCAAGAAAGACAAGCTCATCGCTGCATTCCTAGAAACCCTTTTTTTCTTGCAATTTTAAGAGAGAAGATGCAGCTTTGTGATCTCATTTTCCAGTGAAACGCCACAGAGCAAGATCTTTTGTTAATAATAGAATGAGTTTTTCCTCCCTACAAGTTTCCAAAGACCATTTTCACAGTTCTAGAAATGATTGCATACATTATAATCAAAACTAAAACCAAATTGCTAACTTTAGCAAGTCAAGAATTTTCAGTTAGCTATTTGCCATTGAAAAAAGATTACTTCAATTAAGCAATACAAAATTCTGATAATCTACAATAAGCATTTTTGAGTTTCCCAAGTGTTTGTTCCAGCTCACTATCCAGCTCACAAGCTACTGCAAGCAAAATTGAGTTTCAGAGAAAAACCTAAATTAAGTGAAGAACCTTTAAATGCTGTGACTCTCTTCACTGATAGCTCTAGCAAAAGCCACAAGTCTGTTGTAACTTAGTTTAATCAAAAAACTAATGTTTGAGAATCTGGTATACAAACAGTAGAGAGATCCCCTCAAATCGTTAAGCTTACCGCAGTAGTTCGAACCTTTCAACTTTTTCCTCAGCCTTTTAATTTAGTCACAAATTCTGCCTATGTTGCTAATGTAGTTAAAAGAATAGAAAGTTCAATTTTAAAAGATGTTAGCAATGAAATTTTACATCGTTAGCTTTCATATCTTTTTACAACTTTGCAATATAGAACTAACCCATATTTTGTTTCTCATATTAAGGCGCATTCTTCAGTTCCTGAATTTTTAGTAGAAAGAAACGCAAGAGCAAACAAGCTGACAATAGTCATTTCTAACACATTGCCAAACATTTTTGAACAAGCAAAATTGAGTCATGCCTTTTTCCACCAAAATGCCCAAGCACTTATGAGAATGTTCCAAATTACTAAAAGTCAAGCTAAAGCTATCATTCATACTTACCCTAACTGTCAATTAGTACAACCTCCTGTTTCTACAAAAGCAATCAACCCCCGTCTCACTATCTTGCCCCAAAGCTTGCTAGCGTAGCTATTCACAGATGCAGTCCTTTCCACTGACCACCACGAAAAGCTTACAAAACCTACAGTTGTAGCAAACAGATGTTACTAAATATCCTTCTTTTAGTAAATTTAAAAATATTCATGTTTCCGTAGATACATTCTCTAGTGCAGTTTTTGCTTCCCTTCACACAAGTGAAACCAGCAATCATGCCTGTCATCATTTCCTGCAAACTTTTACTTCATTGAGTGTACCCCAAGAAGTAAAAACTGACAATAGTCCCGCATACATATCTCAAAAATTAGCCACATTTTTAAATGAATAGAGTGTTCAGCACATTTTTAATATTCCCCACTCTCCCACAAGCCAAGCAATCATTGAAAGAACACATCAAACCCTAAAACGCATATTAGATCAACAGAGAGGGAGAACAGAAGTCACCCCGCAGATAAGACTGAACAAGGCTCTGTATGTTTTTAATTTTCTAAACAGTTCAAGTACGGAGCCAGATCCACCAATTTTTAGACACTTTTCAAATAATAAACAGGCAAAATTAAAAGAACATCCTCCTGTTCTAATTAGAAACCCTGACTCTGGACAGATAGAAAGTCCGTTTCAATTAGTAACGTAAGGCAAAGGGTATGCTTCTGTCTCCACAGGTGCTGGAATCAAGTGGGTTCCTGCCAAAAACGTCAAACCATATCGCACTTCAGAACCTGCAGTCGAGCACAGAACCGAGGAAGCAAGCACGCAGACGTGAACTGAATCTAAAGATCCCGGGTCTCGCCTGACGCCTCTTGTGCCTGACGTTCTTTGTACATCAGTAGAACCCATGAACTCTGAATTTGTGTCAATGTTGTTTATGAGTATACTAATTGAATGCTGAATGTTTGTTTAACAGTCTTAATTTTTGGCGAAAGTTTAAGTTAGAAATTTTGTGTAGAAAAAATTCTGCCAAGACTTAGTTCATGAAAGAGATGGAGCAAGTTCAAATAGTATATTTGTTTTGCTTGATTTTAATTGTTTTTTGTCGTGCAAATTTGCCTGTGGATCAACCGAAAACGAATGTTTGGGTGACCTTAGCCAAGGCTGCCAGATCAGATACTATATGTCTGTCAAATTCAGAACCAGAAAAGCCTTTTTCAACCTGTTTAGTTGGTGTGCCAGTGAAAGAGTTGCCTTTAGTCAAAAAACAATCCAATAGTAGGCCAAGTGGAATTGACAATAGAAACAATCCTTCTTTCAATCAGAACATTTAGTCCAAAAAACTTCTCAAGGCAACATCTGAACCTCAAGAATTAGAAATCCTTAGTTCTTTGACCATAGATTTTTGTTTTACTTTTATGACTCGTGCCTAGCGAAAAATTGATCCCCCAAAGTTTAGTGTTACTCCTCATTATTTTGCATATAAAAATTTAAGTTTTTAGTGTAATGTTTCAAATAGTTGGGATGTGTTTCCGGAGACGAATCAATATCCACAGCAATTGCCAAAAGAGTATTAGTTCATTTGCGGAGACAGAGCTTAGCAAAGTATTCCAGCTCACCTTGAAGGTGGTCCTTGTAGCATTGGTATGCTCACCATAATTGCCCCCACTGCCAAAGCAGTGATGAAAAAGAAACAAAGGAGAACGAGAGCTGTTCCTCATTATGATGAGAACTGTCAGAGTGATTTTATGCCTTGGAATGCCGCCAGAAGGGTTTCAGCAGGTATATTTTTACCCCAATTGGCCTCAGCAGTAGCATTGAGACAATTAGATAGAGTTGGATGTTGGCTGAGCAAACAAGCTAATGCCACATCCTCTGCAATCAGTGATAATGTTGACCGATGTTGATAGTATTAGACATGCTACTCTTCAAAACAGAGCAGCCATTAATTTTCTTTTACTGGCACAAGGGCATGGTTGTGAAGAATTCGAAAGATTGTGTTGTATGAATTTGTCTGACCATTCTGAATCCATTCACAAAAGCATTCAAAAATTGAAGGATCTGACAGCCCAAATTAAAGAAGATGGAAATTCCTGGTTAGATGATTTGTTTCAAAAATAGAGTTTCGCACCTTAGCTAAGGCAACTTTACAAGATATGTCTTTATGTACTAAGTGTTCTAATACTGATATGTATAGTGGTACCTTGTGTACTTTGTTGTGTTCGGCGAATGATGAACAGAACAGTCCGGGAAGTTTTTGTCATACAAGCCGGAGATTTAGGAAGTAGAAGCACAGAGAGTGTTCAGAATCTCATGAAAGCAGTAGATGAAGGTATAGACATGAACGGTTTTTTGAACAATAACTTGTAACTGTTACCAAACATGATTCATATCTCTTTCAAAGATGAAGTCATCACAGCATTAAGTTGCTGTGCCGTAATGTAGCAGTGCTTTAGTGCAGATAAGTCTCCAAGAGATGATAAGCAGAAATTTTACAGTAGAGCTATGAAACGCAAGTAGTAAGCGACAAGAAAATGAAAGATTCTGGGTCAAACAGAGAGGGGGAAATGTGGGAATCCATAAAGTTAGAGGGTTTTTAGGAAATGGTTAAAAAAGAGTATTTAGGCCTCAGGATGTGGCCCGAAGTTCTGTTACAGCAGAAAAGTTTCCCAAGCAAGCAGAAAAGTTTCCCAAGCAGTAGACGTGACAAATAACAATAGGACTCTGTAGATTTGGCTTTAGGATGGCAACAAGTTTATTTAATGTATATCTTTAGAAGGTTACTGTGAATAGAGCTCTGTTCTTTGTCTTTTATGAACCAGTCTTTGTTTTAACTACTCTTACGTATGTTTTATAAGATTGGATGGAAAGCTTGTCAATATGTCTTGTTTTGGTGTGATTGGTCGAAATCTAAACTGAGATGGTTTTATGTCATTCCGTTTTACCCCACCTTCGGGGACATTTTCCTTTAGGCCAGCATGCTGTTAACATCTAACAATGTTCTGAGGCTGATGTACTAATAAACAAAAAAGGCTGGTCTGAATTTGTCCAGTGTGGTCCATATTTGGACTTTTGCCGCGGCAAGTGGGTTCCTCTCTTAAGACGTGGGTTCCTGAAACCATTGGATCTATAGCTACCCTAGTGCTCGTCAAGAAGCCATTGAGATCTTGCAGTGAAAGCCAGCCCACACAGGAGATCTGTGCTGTAAATGCCTAAAACCTGCAGGATGTAGAAGGTAGATTATGCATTTTCCTCTCAAGTGCATGGCAGCGGGCCTGTCCCTGAAGTGCTGGAGTTTAGTGCCTCAGCTCCTAAAGACAGCTTCTTCTTTCATCTTGATTAACAGGACAGATAGCCTTGTAGTGCAGATGGCTGGCACAGAGACTGATTTTGTACAGCCCTTTGAAGAGTTCTCTTGACAGGAAACAAAGCACGGGGAGATTCATTTCCAGGAGAGAAGGACATCTTCCCTACCTTTCAAAAGTTTTTTTTTTCCTTTGGGGGCACATGGAAAACACCTCGTGCTCTCTATTTGTCCTGTAACCTGATGTACTTTCAAAGGAGTTCTTATTGACAAAACGATAGCATTTTCATTATGCTAACAGTAACAGTCATAAAAATGACATCAGCAAGACATGTGAGGCAGAAGGGCTCCTTCAGGATGGAGAAAAACAAACTGCACCAAAAATACCCCACAAAACAACAGAAAACCAAACCAAAACACAACAAAACAAGCCCAATAAAAAATCTGCAACCAAAAAGACAGAACTCCATAGCCAGTCCATTTCACCCAGAGTGCTCTTTCGCTGCTTCAGAGCACAGCACTTCCTCTGGGGAGTCCTAAATGGCCCTGTGACACCAAACTCAGGAGGAGCATTTGGTACAGCTCTGCTGACACCTGCACACAACACACTGTCCCTCAGCCAAGAAACAGCCCAGACGTACCCAGCATCTCCAGGGTACTTCTCCTCAGTCTCCTGTTTTGGAGCAGCCATGCTGCTGGCAGCATTGGAGGTGAACAAACTGCCCAAGCTCGAGTTCCCTGGTTTGACAGTATGGGTTCCTTGAGGTGATGCTGCTGTGGCAGCAGCTTTAGTGCCAGAGCCCGCGTGGGTGTGCTCAACCTGCAGCACTTGTGATGGGCACTGTTCCTGTGCCTCACTCCTGACTTGGGGGTCCTTCATTGCCAGACATTCTCTGGAAGTCTTCGCAGGCTGCCCAGTGAGATGTCAGCACTTGCAGCTCGAGTGAAACAGAAGAAAGCAGTCAGACACTGCAGCTTGTCCCTGTCAGCCAGGAGTCATCGACTGTGAGGAAAGGGAAAGAACAGATTGACAGAGGATACAGACAGCTTGTTTCAGTCTTCCATCTGGATCACCATGTTCCACTGTAAAAACACCTCCAGAAACAAGGAGAGCAGGAACAGGCCAGCAGGAATCAATTTGGATGACTGCTGGCCCAAAGCCCAAAGGACAAGTTTCACTGTCCAGGGCAGCAGTTGAGATTCAGCACCATGAAATGTCCCTCAGAGTGATTGTGATACAGAGTACAGCAGGATGGCACTCAGAGGCATGGCCCCACTCCCTGCTGCTCTGCACTGGAAAGGCAAGGAGGGCAGAAACCACCAGTTTGGTGACTGCAGTGACTGCATCCCTCTTTCATTCACTTGGTTTTCTAGAGCCTGAAGCAGGCAGATAGCTTCCTCTCTGATGATTTTCATGTCTTCTTCAAGCCTCTTCTCCAGTGGCTTGATCCTGGCATCAGTTTTCTGCAGCTCTGCCTGCAGGTATTCGTTGATGTTCTGTAAACAAGGGGGGAGAGGACGCTTTGTAGAAAAAGCAAGGCTGCTGTGAGTGCACCACAGCCCACTGAGAATGGCCTCGCCCAGGAGGATTCTCCTGAATGGAGCAAGCGCTAGGGCTGCTCTGACACTCAGGCCTTCGTGCACCAAGGCAACCTTCTGATGTCACTACGACAATTTGACAACCATGCCCGGACATGAGAAAGCAAATGCTCCCTGTTGGTCTGTGAGTTTATTCAAAGCACTAACCAACCTTCCCTACAGCAAACACAAAATAGCCAGGGAAGTTCTCCTCTGTCACAGAGCAGCACAAATTCTCCTCATGGACCAAATCCCTGTTGTTCAGGGGATCCAAGAGGAACTCCAGGAGTGGCCCAAGCACCTACAGTGTGTACCCCAGCTGAGCACTCAGATGGGACACAAGCAAAGGAAACCAGACGAAGAAAATGACCCAAAGCATTGCACATGTGAGAAACAACCCTTCCTTTAACTTTTTAAAGGTGTTTTAAACCTTAAGAAAGGACTGAATAAGGAAAGATTGCAGCACTGGGAGTTTCCATGATTAGCAGCCACATGCTCATCTACAGAAGGGATGCTCTGCATTTTATACCCTTAGCGCCTCCGAAAGTTTTGTCAGTCAACTCTTTCTCTGTTGTCCATTGGTGGAGATTAATTTCTTGCACCTTGACTGGAGGACAGGTGTTCTTACACCCTGCCTGCTGGTCACAAGCCAGCCCTCCCCAAATGCCCTGACTACCAAGGCGATTACAAGGGGCTTAAGAAAGAGGAGTATGGGAGGACATACTACAATAACAGCTCTTTACATTTTAACATAATACCTATCCACATAATAGCTGTCTCTTAATTGTGAGAGCCAGCTATTCCATTACTCACCTCCAGTGCACAGAACCAGGAGAGAAGGCACTGTTGGCATCACAGCTGAAATCCTTCCTACCAAATCTCCCCGCATATTTGCACCTTTCTTGGACATGGCCAGGACTCCTGTGGATGTTCATCTCTGCCTTTCTTCCCCTTTGGAAGCAGTCAAACTGGCAACTCGTGGGGAAACGAAGGGCTTTGTGGGGGCTGCATTGCTCTGCACACAACCAGGCCACCCATGGCCCAGTGCTTTGGTGCCTAAAAAGATCAACCAGCTAGAAAAGGTTTCATTTTGACCTTTCTTACCTGCTAACAGAAGTTGCCAAAATGAAAGTTACCAAGCAGGGCCTGATCCCTGCTGAGAGCTGAGGGTTAGAAAGGAGGCATTACTTTATTTCAGTGCTGGGTGCATAGGGAATCACTTCCCATAGCCCTGCATAGCCGGCAATCTCACCTACCAGTGTGTATCCATGGACCTAAGACATATTCAATACTTTGCTGAAACTCACAGGCTAAACATTACCCCAAATTTATTGACATATTTCAGTCACTTCTCAGAATTTATTGACATCAGAGTAGGAGTGTTCTGTAGGTCCCTGGTGGTTGTTGCCAGAGGTTCAGGGGAAAATCCATGCACAAAAGAGCCTAAGACGCACCTGGGCTTGCAAAGCAAATTTATTCCATTAGTTTCAGTAGCAAATAATACATACCAACCCCTGGATTCCCAAAAATCTGCTGAGCAGAAGGAGATGGAGCGTGGTACTCAGCAAAAGGGGAGGTAGGCAGTGCACTCCCAGGACATGCCCTGGATCAAAACAGTGCGCATCTCATCCTTCTCACCCTTCCAGCTCAGAACCAAGCCTTGTATCTCCTGCTCAGGAGTGGAATTTTCCCAGTTGCAGCATCAGCTCACACATGGCTGGCTGTGAGATGATGGCTCAGGATGACTCCATAACTCCCTGCCACCAAGGCTTCCATTATGCTCTGTTCCCCCTTCAAAGCTTGACTGCTCACTGATTGACCAATACATTGATTCTCTTTCAAGGGTCAAGGTCCCCCCTGTTAAACAAGACACTTTTCTTCATTGTCCTGTCAACTTGCTCAAACATGGATCAAGTATGGCAGGGCCTGGGACACGACTGTGGTTCCTGACACAGTCATTTGGGAAATATTCCCTTGCTCAAACTCTCCTTTGGTGATCAAGAGCCTCCTAAAAACATTTTCTTCTCTTTGAATGCATTCCAGCTACCTTCTTAGCAGGACCACTCTCCTTATTCTCTAGGGCAGGATAGCCACTTGCACACAATAAGCACTGCAGTGGGGGAATACAGGGTTCAGCACTCCTGTTAAAGGTGAAGGAACTGACAAGACTAAGCCCTGTTTGTTGCACTTAATGCCTCTCCTTCCTATTCTGGGAACAAAACACGTGTGTTTCATCAATACACTCTGCAAGTGCTCTTGCTGAATGAAGCCACATTGCTGTGTCAATAAAGCAGCTGGGACTCAGTTTCTTCATGCAGGGAAAGCCCGTTCTTTATTTACGTACCTCATTTTTATACTGTTTTCACAGACCGCGTGTACAGCTCCAGCTGGCTGCTAGTTTCCTTGCCATACAATTTATTGCTTAGAAGGTGTTTTGGTGTGTACATGCTAGGACTCACTCAGGTGGTTAAATTTTTCTTTCATGGACGCTCATGGGACATATTTCTTGTTTATTCCAGATGCAAACAGTTTTCTTAGCACAATAGCATGTTGTGCTAACTGCTCAAATTCTTAAGACTTTTGCCATGGGAAGTTAGCTGGCTGCATGTGGAAGACGTAACAGGCCAGCTGGGAATTTAGCAAAGCAAGGCCTGATTTTATAAGTCCTTTCTTTCCTAATCCCCCTACCTGTGTGCAACACATTGTGACCTTCTTTCAAAAACTAATGAAGAAAACACAGATTTGCCTACTGAGATTATTCTGCTCTCTTCCAAATCAGTTCACTCCTCAAGCAAAACCCTCAGAAATATCCCCGACTCCCTCTCTCCCAGCAGCTCAGGCTGCTCAGGCCTCTGCTGGGGCTCCACCCTGCCCAAGGCCGCTCTCACCTCCCAGGCGCTGACAGCTCTGCACCATAGGAAACCTTCCTGAGCACCCTCTCTGATCTTTCTGCTTTCTTAGTTGAGCAAGGCTCTCCTTCAGCCAAAGAGATTATTGCACTTAGGGATCCAAATCCAAGTGGCAGGAACCCAAATGCTCTTGAGTCACAGCTGCAGGCCTGAATCCACACAGGATGTCTGGGCTGCCCCACTCCTCTTCTGTTTTTTTCTGCAAATGCCCCTGCCTTTTCTGCCTCAACTAGGAATACCACAGCTATGCCAAAACCAGCCAGTGGATGGTATTCTATAAGCAGTGTGCTTTGGGATGGATGAATGAAAAAAACTTTCCCCACTTTTGAACCATACAAAAGAAGCCATAAGCATGTCTTAGCACCAGTAGAAAACAACTGCTAATTCAGGAGGAAATGTTGAGTTTTCTGAAAGAGTCAGAAGGGGATCTTTCAAATCATGTTCCAAATGAGTTGATGTTTCAGAAACTTTATTTAATTGCTTTATTTAATTAGTCCTACTCTATAACCCTATTCTACAAAACTTTTCAACAATCCTGCTCTAGAATCCTGTTCTACAATTCTACTGAAAATTGGCTATGGAGATAACATCTTGACATGATATGTTCTTGTGTCCTACTTCTTCTGGACTGAGTTAATGAGTGGTGCCAGGATGGATGCTGGCTTGGCTGTTGCTACAAATGAATGCTGTCCACAGGAAAAAAAAAAAAAAAAAGAAAACAAAACAAGAATCATGACTTCCCAAGCTCAGTGTTATTCACAGGCTCAATGAGGTTTCCTCTAGTTCCTAGAAAGACCCAGAAAGTAGAACAGTGGGACCCTCTGTTCCCCAGTTGTCATGTACAGGACCTGGCCATCCCAGGCAAATGTGGCCCAGAGTCCAAGTCATCTGTTGATTGTGATGTCTTCATGTTGCTTGGATTTTTGCCCTGCCAGTGCTCTAGAAATGGTGCTTTCTGTGCCTGGGGTTTCTTCCTTTCAGGAAACTCCAAGGACTCACATAAGTCCCTGCTTTGCAAGACAGGCACTGTGCTGATTCCCACAGGGAGACAGAGCAGTGTCTGCCTTTCCATGCCCTGCCCCTCGTGTGCTGGATGCACCTTCCTTCCCAGCAGGGCCAGCCCAGTGGCACTGGGCCCTGCAGTTCCCTCTCTGCCACACAACCTGGCAGTAACCCTGGTGCACTTCCCATCACATTTTACCTGCAGGAGCTCCCTGGCAGACCAGCGCTGCTCCTCGTCTGTCTGCAGGCAGCAGCTCAGGAGGTCACGCAGGCAAGGCGAGAATCGGTCGGGCTGCTGCAGCCATGGGGTCCCTACTGTGGCTATCAGTTGTGTAGCCTGGAGAAAAAGGAGACACCAGGCTGTACTTGCTGCTTTCACATCTCTAAGTGCTCTCCCACCTCCCTTTGTTTAACCTCTGCTCTTCAGTGGCAGTTTCTACCCTGGCAGAGACCCAGAGATCATTTCCCTTTACTAACCAGAAACCCAAACCCTGATGCAGCCACAGCTTTTCCACCATCCCGCAAATCCTTCTCTGGAAGGTGATTTCATTGACTGACCTAGTTAGTGGGAGCTACATCAGGAAGAGCACATTTGCTTCTCTGAGGATTCACACCAGCTTGAGAGGCTTTTTGGAAGAGGGACTTTGCTATACTAACTGATTTCCAGGGTTAGTACATGAAAGGCATGTCTGCAGTGCTTGTTGGTCCTTTAAGTGCACGTGCCCTAGCACAAAACTCAACAAGCTTTTTGTGCTGTTCTTGAAAACAATGGGATCTGGAAGGAAAGAAAGGAAATCCATTAGTTAATCCCCAGGTAAGAAAATCAACATTTTCAATCTCAGCGTCAACACAGACAGATTAAGATGCCTGCACAAATGTACAGGGATGAAAATTCCTGCTTGGGCACACAGGAGCCACCTGCAGCTCTGCCTCTCAGCAGTCTGAAAACTGCAGCTTCCCATTTTGCAGCCAAAGAAAAATTGTCATGGTCAGAAGAAGGAGAGGTGCCATCCCTATGGCAACCCTCTGCTCATTTGGCTACTCAAGTCAATGCATTAATGGTAGGCCCATGCCAGAAAGAGCCAGGAAACAAATGGGAGGTTTTGTCAGGCTCTCCGCATCACCAGGCTCTGGCTTGGTGACACAGAGAATGTGCCTTTGGCTAGGAGAGAAACACGGTGACCGAGTGTTTCAGCAGCACTGCACAAGAAGCAGAAGAGACTCAGTGGCCTTTACACTCTCATGCCCAGGGTTCAGGCATGTTTCCCAGTGAGAGGAAACTGCTCAGGGAGTTAGGCTCATCTCTAAAGACCACAGTTTTAGAAACTTTGTTGGGTTTGAGTCTCCTTCCTTCATTTCTGGAAAGATAACAGCAGTTGTCAGATGCTTCTTTTCTGCTCTTAAGGCCATCTCCACAGCCAAAGGACTGGAACCACTTAAAAGCCAAAGGAAAGTGTTGCCTGAGAATAGAGTTTGTTTGGAGTTTGTTTGCATGTGATAAGGCTTGAGTTCCCCCACTGCTGCAACCAAAAGTACATCAGATGCTGATGTGTTGCAGGCACATTTTTAGGAGGGGTCCTTGGTGGAAGTGGTTCAGGCAGATGGCAATGGGCTTTTGTCCAATGGCACGCAGGACAAGGGACAGGTGAGAAAGACAGTGGGATCAGTGAGTATTTGCTCCTTACTGTGATGGGACTTTCACTCCAGTAGGGAGGTTCTTGTTCTCTCATTTCAATCCCCACGATTCCGAAAGACCATATGTCCACTTTGGGACCATATGGTTGACCTGTGATGACTTCAGGCGCCAGCCACCAAGGAGTCCCGACTACCGAGCACCGTCTGCTCTGCTCAGGGCTGAGCTGAGTAGAGAGGCCAAAACCAGCTGAAGAGAAAGCAAAATACTGGTTTTATTTGAATTCTATGCAATTAGGAAAGCAAGCAAAAGAATTCCCCAGTAGAAGTTTGAAAATGTGCTGTTGAATCTCCTGGCATTGGTGACTTAAAAAATCCCCCCATTTTTTAAAATGTCTCCAGTAGTGTCTTTTGTTCTTTGGAACTTTAAACTGGTAGTTCCCTCCCTCTGGAAGGGACACACACAGAGCAAGGCCACTCCTGACTGCTTGTTCCTTGTCCTACCTCTGTGCGCGTTGCAACTGTGCCCTCAGCTCACAGCGGGTGTCCCTGCACTGCCACCAGCACCATTTAGGGGAGCTGGCTGTCCCGCCAAGCAGCCCCACACCCACATCCCTGGAATGCTGCTCCTGACCAAGAATACACTGACCCAGCTTGACAGAACTGTCGGTTCTGAGAAGGATGTTGTCACTTTTCACATCTCTATGGATCACATTGTTTGAGTGAAGAAAATGCAGTCCTTGCAGGCACTGAGAGAGAAAACAGAAAGAGGAGGGCAAAAATGAGTGATGTGATTTCATCCCACAGGAAAGGCAACAAAGAATCTAAAAGATTCCCTCTCCAGGGGAATGGGCAGTAATGGCAGAACACAGTGCCACTGAGAGGAAGAGCTTGCTGCTCCAACACTTGCAGAGCAGGACCTTTCTGAGGAAAGGCATGTCAGCTTCTGAAAGAGCAACAGCACCTGCTGTTGGAGACTGTCCCCTGCAAACCAGCCAGGATGACTGCTGCTGCAGTGCATGTGCTCAGAAGGAAAGAGCATTTTGGCTGCACTCCTGTCCTTGTATGCTGAGGCCTGAGAGAAACGAGTCTCTCTCTCTCTTTTTTATTTGCTGATCATTTCAATTCCTGCCACCAGCACCTTTGCTTTCACAGGCAAGGAATGCAGTGAAGACAGACTCCAGGCAAACATTTAGAGAGGCAAGGTGGAGAACAGCAAATACAAATACATGAGCCAGAGCGAGAATACAGCAGCAGGAGAGAAGAGTACTGGCACTGAGTGCAGGGAGTGCAGGGGCACTGGCAGGCCTTTCACTTGAGATGCTTTTACTTGCCCATAGCATACCAGCCACACAGAACCAAAGCTTGGCACAGGAAATCACTGCAGGTCTGAGCCCCTGTTTCCCAGACAATGCTGCCCAAGCCTTTGGAAACACAGATGGGATTGCTGGCCTCCCGGCTGATGGCTGCTGCCTCATGCTCATGCAGGGAGGTCGTGCTGAGGATATCGTTCAGAGTGCCTCCGTCCATGTACTCCAGCACCAGCCAGAGTTCCTCCCCCCAAAAGTAGCTGAAAGAAGGGAATAAGGGCATGGAGATGAACATGCATGGCTACTTTGCAGTGCAGATGGCTGGCACAGAGACTGATTTAGTACAGTCCTTTGAAGAGTTCTCTTGACAGGAAACAAAGCACGGGGAGATGCATTTCCAGGAAAGGAGGGCATCTTCCCCACCAATCAGCAGTTTGCCAAAAGAATTCCTTTCCATTTGTAAACCAGAGAAGCTCAAGCTATAACCAATCCCAAAAGGGGCTTTCAGCAGCCGGACCCTGACCTGTTTATGAGCAGGCTGAGCTCTAAGATGCCCCTCTCCCAGCTAAGGAAGGCTCCAGCCTCTGCCGTCCCTCCAGCCCTCAGGGGCAGGGCAGTGACCACAACAAGGCTGGCAAAGCCCAAGCATGAGCACTGACAGGCACTGATGGGAAGAAGCCACAGCCAGCCTGAGCCCCATACAAGCTTTTGCCCCCATTCAGGACACAACAGGATGGGCTTTGAGATCAGCCCCACTAAGGTGTGGATCTGTGCCCTTTTTGTCCCAACAGGTTATTGACACAGAATCCCCTGGGCTCTCTTCTCAGCCCCACCAGGTCTTATCTGAGAGCACAGCACTGGCAGCTGTTAAGGGCAAGAAGCAGATTCATTGGGTTGTGCTGCAGAATCACAAAGGACTTGATGTGTTTTCCTAGAGACTGGTCTGAGCAAGGCTTGGCCCAATGGCTAAGAGTCTAACAGTCGTGGGAAAGAGTGGGAATCTGGTATGGAAAAGCGCCATGGATCTGAGGAATATACCATGGCTGGGCTTGAGGCTCTCTCCTGAGAAATGCCTGCAGTACGGTTTTATCTGATCACGCCACTTGGATGTGTCTCTTGGACACATCTTGATATGCACAAAACTAGAAGATTAAATAAAAGTTGTTATAAAGATACTGCTTTTTTCTTTGGGGGCATGTGGAAAACACCTCATGGTCTCTATTTGTCCTGTAACCTGATGTACTTTCAAAGGAGCTCTTATTGGCAAAAAGATAGCATTCTCTTATTGACAAAATATAGCATTCTTATGAAAATAAACTGCAGATGTAGTAGTGGTAACAGTAACAATCATAAAAATGAAACAAGCAAGACATGTGAGGCAGAAGGGCTCCTTCAGGATGGAGAAAAACAAACTGCACCAAAAATACCCCACAGAACAACAGAAGAAAAAAAGCAAAAAGGAAACCAAGCACAAACCCCCACAAAAAAAAAAAAAAAAAAAAAAAAAACACAAAAACCCAACCAAAATAAAAACAAAAAAAAAAAACAAACCCCAACCAGAAAGACAAAAGTCCAAAGCCAGTCCATTTCTGTGAAGTTATTTTTCTCTGATGACTGCTTGGAAGTCAGGAGTCTAAGGAGAATTTTGGAAGATAAAAATTATGTTCAGTTTGGCCATGATCAGACAGGACTCGCCTAGATAATTTGCAAGGTCACATCCTTCTGCTGATGCAAGAACAATCCCTGCTTCAGCCTTCAGCGGAGAGGGAAGCTCAGGCAAACCCAACCCATCCAAGTTGCCATCAGAGGCAGCAGGAACACCCAGAGCGCTCTCTCGCTGCTTCTGAGCGCAGCGCTTCCTCTGGGGACTCCTAAATGGCCCTGTGGCCCCAAATTCAGGAGGAGCATTTGGTACAGCTCTGCTGACACCTGCACACAACACACTGTCCCTCAGCCAAGAAACAGCCCAGATGTACCCAGCATCTCCAGGTACTTCTCCTCAGTCTGCTGTTCCAGGGAGATGAAGGAACTGCCCGAGCTCGAGTTCCCAGGTGTCACAGAAGAGCTTTCTTGAGTTGATGCTGCTGCGGCAGCAGGTTCAGAGCCCATGATGTGCTGGACCTGGAGCATTTCTGGTGGGCACTGTTCCTGTGCCTCACTCCTAACTTGGGGTCCTTCATTGCCAGACATTGTCTGGAAGTCTGTGCAGGCTGCCCAGTGAGATGTCAACACTTGCGCCTCAAGTCAAACAGAACAAAGCAGTCAGACACTACAGCTTGTCCCTGTCAGCCAGGAGTCACTGACGGTGAGGAAAGGGAAAGAACAGATTGACAGAGGATACAGACAGCTTCTTTCAGTCTTCCATCTGGATCACCATGTTCCACTGTGGAAACACCTCCAGAAACAAGGGGAGCAGGAACAGGCCAGCAGGAATCTATTTGGATGACTGCTGGCCCAAAGCCCAGAGGACAAGTTTCACTGTCCAGGGCAGCAGTTGAGATTCAGCACACCAGGAAATGTCCTTCAGAGTGACCGTGATACACACTAGAGCAGGATGGCACTCAGAGGCATGGCCCCACTCCCTGCTGCTCTGCACTGAAAGGCAAGGAGGGCAGAAACCACCAGTTTGGTGACTGCAGTGACTGCATCCCTCTTTCACTCACTTGGTTTTCTAGAGCCTGAGGGAGGCAGATAGCTTTCTCTCTGATGATTTTCATGTCTTCCTCAAGCCTCTTCTCCAATGCCTTGATCCTGGCATCAGTTTTCTGCAGCTCTGCCTGCAGGTATTCCTTGATGTTCTGTTACCAAGGAGGAAGAGGACGCCTTGGGAGTGGAGTGGCTGCCATTCTTTCACTCACCTGGTTGTGTTGATCACCCCTCTGCTGATGGAGATTCTCCTCTTGAATTCTTCCATGTCTTCCTTGTTCCTCCCCTTCACTGCCATGATGGCACTCTGAACTTGGAGCAGCTCTGCTTGTGGCTCTGCCTTGATGTTCTGTGCACACAAATGCAGAGCAAGTGACTGGGAGCTACCACCAGGCTCAGCTTTTTTCCTTTCTTGCAGCCGCAAAATCACATTGATTCAGCTCCTTCTTTCTGCTTCCCTACCTACCTCTGCCTCCATTTTAAACCTCCTGTTCCAGGGCTGATCTGTGCAGATTCCAAGGCTCTGTGCTTCCAGTGCCTGTGGGATTCCTGGCCTCCTCAGTCCCAAGAGCTGTGGTTTATGCCCTTCTTCCTGCCCTTCCTTCTGTGCCCTGGCCAGTCAGGCTTACCTGGCCTTTCTCCTTTCTCCACCTGCTGCCCGAGCTGCTCTTCCTGCTCTCGGGCTGGGAACAGCTCTCCCTGAGTCTGGCATGGCATCTCAGTTGAAGCAGTCTGTTCCTGCTCTCTCTCTAGAAGCACCTGCACAGAAAGCAAGACAAGATGGGTTTCAGCTTCCCATATGACCTTTGTGGGCCGAGACTCAAAGACTGCTGGGCTCACTCATTCCCAAAGCACTGTGCTGCTGCTCTGCTGGGTCATTCTCTGTTTGAGGGGAGGCACAGATTCCAAAGTGACCCTGGCCCTACAATCAGGGGCCATCTGGGAGTGAAGCTGCAAGAGCCTCTCAGGCAGCTGCCAGGGAAGGTGTGGCATTTCTCAGGGGTCTGGTGAGGGCCTCCCTGTGCTTCTACCATGTCCTGTTTGTCTTTCAGTAGTGACTGACACCCTGCCCTGTCCCACAGCTCCATCCTGGCTCCGCAGGTGCTTTCTGGATGAGCTCACTCCTTGTCAGAGATGCTTCTGGAGTTCTCTTCAGGCCTGCACCAGCATTCCTGCCTTTCTGACATCCACACTCTTGTTAGAAAAGCTGGTCATTCAGGAGATGAGGATGCGTGCAAAGATCTCTGATGGAGGTCACAGAGCCTCTATGGCCATCTCAGCATACGGAGGAGGACCACGGTGTTTCTTCTCCCTCTTTTGTCAACTGAGAATTCTGACCAGCAGAAACAGAGACTCTTCTAAGGCCCCATTAATGAAGGCACTTACACAGGCCTGGGGATGCCAGTGAAGGAAACCATGTGTCATGTAATGCATGGCATGTATGACCAGAGTCACCAAACACCACTTAAACATGGAATTGTTCCACCTCTCTAGGAGAGGCGGAAATTTACAGAATTAACTGGAGACTTCAGGGCACAAGAAGCTGGAGGATGAAAACAACTCTGTGGGAAAAAACCACAGAGGGGGAAACATCTCTGCCTGCTCAGAATCGGTCGAGGGAACATGTCTCTAATCCTCTCCTGAGAGGGGTGCTGCTTTAGGTGAGCTTTGCACCTCCAACTGCCTTGGACCAGAGCCAGGAAGATTGAATTATGTAAATGTTACATAGATAGATGGATAGATAGATAGATGGATAGATAGATAGATAGATAGATAGATAGATAGATAGATAGACAGGAAGAAAGACAGAGAGATAGATGTCATTACTATGATCTGTCTTTATTGTCCTCTCTGTGTCTCCCCACATCAACACTTGGTGGCCATTGCCATGATCAGCAGCAATCCTGAGATTGCTTTCCTGTTGCTCAATAAACCACTCTCTTGGAGAATGTGGAGCGTGTAGGTCCTTATGGAATGCAATCAGATCCAGAGCACTGCACTGGGAACTGCACTCTTTGTGCATCTGTGCTCGGGCAAGTTCTTCTCTTGGACACGACCACGCTGTGCTGAAGTGCCTGGAATCCAAACAGCAGTCCAGCCCCTCCCAGCTCCTGTGATCTCTGAGGAGCAGCTGGAATGCAAAGCATTGATCTCCTGCTCAATTCCCAAACACAACACACACTGCTTGCCTGGGCTGCAGAAAGGCACGGGCACTGCTAATTTTAAGGTGATCTGTAAGGCCATACTGGCTGGCCTAGAACCACAACAGCTCCTTCTGCACCAAAGTCTCTGCACAGAATGATGTGTTCTCATGCAAAAAAACTGCATTCCCCACAAGTGACACCTTGGAATAAAAACTTCAAGCAGAACCATTCCTAGTGCTGTGTAAGGGCAGGAAATAATTCCGAAAAGAACCTGCGTTGGGAAAAGAGAAAATGAATTGGGTCTTCTCCTCCAAGTAAAGCAAAAAATAACACCAAAAAAGGGAGGGGAAGTCCAGTCCAAAAGTAGATAAATATTTCAATGCATTGCAGAGATGCTGAAAACCCCTCAGGAGCCTCCCACTGTCCAGGCTAAAGCTCCCTCAGCACCTCCTCCCTGGCCTTGTGCTGCACCCCCTTGCCCAGCTCCCCTGTCCTTCTGTGCACACGCTGCAGCCCCTCCATGACTTTCTGCTCCCCAGGGCCCACGAGTGCACACAGCACTCCAGCTGTGGCCGCAGCGCTGCCCAGCACAGGGCCACGCTCACTGCCCTGCTCCTGCTCACTCACTGCTGCTGGCACAGCCACCATGCCCTTGGCCTTCTTGGCCCCCTGGCCACACGCTGCCTCATCTTCAGCTGCTCAAGGCCGCCAGCACCCCTGGCTCCTGTTTTGCGGAGAAAAGAAGAAACCTCACAACTTTATGAAAGTTGTAAATCTCGGTATGTTTATTTACAGCGCTGGACGCATACGGAGAAAATTCTCCTCAAAAGGCATGCGTGCCTCCGAAGACTTTGAGTCCTCTTTTTATCCCCCTTCCAAATGCATATGCATACAGTTTCACAATAAGTTCATACATATTCATCCCGCATGACATTTAGCACCAGTTCTTCTTTATCAAAGGAATTTCTAGGTCGGGGCCAATTGACCTCGTGGTCTTTTCTGTTTTTCTTTCTCTGTCTCCTTGTTGTCTCGGCCTACGAGTTTTTCCTTCAGCTTTGGCCTCACAGACTTTTCACCATTGTTAGACACTTCACCTAATTCAGGATGGGTCCCTACTCTGTCTCATTCCCCCCTTTCCTAGGAAGTAAGTAAATTCTTTTACTTAATGAAAACTTTCATGACAATAAGTGTCTTTTAATGCTTCACTGTGTATGTTTGATAAAGAGGTTAGTACAGCCATTCGTTGTAGTATTCTCCAGTTCCAAATTAACAATATAATAGATAATCCTAAGCTTATCCCAACTAATATTAGTAAAACTACAATAGGGTGGCACAACTTATTAAAGATTCCATTTGCAGTTGGTGACCACCCAAAGATCACATCTCACTAGTGGTGGTCCATATTTTATTTTATTCTTTGTAGAACTCTGGTTATCTCCTTTGTATCATTTTGGACAGTAATTAAGGTTTTCTTTCCACTTTCTTGGATTTCTTTCAAGACTTCTAATAAGTTTTGGTGCTTAATTAATTGTTTTACCAATGTAAGGTTCATCCCAATAGGGATACGTGGTAGTCTGTGATACATTGTGTAATTGGCTGTAATCAGCTGGTGGGATGTTACTGGTACCAAATACGAAAAATCACACCCAATAATCTTAACAAAATTACAAATACAGATATTAGAATGGTTTCTACTAGATGGAATAACATCATTGCTATCAATTTGTACAGCAGCACAAGCAGTTCTCAAGCATACACCCCTTTCCAGTATATACGAGCACAGTTTTCTGGTCAGTGACTGGATGAATTTCAAAGTGGCAAATACTCTGTTCAGTGTCCAAACACATCTTGGGCACTAACAGTATTGCTTTTACAAATGAATCCCATTTGTTCTCTAGTAATGCAGGATTCTAAGTTTACTGTCTGCCACTTTTCATTCATCTTTTCATGCCCACACTCTATGTTCTGAAGGATAGAGTATTGTTTTTTCATGGTTTAATCTTAGGGCAATGATGGGATGGATAACATAAACAGTGGCATTACGTATGGTAAGCACAAAGGCAGTGGCCACATTAGAAACAGGATCATAGGTGAAATTCACCATAGTCCACCAGGATTGAAACTTCCTTTCAAAATCAATTGCATTGTCTCACTCAATTTTCCGAATTTCAGCTGGAAAATTACCTTCACCCCTTTCCTATATGATCAGAGCTGCTGTTGCTTGTATCCATAACTGTGCTTGAATACAACTGAAAGCTAAAGACACATTATCTTGAACTATACTAAGTGCTTCTACTATCAACTTGTGTTCTTGGACCTCGGCCTTTTCATACTTCTTTACTTTTGCAGTACCTTTGAAATCTGTCACTGGCTAGTTCTTAATGCTAATAGAGATTACTGTAAAGGCTGCTTCAATTTTGTTAGGCTACCTGCTGCAGCAGCCAGTTTATTCATCAGTATTTCTGAATCAATTCCATTTAAAAGTCCTAATCTTGTCCCTAATATGCCAGTTAGATGTTTGTTATGGGGAACAGGAACTGCTTTCTGTCCATGACCATCCCTCCCTGCCAGAGGGATGTGCTGGGCTCACACTGCAAATTCAGACACACTTCACAAGTGTATCTGACAGAGCTTGAGGCAGATGTTTGTTCTGAAATGTAGAGACCTCAGGGAATCTAACCTCTCCCTCCCCCTCCAAAGCACCTGATTTCCCAGATGTGTGGCAAGCAGGAATGTCTCTCCTGGTCTACAAAACCTCACCCACCTTGCCCCTAGCTAAGATCAAGCAGTGGACTGTGTTCAGGGCAGAAGATAACAGTATTTGTCAAACAGATGAGAATAAAACTGGCTGAAACATATGGGATTTGGCTAGAAAGATTTCAGGTCCAAGCCTCAAGTAAATAATGGAGGGGAAATCTTGAGAGAAGAGTCTAAATTCATCGCAGTGTCTCAGAAGAAACTGGGATCAGGTTTCTGCTACTTGAAACACTCAGCACAAAAGTGATGCTCCAAATCCTACAGCCTGCTGCTGAGCTCTGAGGGAGTCTCTCTCTCTACTTCTTTTAAGCAGAATCTAACTGCCTCAGACTGGGACAATCACTGATCCAAATCTCAGTAGGAAAAGGGATAGCTCTAAATAAAGAAAATCACCTTCTTTGTTTCGGTTAATTCATCACCTGCAGTTCAGCACCCTTTACCAGCCATTGCCTGGGGGTTCAGCCAACTAGCTTGGAAAATGACTTAAAGAAACTGATTTCTTGGTGCTCCTGGTTTTAGGCACCAGGAGAGCTGGCTCCTTCCTTTCTTGTTCTGCTCCTGAGATATGCCTGTTTTTGTGACCATGTTGTCCAGTCCTCAAAGGAAGTTTTTAGGAAGGAGGAGCAGGCTGGTTGGATTTTTGAGATGTTAATTTGCATTATCAACTCCACACGTTTGAGAGACCATTCTGGATTGAATAATAGCTGTTGTTCAGTCACATTCTTTACTACGTTAGGTTCAAGTTTGGAGTTTGAGTAGAGTCTGAACTAGTATGGGGTGTATAAGGCCCCGCTGTGGTAAAAAGTGCAGTGTCCACTTTGAATTCAAATGAAAGTCTGACAGTAACTCGAGCTCAAAGGCAGGTCACTTCTACAGGCTGTATCAGGGTGAAATGACACCAACAGTCTGATTCACTTAGGTTATCACAGACTTCCTGGTGTTCATATACACCAGGGGAGGTTCAGACACTAATTACATCTGGTCTCTCATAAGCCATCTTATTGATGACCTAGCACTTTACTTGCACTTTACTTTGATTTCTTCTCCTCAGATTCTTTGAAGTGTTCACAGTTCTTGTTCCTGCTATTCTTGCTTTTCACATCCTTGATTCTCGTGGATTACTACAGTAGATATGTTTAAATCTTTTATCTCAGAAGGTTTTCCCATGGATGCAGTATACTGATTAAATGCCAGGGACTAAGGCCATTCAGCATTGCTTTGGGTAGAGGTACTCTCTAGTTCTAAAACTTCAGTTATAATTCTATACAAAACAACTCTGTACACTAAAGTATGAGCTACTCCCTACCGCAATATACTCATTTTGCCCGAGTAAGTTTTAGTCTCAGTTCATTGTCTCCTGGTGTCACTCTTGAAGGGGCTTCTTGGCCTTCTTCACTCGAGAGTGATGGGTGTAGGCATTCTGCTCCTTGATTTTGATTGCAGTGAAGGTGGTGAGAAGTGCTTGCATGTTGGGAATTTAGCTGCTAGAAAATGGAAAAGTACAAAACCATGGTTAGTTCCAAATCTTGCAGGTGTGAGATAATGTGTCCTTGATTCTCTCAAAACATGATAAAGAAATGGACAGTGAGGCAGGAGAGATAGAGAACGTAGTTTCAAAGGAATGAAGATGAGTTAATGCTATAGTTTAAGCAATGGATTGCTTGGCTTACAGAATATTCATAAGCTTATTATTTGCTGTATAAGTGTTTGATACTTTCTTTAATAAACTGGACCAGAAAGACCTGAGGGACCGGGACCGGGACCGGACCGGACCTGAAGGGCCTGTGATGAACCACCTGGTGTCCTGGTCCCCTTCCTTCGACACTTGCAGTGGTCTCTCCCACTGTGGTTCCGAAGTCTTCTCTGTAAGAGACTTAACATATACATCATCCCCAGGCTATCTAACTCCCTGCTCCGAGTTCCAGCCACATGTTTCTCAATTACTCTGAGCTGTTTGCTTAATGCCACCATGTAGGTGGACATTCTGGACATTCCCCTTGTATTCTATATGGTCTTCTATAAGGCATTCCAAAAGGATTCAGCATTCCTTTAGCTCAAGGTTTAGTTTGAATTTGCAATAGTGCTAGTGGAAGAGCTTGGGCTAGGGTAGATTAACTTCCTGCCCCAGTCTTATGATTTGCTGCTTAATCAAATGATTCATTCTCTCCACCTGGCCGCCTGATTGGGGGCGGTATGGGGTGTGAAGTTCCTAATCTATGCCCAGATGGCTACTAATCTGTTGCACTATTTTGGAAATGAAAGGTGATTCTTTATCTGAGGATATTGTGGCTGGAACTCTGAATGCGTGGTATTATCTCTTGTAAAAATGATCTGGTCACCTCTTGAGCTTTGACAGTTCTGGTGGGAAATGTTTCTGGCCACCCTGAAAATGTATTTATTAATACCAGTAAGTACTGATACCCCCCTTTCCTTGGGAGTTCTGAAAAGTTGATTTGCCACTGCTGTACAGGCCCATGGCCTCTCCCAGTCTGACCGAGTTTTGGCCTGGGGGTATTTTGAGGTTAGTCTGGAGGCAAGGATCACATTATCAGCTCACCTGAGTGATAGTGGCATATAAATTCCTGACAATGATACAACAATACTTTCAATCAGATGTGTGTTCTAGAAAGCCTGTGGGAATTACTACTTCAAAGTCAACACTTCATTTCAATGCACTCTGTATCACTCACAGCCTTGGTAATTTCGAGAAAGGAGCCACACTCTATAAAAGGCTTTTAAGTAGTTAGGCCCTGGTGTGTTTTCTAGTGCCCTTCCTTCACTAGTAACCACGAAAATGGGAAGGGATTACTAGCTCTCTTTCAATGGTAGCCCACTCCTTGCAGCTGTACGTCTCTTTTGATTAGCATTATTGTATTATGGCTTACCTTCGAGGAAAATCTGTACCTCACCCTTTGCTGCTTTCTTTGCCTCTCCATCGGCCAGCTCATTTCTTTCCTCCAATTTTAAGCTCACTCTCTGATGTGCCTTAATATGCTTTTTCAGGTAGCTGAACTGCTTCCAGCAGCTGGATTGTCTCTTCTTTCCCTGTGAGGTCAGCAGTCCCCTCTCCTTCCAGATGGCTCCATGCACAACTCTGAATGCCTTTTGCTGTTTCTAAGGCATGGGTCCATATATTTATCTCAGCATTCTGTGCAGAGGTACCTGTTGGTAAGGGTCCAGACTCTATTACCTCTCTGCAGGTAGTCACTGTGAACTTTGCAATGTCGCTTTCTTGTCAATGAACGAGGTCTCTGCATCGTCCGGAGGAGTGTCCTTTAGGTCTGGGCGGCTGGAGTAGGTAGCTTCAATGGTCTCTAGGCAACTATGGTGTACTGCTTCTCCTTGATTCCACTGAGAAAAGAAGCTGGGTTGACAATATTAGTCACCACTATCCCTACATTATTTTGCTCTACCATGGTGGCCTGGTATTTCAGAAACCTCTCTGGTGAAAGCCAGTGGCCACCCTTTACTTCCAGTACTGCAGACACTGTGTGGGACACTAGCACAGTCATTTTTGTCCCAGGGTAAACTTGCGTGCCTCTTGAATATTCAGCACAACTGCTGCTACAGCTCTGAGGCAACCTGGCCATCCTTTGGCTGTTGCATCTAGTTGCTTAGAGAAGTAAGCAAATACCCTCTGGTATGGACCTAAGTCTTGAGCTAATATTCCCAGGGCAATTCCTTGTGTGGAAAAATAGAAAGAATGCTTTACTTACATCTGGAAGTTTCAAAGCTGGAGCCGACATGAGGGCACTCTCTAGCTGGTGAAAGGCCCGTGTGGCGTCTCTTGTCCACTGGAGATCTCAGTTCCCAGTGGCAATAAGAGCGTAGAGCGGTCTGGCGAACAGTCCATAATTATAAACCCACAGCTGGCACTACTCTGCCATGCCTAAGAAGGTTCGGAGTTCTTTCATTGTCTGGGGTTCAGAGTTTGGCATAGGGCTTCCCCTTCCCTGTCTTAAGGTGTGCTGCTCCGCACTCACTTCTTACCTCAGGTAGATTACCTTCTGTTTCACTACTTGTGCCTTTTTCTTTGAGACTCTGCATCCTTGGAGTCCTAGGAAATTCAAAAGGCTTACCGTCCAGGCTTCTCTCGCTTCCCTCGTCCGAGTGGCTACTAGAAGATTGTCCACGTACTGCAACAGCCTCCTTTCCCCTTGTGGAGCTTCCTGGGACTCTGGGTCTTTTCAAGCTGTTCTCCAGTCAGAGTGGGGAATTTTTGAAGCCTTCAGGCGCATGGACCATGTGAGCTGTGTTTAAATGCAAAAATGTTCTGGCTGGCTTCATGGATAGGGAGGCAAAAGAAGGCATCTCTTAGGCCTAAAACAGTGAACCGGGTTAACTCAGGTGTTAAACAAGTTGGTAAAGTCTATGGATTTGCTACCACAGGGTATAAATTCTGTGTTATCTTATTGACAGCCCTTAATCTAGTACTGTCAGTTATTGGGCTGATTCCTTCTTTATCTTATTTTGAGGGTACTACTCAGTTCTCACTGGTTGTGTTCTTTCATTAAAGAATCATTGCTCTACCATGGGGGAGCATCTTTCACTCTCCCTGGTACAGCAGAGGCCCATACCCTTGAAAACACTTATTTACTTATTCTAATATCTCCTTACTAATGTCTTTCTTAATTTCAGTGTCTGTTAATGTTAAGCCTAACATCTGTATATTATTTGCCTCCAGAGTAACGTTTTTCATTTGAGAATGTTTAGCAAATTGAGCGAATTGTACAAAAGCTTTTAGGTACACATAGTACACATGTTACTTTAAAGGTTTGCAAAAGTATGCCTTCTCAGACTGGCCAGTTGTTCATTCTCCACACTACAACATAAACATTCTCCACAGGTACTAAAGCTTTATTTAAAACTGAATATATGACCCTTGTGCCGACAAAAATTCTTCCCTTTTGGGGAGGTCATCTTTACCCCTCCTCCCTTACCTTGGGAGGAGCCTTTAGCAAATCATTTGTACTCATTTTGCAAACTGTGGTTGCTTTGCATTTCAGCATGATAACCTTTGCCTGATTTCATACGTTGCTATCTTATGCTGCATGCTGAACAAGATGTTTGATTTGCTTTCTCTTTGCCTTGTTTTCCTTTTCAAGGGCCAAGACCAGAGGGTGGTCTGATCTCACAGTGTCTTTGCCATTCTGGGTGATTTCTTAAAACAAAAAGACATTTCAGCATACAAAAACTCTATCCCATTTATCTCCTTATTAGAACAGCAAAACAGCAATACCAGTGTTTCTCATAAACACCGCACTGCAATAATACCTGCACATCCAGCTTTTGCCCACAGGCCGTTCCCGTGTTCTCTGGGGAGATGGGGCAGCCAGAGCTGTGCCTGTGCCCAGGGGACAGCCACTGTCACCTCACACAGCCTGCTAGCCTCTTGATGTACCAAAGGCTCCCCGAAATTGCCCACAAAGGCAGGCTATTCTGTTTGTTACAGAGAACTTTAAATCTTTACAGCAGATTGTTTCCAGTAAAGACCCCCTGCAGTACCAACTGAAGTCTCATAAATCTCATAAGTCTCAATTAACTAATTCATCTCATTCATCTCTTCTATATAAACTCTGTTTTACAAAATATCAGTCTTTTCTAGTTCTCTTGCACAATCTAATTAAGCACTGTGTCTACTTACACTTGTTTTGCTGCTTTGCAAAAAGGCTGTGCTAGTCACAGCCGAAACTCTGATATGCCCGCAGACACAGACACACGCGCTCCCGCAGCTCCTTTTATCTCAAATTCACTAGAGCCAAGGCTTGAATTGCTGTGAGGGGGAGAATTCTTGGAATTCCTTTAACTCGCTTTATCATAGTTAAGCATAAATCACTGTACTATAGTTCTCCTATGTAAAATGCTACTCTTGTTGCAACAGAATCTTAAAATCTCCACAAACACCACTATACAATCTGAGAATCAAATTACCACAATGCAGCAGAAGAAAATCACCACACAAAATCACTGGAAAGGGCTTATTTCTCAAAGTGCTCACTTTTCTCAACACAACACAGCATACCATAATTCGGCATTTACTCACATCAGTTTTTCCTGGACACAGTCAAAATAACAGCACACAATCTAGAGAGCAAGTCCAAACATCCAAGGCAAAGGAACTCTCTGAGCTCATACTCACAGTTAAAATGTACCAAATCTACACAAATCACTACATTCAAACACGATAAATACCATCACTGACATTCCTCCACTCGCTTCTCTGTGGGGCACTTCTCTCCCTGCCCCCGCAGCCTGCTGCAGCCGGCACCTCTGGCCTCACTTGGCTGCTTCAAACACGGGGAGTACTGACCCCCCCGCACTGTAGGGCACTGTAGATTTACTCTCTTTTATACACCATACACATATCACCTGCACGATCACAAACACAGTGCACTGACCACACACATTAACCATACAGCAACACAGTGTCCGGACATCACACACGCACACAAACAAAACACACACGGGCTCACCAGTTCTGCTCTATCAGAACTACGAATCCCCAATACACACATACACGGGTTCACCCGGCTCACCCCCAGAGCCGCTGGCGGTCTGCTCTATCAGAACGATGAACTCCGTCTCTAATACAGCTGCTCTATCAGCTGAACCCATGAACCCAGACGTCTCTGGGTGGTTTACTCCCTTGCTCTCCTTCCTCCCCCCTGGGGGCCCCTCAGTACATACCGTATTCTCCTCCACAGGCCAGCGGGTCGTTGTCTGTCCTCGCAGGTGGCAAGTTGAGACAAGTGGAGCCCCACCAGGAAAAAATCCTGGGGCGCGCCTTGGAGGTCCGTCCATCCCCCCTGCCCCCGTGGGGACAGAGAACTGCTGGCTGGCTCGCCAAAATGTTTTGCAGAGAAAAGAAGAAACCCCACAACTTTATAAAAGTTGTAAAGCTCGGTATGTTTATTCACGACGCCAGACGCACGCAGAGAAAATTCTCCTCAAAAGGCATGCGTACCCCTGAAAATTTCAGACCTCCTTTTATCCCCCTTCCAAATGCATATGCATACAGTTTCACAATAAGTTCATACATATTCATCTTGCATGACACTTAGCACCAGTTCTTCTTTATCAAAGGAATTTCTAGGTCGGGGCAAATTGACCTCGTGGTCTTTTCTGTTTTTCTTTCTCTGTCTCCTTGCTGTCTCGGCATGCGAGTTTTTCCCTCAGCTTTGGCCGTTTGACTTTTCACCGTTGTCAGACACTTCACCTAATTCAGGATGGATCTCTACTCTGTCTCACTCTTAATTCCCAATACCCATCACCTGTGTTAGACAGTGCACTTCTACTCTAAACTAATCCCAAAGTGCCAACATCACTGCAGAAAATGGAGAACAAGAAGAAGAAGGAGAAAGGCTGGACACGCCCAAGTTCCTCCATCTTGTCCCCATAACCTCCATACCAAAAATCCTAAAATCTACATTTTCACCCTGTGATTATTTTGTTATAACACTATTCAAACCTCTGTGACTTTCATGTCCTCATACAAAGCTGACAACTTTCTCCAAGGGTCAAAATCAAATCCCCAGGTGTTCTGGGCAGCATGCCAGGGTCTTCGAGCCCCCTTACGGGGTCCTTGGCAACTCTGGACACCCAGAGGGACATACTGCGTCCCGACATGAGAGTACTTTTTTATAGGTAAGTATATGTAGGCTCCCTGCATTTTTTTGTTACCTGTCAGACTTTTCCAGTGGTTCTGAAAACAGGAGGCAACAAGGACACTATTAAGACTCATCCCATCTTCACTGACACTGCTGTAAATCTGTGGCAACCTGCTCATCTTTTTCCTAAAAGCTTGTCTGGTGAGATTTTTGCTATCTTGTTGCAAGTGCAGAACTGCAAGAAATTTACTGTGGAAAGGGATGGATGGGTGGATAATTAGAAATTATGCAGAGGATTGGCACTAACTTTGCTGTAGATGGCTTCTTCTTTCCAGGATTGTGACATGATATTCAGCCATCATGAGTTACCTGAGATCGTTTGTGCCCACTTCACTGCAGTGATATTAGGGGAAGCTCTGCTGGTGGAGAGCAAGTAGCACAGTATTTGCTGTCATTGTAAGTCCCCAGCGTCTCCTAGAAAATACTACAAAAACTGGTGTCAATACAAAGACAGACGTATCAGCCAGTCCAGGCCTGCTCCAGAAGCCTCAGGTTGAAGACAGAGAAGGAAACACCTAAGGCAGCAACACTTCACCCAAGTACAGAGGGTAATTTGGGGTGGAAGGTTGAATTCTGGTCAAAACTTTATTTTTAAAAGGTTTGCAGTTGCTCTTCCTCTCTGGGTCAGTACTTCAGACTTTTCAGTAAAGTGATGTCCTCACAGAATTATTTTACTGCATGTATTTTGCAATCAATGTTATTAATATGAAAATGGCTATTTTGAAAACATGATCTTATTAAGTATCATGAAGCCATTCTTAGCCTGTATATGTGGCTGTCACATTTGGAGAGGAGGAGGAGGTTCAGGTCAAGTGGTGAGGAAAAACACCCAGTCTTCCAGTATTGAGATCCATCCCTCTTCTCAGTTTGCTCCACTCTTGTTCAAGAACAGCTGAAGACAATGGCCGAGGCCAACAAGAATACCATTCTATACATCTGCATCGTGTGCATGTTGCTGGTCAAGTCCTTTGTGTGTCAGGGATGCAGATGTCATCAGAGGAAAGCCAGCCCTGATTCTGACTTTTCTGGCTGTCAGGGTGAAGACTGCTGTAGGGTTTTTAACCTGAAAGATTTTCCATGTGACCTGGAGATTCACCTGGGAACTCCAAGCTGAAGACATGAAATTCCCAGTATTGTTTGCTCAAAAGGATGCGGGGGCTGTCTATAGCCTGTAAATGCAAATCAACAACTACCTACATTCCTTTGTATGTTCAGCCATGCTCAGTTAACAGGAAAAATCAGCTGGACAAGCCTGGGCCATGACATGCCCATCCTTTTGGAGACCAAGGATACTCCAGTTCATAAACAGAGACTCTAAAGACTGGGACATCTTTTTATTCGTTAACCTGATGAGTTCTGCTTTTTCCTAAACCAAAATCTTCTCGCCTGCAGCAGCAGGTGAGGACTACCCCAAGAATGGGTGCAGCCTCACTAGCAGCGCTGCAATCTGGGGTGCTCAGACCTCTTTTGCAGCACAAGTTATCCCAGCTGTGAGCAGGCATGGGACAGAGGAGTGGTGACAGGCTTCTGGTGAAGCCATCAGGTGCCAGTCCCCATCATATTCCTCTGCCAAGGACACTGTGCCCTGCCCCACTCCCAGGGGTCTCAAGCATCCTTGTGGTCCTCAGGGATGCTGCTGCTTTGTTCCCCCTCTATGAACTTGCAGAGTTAGATCCAAGTCACACAGAGCCTCATGAGTTCATATCATAATTTTTGACAGGCATAACAAGCAGCTTTCCAGCAACTAAAATTTATTGGATTGATGGCTTTTTTATTGTAAAATCGAAGTCTTTTTACAGTTAAAGGTGTTGTGTTTTTTGATTCTTTCCTGTTTGGAGTAATGACTTTTTAAATTTTGATTTGGTTTTTAAAGGAGTCTGCACCAAAATGACAGCCAAAAATACACAGGCCTAATAAGTATGTGGACATTATGCATCCTAAAGGCAGCTTACAGGAAGAGTGAAAATGTGACTCAGAATAAGGATGTGCTTGTAAAACATCTGTCTCAGCCCACCCTCATCAGCAGCACTCCTGCACGCTCTGTCAACCATCAGCAACCCCCAGGCCGAGGGGAGGCTCCCCAGCACAATTCACCCCATGCCCCCCACGGCAGCGTTCCTGGGGCTGCTGCAATGCAGAGCTGACCCAGGCAAAAATGAACGCAAATTTCAGGGTTTAAGAGGTGACAATTTGTTGAACTTCACTTGAAGGAGAACAGAAGGGCAGAAATGGCTCAGCTGTTCAATCAAAAAATGCCCAAGAATTCTCAGGAATGGGGACTCAACATAATTGGCAGAGAGAGGATTCAGGAATTAGTAGCATACTCTCCAAGGAAGAAGGCCCAACTTGAGTGTTCCCAAATGTTATCCTCCCTCAGTCATTTTCATTTCTCCCAAAAGAAGATTCTGGCATTGCTGGCCACACCTCTACGCTGTCAGCTGAATATATTCCTGACAAGAAACTTAGGAAAGGGACTAGACTTCAAAGTCCCCATAAGTCTGTGCAGAAATTAACATTCGTATATCTCTAGAAAGATGAGTTGTGACAGAGTAGTTTGGAGAAAAGTACAGAACTCATAGACATCCCTTTGGAGACTCTTGAATCCAATTTCTCTTTAAAACCCATGGAGAACATTTCCTCCAACACTTCTCCACGTGTTTTACAAAACTCTTGCAAAGATCTGGATATTCCTTGGCCCACTGTCAAGGTGAGGCCGTGATTTACAAGCAATCCTGAGAGTTCCTTCAGCTGACACCTTAAAGCAGCCCATGTGCACTCCTCTGTAACCCTCCAGAACAAGGTCATTTGGAGAGGGGTTTGTCCAAACTTCAATGCCTTTGATCACTCAGGCAAAGAGTTTGCCACAACAAGAAAGGTCCAAAAACACACTTCCTGAACAATTTCCATCTGCCACAATATTTTCCTAAAAGGAGCACAGCTTCACAGTAGAGGTAGTGGGTTTCCACCCTGTAGTGATGAATTGATTTCAGTGGACAAACTTAAGACTTGAGGAACAGAATTGACCAGGAGAAACCCACTCCAAATATAATACAAGCAACAACAGGAGAAAGAATTACAAACAGTGAGATTTCTTTATTGTTAATGTTCAACACTATCATCTTTCAACTTCTTAAACTTACTAAACTTCTTTGAAGTAACTCTACGCTTTTAACAAATAACCTACTGCTCAGTGCTAAAGGAGCCTACTGTACAATACTAACTTAAAAAATCCTAAAAACCTAATCTTCTAGTTGAAACAAAAAATCCAGGGTTTGCAAATTTCAGGAGGCTGAAGCAGTTGTCTGGTGCCAGTACTCCACTTACAGCTGGTCAAATTCAGAAATGCGGCTCTGAATATGGGCCAGCTTGTTGTGGAGGTACAGGCACCTGCTCTTCATTTCAGAGTAGCTGGGGCTACCCTGTGAAGGAGAAAGCAAAGGAAAATTAGGGCATGCAAACACTTCTGCAGAGTCTACACTCTGATGTCCTTTGCTTTAGAAAAGCCTTGAGGCAGGCTCAGCAGTTACCTTGGCCCTGCAGCTCTGGTGTCACACGTACCTGTTGTAACTGCTGATAATCTGCTAGGATTCGATGATGCAGTGCCTACAAGAGAAAGAAATGAGGAGTATTTCACCACCACTATGAAATGCAAACATTGGTAAAACACTAAATGTTCGCTCAGTCTGACTCTAGACATTTTCTTCCCCGTCAGCCACCACTCTCCTGGGAGATTTGCAAAAACAAATTTCTCTCTCCCAGCATCACCAAAGATCTGCAATTAAGACTCTCAACAGGAAACTGAAGGAGCCCATGCTCTAGGACTCTGCTTGGGACACCTCTCCCCTTACTGCTCCTTCGCAGACAGCTCAAAAAAGGCAGTTTGAGGCAGGGTCTTGCAAAAATCAGACCCAGCCCAAGCAGTGTCTGAACATATATGCCAATTCTACAGATTCACGTTGTTTCACCGAGCAGCTCCAGGGAATCCAAAACACTGCTGTGATGATGAAGCACAGTCTTCATGGTTTTGTCCTTCTTTACCTGATAGGATTCAGAGCCTGGAGCCAGAGACTTCCATTGCTCCTGAAACTGTCTGAACTTCTTTATGGTTTTGTCAATCTGAGAATGTAAACTCCGGTATTCCTCATACTCTGCATTGAAGTCGTCCTTGTAGCGCTGACGTTGCTCCAAGGAGACAATGGCTACGTATTTTCTAAGGGAAAAAATGAGGCCATTTTTCCATGAGTGAACTCTGAGAGCACATTCCAGTATGTTTTAAGTCCATAAAACACACGCCAATTTTACACCAAGCACTGGGTAATGTCAAACACAGACACCCAAGATTTGAGTCAGTTACTCTGGGACTGACAGTTTCTACTTTCAAGCTCATGCCCTTCAAGAGAAGGCATTCGGTCAACTCTAGGAATCTGCCACATTTCTAGGACACTTAGTTACTAATAGTTTACATTGTAGACGTTTTCTTCACTAGCAAGTGGAGCACACTGAGAAAACATTTGCCCTCATTTCAAATGTCAAAGGACAAACGAACCCAGCAGCTTCAGGGAGAGGAGATATATTACTGAAATATAACCTCTTCTTATGTAGGAAAAACTTAATTTAGTTCCATTAACTTGTAAAAATACAACTGTAAAACATTTTTATAAGGGACTGCATTTGTGCAGTTGAGCGTTTCAGAGCTCAAATTTGAAACGCTCAACTGCACAAAGAATTTTGAGCCACTTTCTGGTCTAACAGCAAAGCAGAGTTAATGATAATATTTGATTCTTCAAGCGGACAGCAGTTTCATCACTCATCATGGAACTGAGGAATTTGTAATGCAGCCACAAAAGCAAACTCTATATCAGCCTGAAACTACAACTACTACCCAAACAGCATCTGCTTCTAAGGAGGACAAGACTCAATAAGGCTTAAAGCCAGTGATGGTCATCAAAATTTCTTCATTCCCTTCTCCCTCAAATCTACAGGCATGAGGTTTATCATGCTCATGACACAAATCCAAGATGAAGTGGCACTGAGAACAACAGATGTCATTTCCCAACACTCTCACACCAATGCTTCTGCTCCTCTGAGCCTGTAGACCTATTTCTTTTTGGATGACAAAACCACCTTTCATATGGGAATAAACAATTCAAACCATCCTGAGATTAAAATTTACAAGCAGTAAATCCTCAACCAAAGGAAATTCAGTCCCAGGACAGACAACAGCTTGTGCCAAGGATGCATCCCAGGCCAGATATACATAAATAGAAGGGTAAGTTCGAAAAGAAAACTACAGATGCCTTGCAACATTTTGGGAGGCACCGGAGCAATGTGAGCCAGGGCCCTGCCGCGCCTGCTCCAAAGGCCGCAGCTGCCCCAGAGCCCCAGAGCTGCAGGAGGCCTGACTGCCCTTGCCAACATCCCTGCTCTCACACAAGCTGGCAGCAAGTTCCAGTCTTTTATACCCCACACACACACACACACACTTCTCCCTCCACTCCTGCACTGCAAATTCGATGAGGGGATGCAGCAGCACTGCTGCAGCTGAGCCTGTGCAACTGCACTGCAGGAAGGGAGGGCCCAACCGGGCCTAACCCACCTCCATGTTCATCTCTGCTCTGAGCCTTCCAGGCCCAACTAAACCTGCTCTAACTCATCCTTTCAGCACAGGAAAGAGCTTGACGCTGCACACCACTGATAGGGGCCAGGCTGAATTGTTCTTTTACTCACCTCAGGTAGTCTGGTTGGTTGCTTGTTGCAGAGCATGTGGAAGCAATGGAAGTCTCTTTGCTTGCTCCTGCAGGAAAGCACAATTTTGGCACTCTTCATCACGAGATCATTAAAAGGCCAAAAGATCCCACTTGGACAGTCTTGAAAAAGTCTTTCAGAGTCTTCCTCTCACAGCTAATTACTCACAAGAACAAACAACTTATAAAAATAGAACAGACACGACTTCCACAGTATACAGTGCTTAGAAGTAGACAGAGGGAATGGCCACTGTATTCTCAGGTTGTGCATTCCCACAGCGTTAGTACCAGTTCAGCTTTTCTTCGTTGAAGGCATGAGGTGGAATCTGCACAGCCATTCAAGTCATGCAGCAACAGATACAGCTTCCAAAGACAACAGCTTGAGAAAAATCATCATCAAGGTTCCAAAAAGAAATATAGAAGAAATCAGAAGTTCTTCTCATGCCATGTTTTATCCCCACTGCCCTGCCAAATCCAGAGGCCCAAAGTTCCAATGAGTGCCTGCACTCTTGTCAGCAGGAAAGCCAATTCCATTCTATAGGGCTTACTGGCACTAAGGCTCCAATACCCTGCAGACAAAACCCAGTGCTCCTCATTAACGTGGTAGATGGGGTTGCAAACAGCTCTGCACTTGGGAATTGCTCTTTGCCTCTTTGCAAAGGGATTCGGCAATGCCTTTTTCAAAGGCATTTAGGAGGCATAACTTCAAAGCCCTCTTTTCAAAGAAAGGTTGAAGAATTACGGTGATATTAAAAAGAGTTGACATAAGGAAAAGTCAGCTGAAACAGGAAGGAACAATCAAGATCATGGTAATCTCTCTCTGCTTTCCATTTAAGGTTTTGTTCCAAGCAGAAAAAGCCACAAGTTCCTTTACAATAACTAGGAACTTGCATTTGCCATTGTTTACACAAAGTAATCTTGTGAAAACTCAGCCATTCTTGACAATATTTTAGCTACATCAGCTTCAATTCTTGAGGAAAGAGCTGTTGTGTGATGTTCCACTTGCTTTTCTTGATTTTCCTTGTATAGCAGAAGTATATAAAGAAGTGTAATAGTGGTCATAAAACAGGACAGAAATACCAATAGTCATAGTATGTTCAATACAACTTGGAAGAACAGTTTTGCTGTGAGCATTTCATTTCCAAAAGTGCATTTGCTCTCATGCCTCAGTCCACATGAAAACTTCAGCCTAAGCCCCAACTTGAAACACGAAACAGATTTTTCCTTCACCAACCGGGCAGAATTTGGAAACTTGGCTCCCGAACAATGCTGTTCACATGAGTTTAGAGATTTAAGCAGAAATCCTTTCAAAGGCATCCCAAGGATTGCAGGTAGCGTGTCTATGTCCAGAAGAAATGTGGAAAGACCATCTCAAAGCACCTGTCTCTACAAGCACACCACCACTTGCAAGAGGCATCTGCACACTCCAAACCTACTGCCAGGTTGAAGCCAACTTGTCATTTGCAAGCTCAACCTCCAAAAGAGGCAACCCACAGATTTAACAAAGCAACTGAACTCTGCCCTGCTGGTTGTGTCCCTGTCATCAGAAATCAAGTGTTCTTTATGCATTTCTGTTTTGCTTTTCCATGTTGTTTCCAATCTGTACCACTTCCACAACTTTTGAAGAATGAAATTCTGCAGCTGGGATGCAGAGGAAACTTTCAGCCCAGTTCAAAGTAGAACTCCAGGAAACCACAGCCCAGGTTTTGTAGCTTTTGCAGTTTCCATGAAAAGGCTGAGTTCAATGAACAACCAGGGATTCATTGAGATTTGATCAACAGGTTTCAGCAAAGGAGTCTGCAATAAATTTGTGACAGGTTTCTGCCTTCAGCAGGCAGTCTTGAAAACCTGCTGATGGAAAAAGTGCTGTCTCAGTCAACACTTGTCATGTTACTAGAAATCAGAGGATAACAAAAACATCCATCATTCCATTTGGTTTCTAGTGTCTGCCTCTTCCTTTTACCAGATTCTCCCAATAGCATTCTATTTCATATTTCTTTGTTCTTCATTGGTTTTGTAGAGGGAGAATTTCTGAAAATCAAAGTACTTTTAGAGAAGGTTCCAGCAGCACAGGTTCTTGCCTTTGCATTTGCTGTCTTTTAAACCAAGAGTTACAATGTAATATAAGGGCAGAAAAGAACAAGTTTCTGATTTATCATGACTATACAGCACAGAGAATGGTAGAGCAGTCATATAGAGCAGTGCCTTCATGTATGCAGTGCCCACATTCAATGAACCCTTTTCAAAAGCTGCAAGAGCAAAATTAACTATTTCAGAATGCAGTCAAAGAAGGATTTTCCCATACGATAAGCCATCACAACAGGAATTGGAGAGAAGCACAGATGGCAAGAAGAAAAGCACTAAGACTTGACCTAGCAGAGCTGAAGGTTTGGAATTAGGACACCAGACAAAAACCTCCACAGTAGAGACCGTGAGTAAGAAAAATCACTGCTTGCCTGGCTTCTAGCCCAAGATGTGGGGAGAGCTGTGACCACCCTGTGGATACCCCAATCTTGGACAGTATAAAGGTGGCACCTCCAGAGAGACCCGGGGATCCCCACTACAGACAAGACCATGGGTGGAGAAGGAGAGGCTGGACAACAGAAAGTCCATAGTGTGATGGTATCTCCCTACTTGATGTCTCTCTTTTCCTCTCACCCTGCCTCTCTTCTCTCATTTCTTTCTATCTCCCTAGTTTGCATTTCCTCTTCAATAACATTTTTACTATTGACTGTGGAAAAGAGTCATGCTTGCACCTTAATTTGGGCACAAGCCTCTCTCAATATCCAAATCGTTACACCACAGTTATCCACACAGGAGTCAGGAAAACCAGCACATCAATACCTTCCTCGAAATCCAAGCGGTGCCACTGCTTCAGCCTCCCCAGTTCATTTTTCTCCCCATTTGAACTGGGGATCTCCTTCTGCTCCCTGGCAGGTGCTGGGACCCTGGAACTGGGAAATGTCTTTATGGGTTGCACCACTGGAGTGCAGGGGGAAATGGAGCCAGCACTTGGAGACATGTCCAAAGGGGAAAGAGATGTGGAGGGAAGAAGGAAGGAAGGAAAGAGGCCACCAGCTGCTGGCTGGACATGACTGGGCTGGTGGCCAATTCTCCTCTTCTTGCTTGTCACAGGGCTGGAAAACTCAGAAGCCAGAGGCCGTTTCTGCAACAATAACAAAATAATTCTTTCATTAACCTATGATCAGGATCATCTTTTGCTCCCGTTCTTAAAAAGTAGCATTTCTGATTGGGTAGAGTTTGAACATTCCTCTTTCTACACAAAGAAGAGCATTCAAACCCAGAAGTACTGCAGGTAAATACCAGCTCTGTCTCATTCCCACTTTCCCATCTTAGCACTTAGCAAGTCCTACTTCAAGTCTGTCGCTAAAATGCTTTGGGAGAAAGACATTCCCTTCGGGAGCTCCATCAAAGGCTTCCCCAAAAGGGAAGGTCCTGAACATTCCCATCACAGCTTTTACACCGGCATCAAGTCAGCTAAAATTTACCATACAGTCTAGAATGTTCAAAATGCACAATATACCTGAGCATCTCTCTCAGAAGGCCCTGGAGATGTCGCTTGCCTGGTGTTGGTGGTGTTCTGAGATGGAGCTGATTTTCTGTATGGATGGGCCAATATTTCATGTTAAAAAGCCTAAATATCAACTGACATATTCATTTACTTACAAGAAAAGCAGAGTCCTTCAGTGTCAGGGCTCAAGGAAACAGCATGAAGCTGAGTTGGGGGAGCTTTAGGCAGGATATCAGGAAAACATTCATGGCCCAGAGGATGCTGGAGCACTGCAACAGGCTCCCCAGGCCAGTGTTCAGGGCAGGAGGCTTCAAGAAGTGTTTGGACAACACTCTTGGGCACATGGTGTGATTCTTGTGGTGTCCTGTGCAGGGCCAGGATCCTGGCAGGTCCCTGCTACCTCACCATATTCTAACAATCTAAGCTTCATTAACCAGGGATGTTTTATTTTCCTATCTCTGAAAGACTGAACTTACCCAGAGAGGATTAACTTCAAATTCTGTCTGTCTATATCAGTGTAGCCAGGCCAATCAGTCTGAAGGGTTTGAAAGAGATGTTCCTTCAGACTGAAGGAATTATCCTTTGCATTCCACTTGGCTACCTACAGGCAGACATGTAGGAAAACAAATCCTTATTATGCTTGCCGCGTGCAAACAACAGAAGTACGATGGGTCTTGAACAGCTGCTTGTCAGAACCCAGTTTCAACCAATTGTATCCTTTCATACAGACCTTGATTATTCCTCTATCACATGAGTTTTAAGCCATATTAATGTTTCACCAATTGGAAAAAACCAAGTAACTCCCTTCATTTCTAGCAAGAGTTCCTTTGAAAACAACACTGAGAGCCACAATGTGTAAGGAGAGGGGGTCAGGCCCAGGTCCCTCATCATGTGGCTGAGCCAGGGTTCATTCCAGCAAAGTCCTGCCATGAGAAGGCCATGCACAGGCATTGCTGTATTCCTTTGAAAAGAAATGAGGTTCATATCTTTCTCAAGACACATACAAAGTCTAATCAAAAAGATAAATTTAGGTAATAAAACCTCACGATCTCTGATATCAAAAGTGTTGGTTTAGACTTCATCTGCTGACACCTGGTCAGAGTTAAATAGAAAAACACTTTGAAAAACCTCCATCAATTTTTTTTTTCCTACATAAAGAGGAAATGTTCTTATTTGGTATATCAATATTGACGTCATTCAGAAACAGCCTAGGAGAACAGGCAATATATTAAAAGGAATGAAAGAACCAATGCATCTTTCCATGCATGTGTATCCGATGGTGGGCTATAATAAGGAAAGTCCAGTGCAGTTCAGAGGAGCACTTTCAATGCATGTGCATCCTATTATTGGCTGTAATAACAATGTACCAGAGGAATTCAGAGTAGCACTGGAGAATTTACTGAATAAAAGTGTTCCAGGAACATGGAGATTTAATTCACGTGACAGCAAACAAACCCTCTGCTCAAAGTTCGGCTACCAACTTTATCATGGAGGATGTGCCTGGAACACCCTGGGAAGGCAATCCCCACAGATCCTGAAACAGTCAGCAACTCTGTTCAAATGAAATACTGGCCTCTGCAGTTCCTGAACTCCTCTGCTCTGGAACGCCTCCCAAGAAATTTCAAGTGCCATCACAAACCATTTCACACAATGAAGGAACCCCTGTGAAGTTACTCCCTGAAGCAGTTAAACAGTGCACGGAAAAGAAAAAATAATGGAATAAGGCATGAGGAGCAACAACATTACAAAGTGTTACTCATTGCCAGCCATTCTAGGAAAACAACAATGCCCCAAAAGTTTCAAAGTTTTCTTTCTTTTTGTCACAGGGACCTGCAGCTTGAGACCTCTGGATGAAGCTGATGGAAGAACTTAACAGGGAGCATTCCCTAACTTGTTCATCGGTGTCTAATTTAAAGAATCAGAATTTAAAAAGACAATTAGGAACAAAAGAACAGCATGGTGGAAATAATGCTGGCACAAACTGCACAATCTCACCTGCTGAAGGATCTTTGCAAGGGTGCCCTTGTCCTTTTGCATGACTCCATCTCTCTGCAAGCGAGCGAGCAACTCTGGCTTCTTGTAAGCCCTCAGAGCAAGTAAATGAATCACCCTGTCCCTGTAGGGTCGGCGATAAACAGCACTGCAAGGATTCTCTTTCCTCTCTGCAGGCTTCATGGGCTTTGTTCTCTTGTACACAGGGGAAGGGCATGAAGTGTTTGGTTCGCCTCTTCTCACATCTGCTGGTTTTCCCAAGGGAAAGGAAAAGAGAAAAAGAAGTGTCAAATGGGAAGATGGCAGAAGGGAAAAGAGTTGATTGAAAATGATGATGGAAATCTTGTAGACAGAGGTGCACTTGCATATACTTGTGGATCCCTTTGAACTCATATAATCTCTGACTCTGTGACAAAGCCCAGTCCCTAACTGGTACTGTATGGAGCATGTTGCAAAGGCACCCTGTACCCTACCAGCAACCAGTCCTGTCTCACCTGAGTTTCTCTGTGCCAGCCCAAAGCAAAATTGCCACCAAGTTCCACAACTGACTCACTACTGCCAGTCCTCACCTGCCAGGTATTTAAAGTTAAATGTTCCCTTAGGATCTATGCCGACCACACCAAGAATCACACAAATCATCAATCACATGTGAAACAGAACATCCCCAATGAGAAATTCAGAAGTTGCGTTCTGTCTCTCCAAAAAGCCACCATGGTGCTGACTAAAATGCTCTGCACAAGGCTAAGCCAGAGCAAGAGCTGCACTTGCAGGGGCAGGGATGTCCCTGCGGGCAGGTGACTGCAGCCACAGCCAGGTCAGAGCCTGTTTTGCTCAGGGCACCTGGCTGTGCCTGGCTCAGCTCCCTGCTGCAGGCAGCAGCACTGAGTGCCTGGAAGGGGAATGTGCACCTGGTGTCTGCCTGGAGCCAGGCTCCTTGGGGAAACTGCACTCAGAACAGGTTAATACAAATGGCACCACCTAAGCACATTGTGCTTTGAGGGGAATGTTGGAATCTGTGGGAAAGATGACATCAATATCTTCCTTTCAATTTCCTTGAAAAGAACCCAGTGTAGTATTGTGGTAACATCACTTGTTAATTACCAAGGTGAAAAATTAAATCAAGCATGGTTTTCCATATTGATCTTATGAAATTCTCTATGCAACTTTCTCAAGGTCACTCTATTCCAATTTCTCAATTTAATTTAATGCATATTGACATTGCCTAAGTTTTACAAACCCAAAGCCTTAGGTACCAAGTCTGTGAATTTAAATGCATAAGGTGGTCCAAACCTTGACCTCCATGCTCCAAATTGCAACCCATGGGAGTTGCAGTATGGGAACAAGGAAGGACTCTCAGGCTTTCTCAGGGGAAATAAACCAATGTCTGAATGCAGTGACAAGAGACTGCCAGGTTCACATGAGGCTGACCTCAACTTCCAGGTTTAAGTCTCTGAACACTAGAGATTGCCTGTCACAACAATATGCTGCGAAAAAGAATGACGAAGTTGAAAACATTACAGACATTGAGCAAAAGATGAAAGGCAGCCATACCTCCAAGTGGGTTACACGATTTGACATCCTGTACACTTCCATTTTGCCAGGCCTCACTGGCATTTGGCTAAAAAGGGAAAGAAATTTTCTGTAAAAACTTAAGCCTACCCTCTCCATTACTGCTAATTTCTGACACCCTTCTTTTTAAACAAGAGCTGTATTTGCAAAGGTTTGCTGTCACATCACCAAAAAGGGCTGCTTTGACACAGCTCTCCCTCTGAAATAAGCCAGCTACAAAAGTACCCTGAGAGAGCCACCCTCACTCAGCCTCTAATGCAGTCAAGCCTTCAAGCAGCAAGTCATCCTTTCCCAATTTCTGGAATTTATAGGCACAGGCTTCCCTTAAAATCAAGTGCCTGAGTACAATTGACCTGGCCAGCTTGACTCAGCTAACAATCCTGGTGAGAGTGGTTCACAAAACAATCAAGAATCCAGGGCAGGACCAGCACTGGGATTCATTTGGCACTACAGAAACACTTCACAGAGTCAGCTCTGAGAACAATTTCATCTGCACAATCTGAATTTCAACTCTCAACATGCATGAAAACCCTTTCTCTTTTCCTCAGCTCTAGAAAGAATTGTTTTCCTAGATATGAAATGGAAAGAGTTTGTCAGATGTAATGAAATTTGGGTTGCTTGGCTGAACTCATCATTTAGTACAGAATATGTTGCATTCCATTGGAACTCAACAGTCATTAAAATGTTTTTCAACCTAAGTACATTTTTTAACAAAACTAATTTCTGCCATCCAACAGCTTCATTCTGGAGGCAAAATTGGCTGAGATAAAATCTAAATGGCTATGATAAATGGACGGAAAAATGTGGACTAATTAGCATGAGAAGGGAGACATCAATCTCAAATAGATGGTAGAATAGTATTTAAGGGAACGGTAATTTAGAACCAAAGAAAATTAATTAATTAATTTCTTTCTTTGGCAAAAAATTAATTTCTTTCTTTGGCAAAAAAGTATCAATAAGTGGAAAAGCTTCGAAAATGGTGTGTATGTGGCTGGAGTTCTCTACTATGCATCACAGCAAGAACTGGAGTAACAGGTCCTTCCAATAGTAGAAAATACTGCTAGAAGGTATCCTTTATTGGACATGTTCCGTGAGTGCAGTACAAACTTGGAACCATGAGAAATCCATGCATTTTGGCCATGAGCCGTGCCCAGAGCATGAATTTCCTGACTGGCAAAACATGGAGAATATCTTACTTCCAACGGCACCTCCTCCTTGTCATCCCTGAGAGCCACTTCCATCAGAGACCCTCCCAGTTCCACAGACACCTCCTCCGTGCCCTCCCTGTGAGTCGCTTCCCCCCAGGCAGCTGCCCCAAAGGGCCCTTGGAGCACCAGAGGGGCCCCAGCCCTGCCCAACAGGTCCCGCGGGCTCAGCAGCACCTGACACCAACACCATGGCCAAGCCCCCGCCTGCTGCCGACCCGCAGAGCCCCACACCTGCCCCTCACCTGCTGCTCCTGGCACCTCTGGCTCACCCTGACGGGCATGGCACTGCTGGTGGGGGCCCTGCGGAACTCACTGGATCCTGCCCAGGCCCGCAGCTCCGCCATCCCGCTCTGCCTCGGCTGCTCCCGCTCCCACACACACAATGATCTTGCTGAGAGGTCTACAAAATGCAAAATACTTTTTAGGAATATGTGTTCTTGCATGTTTGGCCTTTCAAGGCTCATCAACAAGAAGGGAGATGATTCCCATGAAACAAGAAGTAGCCAACAAGCTGGAAGTGATGGCCAGGCCATGAAAAGGCCTTGGTGACTTCTTGGCTGAATTGCCTTGGTGAGGTGCAGGGCCTGACAGGCTTCAGTGACCTCAGACACAGGGCAGGTCAGCAAGGTTTGGGGAGAAGGATGTGCCACTCATGATGGTGGACACAAAGAATACGGAATTTATGGGTACAAGGACATTTGGGAGAACCCTCAAGAAAATGAACAAACTGATAAAGGCAATGCAGCAACTGTGCTGTATCAGCTCTAGCAGGGTAAAAGGCCATTCCAGCAGGGGCAGACCATGGCCACCCACTCATGAAACCTCTCTCTAAGAAGAAGGGAGAGACTGAGCATACAGACTAATGAGCATGAGAAATGAGAAGATCATTTTCCAACAGCAGAAAGAATACTCCTTATGAAGAGAACTAGGGGACTAGCAAGCATTGAAGACTAATTCCTTTCTTGGCACAAATGTATAAATACTCAAACATTCTGGGTTCTCGTGCTGCTGGATTTGTGAATTTGTCCCTGAGCCCCCCTTTCTGCACAGATCTGCACATAATTACCTCCACTCAGTGGGTGGATTGGGCTCTTGAACAACGGGTGCTGGAACCAGCCAAGGTGGAACAACACTTGCTGTGGCTCTGACACCCCGGCTCTCGCTGCAGCCGCCCAAGGCTCTGAGCGCTCCTGCCCTGTGCCCGTGACAATGGCCACGTGTCCTTGGAAACAGGGAGTTCCATTGCCAGGCTGGCCGGGATGTCACTGAGGAGCAGGACGTGACACAGTGGGGACAGAGGGATTTCACAATGGGCACAGGTAGGGAATGCCCCGCCCTGTCCCATCACTGGCTCTGCTCATTTCCAAGTGCAGGAAGGTGCATCCCACCAACCCCAGCAGCTGCAGCTCTGCAAACCAGGGCTAATGAAGTGTTTCTGCACCAAAGTGCTGCACTTGGCTCTCTCTGAGGCAAAGGAGCAGCTCAACACCTCTAACCAGGGCAGCAAGGTGCAGCCCTGCCAGCTCTGGGCCATCCTGTCGTGGGCCCGTCAGTCTGTGAGGCTTCCAGCACGCACACGGTCACTCAAATCTCATCTCTTTGACACAATGCCCCGGCCTTTCCTCATCCCAGTCTCCTCAAAGGAAACAAGCCAGCAGCATGCCCAGGCCCCCACGTGCTCTGCAGGAGGAGCTGACCCAGAAAGGCCAGGGAGGATCATGAACACAATTACAGTTTGCTGACAGTAGTGCTGACTGCAGGTGGCCATTGAAATTACTGATGCACCTGGAAAAAGTGTTTTATGCTCAGTTTATGATCGTTTGACTTCCATTTTCCCCATAACCAAGATTACTCCTGATTTCAGTCAGCTAGCACCAATGAAGCTATTTTCCGGTTGATACATGGAGAGGGAATAAAAGCATATAATTTAAAATGATTTGAATATTACCACCCAAAGCTTATTTCCCATATCACAAAATGTTGTCTTTGTCTTCAGGATCAGGTCCATATCTGCCCCTGTCTCCTCTGTCTGCCACACTCACAATGATAGTATAGTTGGGGCTAAGAAAGGAAGGAAGTAAATTGTAAAACACCAGAAGTAAGATGTTTAAAAGAACTGTGTCCCTTTTTGGGAATGACTGGATTGTGTCTGTAATGGATCCCCGGTTAAGGACGGTTGGAAAAGCCTTTGTATGGACCATGAGATGAATCCAAGGAGGTGTTTAAATGGACTCTGGAATGTCAAACAAACTTTCCATATCTTAAAAAGACATTGATGACTGACTCTGCTTTGGAGTTACCAGATTTGACTGATCCCTTTGCACTGTTCATACATGAGTGCCTTGCCTTTTACATTAGCCTCATATTTAGCTGAAATGCTGGGAATGCAGGAAATAACCCTTTGGAAAAGAGCACATTTCTGAATAAATGACTTCACATTGTACTTGAGGGATGGCCAATGCAGCTGAGAGCAGGAGCCACCATGGTCCTGATTGATAGAATGGGCTTTAAAATACATGGGAAAAAAATATGTCAGTTTATGTGCCACAAACGGTTCTGTTTTGTGTAGTGCAAAAAGGAGCTCACTGGTTTTCCTAAAATAACAGGGGGTACTCCTGGAACAAAAGACATGGTGCTAAAGAAAGCTACTGCCTTGAACCTGCTGTGTTCCTCAATCCTTCTGCAGGGAATCAGCATCTCCAATCAAATAGGGGCAGATTTGGGAGCATCCAGTTCCCTGCTGAATTAGCAATAATGCACTGCAAAGCTCACCTGTTCAGGCAAGCCCAGGAGACTGATGAGCAGAACAAACTGCTGCAGAGGTGGCAGAACAAAGCAGCTTGTTGGCAATTCTTTCAAAATTGTGAACCTTTCCAGATCAGACCTAGAACACCATGATGAAAACAATCATTCAACAAAATTCTTAAATATCTGATTTAGTCCTGAAGGGTGGTGGATAGCAACAAAACAACACGTTAGAGTGCCTCAAGCAGTAATGAATCAAACTGGAGAAGACAAAGATAAAGAAACCCATTGGGGTATTGGAGGTTCAGTAGACAATTTGGAAAGGCAGCTACTTCATGTTAGGCTGACAGGGACTGTGACAACTTAAATGCAAAAGCTCCTTACAGATGAATGCAGAATTTTACAAAAGACTACTCTTAGGGATCCCAAACCAGGGAAGTAGTGCAAGAGATTAATGCCGAAGACATTTTTCTGACATCCCTCAGCAAGAAAGGTATAGGTATTTATTTGTCTTAGTAAACCCTTTTTCTAAATGGTCAAAGGCTTTCCCAAACAAAGCAAGAGAAATACTTCCAATTAAAAAAAATACTACTAATTTCAGGGAGGCATTTTGGAATGTCATCAGATAGAGATTCTCATTTCACAGCTGAAAGAGTACAAAATTTATACAAAATACTCCCAGTAAATGAGACCTATTCAGCCCATGGAGGTCATACCCCAGCAACAATTTGCCAGGAAACCTCACAAAAGTTGCCAAAAGTGCTTCCTCTGCCACTACTGAAGGTCAGAATTCCAGTGGCTTTTAAAGAAAAACCCATCCCACATGAAATGCTCTACGGAAGACCTTAGCAAGTTCCTATCCCTTCAAGAGGAAGTCATATGATAGGAAATGATACCTTAAATAGCTTTTTGCCATCTTTGTGAAAAGCACTCTCATCTCTGCAGAAATTTTGCATGTGAGCATTCCTGATGACTTTGGACACTCAGGTACATCCTCATCAACCTGGGGACAATGTCTATGTCAGAAAGCACAGCAACAAGGCACTTAAAGTGCAAAGGACCATTTCAAGTGTTCCTAAGCACTACTGCAGCAATAAAAGGGGATTGGACCAGTCTGTTCATACACCTGCTCCCAAGGGAAGTCAGCCCCAACACACGAGGTACTGGAGGGGAAAAGAGAGTCTGCCAAGAAAAGGAAGATTTCATGTGTTAAAGCCTGGAAACATAACTTTTGTATGATCTGTAGAATTAGAAGAAATGCCGTAAACGGATAGATGAATCATGAAGGGGTAACTATGAAAAATCCTCACTGTCAGCCCACCCTCAACAGCTGAACTCTTACACGGTCTGGAAACCAGCAGCAGCCACCAGGCCAAGGGGAGGCTCCCCAGCACAATTCACCCCATGCCCCCCATGGCAGCGTTCCTGGGGCTGCTGCACTGCAGAGGTGAAGGAGCAACCCCTGACCCAGCCAATAATAGACTCAAATTTCACAATTTCAGAGTTGACATTTTATTGAACTTCACTTGAAGGAGAACAGAAGTGCAACGATGGCTCAGGTGTTCAATCAAAAAACACCTCAAGAACGCTCAGTCATGGGGGCTCAACATCATTGCATGGAGACAACTGAGAACTTGTAGAATGCTCTCCAAGGAAAAAAGAGGCATTCAGAGCCCTACTGAGTGTTCCCAAATGTTATCCGGCTTCAGTCAATTTCATATTCCTCCCCAAAAGAGGTTATGGCTTTGCTGGTAAGTGGTCTACCATTTCAGTAAATAAACAAATGAAAGGAAACTTAGGAAAAGGACTTTATTCCAAGTCCCCATAGGTCTGTGCAGGAATCAGCATCTGTCTATCTAGAAAGGCTGGTTCAGACAGGGTAGTTTAAAATATTCAATGAAATGGACAGCATTCTATAGGGCCACTTGAACCCAATTTCTCTTTAAAACTGATTGAAGTAACTTGCCTCCAACACTTATCCACGTGTTTACTAAACTCTTGTAAAAGATCTGGATATTCCTTAGCTCACTGACAAGGGGAGGCCATGATTCAAAATCTGTTCTGAGAGCTGCTTCAGATGACAGCTGAGAGCAGCCCACGCGCACTCCTCTGTAACCCTCCAAACCAAAGTGATTTGCGGACACGGTTGTCCAAACTTCAATGCCTTTCACCACTTGGGCAAAGAGTTTGCATTAACAAGAATAGTCAAAAAACACACCTATACTTATAAAGAATTTCCATCGGCCAAAATCTATTCTTAAAATGAGCACAACTTCATAGTACAGGTAGTGGGCTTCCACTCTTGACTGATAAATTTATTTCGGTGGACAAACTTAAGACTTGAAGAACAGAACTGACCAGAAAAAATCCACTCCAAATATGATAGAAGCAACAATGAGAGAAGGACTTACCAATACTGAGATTTCTTTATTGTTAACATTCAACACTACCATCTTTCAACTTCTTAAACTAAACTTGTTTGAGCTAATCCTACACTTTAAAAAAATAATCTACGGCTCAGTGTTAACATAACCCACTGTTCAATACTAACTTAAAAAATCCTAAAAAACTAATCCTCTAGTTGAAATAAAAAATCCAGGGTCTGCAAATTCAACGAGGCCAAAGCTGATGTCTTGATGCCAGTACTCCATTTGCAGCTGGTCATATTCAGAAATGTGACTGAATATGGGCCAGCTTGTTGTGGAGGTACAGGCACCTGCTCTTCATTTCAGAGTAGCTGGGGCTACCCTGTGAAGGAGAAAGCAAAAGAAAATTAGGGCATGCAAACACTTCTGCAGAGTCTAGAGTCTAATGTCCTTTGCTTTAGAAAAGCCTTGAGGCAAACCGTGACCCTGCAGCTCTGGTGTCACACGTACCTGTTGTAACTGCTGATAATCTGCTAGGATTGGATCAAGCAGCATCTACAAGAAAGGGGCTGGACTGAGAACTTGTGAATGTTGTTGCATGGTTGAGAAGGCAAAGCTTCTTGAGTTCAGCTGTGAATGGACAAGGAAGGATTTGCTTGGTAAAGCATGACTTCCTAAAGAAGAGGGAATGAAATTGTCATCCGTGAGTGAGGATGGAAACGTTTGAGCCTGTGTTGGCCAAGTTTGGGTGCTCCTTTTCCTGGGAAGAACCCCTGATGCAGGAGCATTTGTGGTGAGGAAGTGGAAGCTTTGTAGGTTCTAAGAGGCTTTGTTTGATGGGAAAGAAGAGAAGAGTGTTTGGAGAAGTGGCACTGAAGGCCCAGTGTCCCGTGCAGGGAGGGGCATGGCAGAGGTGCCTCTGTTGCAGCAGCACTGTCTGTGTTTCAAGCTCTCATGAGGGCGCTTTGCACCGTGAGGGCTTTGAGTGTATTGGGATACTTCAAAACTTCAGAAGTTTTAAACTCTTGGAAGGAGTCTGGCTCTTTGGAGAGCAGGCTTCAAATTGCCAAGTGAGATTTTGCCTTTCCGGCCATCTTTTACAGACTTTGATAGAAGGACAATGACTTCCAAAGGGAGAAATGATGCAGAGGCCAACATTGACCCAGTGTTCCCATTGCTTGCCAGACTTCCAGCTGATCTGCCTTGCCAGGAGGGCTGCCCTGCATAGGAAGAAGGATCAGAGGCAGAGCCTGTGAGCATCAGACGGGTGGAATCCCTTCGTGTACACATAGATTTATAGATTTCTACAATTCTCTTTCTATATTCATATAGTTGCATTTATGGATTTACAGAGGTGTGTTTATATGTCCATATATATACATCTATATAGGTAAATTGATCTATATTGTTATAGATGGGATAGAATTAGTTACATTTCCAGATTTTGAGATCTACATTTATACATTAATAGAGTTACATTTAGATACCTACATTTAGACACCTACATTTAGATGCTTTAATTTAAATGCTTAGATATAGATCTAGAAATATGCTTAGTTATTTAGTTAGAGGTATGTGGAAGTTTAGATGCATAGATTGAGCTGTGTAAGCCTAGGCTGTATTTTTACCTCTCTTCCCCCTCAGCTGCCGTTTTCACCTCTTGCTTTTCCCCCGGTGCCCCCTGTGTCCCCTGTCCCTGTGCTGGCTCCGAGCTGGCGGCCGGGCCGGGCGGAGCAGCACTTCCAGCCCCGGCTGTCCCTGGAGCGGTGGGAGCTGCCGCTGGCCCCAGGCACTGTCCCCTGAGGAGCTGCTGAAGGACGGTGAGACAGAGGGGGCTCAGGGGGCTCAGGGGGCGGTGGCGCCGAAGGGACGCTGACCCTGAGCTGCTGCTGGGGCTGAGGGCTGTGGGGCAGCCGAGGGCCATGGTGGCACTGAGGTGACAGGGAAGTGGCACAGGCTGACAGGCCAAAACTTCCCATGCATTTCTTCATCAATCTGCAGAAATGTTAGGTAAACAATTTGTTATTCCCTTTACTGATGCTTTTAGTATTGCATGATCCTGTCCTGACCGGTCAACGAGATGCATTGGTTTAGGCATGGTGTTAGCCCTAGGGGTACTCAGCCCTTGCAGTTATGGCAAATGGATGTAACTCATGTAGAAGAATTTGGTCAGGAATAATTTGTACATGTTTGCATTGATACCTATGCTTGTGTTTTATAGGGTGCTCCCTTAACTGGTGGGACGTCATGTTGAGAAACATTTGTACAATTGCTTTCCTATATTAGGTATCCCCTTAGCAATTAAGACTGACAATAGTCCTGCTTCGTGTTCCTTAAGCCTCAAAGGTTTCTGTAATTTATGGGGTATTTGACGTGACCCTGGTATTTCTCACAATCCTACTGGACAGGCAATTATTGAGCGTGCCCAACAGATGTTCAAGGACATGCTGCAAAAACAAAAAGGGGGAATTGCAGGATTATCCCCTGAGGAAAAAACAGCTAAAGCCAATTTTGTGCCTAATTAGCTCAGAACAACGGGAGATAGGGAAGATGCACCTATTCTTGTGCATCATGCCCTCACACATAATCCAAGGGAGGAATTGCCTGATGGCATTCAGGTCATGTTCAAAAGTCCAGGAACAGGGGTGTGGCAAGGACCAGCTACAGTCAAATGAAGAGGAAGAAGTTCTGTGTGCTTACTTACAGATAAAGGCATTTGTTGGATTCCAGCCACGTGGACCTTCACTTCCCTCATAAGTTGTAAATCAGATAGAAAATGCTTGATATCTGCATAGTTGTGCATGTAAGCCATGGCTTAAAGTTCATTGTATCAAGTGTATCTAAAAAACTTGGAGACAATTTGGTGAAGAACATAATTGCGTAGTGGTCCGAGGGAAGAAGCAAAACTTTAAGCCTATCAACCTAATATGCAATAACTGCTCTTACATACTTAACACTAGTACCCCAAGAATGGCATTAGCTAAATTTTTAAAGGCATAACTCAAGAAGATATTAGAGTTTTCTCTAACATGTATCTTTGATAGAAATATATAAGCAAAGGTTGTTACTGAGATTGCAGTTTAAACTTGCTCTAATTGCTGTAGTAAATCAAATTGTGCTAGAGAGCAAGATAATAGCTACAGACTGTAGAGTAAGAATAGCAATAACACAAACACATCATTTGAGAGATTTGGAGTGAGAACAAGCTAAAGCAGTTTGGGCAAAGTGCAGGCGTGATGGACCGCAAGGGCGACAATGGCAGCAGTTCTGGCAAATATTAACAATGTTGCTTAGTGGAGTGATTAAGGAAACGCAGGGGGTATACAAGCTAGAGCAGCGAGCTAACATGAGGGTTACATAGGCTAACAGAACAAGACAGGAACCTTTCTGCCTATCACAAGCTCCACCTCCGGATCCATTTGGCACCTGTTTAATTGGAATTCCTTTAGACTCAATGGAATAATCAGGAAATTGGACCAGAGCTCAAATTTATGGCAACTTAAGTAAGGCCTGTTCAAATTGGTGCACTAATCAAAATGGGATGATCACAGAAATTTGGTGTGAAAAACAAAGCATCCCTAGAAATCCATTAGGAATTCAGGCCTTTATAATCGGTCAAGGTTTAAATACTACAAGTCAGTGACCGCAGAATTGGATATTTTGGGATCAGTGCCAGGAAATTACTGTTTGTTCTATGAGTACCGCAGGCGTAAAAAGCTGATTAGGGAGAAATGAGAAAAACCCAGCGATGATGGCACTTCGATATCTCCTGTTTCTTCCTGGTATTACAATACCGTGGCATACTGCACCAATTGGACATGGTTGTATCTCTAAAACCAAAATCTGCAAGGATGTCATCTCCTGGAGATTTTCTCATTTGTGGAGATAAAGCTTAGCCTGCGATTCCTGAGAAAGCATGAGGAGGACTGTGCTACTTTGGGAAATTGACACTGTTTGCCCCTAGCATTCAACAGATGCTTGACATCAGGCACAAATTCCAATGTCCAAATCGTACTGTGCATCTATTAGGCTCAGACTGTAAGGATAATGTAGAATTGTAGAATATGCCTTTGGTTATACTGGCATCACTTTTTACACAAGGATTAGCTTCATCACAGGCCCTTACACAATTCAAACAATTGGCTTGTTGGACAGACAAACAAATTAACATTACATCTGCAATACTGAATGAGCTTACCACTGATGTAGGCAGCATACGCCACACTGTATTACAGGATAGGGCTGCAATAATGTTTTTGTTGCTAGCACAGAGAGATGGGTGTGAAGATTTTGAAGGGATGTGTTGCATGCATCTCTGAGCACTCTGAATCTATGGACCAGAAAGTGTCATTGCTTAAGGAGAACATAATAAAGCTGACAGTTGCTTAGAATTCTTTGGATGAGTGGCTAAAATCCTGGGGAATAACAGGCTGGCTCAAGGACTTAGTACTCTTTGTTGTTAGGTATTCTTGGCTCTGTAATGAATAAGTAATTTTACCTACTATTGACTTTGTATTTCGTTCTTTTTTCAGTTCTGCTAATGTTGCCTTGCTTACTACACTGTGTGCAAAAAGAAATTGACCGTGCTTTCAAATCAGTCTGGCAAACAAAAGCGGGGAACTGTAGAAGATATTTTGCAGGTGGAGGAATTTTTGCAAGACAATGGCTGTATTGAGCCCATGCACAATCCAGCCTGCTTGTAATAATGGACAACGAACACATTCACAAAGAATGAATTATGGACATATTCAGAAATGGGGTCGGTATATCCTTGAAGAAGATGCAAGAAGAGTCATCAGGACTCGGCAAGTGTGTCAGCAAGCTTGAGAAAGTGAGTCATGGGGGGGCATACAACCCCAGCAAGACACATGAAAAATTAGATAATCCAATCAGCATTCTATTTTAGAGGTGTGAACAGCTAGGATTAACCAATCATGTTTTAGCTAGAGACGCGTGGACAATAGAGATTTATTATACATTGAGTCTTTTCAGGAATAATAAATTTAGCTTCACTGGATCATATTGGTTATGGTGTGATGCCCATGAACCTCCTCACCCTGCACTTAAGGGTGAGTTGGTGTTGCCCAGGAAATGTACACATTTGGGGAAGTGCCCTTGGAAGAGAGGGGCTTGATTGCCAAGGAAACTGCTTCCCCAGGAGCCCCCAATGAGACGGGTACAAGTGTCTCCATTTGACTTCCTGTGTTTCTTTCAGTCCTCACACTCGGCTGAGGGGCAGGGGAAGGATGTGAAGAGCAGCTTTGGCATCTGCCTGGGCCTGCAGAGACCAAGCCAAGCACCTGCGGCAGGGTTTGTTGCCCACCTTTGAGCACAGGTCTGAGCCGCATTCTGTTTGTCCAGCCGAGTGCCCCAAAGCTCTCTTGGGGAGCTGTGAATTCAAAGGCCTTGATGCACACATTCATGCCACCTCCCCTATCTGGTGAGTTTTAACTCTTGGCAAGATGTGTTTGCCCCGTGCTTGCTGGAAGCTGCTCCGCTCCAGAGCCAGCAGTGAGCTGGGCTGTGCTGGCCTGGCAGCGTGGAGAGTCCTCCCCTGAGCACTTGGCTGGGCTTGGTGTGTCCCAGGATGTCTTAGACACTTGGGGTAATGGATTTTTTCCAATCAGAGGCATTTGGGGCAGGTTTGGGGTAGCCCCAGAGCACTTGGCAGCGTGTCCAAGGGCCCTTGCTGACACGGTGCAGCATGGTAACCATGGAACGGAATGGAACAGGGCCCTTTGTGACATGTGGTGAAGTGGCTGCTGGTGGTGACGAAGCAACGCCACAGTGCTCGGTGCACGTGACAGGGCAGGACGTGCCAGAGCTGTGCTGTGAGGAGCCCCACACAGCCGGCTCTTTCGTCACTGACCCACAGCCTTTCCGAGGCATTACTCCTGCGGCTGGCCTTGCGGCCAGACTGCAGGACTTTCTAAATCAGAGCTTTTCCCTGGCATCTGGCTCTAAGGTTTCCTAGACGCCATAAAGCGGGATGGCTGGCAGAGTGCTCAGGCTCTTCAGGGTGCTTCGGGGAAAGAAAAAGACAGGGCCTGCAGCCTCCCCAGCACAGCAGCCTGCGGAGCCGGAGAAGTTGTCGCCAGTGCAGGACGGTGAGTGGCAGAGCCGGGCCGCAGGGCTGGTGCCTTTGGCTGCCCTTGCCCCATCCCATCTCTGCCCCTATGGATGTCCCCACAGACAGGATGTAAGAGGGGCTGGGGCTGCCCCTGCTGGCCGTGCTCTGGTCCCCTGGGCACCCGGGGGCTGTCCCTGCCTGGGCCGTGCAGGGCTGGGCCGTGTTCTCCGGCCTCTCCCGCAGCCCCTCAGCTCTGGCTGCATTTACTCTTTGCCAGATGCGGGCAAGAATGGGACACTGGAGCCAGACCGCACTCACGGCTGCTTCCAAAGACCAGCACAGGTACCTGCGGCCATCCCCACCTGGGCTGGGCCTGCTGGCACTGCTTGGCCCAGCGCCGCGCTTGGAGCAGGCCACAGAACATCCCTCTCTTCCTGCCCTTCCTTCTGTTGCAGTTACTGCGGAGGTTCCTGGGCCTTGGGCGCAGAAACACCAGCGCTGCAACAACCAAGGGCATGGCCGAGCTGCAGGCAGAGGCTGATGTCACCTCAGCCTCCCGGGAGCGTGCAGCAGACTCTGTCAGGGCAGTGGCTGAGGGCAGGCCGGAGGCTGTCACGGCCCTGCAGGGTCTGCACTCGAACAAGCACGGTGCCAGAGCCCTGTCGGTTGTGTCCAGGCACCTGCCGAGCGAGTGCGGGGACAGGCTGCACCCAGAGCTCAGAGGCCTCGTGGAGCTCAGCAAGGAGCCCTCGCTGGTGAGAAGGGGCAGTGGCTGATATCTACTTGGAACATGAGGTGGTAGAATAGGAAGGCGATCTTGTCATGGTGCCTGCTGTATCTGGAGTGAAATGGGCACCTTTGTGACTGGGGAGCTGCATGGGCAAGAAGGATACAGGGCTGGTGGCCTTGAGCAGCTGAAGATGAGGCAGCGTGTGGCCAGGGGGCCAAGAAGGCCAAGGGCATGGTGGCTGTGCCAGCAGCAGCGGGGCAGCAGGAGCAGGGCAGTGAGCGTGGCCCTGTGCTGGGCAGCGCTGCGGCCACAGCTGGAGTGCTGTGTGCACTCGTGGGCCCTGGGGAGCAGAAAGTCATGGAGGGGCTGCAGCGTGTGCACAGAAGGACAGGGGAGCTGGGCAAGGGGGTGCAGCACAAGGCCAGGGAGGAGGTGCTGAGGGAGCTTTAGCCTGGACAATGGGGGGGGCTCATGAGGCACCTTCAGGCGGACTTCCATAGATCGCTGCCTTAGATCCATAGATCCAAACCTGAGTACAAGGGCTGTTTCCCTTCCAAACATCCCCTCACTGCATCCAAGTGCTTTAGACACTGGTGTGGGTAACACTTTCATATTTTGTTGATTTGTTTGTTTGATAGAAAGAGAACCCTTTTGCAATTTCTCCTGGTCCAGGGAGCAAGGGAGCTTTTTCTTAATCTTTCCTGCCCTTTTACAGTACTGACAGAAATTCTGCTAGAATTTTAGTTTTCAAGAAGGCAGTTCTGGATAATGCAGTATTTTTGCACAAGAACACATAGTTTGGGGCAGGTATGTTGGTGCAGAATGAGCTGTTCTGGTGCCAGACCGGCCAGTAGGGCTTGCCCATCATTTTCAAGTTAACGCCTGTCGTGTCTTTCAGCAGCCCAGGGAATCAGTGTGTGCTGTGTTTGGGAATTGAGCAGGAAATGAATGCCCTTGCATTCCAGCTGGCCCTCAGAGATTAGAGGAGCTGGGAAGGGCTGGGCTGCATTTCTGATTCCAGCCACTTTAGCACCATCAGTGTGGTCAAGTGCAAGAGAAGAACTTGCCCGAGCACAGATGAACAAAGAGTGCAGTTCCCTGTGCAGTGCTCTGGGTCTGATTGCATTCCACAAGGACCCACATGCTCCAGATTCCCCAAGAGTGTGGGTTACTGAAGCAACAGGAGAGCAAGTTCAGGATGGCTGCTGATTGGGGCACTACTACCGAGTGTTGATGTTTGTAGTGACAGAAAGGACAGTATTGATTCAGGGTGACCCCCACATGGCCCAAAATGAGCTTTGACTCTAGGATTTAGAAGTTTAAACAAATGCTTTATAAGCTATGTATATTACACTAGTACTATGTTAAAACTATACTAAAGAAATACTATACTAAAAAGATACTAAAGAAAAAGTAGTGACTGTCTCCACACAGTCTTTCGTCAAATTAGCTAATCAATCTAAACAACTACCACTAAAATGCAATTAAGAAATCATTTTCAGTAAACAATCACTATACACATTCTTCATGTACTAAAAATCAAGAACAGCAAGTAGAGAGAATAATTGTTTTCTCTTCTCTAAGTTTCTCACTACCTTTCCTTAAAAAAAACCTAGGAGAGAGAGAATTATATCTCTCTCCGTTCAAAGAATGTAAATCCCACAGTACAGTAAAGAGAGATTATAAAAGTGAGATCTGTCTATCTATCTATCTATTTAAATCTTCCTGGCTCTGCTCCAAAGCAGTGGAAGATGCAATGCTCACCTAAAAGCCTCCCTTCATCACAAACAGACAGGACAGGGTAGAAGCACAGGGAGGCCCTCACCAGACCCCTGAGAAATGCCACACCTTCCCTGGCAGCTGCCTGAGAGGCTCTTGCAGCTTCACTCCCAGATGGCCCCTGATTGCAGGGCCAGGGTCACTTTGGAATCTGTGCCTCCCCTCAAACAGAGAATGACCCAGCAGAGCAGCAGCACAGTGCTTTGGGAACGTGTGAGCCCAGCAGTCTTTGAGTCTTGGCCCACAAAGGTCATATGGGAAGCTGAAACCCATCTTGTCTTGCTTTCTGTGCAGGTGCTTCTAGAGAGAGAGCAGGAGCAGACTGCTTCAACTGAGATGCCATGCCAGACTCAGGGAGAGCTGTTCCCAGCCCGAGAGCAGGAAGAGCAGCTCGGGCAGCAGGTGGAAGAGCCACAGGAGAAAGGCCAGGTAAGCCTGACTGGCCAGGGCACAGAGGGAAGAGCAGGAGGAAGGGCATAAACCACAGCTCTTGGGACTGAGGAGGCCAGGAATCCCACAGGCACTGGAAGCACAGAGCCTTGGAATCTGCACAGATCAGCCCTGGGACAGGAGGGTTACAGTGGAAGCAGATGTGGGTAGGGAAGCAGAAGGAAGGGGATGAATCAATGTGATTTTGAGGCTAAAAGAGGAAAAAGCTGAGCCTGATGGCAGCTCCCAGTCACTTGCTCTGCATCTGTGTGCACAGAACATCAAGGCAGAGCCACAAGCAGAGCTGCCTGAAGCTCAGATTGACATGGCAGTGAAGAGGAGGAATGAAGACATCCAAGAGGAGAAGAATCTCCCTATGCAGAGGGACAGTCAACAAAAACAGGTGAATGAAAGAATGGCAGCCACTCCACTCATGAAAGAGAGTCCTTTCCGTTGTTGTTTACAGAACATGAACAAACAGGTTCTGGCACAGCTGCTGGAAACTGAGGCTAGGATCAAGGCAAGGAAGAAGAGGGCAGACTAAAAATTTTAAATCATCAAAGAGAAAATTAATTGCCTCGTTCAGGAGCAAAAGGCTCTAGAAAAGCGAGTGAAATATCAATAGGCACTGCAGTCACCCAAGGGGTGGTTTCTGCCCTCCTTGCCTTTGCAGTGCAGAGCAGCAGGGGGGTGGGGTGTTGCCTCTGAGTGCCATCCTGATGAGGCCTCTGTCAGAGCTGCTCTCAAGGACACTTCCTGCTCTGCTGAATCTCAGCTGATGCTCTAGACAGTGGCATTACTCCCTTGGCCATTTAGCCAGCAGTCATCCCAATGAACTCCTGCTGGCTTCTTCCAGGTGACCTTGTTTCTTGAGGTGTTTTTTGCAGGTGAACGTGGTCACTCACATAGATTTGGAATACGAGCTACAAGCTGTCTGTATCCCTTGTCAAATCAGCTCCTGTCCTTTACTTTCTTCCCAGTCGATGACTCCTGGCTGACGGGGACAAGCTGTAGTCTCTGACTGCTTTGTTCTGTTTGACTTGAGGTGGAAGTGTCGCCATCCTACCTGGCAGCCTGCAGAGAGTTCCAGCAAATGACGGGCAACCAAGAGCCCCGAAGCTGGCATGAGGCCCAGGAACTGTACCATCCAGAGATGCTGCAGGAGAAGCACGTCCCGAGGAAGGTGCAGAAAAACAGAATTTCGTGGCAGGAGGTAGAACATGAGAATGAGGAGCTGCAAATGTATCTGCAGACCTAGGAGGGGGAAAGGAGTCTTTGGGAGGAAGTGGAGCGGTCGTTGCTGCAGTCATCCTTTAGAATAGGAAAGTGGCTAGGAACTCGAGTAAAACCAGCCTTTGGTTTTGACCATTTGGTTTCACAAGTGGGCATCCAAAGCAATCCAGTTGAAGAGCTCTGCATGTGGCTGACAGCAGCTTCCTAAGGGCTTGCATTTTAAATGGCAATCTCTCTTGCATTTCAGAGCAATCTCTGCCACACCTTGCTGACATCAACTCATTTCTTCTCTCAGATCTACACCAACTCTGACAGTGAAGCTGCTGCAGCAGCGCCGTCCCAAGGAGCCTTTGCTCCCCAGCCGAAGATGTGGAGCCTGAGCATTTGGATCACCTCCTGTGCTGACCCAGCTGCTGCTCTGCAACTGCAGATGGCGGGTGACTCCCTGGAGCAACACAGTACGTCTGCTATCTTTCTTATCTGAGGGACAGTGTATTGTGTGCACGTGTCTGCAGAGCTGGACCAAAGGGTTCTCCTCACTTCAGTGTCACAGAAGTGCTGGCATTGCTCCAAGGCAGCAAGAGAGAGCTCTGGGTGTTCCTGCTGCCTCTGAGGGCAGCTTAGACTGGCTGGAGTTTACCTGGGCTTCCCTCTCTGCCGAAGGCAGAAGCTGGAATTGTTCCTGCATCAGCAGATGCCTGTGACTGCTTAAGTTCTAGCCACTGGTAGAAGCCCTGCTGAGATCAGTCTCTGGGAGAACAAATCAAACCCTTTGTGATTCTGCAGCACAACCCAATGAATCTGCTTCTTGCATTTAATAGCTGCCAATGCTGTGCTCTCAGATAAGACCTGGTAGAGTTGAGAAGAGAGCCCAGTGGATTCTGTGTCTACCATCACCTGTTGCGACAAAAAGGGCACTGATCCACACCTCGGTGGGGCTGATCTCAAAGCCCATCCTGTTGTGTCCTGAATGGGGGCAAAAGCTTGTACGGGGCTCAGGCTGGCTGTGGCTTCTTCCCATCAGTCCCTGTCAGTGCTCATGCTTGGGCTTTGCCAGCCTTGTTGTGGTCGCTGCCCTGCCCCTGAGGGCTGGAGGCACTGCAGAGGCTGGAGCCTTCCTTAGCTGGGAGGGTCCCGCTGCTGCCCGGCTGCTGCAGCACGGAGCTGCCTGAGGCAGCAGCCCCTTCTCTGGGCCGGCTTCTGCCTCGCATGGCCTGCACTCACAAGAGGGTCAGCATCTCCTCTGGGCAGCTCTCTGTGTCACAGGGGTGCCTGAGGAGCACTGCTGTCCTCTGTGCCCGTGCCCGCCGTGCCGAGTTGGGAAGATGGGGAGGTGTGCGGTGCCAAGAGGGCGAGAGGAATGGGAGCGACTGATCCGCGCTGTCCGCGTGAAGAGAAGCGGCGTGGTTCTTCACGCGGGGCACGGGCAAGGGCGTCTTTGAGCTCAGCCTGCTCATAAAGGGTGAGGGTCCTGATGCTGAAAACCCCGTCGTAATTGGTTCTGGCATGAGCTGCTCTGGTTTACTAACGCAGAGGCATTCTTCTGGCCAACTGCTGCAAGGTGGAAAAGATGGGAACACTTGGCAATATTCCTCCTGTTCTGAACTTGACATCTGTTTAGAGCAATTGATTCTGGATGTCCAGGTGCATTTAATCTTAGCAAGTAGGAAACCTTTTCTAAATTTTGCAGTCTCTATTCCCAAGAAAACAAAGGCACTCTTAGTTCCAGCTCTCCTCAATGTTTGTAGATGACAAACTTACTTGCCTTGGTAGGTATTCTCTTCTGGTCTCAGTCTCCTCTGAATGTATCTCCCTGGGCTTCCCTGTGTGTCTGTTGTCAAGAGGTCTCTCACTTCAAAGGATGCAAGAAATCAGTCTCTGTGCCAGCCAGACTTGTGCTGTGGATGTGCTGTTCTTTTCTTGTTGTTCCAGTCCCTGTTCCTGTTGTTTTTAGCCAGCTCAGAGCTGGCTAACAAAGGGAGGGCTCCGAGCCCCAGACAGTGCCTTTTGTATCTCCGAGAAGGTGAGATCTCTGCTTTAAAATGAACATCTTGCATTTTCTTTCCCTCAGGGAGAATGATGAAGATGGAAAATCCTATCAGATACATTGAACTGGAAAATATTGGCAGTGGGTGAGTCCAAGCAATGCTAATTTTACAAAACTATGCATCAGGTGTTTTGCTGGTGGAATAGGTATCAAGCGTGAAGTCAGACAAGCTGCAAATGTGTTCTGGCACTGGGCTTAGATTGTCAGTGCTGATCAGAATTTCTAAGTGTGCTCAGAAGGCATTGTCAAGGACATCTCTATGCTTCCAGTGTCCTGCAGGTTTTAGGCATTTACAGCACAGATCTCCTGTGTGGGCTGGCTTTCACTGCAAGATCTAAATGGCTTCTCCTTTCTCCTTTCATTTTTGTTTCTAGGTGTTTTGGAGAGGTTTTTAAAGCACTCGACACTGCCACAGGAGGAGAGGTAAATGTCAACAGCCCCTGCAGACTCTGCTGCTCTTGAGGGGCTTTCCCCTCTGGTGTGAGCTGTGGCTGGAGCTTTGGCTAGAGCCGTGCTGAAAAGGCACAACAAGCACACACTGGGGCCAGCCTGCAAAATACATTTGGCACTTTGTCCTCCTCAGCTGCCGGAAGGAAGGCACGCAGGGCAGTGATTCCTTTCAGACAAGGACGCGCTCACTCGCTCTCCATGGCTAAAACAAAGGTGGTGCCTTAGAGCACCTCCCTGCTCTTTGGGGCTACGGCTTCAGAGTCCTGAATTCTCAATTCTGCCTGCCAGCAAATCCATTGGAAAGGTCCTGGTAGTTCCTTAGCCACCTGCAGTGCTGCACTTGGTAATTGCACACAGGGAGAGATCTGCAAGTGCCCTAAAAGCCCTAAGCCCTGCCCGTAGCCCAAGATGTATCCACAGAGTATTAAGGCATTGATTACTTCTTCTGAATCCTAGAAAGAGCAGACGAGAGTGTGGTTAGAGGTTTGTGGGTGATAGTTGAGACACCACTGTTACCAAGTGGACAAGGCAAAATGTCAGTGGCCCAACGTGTCCTGTAACTGGCCCCCAAGGTAGCAGAGAAATGGGCTGTTGGAATGTCAGTTCCTAAATACTGCACTGCCTAATCACAAGGCAGTTTGGCACAGCTCAGCTCTGTCATTGCAAAATCACACGCTCCATGTGCGTTGTTGTCCCCTGCCACCAACTGCTCAAGTTACTGATTTTCAATGTCATTTTAGGTGGCCATCAAGAAAATAAATCTTCAAGGACCGAGGAGGATGGAACGAAGCGTTAATGAAATCCAAATCATGAAGAGGTGCAGGAGTCCCAATGTTGTGAATTACTTAGACAGGTGAGTGATTATGGTCTTATCCCATGTGTGCATTTACATACAGTAAACATCAGAGGTTAAAAACCCACTTTGGTCAGTAGCAGAAAGTAGAGTGGTTAATCTTTATTTATTCATATCTCTCTACTCATCTCCAATGGATGAGAAGAGAGTGCATCCTGTCTGCATGAGTCTTCCCTGGCACACCTAGTTTGAAAATTATTCCAAAATTATTCAAAACCTGAAACAGCTGTATCTTCCTTAGTCATCAGCCTCGAAGTTTACTGCCTCCACATTTTTTCGGGATTGATTTTTTAAAGTTTCTTAAGTGCTGATGAACCATACTAAAATGGAATTCCATTGGATTGTTGCCCCTCTTTGCCATTGCTTTTCATGCCAGGGTGAATAGGTGCTTATTTCCAGAAACACCATGCCTGACAGGTTTTATATCTGGGCTGTTTCTAAACTGCATTTTTCACTCACTAGCTGTCTAAGACATCTCCTTTTTCACAGCTGTGCCTTTCTCCTTGAGACTGCACAGATTGCAAACAATGCACAGCCAAGAGGGAATATCTGTTCCTATGATTCTGTCCTTGTCACAAAGGCATCTGGAAATAAGAAACCTGGAAGCAAAAATCAACATAGCCATGCATGTTCATCTCCATGCCCTTATTTCCTTCTTTCAGCTACCTTGTGGGTGAGGAACTCTGGCTGATGATGGAGTACATGGATGGAGGCACTCTGACAGATGTCATCAATGAGTGTGACATCTTTGAAAGCCACATTGCAGCCATCAGCCGGGAGGTCAGCAATCCCATCATTGTTTCCAAGGCCTTGGGCAGGATTGTCTGGGAAACAGGGGCTCAGACCTGCAGTGATTTCCTGTGCCAACCTTTGGTTCTGTGTTGCTGGTATGCTATGGGCAAGTAAAAGCATCTCAAGTGAAAGGCCTGCCAGTGCCCCCTGCACTCCCTGTACTCAGTGCCAGTGCTCTTCTCTCCTGCTGTTGGATTCTCGCTCTGGCTCATGTATTTGCATTTGCTGTTCTCCACCTTGACTCTCTAAATGTTTGCCTGGAGTCTGTCTTCACTGCATTCCTTGCCTGTGAAAGCAAAGGTGCTGGTGGTAGGAATTGAAATGATCAGCAAAGAAAAAAGAGAGAGACTCATTTCTCTCAGGCCTCAGCATACAAGGACAGGAGTGCAGCCAAAATGCTCTTTCCTTCTGAGCACATGCACTGCAGCAGCAGTCATCCTGGCTGGTTTGCAGGGGACAGTCTCCAACAGCAGGTGCTGTTGCTCTTTCAGAAGCTGACATGCCTTTCCTCAGAAAGGTCCTGCTCTGCAAGTGTTGGAGCAGCAAGCTCTTCCTCTCAGTGGCACTGTGTTCTGCCATTACTGCCCATTCCCCTGGAGAGGGAATCTTTTAGATTCTTTGTTGCCTTTCCTGTGGGATGAAATCACATCACTCATTTTTGCCTTCCTCTTTCTGTTTTCTCTCTCAGTGCCTGCAAGGACTGCATTTTCTGCACTCAAACCGTGTGATCCATCGAGATGTGAAAAGTGACAACATCCTTCTCAGAACTGATGGTTCTGTCAAGCTGGGTCAGTATAATCTTGGTCAGGAGCAGCATTCCAGGGATGTGGGTGTGGGGCTGCTTGGCGGGACAGCCAGCTCCCCTAAATGGTGCTGGTGGCAGCGCAGGGACACCCGCTGTGAGCTGAGGGCACAGTTGCAACGCGCACAGAGGTAGGACAAGGAACAAGCAGTCAGGAGTGGCCTTGCTCTGTGTGTGTCCCTTCCAGAGGGAGGGAGTTACAAGTCTAAAGCTTCCAAAGAACAAAAGACACTACTGGAGACAGTGTAAAAAATGGGGGGAGTTTAAAAGTTGCCAATGCCAGGAGATCCAAGACCACATTTTCAAACACTTCTGCTGGGGAATTCTTTGGCTTGCTTTCCTAATTGCATAGAATTCAAATAGAAACAGTGTCTTCCTTTCTCCTCAGGTGATTTTGGCCTCTCTACTCAGCTCAGCCCTGAGCAGAGCAGACGGTGCTCGGTAGTCGGGACTCCTTGGTGGCTGGCGCCTGAAGTCATCACACGTCAACCATATGGTCCCAAAGTGGACATATGGTCTTTCGGAATCGTGGGGATTGAAATGAGAGAACAAGAACCTCCCTACTGGAGTGAAAGTCCCATCACGGTAAGGAGCAAATACTCACTGATCCCGCTGTCTTTCTCACCTGTCCCTTGTCCTGCGTGCCATTGGACAAAAGCCCATTGCCATCTGCCTGAACCACTTCCACCAAGGACCCCTCCTAAAAATGTGCCTGCAACACATCAGCATCTGCTGTACTTTTGGTTGCAGCAGTGGGGGAACTCAAGCCTTATCACATGCAAACAAACTCCAAACAAACTCTATTCTCAGGCAACACTTTCCTTTGGCTTTTAAGTGGTTCCAGTCCTTTGGCTGTGGAGATGGCCTTAAGAGCAGAAAAGAAGCATCTGACAACTGCTGTTATCTTTCCAGAAATGAAGGAAGGAGACTCAAACCCAACAAAGTTTCTAAAACTGTGGTCTTTAGAGATGAGCCTAACTCCCTGAGCAGTTTCCTCTCACTGGGAAACATGCCTGAACCCTGGGCATGAGAGTGTAAAGGCCACTGAGTGTCTTCTGCTGCTTGTGCAGTGCTGCTGAAACACTCGGTCACCGCGTTTCTCTCCTAGCCAAAGGCACATCCTCTGTGTCACCAAGCCAGAGCCTGGTGATGCGGACAGCCTGACAAAACCTCCCATTTCTTTCCTGGCTCTTTCTGGCATGGGCCTACTATTAATGCATTGACTTGAGTAGCCAAATAAGCAGAGGGTTGCCATAGGGATGGCACCTTTCCTTCTTCTGACCATGACAATTTTTCTTTTGCTGCAAAATGGGAAGCTGCAATTTTCAGACTGCTGAGAGACAGAGCTGCAGGTGGCTCCTTTGTGCCCAAGCAGGAATTTTCATCCCTGTACATTTATGCAGCCATCTTAATGTGTCTGTGTTGAAGATGAGATTGCAAATGTTTATTTCCTTACCTGGGGATTAATTGATGGATTGCCTTTCTTTCTTTCCAATTACCATTGTTTTCAAGAAAAGCGCAAATAGCTTGATGAGTTTTGTTCTTGGGCACGTGCGCTTAAAGGACCAACAAGCACTGCAGATATGCCTTTCATGTAGTAACCGATGAAATTAGTTTGTATAGCACGGTCTCTCTTCCAAAAAGCCTCTGAAGCTAGTGTGAATCCTCAGAGAAGCAAATGTGCTTTTGCTGATGTAGCTCCCACTAAACTAGCTCAGTCAATGAAATCAGCTGCCCAGGCAAGATCTGTGGGATGGTGGAAAAGCTGTGGCTGCATCAGGGTTTGGGTTTCTGGTTGGTAAAGGAAAATAATCTCTGGGTCTCTGCCAGGGCAGAAACTGCCACTGAAGAGCAGAGGTTAAACAAAGGGAGGTGGGAGAGCACTTAGAGATGTGAAAGCAGCAAGTACAGCCTGGTGTCTCCTTTTTCTCCAGGCTACACAACTGATAGCCACACTAGGGACCCCACGGCTGCGGCAGCCCAACCGATTCTCGCCTTGCCTGCGTGACTTCCTGAGCTGCTGCCTGCAGACAGACGAGGAGCAGCGCTGGTCTGCCAGGGAGCTCCTGCAGGTAAAATGTCAAGGGGCTGCAGGTGAAACAGGCTCTGAGGGATGGGCTCTTCCTCCACTCAAGTCCAAGGCATCACATGAGTCCCCTTCCTCCTCACCTCCACCCTTGGTGCTCTTCAAATGAAAATGGTGAGGAATCCTAGACTGGGCTGGGCTGGCAGGACCCTGTAAAAGTCCTCTGGTGCAAGTGTCCTGCAAGGAGCAGGGACATCTTTAAAGAGATCAGGTTGCTCAGAGCCCTTTCTCACTGGAGCCGGAATGGTTGCAGGGATGGGGCACCTACAAGCTCTTGGAGCAACCTGTGCCAGGGTCACACCATGCTCCAAGTAAACAAGTTCTGATTAGATCGTATTTGTGTTTAAAAATATTCAGCCACATCCTATTGTAACTGGCCCTGTAAAAAATATCTCCCTCACTTTCTTCAAAGCCACTCTGAAGTCTTGGAAAATGGCAATAAAGTCTCCCTGGGGCCTGTTCTTCACAAAACTGGGTAACTCCACCTCTCTCCACATTTCCTGAGTCAGAGAGCTCCTCTGGCTGTTTTGATCACCCTCTTTTGTCATTTGGTGAGGGTTCAATTTTATCAAATGGCAAAAGAATTGAAGTAGAGCAATGCAGGGTACAGAGACATGAAATGGTGCTGCAGGAACCCAAGGAAGCCAGTCCCAGCCTAGGGCTCAGAGATTTGGCTGTGGGCAGCAGGGGCTGTGGGGGACTCATTGTGAGCCTCCTGGGGGCCCTGGTTTGCACCTCCCAGCCCACCCTTAGAGGTTTCTGCCACGCAAACAGGGACAGCTGGGAGGGACTTGTCCCAGCCCCATCTGCTGCCTGGCACACTCAAGCAGACGGGAACTGTGCCAGGATTACTGCCAGGTTGTGTGGCAGAGAGGGAACTGCAGGACCCGATGCCACTGGGCTGGCCCTGCTGGGAAGGAAGGTGCCATCCAGCACACGAGGGGAGGGGCCGGGCATGGAAAGGCAGACACTGCTCTGTCTCCCTGTGGGAGTCAGCACAGTGCCTGTCTTTCAAAGAGAGGGACCAGTGTGAGGCTTTGCAGTTTTCTGAAAAGAAGAAACTCCAAGGACAGAAAGCACCATTTCTAAAGCACTGGCAGGGCAAAAATCCTAGCAAGATGAAGACACCTACAAAAATGGATGAGTGGGATTCTGGGCCACATTTGCCTGTAATGGCAAAGTCCTGCACATAAAGATGGAGATGTAGATGGTCCCATTGGTCCTCTTCCTGCATCCTTCTAGAAGCCAGAGGAATCCTGTGAAGCACTGAGCTTGGAAAGTCACGGTCCATTATTTTTTGGTGATTTGTTTTTTTTTCCTTTTGGCAGCATCCATTTATAGAATTTGCTGAGCCTGCGTCCAGCCTGGTGCCACTGATTGTTTCAGTGAAGAAGAGGAGGGAGACGAGAATGTGACAATTACATCAGGACCATTTACTCGTCAACCAGTTTAGAGTAGGATTGTAGGGTAGGATTAGGATTAGGATTAGCATTAGGATTAGGGTTAAGGTTAGAGTAGGATTGTCTAATAGGACTGTAGAGTAGGATTGGAAATGAATACAGTTTCTAAAACCACAACTCACCTTGAAGATTCCCTTCCTTCTCACTCTGCGAATACGCTCAAGAATTTCTTCTGAATTGTCTGTTGTTTCTTAAAGGTGGAAAGTGACACGGTGTCTTTGGCATGGTGTGAAAGTGGGGAAGAAGGATGTTCTTCATTCATCCTCTCCAGACCACACTGCCTTTGGAATCTGGCCCACTGGTCTGTTTTTGGCCAGCTTTGGTATTTCTATTGGAGGCAGAAAGGGCAATGGCATTTGAAAGCAAAACCAAAAGAATGAGGCAGCCCAACACCCTGTGCAGATGCAGGCCTTCAGCTGTGATTGGAGAGCATTGGGGCTCCTGCCACTTGGATTTGTATCCCGAAAAGCAATAATCTCTTTGGCTGGAGGAGAGCCTTGCTCAAGTGAGAGAGCAGAAAGATCAGAGAGGGTGCTCAGGAAGGTCTCCTGTGGTGCAGAGCTGTCAGCACCTGGGAGGTGAGAGCAGGCCTGGCCTTGGCCGGAGTGGAGCCCCAGCAGAGCCCCGGCAGAGGCCGGAGCAGGCTGAGCCCCGGCAGAGGCAGGCTGGAAGGAGGCCCTTGGAGCTGCAAGAGGCAGCAGCCGGGCCCTGGGTGCCTGTTCCTGGCAGCGGGTGATTCCTCCGCTCTCAGAGCCCAGGTGGCAGCTGGCTGCTGCCGAGGGGAAGCACAGCCGTGCTGGGCACAGCCCAGCCTGGAGGCATTGGCTGTCTGGAGTGTGCCCAGGAGCAGAGAAAGGCCCAGGGCAGCCGAGGGCCGCTGGGCTGCCTGAGGATTCCTCCTCTTCTGCCGGCTGCCCTGCAACTCCTGGCAAAGGTCAGCAGTGTGTGCAGCACTCTGGGCACCGGGGCAGGGAGCCGGGCTGCTCGGCAGGCTGGAGCACAGGGCAGCCTCCTTCAGGCCCGGCTCTTGTGCCAGGGGAAGCGAGGCCAGCGTGAGGCAGGGACAGCTTGGCAGGGCACACCTGCAGGAGCCAGCACCTCACGCAGCTCTGGGAGGAAGCGCCCGCAATCCTGCAGTTCTGCACTGAGCCAGAGCAAAGGTGTGAGATGCAGAGTGTTTGGCAGAAATATTCAGGCCCACCAGGCCAGCCTGCTTTGTGCTCTCTGGCCCACAGCAAGTGCTGTGCAATGCAGCTCACACCTCTATTGCAGGGCTGTTCTTTTTCTCTGTAATCATCGCTCAGCTGTCTCTCACTGTCATACTGCTGGCTGAAGACCTGTCTCTTCCATATCCCCTATAAAAAGACCTTACCTTAGATTCTCAAACTTAGCATGCATGCATGTGTGAAAAAAAACCCCACATACCTTTAGGAAAATCAAGACAATAAAGCAGATTTCATTTATCAAACCCACAGCAACTGCATTAAAATGTGGGTGTATGAGCCTTTCTTCAAAATTTTCTTAAGAATATCTCTAGAGTAATTTTCGAGAGATAAGTATGCTGCTCCTAACAAGTGCAGATTACTTGCCAAAGGGTAATCAATCATCCATTAAGCATTCCAGCAGTTGCGTAGCATTTTTTTCTGATAACTGATCCCTGGATATTGCAACCAGCTTCTGACTTGTGTCTGCCCACTTCTTTTCCATGTTCTGAGCCAAGAGCAATAGTATCCTTGTGTGTGCATCTGAACACATTGGATACTGACACCCCATCCTATTGCCTATGTTCTCCCACAGAAAATTCCTTGCTCTTTTTTCTCTGCCTCCAAAGGGGATCTGCGGTCCCTGCCGGGCAATGCTTGTTGTGGGCTGTCAAGGCAGAGGCGATGCTCTGGTGCACCTGGCGCAGGTGAGCCTCGGGCCCGGGCAGGGAGCGATGCTCCGAGCTGCCGCGGATCCGGCGGCGAAACCGAGCGGTGCCGTGGCCTGGCTGGGAAGCACTGCGGCGCCCGTGGCGCTGCCTCCCCGGCCAGGGCTGTGCTCTCAGCGCCGCCGGGGCTGCCGAGCAGCGCTTTCCACGCGCCTCCGCCTCCGGAGCCAGCCCCGCAGCCGCGCTCTCCCGAACCGCACTGACCCGCGCCCGCTCTCGGCCCGGCTGCAGGACTCCGTGATTCCGGGCTCTCCGGGTTCCCAGTGCGCCTGCAGGAGCCTCCGCTCCTGGACGCCCGCCCTGGGCTTTCTTCTTCTACGTCTTTCTCCCCTTTCCCAGGCCCTCTCCACTCTACTCCGGATCTGCCCCCTGTTCTCAGGTTCTCCCCCGTCTCCTGGGTTCTCCCTCCTCTCTCGGGTTTTCCCCAGTCCTAAGCTACCCGTTGTCCCAAGCTCCCTCCTTTCCCGGGCTGTAGCCAGTGCTTTTATTCGTCTCCCTGGATCTCCCCTTCTCCCGATTACTCCTCCCTCTTCCAGGATCTCCCCCCTCTCCCAGGGCTCTTTCCTGTTTCCCTGGCTCTACCCTCTTGGAAGGCTCCCCACCCTTTCCCACGGATCTCACTCCTCCTGTCCCGTGATCTCCCCTACTCCAGGGCTCATCCCCCTCTCTTGGGATTTTCCCCCTCCTCGCAGCATCTCTCCCCTCTCCCGCCCACTCCTCCCTCTGCCAGGTCTCTCTCCCCTCTGCCGGGATGTCCGCCCGGTCCCGGAGCGCCCCATGGCCCCGGCCCCTCGCCGCCCGTCCCTCGCCGCCTCGGCCGGGCCGCTCCGGGGCCGCGCTCGGAGCGCAGCGGGGCCGGGCCGGGGCCGCCGGGGCCGCGTCAGCTCCGCCCCGCGGAAGGAGCCGCGACAGCGCCCCGGCAGCGGCCCCGCGCAGGCGGAGCGGCCCCGGCTGCGCCCGGAGCTGGGCCTGGCAGGGGCTGCGGCCTGGGAGAGCTGCTCCGGCCTCGCTCCGGACACGAGCAGCTCCGACCTGTGCTCGCTTTGTACCCTCAAGGCTGCCGGATGCCTTGCAGTGAAGCTGCAGTGCCCGGGCTATTCCGGTCTCTTCTGGTCCTCAGCTGAATATTGCTGGTCAGGGCTCTATGTAGGAATCACGAAACGGACGGGACTGCTGCGGAACGCGCCTCGAGCTGTTTGTTTTCCAGCGTCAGTCTCATTACATGGTTGTTACAGTGGGAAGATGCCAGCAGCTCACATCCCTGGCAGGAGGCAATGAACTTTATGGTACAACTTACTTGAAAAGTTTTTTGATCACTCACACAAAGCAAAAGCACATTGACAGTAGTTCTGTGCAACCACTATAAGCACACGTACCTTTTGTTAAAACACTGCTTGCTTCTTTCAAACACTATACCTGCTCGTAAGCCTTAAAACACAATGCACAGAGCTCCATTATTGTGATAAATAGGTATCATTCGTGCTGATAAAACTTGAGACAGTAATTGCTATTGAGACAGTAATTAATATTTGAGAATAATAAATAGTTGAAAAGTTGTAATGCCAAAGAAGAGAGGGAGAGGAGGGGCTGCACCCCCCTTCCCAGCAGCTGTTCTCAAGGACCACAGGAAAGAAGCTGAAGATACAGTTGCTAAAAATGAACAAGAACCTGGTTTGGTCCCAACAAATGCTAATTATAAGGGATTTATTGCCTTGATATGTAGATGGAGTGATACGTTAGTCTTGGCTTACATTGGCTGTACTGGCTACGTACTGGCTTGATGCGCATGTGTAACCCAACGGTGAATTAAAGGACAACAAAGAAGACTATAGGGCCTTCATCAGTGACGACCCCCAAAGACTTGTGCGACCACCAAACCGAGTGGTGGCGCATGCGTGGTAAAGGTGGTGAGGAAGGCGGAGACAAAAAAGAGACGAAACGAAAATAGCAGGAGATGGTATTGACATACAGCATATAAGGGGTGATTTTCACTTGGCAAGCTTGTATGTAAAGTGGGAAGGGTCAAGAACTCTGCCCTCCGTACCCCACAGTATCTTTTGCTTATGTGCTATTATTTGAACCAAATTATCGCTTATTTATATATTTTCTAAACTATTCAATTAAAATTACTGCTACCTAAATATTGTTTAGGTTTTTTTTTTTAAGGGATAATTGTGCAAATATAACAATTATTAAGCTTAGAAGTTCCTAATATCTTTCTAGAGATACTTTTCTGTAGCTTAGGGAGTCATTCCAGCCAAGTGTTAATACACTGGTGCGCCAGTATCAATCAAGTTAGAATGAGCAGCCCAATTCAGCTCCACGGAGCAGCCTCTGGACTGACTGACAGAAGTTCCCAGGCAATGGGAGCTCTCCTAAGATGCAGACATTGCATTGGTTCAGAGTCTGGGGCACAGAGATAGACCAATGAGATGTCTTGGCCTGGGAGTTTTGAATGGGCTAAATGGGCTGTGGGTGCTGAAGGCAATAAACGAAGCTGTTTGCTGATGACCAAAGGGAGTTCTGTTGTGTGTTACATCTCAGAGATATGAATGTCCTGGATTCTACAGTAATAGACACAAACCATTGTTCTATTTGTCCTTACTTTTCTACTTCTTATATAACTTTTCTGCTGACAAATCTACTGCTTAGCTCTAACCAAAGTTCTGCTTTCTCTGAGTTGTGCCTTCTGCAGCTGTCCCAGAACCCTCTGATTTGAAGGATTCCCACAATTTCCCCTTCACGGTTCGGCTAAATAGAAGCCTTTGTAACCGTGCCGTTTATTAACTACCTTGCATTTCATAGGTTTACTGTACCATAACTGCTTATTACTTGCTTAAAGCATCCTTTTTGCTCGCATTAAGCCTTGCTATATTCCAACACAGCAATTTTAATGCTGTGAAAGTCCAGTCAGTTCAAAGGGAAAACATCATGTCTGATAGCAATTACAAGTGATTGTTCCAAAAAAGTCTCGCCTGTTCTAAGGTCTTAACTTAAAACCTCCCTCCATGTCTATACCTTCATCCACAATCTGTGTGAGATTTTGAGAATTCTCTGTGAATCCATTTTCTATCTCTCTGTCTTTTGTGATAAAAACTTCTTTGATAGTTTTGTCTATCGTTTATCACACACACCGAGGTATGCAAGGTATTACTACCAGTATCACTGCCAAAACACCCAACGTACGGAGACCTATTCTACAAGGTCCCCTTAGCCAAGGTGCAAAGCTCCATCCTTGGAACAAATGATCTAACCAGGACCCACCATCTTCTTTAATTGGAGCTGTCAAATCTTTCAGCTTGTGTATGCTTTTGAGGGTGGATTCAGAGTGATCAGACCATTTCATACAACACAATCCCTCAAATTCCACACAACCATGTCCTTGTGCCAGTAAAAGAAAATCAATTGCTGCTCTGTTTGGAAGGGTAGCATGTCTAACACTATTAACATCGGTCAACATGTCACTGATTGCAGTGGATGTGCCATTAGTTTGTTTACTCAGCCAACATGCAACCCGATCTAATTGTTTCAATGCCATTGCTGAAGCCAGCTGGGGTAAAAAAAAACCTGCTGAAACCCTTTTCGCAGCCTTCCAAGGCATGAAATCGCTTCTACAGTTTTCACGATAATGACGAGCAGATCTTGTTCCCCTTTGCTTCTTCTTAATGACCGCTTTGGCAGTAGGCACAATTACAGTGAGCATCCCAATGCTACATGGGCCACCTTCAGGGCATGATGGGATGCCCTGCCAGGGCCTGTCTACACAGGTGAACCAACATCCTTTTGGTAATTGTCGTGGATATTGGTCAGCTTTAGAAAGCACCTCCCAACATTCTTAATAATTACACCAAAACCTTGAGTTTCTGTATGCAAAATAATGGGGAGTAACACTGTACTTTGGAGGATCACTTTCTCACTAATCATTAGCTGTAAATGTAAGGCAAAAATCCGTTGTTAAAGGACCAAGGGTTTCTAATTCTTAGGGTTTCAGGTACTGCTTTGGGAAGTTCTTTTTCCCAGATGTTACAATCCTATACAGGGCTCCTCCCATTGTCAATTTCACCAGGCTTACTATTGAATTGCTTTTTGATCAAGGGCAAATTCTTTCCCGGCACACTGACTACACAGGTTGAGAAAGGCTTTTCTGTTCCGAATTAGACAAACACATGCTATCCGAGCCTGCTGCCTTGGCTAAGGTCACCCAGACATTTGGTTTTGGTTGTTCCACAGACAAATCTACACTACAAATTGACTAAAACTCTGCACTATATGAAGCAATGAAAACTAGCACCGTAGTAACATTTGATTTTGCAGCATCCTTTTTGTGAGCTAATTCTTGGCTAAAGCTCCTCCCATATCCTTCTCAATTCAAAAACATCACTTTTGACCTTTAATAAAAATTAACCAAACAAAACCTACACTTTCTCCAATAGAGCTCTATGAAACCAGCAAATGACACATTTATAAACCACATAAAATCAGAGTTTGCAGGTTCCACAAATGCACAAGGAACGTCAGGTGTGACCCGTGATCCCTCTGTTTGGCTCACATCTGCGTACTTGCTTCTACGGTCTGGAGCTCGTCAACTGTCCTGGGGTGCGATATGGTTTGACATTTTTTGCTGGAACCCGCTTAATTCCTGCACCGTTAGAGACAGAAGCAAACCCTTTGTCCAAAGTGATTAATCAGAAAATACCTTCAATTGGTCCTGTCCTAGGGTATCTAATTAAAACAGGGGGATTTTCTTTCAGTTTTGCCTGTCTGTTATTGTAAAAATGCCTAGAAATCGGTGGATCAGGTTCTGCAACAGAGCTGCTTAAGAAATTAAAACATGCAAAGCTTTGTTTCACCTCATCTGTGGTATGACCTCGATTCCCCCCTCTCTTGATCAAGAATGTGTTTCAATGTCTGATGTGTCCTCTCAGCAATTGCTTGGTTGTGAGAGAATGTGGAATACCAAGGATATGACGAACACCCCAATCTTTAAAAATGTGGCCAATTTTTGAGATATGTATGTGGGATCATTGTCAGTTTTTTCTTCTTGAGGCACAGCCAGTGAAGCAAAAGCTCTGCTAAAAATGTTGACAGGCATGATTACCTGCCTCCCCTGTGTGAAGAGAAGAAAAACTCCACCAGAGAATGTGTCCACTGAAACATGAGTATTGGTAAATTTTCCAAAGGAAGGCTATTTAGTGACATCCATTTGCCCTAAGTGCAGGCTTTGCAAACCCCGTGGGTTGAACAACTCTTTCTAGAAAGAGGAGGCTGCACAAGCTGACAGTCAGGGCAAGTACTAATGATAGCTTTAGCTTGACTTTTGGAAATTTGAAACATTCGCAAAAGTGCTTGTGCGCTTTGGTGGAAAAAGGTGTGGCTCAGTTTTGCTTGTTCCAAAATGTTTGGCAAAGTGTTTGAAATAAGCACTGGTCAGCTTGTCCGCTCTGGCGTTTCCTTCCACTAAAAATCAAGAAGCGAAGAATGAGCACTGATGCGAGAAACAAAATATGGATTAGTTCGTTATTGTAAAGTTGCAAAATGTCATGAAACCAATGATGTCAAGTGTCATTACTAGGATTCTTTAGAACTGATCCTTTTATTGTTTTAACCACATTAGCAACAAACGTAGAATGTGTGAATAAATTAAAAGGTTGTGGGAAGAACTGAGAAGCCTGAACCACAGCAGCAAGCTCAACAATCTGAGCAGATCCCTCTACTATTTGAATATCTGATTCCCAATTTTAATTGGGAACTTGGTTTGGTTCAACCAAGTAATGACTGATTTGTGACCTCTGCCAGATCCCATCAGTGAAGAGAGTTACTGTGTTTAAAGGTTCTTTACTTAACAAAGGCTTCTCTCTAAAACTCAATTTTGCCTGCAATAATTTGTGAGCCGGGTAATGAACAGAAGCAATATCTGCAAAATTTAATAATTCTCGTTGCAAATCATCAGAATTTGCAGAATTTTGCATTGCCCAATCAAGATAATTTTTTCAGTGGTAAATAGAGAACTGCAAATTCTTCACCTGCTAAACTTAATAACCTTGTTCTGGCCTTAATCAGAATTTGTGTTATCCTCTCTAAGACTGTAAAAATAGTCTTGGAAACCTTGAGGGAAGAAAACCCCATTCTATTATCAACAAAAGATCTCTCTCAGAATGGTCTGATTGAAAAATGACAGAACAAAGTTGCATCTTTCCTCCTAAAATTGCAGAAAAGAATGGCTTTTCTGGAATACAGCGATGAGCTTGTTATCTTTGGAGAGCCTCCATGACCCTGTCAGGCACTGCACGACCTTCAGGTATTAGAGTTCAGCTTCCTCTCAACAGCGCAGCTTCCTCTCAACAAATTAAAACGTGGACCCAATTCATCGTTGGTGATTCCTAAACCAGGTCTGACACAGCTGATTTCTTCTAGAAGCTGTTGTAAGTCTTGCAGGGTGTTGACACTGGTCCGGAGCTGCATCTTCTGCAGTGTAATTGTTTTTTCAGTCATCTTCCATCCCAGATACTTCCAAGGTGGAACTTCTTGAATTTTGGGTACAGAAATTTTAAGTCCAGCATTTTGGATTTCAGTAACAACACTAGGACAAGCTTGCTCCATCTCTGGCTGCATTGGAGCTGTGATGAGCAAATCATCCATGTAGTGTGAAATCATGGATCTTGGATACTTCTGTCAAACTGGAGACAAAACTTGTGCTAGAAAATATTGGCAAATGATAGGCGAATTCTACATTTCTAGAGGCAATGTTTTCCAGTGCTATCTCTGCATGGGTTCTCTTTGATTGATGACTGGAACTGAAAAGGAAAATCTTGGAGCATCATTGGGATGAAATGGGATGTGGAAAAACAATCCTTTAAATCAATGACAATGAGAGGCCAGTGTTTTGGGATCACTGATAAGGAAGTTGAGGTTTAAGAGGTCCTATGTCTTCAATACTTCATTGATCTTCAGGTCGTGAAACAACCTCCAGGAATCCAGTGTCTTCTTGTGGATGACCAATACTGGTGAATTTCAGGGAATTCACTCTTTGTGGGTGTGATGTGACCTTCTTGTAATTGCTCCTTTACCAATCTTTTAAGGCAATTTAATTTTTTCTCTGTTAAAGGCCATTGATCAATGCATATAGGAGGATCAGTGTTCCAGTTCAGCTTTCAAGTGGCAGGTTTTGACGTGGTTTCCACCACAGGCCCACCTCCAGTTCTGCTCCCCATTGGGACAGGACGTCTCTCCCCCAGACGGTGAGAGGCTTCTGAACAAGAAAAGGACGCACCATTGCTGTCTTTCCTTCAGGACCTGTAATGTTAATCATGGATGCACTTTGCCAACATACAGTACCACCTCCAGTCCCTGTGAAGGAACCTGCAGGAGCTACTAAATCCCAGTCTCTGGGACAAAACATATGAGAGATTACAGTGACATCTGCACCAGTATCCGGCATGCCTGTAATGTAAATTTTTTTACCACAGTGAGTCAGGCAGCAAGTCAATTCTTCTTGCTTGAGGTCCAAAATTTGGACCCAAAAGACCTCAGGACTTGAGGTTCCAAATGGCACAGACAGCATTGAATTCTCTGGAAAGTTGTTTTGCTTGGCTGTACTCATGGGTAGAAGAAATGCAATAGCTATAGGTGTTTTTGGTGGAGTCGTCATAGGAACATTACATACAAGATTTAAATATATTGGTTTATTGTTAAAATCTATTGAAACAACCGCTGGAAGGACTGACAGTCTGACAATTTTGGTGCTAGCTCTGCCTAGAATCAAAAGCTCTTGTCTTTGCTGAAAAAACCTGATAATTCCAGTAGAAACACTTTCATATCAGAAATTATTTAAAAGGTGTATCAATTTTTGAGGAGGCCAATTCAAACCTTGCGCGTGAGGGTATTGACCTGGGACCATTTGAGGGATGGATGACTGAGGGATAAATGACTGAGGTACCAATGCCAGTTGACTGGGTAATTGACTGTAAGGAGGTCACTACTTGTGTCCAGGTGCCGTGATAATCCGCGCTCTTTTTTCAGTTTAACGACAAAGATTTGCCATCGATGTCACATTGAGAACGACAGTACTTAGACAGATGCTTCCCTTTCCTACGATGAGGGCAAATAGAAAGTGGTTTAGGTTTGACTGTTGTTGTAGGACAATCTCTTTTCACGTGTCCTGCTTTACCACAAGCAAAGCCACAAGCCTTTTTATCAGAGTCCAACTGTACAGTACCAACAGATTTTTAAAAAATGTTTCTTTGTGCTTCAAGGGCCTTTTCAACCTTTTCCATTTATTGTCCCAAATTTTCTCCCAACCCTTTCCCAAATTATCTCCCAATGGTTTCCTAACTTTTCTTAAGAATCTGCAATCTGCTTTCCAAAAGCACTGACTTGCACATTAGGAAGATATTTTGGAGAGGTGAGCTTGCTGCAAGCTGTTAGCATCTCTGTTACACGTGGAGGCTGATACGGTAAAGTTATAATAATTTTTTTTGCAATCTTCCTATAAGTTCTTTGATCTCAAGGTGAGAAGGAATTTCGTATTGTGGATTTACATCCTTATGACCATATCTTACAGGTAAGGCAAGGAAGTGTTTATTTGAATCCAAATTTTTTCTAAATTTTGAGTACTATTAGACCACTTAGGTAGTTGCAATGGAAGGTCTACTGTCGATTTAGACTGTGGTTTTCTTTCCTTTTCATCACTCCTGTATCTGATCCAGAAGAACAGGTAGTGTTGTCACAGCAATCAGCTGTCCCATGAAGCCTGCCAAAAAGCTCCAAGTTCCAAGGTTTGTTTTTACCCCAGCTGGCTTCAGCAATGGCATTGAAACAATTAGATTGGGTTGCATGTTGGCTGAGTAAACAAACTAATGGCACATCCACTGCAATCAGTGACATGTTGACCGATGTTAATAGTGTTAGACATGCTACCCTTCCAAACACAGCAGCAATTGATTTTCTGTTACTGGCACAAGGACATGGTTGTGAGGAATTTGAAGGATTGTGTTGGATGAACCTGTCTGATTACTCTGAATCCATCCTCAAAAGCATACAAAAGCTGAAAGATTTGACAGCCCAAATTAAAGAAGATGGTGGGTCCTGGTCAGATAATTTGTCCTAAGAATGGAGCTTTGCACCTTGGCTAAGGGAACTTTGCAAGATAGGTCTCCATGTATTGGGTGTTTTGGTAGTGATATTCATAGTAATACCTTGCATACTTCAGAGTGTGCAACGAGAGATGAACAAAACTGTCCAAGAAGCTTTATCGCACAAGAGAGAGAGGTAGCAAATGGATTCACAGGCAGGTGCTCAAAATGTCATGGAGATGGTGGATGATGGAATAGAAATGGAGGAAGGTTTTGAGTTAAGACCCTGGAATTGACAAGAGATTTTTGAACAATCACTTGTAACTATTGTCAGGCATAATTTATGCCCTTTCCACTGACTGGACCGTCACAGCATTAACTTGCTGTGTTGTAATACAGCAATGCTTAGTGCCAACAAAAACATGCTTTAAGCAGATAAGAGAGAAAAATGTATAGTAAGGCTACAAAACGCAAGTAATAAATGACACAATTGGTAAGGTTTCTTTTTGGGTGAAGAGAGAGGGGGAATTGAGGGAATCCATAAAATTAGAGGGTTTTTGGAAAGCTGCAAAAGGCAGGCCTCAGATACAGCAGAATTGTGAGTAGAGCTAAAGCAACATTCATGAGATAGGTCAGCAGAAAAAATTATTTAAACTGTAGAAAAAGCGAGGGCAAATTGAACAATAGGCCTTTGTATTAATGCTTGTCTGAATAGCTCTCTAAGCTGCAGAAAGTTTATCTAGCAAGATATTAGGAAGGTTGAAGCTTAATAGTGGAGCTCTGTGCATTGTGTTTTAAGGCTTACAAAGAGGTACTGCATTTGAAATAAGCAAGCATTGTTTTAACCAAAGCTACATGTGCTTATGGTGATTGGATAGAACTACTATCAATATGTTTTGCATTGTGTGATTTGTTAAGAAGCTTATAAAGTAAGTTGTAACCTTATGATTTCTGGCCTGCTGCCTGGATTGTGAGCTGCTAGCATCTTCCCATTATCATAATCATGTAATGAGACTGATGCTGAAAAATAAACAGCTCTAGGCACTTTTCATAGCAGCCCTGTACCGTTCGTAGTCTGTAAATGGCCCCTGGCCGGTGTCACTTGGCAGTAGTGTCGCTGCACCAACTTTCCTGGGAGCCCTGCCAGGAAGGGCTGGGGAGGAGAGCTCCAAGTTCTTGGTGACAGGAAGAAAGCCAGAGCCTGCTAACTCACGTCTGGATTCAATAAATTGGATCTTTTTAGATTCATGCAAATCGGGCTGCTCTCCAGCTGTAGACCCTGACTTTGTATTTGTGATGCTTTCCAATGGACTGCCGGCAGGGATACAGCTGGAAAACTCTCAGGTCCAAGAGCAATCTCAGCATGCTTTCCCCCCCCGACCCCAGCACCAATGAGACAGGCTTCAAGGCTTCTGAATGAAGCGTCTGTGCCTCCACAACAACTTTCCTGAGCTCTCCCACCTCCACCCCATCCATCTCTCTGGGCAGAGCCATCCCTGCCCTGCTCAAGCCCTGCCCGCCCCCCGCCACCTCTGTCCTCTCCCCTGCCCGCTCCCCTGCAGGCAGAGCCAAATCCAAAGCCCCCCACCTGCTCTAACCAGAGGCTGGGGAGCCAAAAGTGGTGAAAATCCCGGAAAGTTTTGGCAGAGGAATCTATATGAAAAGAGTCCTCAGAGCTCCAAAGCAAACTGCCAGCCTGAGCCCGATCCAAGGGGGTGACTTCCTGGGAAGGGCAAACAGTGACAGGAGCGACCCTGCAGCCCCTCGGCCAGGCAGAGCGGATCCAGAGCCCCCCTTGGCTGACCCCACCTGCACAACTTCAGAATAAGATCCGGCCGCATCTTTTTCACAAGAGTGCAGAGCACAGAAACAGCAGCTCCTGTTTTGCAAAGCTTCCTCAAATATTAATCTCCTGGACCCGTTTGATTCCCAGCCTCCCTAGAACACATCCCATGATCCCCCCAAACTTTTGGAATGCAAGAAAAATCCGAAGTGTTTTTCTGGGAATTCTGGGAGTGGAAGATTTCCTGAAGGAGTTGGGACGATGCCTGGTTGCAGCTTCAGTGACTCAGGGAATCCTGGAAAAAGCAGAGAACCCGACCAAAGCTGGAAGCTGATCTGATTCCCCTTTTCCAGGCTTCAGGGACCTGTCCACACTGCCTGGAGAAACCCCGGACATGTCAGGACACCCTGAACGAAATCCTAGATCCCCCCAGAGGGGGATGAAGGTCCAGCACCACTCAGAATTAAAGTCTCAGAGCCAGGTGTTCTGTTCTGATGTTTGAGAAAGTCTCTGTCACAATCATTCTGATCAAAGTTCTCCATTAAAGCTATGGAGACAGGCGTCATAATTTTGACCAAAGGCTCTTCCTTTTTGAGAGAGACTAGATTGTGAATTTTCCAGTTTATCTGGTCCCAGAAATCAAAGGTAAAATCAGACTTCAAGTCTGTATTTTGAGTATTCACTTTTACCCAGATTAATTATGTTTTAGTTCACGTTTTGACATGTCTGAATGTCCTTGACCCTGTAAAATTGCCTCAAGCTGGTAAAAGACACCCCATTCTGGTTTAGAGAAATGGTTTCCCATCTCGCTGCCCCCGGAGTTGCTACTTATTACTGACAGGGGTATCAGCTACAGACGGCGAAGGGCACGATCCATTCCTCCTTTGAACAGCCTGGGCCTCTGGCAATGGCACTGTCCATGGTCTTCTTTTTTATTTTATATTCCTCTAGGCTGGAAATCCTCCTCACTGAGGAGCAGCTTTCCCAAAACCCTCAGATTTTAGGGATTCCTACAATACACCACATAATACATGTTTTAATATATATACTGTAATAAATAGGATATATAAAATGTATTGCTGCTCTTTTTCTCAGCCAGCAGGCCTTTGCAGCGAGTTCTGAGCCAACGTGGGGCTCTGCTGCCAGCCCAAATCTGCGCTTCCCTTGCCCAGCCTGAGTGCAGGTGGGGCGCGTGCTGGGCATGGCTGGAGATTTGCATGGCCAAAATCCTCCAGCATTTACATCTGCCCATGGCTTTGGGTGGCACAAATTACAACACATCCATCTCACTTGACAAATGGCATTTCTTATAAATTGCTACACCAGCGCTGAAAAAACAGAACTATGCAAATCTTTGTTAAATTTTAAAAAAGTAATTTATGAGTTTGTTACAACACACTATTTAAAAACATACAGATAACAACTCTGGTAACAAAAACTAATTTATTGCAAGCCTCTAAAAACATTCACTATACACAGAGATCAAGGGAAAATTAACAACTTAATTTATTGCATATTATGGCAAACATATAGCCCATATACAAATACGAAAATATCAGTATTTGACTGTAATACCAAGTACTCTACAAATAGAATTCCACCACTCTACAACTCCAGACACATTTAAATAGAACTGAATACATAAATAACCACTACAAAATACAGATGTGAATACAGATTAAATGTTACCTGTTACATTGAAGAAAGAGATACGGAAAATAAACCTACCTATAAATAGACAAACAGCAATACCAATCTAAATATCTGTACAACTGCAACAATACAAATATAAGCAATATATCTGGATATATATGTAAACATAATATATATAGAAATGCATCAATGTGCATCTTAAAAAATATAAAAATACATATATACCAAAACAAATACCAATATAGCTATTTAAAAAGACCAAAACTACATCAATACATCAATAGAAATAGATACCTACACAACCGTGTACATACGGAAATCTAAACACAGATATTACAATACACATAAAGAACTAGATACTTATACACACAAAGATGTGACTGCAAACCTGTATGTATGCAGGTATCTGTATGTACATAGATACACAGCACATTCATAAATCTGATACCATATGTACAGAAATAGGCCTGTACAAATACCAGGCTACATACGTACAAGTCCATATAATTATCCCTGTTCACATGTAAGTCCGTGTATCTTTAAGCAGAGCTCCAAGCAGAGGGATCCCAGCTGCCCCATCTTCAAAGCCTCTCCCTCGGGCTCCTCCTCCCGTGCAGAGCAGCTCTCCTGGACAGCGACAGCAGCTGGGGCATCCGGCAAGCAAAGGGAACACTGAGTGAGTGTGGGGACGTTTCCCTTGGCAGCAGCTGCACTTCCATCAGGGAAGAGGAAATGTCAGAGCCTCCCCAGGAGGGTCAGAAGGAAAAGCAGCCAAGCGGGCCGGGCTGTGATGAGCTGTTCACTTCTTTCAGGCATCCCAGTTGCTCTGAGGGAACTCCCTCATGTCACGTTACTGAACCACCTCTGCATTTACCAAGACTGTGGCTCCCAAATCAATCAGTATTTATGTCTCCAGCTGCTTGCACGAATGGCAGGGAACTTCCTCTAACAGTGCTGGGGCACAAAGTTACCTTCCACAGGTCCTCTGACACGGCCTTGTGCTTCCTGGGCTGCTTGTCTTTCTCCTGCTTGTCTTTCTCCTTACCTTCCACTTGGAATTTTTACACCATTTCTATTTCTTTCCCCTTGATCAGGGCTAAAATGAACGTTTCTCTCCCAAGTTTGACTTTCTTCAGTGATCCTGTCAAGCCTTTTCCCAGAAGCTTTTATCGTGGAATTGAGTATTAATTTCAGCAATTTTGGTGATTTTATGTGAGATTTATGCAAGTCTCCTGTTCATTACCGCACCATTTAGAAAGGTACCAAGGGAAGAAGGATGTTTCTACATGTGAGTTCACTAGTGGAATAATCACGGATAGAGAGAGTGATTAGCTGAATTTTACATCTACTCGTAACCTGAGAGTGCAACAGGTGATTTGGGGAGAAATTAAAGCCTGATTTCTCCTTCTACCAGCCTGTTTTCAAATGGAAAGTAAATAGAGCAGGGTGAAGAACTTCATAGTACAGTTCCTGAAATGCCTTATTAAGGTGCTCTTAAAGTAACCGAGATGAAATCTGGGTTGGCATTCCTGATTTCCAGACACTCATTGTCAATTCCATTGATTCTGAAAAGAGCAGAGATGTGCCCATCATACCTGATCAATCCATTTGGGGATGTTTTAGGTTCAGATTCTCTGAGGCTTTAGATTTTTACGTCTCTAGACAATGCTTCCAGGAATCTAAATAGCTTTCAGAAATTAAACTTTTCTCCTTTTTTCCTCAGTCTTTGCACTCATGTGCACCAGAAACATTCAGTGAATGGATTCCATTCTAATCCCTCTCCAAGATGAATCTCCCAGCTGTGTTCACACTGGTGGTTCGTGTGTCTCTTCTGCACAGTGCAATTTTAAAATCTTTGTTCCTATCTCTGCCCTTCTTTTTCTGTTTTACCTTGCAAATGCATGTAGATATCTCACAAATGATACATTTCATTTCTGATGCATCACTTCCTGTCTAGTAATTTCATTTTATCCTGTTCCGATGCTATGCTAGCCTTATAGGTTTTATTCTAAGTGGACTCCTGTTTTCTTGAATGTTCTATAATGCAATGCTCTCATTCACCTGCTTTCATGAAACCCTTCATTAACATTAGCACAAGCAGCTGTGTGGTTCCCTTCTGCTTTGTAGAAGACTTGGGAAACTCAAGTCCTGCTCAGCTAAAAAAGAACATACATGGTGCTTGGTAATTCCCCAAAGAGCTTAAATTAATGGTTAAACAACTGCAGCTTATTCACTTGACAGAAATTGGGAGAAAAGACATTGCAAATATTGAGGAATGCAGTGCAAGGTTGATGGACATCCCTCAATTATGCAGACAGACTGATCTCACTGGCAAAATTCCTTCTTTTCCAAAGGTTTTCATTTGCTTTGGCTGTACTTTGTACGGCTGCAGATCACATTTCCCTCAATTTAAGGAAGTATCTTGGAAGGTATTCTTGGTGATATATCTTGCTAATTCTGCCCTTGGAGGAATTCCTCAGTTCTGCAGTCCTTATTACATGCCCTGTTCTAAAAGACTTTTATGCCATTTTCCCCCTCTCTGTGTTTTCACACATGTTCAACAAGTTTTGCTTTGTAAGGGTATTAATCACAATATCCCAAAAGATTAAAAAATGCTTAGTTATTTGTTCCCTAAGTATTTACAAAAGAAAAAAAAAATCTGTATACATGCTGGATGTAAAATGCAAATAGAAATAAACTTGAGAGTTCCCCCAAAAACTTTTAGAAAAAACCCAGGTATTCTATAAAACCCAGGGTATTCATCTACAGAATACAAAAATGGGCACGTCCTAGAAGAGAAAATCTGTGCAATAAGTTCTGCACAGAATTCTATGGTTTCAAGCTTTTTGCCCTTCAGGGGCAGTGCCATTCTCTGAACTGGAATGCTCTGAGCATGTTCTGCTCACCACGGCAGCTTTCTGCTCTCCCCTGGTACAGATCATCCTCCCAGCAAAGGGGGAGTGCAGCCACCACAACTCGCAGCACCTTCCCACGCAGCAGGAACCTGAAGGACAGAGATGGCTTTCACCAGCTCCTGCGGGTTCTAACAGTGCCACCTCTCGGCTGCTGAAACCCGGAATTTCTGTGTTGCAGTGCGTTAGTTTCCGAGTCAAATGTTCTGTTGGCTTGCGGCATGTTCAAGTGTTCCCCAACCTACTGCAGTTAGTTTCTCCCCTGTGTTATGCCCTCCTACCCAAATGTCCCTCAAGGAATACCCTCCCTCCTCACCGGATTTTTCCCTGTCTGTCAAGACAACCCAGCCCCTTTGGCCCATCAGTCAGCCCAAAGCCTAACCTTTGTCCCAGAAAGTTCTCTGTCCCTCACCCCAAGATCCAATCCCTATCCCAACCCTCTCTCCTCCCCTTGTTCTGATTTGTTGTAGCCCTCAAAACCACACCCTGAGAGTCGCTTATTGGTTACTATATGGTGTCCACCCCCTGTTTTGAAAGATTTTAAAAGCCCGAGCAGAAGAGCACTGGGGGTTTGTTTAATCTCTGTTCTCCTTTGGGGAACTTCTCCTGCCAAGCTTTCTCCTGCCTGTCTTGATAAATTAGCTGCACTTTACACTGGAGAAGAGCTGTCTCTGTCTCCTTCACTCGGTCCTCCAGGGGTCTCTACTGCTGGGCAGCTGGCCTAGAGGTTCTGGCTCAGGCAAAACCCCAACCTAACCTGTTCCTCATTCTTGCCACTGTCCCTGGAACATCCCAGAGCCAGCCAGGGCTCCGGAGGGCAGTGACAGTGACCCACGCCCTGGCATGTCACAGCCCCCAGAGCCGCACCTGCCAGGCCCCAAGCCCCAGCCCTGGTCCCCACTGCGGCCTCAGCGGCTCCTGGGCATCCTCAGCCTGGGTGCAAAGGCAGCCACAGGAGCTTCCCAGGGCGCTCTGGATCCAGGCTGCAGACACCCTAAAGCCGGCACTGAAAGGGACATGGATGGGGACTGCAGCTGGATCTTCCAGTGCTCACCAGCCTTGACTGCCCTCTGAATGAACCCAAGCCTCACCTGCAGCACCTTGAGCACATTTACCCTTCTGGCCCGTTCTAGAACATGGTGTTCTCACATCATACACCAGCCCTGTGCAGGGAGTGATCAGCTCCCAGGTGCTCTGCTGCCGTGGCATTACTTTCTCTTTTGCTGCAATGAAGTTAAACGGGTACACTCATGAGAATCCCAGCACAACATTTGCTTTTCAGGAGCTCTTAGGCAAAAAAGCTCCTCTGCTCACTAGTTTTTGCCCAGAAAAAGAGATCTTGACAAAGCATAAGGCACAGGCAGGGCTCTGGCACAAGTATTCCTGAGCCACAGGATTCCACCCATAGTTGCTGCCAGGTGCTTTGCTGATATTTTAGAGCCAGTTCTGAACAGGGGCTGCTGCTGACAGGGTAGGAAAATGTGGAGAAATAAAGGTGCAGGAAACAACAACAACAAGAAAAAAACAAAACCCACAACAAAAAACCCAAGTGGTATAACACTTAAAAATACAGAGCGCAGAAGAAGTCCATGGAGATGGTTCAATAGAAAATGCCACCAGCAGTGAGCAGAGCCCGAGGCTGCTCACTGCCACCACAGGGGCTCCTCAGTCCCCTGCTGCTTTGTGTCTGATCCCTGCTGGGCTCCCTCTGCCCCTTCAGCAGATGCAGCCTTGCCTGCAAAGGGCTCCATGCTCTGGTGTTCCCAGATTGCTCCAGGCTGCGTTCTTAGCAGCACTGAAAGAAGAGGTGAAACAAAGAGCCATGTTCTGTCCTGCCTACAAACTCTTCTCCTTCAGTTCCAGTGCCAGAGATCATCCCTTTGTCACCTTGGCGCTGTGCCTGCTGCGTCCTGGTCCCTGTCCCTTCCATCAGCTCCTGCACATAAGCACTCACTGTCCCACATCATGAACAGAGGGCTGTGTCAGAAGAGCAAGATTGAAATTTCTTGGTCTTTTTAACAAACAGAAGAAGCATGAGTCCAAATAAATTTGTTGTTGGCTCCTGGCTTCCATTTAGATAACTCTTTTCTGCTTTAATGCAAAAGGCTCTTTTCCCACATGGATGGAATTACCTGTAATTGGCAGTTGCTTCAGGCTCTCAGGCACCATGGGAGTTTTTTCTTGTCTCTGATGAGGATTTGGTGAATTTTCCATTGGTCACTTGGTGGAGTCGCCATAGGCTGAGCTCAGCGGCCGACTCTGCTGTCCCCAGGGGATGCATTGGGACGCCAAGCCCCTCAGGGCTGGAATTCGGGGTTGGGCGGGCTCGGAGCGCCCCGAGCCTGGGCCCGTGAGGAGCTGCTGCTGGCGCTGGCTGTGCTCAGCCCGCTGTGCCGAGCAGCCGCGGCCATGGAGACACGGGCGGGAGCTGTGGCCGAGGCCGGCAGGCGGCCCGGGCCGGCTCTCAGCTGCGAGGACGCCGGCAGCCTGTGCCCTGAGGCCGAGGCCGTGGCGGGCGCTTTGCGGGCAGGGCTTTTCCGAGCCGGCCGCAATGTGCTGCCTCCCGTGTGGGCCCGGCCGCGGCAGAGGCAGGCGGGAGCACGGCGGGGCCGGCAGCGGCGGGCAGAGGCCGCAGAGAGCAGCAGCCCGGCCGGGCCCGCTGCGGAGCGGCACGGAGCTGCCGGGCAGCCCTCGGCCGTGTCTGTGCGCACAGGGCAGGAGCAGAGGCCGGAGCAGAGGCCATAGCGGCAGCTCGCCGTGCCCGGGGCCGCAGCCGCAGCTCTCCCCTGCCGGCCACAGCAGCAGCCGCTCGCCTCCGAGGCGCCGGCGCTTCCCGAAGACGAGGGGCCCGGCCCCTGCACGGCCTGGAGCCCCGCAGCGAGAGGAGCCGCCGGCGCCGCAAAGGGCAGCGCCGAGGGCGCAGGTTGAGGAGGAGGACATGAGGCTGGGTCTGGGCCGCGGTGGGGCAGCTCTGCCCTCTCGGCCTTCGCCTTGAGCCCTTTGCTTCTTTTCCAGGAGCCCTGATTCCCGTCCTCGGCCAAGGGCCCCCGCAGCCCTTTCCAGGGCTGCAGGAAAAGCTCCCTCAGTAACATACTCACAGAATCAGTGGCTTGGAAGACAGATGCTTTTAAGATGATGGAGTCCAAGCCATGCCCTAACACCTCCACTAAAGCATGGTACCCAGTGCCACATTGAGTCTTTTTTCAAAGGCTTGCAGAAATGGTGAGTCCACCAGCTCCACGGAGCGGTCACACCACAAAACTCTTGTACCTGTAAGTGCCCATTGTGAGAGGTGCTGTCTTTAGTGCAAGGCAGAAGTGGAAGTTTCTGAGTTGCCAGCACTTGCTGTGTCTGGCTGAGGATGCTGAGTGCTGGAGTCCTGCAGGATGGAGCCTTTTCCTGCAGGCAGTGACAGCTAGAACTTGGCCTCTGACCTGTCATGTTGGGTTCCTGCCTCTCCTCCAGCCAAAGAGATTATTGCATTTAGGGATCCAAATCCAAGTGGCAGCAATGCAAATGCTCTTGAGTCACAGCTGCAGGCCTGAATCCACACAGGATGTCTGGGCTGCCCCACTCCTCCTTTGGCTCTTCCTGCAAATGCCGCTGCCTTTTCTGCCTCAACTAGAAATACCACAGCTGTGCCAAAACCAGCCAGTGGATGGTATTGTAAAGGCAGTGTGCTTTGGGGAGGATGAATGAAGAAGAGCCTTCCCCACTTTTGAACCATACAAAAGAAGCCATAAGCATGTCTTAGCACCAATAGAAAAAAACTGTTGATTCAGGAGGAAATGTCGAGTTTTCTGAAGGGGTCAGAAGGGGCGTTTTCCAAATCATCTTCCAAATGAGTTGATGTTTCAGAAACTTTATTTAATTACTTAATTTAATTAGTCCTACTCTATAACCCTATTCTACAAAACTCTTGAAGAATCCTACTCTAGAATCCTACTGACAATTCTACTCCAAATTGGCTATGGAGATAACATCTTGACATGATATGTTCTCGTCTCCTGCTTCTTCTGGACTGAGTTGATGAGTGGTGCCAGGATGGATGCTGGCTTGGCTGTTGTTACAAATGGATGCTGTCCACAGGGAAAAAAAAAAACAGAACAAGAACAATGAACCATGACTTTCCAAGCTCAGTGCTCCACAGGCTCAATGAGGTTTCCTCTAGTTCCTAGAAAGACCCAGAAGGTAGAACAATGGGACCATCTGTTCCCTAGTTGTCATGTGCAGGACCTGGCCATCCCAGGCAAATGTGGCCCAGAGTCTCACTCATCTGTTGATTGTGATGTCTTCATGTTGCTGGGATTTTTGCCCTGCCAGTGCTCTAGAAATGGTGCTTCCTGTGCCTGGGGTTTCTTCCTTTCAGGAAAATCCAAGGATTCACATGGGTCCCTGCGTGTGAAAGACATGTTGAGCAGTTGGTGGCAGGGGACAACAACGCACATGGAGTGAGTGATTTTGCAATGGCACAGCCGAGCTGTGCCAAACTGCCTTGTGATTAGGCAGTGCAGTATTTAGGAACTGACATTCCAACAGCCCATTTCTCTGCTCCCTTGGGGGCCAGTTACAGGACACGTTGGGCCACTGACATTTTGCCTTGTCCACTTGGTAACAGTGGTGTCTCAACTATCACCCACAAACCTCCGACCACAATCTCTGCTGCTCTTCCTTGGATTCAGAAGAAGTAATCAATGCCTTAATACTCTGTGGGTACATCTTGGGCTACGGGCAGGGCTTAGGGCTTTTAGGGCACTTGCAGATCTCTCCCTATGTGCAGTTGCCATGTGCAGCACTGCAGGTGGCTAAGGAACTACCAGGACCTTTCCGATGGATTTGCTGGCAGGCAGAATCGAGAATTCAGGACTCTGAAGCTGTAGCCCCAAAGAGCAGGGAGGTGCTCTAAGGCACCACCTTTGTTTTAGCCATGGAGAGCGAGTGAGCGCGTCCTTCTTTGAAAGGAAGCGCTGCCCTGCGTGCCTTCCTTCCGGCAGCTGAGGAGGACAAAGTGCCAAATGTATTTTGCAGGCTGGCCCCAGTGTGTGCTTGTTGTGCCTTTTCAGCACGGCTCTAGCCAAAGCTCCAGCCACAGCTCACACCAGAGGGGAAAGCCCCTCAAGAGCAGCAGAGTCTGCAGGGGCTGTTGACATTTACCTCTCCTCCTGTGGCAGTGTCGAGTGCTTTAAAAACGTCTCCAAAACACCTAGAAACAAAAGAGAAGCAGAGAAAGGAGAAGCCATTTAGATCTTGCAGTGAAAGCCAGCCCACACAGGAGATCTGTGCTGTAAATGTGTAAAACCTGCAGGATGCAAGAGGGCTCTGCCAGAAGGCAGATGATGCATTTTCCTCTCAAGTGCATGGCTCTGGGCCTGTTCCTGAAGCGCTGACGTTCAACTTGTAAAGGGAATTAAGTGTTTCCTCTTGGGTTTCACTTCCTTAACTGTGTGGTTCCTATCCTGACCACAGCGTTTTCCTTCTGCAAACCAGGGGATATAAATGTTCCTGGGAACTGTTATCTCACAGCTATCAGGAGTAGGTTGCTCTTTCAGGCAAGCAAGATTCTTGTCCATTCATTACTGTTGCCAGACAATTTAGAGACATCAGAAAATGCTAAGAAAATTAACACAGAGCTGTCCCACACTTGAGTGACAAGGAGACCTTCCAGGTCTTGTTCTTTGATGCAGGCAAGATCTTTGCAGCATGGAGGGGTCTCTGACAATGCCTCCTGGGCCCACTCACAAATTGTGAGCAGCACTGAGAGATGGGACAATCTATCCCCTGTGTGGGAACATCTTTGCAGCTGGCCTGACTTCATGCTGGATAGACATTCCACCAGAAGAACACCTGGCCCATGGTTGTGCAGGAGTAACTGCTGTTGAATTTAGCCGCTGCCAAAATATTCCAGCTCATTGTATCTCAGAAAGGGATTTTCCATGTTGTTCACTATTCTCCCTGAGGGAAACAAAATGCAAGATGCTGACTTTAAGCAGAGATCCCAACTTCCAGGACATACAAAAGGCAGCCCCACTGTCTGGGGCTCTGAGCCTTTTGGGGTCAGCTGGGTAACATCAACAGCAGCAATGACAGTAACAAGCCAGGCAGCCTTGCAGTGCAGATGACTGGCACAGAGACTCATTTTGTACGGAAACATATTCATGTTTCCGTAGACACGTTCTCTAGTGCAGTTTTTGCTTCCCTTCACACAAGTGAAACCGGCAATCATGCCTGTCATCATTTCCTACAAGCTTTTGCTTCATTGGGTATACCCCAAGAAGTAAAAACTGACAATAGTCCCGCATACATATCTCAAAAATTAGCCGCATTTTTAAATGAATGAAGTGTTCAGCACATTTTTAGTATTCCCCACTCTCCCACAAGCCAAACAATCATTGAAAAAACACATCAAACCCTAAAACGCATATTAGATCAACAGAGAGGGAGAACAGAAGTCACCCCACAGATGAGACTGAACAAAGCTCTGTATGTTTTTAATTTTCTAAACAGTTCAAGTACAGAACCAGATCCACCAATTTTTAAACACTTTTCAAATAATAAACAAGCAAAATTAAAAGAACATCCTCCTGTTCTAATTAGAAACCCTGACTCTAGACAGATAGAAAGTCTGTTTCAATTAGTAACGTGAAGCAAAGAGTAGGCTTCTGTCTCCACAGGTGCTGGAATCAAGTGGGTTCCTGCCAAAAACGTCAAACCATATCGCACTTCAGAACCTGCAGTCGAGCACAGAACCGAGGAAGCAAGCACGCAGACGTGAACCGAATCGAAGGATCCCGGGTCTTGCCTGACGCCTCTTGTGCCTGACGTTCTTTGTACATCGGTGGAACCCATGAACTCTGATTTTGTGTCAATGTTATTTATGAGTATGCTAATTGAATGCTGAATATTTGTTTAACAGTCTTAATTTTTGGCGAAGGTTTAAGTTAGAAATTTTGTGTAGAAAAAATTCTGCCAAGACTTAGTTCATGAAAGAGATAGAGCAAGTTCAAATAGTATATTTGTTTTGCTTGATTTTAATTGTTTTTTATTGTGCAGATTTGCCTGTAGATCAACCGAAAACGAATGTTTGGGTGACCTTAGCCAAGGCTGCCACATCAGATACTATATGTCTGTCTAATTCAGAACCAGAAAAGCCTTTTTCAACCTGTTTAGTTAGTGTGCCAGTGAAAGAGTTGCCTTTAGTCAAAAAACAATCCAGTAGTAGGCCAAGTAGAATTGACACTAGAAACAATCCCTCTTTCAATTAGAACATTTAGTCCAAAAAACTTCTCAAAACAACATCTGAACCTCAAGAATTAAAAATCCTTAGTTCTTTGACCATAGATTTTTGTTTTACTTTTATGACTCGTGCCTAGCGAAAAAGTGATCCCCCAAAGTTTAGTGTTACTCCTCATTATTTTGCATATAAAAATTTAAGTTTTTAGTGTAATGTTTCAAATAGTTGGGATGTGTTTCCGGAGACGAATCAATATCCACGGCAATTGCCGAAAGAGTATTAGTTCATTTGCGGAGACAAAACTTAGCAAAGTATTCCAGCTCACCTTGAAGGTGGTCCTTGTAGCATTGGTATGCTCACCATAATTGCCCCCACTGCCAAAGCAGTGATGAAAAAGAAACAAAGGAGAACGAGAGCTGTTCCTCATTATGATGAGAACTGTCAGAGTGATTTTATGCCTTAGAATGCCGCCAGAAGAGTTTCAACAAGTATATTTTTATCCCAATTAGCCTCAGCAGTGGCATTGAAACAATTAGATAGAGTTAGATGTTGGCTGAGCAAACAAGCTAATGCCACATCCTCTGCAATCAGTGATATGTTGACCGATGTTGATAGTATTAGACATGCTACTCTTCAAAACAGAGCAGCCATTGATTTTCTTTTACTGGCACAAGGGCATGGTTGTGAAGAATTCGAAAGATTGTGTTGTATGAATTTGTCTGACCATTCTGAATCCATTCACAAAAGCATTCAAAAATTGAAGGATCTGACAGCCCAAATTAAAGAAGATGGAAATTCCTGGTTAGATGATTTGTTTCAAAAATAGAGTTTCGCACCTTAGCTAAGGCAACTTTACAAGATATGTCTTTATGTACTAAATGTTCTAATACTGATATGTATAGTGGTACCTTGTGTACTTTGTTGTGTTCGGCGAATGATGAACAAAACAGTCCGAGAAGTTTTCGTCATACAAGCAAGAGATTTAAGAAGTAGAAGCACCGAGAGTGTTCAGAATCTCACGAAAGCAGTAGATGAAGGTATAGACATGAACGAAAGTTTTGAATTAAAGCCTTAGAATCGACCAGAGTTTTTTGAACAATAACTTGTAACTGTTACCAAACATGATTCATATCTCTTTCAAAGATGAAGTCATCACAGCATTAAGTTGCTGTGCTGTAATATAGCAGTGCTTTAGTGCAGATAAGTCTCCAAGAGATGATAAGCAGAAATTTTACAGTAGAGCTATGAAATGCAAGTAGTAAGCGACAAGAAAATGAAAGATTCTGGGTCAAACAGAGAGGGGGAAATGTGGGAATCCATAAAGTTAGAGGGTTTTTAGGAAATGGTTAAAAAAGAGTATTTAGGCCTCAGGATGTGGCCCGAAGTTCTGTTACAGCAGAAAAGTTTCCCAAGCAAGCAGAAAAGTTTCCCAAGCAGTAGACGTGACAAATAACAATAGGACTCTGTAGATTTTGGCTTTAGGATGGCAACAAGTTTATTTAATGTATATCTTTAGAAGGTTACAGTGAATAGAGCTCTGTTCTTTGTCTTTTATGAACCAGTCTTTGTTTTAACTACTCTTACATATGTTTTATAAGATTGGATGGAAAGCTTGTCAATATGTCTTGTTTTGGTGTGATTGGTTGAAATCTAAACTGAGATGGTTTTATGTCATTCCGTTTTACCCCACCTTCGGGGACATTTTCCTTTAGGCCAGCATGCTGTTAACATCTAACAATGTTCTGAGGCTGAGTACTAATAAACAAAAAAGGCTGGTCTGAATTTGTCCAGTGTGGTCCATATTTGGACTTTTGCCGCGGCAAGTGGGTTCCTCTCTTAAGACGTGGGTTCCTGACACCATTGGATCTATAACTACCCTAGTGCTCGTCAAGAAGCCATTGAGATCTTGCAGTGAAAGCCAGCCCACACAGGAGATCTGTGCTGTAAATGCCTAAAACCTGCAGGATGCAGAAGGTAGATTATGCATTTTCCTCTCAAGTGCATGGCAGCAGGCCTGTCCCTGAAGTGCTGGAGTTTAGTGCCTCAGCTCCTAAAGACAGCTTCTTCTTTCATCTTGATTAACAGGACAGGCAGCCTTGTAGTGCAGATGGCTGGCACAGACATTAATTTTGTACAGCCCTTTGAAGAGTTCTCTTGACAGGAAACAAAGCACGGGGAGATTCATTTCCAGGAGAGAAGGACATCTTCCCTACCTTTCAAAAGTTTTTTTTTTTTCCTTTGGGGGCACATGGAAAACACCTCGTGCTCTCTATTTGTCCTGTAACCTGATGTACTTTCAAAGGAGTTCTTATTGACAAAAAGATAGCATTTTCATTATGCTAACAGTAACAGTCATAAAAATGACATCAGCAAGACATGTGAGGCAGAAGGGCTCCTTCAGGATGGAGAAAAACAAACTGCACCAAAAATACCCCACAAAACAACAAAAAACCAAACCAAAACACAACAAAACAAGCCCAATAAAAAATCTGCAACCAAAAAGACAGAACTCCATAGCCAGTCCATTTCACCCAGAGTGCTCTCTCGCTGCTTCAGAGCACAGCACTTCCTCTGGGGAGTCCTAAATGGCCCTGTGACACCAAACTCAGGAGGAGCATTTGGTACAGCTCTGCTGACACCTGCACACAACACACTGTCCCTCAGACAAGAAACAGCCCAGACGTACCCAGCATCTCCAGGGTACTTCTCCTCAGTCTCCTGTTTTGGAGCAGCCATGCTGCTGGCAGCATTGGAGGTGAACAAACTGCCCAAGCTCGAGTTCCCTGGTTTGACAGTATGGGTTCCTTGAGGTGATGCTGCTGTGGCAGCAGCTTTAGTGCCAGAGCCCGCGTAGGTGTGCTCAACCTGCAGCACTTGTGGTGGGCACTGTTCCTGTTCCTCACTCCTAACTTGGGGTCCTTCACTGCCAGACGTTCTCTGGAAGTCTTCGCAGGCTGCCCAGTGAGATGTCAGCACTTGCAGCTCGAGTCAAACAGAACAAAGCAGTCAGACACTGCAGCTTGTCCCTGTCAGCCAGGAGTCATCGACTGTGAGGAAAGGGAAAGAACAGATTGACAGAGGATACAGACAGCTTGTTTCAGTCTTCCATCTGGATCACCATGTTCCACTGTAAAAACACCTCCAGAAACAAGGAGAGCAGGAACAGGCCAGCAGGAATCTATTTGGATGACTGCTGGCCCAAAGGCCAAACGACAAGTTTCACTGTCCAGGGCAGCAGTTGAGATTCAGCACCATGAAATGTCCCTCAGAGTGATTGTGATACAGAGTACAGCAGGATGGCACTCAGAGGCATGGCCCCACTCCCTGCTGCTCTGCACTGGAAAGGCAAGGAGGGCAGAAACCACCAGTTTGGTGACTGCAGTGACTGCATCCCTCTTTCATTCACTTGGTTTTCTAGAGCCTGAGGGAGGCAGATAGCTTCCTCTCTGATGATTTTCATGTCTTCTTCAAGCCTCTTCTCCAGTGCCTTGATCCTGGCATCAGTTTTCTGCAGCTCTGCCTGCAGGTATTCCTTGATGTTCTGTAAACAAGGGGGGAGAGGCCGCCTTGTAGAAAAAGCAAGGCTGCTGTGAGTGCACCACAGCCCACTGAGAATGGCCTCGCCCAGGAGGATTCTCCTGAATGGAGCAAGCGCTAGGGCTGCTCTGACACTCAGGCCTTCGTGCACCAAGGCAACCTTCTGATGTCACTACGACAATTTGACAACCATGCCCGGACATGAGAAAGCAAATGCTCCCTGTTGGTCTGTGAGTTTATTCAAAGCACTAACCAACCTTCCCTACAGCGAACACAAAATAGCCAGGGAAGTTCTCCTCTGTCACAGAGCAGCACAAATTCCCCTCATGGACCAAATCCCTGTTGTTCAGGGGATCCAAGAGGAACTCCAGGAGTGGCCCAAGCACCTACAGTGTGTACACCAGCTGAGCACTCAGATGGGACACAAGCAAAGGAAACCAGACGAAGAAAATGACCCAAAGCATTGCACATGTGAGAAACAACCCTTCCTTTAACTTTTTAAAGGTGTTTTAAACCTTAAGAAAGGACTGAATAAGGAAAGATTTCAGTACTGGGAGTTTCCATGATTAGCAGCCACATGCTCATCTACAGAAGGGATGCTCTGCATTTTATACCCTTAGCGCCTCCGAAAGTTTTGTCAGTCAACTCTTTCTCTGCTGTCCATTGGTGGAAATGACTTTCTTGCATCTTGACTGGAGGTCAGGTGTTGTTACACCCTGCCTGCTGGTCACAAGCCAGCCCTCCCCTAATGCCCTGACTACCAAGGCGATTACAAGGGGCTTAAGAAAGAGGACTGTGGGAGGACATACTACAATAACAGCACTTTACATTTTAGCATAATACCTATCCACATAATAGCTGTCTCTTAATTGTGAGAGCCAGCTATTACATTACTCAACTATCGTGCACAGAACCAGGAGAGAAGGCACTGTTGGCATCACAGCTGAAATCCTTCCTACCAAATCTCCCCGCTTACTTGCACCTTTCTTGGACATGGCCAGGACTCCTGTGGATGTTCATCTCTGCCTTTCTTCCCCTTTGGAAGCAGTCAAACTGGCAACTCGTGGGGAAACCAAGGGTTTTGTGGGGGCTGCATTGCTCTGCACACACCCAGGCCACCCATGGCACAGTGCTTTGGTGCCTAAAAAGATCAACCAGCTAGAAAAGGTTTCATTTTGACCTTTCTTACCTGCTAACAGAAGTTGCCAAAATGAAAGTTACCAAGCAGGGCCTGATCCCTGCTGAGAGCTGAGGGTTAGAAAGGAGGCATTACTTTATTTCAGTGCTGGGTGCATAGGGAATCACTGCCCATAGCCCTGCATAGCCGGCAATCTCACCTACCAGTGTGTATCCATGGACCTAAGACATATTCAATACTTTGCTGAAACTCACAGGCTAAACATTACCCCAAATTTATTGACAAATTTATTTATATATTTCAGTCACTTCTCAGAATTTATTGACATCAGAGTAGGAGTGTTCTGTAGGTCCCTGGTGGTTGTTGCCAGAGGTTCAGGGGAAAATCCATGCACAAAAGAGCCTAAGACGCACCTGGGCTTGCAAAGCAAATTTATTCCATTAGTTTCAGTAGCAAATAATACATACCAACCCCTGGATTCCCAAAAATCTGCTGAGCAGAAGGAGATGGAGCGTGGTACTCAGCAGAAGGGGCAGGTATGCAGTGCACTCCCACGACATGCCCTGGATCAAAACAGTGTGCATCTCATCCTTCTCACCCTTCCAGCTCAGAACCAAGCCTTGTATCTCCTGCTCAGGAGTGGAATTTTCCCAGTTGCAGCATCAGCTCACACATGGCTGGCTGTGAGATGATGGCTCAGGATGACTCCATGACTCCCTGCCACCAAGGGCTCCATTATGCTCTGTTCCCCTTTCAAAGCTTGACTGCCCACTGATTGACCAATACATTGATTCTCTTTCAAGGGTCAAGGTCCCACCTGTTTAACAAGACACTTTTCTTCATTGTCCTGTAAACCTGCTCAAACATGGATCAAATATGGCAGGGCCTGAGACACGACTGTGGTTCCTGACACAGTCATTGGGAAAATATTCCCTTGCTCAAACTCTCCTTTGGTGATCAAGAGCCTCCTAAAAACATTTTCTTCTCTTTGAATGCATTCCAGCTACCTTCTTAGCAGGACCACTCTCCTTATTCTCTAGGGCAGGATAGCCACTTGCACACAATAAGCACTGCAGTGGGGGAATACAGGGTTCAGCACTCCTGTTCAAGCTAAAGAAACTCACAAGAATAATCCCTGTTTGTTCCACTTAATGCCTCTCCTTCCTATTCTGGGAACAAAACACATGTGTTTCATCAATACACCCTGCAAGTGCTCTTGCTGAGTGAAGCCACATTGCTGTGTGAATAAAGCAGCTGGGACTCAGTTTCTTCATGCAGGGAAAGCCCATTCTTTATTCACGTACCTCATTTTTATACTGTTTTCACAGATGGCGTGTTCAACTCCAGCTGGCTGCTAGTTTCCTTGCCATACAATTTATTGCTTAGAAGGTGTTTTGGTGTGTGCATGCTAGGACTCACTCTTACTCAGGTGATTAAATTTTTCTTTCATGGACCCTCATGGGACATATTTCTTGTTTATTCCAGATGCAAACAGTTTTCTTAGCACAATAGCATGTTGTGCTAACTGCTCAAATTCTTAAGACTTTTGCCATGGGAAGTTAGCTGGCTGCATGTGGAAGACGTAACGGGCCAGCTGGGAATTTAGCAAAGCAAGGCCTGATTTTATAAGTCCTTTCTTTCCTAATCCCCCTACCTGTGTGCAACACATTGGGAGCTTCTATCAAAAACTAATGAAGAAAACACAGATTGCCTACTGAGATTATTCTGCTCTCTTCCAAATCAGTTCACTCCTCAAGCAAAACTCTCAGAGATATCCCCGACTTCCTCTCTCCCAGCAGCTCAGGCTGCTCAGGCCTCTGCTGGGGCTCCACCCTGAGACAGAGAAGGGACCCATCCTGAATTAGGTGAAGTGTCTGGAAGAGGTGAGGGGTCTGTGGAGCCAAAGCTGAAGGAGAGGCTGCATTCCAGAGACAACAAGGAGACAGAGAAAGAAAACCAGAAAAGACCACGAGGTCAATTTGCCCCCGACCTAGAAATTCCTTTGATAAAGAAGAACTGGTGCTAAATGTCACGCGGAATGAATATGTATGAACTTATGGTGAAACTGTATGCATATGCATTTGGAAGGGGGATAAAAAGAAGATTCGAAGTCTTCAGAGGCATGCATGCCTTTTGGGGAGGCTTGCATAATAAAAGCATTCCGGGCTTTACAACTTTTACAAAGTTGTGAGGTTTCTTCTTTTCTCCACAAATCAACCCTGCCCAAGGCCGGCCCGCTCTCACCTCCCAGGCCCTGACAGCTCTGCACCACAGGAAACCTTCCCGAGCACCCTCTCTGATCTTTCTGCTTTCTCACTTCAGCAAGGCTCTCCTCTAGCCAAAGAGATTATTGCATTTCGGGATACAAATCCAAGTGGCAGGAACCCAAATGCTCTTGAGTCACAGCTGCAGGCCTGAATCCACACAGGATGTCTGGGCTGCCCCACTCCTCCTTTGGTTTCTCCTGCAAATGCCACTGCCTTTTCTGCCTCAACTAGAAATACCACAGCTATGCCAAAACCAGCCAGTGGATGGTATTCCAAAGGCAGTGTGCTCTGGGTAGGATGAATGAAGAAGAGCCTTCCCCACTTCTGAACCATACAAAAGAAGCCATAAAGTGTGTCTTAGCACCAGTAGAAAACAACTGCTAATTCAGGAGGAAATGTTGAGTTTTCTGAGGGAGTCAGAAGGGGATCTTTCAAATCATCTTCCAAATGAGTTGATGTTTCAGAAGCTTTATTTAATTACTTTATTTAATTAATCCTGCTTTATAATCCTATTTTTAAAAACCCTTCAAAAATCGTACTCTAGAATCCTGTTCTACAATTCTACTGAAAATTGGCTATGGAGATAACATCTTGACATGATTTGTTCTTGTCTCCTACTTCTTCTGGACTGAGTTAATGAGTGGTGTCAGGATGGATGCTGGCTTGGCTGTTGTTACAAATGGATGCTGTCCACAGGAAAAAAAAAGAAAACAAAACAACAAAGAACAGTGAACCATGACTTCCCAAGCTCAGTGCTTCACAGGCTCGATGAGGTTTCCTCTAGTTCCTGGAAAGACCCAGAAGGTAGAACAGTGGGACCATCTGTTCCCCAGTTGTCATGTGCAGAACCTGGCCGTCCCAGGCAAATGTGGCCCAGAGTCCCACTCATCTGTTTATTGTGATGTCTTCATGTTGCTGGGATTTTTGCCCTGCCAGTGCTCTAGAAATGGTGCTTCCTGTGCCTGGGGTTTCTTCCTTTCAGGAAACTCCAGTGACTCACATAGGTCCCTGCTTTGCAAGACAGGCACTGTGCTGATTCCCACAGGGAGACAGAGCAGTGTCTGCCTTTCCATGCCCTGCCCCTCGTGTGCTGGATGGCACATTCCTTCCCAGCAGGGCCAGCCCAGTGGCATCAGGCCCTGCAGTTCCCTCTCTGCCACACAACCTGGCAGGAACCCTGGTGCACTTCCCGTCACATTTTACCTGCAGGAGCTCCCTGGCAGACCAGCGCTGCTCCTCGTCTGTCTGCAGGCAGCAGCTCAGGAAGTCACGCAGGCAAGGCGAGAATCGGTCGGGCTGCTGCAGCCGTGGGGTCCCTACTGTGGCTATCAGTTGTGTAGCCTGGAGAAAAAGGAGACACCAGGCTCCACCTGCTGCTTTCACATCTCTGAGTGCTCTCCCACCTCCCTTTGTTTAACCTCTGTTCTTCAGTGGCAGTTTCTGCCCTGGCAGAGACCCAGAGATCATTTCCCTTTACTAACCAGAAACCCAAACCCTGATGCAGCCACAGCTTTTCCACCATCCCACAGATCTTTCTCTGGAAGGTGATTTCATTGACTGAGCTAGTTAGTGGGAGCTCCATCAGGAAAAGCACATTTGCCTCTCTGAGGATTCACACCAGCTTGAGAGGCTTTTTGAAAGAGGGACTTTGCTATATTAACTGATTTCCAGGGTTAGTACATGAAAGGTATGTCTGCAGTGCTTGTTGGTCCTTTAAGTGCACGTGCCCTAGCACAAAACTCAACAAGCTTTTTGTGCTGTTCTTGAAAACAATGGGATCTGGAAGGAAAGAAAGGAAATCCATCAGTTAATCCCCAGGTAAGAAAATCAACATTTTCAATCTCAGCGTCAACACAGACAGATTAAGATGCCTGCACAAATGTACAGGGATGAAAATTCCTGCTTGGGCACACAGGAGCCACCTGCAGCTCTCTCTCTCAGCAGTCTGAAAATTGCAGCTTCCCATTTTGCAGCAAAAGAAAAATTGTCATGGTCAGAAGAAGGAAAGGTGCCATCCCTATGGCCACCCTCTGCTCATTTGCCTACTCAAGTCAATGCATTAATAGTAGGGCCCTGCCAGAAAGAGCCAGGAAACAAATGGGAGGTTTTGGCAGGCTGTCCGCATCACCAGGCTCTGGCTTGGTGACCCAGAGAATGTGCCTTTGGCTAGGAGAGAAACGCGGTGACCGAGTGTTTCAGCAGCATTGCACAAGAAGCAGAAGAGACTCAGTGGCCTTTACACTCTCATGCCCAGGGTTCAGGCATGTTTCCCAGTGAGAGGAAACTGCTCCGGGAGTTAGGCTCATCTCTAAAGACCACAGTTTTAGAAACTTTGTTGGATTTGAGTCACCTTCCTTCATTTCTGGAAAGATAACAGCAGTTCTCAGATTCTTGTTTCCTGCTTTTAAGGGCATCTCCACAGCCAAAGGACTGGAACCACTTAAAAGCCAAAGGAAAGTGTTGCCTGAGAATAGAGTTTGTTTGGAGTTTGTTTGCATGTGATAAGGCTTGAGTTCCCCCACTGCTGCAACCAGAACTACATCAGATGCTGATGTGTTGCAGGCACATTTTTAGGAGGGGTCCTTGGTGGAAGTGGTTCAGGCAGATGGCAATGGGCTTTTGTCCAGTGGCATGCAGGACAAGGGACAGGTGAGAAAGACAGCGGGATCAGTGAGTATTTGCTCCTTACCGTGATGGGACTTTGGTTCCAGTAGGGAGGTTCTTGTTCTCTCATTTCAATCCCCACGATTCCGAAAGACCATATGTCCACTTTGGGACCATATGGTTGACGTGTGATGACTTCAGGCGCCAGCCACCAAGGAGTCCCGACTACCGAGCACCGTCTGCTCTGCTCAGGGCTGAGCTGAGTAGAGAGGCCAAAATCACCTGAGGAGAAAGGAAGACACTGTTTCTATTTGAATTCCGTGCAATTAGGAAAGCAAGCCAAAGAATTCCCCAGCAGAAGTGTTTGAAAATGTGCTGTTGAATCTCCTGGCATTGGTGACTTTTAAACTCCCCCCATTTTTTACACTGTCTACAGTAGTGTCTTTTGTTGTTTGGAAGCTTCAGACTTGTAACTCCCTCCCTCTGGAAGGGACACACACAGAGCAAGGCCACTCCTGACTGCTTGTTCCTTGTCCTACCTCTATGCAAGTTGCAACTGTGCCCTCAGCTCACAGCGGGTGTCCCTGCGCTGCCACCAGCACCATTTAGGGGAGCTGGCTGTCCCGCCAAGCAGCCCCACACCCACATCCCTGGAATGCTGCTCCTGACCAAGATTATACTGACCCAGCTTGACAGAACCGTCGGTTCTGAGAAGGATGTTGTCACTCTTCACATCTCTATGGATCACATTGTTTGAGTGCAGAAAATGCAGTCCTTGCAGGCACTGAGAGAGAAAACAGAAAGAGGAGGGCAAAAATGAGTGATGTGATTTCATCCCACAGGAAAGGCAACAAAGAATCTAAAAGATTCCCTCTCCAGGGGAATGGGCAGTAATGGCAGAACACAGTGCCACTGAGAGGAAGAGCTTGCTGCTCCAACACTTGCAGAGCAGGACCTTTCTGAGGAAAGGCATGTCAGCTTCTGAAAGAGCAACAGCACCTGCTGTTGGAGACTGTCCCCTGCAAACCAGCCAGGATGACTGCTGCTGCAGTGCATGTGCTCAGAAGGAAAGAGCATTTTGGCTGCACTCCTGTCCTTGTATGCTGAGGCCTGAGAGAAATGAGTCTCTCTCTTTTTTCTCTGCTGATCATTTCAATTCCTACCACCAGCACCTTTGCTTTCACAGGCAAGGAATGCAGTGAAGACAGACTCCAGGCAAACATTTAGAGAGGCAAGGTGGAGAGCAGCAAATACAAATACATGAGCCAGAGCGAGAATCCAACAGCAGGAGAGAAGAGTACTGGCACTGAGTGCAGGGGGCACTGGCAGGCCTTTCACTTGAGATGCTTTTACTTGCCCATAGCATACCAGCAACACAGAACCAAAGCTTGGCACAGGAAATCACTGCAGTTCTGAGCCTCTGTTTCCCAGACAATCCTGCCCAAGGCCTTGGAAACACAGATGGGATTGCTGACCTCCCGACTGATGGCTGCTGCCTCATCTTCATACAGGGAGGTCGTGCTGATGATATCGTTCAGGGTGCCTCTGTCCATGTACTCCTGCACCAGCCAGAGTTCCTCCCCCCAAAAGTAGCTGAAAGAAGGGAACAAGAGTGTGGAGATGAACATGCATGGCTACTTTGCAGTGCAGATGGCTGGCACAGAGACTGATTTAGTACAGTCCTTTGAAGAGTTCTCTTGACAGGAAACAAAGCACGTGGAGATGCATTTCCAGGAGAGGAGGACATGTTCCCCACCTTTCAGCAGTTTGCCAAAAGAATTCCTTTCCATTTGTAAACCAGAGAAGCTCAAGCTATAACCAATCCCAAAAGGGGCTTTCAGCAGCAGGACCCTGACCTGTTTATGAGCAGGCTGAGCTCCAAGATGCCCCTCTCCCAGCTAAGGAAGGCTCCAGCCTCTGCCGTCCCTCCAGCCCTCAGGGGCAGGGCAGCGACCCCAACAAGGCTGGCAAAGCCCAAGCATGAGCACTGACAGGCACTGATGGGAAGAAGCCACAGCCAGCCTGAGCCCCATACAAGCTTTTGCCCCCATTCAGGACACAACAGGATGGGCTTTGAGATCAGTCCCACTAAGGTGTGGATCTGTGCCCTTTTTGTCCCAACAGGTGATGGCAGACACAGAATCCCCTGGGCTCTCTTCTCAGCCCCACCAGGTCTTATCTGAGAGCACAGCACTGGCAGCTGTTAAGGGCAAGAAACAGATTCATTGGGTTGTGCTGCAGAATCACAAAGGACTTGATGTGTTTTCCTAGAGACTGGTCTGAGCAAGGCTTGGCCCAATGGCTAGGATTCTAACAGTCATGGTAAAGAGTGGGAATCTGGTATGGAAAAGCGCCATGGATCTGAGGAATATACCATGGCTGGGCTTGAGGCTCTCTCCTGAGAAACGCTTGCAGTACAGTTTTATCTGATCACGCCAGTTGGATGTGTCTCTTGGACACATCTTGATATGCACAAAACTAGAAGATTAAATAAAAGTTGTTATAAAGATACTGCTTTTTTTCTTTGGGGGCACGTGGAAAACACCTCATGATCTCTATTTGTCCTGTAACCTGATGTATGTTCAAAGGAGTTCTTATTGGCAAAAAGATAGCATTCTCTTATTGACAAAATATAGCATTCTTATGATAATAAACTGCAGATGTAGTAGTGGTAACAGTAACAATCATAAAAATGAAACAAGCAAGACATGTGAGGCAGAAGGGCTCCTTCAGGATAGAGAAAAACAAACTCCACCAAAAATACCCCACAAAACAACAGAAAAAAAAAGGCAAAAAGAAAACCAAGCACAAACACCGACAAAAAAAAAAAAAAACAAAAAAAAAACAAAAAAAAAACACCCCCCAAAAAAAAACCAACCAGAAAGACAAAATTCCAAAGCCAGTCCATTTCTGTGAAGTTATTTTTCTCTGATGACTGTTTGGAAGTCAGGAGTCTAAGGAGAATTTCGGAAGATAAAAATTCTGTTCAGTTGGGCCACGAGCACACAGGACTCACCTAGATCATTTGCAAGGTCACATCCTTCTGCTGATGCAAGAACAATCCCTGCTTCAGCCTTCAGCAGAGAGGGAAGCTCAGGCAAACCCAAGCCAGTCCAAGGTGCCCTCAGAGGCAGCAGGAACACCCAGAGCGCTCTCTCGCTGCCTCGGAACGCAGCGCTTCCTCTGGGGACTCCTAAATGGCCCTGTGGCACCAAACTCAGGAGGAGCACTTGGTACAGCTCTGCTGACACCTGCACACAACACACTGTCCCTCAGCCAAGAAACAGCCCAGACGTACCCAGCATCTCCAGGTGCTTCTCCTCAGTCTGCTGTTCCAGGGAGATGAAGGAACTGCCCGAGCCTGAGTTCCCAGGTGTCACAGAAGAGCCTTCTCGAGGTGATGCTGCTGCGGCAGCAGGTTCAGAGCCCATGATGTGCTGGACCTGGAGCATTTCTGGAGGGCACTGTTCCTGTGCCTCACTCCTAACTTAGGGTCCTCCATTGCCAGACATTCTCTGGAAGTCTGTGCAGGCTGCCCAGTGAGAAGTCAACACTTGCACCTCAAGTCAAACAGAACAAAGCAGTCAGACACTACAGCTTGTCCCTGTCAGCCAGGAGTCACAGACTGTGAGGAAAGGGAAAGAACAGATTGACAGAGGATACAGACAGGTTGTTTCAGTCTTCCATCTGGATCACCACGTTCCACTGTAAAAACACCTCCAGAAACAAGGAGAGCAGGAACAGGCCAGCAGGAATCAATTTGGATGACTGCTGGCCCAAAGGCCAGAGGACAAGTTTCACTGTCCAGGGCAGCAGTTGAGATTCAGCACACCAGGAAATGTCCCTCAGAGTGACCGTGATACACACTAGAGCAGGATGGCACTCAGAGGCATGGCCCCACTCCCTGCTGCTCTGCACTGAATGGCAAGGAGGGCAGAAACCACCAGTTTGGTGACTGCAGTGACTGCATCCCTCTTTCACTCACTTGGTTTTCTAGAGCCTGAGGGAGGCAGATAGCTTTCTCTCTGATGATTTTCATGTGTTCTTCAAGCCTCTTCTCCAATGCTTTGATCCTGGCATCAGTTTTCTGCAGCTCTGCCTGCAGATATTCCTTGATGTTCTGTTACCAAGGAGGAAGAGGATGCCTTGGGAGTGGAGTGGCTGCCATTCTTTCACTCACCTGGTTGTGATGATCGCCCCTGTGCTGATCAAGATTCTCCTGTTGAATTCTTCCATGTCTTCCTTGTTCCTCCCCTTCACTGCCATGATGGCACTCTGAACTTCGAGCAGCTCTGCTTTTGGCTCTGCCTTGATGTTCTGTGCACACAAATGCAGAGCAAGTGACTGGGAGCTACCACCAGGCTCAGCTTTTTTCCTTTCTTGCAGCCGCAAAATCACATTGATTCAGCTCCTTCTTTCTGCTTCCCTCCCCACATCTGCCTCCATTTCAAACCTCCTGTCCCAGGGCTGATCTGTGCAGATTCCAAGGCTCTGTGCTTCCAGTGCCTGTGGGATTCCTGGCCTCCTCAGTCCCAAGAGCTGTGGTTTATGCCCTTCTTCCTGCCCTTCCCTCTGTGCCCTGGCCAGTCAGGCTTACCTGGCCTTTCTCCTTTCTCCACCTGCTGCCCGAGCTGCTCTTCCTGCTCTCGGGCTGGGAACAGCTCTCCCTGAGTCTGGCATGGCATCTCAGTTGAAGCAGTCTGCTCCTGCTCTCTCTCTAGAAGCACCTGCACAGAAAGCAAGACAAGATGGGTTTCAGCTTTCCATATGACCTTTGTGGGCCGAGACTCAAAGACTGCTGGGCTCACACCTTCCCAAAGCACTGTGCTGCTGCTCTGCTGGGTCATTCTCTGTTTGAGGGGAGGCACAGATTCCAAAGTGACCCTGGCCCTACAATCAGGGGCCATCTGGGAGTGAAGCTGCAAGAGCCTCTCAGGCAGCTGCCAGGGAAGGTGTGGCATTTCTCAGGGGTCTGGTGAGGGCCTCCCTGTGCTTCTACCATGTCCTGTTTGTCTTTCAGTAGTGACTGACACCCTGCCCTGTCCCACAGCTCCATCCTGGCTCCGCAGGTGCTTTCTGGATGAGCTCACTCCTTGTCAGAGATGCTTCTGGAGTTCTCTTCAGGCCTGCACCAGCATTCCTGCCTTTCTGACATCCACACTCTTGTTAGAAAACCAGGTCATTCAGGAGATGAGGATGCGTGCAAAGATCTCTGATGGAGGTCACAGAGCCTCTGTGGCCATCTCAGCATACGGAGGAGGACCACGGTGTTTCTTGTCCCTCTTTTGTCAACTGAGAATTCTGACCAGCAGAAACAGAGACTCTTCTAAGGCCCCATGAACGAATGCACTTACACAGGCCTGGGGATGCCAGTGAAGGAAACCATGTGTCATGTAATGCATGGCATGTATGACCAGAGTCACCAAACACCACTTAAACATGGAATTGTTCCACCTCTCTAGGAGAGGCGGAAATTTACAGAATTAACTGGAGACTTCAGGGCACAAGAAGCTGGAGGATGAAAACAACTCAGTGGGAAAAAACCACAGAGGGGGAAACATCTCTGCCTGCTCAGAATCGGTCGAGGGAACATGTGTCTCATCCTCTCCTGAGAGGGGTGCTGCTTTAGGTGAGCTTTGCACCTCCAACTGCCTTGGACCAGAGCCAGGAAGATTCAATTATGTAAATGTTACATAGATAGATAGATAGATAGATAGACAGGAAGAAAGACAGAGAGATAGATGTCATTACTATGATCTGTCTTTATTGTCCTCTCTGTTGCTGCCCACATCAACACTTGGTGGCCATTGCCATGATCAGCAGCAATGCTGAGATTGCTTTCCTGTTGCTCAATAAACCACTCTCTTGGAGAATGTGGAGCGTGTAGGTCCTTATGGAATGCAATCAGATCCAGAGCACTGCACTGGGAACTGCACTCTTTGTGCATCTGTGCTCGGGCAAGTTCTTCTCTTGGACACGACCACACTGATGGTGCTAAAGTGCCTGGAATCCAAACTGCAGCCCAGCCCCTCCCAGCTCCTGTGATCTCTGAGGAGCAGCTGGAATGCAAAGCACTGATCTCCTGCTCAGTTCCCAAACACAACACACACTGCTTGCCTGGGCTGCAGAAAGGCACGGGCACTGCTAATTTTAAGGTGATCTGTAAGGCCATACTGGCTGGCCTAGAACCACAGCAGCTCCTTCTGCACCAAAGTCTCTGCACAGAATGATGTGTTCTCATGCAAAAAAACTGCATTCCCCACAAGTGACACCTTGGAATAAAAACTTCAAGCAGAACCATTCCCAGTGCTGTGTAAGGACAGGAAATAATTCCGAAAAGAACCTGCGTTGGGAAAAGAGAAAATGAATTGGGTCTTCTACTCCAAGTAAAGCAAAAAATAACAACAAAAAAAGGAGGGGAAGTCCAGTCCAAAAGTAGATAAATATTTCAATGCATTGCAGAGATGCTGAAAACCCCTCAGGAGCCTCCCACTGTCCAGGCTAAAGCTCCCTCAGCACCTCCTCCCTGGCCTTGTGCTGCACCCCCTTGCCCAGCTCCCCTATCCTTCTGTGCACACACTGCAGCCCCTCCATGACTTTCTGCTCCCCAGGGCCCACGAGTGCACACAGCACTCCAGCTGTGGCCGCAGCGCTGCCCAGCACAGGGCCACGCTCACTGCCCTGCTCCTGCTGCCCCGCTGCTGCTGGCACAGCCACCACACCCTTGGCCTTCTTGGCCCCCTGGCCACACGCTGCCTCATCTTCAGCTGCTCAAGGCCGCCAGCACCCCTGGCTCCTGTTTTGCAGAGAAGAGAAGAAACCTCACAACTTTATGAAAGTTGTAAAGCTCGGTATGTTTATTTACAGCGCTGGACGCATACGGAGAAAATTCTCCTCAAAAGGCATGCGTGCCTCCGAAGACTTCGAGTCTTCTTTTTATCCCCCTTCCAAATGCATATGCATACAGTTTCACAATAAGTTCATACATATTCATCCTGCATGACATTTAGCACCAGTTCTTCTTTATCAAAGGAATTTCTAGGTCGGGGCAAATTGACATCGTGGTCTTTTCTGTTTTTCTTTCTCTGTCCCCTTGCTGTCTCGGCATGCGAGTTTTTCCTTCAGCTTTGGCCGTTTGACTTTTCACCGTTGTCAGACACTTCACCTAATTCAGGACGGATCGCTACTCTGTCTCACTCCTAATTCCCAATACCCATCACCTGTGTTAGACAGTGCACTTCTACTCTAAACTAATCCCAAAGTGCCAACATCACTGCAGAAAATGGAGAACAAGAAGAAGAAGGAGAAAGGCTGGACACGCCCAAGTTCCTCCATCTTGTTCTCATAACCCCCATACCAAAAATCCTAAAATCTACATTTTCACCCTGTGATTATTTTGTTATAACACTATTCAAACCTCTGTGACTTTCATGTCCTCATACAAAGCTGACAACTTTCTCCAAGGGTCAAAATCAAATCCCCAGGTGTTCTGGGCAGCATGCCAGGGTCTTCGAGCCCCCTGACGGGGTCCTTGGCAACTCTGGACACCCAGAGGGACATACTGAGTCCCGACATGAGAGTACTTTTTTATAGGTAAGTATATGTAGGCTCCCTGCATTTTTTTGTTACCTGTCAGACTTTTCCAGTGGTTCTGAAAACAGGAGGCAACAAGGACACTATTAAGACTCATCCCATCTTCACTGACACTGCTGTAAATCTGTGGCAACCTGCTCATCTTTTTCCTAAAAGCTTGTCTGGTGAGATTTTTGCTATCTTGTTGCAAGTGCAGAACTGCAAGAAATTTACTGTGGAAAGGGATGGATGGTGGATAATTAGAAATTATGCAGAGGATTGGCACTAACTTTGCTGTAGATGGCTTCTTCTTTCCAGGGTTGTGACATGATATTCAGCCATCATGAGTTACCTGAGATCGTTTGTGCCCACTTCACTGCAGTGATATTAGGGGAAGCTCTGCTGGTGGAGAGCAAGTAGCACAGTATTTGCTGTCATTGTAAGTCCCCAGCGTCTCCTAGAAAATACTACAAAAACTGGTGTCAATACAAAGACAGACGTATCAGCCAGTCCAGGCCTGCTCCAGAAGCCTCAGGTTGAAGACAGAGAAGGCAAACACCTAAGGCAGCAACACTTCACCCAAGTACAGAGGGTAATTTGGGGTGGAAGGTTGAATTCTGATCAAAGCTTTATTTTTAAAAGGTTTGCAGTTGCTCTTCCTTTCTGGGTCAGTACTTCTGACTTTTCAGTAAAGTGATGTCCTCACAGAATTGTTTTACTGCATGTATTTTGCAATCAATGTTATTAATATGAAAATGGCTATTTTGAAAACATGATCTTATTAAGTATCATGAAGCCATTCTTAGCCTGTATATGTGGCTGTCACATTTGGAGAGGAGGAGGAGGTTCAGGTCAAGTGGTGAGGAAAAACACCCAGTCTTCCAGTATTGAGATCCATCCCTCTTCTCAGTTTGCTCCACTCTTGTTCAAGAACAGCTGAAGACAATGGCCGAGGCCAACAAGAATACCATTCTATACATCTGCATCGTGTGCATGTTGCTAGTCAAGTCCTTTGTGTGTCAGGGATGCAGATGTCATCAGAGGAAAGCCAGCCCTGATTTTGACATTTCTGGCTGTCAGGGTGAAGACTGCTGTAGGGTTTTTAACCTGAAAGATTTTCCATGTGACTGGAGATTCACCTGGGAACTCCAAGCTGAAGACATGAAATTCCCACTATTGTTTGCTCAAAAGGATAAAGACTGGGGGGGGCTGTCTACAGTCTGTAAATGCAAATCAACAACTACCTACATTCCTTTGTATGTTCAGCCATGCTCAGTTATCAGGAGAAATCAGCTGGACAAGCCTGGGCCATGACATGCCCATCCTTTTGGAGACCAAGGATACTCCAGTTCATAAACAGAGACTTTCTAAAGACTGGGCCATCTTTTTATTCGTTAACATGATGAGTTCTGCTTTTTCCTAAACCAAACTCTTCTCGCCTGCAGCAGCAGGTGAGGACTACCCCAAGAATGGGTGCAGCCTCACTAGCAGCGCTGCAATCTGGGGTGCTCAGACCTCTTTTGCAGCACAAGTTATCCCAGCTGTGAGCAGGCATGGGACAGAGGAGTGGTGACAGGCTTCTGGTGAAGCCATCAGGTGCCAGTCCCCATCATATTCCTCTGCCAAGGACACTGTGCCCTGCCCCACTCCCAGGGGTCTCAAGCATCCTTGTGGTCCTCAGGGATGCTGCTGCTTTGTTCCCCCTCTATGAACTTGCAGAGTTAGATCCAAGTCACACAGAGCCTCATGAGTTCATATCATAATTTTTGACAGGCATAACAAGCGGCTTTCCAGCAACTATAATTTTTAGGATTGATGGCTTTTTTATTGTAAAATTAAAGTCTTTTTACAGTTAAAGGTGTTGTGTTTTTTGATTCTTTCCTGTTTGGAGTAATGACTTTTTAAATTTTGATTTGGTTTTTAAAGGAGTCTGCACCAAAATGACAGCCAAAAATACACAGGCCTAATAAGTATGTGGACATTATGCATCCTAAAGGCAGCTTACAGGAAGAGTGAAAATGTGACTCAGAATAAGGATGTGCTTGTAAAACATCTGTCTCAGCCCACCCTCATCAGCAGCACTCCTGCACGCTCTGTCAACCAGCAGCAGCCCCCAGGCCGAGGGGAGGCTCCCCAGCACAATTCACCCCATGCCCTCCACGGCAGCGTTCCTGGGGCTGCTGCAATGCAGAGCTGACCCAGGCAAAAATGAACGCAAATTTCAGGGTTTAAGAGGTGACAATTTGTTGAACTTCACTTGAAGGAGAACAGAAGGGCAGAAATGGCTCAGCTGTTCAATGAAAAAATGCCCAAGAATTCTCAGGAATGGGGACTCAACATAATTGGCACAGAGAGGATTCAGGAATTTGTAGAATACTCTCCAAGGAAGAAGGCCCAACTTGAGTGTTCCCAAATGTTATCCTCCCTCAGTCATTTTCATTTCTCCCAAAAGAAGATTCTGGCATTGCTGGCCACACCTCTATGCTGTCAGCTGAATATATTCCTGACAAGAAACTTAGGAAAGGGTCTAGACTTCAAAGTCCTCATAAGTCTGTGCAGAAATTAACATTCATATATCTCTAGAAAGATGAGTTGTGACAGAGTAGTTTGGAGAAAAGTACAAAACTCATAGACATCCCTTTGGAGACTCTTGAACCCAATTTCTCTTTAAAACCCATGGAGAACCTTTCCTCCAACACTTCCCCATGTGTTTTACAAAACTCTTGCAAAGATCTGGATATTCCTTGGCCCACTGTCAAGGTGGGGCCATGAATTACAAGCAGTCCTGAGAGTTCCTTCAGCTGACACCTTAGAGCAGCCCATGTGCACTCCTCTGTAACCCTCCAGAACAAGGTCATTTGGAGAGGGGTTTGTCCAAACTTCAATGCCTTTGACCACTCAGGCAAAGAGTTTGCCACAACAAGAAAGGTCCAAAAACACATGTCCTAAACAATTTCCATCTGCCACAATCTTTGCCTAAAAGGAGCACAGCTTCACAGTAGAGGTAGTGGGTTTCCACCCTGTACTGATGAATTTATTTCAGTGGACAAACTTAAGACTTGAGGAACAGAATTGACCAGGAGAAACCCACTCCAAATATAATACAAGCAACAACAGGAGAAAGAATTACAAACAGTGAGAAATCTTTATTGTTAATGTTCAACACTATCATCTTTCAACTTCTTAAACTTACTAAACTTCTTTGAACTAACTCTACGCTTTTAACAAATAACCTACTGCTCAGTGCTAAAGGAGCCTACTGTACAATACTAACTTAAAAAATCCTAAAAACCTAATCTTCTAGTTGAAACAAAAAATCCAGGGTTTGCAAATTTCAGGAGGCTGAAGCAGTTGTCTGGTGCCAGTACTCCACTTACAGCTGGTCAAATTCAGAAATGCGGCTCTGAATATGGGCCAGCTTTTTGTGGAGGTACAGGCACCTGCTCTTCATTTCAGAGTAGCTGGGGCTACCCTGTGAAGGAGAAAGCAAAGGAAAATTAGGGCATGCAAACACTTCTGCAGAGTCTACACTCTGATGTCCTTTGCTTTAGAAAAGCCTTGAGGCAGGCTCAGCAGTTACCTTGGCCCTGCAGCTCTGGTGTCACACGTACCTGTTGTAACTGCTGATAATCTGCTAGGATTCGATGATGCAGTGCCTACAAGAGAAAGAAATGAGGAGTATTTCACCACCACTATGAAATGCAAACATTGGTAAAACACTAAATGTTCGCTCAGTCTGACTCTAGACATTTTCTTCCCTGTCAGCCACCACTCTCCTGGGAGATTTGCAAAAACAAATTTCTCTCTCCCAGCATCACCAAAGATCTGCAATTAAGACTCTCAACAGGAAACTGAAGGAGCCCATGCTCTAGGACTCTGCTTGGGACACCTCTCCCCTTACTGCTCCTTCACAGACAGCTCAAAAAAGGCAGTTTGAGGCAGGGTCTTGCAAAAATCAGACCCAGCCCAAGCAGTGTCTGAACATATATGCCAATTCTACAGATTCACGTTGTTTCACCGAGCAGCTCCAGGGAATCCAAAACACTGCTGTGATGATGAAGCACAGTCTTCATGGTTTTGTCCTTCTTTACCTGATAGGATTCAGAGCCTGGAGCCAGAGACTTCCATTGCTCCTGAAACTGTCTGAACTTCTTCATGGTCGTGTCAATCTGAGAATGTAAACTCCGGTATTCCTCATACTCTGCATTGAAGTCGCCCTTGTAGCGCTGGCGTTGCTCCAAGGAGACAATGGCTACGTATTTTCTAAGGGAAAAAATGAGGCCATTTTTCCATGAGTGAACTCTAAGAGCTCATTCCAGTATGTTTTAAGTCCATAAAACACGTGTGTAATTTTACACCAAGCACTGGGTAATGTCAAACACAGACACCCAAGATTTGAGTCAGTTACTCTGGGACTGACAGTTTCTACTTTCAAGCTCATGCCCTTCAAGAGAAGGCATTCAGCCAACTCTAGGAATTTGCCACATTTCTAGGACACTTAGTTACTAATAGTTTAAATTGTAGAGGTTTTCTTCACTAGCAAGTGGAGCACACTGAGAAAACATTTGCCCTCATTTCAAATGTCAAAGGACAAACGAACCCAGCAGCTTCAGGGAGAGGAGATATATTACTGAAGTATAACCTCTTCTTATGTAGGAAAAACTTAATTTAGTTCCATTAACTTGTAAAAATACAACTGTAAAACATTTTTAAAAGGGACTGCATTTGTGCAGTTGAGCGTTTCAAAGCTCAAATTTGAAACGCTCAACTGCACAAAGAATTTTGAGCCACATTCTGGTCTAACAGCAAAGCAGAGTTAATGATAATATTTGATTCTTCAAGCGGACAGCAGTTTCATCACTCATCATGGAACTGAGGAATTTGTAATGCAGCCACAAAAGCAAACTCTATATCAGCCTGAAACTACAACTACTACCCAAACAGCATCTGCTTCTAAGGAGGACAAGACTCAATAAGGCTTAAAGCCACTGATGGTCATCAAAATTTCTTCATTCCCTTCTCCATCAAATCTACAGGCATGAGGTTTATCATGCTCATGACACAAATCCAAGATGAAGTGGCAATGAGAACAGCAGATGTCATTTCCCAACACTCTCACACCAATGCTTCTGCTCCTCTGAGCCTGTAGACCTATTTCTTTTTGGATGACAAAACCACCTTTCATATGGGAATAAACAATTCAAACCATCCTGAGATTAAAATTTACAAACAGTAAATCCTCAACAAAAGGAAATTCAGTCCCAGGACAGACAACAGCTTGTGCCAAGGATGCATCCCAGGCCAGATATACATAAATAGAAGGGTAAGTTCGAAAAGAAAACTACAGATGCCTTGCAACATTTTGGGAGGCACCGGAGCAATGTGAGCCAGGGCCCTGCCGCGCCTGCTCCAAAGGCCGCAGCTGCCCCAGAGCCCCAGAGCTGCAGGAGGCCTGACTGCCCTTGCCAACATCCCTGCTCTCACACAAGCTGGCAGCAAGTTACAGTCTTTTATACCCCACACACACACACACACACACTTCTCCCTCCCCTCCTGCACTGCAAATTCGATGAGGGGATGCAGCAGCACTGCTGCAGCTGAGCCTGTGCAACTGCACTGCAGGAAGGGAGGGCCCAACCGGGCCTAACCCACCTCCGTGTTCATCTCTGCTCTGAGCCTTCCAGGCCCAACTAAACCTGCTCAAACTCATCCTTTCAGCACAGGAAAGAGCTTGACGCTGCACACCACTGATAGGGGCCAGGCTGAATTGTTCTTTTACTCACCTCAGGTAGTCTGGTTGGTTGCTTGTTGCAGAACATGTGGAAGCAATGGAAGTCTCTTTGCTTGCTCCTGCAGGAAAGCACAATTTTGGCACTCTTCATCACGAGATCATTAAAAGGCCAAAAGATCCCACTTGGACAGTCTTGAAAAAGTCTTTCAGAGTCTTTCTCTCACAGCTAATTACTCACAAGAACAAACAACTTATAAAAATAGAACAGACACGACTTCCACAGTATACAGTGCTTAGAAGTAGACAGAGGGAATGGCCACTTTGTGCATTCCCACAGCGTTAGTACCAGTTCAGTTTTTCTTCGTTGAAGGCATGAGGTGCATCTGCACAGCCATTCAAGTCATGCAGCAACAGATACAGCTTCCAAAGACAACAGCTTGAGAAAAATCATCATCAAGCTTCCAAAAAGAAATATAGAAGAAATCAGAAGTTCTTCTCATGCCATGTTTTATCCCCACTTCCCTGCCAAATCCAGAGGCCCAAAGTTCCAATGAGTGCCTGCACTCTTGTCAGCAGGAAAGGCAATTCCATTCTATAGGGCTTACTGGCACTAAGGCTCCAATACCCTGCAGACAAAACCCAGTGCTCCTCATTAACGTGGCAGATGGGGTTGCAAACAGCTCTGCACTTGGGAATTGCTCTTTGCCTCTTTGCAAAGGGATTCGGCAATGCCTTTTTCAAAGGCATTTAGGAGGCATAACTTCGAAGCCCTCTTTTCAAAGAAAGGTTGAAGAATTACGGTGATATTAAAAAGAGTTGACATAAGGAAAAGTCAGCTGAAACAGGAAGGAACAATCAAGATCATGGTAATCTCTCTCTGCTTTCCATTTAAGGTTTTGTTCCAAGCAGGAAAAGCCACAAGTTCCTTTACATTAACTAGGAACTTGCATTTGCCATTGGTTACACAAAGTAATCTTGTGAAAACTCAGCCATTCTTGACAATATTTAAGCTACATCAGCTTCAATTCTTGAGGAAAGAGCTGTTGTGTGATGTTCCACTTGCTTTTCTTGATTTTCCTTGTATAGCAGAAGTATATAAAGAAGTGTAATAGTGGTCATAAAACAGGACAGAAATACCAATACTCATAGTATGTTCAATACAACTTGGAAGAACAGTTTTGCTGTGAGCATTTAATTTCCAAAAGTGCATTTGCTCTCATGCCTCAGTCCACATGAAAACTTCAGCCTAAGCCCCAACTTGAAACACGAAACAGATTTTTCCTTCACCAACCGGGCAGAATTTGGAAACTTGGCTCCCGAACAATGCTGTTCACATGAGTTTAGAGATTTAAGCAGAAATCCTTTCAAAGGCATCCCAAGGATTGCAGGTAGCGTGTCTATGTCCAGAAGAAATGTGGAAAGACCATCTCAAAGCACCTGTCTCTACAAGCACACCACCACTTGCAAGAGGCATCTGCACACTCCAAACCTACCGCCCAGTTGAAGCCAACTTGTCATTTGCAAGCTCAACCTCCAAAAGAGGCAACCCACAGATTTAACAAAGCAACTGAACTCTGCCCTGCTGGTTGTGTCCCTGTCATCAGAAATCAAGTGTTCTTTATGCATTTCTGTTTTGCTTTTCCATGTTGTTTCCAATCTGTACCACTTCCACAACTTTTGAAGAAGGAAATTCTGCAGCTGGGATGCAGAGGAAACTTCCAGCCCAGTTCAAAGTAGAACTCCAGGAAACCACAGCCCAGGTTTTGTAGCTTTTGCAGTTTCCATGAAAAGGCTGAGTTCAATGAACAACCAGGGATTCATTGAGATTTGATCAACAGGTTTCAGCAAAGGAGTCTGCAATAAATATGTGACAGGTTTCTGCCTTCAGCAGGCAGTCTTGAAAACCTGCTGATGGAAAAAGTGCTGTCTCAGTCAACACTTGTCATGTTACTAGAAATCAGAGGATAACAAAAACATCCATCATTCCATTTGGTTTCTAGTGTCTGCCTCTTCCTTTTACCAGATTCTCCCAATAGCATCCTATTTCATATTTCTTTGTTCTTCATTGGTTTTGTAGAGGGAGAATTTCTGAAAATCAAAGTACTTTTAGAGAAGGTTCCAGCAGCACAGGTTCTTGCCTTTGCATTTGCTGTCTTTTAAACCAAGAGTTACAATGTAATATAAGGGCAGAAAAGAACAAGTTTCTGATTTATCATAACTATACAGCACAGAGAATGGTAGAGCAGTCATATAGAGCAGTGCCTTCATGTATCCAGTGCCCACATTCAATGAACCCTTTTCAAAAGCTGCAAGAGCAAAATTAACTATTTCAGAATGCAGTCAAAGAAGGATTTTCCCATACGATAAGCCATCACAACAGGAATTGGAGAGAAGCACAGATGGCAAGAAGAAAAGCACTAAGACTTGACCTAGCAGAGCTGAAGGTTTGGAATTAGGACACCAGACAAAAACCTCCACAGTAGAGACCGTGAGTAAGAAAAATCACTGCTTGCATGGCTTCTAGCCCAAGATGTGGGGAGAGCTGTGACCACCCTGTGGATACCCCAATCTTGGACAGTATAAAGGTGGCACCTCCAGAGAGACCTGGGGATCCCCACTACAGACAAGACCATGGGTGGAGAAGGAGAGGCTGGACAACAGAGAGTCCATAGTGTGATGGTATCTCCCTACTTGATGTCTCTCTTTTCCTCTCACCCTGCCTCTCTTCTCTCATTTCTTTCTATCTCCCTAGTTTGCATTTCCTCTTCAATAACATTTTTACTATTGACTGTGGAAAAGAGTCATGCTTGCACCTTAATTTGGGCACAAGCCTCTCTCAATAACCAAATCGTTACACCACAGTTATCCACACAGGAGTCAGGAAAACCAGCACATCAATACCTTCCTCGAAATCCAAGCGGTGCCACTGCTTCAGCCTCCCCAGTTCATTTTTCTCCTCGTTTGAATTGGGGATCTCCTTCTGCTCCCTGGCAGGTGCTGGGACCCTGGAACTCCGAAATGTCATTATGGGTTGCACCACTTGAGTGCAGGGGGAAATGGAGCCAGCACTTGGAGACATGTCCAAAGGGGAAAGAGATGTGGAGGGAAGAAGGAAGGAAGGAAAGAGGCCACCAGCTGCTGGCTGGACATGACTGGGCTGGTGGCCAATTCTCCTCTTCTTGCTCGTCACAGGGCTGGTAATGTCAGAAGCCAGAGGCCGTTTCTGCAACAATAACAAAATAATTCTTTCATTAACCTATGATCAGGATCATCTTTTGCTCCCATTCTTAAAAAGCAGCATTTATGAACATGCAAAGGTTGAAAACACATTTTTCTTCACTAAAAAGAGCATTCAAACCCAGAAGTACTGCAGGTAAATACCAGCTCTCATTCCCACTTTCCCATCTTAGCACTTAGCAAGTCCTACTTCAAGTCTGTCGCTAAAATGCTTTGGGAGAAAGACACTCCCTTCGGGAGCTCCATCAAAGGCTTCCCCAAAAGGGATGGTCCTGAACATTCCCATCACAGCTTTTACACCGGCATCGTCAGCTAAAATTTACCATACAGTCTAGAATGTTCAAAATGCACAAAATACCTGAGCATCTCTCTCAGAAGGCCCTGGAGATGTCGCTTGCCTGGTGTTGGTGGTGTTCTGAGATGGAGCTGATTTTCTGTATGGATGGGCCAATATTTCATGTTAAAAAGCCTAAATATCAACTGACATATTCATTTACTTACAAGAAAAGCAGAGTCCTTCAGTGTCAGGACTCAAGGAAACAGCATGAAGCTGAGTTGGGGGAGCTTTAGGCAGGATATCAGGAAAACATTCATGGCCCAGAGGATGCTGGAGCACTGCAACAGGCTCCCCAGGCCAGTGTTCACTGCAGGAGGCTTCAAGAAGTGTTTGGACATCACTCTTGGGCACATGGTGTGATTCTTGTGGTGTCCTGTGCAGGGCCAGGATCCTTGCAGGTCCTTGCTACCTCACCATATTCTAACAATCTAAGCTTCATTAACCAGGGATGTTTTATTTTCCTATCTCTGAAAGACTGAACTTACCCAGAGAGGATTAACTTCAAATTCTGTCTGTCTATTTCAGTGTAGCCAGGCCAATCAGTCTGAAGGGTTTGAAAGAGATGTTCCTTCAGACTGAAGGAATTATCCTTTGCATTCCACTTGGCTACCTACAGGCAGACATGTAGGAAAACAAATCTTTATTATGCTTGCTGCAGGCAAACTACAGAAATAGGATTGCTCTTTAACAGCTGCTTGTCAGAACCCGTTTCGACCAATTGTATCATTTCATACAGACCTTGATTATTCCTCTATCACATGAGTTTTAAGCCATATTAATTTTTCACCAATTGGAAAAAACCAAGTAACTCCCTTCATTTCTAGCAAGAGTTCCTTTGAAAACAACACTGAGAGCCACAATGTGTAAGGAGAGGGGGTCAGGCCCAGGTCCCTCATCATGTGGCTGAGCCAGGGTTCATTCCAGCAAAGTCCTGCCATGAGAAGGCCATGCACAGGCATTGCTGTATTCCTTTGAAAAGAAATGAGGTTCATATCTTTCTCAAGACACATACAAAGTCTAATCAAAAAGATAAATTTAGGTAGTAAAACCTCAAGACCTCTGATATCAAAAGTGTTGGTTTAGACTTCATCTGCTGACACCTTCTCAGAGTTAAATAGAAAAGCACTTTGAAAAACCTCCATCAATTTTGTTTTCCTACATAAAGAGGAAATGTTCTTATTTGGTATATCGATATTGACGTCATTCAGAAACAGCCTAGGAGAACAGGCAATATATTAAAAGGAATGAAAGAACCAATGCATCTTTCCATGCATGTGTATCCGATGGTGGGCTATAATAAGGAAAGTCCAGTGCAGTTCAGAGGAGCACTTTCAATGCATGTGCATCCTATTGTTGGCTGTAATAACAATGTACCAGAGGAATTCAGAGTAGCACTGGAGAATTTACTGAATAAAAGCATTCCAGGAACATGGAGATTTAATTCACGTGACAGCAAACAAACCCTCTGCTCAAAGTTTGGCTACCAACTTTATCATGGAGGATGTGCCTGGAACACCCTGGGAAGGCAATCCCCACAGATCCTGAAACAGTCACCAACTCTGTTCAAATGAAATACTGGCCTCTGCAGTTCCTGAACTCCTCTGCTCTGGAACGCCTCCCAAGAAATTTTAAGTGCCATCACAAACCATTTCACACAATGAAGGAACCCCTGTGAAGTTACTCCCTGAAGCAGTTAAACAGTGCACGGAAAAGAAAAAATAATGGAATAAGGCATGAGGAGCAACAACATTACAAAGTGTTACTCATTGCTAGCCATTCTAGGAAAACAACAGTGCCCCAAAAGTTTTGAAGTTTTCTTTCTTTTTGTCACAGGGACCTGCAGCTTGAGACCTCTGGATGAAGCTGATGGAAGAACATAACAGGGAGCATTCCCTAACTTGTTCATCGGTATCTAATTTAAAGAATCAGAATTTAAAAAGACAATTAGGAACAAAAGAACAGCATGGTGGAAATAATGCTGGCACAAACTGCACAATCTCACCTGCTGAAGGATCTTTGCAAGGCTGCCCTTGTCCTTTTGCATGACTCCATCTCTCTGCAAGCGAGCGAGCAACTCTGGCTTCTTGTAAGCCCTCAGAGCAAGTAAATGAATCACCCTGTCCCTGTAGGGTCGGCGATAAACAGCGCTGCAAGGATTCTCTTTCCTCTCTGCAGGCTTCATGGGCTTTGTTCTCTTGTACACAGGGGAAGGGCGTGAAGTGTTTGGTTCGCCTCTTCTCACATCTGCTGGTTTTCCCAAGGGAAAGGAAAAGAGAAAAAGAAGTGTCAAATGGGAAGATGGCAGAAGGGAAAAGAGTTGATTGAAAATGATGATGGAAATCTTGGAGACAGAGCTGCACTTGCATATACTTGTGGATCCCTTTGAACTCATATAATCTCTGACTCTGTGACAAAGCCCAGTCCCTAACTGGTACTGTATGGAGCATGTTGCAAAGGCACCCTGTACCCTACCAGCAACCAGTCCTGTCTCACCTGAGTTTCTCTGTGCCAGCCCAAAGCAAAATTGCCACCAAGTTCCACAACTGACTCACTACTGCCAGTCCTCACCTGCCAGGTATTTAAAGTTAAATGTTCCCTTAGGATCTATGTCGACCACACCAAGAATCACACAAATCCTCAATCACATGTGAAACAGAACATCCCCAATGAGAAATTCAGAAGTTGAGTTCTGTCTCTCCAAAAAGCCACCATGGTGCTGCCTAAAATGCTCGGCACAAGGCTAAGGCAGAGCAAGAGCTGCACTTGCAGGGGCAGGGATGTCCCTGCAGGCAGGTGACTGCAGCCACAGCCAGGTCAGAGCCTGTTTTGCTCAGGGCACCTGGCTGTGCCTGGCTCAGCTCCCTGCTGCAGGCAGCAGCACTGAGTGCCTGGAAGGGGAATGTGCACCTGGTGTCTGCCTGGAGCCAGGCTCCTTGGGGAAACTGCACTCAGAACAGGTTAATACAAATGGCACCACCTAAGCACATTGTGCTTTGAGGGGAATGTTGGAATCTGTGGGAAAGATGACATCAGTATCTTCCTTTCAATTTCCTTGAAAAGAACCCAGTGTAGTATTGTGGTAACATCACTTATTAATTACCAAGATGAAAAATTAAATCAAGCATGGTTTTCCATATTGATCTTATGAAATTTTCTATGCAACTTGCTCAAGGTCACTCTATTTCAATTTCCCAATTTAGTTTAATGGATAATGAAAGTGCCTAGTTCTTCCAATACCAAAACCTTAGGTACCAAGTCTGTGAATTTAAATGCATAAGGTGGTCCAAACCTTGACCTCCATGCTCCAAATTGCAACCCATCAAGCAGTATGGGAACAAGGAAGGACTGGCAGGCTTTCTCAGGGGAAATAAACCAGTGTCTGAATGCAGTGACAAGAGACTGCCAGGTTGACATGAGGCTGACCTCAACTTCCAGGTTTAAGTCTCTGAACACTAGAGATTGCCTGTCACAACAATATGCTGCGAAAAAGAATGACGAAGTTGAAAACATTACAGACATTGAGCAAAAGATGAAAGGCAGCCATACCTCCAAGTGGGTTACACGATTTGACATCCTGTACACTTCCATTTTGCCAGGCCTCACTGGCACTTGGCTAAATAGGGAAAGAAATTTTCTGTAAAAACTTAAGCCTACCCTCTCCATTACTGCTAATTTCTGACACCCTTCTTTTTAAACAAGAGCTGTATTTGCAAAGGTTTGCTGTCACATCACCAAAAAGGGCTGCTTTGACACAGCTCTCCCTCTGAAATGAGCCAGCTACAAAAGTGCCCTGAGAGAGCCACCCTCACTCAGCCTCTAATGCAGTCAAGCCTTCAAGCAGCAAGTCATCCTTTCCCAATTGCTGGAATTTATAGGCACAGGCTTCCCTTAAAATCAAGTGCCTGAGTACAATTGACCTGGCCAGCTTGACTCAGCTAACAATCCTGGTGAGAGTGGTTCACAAAACAATCAAGAATCCAGGGCAGGACCAGCACTGGGATTCATTTGGCACTACAGAAACACTTCACAGAGTCAGCTCTGAGAACAATTTCATCTGCACAATCTGAATTTCAACTCTCAACATGCATGAAAACCCTTTCTCTTTTCCTCAGCTCTAGAAATAATTGTTTACCTAGATATGAAATGGAAAGAGTTTGTCAGATGTAATGAAATTTGGGTTGCTTGGCTGAACTCATCATTTAGTACAGAATATGTTGCATTCCATTGGAACTCAACAGTCATTAAAATGTTTTTCAACCTAAGTACATTTTTTAACAAAACTAATTTCTGCCATCCAACAGCTTCATTCTGGAGGCAAAATTGGCTGAGATAAAATCTAAATGGCTATGATAAATGGACGGAAAAATGTGGACTAATTAGCATGAGAAGGGAGATATCAATCTCAAATAGATGGTAGAATAGTATTTAACGAAACGGTACATTAGAACCAAAGAAAATTAATTAATTAATTTCTTTCTTTGGCAAAAAATTAATTTCTTTCTTTGGCAAAAACGTATCAATAAGTGGAAAAGCTTCGAAAATGGTGTGTATGTGGCTGGAGTTCTCTACTATGCATCACAGCAAGAACTGGAGTAACAGGTCCTTCCAATAGTAGAAAATACTGCTAGAAGGTATCCTTTATTGGACATGTTCCATGAGTGCAGTACAAACTTGGAACCATGAGAAATCCATGCATTTTGGCCATGAGCCGTGCCCAGAGCATGAATTTCCTGACTGGCAAAACATGGAGAATATCTGACTTCCAAGGCCACCTCCTCCTTGTCATCCCTGAGAGCCACTTCCATCAGAGACCCTCCCAGTTCCACACACACCTCCTCCGTGCCATCCCTGTGAGTCGCTTCCCCCCGGGCAGCTGCCCCAAAGGGCCCTTGGAGCACCAGAGGGGCCCCAGCCCTGCCCAACAGGTCCCGCGGGCTCAGCAGCACCTGACACCAACACCATGGCCAAGCCCCCGCCCGCTGCCGACCCGCAGAGCCCCACACCTGCCCCTCACCTGCTGCTCCTGGCACCTCTGGCTCACCCTGACGGGCATGGCAGTGCTGGTGGGGGCCCTGCGGGACGCAGTGTGGACTGGGGCCCTGCGGAACTCACTGGATCCTGCCCAGGCCCGCAGCTCCGCCATCCCGCTCTGCCTCGGCTGCTCCCGCTCCCACACACACACACTGATCCTGTTGAAAATCTGAAAAATGGAAAATACTTTTTAGGAAAATGTGTTCTTGCATGTTTGGCCTTTCAAGGCTGATCAACAAGAAGGGAGATGATTCCCATGAAACAAGAAGTAGCCAACAAGCTGGAAGTGATGGCCAGGCCATGAAAAGGCCTTGGTGACTTTTTGGCTGAATTGCCATGGTGAGGTGCAGGGCCTGACAGGCTTCAGTGACCTCAGACACAGGGCAGGTCAGCAAGGTTTGGGGAGAAGGATGTGCCACTCATGATGGTGGACACAAAGAATACAGAATTTATGGGTACAAGGACATTTGGTAGAACCTACTAGAAAAGGAACAAACTGATAAAGCCAATGCAGCAACTGTGGTGTATCAGCTCTAGCAGGGTAAAAGGCCATTCCAGCAGGGGCAGACCATGGCCACCCACTCATGAAACCTCTCTCTAAGAAGAAGGGAGAGACTGAGCATACAGACTAATGAGCATGAGAAATGAGAAGATCATTTTCCAACAGCAGAAAGAATACTCCTTATGAAGAGAACTAGGGGACTAGCAAGCATTGAAGACTAATTCCTTTCTTGGCACAAATGTATAAATACTCAAACATTCTGGGTTCTCCTGCTGCTGGATTTGTGAATTTGTCCCTGAGCCCCCCTTTCTGCACAGATCTGTAAATAATTACCTCCACTCAGTGGGTGGATCGGGCTCTTGAACAACGGGTGCTGGAACCAGCCAAGGTGGAGCAACACTCGCTGTGGCTCTGACACCCCCGCTCTCGCTGCAGCCGCCCAAGGCTCTGAGCGCTCCTGCCCTGTGCCCGTGACAATGGCCACGTGTCCTTGGAAACGGGGAGTTCCATTGCCAGGCTGGCCGGGATGTCACTGAGGAGCGGGACGTGACACAGTGGGGGCAGAGGGATTTCACAATGGGCACAGGTAAGGAATGCCCCGCCCTGTCCCATCACTGGCTCTGCTCATTTCCAAGTGCAGAAAGGGGCACCCCACCAACCCCAGCAGCTGCAGCTCTGCAAACCAGGGCTAATGAAGTGTTTCTGCACCAAAGTGCTGCACTTGGCTCTCTCTGAGGCAAAGGAGCAGCTCAACACCTCTAACCAGGGCAGCAAGGTGCAGCCCTGCCAGCTCTGGGCCATCCTGTCGTGGGCCTGTCAGTCTGTGAGGCTTCCAGCACGCACACGGTCACTCAAATATCATCTCTTTGACACAATGCCCTGGCCTTTCCTCATCCCGGTCTCCTCAAAGGAAACAAGCCAGCAGCATGCCCAGGCCTCCACGTGCTCTGCAGGAGGAGCTGACCCAGAAAGGCCAGGGAGGATCATGAACACTATTACAGTTTGCTGACAGTAGTGCTGACTGCAGGTGGCCATTGAAATTACTGATGCACCTGGAAATAGTGTTTTATGCTTAGTTTATGATCGTTTGACTTCCATTTTCCTCGTAACCAAGATTACTCCTGATTTCAGTCAGCTAGCACCAATGAAGCTGTTTTCCGGTTGATACAGGGAGAGGGAATAAAAGCATATCATTTAAAATGATTTGAATATTACCACCCAAAGCTTATTTCCCATATCACAAAATGTTGTCTTTGTCTTCAGGATCATGTCCATATCTGCCCCTGTCTCCTCTGTCTGCCACACTCACAATGATAGTATAGTTGGGGCTAAGAAAGGAAGGAAGTAAATTGTAAAACACCAGAAGTAAGATGTATAAAAGAACTCTGTCCATTTTTGGGAATGACTGCATTGTGTTTCTAATGGATCCCTGGTTAAGGACGGTTGGAAAAGCCTTTGTATGGACCATGAAGTGAATCCAAGGAGGTGTTTAAATGGACTCTGGAATGTCAAACAAACTTTCCATATCTTAAAAAGACATTGATGACTGACTCTGCTTTGGAGTTACCAGATTTGACTGATCCCTTTGCACTGTTCATACATGAGTGCCTTGCCTTTTACATTAGCCCCATATTTAGCTGAAATGCTGGGAATGCAGGAAATAACCCATTGGAAAAGAGCACATTTCTGAATAAATGACTTCACATTGTACTTGAGGGATGGCCAATGCAGCTGAGAGCAGGAGCCACCATGGTCCTGATTGATAGAATGGGCTTTAAAATACATGGGGAAAAAATATGTCAGTTTATGTGCCACAAACGGTTCTGTTTTGTGTAGTGCAAAAAGGAGCTCACTGGTTTTCCTAAAGTAACAGGGGGTACTCCTGGAACAATAGGCATGGTGCTAAAGAAAGCTACTGCCTTGAACCTGCTGTGTTCCTCATTCCTTCTGCCAGGAATCAGCATCTCCAATCAAATAGGGACAGCTTTGGGAGCATCCAGTTCCCTGCTCAAGTAGCAATAATGCACTGCAAAGCTCACCTGTTCAGGCAAGCCCAGGAGACTGATGAGCAGAACAAACTGCTGGAGAGGTGGCAGAACAAAGCAGCTTGTTGGCAATTCTTTCAAAATTGTGAACCTTTCCAGATCAGACCTAGAACACCATGATGAAAACAATCATTCAACAAAATTCTGAAACATTTGATTTAGTTCTGAAGGGTGGTGGATAGCAACAAAACAACACGTTAGAGTGCCTCAAGCAGTAATGAATCAAACTGGAGAAGACAAAGATAAAGAAACCCATTGGAGTATTGGAGGTTCAGGAGACAATTTGGAAAGGCAGCTACTTCATGTTAGGCTGACAGGGACTGTGACAACTTAAATGTAAAAGCTCCTTACAGATGAATGCAGAATTTTACAAAAGACTACTCTTAGGGATCCCGAACCAGGGAAGCAGTGCAAGAGATTAATGCCAAAGACATTTTTCTGACATCCCTCAGCAAGAAAGTTATAGGTATTTATTTGTCTTAGTAAACCCTTTTTCTAAATGGTCAAAGGCTTTCCCAAACAAAGCAAGAGAAATACTTCCAATTAAAGAAAAATACTACTAATTTCAGGGACGCATTTTGGAATGTCATCAGATAGAGATTGTCATTTCACAGCTGAAAGAGTACAAAATTTATGCAAAATACTCCCAGTAAATGAGACCTATTCAGCCCATGGAGGTCATACCCCAGCAACAATTTGCCAGGAAACCTCACAAAAGTTGCCAAAAGTGCTTCCTCTGCCACTACTGAAGATCAGAATTCCAGTGGCTTTTAAAGAAAAATCCATCCCACATGAAATGCTCTACGGAAGACCTTAGCAAGTTCCTATCCCTTAGAGAGGAAGTCCTATGATAGGAAATGATACCTTAAACCCCTTTTTGCCGTCTTTGTGAAAAGCACTCTCATCTCTGCAGAAATTTCGCATGTGAGCATTCCTGATGACTTTGCACGCTCAGGTACATCTTCATCAACCTGGGGACCATGTCTATGTCAGAAAGCACAGCAACAAGGCACTTAAAGTGCAAAGGACCATTTCAAGTGTTCCTAAGCACTGCTGCAGCAATAAAAGGGAATGGGACCAGTGCGTTCATACACTTGCCCCCAAGGGAAGCCAGCCCCAACACACGAGGTACTGGAGGGGAAAAGAGAGTCTGCCAAGAAAAGGAAGATTTCATGTGTAAAAGCTTGGAAATACAACTTTTGTATGTTGTGTAGAATTAGTTGGAAGAATTGTCATAAAAGGAAAGATGAATCATGAACAGGCAACTATGAAAAATCCTCACTCTCAGCCCACCCTTAGGTCAGCAGCCGTCCTGCATAATCTGTCAACCAGCAGCAGCCACCAGGCCAAGGGGAGGCTCCCCAGCACAATTCACCCCATGCCCCCCACGGCAGCGTTCCTGGGGCTGCTGCACTGCAGAGCTGAAGGAGCACCCCCGGACCCTGGCAAAAAAACACCCAATTCTCAGGGTTTAAGTGGTCACATTTTAATGAACTTCACTTGAAGGAGAACAGAAGGGCAACGATGGCTCAATCAAAAAACACCTCAAGAACTCTCAGGTTTGGGGGGCTCAAAATCATTAAATCGAGACAATTGAGAATTTCTAGAATGCTCTCCAAGGAAAAAAGAGCCCCCTGTGAGTGTTCCCAAATGTTATCCTGCTTCAGTCAACTTCATATTCTTCCCCAAAAGAGGTTATGGCATTGCTGGTAAGTGGTCTACCATTTCAGTAAATAAATAAATGAAAGAAAACTTAGGAAAAGGACTTTATTCCAAGTCCCTGTAGGTCTGTGCAGGAATCAGCATCTGTCTATCTAGAAAGGCTGGTTCAGACAGAGTAGTTTAAAATATTCCATGAAATGGACAACATTTCTATAGGGCCACTTGAACCCAATTTCTCTTTAAAACTGATTGAAGTAACTTGCCTCCAACACTTATCCACGTGTTAACTAAACTCTTGTAAAAGATCTGGGTATTCCTTAGCTCACTGACAAGGGGAGGCCATGATTCAAAATCTGCTCTGAGAGCTGTTTCAGATGACAGCTGAGAGCAGCCCACGCGCACTCCTCTGTAACCCTTCAAACCAAAGTGATTTGCAGACATGGTTGTCCAAACTTCAATGCCTTTGACCACTTGGGCAAAGAGTTTGCATTAACAAGAAAGGTCAAAAACACCCCTATACTTATAAAGAATTTCCATCGGCCAATATCTATTCTGAAAATGAGCACAACTTCATAGTACAGGTAGTGGGCTTCCACTCTTGACTGATAAATTTATTTCGGTGGACAAACTTAAGATTTGAAGAACAGAACTGACCAGAAGAAATCCACTCCAAATATGATAGAAGCAACAATGAGAGAAGGACTTACCAATACTGAGATTTCTTTATTTTTAACATTCAACACTATCATCTTTCAACTTCTTAAACTAAACTACTTTGAGCTAATCCTACACTTTAAAAAAATAATCTACGGCTCAGTGTTAACATAACCTACTGTTCAATTCTAACTTAAAAAATCCTAAAAAACTAATCCTCTAGCTGAAATAAAAAATCCAGGGTCTGCAAATTCAACGAGGCCAAAGCTGATGTCTTGATGCCAGTAGTCCATTTGCAGCTGGTCATATTCAGAAATGTGACTGAATATGGGCCAGCTTGTTGTGGAGGTACAGGCACCTGCTCTTCATTTCAGAGTAGCTGGGGCTACCCTGTGAAGGAGAAAGCAAAAGAAAATTAGGGCATGCAAACACTTCTGCAGAGTCTAGAGTCTAATGTCCTTTGCTTTAGAAAAGCCTTGAGGCAAACCGTGACCCTGCAGCTCTGGTGTCACACGTACCTGTTGTAACTGCTGATAATCTGCTAGGACTGGATCAAGCAGCATCTACAAGAAAGGGGCTGGAATGAGAACTTGTGAATGTTGTTGCATGGTTGAGAAGGAAAAGCTTCTTGAGTTCAGCTGTGAATGGACAAGGAAGGATTTGCTTGTTAAAGCATGACTTCCTAAAGAAGAGGGAATGAAATTGTCATCCGTGAGTGAGGATGGAAACGTTTGAGCCTGTGTTGGCCAAGTTTGGGTGCTCCTTTTCCTGGGAAGAACCCCTGATGCAGAGCATTTGTGGTGAGGAAGTGGAAGCTTTGTAGGTTCTAAGAGGCTTTGTTTGATGGGAAAGAAGAGAAGAGTGTTTGGAGAAGTGGCACTGAAGGCCCAGTGTCCCGTGCAGGGAGGGGCATGGCAGAGGTGCCTCTGTTGCAGCAGCACTGTCTGTGTTTCAAGCTCTCATGAGGGCGCTTTGCACTGTGAGAGCTTTGAGTGTATTGGGATACTTCAACACTTCAGAAATTTTAAACTCTTGGAAGGAGTCTGGCTCTTTGAGAGCAGGCTTCAAATTGCCAAGTGAGATTTTGCCTTTCCGGCCATCTTTTACAGACTTTGATAGAAGGACAATGACTTCCAAAGGGAGAAATGATGCACAGAGGCCAACATTGACCCAGTGTTCCCATTGCTTCCCAGACTTCCAGCTGATCTGCCTTGCCAGGAGTGCTGCCCTGCATGGGAAGGAGGATCAGAGGGAGAGCCTGTGAGCATCAGACGGGTGGAATCCCTTCGTGTACACATAGATTTATCGATTTCTACAATTCTCTTTCTATATTCATATAGTTGCATTTATGGATTTACAGAGGTGTGTTTATATGTCCATATATATACATCTATATAGGTAAATTGATCAATATTGTTATAGATGGGATAGAATTAGTTACAGTTCCAGATTTTGAGATCTACATTTATACATTAATAGAGCTACATTTAGATGCCTACATTTAGACACCTACATTTAGATGCTTTAATTTAAATGCTTAGATATAGATCTAGAAATATGCTTAGTTATTTAGTTAGAGGTATGTGGAAGTTTAGATGCATAGATTGAGCTGTGTAAGCCTAGGCTGCATTTTTACCTCTTTCCCCCTCAGCTGCCGTTTTCACCTCTTGCTTTTCCCCCGGTGCCCCCTGTGTCCCCTGTCCCTGTGCTGGCTCCGAGCTGGCGGCCGGGCCGGGCGGAGCAGCACTTCCAGCCCCGGCTGTCCCTGGAGCGGTGGGAGCAGCCGCTGGCCCCAGGCACTGTCCCCTGAGGAGCTGCTGAGGGACGGTGAGACAGAGGGGGCTCAGGGGGCTGAGGGGGCGGTGGCGCCGAAGGGACGCTGACCCTGAGCTGCTGCTGGGGCTGAGGGCTGTGGGGCAGTCGAAGGCCATGGTGGCACTGAGGTGACAGGGAAGTGGCACAGGCTGACAGGCCAAAACTTCCCATGCATTTCTTCATCAATCTGCAGAAATGTTAGGTAAACAATTTGCTATTCCCTTTACTGATGCTTCTAGTATTGCGTGATCCTGTCCTGACCGGTCAAGGAGATGGCATTGGTTTAGGCATGGTGTTAGCCCTAGGGGTACTCAGCCCTTGCAGTTATGGCAAATGGATGTAACTCATGTAGAAGAATTTGGTCAGGAATAATTTGTACATGTTTGCATTGATACCTATGCTTGTGTTTTATAGGATACTCCCTTAACAGCTGAGACGTCATGTTGAGAAACATTTCTACAATTGCTTTCCTATATTAGGTATCCCCGTATCAATTAAGACTGACAATAGTCCTGCTTCGTGTTCCTTACGATTCAAAGGTTTCTGTAATTTATGGGGTATTTGACGTGACCCTGGTATTTCTCACAATCCTACTGGACAGGCAATTATTGAGCGTGCCTATCAGATATTCAAGGACACGCTGCAAAAACAAAAAGGGGGAATTCCAGCATTATCTCCTGAGGAAAAAACAGCTAAAGCCAATTTTGAGCCTAATTAGCTCAGAACAACGGGAGATAGGGAAGATGCACCTATTCTTGTGCATCATGCCCTCACACATAATCCAAGGGAGGAATTGCCTGATGGCATTCAGGTCATGTTCAATAGTCCAGGAACAGGGGTGTGGCAAGGACCAGCTACAGTCAAATGAAGAGGAAGAAGTTCTGTGTGCTTACTTACAGATAAAGGCATTTCTTGGATTCCACCCACGTGGACCTTCACTTTCCTCATAAGTTGTAAATCAGATAGAAAATGCTTGATATCTGCATAGTTGTGCATGTAAGCCATGGCTTAAGATTCATTGTATCAAGTGTAACTAAAAAACTTGGTGAAAAGTTTGTCAAGAAGATAAGTTAGTAGTGGTCCGAGAGAAAAAGCAAAAATTTAAGCCTATCAACCTAATATGCAATAACTGCTCTTACATACTTAGCACTAGTATCCCGAGATTTGCATTAGCTAAATCTTTAGGGCATAACTGAAGAAGATATCAGAGTTTTCTCTAAGATGTATTTTTGATAGAAATATATAAGCAAAGGTTGTTACTGGGATTGCAGTTTAAACTTCCTTTAATTGCTGTAGTAAACCAAATTGTGCTAGAGAGCAAGATAATAGCTACAGACTGTAGAGTAAGAATAGCAATAACACAAACACATCATTTGAGAGATTTGAAATGAGAACAAGCTAAAGCAGTTTGGGCAAAGCGCAGGCGTGATGGACCACAAGGGCGACAATGGCAGCAGTTCTGGCAAATATGAACAATGTTGCTTAGTGGAGTGATTAGGGAAACGCAGGGGGTATACAAGCTAGAGCAGCGAGCTAACATGAGGGTTACATAGGCTAACAGAACAAGGCAAGAATCTTTCTGCCTATCACAAGCTCCACCTCCGGATCCATTTGGCACCTGTTTAATTGGAATTCCTTTAGACTCAATGGAATAATCAGGAAATTGGACCAGAGCTCAAATTTAGGGCAACTTAAGTAAGGCCTGTTCAAATTGGTGCACTAATCAAAATGGGATGATCACAGAAATTTGGTGTGAAAAACAAAGCATCCCTAGAAATCCGTTAGGAATTCAGACCTTTACAATCGGCCAAGGTTTAAATACTACAAGTCAGTGACCACAGAAATTGGATATTTTGGGATCAGTGCCAGGAAATTACTGTTTGTTCTATGAGTACCACAGGCGTAAAAAGCTGATTAGGGAGAAATGAGAAAAACCCAGCGATGATGGCACTTGGATATCTCCTGTTTCTTCCTGGTATTACAATTCCATGGCATACTGCACCAATTGGACATGGTTGTATCCCTAAAACCAAAATCTGCAAGGATGTCACCTCCTGGAGTTTTTCTCATTTGTGGAGATAAAGCTTAGCCTGCGATTCCTGAGAAAGCATGAGGAGGACTGTACTATTTTGGGAAATTGACACTGTTTGCCCCTAGCATTCAACAGATGCTTGACATCAGGCACAAATTCCAATGTCCAAATTGTACTGTGCATCTATTAGGCTCCGACTGTAAGGATAATGTAGAATTGTAGAATATGCCTTTGGTTATACTGGCATCACTTTTTACACAAGGATTAGTTTCATCACAGGCCCTTACACAATTCAAACGATTGGCTTGTTGGACAGACAAACAAATTAACATTACATCTGCAATACTGAATGAGCTTACCACTGATGTAGGCAGCATACGCCACACTGTATTACAGGCTAGGGCTGCAATAATGTTTTTGTTGCTAGCACAGAGAGATGGGTGTGAAGATTTTGAAGGGATGTGTTGCATGAATCTCTGAGCACTCTGAATCTATGGAACAGAAAGTGTCATTGCTTAAGGAGAACATGATAAAGCTGACAGTTGCTTAGAATTCTTTGGATGAGTGGCTAAAATCCTGGGGAATAACAGGCTGGCTCAAGGACTTAGTACTCTTTGTTGTTAGGTATTCTTGGCTCTGTAATGAAAAGTAATTTTACCTACTATTGACTTTGTATTTCATTCTTTTTTCAGTTCTGCTAATGTTGCCTTGCTTACTACACTGTTGTCCTGGTTTAGGACAAATTAGGGGAAATCTCCAAGAGGGAGCCCCCCAGAACAAAACAAACCTCCAACCACCCCTCCCCCAACACCGGGTTCGGGAAGGAATTCCTCGGAGGAGCAAAGTGGAAAACAAAACCTATTTATTTACAAGTAACAAAAGAACACTCCCCAACACAAGAAAAGAAAAAAAGGGACCAGACTGTGTTGTGGAGGGCGCCGAATCTTCTCTAGCAGGCTTCGGGTGTCCTGGAGCTCGCAGGTCCGATCCGGAGCCGGTCCAGTTATCTTCAGGGGAGGGTAAGAAAGAGAGAGAGAGAACAAAAGAAAAAGGAAAAAAAAAAAAAAAAAACAGCGCAAAAGCAAAAAGCAAGCAAGCAAGCAAGCAAGCAAGCCAAAGCCAAAAGCCAAAAGTGCCTGGTCACACCCCCCCCCCCCCCCTCCTCCTCTCTTCCCCATCCCGCCACAGCCAGACTGCCGGGGGGGGGGGGTGGGGGAAAAGGCACAGCTGCCAGACATAACACACGATATTGGGATAAAGGCTGTCACCCCACGACACTCCACCCCTTATCCCATATCGTGAACATACAATAAAAAACATTCATTTCACTTACTCACACCTTTTGACACTTACGCATTCCTCTCATCTTACTTGCTCAAACCTTTGACACTTACAGTTTCCTTCTGTCTCACATTCAACAAACAATGACATTCATATATGAGTCTCATCCCACAATCAGGTCTCCCTGAGGTACACACCGTGTTGTTCCATCTTTCTGCATTATCCACCATGTATTACCTGGTCCTTGAGCAAAGACAATCCCACGGATGGGTTTGTCTGTACTCGAGGCAGGGTTGATCCATACTGTCTTTCCCAACAAACCTCTGACATGGGCCACTGGGGCTTTATCCCCATCTACTATATTAAGGAGCTCAGACTGAGCAGGACCCGCTCGGTTGGTGGAACCTCGAGTGTTAACTAACCAGGTAGCCTTTGCCAAATGCTGCTCCCAGTTTTTTAAAGACCCCCCTCCCAATGCCTTTAAGGTGGTTTTTAACAATCCATTGTACCTTTCCACCTTCCCTGCAGCTGGTGCATGATAGGGGATATGGTATACCCACTCGATGCCATGTTCCCTAGCCCAAGTATTAATAAGATTGTTTTTAAAATGAGTTCCATTATCCGACTCAATTCTTTCGGGAGTACCGTGCCTCCAAAGGACCTGCTTCTCAAGGCCCAAGATAGTGTTACGGGCTGTAGCATGGGACACAGGGTAGGTTTCCAACCATCCTGTGGTGGCTTCTACCATGGTTAGTACATAGCGCTTGCCCTGGCGTGTCTGGGGCAGTGTGATGTAATCAATCTGCCAGGCCTCCCCGTATTTGTACTTAGACCACCGCCCCCCATACCAGAGGGGCTTCAGTCGCTTGGCCTGCTTAATGGCAGCGCACGTCTCACAGTCACGAATAACCTGAGAGATACTGTCCATGGTTAGATCCACCCCTCGGTCTCGTGCCCACTTATAGGTGGCATCTCTACCCTGGTGGCCTGAGGCATCATGGGCCCATCGTGCTAAGAATAACTCTCCCTTATGCTCCCAGTCGAGATCTATCTTCAACTCCCCTATCTTTGCAGCCTGATGTACTTGCTGGTTGTTTTGCTGCTCTTCATTAGCTCTACTTCTGGGGACATGGGCATCTACATGGCGAACCTTCACAGGTAACTTCTCTAACCGAGTAGCGATATCTTTCCACTCTTCCGCAGCCCAAATTGGTTTTCCTCTGCGCTGCCAGTTGGCCTCTTTCCATCTCTTCAGCCATCCCCATAGAGCGTTGGCTGCCATCCAAGAATCGGTATACAAATAGAGCCTTGGCCACCTCTCTCTCTCTGCAATACCTAGGGCCAGTTGAATAGCTTTGATTTCAGCAAATTGACTGGATTCACCCTCTCCTTCAGTAGCCTCTGCAACCCGTCGAGTGGGACTCCATACAGCTGCTTTCCACCTCCGTTTCATCCCTATGACACGACAAGAACCATCAGTGAATAGGGCGTAACGTGTTTCTTCTACTGGCAACTGATTGTATGGCGGAGCTTCCTCAACCCGGGTCACTGGCTCTTGCTCCTCATCTGCGACACTAAAGCTTTCACCTTCGGGCCAATTTGTAATTATTTCTAGAATCCCAGGGCGATTTAACTTCCCAATCCGAGCGCGCTGCGTAATGAGGGCAATCCACTTACTCCAAGTAGCACTGGTGGCATGGTGGGTAGAGGGAACCTTTCCTCTGGACCAGTCACAATTGGATGTTCCTGCCACTCCTTCCCAGTCAAGCTCACCTCAGCTTCCAACAACGTCAACTGTTGTGATCCCCCCGTCACTCCAGCAATGGAAACAGGTTCTGTCCCCACGTGTTCCGATGGCATTAAAGTACATTGTGATCCAGTGTCAACCAATGCTTCATAGTCTTGTGGCTCTGATGTGCCAGGCCATCTGATCCACACCTTCCAAAAAACCCGGTTCTCCCGTGCCTCTTCCTGGCTGGAGGCAGGGCCCCTCTAAGCCAGATTGTCCTTCTTTCCTTGGGCATATGCCTTGGAAGTTCCTTCAAGGGGATCGGACATGTCATCGTCATCGTCATACTTAACATCTCGGCTACGAGCGACCGGAGCTGCTATCTTTTTGGTTATACTTTCTCTTCTCTTCAAATCACGCACCCGTTGTGCCAAAGCAGCGGTGGGTTTTCCATCCCATCTTCTCATGTCTTCTCCAGACTCACGCAGGAAAAACCATAACTCAGCCCGTGGGATGTACCTTCTCTCCCCATCAAAGGAGCGCCGGCGTTGGACACCAGGGCTTCTAATTTGTACGGCTGAGATTTCAATAAGGTCCTCCTTAATCTCTTCCCGGAGTTTCTTATGATTCTCCTCTATTCTGTCTTCTAGTTTCTGCAGTCGGGTTTCCACTGCTGCAATTCTGGCATGAGTTGGGCCATGCACAGCATCTGCGTACGCTCGAAGCTTCTTTGCCATATCGAGCACAGTCTCATATGTATCATCTCGCTTCATTATTGCTAGGGCGGAAGCGTATTCAGGTGGCCCAAGTCGCACAAGTTTCCTCCACATTATCGGAGTGCATGGTACCAGGTCCGGATTCCTAGTTGTTGTGTCATCTGAGAAAACGAGCTCTGCGACCGCCATCTCTCTCAGGCGTTGGATCCCCTGTTCTATGGTCTTCCACCGTGTCTGCTGCATATAGAGATCATCAGTACACAGGTACCGTTCTGCTACGCTTCTTAGGACCCGTTCCCAGAGGCTGTGAGGGTTAGCCCCCCTCATCACACCTTGATCGATGGCAGGATCATGTGACAGGGATCCCAAATGCCTCACTTCAGTACCATCCAAAATCGTAACCTCCCCTGCAGCATCCCAAAGGCGGACTAACCAACTAATAATAGATTCGTCAGGTTGTCGGCTGTAATCCTTTCTTAGGCCTCTGAGGTCCTTCAGAGAAAAGGAGTCAATATTGGCTCCAGATTCTGTGCCCCTTGATGTGGCCTCTGATTTTGGTGAGGGTCCTTCTTCTGCATCATCGTCATCATCCTCCACCTTCCGATCGGTCTTGTCTTTACACTTTCCACCTCTTGTATTAGCTGCAACAGCCATGGTTTGGGGCCTATTGTCTGATTCAGCTGCTAGCCTGGAGCCTGGGATGTTAGCTGCAGCCTGGGTTACTGGGATAGTAACTAACTTATCTCCCTGTTCCCTTTCTGCTATCTGCTGCTCCACAGTATCTAGCAGAGTACGGTAAACAAACGCCAAGGCCCAGCTCACTACAGTAATCCTTTCTTCCTTAGTATTACCATGGCACTTCTCCCTCAAATACTTTGCCACCTCGACTGGATTCTGAATTTGATCAGATGGAAAGTCCCAGTCTATAGGATCAGAAAATTCCTTTAAAGTGTGGCCCATATCTTCCCATTTCCCACTCCAGTCAAGATTTTTCCTGCTTTGTTTTACTCCTGAATCAGGAGTCTCTCTAACCCCTCTAGAAATCTGAGCTTTCATTTTATATACACTCCAGACAGTATAGACAAGGCTTAATAAATTAAATGCCAGAAAGATGGTTTCTTTCAAACTCAGGGGAAAGTCAGTATTTTCTAATAGAGATGTCAACAATTTGTAGGAGAAGAAGGAAGACAAAGGCTGAAAAGCCCCTTCCTCTTCTTCTCCCCAAACAAACTGAGTACACAGCCATGACAACAATCCATACATTCCTGAAATAAAGTCCAGCACTGTTATCCGACACATCATCACACATAAGGCCAGCACAATGATTATTCTGGTTAGTGCCCCCCGCTTACAAAAGCTACTTATTAGGGACAACATCAGAGCTATTTTGGGGTAAGGAAATAACCCTAGGGACCACAAAGGTATTAAAACTTCAAAAGCCCCTAGGGACCAGAAAAACCGGCAAGCTTCCACTCCAAATGACATTATAAATCACCAATATGCCCACAAAACAACCAAAACCAAAATATTATTGTTATAGGTTTTTTTTCCACTGTTTTTGGCCTCCGGTTTCCCGGCCAATGCACCAAAAAATTTATTGTCCTGGTTTAGGACAAATTAGGGGAAATCTCCAAGAGGGAGCCCCCCAGAACAAAACAAACCTCCAACCACCCCTCCCCCAACACCGGGTTCGGGAAGGAATTCCTCGGAGGAGCAAAGTGGAAAACAAAACCTATTTATTTACAAGTAACAAAAGAACACTCCCCAACACAAGAAAAGAAAAAAAGGGACCAGACTGTGTTGTGGAGGGCGCCGAATCTTCTCTAGCAGGCTTCGGGTGTCCTGGAGCTCGCAGGTCCGATCCGGAGCCGGTCCAGTTATCTTCAGGGGAGGGTAAGAAAGAGAGAGAGAGAACAAAAGAAAAAGGAAAAAAAAAAAAAAAAAACAGCGCAAAAGCAAAAAGCAAGCAAGCAAGCAAGCAAGCAAGCCAAAGCCAAAAGCCAAAAGTGCCTGGTCACACCCCCCCCCCCCCCCCTCCTCCTCTCTTCCCCATCCCGCCACAGCCAGACTGCCGGGGGGGGGGGGTGGGGGAAAAGGCACAGCTGCCAGACATAACACACGATATTGGGATAAAGGCTGTCACCCCACGACAACTGTGTGCAAAAAGAAATTGACCGTGCTTTTAAATCAGTCTGGCAAACAAAAGCGGGGAACTGTAGAAGATATTTTGCAGGTGGAGGAATTTTTGCAAGACAACGGCTGTATTGAGCCGATGCACAATCCAGCCTGCTTGTAATAATGGACAATGAACACATTCACAAAGAATGAATTACGGACATATTCAGAAATGGGGTCGGTATATCCTTGAAGATGATGCAAGAAGAGTCATCAGGACTCGGCAAGTGTGTCAGCAAGCTTGAGAAAGTGAGCCATGGGGGGGCATACAACCCCAGCAAGACACATGAAAAATTAGATAATCCAATCAGCATTCTATTTTAGAGGTGTGAACGGCTAGGATTAACCAATCATGTTTTAGCTAGAGACCCGTGGACAGTAGAGATTTATTATAAATAGAGTCTTTTCAGGAATAATAAATTTAGCTTCACTGGATCATATTGGTTACGGTGTGATGCCCATGAACCTCAGCACCCTGCACTTAAGGGTTAGTTGGTGTTGGCCAGGAAATGTACACATTTGGGGAAGTGCCCTTGGAAGAGAGGGGCTTGATTGCCAAGGAAACTGCTTCCCCAGGAGCCCCCAATGAGACGGGTGCAAGTGTCTCCATTTGACTTCCTGTGTTTCTTTCAGTCCTCGCACTTGGCTGAGGGGCAGGGGAAGGATGTGAAGAGCAGCTTTGGCATCTGCCTGGGCCTGCAGAGACCAAGCCAAGCACCTGCGGCAGGGTTTGTTGCCCACCTTTGAGCACAGGTCTGAGCCGCATTCTGTTTGTCCAGCCGAGTGCCCCAAAGCTCTCTTGGGGAGCTGTGAATTCAAAGGCCTTGATGCACACATTCATGCCACCTCCCCTATCTGGTGAGTTTTAACTCTTGGCAAGATGTGTTTGCCCCGTGCTTGCTGGAAGCTGCTCTGCTCCAGAGCCAGCAGTGAGCTGGGCTGTGCTGGCCTGGCAGCGTGGAGAGTCCTCCCCTGAGCACTTGGCTGGGCTTGGTGTGTCCCAGGATGTCTTAGACACTTGGGATAATGGATTTGTTCCAATCAGAGGCATTTGGGGAAGGTTTGGGGTAGCCCCAGAGCACTTGGCAGCATGTCCAAGGGCCGTTGCTGACACGGCGCAGCACGGTAACCATGGAACAGAATGGAACAGGGCCCTTTGTGACATGTGGTGAAGTGGCTGCTGGCAGTGATGAAGCAACGCCACAGTGCTCGGTGCACGTGACAGGGCAGGACGTTCCAGAGCTGTGCTGTGAGGAGCCCCACACAGCCGGCTCTTTCGTCACTGATCCACAGCCTTTCCGAGGCATTACTCCTGTGGCTGGCCTTGTGGCCAGACTGCAGGACTTTCTGAATCAGAGTTTTCCCAGGCATCTGGCTCTAAGGTGTCCTAGAGGCCAAAAAGCAGGATGGCTGGCAGAGTGCTCAGGCTCTTCAGGGTGCTTCGGGGAAAGAAAAAGACAGGGCCTGCAGCCTCCCCAGCACAGCAGCCTGCAGAGCCAGAGAAGTTGCAGCCAGTGCAGGACGGTGAGTGGCAGAGCCGGGCCGCAGGGCTGGTGCCTTTGGCCTCCCTTGCCCCATCCCATCTCTGCCCCTATGGATGTCTCCACAGACAGGATGTAAGAGGGGCTGGGGCTGCCCCTGCTGGCCGTGCTCTGGTCCCCTGGGCACCCAGGGGCTGTCCCTGCCTGGGCCGTGCAGGGCTGGGCCCCGTTCTCCGGCCTCTCCCGCAGCCCCTCAGCTCTGGCTGCATTTGCTCTTTGCCAGATGCGGGCAAGGATGGGACACTGGAGCCAGACCGCACTCACGGCTGCTTCCAAAGACCAGCACAGGTACCTGCGGCCATCCCCACCTGGGCTGGGCCTGCTGGCACTGCTCGGCCCAGCGCCGCGCTTGGAGCAGGGCACGGAACGTCCCTCTCTTCCTGCCCTTCCTTCTGTTGCAGTTACTGCGGAGGTTCCTGGGCCTTGGGCGCAGAAACACCAGCGCTGCAACAACCGAGGGCACGGCCAAGCTGCAGGCAGAGGCTGATGACACCTCAGCCTCCCGGGAGCGTGCAGCAGACTCTGTCAGGGCAGTGGCTGAGGGCAGGCCGGAGGCTGTCACGGCCCTGCAGGGTCTGCACTCGAACAAGCACGGTGCCAGAGCCCTGTCGGTTGTGTCCAGGCACCTGCCGTGCGAGTGCGGGGACAGGCTGCACCCAGAGCTCAGAGGCCTCGTGGAGCTCAGCAAGGAGCCCTCGCTGGTGAGAAGGGGCAGTGGCTGATATCTACTTGGAACATGAGGTGGTAGAATAGGAAGGCGATCTTGTCATGGTGCCTGCTGTATCTGGAGTGAAATGGGCACCTTTGTGACTGGGGAGCTGCGTGGGCAAGAAGGATACAGGGCTGGTGGCCTTGAGCAGCTGAAGATGAGGCAGCGTGTGGCCAGGGGGCCAAGAAGGCCAAGGGCATGGTGGCTGTGCCAGCAGCAGCGGGGCAGCAGGAGCAGGGCAGTGAGCGTGGCCCTGTGCTGGGCAGCGCTGCGGCCACAGCTGGAGTGCTGTGTACACTCGTGGGCCCTGGGGAGCAGAAAGTCATGGAGGGGCTGCAGCGTGTGCACAGAAGGACAGGGGAGCTGGGAAAAAGGGTGCAGCACAAGGCCAGGGAGGAGGTGCTGAGGGAGCTTTAGCCTGGACAATGGGGGTGCTCATGAGGCACCTTCAGGCGGACTTCCATAGATCGCTGCCTTAGATCCATAGATCCAAACCTGAGCACAAGGGCTGTTTCCCTTCCAAACATCCCCTCACTGCATCCAAGTGCTTTAGACACTGGTGTGGGTAACACTTTCACATTTTCTTTATTTGTTTGTTTGATAGAAAGAGAATCCTTGTGCAATTTGTCCTTGTCCAGGGAGCAAGGGAGCTTTTTCTTAATCTTTCCTGCCCTTTTACAGTACTGACAGAAATTCTGCTAGAATTTTAGTTTTCAAGTAGGCAGTTCTGGATAATGCAGTATTTTTGCACAAGAACACATAGTTTGGGGCAGGGATGTTGGTGCAGAACGAGCTGTTCTGGTGCCAGACCAGCCAGCAGGGCTTGCCCATCATTTTCAAGTTAACGACTCTCGTGTCTTTTGGCAGCCCAGGGAATCAGTGTGTGCTGTGTTTGGGAATTGAGCAGGAAATCAATGCCCTTGCATTCCAGCTGGCCCTCAGACATTAGAGGAGCTGGGAAGGGCTGGGCTCCATTTCTGATTCCAGCCACTTTAGCACCATCAGTGTGGTCAAGTGCAAGAGAAGAACTTGCCCGAGCACAGATGCACAAAGAGTGCAGTTCCCTGTGCAGTGCTCTGGCTCTGATTGCATTCCACAAGGACCCACATGCTCCAGATTCCCCAAGAGTGTGGGTTACTGAAGCAACAGGAGAGCAAGTGCAGGATGGCTGATGACTGGGGCACTGCTACCAAGTGTTGATGTTTGTAGCAACAGAAAGGACAGTATTGATTCAGATGACCCCCAAGTGGCCAAAAATGTGCTTTGACTCTATGATTTAGAAGTTTAAACAAATGCTTTATTAAGCCATGTTATATTACACTAGTACTATGTTAAAACTATAGTAAAGAAATACTATACTAAAAAGTTACTAAAGAAAAAGTAGTGACTGTCTCCACACAGTCTCTTCTCTAATTAGCTAATCAATCTAATTAACTATCACTAAAATGCAATTAAGAAATCATTTTCAGTAAACAATAACTATACACATTCTTCATGTACTAAAAATCAAGAACAGCAAGTAGAGAGAATAATTGTTTTCCCTTCCTCTCCAGGTTTCTCACTACCTTTCCTTAAAAAAAACCTAGGAGAGAGAATTATATCTCTCTCCGTTCAAAGAATGTAAATCCCACAGTACAATAAAGAGAGATTATAAAAGTGAGATCTGTCTATCTATCTATCTATTTGAATCTTCCTGGCTCTGCTCCAACGCAGTGGAAGATGCAATGCTCACCTAAAAGCCTCCCTTCATCACAAACAGACAGGACATGGTAGAAGCACAGGGAGGCCCTCACCAGACCCCTGAGAAATGCCACACCTTATCTGGCAGCTGCCTGAGAGTCTCTTGCAGCTTCAGTCCCAGATGGCCCCTGATTGTAGGGCCAGGGTCACTTTGGAATCTGTGCCTCCCCTCAAACAGAGAATGACCCAGCAGAGCAGCAGCACAGTGCTCTGGGAATGTGTGAGCCCAGCAGTCTTTGAGTCTTGGCCCACAAAGGTCCTATGGGAAACTGAAACCCATCTTGTCTTGCTTTCTGTGCAGGTGCTTCTAGAGAGAGAGCAGGATCAGACTACTTCAACTGAGATGCCATGCCAGACTCAGGGAGAGCTGTTCCCAGCCCGAGAGCAGGAAGAGCAGCTCGGGCAGCAGGTGGAAGAGCCACAGGAGAAAGGCCAGGTAAGCCTGACTGGCCAGGGCACAGAGGGAAGAGCAGGAGGAAGGGCATAAACCACAGCTCTTGGGACTGAGGAGTCCAGGAATCCCTCAGGCACTGGAAGCACAGAGCCTTGGAATCTGCACAGATCAGCCCTGGGACAGGAGGGTACAGTGGAAGCAGATGTGGGTAGGGAAGCAGAAGGAAGGGGCTGAATCAATGTGATTTTGAGGCTAAAAGAGGGAAAAGCTGAGCCTGACGGCAGCTCCCAGTCACTTGCTCTGCATCTGTGTGCACAGAACATCAAGGCAGAGCCACAAGCAGAGCTGCCTGAAGCTCAGATTGACATGGCAGTGAAGAGGGGGAGTGAAGACATGCAAGAGGAGAAGAATCTCCCTATGCAGAGGGACAGTCAACAAAAACAGGTGAATGAAAGAATGGCAGCCACTCCACTCATGAAAGAGAGTCCTTTCCGTTGTTGTTTACAGAACATGGACAAACAGGTTCTGGCACAGCTGCTGGAAACTGAGGCTAGGATCAAGGCAAGGAAGAAGAGGGCAGACTAAAAATTTTAAATCATCAAAGAGAAAATTAATTGCCTCGTTCAGGAGCAAAAGGCTCTAGAAAAGCGAGTGAAATATCAATAGGCACTGCAGTCACCCAAGGGGTGGTTTCTGCCCTCCTTGCCTTTGCAGTGCAGAGCAGCAGGGGGGTGGGGTGTTGCCTCTGAGTGCCATCCTGATGAGGCCTCTGTCAGAGCTGCTCTCAAGGACACTTCCTGCTCTGCTGAATCTCAGCTGATGCCCTAGACAGTGGCATTACTCCCTTGGCCATTTAGCCAGCAGTCATCCCAATGAACTCCTGCTGGCTTCTTCCAGGTGACCTTGTTTCTTGAGGTGTTTTTTGCAGGTGAACGTGGTCACTCACATAGATTTGGAATATGAGCTACAAACTGTCTGTATCCCTTGTCAAATCAGCTCCTGTCCTTTACTTTCTTCCCAGTCGATGACTCCTGGCTGACGGGGACAAGCTGTAGTCTCTGACTGCTTTGTTCTGTTTGACTTGAGGTGGAAGTGTCGCCATCCTACCTGGCAGCCTGCAGAGAGTTCCAGCAAATGACGGGCAACCAAGAGCCCCGAAGCTGGCATGAGGCCCAGGAACTGTACCATCCAGAGATGCTGCAGGAGAAGCACGTCCCGAGGAAGGTGCAGAAAAACAGAATTTTGTGGCAGGAGGTAGAACATGAGAATGAGGAGCTGCAAATGTATCTGCAGACCTAGGAGGGGGAAAGGAGTCTTTGGGAGGAAGTGGAGCAGTCGTTGCTGCAGTCATCATTTTGAATAGGAAAGTGGCTAGGAACTCGAGTAAAACCAGCCTTTGGTTTTGACCATTTGGTTTCACAAGTGGGCATCCAAAGCAATCCAGTTGAAGAGCTCTGCATGTGGCTGACAGCAGCTTCCTAAGGGCTTGCATTTTAAATGGCAATCTCTCTTGCATTTCAGGGCAATCTCTGCCACACCTTGCTGACATCAACTCATTTCTTCTCTCAGATCTACACCAACTCTGACAGTGAAGCTGCTGCAGCAGCGCCGTCCCAAGGAGCCTTTGCTCCCCAGCCGAAGACGTGGAGCCTGAGCATTTGGTTCACCTCCTGTGCTGACCCAGCTGCTGCTCTGCAACTGCAGATGGCGGGTGACTCCCTGGAGCAACACAGTACGTCTGCTATCTTTCTTATCTGAGGGACAGTGTATTGTGTGCACGTGTCCGCAGAGCTGTACCAAAGGGTTCTCCTCACTTCAGTGTCACAGAAGTGCTGGCATTGCTCCAAGGCAGCAAGAGAGAGCTCTGGGTGTTCCTGCTGCCTCTGAGGGCAGCTTAGACTGGATGGAGTTTACCTGGGCTTCCCTCTCTGCCGAAGGCAGAAGCTGGAATTGTTCCTGCATCAGCAGATGCCTGTGACTGCTTAAGTTCTAGCCACTGGTAGAAGCCCTGCTGAGATCAGTCTCTAGGAGAACAAATCAATCCCTTTGTGATTCTGCAGCACAACCCAATGAATCTGCTTCTTGCATTTAACAGCTGCCAATGCTGTGCTCTCAGATAAGACCTGGTAGAGTTGAGAAGAGAGCCCAGTGGATTCTGTGTCTACCATCACCTGTTGCGACAAAAAGGGCACTGATCCATCTACACCTCGGTGGGGCTGATCTCAAAGCCCATCCTGTTGTGTCCTGAATGGGGGCAAAAGCTTGTACGGGGCTCAGGCTGGATGTGGCTTCTTCCCATCGGTGCCTGTCAGTGCTCATGCTTGGGCTTTGCCAGCCTTGTTGTGGTCGCTGCCCTGCCCCTGAGGGCTGGAGGCACTGCAGAGGCTGGAGCCTTCCTTAGCTGGGAGGGTCCCGCTGCTGCCCGGCTGCTGCAGCGCGGAGCTGCCTGAGGCAGCAGCCCCTTCTCTGGGCCGGCTTCTGCCTCGCACGGCCTGCACTCACAAGAGGGTCAGCATCTCCTCTGGGCAGCTCTCTGTGTCACAGGGGTGCCTGAGGAGCACTGCTGTCCTCTGTGCCCGTGCCCGCGATGCCGAGTTGGGAAGATGGGGAGGTGTGCGGTGCCAAGAGGGCGAGAGGAATGGGAGCGACTGATCCGCGCTGTCCGGGTGAAGAGAAGCGGCGTGGTTCTTCACGCGGGGCACGGGCAAGGGCGTCTTTGAGCTCAGCCTGCTCATAAAGGGTGAGGGTCCTGATGCTGAAAGCCCTGTCGTAATTGGTTCTGGCATGAGCTGCTCTGGTTTACTAACGCAGAGGCATTCTTCTGGCCAACTGCTGCAAGGTGGAAAAGATGGGAACACTTGGCAATATTCCTCCTGTTCTGAACTTGACATCTGTTCAGAGCAATTGATTCTGGATGTCCAGGTGCATTTAATCTTAGCAAGTAGGAAACCTTTTCTAAATTTTGCAGTCTCTATTCCCAAGAAAACAAAGGCACTCTTAGTTCCAGCTCTCCTCAATGTTTCTAGATGACAAACTTACTTGCCTTGCTAGGTATTCTCTTCTGGTCTCAGTCTCCTCTGAATGTATCTCCCTGGGCTTCCCTGTGTGTCTGTTGTCAAGAGGTCTCTCACTTCAAAGGATGCAAGAAATCAGTCTCTGTGCCAGCCAGACTTGTGCTGTGGATGTGCTGTTCTTGTTGTTCCAGTTCCTGTTCCTGTTGTTTTTAGCCAGCTCAGAGCTGGCTAACAAAGGGAGGGCTCCGAGCCCCAGACAGTGCCTTTTGTATCTCCGAGAAGGTGAGATCTCTGCTTTAAAATGAACATCTTGCATTTTGTTTCCCTCAGGGAGAATGATGAAGATGGAAAATCCTATCATCAGATACATTGAACTGGAAAATATTGGCAGTGGGTGAGTCCAAGCAATGCTAATTTTACAAAACTATGCATCAGGTGTTTTGCTGGTGGAATAGGTATCAAGCGTGAAGTCAGACAAGCTGCAAATGTGTTCAGGCACTGGGCTTAGATTGTCAGTGCTGATCAGAATTTCTAAGTGTGCTCAGAAGGCATTGTCAAGGACATCTCTATGCTTCCAGTGTCCTGCAGCTTTGAGGCATTTACAGCACAGATCTCCTGTGTGGGCTGGCTTTCACTGCAAGATCTAAATGGCTTCTCCTTTCTCTGCTTCTCTTTTGTTTCTAGGTGTTTTGGAGACGTTTTTAAAGCACTCGACACTGCCACAGGAGGAGAGGTAAATGTCAACAGCCCCTGCAGACTCTGCTGCTCTTGAGGGGCTTTCCCCTCTGGTGTGAGCTGTGGCTGGAGCTTTGGCTAGAGCCGTGCTGAAAAGGCACAACAAGCACACACTGGGGCCAGCCTGCAAAATACATTTGGCACTTTGTCCTCCTCAGCTGCTGGAAGGAAGGCACGCAGGGCAGCGCTTCCTTTCAGAGAAGGACGCGCTCACTCGCTCTCCATGGCTAAAACAAAGGTGGTGCCTTAGAGCACCTCCCTGCTCTTTGGGGCTACGGCTTCAGAGTCCTGAATTCTCAATTCTGCCTGCCAGCAAATCCATTGGAAAGGTCCTGGTAGTTCCTTAGCCACCTGCAGTGCTGCACTTGGTAATTGCACACAAGGAGAGATCTGCAAGTGCCCTAAAAGCCCTAAGCCCTGCCCGTAGCCCAAGATGTATCCACAGAGTATTAAGGCATTGATTACTTCTTCTGAATCCTAGAAAGAGCAGACGAGAGTGTGGTCAGAGGTTTGTGGGTGATAGTTGAGACACCACTGTTACCAAGTGGACGAGGCAAAATGTCAGTGGCCCAACGTGTCCTGTAACTGGCCCCCAAGGTAGCAGAGAAATGGGCTGTTGGAATGTCAGTTCCTAAATACTGCACTGCCTAATCAGAAGGCAGTTTGGCACAGCTCAGCTCTGTCATTGCAAAATCACACGCTCCATGTGCGTTGTTGTCCCCTGCCACCAACTGCTCAAGTTACTGATTTTCAATGTCATTTTAGGTGGCCATCAAGAAAATAAATCTTCAAGGACCGAGGAGGATGGAACGAAGCGTTAATGAAATCCAAATCATGAAGAGGTGCAGGAGTCCCAATGTTGTGAATTACTTAGACAGGTGAGTGATTATGGTCTTATCCCATGTGTGCATTTACATACAGTAAACATCAGAGGTTAAAAACCCACTTTGGTCAGTAGCAGAAAGTAGAGTGGTTAATCTTTATTTATTCATATCTCTCTACTCATCTCCAATGGATGAGAAGAGAGTGCATCCTGTCTGCATGAGTCTTCCCTGGCACACCTAGTTTGAAAATTATTCCAAAATTATTCAAAACCTGAAACAGCTGTATCTTCCTTAGTCATCAGCCTCGAAGTTTACTGCCTCCACATTTTTTCGGGATTGATTTTTTAAAGTTTCTTAAGTGCTGATGAACCATACTAAAATGGAATTCCATTGGATTGTTGCCCCTCTTTGCCATTGCTTTTCATGCCAGGGTGAATAGGTGCTTATTTCCAGAAACACCATGCCTGACAGGTTTTATATCTGGGCTGTTTCTAAACTGCATTTTTCACTCACTAGCTGTCTAAGACATCTCCTTTTTCACAGCTGTGCCTTTCTCCTTGAGACTGCACAGATTGCAAACAATGCACAGCCAAGAGGGAATATCTGTTCCTATGATTCTGTCCTTGTCACAAAGGCATCTGGAAATAAGAAACCTGGAAGCAAAAATCAACATAGCCATGCATGTTCATCTCCATGCCCTTATTTCCTTCTTTCAGCTACCTTGTGGGTGAGGAACTCTGGCTGATGATGGAGTACATGGATGGAGGCACTCTGACAGATGTCATCAATGAGTGTGACATCTTTGAAAGCCACATTGCAGCCATCAGCCGGGAGGTCAGCAATCCCATCATTGTTTCCAAGGCCTTGGGCAGGATTGTCTGGGAAACAGGGGCTCAGACCTGCAGTGATTTCCTGTGCCAACCTTTGGTTCTGTGTTGCTGGTATGCTATGGGCAAGTAAAAGCATCTCAAGTGAAAGGCCTGCCAGTGCCCCCTGCACTCCCTGTACTCAGTGCCAGTGCTCTTCTCTCCTGCTGTTGGATTCTCGCTCTGGCTCATGTATTTGCATTTGCTGTTCTCCACCTTGACTCTCTAAATGTTTGCCTGGAGTCTGTCTTCACTGCATTCCTTGCCTGTGAAAGCAAAGGTGCTGGTGGTAGGAATTGAAATGATCAGCAAAGAAAAAAGAGAGAGACTCATTTCTCTCAGGCCTCAGCATACAAGGACAGGAGTGCAGCCAAAATGCTCTTTCCTTCTGAGCACATGCACTGCAGCAGCAGTCATCCTGGCTGGTTTGCAGGGGACAGTCTCCAACAGCAGGTGCTGTTGCTCTTTCAGAAGCTGACATGCCTTTCCTCAGAAAGGTCCTGCTCTGCAAGTGTTGGAGCAGCAAGCTCTTCCTCTCAGTGGCACTGTGTTCTGCCATTACTGCCCATTCCCCTGGAGAGGGAATCTTTTAGATTCTTTGTTGCCTTTCCTGTGGGATGAAATCACATCACTCATTTTTGCCCTCCTCTTTCTGTTTTCTCTCTCAGTGCCTGCAAGGACTGCATTTTCTGCACTCAAACCGTGTGATCCATCGAGATGTGAAAAGTGACAACATCCTTCTCAGAACTGATGGTTCTGTCAAGCTGGGTCAGTATAATCTTGGTCAGGAGCAGCATTCCAGGGATGTGGGTGTGGGGCTGCTTGGCGGGACAGCCAGCTCCCCTAAATGGTGCTGGTGGCAGCGCAGGGACACCCGCTGTGAGCTGAGGGCACAGTTGCAACGCGCACAGAGGTAGGACAAGGAACAAGCAGTCAGGAGTGGCCTTGCTCTGTGTGTGTCCCTTCCAGAGGGAGGGAGTTACAAGTCTAAAGCTTCCAAAGAACAAAAGACACTACTGGAGACAGTGTAAAAAATGGGGGGAGTTTAAAAGTTGCCAATGCCAGGAGATCCAAGACCACATTTTCAAACACTTCTGCTGGGGAATTCTTTGGCTTGCTTTCCTAATTGCATAGAATTCAAATAGAAACAGTGTCTTCCTTTCTCCTCAGGTGATTTTGGCCTCTCTACTCAGCTCAGCCCTGAGCAGAGCAGACGGTGCTCGGTAGTCGGGACTCCTTGGTGGCTGGCGCCTGAAGTCATCACACGTCAACCATATGGTCCCAAAGTGGACATATGGTCTTTCGGAATCGTGGGGATTGAAATGAGAGAACAAGAACCTCCCTACTGGAGTGAAAGTCCCATCACGGTAAGGAGCAAATACTCACTGATCCCGCTGTCTTTCTCACCTGTCCCTTGTCCTGCGTGCCATTGGACAAAAGCCCATTGCCATCTGCCTGAACCACTTCCACCAAGGACCCCTGCTAAAAATGTGCCTGCAACACATCAGCATCTGCTGTACTTTTGGTTGCAGCAGTGGGGGAACTCAAGCCTTATCACATGCAAACAAACTCCAAACAAACTCTATTCTCAGGCAACACTTTCCTTTGGCTTTTAAGTGGTTCCAGTCCTTTGGCTGTGGAGATGGCCTTAAGAGCAGAAAAGAAGCATCTGACAACTGCTGTTATCTTTCCAGAAATGAAGGAAGGAGACTCAAACCCAACAAAGTTTCTAAAACTGTGGTCTTTAGAGATGAGCCTAACTCCCTGAGCAGTTTCCTCTCACTGGGAAACATGCCTGAACCCTGGGCATGAGAGTGTAAAGGCCACTGAGTGTCTTCTGCTGCTTGTGCAGTGCTGCTGAAACACTCGGTCACCGCGTTTCTCTCCTAGCCAAAGGCACATCCTCTGTGTCACCAAGCCAGAGCCTGGTGATGCGGACAGCCTGACAAAACCTCCCATTTCTTTCCTGGCTCTTTCTGGCATGGGCCTACTATTAATGCATTGACTTGAGTAGCCAAATAAGCAGAGGGTTGCCATAGGGATGGCACCTTTCCTTCTTCTGACCATGACAATTTTTCTTTTGCTGCAAAATGGGAAGCTGCAATTTTCAGACTGCTGAGAGACAGAGCTGCAGGTGGCTCCTTTGTGCCCAAGCAGGAATTTTCATCCCTGTACATTTATGCAGCCATCTTAATGTGTCTGTGTTGAAGATGAGATTGCAAATGTTTATTTCCTTACCTGGGGATTAATTGATGGATTGCCTTTCTTTCTTTCCAATTACCATTGTTTTCAAGAAAAGCGCAAATAGCTTGATGAGTTTTGTTCTTGGGCAGGTGCGCTTAAAGGACCAACAAGCACTGCAGATATGCCTTTCATGTAGTAACCGATGAAATTAGTTTGTATAGCACGGTCTCTCTTCCAAAAAGCCTCTGAAGCTAGTGTGAATCCTCAGAGAAGCAAATGTGCTTTTGCTGATGTAGCTCCCACTAAACTAGCTCAGTCAATGAAATCAGCTGCCCAGGCAAGATCTGTGGGATGGTGGAAAAGCTGTGGCTGCATCAGGGTTTGGGTTTCTGGTTGGTAAAGGAAAATAATCTCTGGGTCTCTGCCAGGGCAGAAACTGCCACTGAAGAGCAGAGGTTAAACAAAGGGAGGTGGGAGAGCACTTAGAGATGTGAAAGCAGCAAGTACAGCCTGGTGTCTCCTTTTTCTCCAGGCTACACAACTGATAGCCACACTAGGGACCCCACGGCTGCGGCAGCCCAACCGATTCTCGCCTTGCCTGCGTGACTTCCTGAGCTGCTGCCTGCAGACAGACGAGGAGCAGCGCTGGTCTGCCAGGGAGCTCCTGCAGGTAAAATGTCAAGGGGCTGCAGGTGAAACAGGCTCTGAGGGATGGGCTCTTCCTCCACTCAAGTCCAAGGCATCACATGAGTCCCCTTCCTCCTCACCTCCACCCTTGGTGCTCTTCAAATGAAAATGGTGAGGAATCCTAGACTGGGCTGGGCTGGCAGGACCCTGTAAAAGTCCTCTGGTGCAAGTGTCCTGCAAGGAGCAGGGACATCTTTAAAGAGATCAGGTTGCTCAGAGCCCTTTCTCACTGGAGCCGGAATGGTTGCAGGGATGGGGCACCTACAAGCTCTTGGAGCAACCTGTGCCAGGGTCACACCATGCTCCAAGTAAACAAGTTCTGATTAGATCGTATTTGTGTTTAAAAATATTCAGCCACATCCTATTGTAACTGGCCCTGTAAAAAATATGTCCCTCACTTTCTTCAAAGCCACTCTGAAGTCTTGGAAAATGGCAATAAAGTCTCCCTGGGGCCTGTTCTTCACAAAACTGGGTAACTCCACCTCTCTCCACATTTCCTGAGTCAGAGAGCTCCTCTGGCTGTTTTGATCACCCTCTTTTGTCATTTGGTGAGGGTTCAATTTTATCAAATGGCAAAAGAATTGAAGTAGAGCAATGCAGGGTACAGAGACATGAAATGGTGCTGCAGGAACCCAAGGAAGCCAGTCCCAGCCTAGGGCTCAGAGATTTGGCTGTGGGCAGCAGGGGCTGTGGGGGGCTCATTGTGAGCCTCCTGGGGGCCCTGGTTTGCACCTCCCAGCCCACCCTTAGAGGTTTCTGCCACGCAAACAGGGACAGCTGGGAGGGACTTGTCCCAGCCCCATCTGCTGCCTGGCACACTCAAGCAGACGGGAACTGTGCCAGGATTACTGCCAGGTTGTGTGGCAGAGAGGGAACTGCAGGACCCGATGCCACTGGGCTGGCCCTGCTGGGAAGGAAGGTGCCATCCAGCACACGAGGGGAGGGGCCGGGCATGGAAAGGCAGACACTGCTCTGTCTCCCTGTGGGAGTCAGCACAGTGCCTGTCTTTCAAAGAGAGGGACCAGTGTGAGGCTTTGCAGTTTCCTGAAAAGAAGAAACTCCAAGGACAGAAAGCACCATTTCTAAAGCACTGGCAGGGCAAAAATCCTAGCAAGATGAAGACACCTACAAAAATGGATGAGTGGGATTCTGGGCCACATTTGCCTGTAATGGCAAAGTCCTGCACATAAAGATGGAGATGTAGATGGTCCCATTGGTCCTCTTCCTGCATCCTTCTAGAAGCCAGAGGAATCCTGTGAAGCACTGAGCTTGGAAAGTCACGGTCCATTATTTTTTGGTGATTTGTTTTTTTTTCCTTTTGGCAGCATCCATTTATAGAATTTGCTGAGCCTGCGTCCAGCCTGGTGCCACTGATTGTTTCAGTGAAGAAGAGGAGGGAGACGAGAATGTGACAATTACATCAGGACCATTTACTCGTCAACCAGTTTAGAGTAGGATTGTAGGGTAGGATTAGGATTAGGATTAGCATTAGGATTAGGGTTAAGGTTAGAGTAGGATTGTCTAATAGGACTGTAGAGTAGGATTGGAAATGAATACAGTTTCTAAAACCACAACTCACCTTGAAGATTCCCTTCCTTCTCACTCTGCGAATACGCTCAAGAATTTCTTCTGAATTGTCTGTTGTTTCTTAAAGGTGGAAAGTGACACGGTGTCTTTGGCATGGTGTGAAAGTGGGGAAGAAGGATGTTCTTCATTCATCCTCTCCAGAGCACACTGCCTTTGGAATCTGGCCCACTGGTCTGTTTTTGGCCAGCTTTGGTATTTCTATTGGAGGCAGAAAGGGCAATGGCATTTGAAAGCAAAACCAAAAGAATGAGGCAGCCCAACACCCTGTGCAGATGCAGGCCTTCAGCTGTGATTGGAGAGCATTGGGGCTCCTGCCACTTGGATTTGTATCCCGAAAAGCAATAATCTCTTTGGCTGGAGGAGAGCCTTGCTCAAGTGAGAGAGCAGAAAGATCAGAGAGGGTGCTCAGGAAGGTCTCCTGTGGTGCAGAGCTGTCAGCACCTGGGAGGTGAGAGCAGGCCCGGCCCTGGCCGGGGTGGAGCCCCAGCAGAGCCCCGGCAGAGGCCGGAGCAGGCTGAGCCCCGGCAGAGGCAGGCTGGAAGGAGGCCCTTGGAGCTGCAAGAGGCAGCAGCCGGGCCCTGGGTGCCTGTTCCTGGCAGCGGGTGATTCCTCCGCTCTCAGAGCCCAGGTGGCAGCTGGCTGCTGCCGAGGGGAAGCACAGCCGTGCTGGGCACAGCCCAGCCTGGAGGCATTGGCTGTCTGGAGTGTGCCCAGGAGCAGAGAAAGGCCCAGGGCAGCCGAGGGCCGCTGGGCTGCCTGAGGATTCCTCCTCTTCTGCCGGCTGCCCTGCAACTCCTGGCAAAGGTCAGCAGTGTGTGCAGCACTCTGGGCACCGGGGCAGGGAGCCGGGCTGCTCGGCAGGCTGGAGCACAGGGCAGCCTCCTTCAGGCCCGGCTCTTGTGCCAGGGGAAGCGAGGCCAGCGTGAGGCAGGGACAGCTTGGCAGGGCACACCTGCAGGAGCCAGCACCTCACGCAGCTCTGGGAGGAAGCGCCCGCAATCCTGCAGTTCTGCACTGAGCCAGAGCAAAGGTGTGAGATGCAGAGTGTTTGGCAGAAATATTCAGGCCCACCAGGCCAGCCTGCTTTGTGCTCTCTGGCCCACAGCAAGTGCTGTGCAATGCAGCTCACACCTCTATTGCAGGGCTGTTCTTTTTCTCTGTAATCATCGCTCAGCTGTCTCTCACTGTCATACTGCTGGCTGAAGACCTGTCTCTTCCATATCCCCTATAAAAAGACCTTACCTTAGATTCTCAAACTTAGCATGCATGCATGTGTGAAAAAAAACCCCACATACCTTTAGGAAAATCAAGACAATAAAGCAGATTTCATTTATCAAACCCACAGCAACTGCATTAAAATGTGGGTGTATGAGCCTTTCTTCAAAATTTTCTTAAGAATATCTCTAGAGTAATTTTCGAGAGATAAGTATGCTGCTCCTAACAAGTGCAGATTACTTGCCAAAGGGTAATCAATCATCCATTAAGCATTCCAGCAGTTGCGTAGCATTTTTTTCTGATAACTGATCCCTGGATATTGCAACCAGCTTCTGACTTGTGTCTGCCCACTTCTTTTCCATGTTCTGAGCCAAGAGCAATAGTATCCTTGTGTGTGCATCTGAACACATTGGATACTGACACCCCATCCTATTGCCTATGTTCTCCCACAGAAAATTCCTTGCTCTTTTTTCTCTGCCTCCAAAGGGGATCTGCGGTCCCTGCCGGGCAATGCTTGTTGTGGGCTGTCAAGGCAGAGGCGATGCTCTGGTGCACCTGGCGCAGGTGAGCCTCGGGCCCGGGCAGGGAGCGATGCTCCGAGCTGCCGCGGATCCGGCGGCGAAACCGAGCGGTGCCGTGGCCTGGCTGGGAAGCACTGCGGCGCCCGTGGCGCTGCCTCCCCGGCCAGGGCTGTGCTCTCAGCGCCGCCGGGGCTGCCGAGCAGCGCTTTCCACGCGCCTCCGCCTCCGGAGCCAGCCCCGCAGCCGCGCTCTCCCGAACCGCACTGACCCGCGCCCGCTCTCGGCCCGGCTGCAGGACTCCGTGATTCCGGGCTCTCCGGGTTCCCAGTGCGCCTGCAGGAGCCTCCGCTCCTGGACGCCCGCCCTGGGCTTTCTTCTTCTACGTCTTTCTCCCCTTTCCCAGGCCCTCTCCACTCTACTCCGGATCTGCCCCCTGTTCTCAGGTTCTCCCCCGTCTCCTGGGTTCTCCCTCCTCTCTCGGGTTTTCCCCAGTCCTAAGCTACCCGTTGTCCCAAGCTCCCTCCTTTCCCGGGCTGTAGCCAGTGCTTTTATTCGTCTCCCTGGATCTCCCCTTCTCCCGATTACTCCTCCCTCTTCCAGGATCTCCCCCCTCTCCCAGGGCTCTTTCCTGTTTCCCCGGCTCTACCCTCTTGGAAGGCTCCCCACCCTTTCCCACGGATCTCACTCCTCCTGTCCCGTGATCTCCCCTACTCCAGGGCTCATCCCCCTCTCTTGGGATTTTCCCCCTCCTCGCAGCATCTCTCCCCTCTCCCGCCCACTCCTCCCTCTGCCAGGTCTCTCTCCCCTCTGCCGGGATGTCCGCCCGGTCCCGGAGCGCCCCATGGCCCCGGCCCCTCGCCGCCCGTCCCTCGCCGCCTCGGCCGGGCCGCTCCGGGGCCGCGCTCGGAGCGCAGCGGGGCCGGGCCGGGGCCGCCGGGGCCGCGTCAGCTCCGCCCCGCGGAAGGAGCCGCGACAGCGCCCCGGCAGCGGCCCCGCGCAGGCGGAGCGGCCCCGGCTGCGCCCGGAGCTGGGCCTGGCAGGGGCTGCGGCCTGGGAGAGCTGCTCCGGCCTCGCTCCGGACACGAGCAGCTCCGACCTGTGCTCGCTTTGTACCCTCAAGGCTGCCGGATGCCTTGCAGTGAAGCTGCAGTGCCCGGGCTATTCCGGTCTCTTCTGGTCCTCAGCTGAATATTGCTGGTCAGGGCTCTATGTAGGAATCACGAAACGGACGGGACTGCTGCGGAACGCGCCTCGAGCTGTTTGTTTTCCAGCGTCAGTCTCATTACATGGTTGTTACAGTGGGAAGATGCCAGCAGCTCACATCCCTGGCAGGAGGCAATGAACTTTATGGTACAACTTACTTGAAAAGTTTTTTGACCACTCACACAAAGCAAAAGCACATTGACAGTAGTTCTGTGCAACCACTATAAGCACACGTACCTTTTGTTAAAACACTGCTTGCTTCTTTCAAACACTATACCTGCTCGTAAGCCTTAAAACACAATGCACAGAGCTCCATTATTGTGATAAATAGGTATCATTCGTGCTGATAAAACTTGAGACAGTAATTGCTATTGAGACAGTAATTAATATTTGAGAATAATAAATAGTTGAAAAGTTGTAATGCCAAAGAAGAGAGGGAGAGGAGGGGCTGCACCCCCCTTCCCAGCAGCTGTTCTCAAGGACCACAGGAAAGAAGCTGAAGATACAGTTGCTAAAAATGAACAAGAACCTGGTTTGGTCCCAACAAATGCTAATTATAAGGGATTTATTGCCTTGATATGTAGATGGAGTGATACGTTAGTCTTGGCTTACATTGGCTGTACTGGCTACGTACTGGCTTGATGCGCATGTGTAACCCAGCAGTGAATTAAAGGACAACGAAGAAGACTATAGGGCCTTCATCAGTGACGACCCCCAAAGACTTGTGCGACCACCAAACCGAGTGGTGGCGCATGCGTGGTAAAGGTGGTGAGGAAGGCGGAGACAAAAAAGAGACGAAACGAAAATAGCAGGAGATGGTATTGACATACAGCATATAAGGGGTGATTTTCACTTGGCAAGCTTGTATGTAAAGTGGGAAGGGTCAAGAACTCTGCCCTCCGTACCCCACAGTATCTTTTGCTTATGTGCTATTATTTGAACCAAATTATCGCTTATTTATATATTTTCTAAACTATTCAATTAAAATTACTGCTACCTAAATATTGTTTAGGTTTTTTTTTTTAAGGGATAATTGTGCAAATATAACAATTATTAAGCTTAGAAGTTCCTAATATCTTTCTAGAGATACTTTTCTGTAGCTTAGGGAGTCATTCCAGCCAAGTGTTAATACACTGGTGCGCCAGTATCAATCAAGTTAGAATGAGCAGCCCAATTCAGCTCCACGGAGCAGCCTCTGGACTGACTGACAGAAGTTCCCAGGCAATGGGAGCTCTCCTAAGATGCAGACATTGCATTGGTTCAGAGTCTGGGGCACAGAGATAGACCAATGAGATGTCTTGGCCTGGGAGTTTTGAATGGGCTAAATGGGCTGTGGGTGCTGAAGGCAATAAACGAAGCTGTTTGCTGATGACCAAAGGGAGTTCTGTTGTGTGTTACATCTCAGAGATATGAATGTCCTGGATTCTACAGTAATAGACACAAACCATTGTTCTATTTGTCCTTACTTTTCTACTTCTTATATAACTTTTCTGCTGACAAATCTACTGCTTAGCTCTAACCAAAGTTCTGCTTTCTCTGAGTTGTGCCTTCTGCAGCTGTCCCAGAACCCTCTGATTTGAAGGATTCCCACAATTTCCCCTTCACGGTTCGGCTAAATAGAAGCCTTTGTAACCGTGCCGTTTATTAACTACCTTGCATTTCATAGGTTTACTGTACCATAACTGCTTATTACTTGCTTAAAGCATCCTTTTTGCTCGCATTAAGCCTTGCTATATTCCAACACAGCAATTTTAATGCTGTGAAAGTCCAGTCAGTTCAAAGGGAAAACATCATGTCTGATAGCAATTACAAGTGATTGTTCCAAAAAAGTCTCGCCTGTTCTAAGGTCTTAACTTAAAACCTCCCTCCATGTCTATACCTTCATCCACAATCTGTGTGAGATTTTGAGAATTCTCTGTGAATCCATTTTCTATCTCTCTGTCTTTTGTGATAAAAACTTCTTTGATAGTTTTGTCTATCGTTTATCACACACACCGAGGTATGCAAGGTATTACTACCAGTATCACTGCCAAAACACCCAACGTACGGAGACCTATTCTACAAGGTCCCCTTAGCCAAGGTGCAAAGCTCCATCCTTGGAACAAATGATCTAACCAGGACCCACCATCTTCTTTAATTGGAGCTGTCAAATCTTTCAGCTTGTGTATGCTTTTGAGGGTGGATTCAGAGTGATCAGACCATTTCATACAACACAATCCCTCAAATTCCACACAACCATGTCCTTGTGCCAGTAAAAGAAAATCAATTGCTGCTCTGTTTGGAAGGGTAGCATGTCTAACACTATTAACATCGGTCAACATGTCACTGATTGCAGTGGATGTGCCATTAGTTTGTTTACTCAGCCAACATGCAACCCGATCTAATTGTTTCAATGCCATTGCTGAAGCCAGCTGGGGTAAAAAAAAACCTGCTGAAACCCTTTTCGCAGCCTTCCAAGGCATGAAATCGCTTCTACAGTTTTCACGATAATGACGAGCAGATCTTGTTCCCCTTTGCTTCTTCTTAATGACCGCTTTGGCAGTAGGCACAATTACAGTGAGCATCCCAATGCTACATGGGCCACCTTCAGGGCATGATGGGATGCCCTGCCAGGGCCTGTCTACACAGGTGAACCAACATCCTTTTGGTAATTGTCGTGGATATTGGTCAGCTTTAGAAAGCACCTCCCAACATTCTTAATAATTACACCAAAACCTTGAGTTTCTGTATGCAAAATAATGGGGAGTAACACTGTACTTTGGAGGATCACTTTCTCACTAATCATTAGCTGTAAATGTAAGGCAAAAATCCGTTGTTAAAGGACCAAGGGTTTCTAATTCTTAGGGTTTCAGGTACTGCTTTGGGAAGTTCTTTTTCCCAGATGTTACAATCCTATACAGGGCTCCTCCCATTGTCAATTTCACCAGGCTTACTATTGAATTGCTTTTTGATCAAGGGCAAATTCTTTCCCGGCACACTGACTACACAGGTTGAGAAAGGCTTTTCTGTTCCGAATTAGACAAACACATGCTATCCGAGCCTGCTGCCTTGGCTAAGGTCACCCAGACATTTGGTTTTGGTTGTTCCACAGACAAATCTACACTACAAATTGACTAAAACTCTGCACTATATGAAGCAATGAAAACTAGCACCGTAGTAACATTTGATTTTGCAGCATCCTTTTTGTGAGCTAATTCTTGGCTAAAGCTCCTCCCATATCCTTCTCAATTCAAAAACATCACTTTTGACCTTTAATAAAAATTAACCAAACAAAACCTACACTTTCTCCAATAGAGCTCTATGAAACCAGCAAATGACACATTTATAAACCACATAAAATCAGAGTTTGCAGGTTCCACAAATGCACAAGGAACGTCAGGTGTGACCCGTGATCCCTCTGTTTGGCTCACATCTGCGTACTTGCTTCTACGGTCTGGAGCTCGTCAACTGTCCTGGGGTGCGATATGGTTTGACATTTTTTGCTGGAACCCGCTTAATTCCTGCACCGTTAGAGACAGAAGCAAACCCTTTGTCCAAAGTGATTAATCAGAAAATACCTTCAATTGGTCCTGTCCTAGGGTATCTAATTAAAACAGGGGGATTTTCTTTCAGTTTTGCCTGTCTGTTATTGTAAAAATGCCTAGAAATCGGTGGATCAGGTTCTGCAACAGAGCTGCTTAAGAAATTAAAACATGCAAAGCTTTGTTTCACCTCATCTGTGGTATGACCTCGATTCCCCCCTCTCTTGATCAAGAATGTGTTTCAATGTCTGATGTGTCCTCTCAGCAATTGCTTGGTTGTGAGAGAATGTGGAATACCAAGGATATGACGAACACCCCAATCTTTAAAAATGTGGCCAATTTTTGAGATATGTATGTGGGATCATTGTCAGTTTTTTCTTCTTGAGGCACAGCCAGTGAAGCAAAAGCTCTGCTAAAAATGTTGACAGGCATGATTACCTGCCTCCCCTGTGTGAAGAGAAGAAAAACTCCACCAGAGAATGTGTCCACTGAAACATGAGTATTGGTAAATTTTCCAAAGGAAGGCTATTTAGTGACATCCATTTGCCCTAAGTGCAGGCTTTGCAAACCCCGTGGGTTGAACAACTCTTTCTAGAAAGAGGAGGCTGCACAAGCTGACAGTCAGGGCAAGTACTAATGATAGCTTTAGCTTGACTTTTGGAAATTTGAAACATTCGCAAAAGTGCTTGTGCGCTTTGGTGGAAAAAGGTGTGGCTCAGTTTTGCTTGTTCCAAAATGTTTGGCAAAGTGTTTGAAATAAGCACTGGTCAGCTTGTCCGCTCTGGCGTTTCCTTCCACTAAAAATCAAGAAGCGAAGAATGAGCACTGATGCGAGAAACAAAATATGGATTAGTTCGTTATTGTAAAGTTGCAAAATGTCATGAAACCAATGATGTCAAGTGTCATTACTAGGATTCTTTAGAACTGATCCTTTTATTGTTTTAACCACATTAGCAACAAACGTAGAATGTGTGAATAAATTAAAAGGTTGTGGGAAGAACTGAGAAGCCTGAACCACAGCAGCAAGCTCAACAATCTGAGCAGATCCCTCTACTATTTGAATATCTGATTCCCAATTTTAATTGGGAACTTGGTTTGGTTCAACCAAGTAATGACTGATTTGTGACCTCTGCCAGATCCCATCAGTGAAGAGAGTTACTGTGTTTAAAGGTTCTTTACTTAACAAAGGCTTCTCTCTAAAACTCAATTTTGCCTGCAATAATTTGTGAGCCGGGTAATGAACAGAAGCAATATCTGCAAAATTTAATAATTCTCGTTGCAAATCATCAGAATTTGCAGAATTTTGCATTGCCCAATCAAGATAATTTTTTTCAGTGGTAAATAGAGAACTGCAAATTCTTCACCTGCTAAACTTAATAACCTTGTTCTGGCCTTAATCAGAATTTGTGTTATCCTCTCTAAGACTGTAAAAATAGTCTTGGAAACCTTGAGGGAAGAAAACCCCATTCTATTATCAACAAAAGATCTCTCTCAGAATGGTCTGATTGAAAAATGACAGAACAAAGTTGCATCTTTCCTCCTAAAATTGCAGAAAAGAATGGCTTTTCTGGAATACAGCGATGAGCTTGTTATCTTTGGAGAGCCTCCATGACCCTGTCAGGCACTGCACGACCTTCAGGTATTAGAGTTCAGCTTCCTCTCAACAGCGCAGCTTCCTCTCAACAAATTAAAACGTGGACCCAATTCATCGTTGGTGATTCCTAAACCAGGTCTGACACAGCTGATTTCTTCTAGAAGCTGTTGTAAGTCTTGCAGGGTGTTGACACTGGTCCGGAGCTGCATCTTCTGCAGTGTAATTGTTTTTTCAGTCATCTTCCATCCCAGATACTTCCAAAGTGGAACTTCTTGAATTTTGGGTACAGAAATTTTAAGTCCAGCATTTTGGATTTCAGTAACAACACTAGGACAAGCTTGCTCCATCTCTGGCTGCATTGGAGCTGTGATGAGCAAATCATCCATGTAGTGTGAAATCATGGATCTTGGATACTTCTGTCAAACTGGAGACAAAACTTGTGCTAGAAAATATTGGCAAATGATAGGCGAATTCTACATTTCTAGAGGCAATGTTTTCCAGTGCTATCTCTGCATGGGTTCTCTTTGATTGATGACTGGAACTGAAAAGGAAAATCTTGGAGCATCATTGGGATGAAATGGGATGTGGAAAAACAATCCTTTAAATCAATGACAATGAGAGGCCAGTGTTTTGGGATCACTGATAAGGAAGTTGAGGTTTAAGAGGTCCTATGTCTTCAATACTTCATTGATCTTCAGGTCGTGAAACAACCTCCAGGAATCCAGTGTCTTCTTGTGGATGACCAATACTGGTGAATTTCAGGGAATTCACTCTTTGTGGGTGTGATGTGACCTTCTTGTAATTGCTCCTTTACCAATCTTTTAAGGCAATTTAATTTTTTCTCTGTTAAAGGCCATTGATCAATGCATATAGGAGGATCAGTGTTCCAGTTCAGCTTTCAAGTGGCAGGTTTTGACGTGGTTTCCACCACAGGCCCACCTCCAGTTCTGCTCCCCATTGGGACAGGACGTCTCTCCCCCAGACGGTGAGAGGCTTCTGAACAAGAAAAGGACGCACCATTGCTGTCTTTCCTTCAGGACCTGTAATGTTAATCATGGATGCACTTTGCCAACATACAGTACCACCTCCAGTCCCTGTGAAGGAACCTGCAGGAGCTACTAAATCCCAGTCTCTGGGACAAAACATATGAGAGATTACAGTGACATCTGCACCAGTATCCGGCATGCCTGTAATGTAAATTTTTTTACCACAGTGAGTCAGGCAGCAAGTCAATTCTTCTTGCTTGAGGTCCAAAATTTGGACCCAAAAGACCTCAGGACTTGAGGTTCCAAATGGCACAGACAGCATTGAATTCTCTGGAAAGTTGTTTTGCTTGGCTGTACTCATGGGTAGAAGAAATGCAATAGCTATAGGTGTTTTTGGTGGAGTCGTCATAGGAACATTACATACAAGATTTAAATATATTGGTTTATTGTTAAAATCTATTGAAACAACCGCTGGAAGGACTGACAGTCTGACAATTTTGGTGCTAGCTCTGCCTAGAATCAAAAGCTCTTGTCTTTGCTGAAAAAACCTGATAATTCCAGTAGAAACACTTTCATATCAGAAATTATTTAAAAGGTGTATCAATTTTTGAGGAGGCCAATTCAAACCTTGCGCGTGAGGGTATTGACCTGGGACCATTTGAGGGATGGATGACTGAGGGATAAATGACTGAGGTACCAATGCCAGTTGACTGGGTAATTGACTGTAAGGAGGTCACTACTTGTGTCCAGGTGCCGTGATAATCCGCGCTCTTTTTTCAGTTTAACGACAAAGATTTGCCATCGATGTCACATTGAGAACGACAGTACTTAGACAGATGCTTCCCTTTCCTACGATGAGGGCAAATAGAAAGTGGTTTAGGTTTGACTGTTGTTGTAGGACAATCTCTTTTCACGTGTCCTGCTTTACCACAAGCAAAGCCACAAGCCTTTTTATCAGAGTCCAACTGTACAGTACCAACAGATTTTTAGAAAATGTTTCTTTGTGCTTCAAGGGCCTTTTCAACCTTTTCCATTTATTGTCCCAAATTTTCTCCCAACCCTTTCCCAAATTATCTCCCAATGGTTTCCTAACTTTTCTTAAGAATCTGCAATCTGCTTTCCAAAAGCACTGACTTGCACATTAGGAAGATATTTTGGAGAGGTGAGCTTGCTGCAAGCTGTTAGCATCTCTGTTACACGTGGAGGCTGATACGGTAAAGTTATAATAATTTTTTTTGCAATCTTCCTATAAGTTCTTTGATCTCAAGGTGAGAAGGAATTTCGTATTGTGGATTTACATCCTTATGACCATATCTTACAGGTAAGGCAAGGAAGTGTTTATTTGAATCCAAATTTTTTCTAAATTTTGAGTACTATTAGACCACTTAGGTAGTTGCAATGGAAGGTCTACTGTCGATTTAGACTGTGGTTTTCTTTCCTTTTCATCACTCCTGTATCTGATCCAGAAGAACAGGTAGTGTTGTCACAGCAATCAGCTGTCCCATGAAGCCTGCCAAAAAGCTCCAAGTTCCAAGGTTTGTTTTTACCCCAGCTGGCTTCAGCAATGGCATTGAAACAATTAGATTGGGTTGCATGTTGGCTGAGTAAACAAACTAATGGCACATCCACTGCAATCAGTGACATGTTGACCGATGTTAATAGTGTTAGACATGCTACCCTTCCAAACACAGCAGCAATTGATTTTCTGTTACTGGCACAAGGACATGGTTGTGAGGAATTTGAAGGATTGTGTTGGATGAACCTGTCTGATTACTCTGAATCCATCCTCAAAAGCATACAAAAGCTGAAAGATTTGACAGCCCAAATTAAAGAAGATGGTGGGTCCTGGTCAGATAATTTGTCCTAAGAATGGAGCTTTGCACCTTGGCTAAGGGAACTTTGCAAGATAGGTCTCCATGTATTGGGTGTTTTGGTAGTGATATTCATAGTAATACCTTGCATACTTCAGAGTGTGCAACGAGAGATGAACAAAACTGTCCAAGAAGCTTTATCGCACAAGAGAGAGAGGTAGCAAATGGATTCACAGGCAGGTGCTCAAAATGTCATGGAGATGGTGGATGATGGAATAGAAATGGAGGAAGGTTTTGAGTTAAGACCCTGGAATTGACAAGAGATTTTTGAACAATCACTTGTAACTATTGTCAGGCATAATTTATGCCCTTTCCACTGACTGGACCGTCACAGCATTAACTTGCTGTGTTGTAATACAGCAATGCTTAGTGCCAACAAAAACATGCTTTAAGCAGATAAGAGAGAAAAATGTATAGTAAGGCTACAAAACGCAAGTAATAAATGACACAATTGGTAAGGTTTCTTTTTGGGTGAAGAGAGAGGGGGAATTGAGGGAATCCATAAAATTAGAGGGTTTTTGGAAAGCTGCAAAAGGCAGGCCTCAGATACAGCAGAATTGTGAGTAGAGCTAAAGCAACATTCATGAGATAGGTCAGCAGAAAAAATTATTTAAACTGTAGAAAAAGCGAGGGCAAATTGAACAATAGGCCTTTGTATTAATGCTTGTCTGAATAGCTCTCTAAGCTGCAGAAAGTTTATCTAGCAAGATATTAGGAAGGTTGAAGCTTAATAGTGGAGCTCTGTGCATTGTGTTTTAAGGCTTACAAAGAGGTACTGCATTTGAAATAAGCAAGCATTGTTTTAACCAAAGCTACATGTGCTTATGGTGATTGGATAGAACTACTATCAATATGTTTTGCATTGTGTGATTTGTTAAGAAGCTTATAAAGTAAGTTGTAACCTTATGATTTCTGGCCTGCTGCCTGGATTGTGAGCTGCTAGCATCTTCCCATTATCATAATCATGTAATGAGACTGATGCTGAAAAATAAACAGCTCTAGGCACTTTTCATAGCAGCCCTGTACCGTTCGTAGTCTGTAAATGGCCCCTGGCCGGTGTCACTTGGCAGTAGTGTCGCTGCACCAACTTTCCTGGGAGCCCTGCCAGGAAGGGCTGGGGAGGAGAGCTCCAAGTTCTTGGTGACAGGAAGAAAGCCAGAGCCTGCTAACTCACGTCTGGATTCAATAAATTGGATCTTTTTAGATTCATGCAAATCGGGCTGCTCTCCAGCTGTAGACCCTGACTTTGTATTTGTGATGCTTTCCAATGGACTGCCGGCAGGGATACAGCTGGAAAACTCTCAGGTCCAAGAGCAATCTCAGCATGCTTTCCCCCCCCGACCCCAGCACCAATGAGACAGGCTTCAAGGCTTCTGAATGAAGCGTCTGTGCCTCCACAACAACTTTCCTGAGCTCTCCCACCTCCACCCCATCCATCTCTCTGGGCAGAGCCATCCCTGCCCTGCTCAAGCCCTGCCCGCCCCCCGCCACCTCTGTCCTCTCCCCTGCCCGCTCCCCTGCAGGCAGAGCCAAATCCAAAGCCCCCCACCTGCTCTAACCAGAGGCTGGGGAGCCAAAAGTGGTGAAAATCCCGGAAAGTTTTGGCAGAGGAATCTATATGAAAAGAGTCCTCAGAGCTCCAAAGCAAACTGCCAGCCTGAGCCCGATCCAAGGGGGTGACTTCCTGGGAAGGGCAAACAGTGACAGGAGCGACCCTGCAGCCCCTCGGCCAGGCAGAGCGGATCCAGAGCCCCCCTTGGCTGACCCCACCTGCACAACTTCAGAATAAGATCCGGCCGCATCTTTTTCACAAGAGTGCAGAGCACAGAAACAGCAGCTCCTGTTTTGCAAAGCTTCCTCAAATATTAATCTCCTGGACCCGTTTGATTCCCAGCCTCCCTAGAACACATCCCATGATCCCCCCAAACTTTTGGAATGCAAGAAAAATCCGAAGTGTTTTTCTGGGAATTCTGGGAGTGGAAGATTTCCTGAAGGAGTTGGGACGATGCCTGGTTGCAGCTTCAGTGACTCAGGGAATCCTGGAAAAAGCAGAGAACCCGACCAAAGCTGGAAGCTGATCTGATTCCCCTTTTCCAGGCTTCAGGGACCTGTCCACACTGCCTGGAGAAACCCCGGACATGTCAGGACACCCTGAACGAAATCCTAGATCCCCCCAGAGGGGGATGAAGGTCCAGCACCACTCAGAATTAAAGTCTCAGAGCCAGGTGTTCTGTTCTGATGTTTGAGAAAGTCTCTGTCACAATCATTCTGATCAAAGTTCTCCATTAAAGCTATGGAGACAGGCGTCATAATTTTGACCAAAGGCTCTTCCTTTTTGAGAGAGACTAGATTGTGAATTTTCCAGTTTATCTGGTCCCAGAAATCAAAGGTAAAATCAGACTTCAAGTCTGTATTTTGAGTATTCACTTTTACCCAGATTAATTATGTTTTAGTTCACGTTTTGACATGTCTGAATGTCCTTGACCCTGTAAAATTGCCTCAAGCTGGTAAAAGACACCCCATTCTGGTTTAGAGAAATGGTTTCCCATCTCGCTGCCCCCGGAGTTGCTACTTATTACTGACAGGGGTATCAGCTACAGACGGCGAAGGGCACGATCCATTCCTCCTTTGAACAGCCTGGGCCTCTGGCAATGGCACTGTCCATGGTCTTCTTTTTTATTTTATATTCCTCTAGGCTGGAAATCCTCCTCACTGAGGAGCAGCTTTCCCAAAACCCTCAGATTTTAGGGATTCCTACAATACACCACATAATACATGTTTTAATATATATACTGTAATAAATAGGATATATAAAATGTATTGCTGCTCTTTTTCTCAGCCAGCAGGCCTTTGCAGCGAGTTCTGAGCCAACGTGGGGCTCTGCTGCCAGCCCAAATCTGCGCTTCCCTTGCCCAGCCTGAGTGCAGGTGGGGCGCGTGCTGGGCATGGCTGGAGATTTGCATGGCCAAAATCCTCCAGCATTTACATCTGCCCATGGCTTTGGGTGGCACAAATTACAACACATCCATCTCACTTGACAAATGGCATTTCTTATAAATTGCTACACCAGCGCTGAAAAAACAGAACTATGCAAATCTTTGTTAAATTTTAAAAAAGTAATTTATGAGTTTGTTACAACACACTATTTAAAAACATACAGATAACAACTCTGGTAACAAAAACTAATTTATTGCAAGCCTCTAAAAACATTCACTATACACAGAGATCAAGGGAAAATTAACAACTTAATTTATTGCATATTATGGCAAACATATAGCCCATATACAAATACGAAAATATCAGTATTTGACTGTAATACCAAGTACTCTACAAATAGAATTCCACCACTCTACAACTCCAGACACATTTAAATAGAACTGAATACATAAATAACCACTACAAAATACAGATGTGAATACAGATTAAATGTTACCTGTTACATTGAAGAAAGAGATACGGAAAATAAACCTACCTATAAATAGACAAACAGCAATACCAATCTAAATATCTGTACAACTGCAACAATACAAATATAAGCAATATATCTGGATATATATGTAAACATAATATATATAGAAATGCATCAATGTGCATCTTAAAAAATATAAAAATACATATATACCAAAACAAATACCAATATAGCTATTTAAAAAGACCAAAACTACATCAATACATCAATAGAAATAGATACCTACACAACCGTGTACATACGGAAATCTAAACACAGATATTACAATACACATAAAGAACTAGATACTTATACACACAAAGATGTGACTGCAAACCTGTATGTATGCAGGTATCTGTATGTACATAGATACACAGCACATTCATAAATCTGATACCATATGTACAGAAATAGGCCTGTACAAATACCAGGCTACATACGTACAAGTCCATATAATTATCCCTGTTCACATGTAAGTCCGTGTATCTTTAAGCAGAGCTCCAAGCAGAGGGATCCCAGCTGCCCCATCTTCAAAGCCTCTCCCTCGGGCTCCTCCTCCCGTGCAGAGCAGCTCTCCTGGACAGCGACAGCAGCTGGGGCATCTGGCAAGCAAAGGGAACACTGAGTGAGTATGGGGACGTTTCCCTTGGCAGCAGCTGCACTTCCATCAGGGAAGAGGAAATGTCAGAGCCTCCCCAGGAGGGTCAGAAGGAAAAGCAGCCAAGCGGGCCGGGCTGTGATGAGCTGTTCACTTCTTTCAGGCATCCCAGTTGCTCTGAGGGAACTCCCTCATGTCACGTTACTGAACCACCTCTGCATTTACCAAGACTGTGGCTCCCAAATCAATCAGTATTTATGTCTCCAGCTGCTTGCACGAATGGCAGGGAACTTCCTCTAACAGTGCTGGGGCACAAAGTTACCTTCCACAGGTCCTCTGACACGGCCTTGTGCTTCCTGGGCTGCTTGTCTTTCTCCTGCTTGTCTTTCTCCTTACCTTCCACTTGGAATTTTTACACCATTTCTATTTCTTTCCCCTTGATCAGGGCTAAAATGAACGTTTCTCTCCCAAGTTTGACTTTCTTCAGTGATCCTGTCAAGCCTTTTCCCAGAAGCTTTTATCGTGGAATTGAGTATTAATTTCAGCAATTTTGGTGATTTTATGTGAGATTTATGCAAGTCTCCTGTTCATTACCGCACCATTTAGAAAGGTACCAAGGGAAGAAGGATGTTTCTACATGTGAGTTCACTAGTGGAATAATCACGGATAGAGAGAGTGATTAGCTGAATTTTACATCTACTCGTAACCTGAGAGTGCAACAGGTGATTTGGGGAGAAATTAAAGCCTGATTTCTCCTTCTACCAGCCTGTTTTCAAATGGAAAGTAAATAGAGCAGGGTGAAGAACTTCATAGTACAGTTCCTGAAATGCCTTATTAAGGTGCTCTTAAAGTAACCGAGATGAAATCTGGGTTGGCATTCCTGATTTCCAGACACTCATTGTCAATTCCATTGATTCTGAAAAGAGCAGAGATGTGCCCATCATACCTGATCAATCCATTTGGGGATGTTTTAGGTTCAGATTCTCTGAGGCTTTAGATTTTTACGTCTCTAGACAATGCTTCCAGGAATCTAAATAGCTTTCAGAAATTAAACTTTTCTCCTTTTTTCCTCAGTCTTTGCACTCATGTGCACCAGAAACATTCAGTGAATGGATTCCATTCTAATCCCTCTCCAAGATGAATCTCCCAGCTGTGTTCACACTGGTGGTTCGTGTGTCTCTTCTGCACAGTGCAATTTTAAAATCTTTGTTCCTATCTCTGCCCTTCTTTTTCTGTTTTACCTTGCAAATGCATGTAGATATATCACAAATGATACATTTCATTTCTGATGCATCACTTCCTGTCTAGTAATTTCATTTTATCCTGTTCCGATGCTATGCTAGCCTTATAGGTTTTATTCTAAGTGGACTCCTGTTTTCTTGAATGTTCTATAATGCAATGCTCTCATTCACCTGCTTTCATGAAACCCTTCATTAACATTAGCACAAGCAGCTGTGTGGTTCCCTTCTGCTTTGTAGAAGACTTGGGAAACTCAAGTCCTGCTCAGCTAAAAAAGAACATACATGGTGCTTGGTAATTCCCCAAAGAGCTTAAATTAATGGTTAAACAACTGCAGCTTATTCACTTCACAGAAATTGGGAGAAAAGACATTGCAAATATTGAGGAATGCAGTGCAAGGTTGATGGACATCCCTCAATTATGCAGACAGACTGATCTCACTGGCAAAATTCCTTCTTTTCCAAAGGTTTTCATTTGCTTTGGCTGTACTTTGTACGGCTGCAGATCACATTTCCCTCAATTTAAGGAAGTATCTTGGAAGGTATTCTTGGTGATATATCTTGCTAATTCTGCCCTTGGAGGAATTCCTCAGTTCTGCAGTCCTTATTACATGCCCTGTTCTAAAAGACTTTTATGCCATTTTCCCCCTCTCTGTGTTTTCACACATGTTCAACAAGTTTTGCTTTGTAAGGGTATTAATCACAATATCCCAAAAGATTAAAAAATGCTTAGTTATTTGTTCCCTAAGTATTTACAAAAGAAAAAAAAAATCTGTATACATGCTGGATGTAAAATGCAAATAGAAATAAACTTGAGAGTTCCCCCAAAAACTTTTAGAAAAAACCCAGGTATTCTATAAAACCCAGGGTATTCATCTACAGAATACAAAAATGGGCACGTCCTAGAAGAGAAAATCTGTGCAATAAGTTCTGCACAGAATTCTATGGTTTCAAGCTTTTTGCCCTTCAGGGGCAGTGCCATTCTCTGAACTGGAATGCTCTGAGCATGTTCTGCTCACCACGGCAGCTTTCTGCTCTCCCCTGGTACAGATCATCCTCCCAGCAAAGGGGGAGTGCAGCCACCACAACTCGCAGCACCTTCCCACGCAGCAGGAACCTGAAGGACAGAGATGGCTTTCACCAGCTCCTGCGGGTTCTAACAGTGCCACCTCTCGGCTGCTGAAACCCGGAATTTCTGTGTTGCAGTGCGTTAGTTTCCGAGTCAAATGTTCTGTTGGCTTGCGGCATGTTCAAGTGTTCCCCAACCTACTGCAGTTAGTTTCTCCCCTGTGTTATGCCCTCCTACCCAAATGTCCCTCAAGGAATACCCTCCCTCCTCACCGGATTTTTCCCTGTCTGTCAAGACAACCCAGCCCCTTTGGCCCATCAGTCAGCCCAAAGCCTAACCTTTGTCCCAGAAAGTTCTCTGTCCCTCACCCCAAGATCCAATCCCTATCCCAACCCTCTCTCCTCCCCTTGTTCTGATTTGTTGTAGCCCTCAAAACCACACCCTGAGAGTCGCTTATTGGTTACTATATGGTGTCCACCCCCTGTTTTGAAAGATTTTAAAAGCCCGAGCAGAAGAGCACTGGGGGTTTGTTTAATCTCTGTTCTCCTTTGGGGAACTTCTCCTGCCAAGCTTTCTCCTGCCTGTCTTGATAAATTAGCTGCACTTTACACTGGAGAAGAGCTGTCTCTGCCTCCTTCACTCGGTCCTCCAGGGGTCTCTACTGCTGGGCAGCTGGCCTAGAGGTTCTGGCTCAGGCAAAACCCCAACCTAACCTGTTCCTCATTCTTGCCACTGTCCCTGGAACATCCCAGAGCCAGCCAGGGCTCCGGAGGGCAGTGACAGTGACCCACGCCCTGGCATGTCACAGCCCCCAGAGCCGCACCTGCCAGGCCCCAAGCCCCAGCCCTGGTCCCCACTGCGGCCTCAGCGGCTCCTGGGCATCCTCAGCCTGGGTGCAAAGGCAGCCACAGGAGCCTCCCAGGGCGCTCTGGATCCAGGCTGCAGACACCCTAAAGCCGGCACTGAAAGGGACATGGATGGGGACTGCAGCTGGATCTTCCAGTGCTCACCAGCCTTGACTGCCCTCTGAATGAACCCAAACCTCACCTGCAGCACCTTGAGCACATTTACCCTTCTGGCCCGTTCTAGAACATGGTGTTCTCACATCATACACCAGCCCTGTGCAGGGAGTGATCAGCTCCCAGGTGCTCTGCTGCCGTGGCATTACTTTCTCTTTTGCTGCAATGAAGTTAAACGGGTACACTCATGAGAATCCCAGCACAACATTTGCTTTTCAGGAGCTCTTAGGCAAAAAAGCTCCTCTGCTCACTAGTTTTTGCCCAGAAAAAGAGATCTTGACAAAGCATAAGGCACAGGCAGGGCTCTGGCACAAGTATTCCTGAGCCACAGGATTCCACCCATAGTTGCTGCCAGGTGCTTTGCTGATATTTTAGAGCCAGTTCTGAACAGGGGCTGCTGCTGACAGGGTAGGAAAATGTGGAGAAATAAAGGTGCAGGAAACAACAACAACAAGAAAAAAACAAAACCCACAACAAAAAACCCAAGTGGTATAACACTTAAAAATACAGAGCGCAGAAGAAGTCCATGGAGATGGTTCAATAGAAAATGCCACCAGCAGTGAGCAGAGCCCGAGGCTGCTCACTGCCACCACAGGGGCTCCTCAGTCCCCTGCTGCTTTGTGTCTGATCCCTGCTGGGCTCCCTCTGCCCCTTCAGCAGATGCAGCCTTGCCTGCAAAGGGCTCCATGCTCTGGTGTTCCCAGATTGCTCCAGGCTGCGTTCTTAGCAGCACTGAAAGAAGAGGTGAAACAAAGAGCCATGTTCTGTCCTGCCTACAAACTCTTCTCCTTCAGTTCCAGTGCCAGAGATCATCCCTTTGTCACCTTGGCGCTGTGCCTGCTGCGTCCTGGTCCCTGTCCCTTCCATCAGCTCCTGCACGTAAGCACTCACTGTCCCACATCATGAACAGAGGGCTGTGTCAGAAGAGCAAGATTGAAATTTCTTGGTCTTTTTAACAAACAGAAGAAGCATGAGTCCAAATAAATTTGTTGTTGGCTCCTGGCTTCCATTTAGATAACTCTTTTCTGCTTTAATGCAAAAGGCTCTTTTCCCACATGGATGGAATTACCTGTAATTGGCAGTTGCTTCAGGCTCTCAGGCACCATGGGAGTTTTTTCTTGTCTCTGATGAGGATTTGGTGAATTTTCCATTGGTCACTTGGTGGAGTCGCCATAGGCTGAGCTCAGCGGCCGACTCTGCTGTCCCCAGGGGATGCATTGGGACGCCAAGCCCCTCAGGGCTGGAATTCGGGGTTGGGCGGGCTCGGAGCGCCCCGAGCCTGGGCCCGTGAGGAGCTGCTGCTGGCGCTGGCTGTGCTCAGCCCGCTGTGCCGAGCAGCCGCGGCCATGGAGACACGGGCGGGAGCTGTGGCCGAGGCCGGCAGGCGGCCCGGGCCGGCTCTCAGCTGCGAGGACGCCGGCAGCCTGTGCCCTGAGGCCGAGGCCGTGGCGGGCGCTTTGCGGGCAGGGCTTTTCCGAGCCGGCCGCAATGTGCTGCCTCCCGTGTGGGCCCGGCCGCGGCAGAGGCAGGCGGGAGCACGGCGGGGCCGGCAGCGGCGGGCAGAGGCCGCAGAGAGCAGCAGCCCGGCCGGGCCCGCTGCGGAGCGGCACGGAGCTGCCGGGCAGCCCTCGGCCGTGTCTGTGCGCACAGGGCAGGAGCAGAGGCCGGAGCAGAGGCCATAGCGGCAGCTCGCCGTGCCCGGGGCCGCAGCCGCAGCTCTCCCCTGCCGGCCACAGCAGCAGCCGCTCGCCTCCGAGGCGCCGGCGCTTCCCGAAGACGAGGGGCCCGGCCCCTGCACGGCCTGGAGCCCCGCAGCGAGAGGAGCCGCCGGCGCCGCAAAGGGCAGCGCCGAGGGCGCAGGTTGAGGAGGAGGACATGAGGCTGGGTCTGGGCCGCGGTGGGGCAGCTCTGCCCTCTCGGCCTTCGCCTTGAGCCCTTTGCTTCTTTTCCAGGAGCCCTGATTCCCGTCCTCGGCCAAGGGCCCCCGCAGCCCTTTCCAGGGCTGCAGGAAAAGCTCCCTCAGTAACATACTCACAGAATCAGTGGCTTGGAAGACAGATGCTTTTAAGATGATGGAGTCCAAGCCATGCCCTAACACCTCCACTAAAGCATGGTACCCAGTGCCACATTGAGTCTTTTTTCAAAGGCTTGCAGAAATGGTGAGTCCACCAGCTCCACGGAGCGGTCACACCACAAAACTCTTGTACCTGTAAGTGCCCATTGTGAGAGGTGCTGTCTTTAGTGCAAGGCAGAAGTGGAAGTTTCTGAGTTGCCAGCACTTGCTGTGTCTGGCTGAGGATGCTGAGTGCTGGAGTCCTGCAGGATGGAGCCTTTTCCTGCAGGCAGTGACAGCTAGAACTTGGCCTCTGACCTGTCATGTTGGGTTCCTGCCTCTCCTCCAGCCAAAGAGATTATTGCATTTAGGGATCCAAATCCAAGTGGCAGCAATGCAAATGCTCTTGAGTCACAGCTGCAGGCCTGAATCCACACAGGATGTCTGGGCTGCCCCACTCCTCCTTTGGCTCTTCCTGCAAATGCCGCTGCCTTTTCTGCCTCAACTAGAAATACCACAGCTGTGCCAAAACCAGCCAGTGGATGGTATTGTAAAGGCAGTGTGCTTTGGGGAGGATGAATGAAGAAGAGCCTTCCCCACTTTTGAACCATACAAAAGAAGCCATAAGCATGTCTTAGCACCAATAGAAAAAAACTGTTGATTCAGGAGGAAATGTCGAGTTTTCTGAAGGGGTCAGAAGGGGCGTTTTCCAAATCATCTTCCAAATGAGTTGATGTTTCAGAAACTTTATTTAATTACTTAATTTAATTAGTCCTACTCTATAACCCTATTCTACAAAACTCTTGAAGAATCCTACTCTAGAATCCTACTGACAATTCTACTCCAAATTGGCTATGGAGATAACATCTTGACATGATATGTTCTCGTCTCCTGCTTCTTCTGGACTGAGTTGATGAGTGGTGCCAGGATGGATGCTGGCTTGGCTGTTGTTACAAATGGATGCTGTCCACAGGGAAAAAAAAAAACAGAACAAGAACAATGAACCATGACTTTCCAAGCTCAGTGCTCCACAGGCTCAATGAGGTTTCCTCTAGTTCCTAGAAAGACCCAGAAGGTAGAACAATGGGACCATCTGTTCCCTAGTTGTCATGTGCAGGACCTGGCCATCCCAGGCAAATGTGGCCCAGAGTCTCACTCATCTGTTGATTGTGATGTCTTCATGTTGCTGGGATTTTTGCCCTGCCAGTGCTCTAGAAATGGTGCTTCCTGTGCCTGGGGTTTCTTCCTTTCAGGAAAATCCAAGGATTCACATGGGTCCCTGCGTGTGAAAGACATGTTGAGCAGTTGGTGGCAGGGGACAACAACGCACATGGAGTGAGTGATTTTGCAATGGCACAGCCGAGCTGTGCCAAACTGCCTTGTGATTAGGCAGTGCAGTATTTAGGAACTGACATTCCAACAGCCCATTTCTCTGCTCCCTTGGGGGCCAGTTACAGGACACGTTGGGCCACTGACATTTTGCCTTGTCCACTTGGTAACAGTGGTGTCTCAACTATCACCCACAAACCTCCGACCACAATCTCTGCTGCTCTTCCTTGGATTCAGAAGAAGTAATCAATGCCTTAATACTCTGTGGGTACATCTTGGGCTACGGGCAGGGCTTAGGGCTTTTAGGGCACTTGCAGATCTCTCCCTATGTGCAGTTGCCATGTGCAGCACTGCAGGTGGCTAAGGAACTACCAGGACCTTTCCGATGGATTTGCTGGCAGGCAGAATCGAGAATTCAGGACTCTGAAGCTGTAGCCCCAAAGAGCAGGGAGGTGCTCTAAGGCACCACCTTTGTTTTAGCCATGGAGAGCGAGTGAGCGCGTCCTTCTTTGAAAGGAAGCGCTGCCCTGCGTGCCTTCCTTCCGGCAGCTGAGGAGGACAAAGTGCCAAATGTATTTTGCAGGCTGGCCCCAGTGTGTGCTTGTTGTGCCTTTTCAGCACGGCTCTAGCCAAAGCTCCAGCCACAGCTCACACCAGAGGGGAAAGCCCCTCAAGAGCAGCAGAGTCTGCAGGGGCTGTTGACATTTACCTCTCCTCCTGTGGCAGTGTCGAGTGCTTTAAAAACGTCTCCAAAACACCTAGAAACAAAAGAGAAGCAGAGAAAGGAGAAGCCATTTAGATCTTGCAGTGAAAGCCAGCCCACACAGGAGATCTGTGCTGTAAATGTGTAAAACCTGCAGGATGCAAGAGGGCTCTGCCAGAAGGCAGATGATGCATTTTCCTCTCAAGTGCATGGCTCTGGGCCTGTTCCTGAAGCGCTGACGTTCAACTTGTAAAGGGAATTAAGTGTTTCCTCTTGGGTTTCACTTCCTTAACTGTGTGGTTCCTATCCTGACCACAGCGTTTTCCTTCTGCAAACCAGGGGATATAAATGTTCCTGGGAACTGTTATCTCACAGCTATCAGGAGTAGGTTGCTCTTTCAGGCAAGCAAGATTCTTGTCCATTCATTACTGTTGCCAGACAATTTAGAGACATCAGAAAATGCTAAGAAAATTAACACAGAGCTGTCCCACACTTGAGTGACAAGGAGACCTTCCAGGTCTTGTTCTTTGATGCAGGCAAGATCTTTGCAGCATGGAGGGGTCTCTGACAATGCCTCCTGGGCCCACTCACAAATTGTGAGCAGCACTGAGAGATGGGACAATCTATCCCCTGTGTGGGAACATCTTTGCAGCTGGCCTGACTTCATGCTGGATAGACATTCCACCAGAAGAACACCTGGCCCATGGTTGTGCAGGAGTAACTGCTGTTGAATTTAGCCGCTGCCAAAATATTCCAGCTCATTGTATCTCAGAAAGGGATTTTCCATGTTGTTCACTATTCTCCCTGAGGGAAACAAAATGCAAGATGCTGACTTTAAGCAGAGATCCCAACTTCCAGGACATACAAAAGGCAGCCCCACTGTCTGGGGCTCTGAGCCTTTTGGGGTCAGCTGGGTAACATCAACAGCAGCAATGACAGTAACAAGCCAGGCAGCCTTGCAGTGCAGATGACTGGCACAGAGACTCATTTTGTACGGAAACATATTCATGTTTCCGTAGACACGTTCTCTAGTGCAGTTTTTGCTTCCCTTCACACAAGTGAAACCGGCAATCATGCCTGTCATCATTTCCTACAAGCTTTTGCTTCATTGGGTATACCCCAAGAAGTAAAAACTGACAATAGTCCCGCATACATATCTCAAAAATTAGCCGCATTTTTAAATGAATGAAGTGTTCAGCACATTTTTAGTATTCCCCACTCTCCCACAAGCCAAACAATCATTGAAAAAACACATCAAACCCTAAAACGCATATTAGATCAACAGAGAGGGAGAACAGAAGTCACCCCACAGATGAGACTGAACAAAGCTCTGTATGTTTTTAATTTTCTAAACAGTTCAAGTACAGAACCAGATCCACCAATTTTTAAACACTTTTCAAATAATAAACAAGCAAAATTAAAAGAACATCCTCCTGTTCTAATTAGAAACCCTGACTCTAGACAGATAGAAAGTCTGTTTCAATTAGTAACGTGAAGCAAAGAGTAGGCTTCTGTCTCCACAGGTGCTGGAATCAAGTGGGTTCCTGCCAAAAACGTCAAACCATATCGCACTTCAGAACCTGCAGTCGAGCACAGAACCGAGGAAGCAAGCACGCAGACGTGAACCGAATCGAAGGATCCCGGGTCTTGCCTGACGCCTCTTGTGCCTGACGTTCTTTGTACATCGGTGGAACCCATGAACTCTGATTTTGTGTCAATGTTATTTATGAGTATGCTAATTGAATGCTGAATATTTGTTTAACAGTCTTAATTTTTGGCGAAGGTTTAAGTTAGAAATTTTGTGTAGAAAAAATTCTGCCAAGACTTAGTTCATGAAAGAGATAGAGCAAGTTCAAATAGTATATTTGTTTTGCTTGATTGTAATTGTTTTTTATTGTGCAGATTTGCCTGTAGATCAACCGAAAACGAATGTTTGGGTGACCTTAGCCAAGGCTGCCACATCAGATACTATATGTCTGTCTAATTCAGAACCAGAAAAGCCTTTTTCAACCTGTTTAGTTAGTGTGCCAGTGAAAGAGTTGCCTTTAGTCAAAAAACAATCCAGTAGTAGGCCAAGTAGAATTGACACTAGAAACAATCCCTCTTTCAATTAGAACATTTAGTCCAAAAAACTTCTCAAAACAACATCTGAACCTCAAGAATTAAAAATCCTTAGTTCTTTGACCATAGATTTTTGTTTTACTTTTATGACTCGTGCCTAGCGAAAAAGTGATCCCCCAAAGTTTAGTGTTACTCCTCATTATTTTGCATATAAAAATTTAAGTTTTTAGTGTAATGTTTCAAATAGTTGGGATGTGTTTCCGGAGACGAATCAATATCCACGGCAATTGCCGAAAGAGTATTAGTTCATTTGCGGAGACAAAACTTAGCAAAGTATTCCAGCTCACCTTGAAGGTGGTCCTTGTAGCATTGGTATGCTCACCATAATTGCCCCCACTGCCAAAGCAGTGATGAAAAAGAAACAAAGGAGAACGAGAGCTGTTCCTCATTATGATGAGAACTGTCAGAGTGATTTTATGCCTTAGAATGCCGCCAGAAGAGTTTCAACAAGTATATTTTTATCCCAATTAGCCTCAGCAGTGGCATTGAAACAATTAGATAGAGTTAGATGTTGGCTGAGCAAACAAGCTAATGCCACATCCTCTGCAATCAGTGATATGTTGACCGATGTTGATAGTATTAGACATGCTACTCTTCAAAACAGAGCAGCCATTGATTTTCTTTTACTGGCACAAGGGCATGGTTGTGAAGAATTCGAAAGATTGTGTTGTATGAATTTGTCTGACCATTCTGAATCCATTCACAAAAGCATTCAAAAATTGAAGGATCTGACAGCCCAAATTAAAGAAGATGGAAATTCCTGGTTAGATGATTTGTTTCAAAAATAGAGTTTCGCACCTTAGCTAAGGCAACTTTACAAGATATGTCTTTATGTACTAAATGTTCTAATACTGATATGTATAGTGGTACCTTGTGTACTTTGTTGTGTTCGGCGAATGATGAACAAAACAGTCCGAGAAGTTTTCGTCATACAAGCAAGAGATTTAAGAAGTAGAAGCACCGAGAGTGTTCAGAATCTCACGAAAGCAGTAGATGAAGGTATAGACATGAACGAAAGTTTTGAATTAAAGCCTTAGAATCGACCAGAGTTTTTTGAACAATAACTTGTAACTGTTACCAAACATGATTCATATCTCTTTCAAAGATGAAGTCATCACAGCATTAAGTTGCTGTGCTGTAATATAGCAGTGCTTTAGTGCAGATAAGTCTCCAAGAGATGATAAGCAGAAATTTTACAGTAGAGCTATGAAATGCAAGTAGTAAGCGACAAGAAAATGAAAGATTCTGGGTCAAACAGAGAGGGGGAAATGTGGGAATCCATAAAGTTAGAGGGTTTTTAGGAAATGGTTAAAAAAGAGTATTTAGGCCTCAGGATGTGGCCCGAAGTTCTGTTACAGCAGAAAAGTTTCCCAAGCAAGCAGAAAAGTTTCCCAAGCAGTAGACGTGACAAATAACAATAGGACTCTGTAGATTTTGGCTTTAGGATGGCAACAAGTTTATTTAATGTATATCTTTAGAAGGTTACAGTGAATAGAGCTCTGTTCTTTGTCTTTTATGAACCAGTCTTTGTTTTAACTACTCTTACATATGTTTTATAAGATTGGATGGAAAGCTTGTCAATATGTCTTGTTTTGGTGTGATTGGTTGAAATCTAAACTGAGATGGTTTTATGTCATTCCGTTTTACCCCACCTTCGGGGACATTTTCCTTTAGGCCAGCATGCTGTTAACATCTAACAATGTTCTGAGGCTGAGTACTAATAAACAAAAAAGGCTGGTCTGAATTTGTCCAGTGTGGTCCATATTTGGACTTTTGCCGCGGCAAGTGGGTTCCTCTCTTAAGACGTGGGTTCCTGAAACCATTGGATCTATAGCTACCCTAGTGCTCGTCAAGAAGCCATTGAGATCTTGCAGTGAAAGCCAGCCCACACAGGAGATCTGTGCTGTAAATGCCTAAAACCTGCAGGATGCAGAAGGTAGATTATGCATTTTCCTCTCAAGTGCATGGCAGCAGGCCTGTCCCTGAAGTGCTGGAGTTTAGTGCCTCAGCTCCTAAAGACAGCTTCTTCTTTCATCTTGATTAACAGGACAGGCAGCCTTGTAGTGCAGATGGCTGGCACAGACATTAATTTTGTACAGCCCTTTGAAGAGTTCTCTTGACAGGAAACAAAGCACGGGGAGATTCATTTCCAGGAGAGAAGGACATCTTCCCTACCTTTCAAAAGTTTTTTTTTTTTCCTTTGGGGGCACATGGAAAACACCTCGTGCTCTCTATTTGTCCTGTAACCTGATGTACTTTCAAAGGAGTTCTTATTGACAAAAAGATAGCATTTTCATTATGCTAACAGTAACAGTCATAAAAATGACATCAGCAAGACATGTGAGGCAGAAGGGCTCCTTCAGGATGGAGAAAAACAAACTGCACCAAAAATACCCCACAAAACAACAAAAAACCAAACCAAAACACAACAAAACAAGCCCAATAAAAAATCTGCAACCAAAAAGACAGAACTCCATAGCCAGTCCATTTCACCCAGAGTGCTCTCTCGCTGCTTCAGAGCACAGCACTTCCTCTGGGGAGTCCTAAATGGCCCTGTGACACCAAACTCAGGAGGAGCATTTGGTACAGCTCTGCTGACACCTGCACACAACACACTGTCCCTCAGACAAGAAACAGCCCAGACGTACCCAGCATCTCCAGGGTACTTCTCCTCAGTCTCCTGTTTTGGAGCAGCCATGCTGCTGGCAGCATTGGAGGTGAACAAACTGCCCAAGCTCGAGTTCCCTGGTTTGACAGTATGGGTTCCTTGAGGTGATGCTGCTGTGGCAGCAGCTTTAGTGCCAGAGCCCGCGTAGGTGTGCTCAACCTGCAGCACTTGTGGTGGGCACTGTTCCTGTTCCTCACTCCTAACTTGGGGTCCTTCACTGCCAGACGTTCTCTGGAAGTCTTCGCAGGCTGCCCAGTGAGATGTCAGCACTTGCAGCTCGAGTCAAACAGAACAAAGCAGTCAGACACTGCAGCTTGTCCCTGTCAGCCAGGAGTCATCGACTGTGAGGAAAGGGAAAGAACAGATTGACAGAGGATACAGACAGCTTGTTTCAGTCTTCCATCTGGATCACCATGTTCCACTGTAAAAACACCTCCAGAAACAAGGAGAGCAGGAACAGGCCAGCAGGAATCTATTTGGATGACTGCTGGCCCAAAGGCCAAAGGACAAGTTTCACTGTCCAGGGCAGCAGTTGAGATTCAGCACCATGAAATGTCCCTCAGAGTGATTGTGATACAGAGTACAGCAGGATGGCACTCAGAGGCATGGCCCCACTCCCTGCTGCTCTGCACTGGAAAGGCAAGGAGGGCAGAAACCACCAGTTTGGTGACTGCAGTGACTGCATCCCTCTTTCATTCACTTGGTTTTCTAGAGCCTGAGGGAGGCAGATAGCTTCCTCTCTGATGATTTTCATGTCTTCTTCAAGCCTCTTCTCCAGTGCCTTGATCCTGGCATCAGTTTTCTGCAGCTCTGCCTGCAGGTATTCCTTGATGTTCTGTAAACAAGGGGGGAGAGGCCGCCTTGTAGAAAAAGCAAGGCTGCTGTGAGTGCACCACAGCCCACTGAGAATGGCCTCGCCCAGGAGGATTCTCCTGAATGGAGCAAGCGCTAGGGCTGCTCTGACACTCAGGCCTTCGTGCACCAAGGCAACCTTCTGATGTCACTACGACAATTTGACAACCATGCCCGGACATGAGAAAGCAAATGCTCCCTGTTGGTCTGTGAGTTTATTCAAAGCACTAACCAACCTTCCCTACAGCGAACACAAAATAGCCAGGGAAGTTCTCCTCTGTCACAGAGCAGCACAAATTCCCCTCATGGACCAAATCCCTGTTGTTCAGGGGATCCAAGAGGAACTCCAGGAGTGGCCCAAGCACCTACAGTGTGTACACCAGCTGAGCACTCAGATGGGACACAAGCAAAGGAAACCAGACGAAGAAAATGACCCAAAGCATTGCACATGTGAGAAACAACCCTTCCTTTAACTTTTTAAAGGTGTTTTAAACCTTAAGAAAGGACTGAATAAGGAAAGATTTCAGTACTGGGAGTTTCCATGATTAGCAGCCACATGCTCATCTACAGAAGGGATGCTCTGCATTTTATACCCTTAGCGCCTCCGAAAGTTTTGTCAGTCAACTCTTTCTCTGCTGTCCATTGGTGGAAATGACTTTCTTGCATCTTGACTGGAGGTCAGGTGTTGTTACACCCTGCCTGCTGGTCACAAGCCAGCCCTCCCCAAATGCCCTGACTACCAAGGCGATTACAAGGGGCTTAAGAAAGAGGAGTATGGGAGGACATACTACAATAACAGCACTTTACATTTTAGCATAATACCTATCCACATAATAGCTGTCTCTTAATTGTGAGAGCCAGCTATTACATTACTCAACTATCGTGCACAGAACCAGGAGAGAAGGCACTGTTGGCATCACAGCTGAAATCCTTCCTACCAAATCTCCCCGCTTACTTGCACCTTTCTTGGACATGGCCAGGACTCCTGTGGATGTTCATCTCTGCCTTTCTTCCCCTTTGGAAGCAGTCAAACTGGCAACTCGTGGGGAAACCAAGGGTTTTGTGGGGGCTGCATTGCTCTGCACACACCCAGGCCACCCATGGCACAGTGCTTTGGTGCCTAAAAAGATCAACCAGCTAGAAAAGGTTTCATTTTGACCTTTCTTACCTGCTAACAGAAGTTGCCAAAATGAAAGTTACCAAGCAGGGCCGGATCCCTGCTGAGAGCTGAGGGTTAGAAAGGAGGCATTACTTTATTTCAGTGCTGGGTGCATAGGGAATCACTGCCCATAGCCCTGCATAGCCGGCAATCTCACCTACCAGTGTGTATCCATGGACCTAAGACATATTCAATACTTTGCTGAAACTCACAGGCTAAACATTACCCCAAATTTATTGACAAATTTATTTATATATTTCAGTCACTTCTCAGAATTTATTGACATCAGAGTAGGAGTGTTCTGTAGGTCCCTGGTGGTTGTTGCCAGAGGTTCAGGGGAAAATCCATGCACAAAAGAGCCTAAGACGCACCTGGGCTTGCAAAGCAAATTTATTCCATTAGTTTCAGTAGCAAATAATACATACCAACCCCTGGATTCCCAAAAATCTGCTGAGCAGAAGGAGATGGAGCGTGGTACTCAGCAGAAGGGGCAGGTATGCAGTGCACTCCCACGACATGCCCTGGATCAAAACAGTGTGCATCTCATCCTTCTCACCCTTCCAGCTCAGAACCAAGCCTTGTATCTCCTGCTCAGGAGTGGAATTTTCCCAGTTGCAGCATCAGCTCACACATGGCTGGCTGTGAGATGATGGCTCAGGATGACTCCATGACTCCCTGCCACCAAGGGCTCCATTATGCTCTGTTCCCCTTTCAAAGCTTGACTGCCCACTGATTGACCAATACATTGATTCTCTTTCAAGGGTCAAGGTCCCACCTGTTTAACAAGACACTTTTCTTCATTGTCCTGTAAACCTGCTCAAACATGGATCAAATATGGCAGGGCCTGAGACACGACTGTGGTTCCTGACACAGTCATTGGGAAAATATTCCCTTGCTCAAACTCTCCTTTGGTGATCAAGAGCCTCCTAAAAACATTTTCTTCTCTTTGAATGCATTCCAGCTACCTTCTTAGCAGGACCACTCTCCTTATTCTCTAGGGCAGGATAGCCACTTGCACACAATAAGCACTGCAGTGGGGGAATACAGGGTTCAGCACTCCTGTTCAAGCTAAAGAAACTCACAAGAATAATCCCTGTTTGTTCCACTTAATGCCTCTCCTTCCTATTCTGGGAACAAAACACATGTGTTTCATCAATACACCCTGCAAGTGCTCTTGCTGAGTGAAGCCACATTGCTGTGTGAATAAAGCAGCTGGGACTCAGTTTCTTCATGCAGGGAAAGCCCATTCTTTATTCACGTACCTCATTTTTATACTGTTTTCACAGATGGCGTGTTCAACTCCAGCTGGCTGCTAGTTTCCTTGCCATACAATTTATTGCTTAGAAGGTGTTTTGGTGTGTGCATGCTAGGACTCACTCTTACTCAGGTGATTAAATTTTTCTTTCATGGACCCTCATGGGACATATTTCTTGTTTATTCCAGATGCAAACAGTTTTCTTAGCACAATAGCATGTTGTGCTAACTGCTCAAATTCTTAAGACTTTTGCCATGGGAAGTTAGCTGGCTGCATGTGGAAGACGTAACGGGCCAGCTGGGAATTTAGCAAAGCAAGGCCTGATTTTATAAGTCCTTTCTTTCCTAATCCCCCTACCTGTGTGCAACACATTGGGAGCTTCTATCAAAAACTAATGAAGAAAACACAGATTGCCTACTGAGATTATTCTGCTCTCTTCCAAATCAGTTCACTCCTCAAGCAAAACTCTCAGAGATATCCCCGACTTCCTCTCTCCCAGCAGCTCAGGCTGCTCAGGCCTCTGCTGGGGCTCCACCCTGAGACAGAGAAGGGACCCATCCTGAATTAGGTGAAGTGTCTGGAAGAGGTGAGGGGTCTGTGGAGCCAAAGCTGAAGGAGAGGCTGCATTCCAGAGACAACAAGGAGACAGAGAAAGAAAACCAGAAAAGACCACGAGGTCAATTTGCCCCCGACCTAGAAATTCCTTTGATAAAGAAGAACTGGTGCTAAATGTCATGTGGGATGAATATGTATGAACTTATTGTGAAACTGTATGCATATGCATTTGGAAGGGGGATAAAAAGAAGATTCGAAGTCTTCAGAGGCATGCATGCCTTTTGGGGAGGCTTGCATAATAAAAGCATTCCGGGCTTTACAACTTTTACAAAGTTGTGAGGTTTCTTCTTTTCTCCACAAATCAACCCTGCCCAAGGCCGGCCCGCTCTCACCTCCCAGGCCCTGACAGCTCTGCACCACAGGAAACCTTCCCGAGCACCCTCTCTGATCTTTCTGCTTTCTCACTTCAGCAAGGCTCTCCTCTAGCCAAAGAGATTATTGCATTTCGGGATACAAATCCAAGTGGCAGGAACCCAAATGCTCTTGAGTCACAGCTGCAGGCCTGAATCCACACAGGATGTCTGGGCTGCCCCACTCCTCCTTTGGTTTCTCCTGCAAATGCCACTGCCTTTTCTGCCTCAACTAGAAATACCACAGCTATGCCAAAACCAGCCAGTGGATGGTATTCCAAAGGCAGTGTGCTCTGGGTAGGATGAATGAAGAAGAGCCTTCCCCACTTCTGAACCATACAAAAGAAGCCATAAAGTGTGTCTTAGCACCAGTAGAAAACAACTGCTAATTCAGGAGGAAATGTTGAGTTTTCTGAGGGAGTCAGAAGGGGATCTTTCAAATCATCTTCCAAATGAGTTGATGTTTCAGAAGCTTTATTTAATTACTTTATTTAATTAATCCTGCTTTATAATCCTATTTTTAAAAACCCTTCAAAAATCGTACTCTAGAATCCTGTTCTACAATTCTACTGAAAATTGGCTATGGAGATAACATCTTGACATGATTTGTTCTTGTCTCCTACTTCTTCTGGACTGAGTTAATGAGTGGTGTCAGGATGGATGCTGGCTTGGCTGTTGTTACAAATGGATGCTGTCCACAGGAAAAAAAAAGAAAACAAAACAACAAAGAACAGTGAACCATGACTTCCCAAGCTCAGTGCTTCACAGGCTCGATGAGGTTTCCTCTAGTTCCTGGAAAGACCCAGAAGGTAGAACAGTGGGACCATCTGTTCCCCAGTTGTCATGTGCAGAACCTGGCCGTCCCAGGCAAATGTGGCCCAGAGTCCCACTCATCTGTTTATTGTGATGTCTTCATGTTGCTGGGATTTTTGCCCTGCCAGTGCTCTAGAAATGGTGCTTCCTGTGCCTGGGGTTTCTTCCTTTCAGGAAACTCCAGTGACTCACATAGGTCCCTGCTTTGCAAGACAGGCACTGTGCTGATTCCCACAGGGAGACAGAGCAGTGTCTGCCTTTCCATGCCCTGCCCCTCGTGTGCTGGATGGCACATTCCTTCCCAGCAGGGCCAGCCCAGTGGCATCAGGCCCTGCAGTTCCCTCTCTGCCACACAACCTGGCAGGAACCCTGGTGCACTTCCCGTCACATTTTACCTGCAGGAGCTCCCTGGCAGACCAGCGCTGCTCCTCGTCTGTCTGCAGGCAGCAGCTCAGGAAGTCACGCAGGCAAGGCGAGAATCGGTCGGGCTGCTGCAGCCGTGGGGTCCCTACTGTGGCTATCAGTTGTGTAGCCTGGAGAAAAAGGAGACACCAGGCTCCACCTGCTGCTTTCACATCTCTGAGTGCTCTCCCACCTCCCTTTGTTTAACCTCTGTTCTTCAGTGGCAGTTTCTGCCCTGGCAGAGACCCAGAGATCATTTCCCTTTACTAACCAGAAACCCAAACCCTGATGCAGCCACAGCTTTTCCACCATCCCACAGATCTTTCTCTGGAAGGTGATTTCATTGACTGAGCTAGTTAGTGGGAGCTCCATCAGGAAAAGCACATTTGCCTCTCTGAGGATTCACACCAGCTTGAGAGGCTTTTTGAAAGAGGGACTTTGCTATATTAACTGATTTCCAGGGTTAGTACATGAAAGGTATGTCTGCAGTGCTTGTTGGTCCTTTAAGTGCACGTGCCCTAGCACAAAACTCAACAAGCTTTTTGTGCTGTTCTTGAAAACAATGGGATCTGGAAGGAAAGAAAGGAAATCCATCAGTTAATCCCCAGGTAAGGAAATAAACATTTTCAATCTCAGCGTCAACACAGACAGATTAAGATGGCTGCATAAATGTACAGGGATGAAAATTCCTGCTTGGGCACACAGGAGCCACCTGCAGCTCTCTCTCTCAGCAGTCTGAAAATTGCAGCTTCCCATTTTGCAGCAAAAGAAAAATTGTCATGGTCAGAAGAAGGAAAGGTGCCATCCCTATGGCAACCCTGTGCTTATTTGGCTACTCAAGTCAATGCATTAATAGTAGGCCCATGCCAGAAAGAGCCAGGAAAGAAATGGGAGGTTTTGTCAGGCTGTCCGCATCACCAGGCTCTGGCTTGGTGACACAGAGGATGTGCCTTTGGCTAGGAGAGAAACGCGGTGACCGAGTGTTTCAGCAGCATTGCACAAGAAGCAGAAGAGACTCAGTGGCCTTTACACTCTCATGCCCAGGGTTCAGGCATGTTTCCCAGTGAGAGGAAACTGCTCCGGGAGTTAGGCTCATCTCTAAAGACCACAGTTTTAGAAACTTTGTTGGATTTGAGTCACCTTCCTTCATTTCTGGAAAGATAACAGCAGTTCTCAGATTCTTGTTTCCTGCTTTTAAGGGCATCTCCACAGCCAAAGGACTGGAACCACTTAAAAGCCAAAGGAAAGTGTTGCCTGAGAATAGAGTTTGTTTGGAGTTTGTTTGCATGTGATAAGGCTTGAGTTCCCCCACTGCTGCAACCAGAACTACATCAGATGCTGATGTGTTGCAGGCACATTTTTAGGAGGGGTCCTTGGTGGAAGTGGTTCAGGCAGATGGCAATGGGCTTTTGTCCAGTGGCATGCAGGACAAGGGACAGGTGAGAAAGACAGCGGGATCAGTGAGTATTTGCTCCTTACCGTGATGGGACTTTGGTTCCCGTAGGGAGGTTCTTGTTCTCTCATTTCAATCCCCACGATTCCGAAAGACCATATGTCCACTTTGGGACCATATGGTTGACGTGTGATGACTTCAGGCGCCAGCCACCAAGGAGTCCCGACTACCGAGCACCGTCTGCTCTGCTCAGGGCTGAGCTGAGTAGAGAGGCCAAAATCACCTGAGGAGAAAGGAAGACACTGTTTCTATTTGAATTCCGTGCAATTAGGAAAGCAAGCCAAAGAATTCCCCAGCAGAAGTGTTTGAAAATGTGCTGTTGAATCTCCTGGCATTGGTGACTTTTAAACTCCCCCCATTTTTTACACTGTCTACAGTAGTGTCTTTTGTTGTTTGGAAGCTTCAGACTTGTAACTCCCTCCCTCTGGAAGGGACACACACAGAGCAAGGCCACTCCTGACTGCTTGTTCCTTGTCCTACCTCTATGCAAGTTGCAACTGTGCCCTCAGCTCACAGCGGGTGTCCCTGCGCTGCCACCAGCACCATTTAGGGGAGCTGGCTGTCCCGCCAAGCAGCCCCACACCCACATCCCTGGAATGCTGCTCCTGACCAAGATTATACTGACCCAGCTTGACAGAACCGTCGGTTCTGAGAAGGATGTTGTCACTCTTCACATCTCTATGGATCACATTGTTTGAGTGCAGAAAATGCAGTCCTTGCAGGCACTGAGAGAGAAAACAGAAAGAGGAGGGCAAAAATGAGTGATGTGATTTCATCCCACAGGAAAGGCAACAAAGAATCTAAAAGATTCCCTCTCCAGGGGAATGGGCAGTAATGGCAGAACACAGTGCCACTGAGAGGAAGAGCTTGCTGCTCCAACACTTGCAGAGCAGGACCTTTCTGAGGAAAGGCATGTCAGCTTCTGAAAGAGCAACAGCACCTGCTGTTGGAGACTGTCCCCTGCAAACCAGCCAGGATGACTGCTGCTGCAGTGCATGTGCACAGAAGGAAAGAGCATTTTGGCTGCACTCCTGTCCTTGTATGCTGAGGCCTGAGAGAAATGAGTCTCTCTCTTTTTTCTCTGCTGATCATTTCAATTCCTACCACCAGCACCTTTGCTTTCACAGGCAAGGAATGCAGTGAAGACAGACTCCAGGCAAACATTTAGAGAGGCAAGGTGGAGAGCAGCAAATACAAATACATGAGCCAGAGCGAGAATCCAACAGCAGGAGAGAAGAGTACTGGCACTGAGTGCAGGGGCACTGGCAGGCCTTTCACTTGAGATGCTTTTACTTGCCCATAGCATACCAGCAACACAGAACCAAAGCTTGGCACAGGAAATCACTGCAGTTCTGAGCCTCTGTTTCCCAGACAATCCTGCCCAAGGCCTTGGAAACACAGATGGGATTGCTGACCTCCCGACTGATGGCTGCTGCCTCATCTTCATACAGGGAGGTCGTGCTGATGATATCGTTCAGGGTGCCTCTGTCCATGTACTCCTGCACCAGCCAGAGTTCCTCCCCCCAAAAGTAGCTGAAAGAAGGGAACAAGAGTGTGGAGATGAACATGCATGGCTACTTTGCAGTGCAGATGGCTGGCACAGAGACTGATTTAGTACAGTCCTTTGAAGAGTTCTCTTGACAGGAAACAAAGCACGTGGAGATGCATTTCCAGGAGAGGAGGACATGTTCCCCACCTTTCAGCAGTTTGCCAAAAGAATTCCTTTCCATTTGTAAACCAGAGAAGCTCAAGCTATAACCAATCCCAAAAGGGGCTTTCAGCAGCAGGACCCTGACCTGTTTATGAGCAGGCTGAGCTCCAAGATGCCCCTCTCCCAGCTAAGGAAGGCTCCAGCCTCTGCCGTCCCTCCAGCCCTCAGGGGCAGGGCAGCGACCCCAACAAGGCTGGCAAAGCCCAAGCATGAGCACTGACAGGCACTGATGGGAAGAAGCCACAGCCAGCCTGAGCCCCATACAAGCTTTTGCCCCCATTCAGGACACAACAGGATGGGCTTTGAGATCAGTCCCACTAAGGTGTGGATCTGTGCCCTTTTTGTCCCAACAGGTGATGGCAGACACAGAATCCCCTGGGCTCTCTTCTCAGCCCCACCAGGTCTTATCTGAGAGCACAGCACTGGCAGCTGTTAAGGGCAAGAAACAGATTCATTGGGTTGTGCTGCAGAATCACAAAGGACTTGATGTGTTTTCCTAGAGACTGGTCTGAGCAAGGCTTGGCCCAATGGCTAGGATTCTAACAGTCATGGTAAAGAGTGGGAATCTGGTATGGAAAAGCGCCATGGATCTGAGGAATATACCATGGCTGGGCTTGAGGCTCTCTCCTGAGAAACGCTTGCAGTACAGTTTTATCTGATCACGCCAGTTGGATGTGTCTCTTGGACACATCTTGATATGCACAAAACTAGAAGATTAAATAAAAGTTGTTATAAAGATACTGCTTTTTTTCTTTGGGGGCACGTGGAAAACACCTCATGATCTCTATTTGTCCTGTAACCTGATGTATGTTCAAAGGAGTTCTTATTGGCAAAAAGATAGCATTCTCTTATTGACAAAATATAGCATTCTTATGATAATAAACTGCAGATGTAGTAGTGGTAACAGTAACAATCATAAAAATGAAACAAGCAAGACATGTGAGGCAGAAGGGCTCCTTCAGGATAGAGAAAAACAAACTCCACCAAAAATACCCCACAAAACAACAGAAAAAAAAAGGCAAAAAGAAAACCAAGCACAAACACCGACAAAAAAAAAAAAAAAACAAAAAAAAACCAAAAAAAAAACACCCCCAAAAAAAAAACCAACCAGAAAGACAAAATTCCAAAGCCAGTCCATTTCTGTGAAGTTATTTTTCTCTGATGACTGTTTGGAAGTCAGGAGTCTAAGGAGAATTTCGGAAGATAAAAATTCTGTTCAGTTGGGCCACGAGCACACAGGACTCACCTAGATCATTTGCAAGGTCACATCCTTCTGCTGATGCAAGAACAATCCCTGCTTCAGCCTTCAGCAGAGAGGGAAGCTCAGGCAAACCCAAGCCAGTCCAAGGTGCCCTCAGAGGCAGCAGGAACACCCAGAGCGCTCTCTCGCTGCCTCGGAACGCAGCGCTTCCTCTGGGGACTCCTAAATGGCCCTGTGGCACCAAACTCAGGAGGAGCACTTGGTACAGCTCTGCTGACACCTGCACACAACACACTGTCCCTCAGCCAAGAAACAGCCCAGACGTACCCAGCATCTCCAGGTGCTTCTCCTCAGTCTGCTGTTCCAGGGAGATGAAGGAACTGCCCGAGCCTGAGTTCCCAGGTGTCACAGAAGAGCCTTCTCGAGGTGATGCTGCTGCGGCAGCAGGTTCAGAGCCCATGATGTGCTGGACCTGGAGCATTTCTGGAGGGCACTGTTCCTGTGCCTCACTCCTAACTTAGGGTCCTCCATTGCCAGACATTCTCTGGAAGTCTGTGCAGGCTGCCCAGTGAGAAGTCAACACTTGCACCTCAAGTCAAACAGAACAAAGCAGTCAGACACTACAGCTTGTCCCTGTCAGCCAGGAGTCACAGACTGTGAGGAAAGGGAAAGAACAGATTGACAGAGGATACAGACAGGTTGTTTCAGTCTTCCATCTGGATCACCACGTTCCACTGTAAAAACACCTCCAGAAACAAGGAGAGCAGGAACAGGCCAGCAGGAATCAATTTGGATGACTGCTGGCCCAAAGGCCAGAGGACAAGTTTCACTGTCCAGGGCAGCAGTTGAGATTCAGCACACCAGGAAATGTCCCTCAGAGTGACCGTGATACACACTAGAGCAGGATGGCACTCAGAGGCATGGCCCCACTCCCTGCTGCTCTGCACTGAATGGCAAGGAGGGCAGAAACCACCAGTTTGGTGACTGCAGTGACTGCATCCCTCTTTCACTCACTTGGTTTTCTAGAGCCTGAGGGAGGCAGATAGCTTTCTCTCTGATGATTTTCATGTGTTCTTCAAGCCTCTTCTCCAATGCTTTGATCCTGGCATCAGTTTTCTGCAGCTCTGCCTGCAGATATTCCTTGATGTTCTGTTACCAAGGAGGAAGAGGATGCCTTGGGAGTGGAGTGGCTGCCATTCTTTCACTCACCTGGTTGTGATGATCGCCCCTGTGCTGATCAAGATTCTCCTGTTGAATTCTTCCATGTCTTCCTTGTTCCTCCCCTTCACTGCCATGATGGCACTCTGAACTTCGAGCAGCTCTGCTTTTGGCTCTGCCTTGATGTTCTGTGCACACAAATGCAGAGCAAGTGACTGGGAGCTACCACCAGGCTCAGCTTTTTTCCTTTCTTGCAGCCGCAAAATCACATTGATTCAGCTCCTTCTTTCTGCTTCCCTCCCCACATCTGCCTCCATTTCAAACCTCCTGTCCCAGGGCTGATCTGTGCAGATTCCAAGGCTCTGTGCTTCCAGTGCCTGTGGGATTCCTGGCCTCCTCAGTCCCAAGAGCTGTGGTTTATGCCCTTCTTCCTGCCCTTCCCTCTGTGCCCTGGCCAGTCAGGCTTACCTGGCCTTTCTCCTTTCTCCACCTGCTGCCCGAGCTGCTCTTCCTGCTCTCGGGCTGGGAACAGCTCTCCCTGAGTCTGGCATGGCATCTCAGTTGAAGCAGTCTGCTCCTGCTCTCTCTCTAGAAGCACCTGCACAGAAAGCAAGACAAGATGGGTTTCAGCTTTCCATATGACCTTTGTGGGCCGAGACTCAAAGACTGCTGGGCTCACACCTTCCCAAAGCACTGTGCTGCTGCTCTGCTGGGTCATTCTCTGTTTGAGGGGAGGCACAGATTCCAAAGTGACCCTGGCCCTACAATCAGGGGCCATCTGGGAGTGAAGCTGCAAGAGCCTCTCAGGCAGCTGCCAGGGAAGGTGTGGCATTTCTCAGGGGTCTGGTGAGGGCCTCCCTGTGCTTCTGCAATGTCCTGTTTGTCTTTCAGTAGTGACTGACACCCTGCCCTGTCCCACAGCTCCATCCTGGCTCCGCAGGTGCTTTCTGGATGAGCTCACTCCTTGTCAGAGATGCTTCTGGAGTTCTCTTCAGGCCTGCACCAGCATTCCTGCCTTTCTGACATCCACACTCTTGTTAGAAAAGCTGGTCATTCAGGAGATGAGGATGCGTGCAAAGATCTCTGATGGAGGTCACAGAGCCTCTGTGGCCATCTCAGCATACGGAGGAGGACCACGGTGTTTCTTGTCCCTCTTTTGTCAACTGAGAATTCTGACCAGCAGAAACAGACACTCTTCTAAGGCCCCATGAACGAATGCACTTACACAGGCCTGGGGATGCCAGTGAAGGAAACCATGTGTCATGTAATGCATGGCATGTATGACCAGAGTCACCAAACACCACTTAAACATGGAATTGTTCCACCTCTCTAGGAGAGGCGGAAATTTACAGAATTAACTGGAGACTTCAGGGCACAAGAAGCTGGAGGATGAAAACAACTCAGTGGGAAAAAACCACAGAGGGGGAAACATCTCTGCCTGCTCAGAATCGGTCGAGGGAACATGTGTCTCATCCTCTCCTGAGAGGGGTGCTGCTTTAGGTGAGCTTTGCACCTCCAACTGCCTTGGACCAGAGCCAGGAAGATTCAATTATGTAAATGTTACATAGATAGATAGATAGATAGATAGACAGGAAGAAAGACAGAGAGATAGATGTCATTACTATGATCTGTCTTTATTGTCCTCTCTGTTGCTGCCCACATCAACACTTGGTGGCCATTGCCATGATCAGCAGCAATGCTGAGATTGCTTTCCTGTTGCTCAATAAACCACTCTCTTGGAGAATGTGGAGCGTGTAGGTCCTTATGGAATGCAATCAGATCCAGAGCACTGCACTGGGAACTGCACTCTTTGTGCATCTGTGCTCGGGCAAGTTCTTCTCTTGGACACGACCACACTGATGGTGCTAAAGTGCCTGGAATCCAAACTGCAGCCCAGCCCCTCCCAGCTCCTGTGATCTCTGAGGAGCAGCTGGAATGCAAAGCACTGATCTCCTGCTCAGTTCCCAAACACAACACACACTGCTTGCCTGGGCTGCAGAAAGGCACGGGCACTGCTAATTTTAAGGTGATCTGTAAGGCCATACTGGCTGGCCTAGAACCACAGCAGCTCCTTCTGCACCAAAGTCTCTGCACAGAATGATGTGTTCTCATGCAAAAAAACTGCATTCCCCACAAGTGACACCTTGGAATAAAAACTTCAAGCAGAACCATTCCCAGTGCTGTGTAAGGACAGGAAATAATTCCGAAAAGAACCTGCGTTGGGAAAAGAGAAAATGAATTGGGTCTTCTACTCCAAGTAAAGCAAAAAATAACAACAAAAAAAGGAGGGGAAGTCCAGTCCAAAAGTAGATAAATATTTCAATGCATTGCAGAGATGCTGAAAACCCCTCAGGAGCCTCCCACTGTCCAGGCTAAAGCTCCCTCAGCACCTCCTCCCTGGCCTTGTGCTGCACCCCCTTGCCCAGCTCCCCTATCCTTCTGTGCACACACTGCAGCCCCTCCATGACTTTCTGCTCCCCAGGGCCCACGAGTGCACACAGCACTCCAGCTGTGGCCGCAGCGCTGCCCAGCACAGGGCCACGCTCACTGCCCTGCTCCTGCTGCCCCGCTGCTGCTGGCACAGCCACCACACCCTTGGCCTTCTTGGCCCCCTGGCCACACGCTGCCTCATCTTCAGCTGCTCAAGGCCGCCAGCACCCCTGGCTCCTGTTTTGCAGAGAAGAGAAGAAACCTCACAACTTTATGAAAGTTGTAAAGCTCGGTATGTTTATTTACAGCGCTGGACGCATACGGAGAAAATTCTCCTCAAAAGGCATGCGTGCCTCCGAAGACTTCGAGTCTTCTTTTTATCCCCCTTCCAAATGCATATGCATACAGTTTCACAATAAGTTCATACATATTCATCCTGCATGACATTTAGCACCAGTTCTTCTTTATCAAAGGAATTTCTAGGTCGGGGCAAATTGACATCGTGGTCTTTTCTGTTTTTCTTTCTCTGTCCCCTTGCTGTCTCGGCATGCGAGTTTTTCCTTCAGCTTTGGCCGTTTGACTTTTCACCGTTGTCAGACACTTCACCTAATTCAGGACGGATCGCTACTCTGTCTCACTCCTAATTCCCAATACCCATCACCTGTGTTAGACAGTGCACTTCTACTCTAAACTAATCCCAAAGTGCCAACATCACTGCAGAAAATGGAGAACAAGAAGAAGAAGGAGAAAGGCTGGACACGCCCAAGTTCCTCCATCTTGTTCTCATAACCCCCATACCAAAAATCCTAAAATCTACATTTTCACCCTGTGATTATTTTGTTATAACACTATTCAAACCTCTGTGACTTTCATGTCCTCATACAAAGCTGACAACTTTCTCCAAGGGTCAAAATCAAATCCCCAGGTGTTCTGGGCAGCATGCCAGGGTCTTCGAGCCCCCTGACGGGGTCCTTGGCAACTCTGGACACCCAGAGGGACATACTGAGTCCCGACATGAGAGTACTTTTTTATAGGTAAGTATATGTAGGCTCCCTGCATTTTTTTGTTACCTGTCAGACTTTTCCAGTGGTTCTGAAAACAGGAGGCAACAAGGACACTATTAAGACTCATCCCATCTTCACTGACACTGCTGTAAATCTGTGGCAACCTGCTCATCTTTTTCCTAAAAGCTTGTCTGGTGAGATTTTTGCTATCTTGTTGCAAGTGCAGAACTGCAAGAAATTTACTGTGGAAAGGGATGGATGGGTGGATAATTAGAAATTATGCAGAGGATTGGCACTAACTTTGCTGTAGATGGCTTCTTCTTTCCAGGGTTGTGACATGATATTCAGCCATCATGAGTTACCTGAGATCGTTTGTGCCCACTTCACTGCAGTGATATTAGGGGAAGCTCTGCTGGTGGAGAGCAAGTAGCACAGTATTTGCTGTCATTGTAAGTCCCCAGCGTCTCCTAGAAAATACTACAAAAACTGGTGTCAATACAAAGACAGACGTATCAGCCAGTCCAGGCCTGCTCCAGAAGCCTCAGGTTGAAGACAGAGAAGGCAAACACCTAAGGCAGCAACACTTCACCCAAGTACAGAGGGTAATTTGGGGTGGAAGGTTGAATTCTGATCAAAGCTTTATTTTTAAAAGGTTTGCAGTTGCTCTTCCTTTCTGGGTCAGTACTTCTGACTTTTCAGTAAAGTGATGTCCTCACAGAATTGTTTTACTGCATGTATTTTGCAATCAATGTTATTAATATGAAAATGGCTATTTTGAAAACATGATCTTATTAAGTATCATGAAGCCATTCTTAGCCTGTATATGTGGCTGTCACATTTGGAGAGGAGGAGGAGGTTCAGGTCAAGTGGTGAGGAAAAACACCCAGTCTTCCAGTATTGAGATCCATCCCTCTTCTGTTTGCTCCACTCTTGTTCAAGAACAGCTGAAGACAATGGCCGAGGCCAACAAGAATACCATTCTATACATCTGCATCGTGTGCATGTTGCTAGTCAAGTCCTTTGTGTGTCAGGGATGCAGATGTCATCAGAGGAAAGCCAGCCCTGATTTTGACATTTCTGGCTGTCAGGGTGAAGACTGCTGTAGGGTTTTTAACCTGAAAGATTTTCCATGTGACTGGAGATTCACCTGGGAACTCCAAGCTGAAGACATGAAATTCCCACTATTGTTTGCTCAAAAGGATAAAGACTGGGGGGGGCTGTCTACAGTCTGTAAATGCAAATCAACAACTACCTACATTCCTTTGTATGTTCAGCCATGCTCAGTTAACAGGAGAAATCAGCTGGACAAGCCTGGGCCATGACATGCCCATCCTTTTGGAGACCAAGGATACTCCAGTTCATAAACAGAGACTTTCTAAAGACTGGGCCATCTTTTTATTCGTTAACATGATGAGTTCTGCTTTTTCCTAAACCAAACTCTTCTCGCCTGCAGCAGCAGGTGAGGACTACCCCAAGAATGGGTGCAGCCTCACTAGCAGCGCTGCAATCTGGGGTGCTCAGACCTCTTTTGCAGCACAAGTTATCCCAGCTGTGAGCAGGCATGGGACAGAGGAGTGGTGACAGGCTTCTGGTGAAGCCATCAGGTGCCAGTCCCCATCATATTCCTCTGCCAAGGACACTGTGCCCTGCCCCACTCCCAGGGGTCTCAAGCATCCTTGTGGTCCTCAGGGATGCTGCTGCTTTGTTCCCCCTCTATGAACTTGCAGAGTTAGATCCAAGTCACACAGAGCCTCATGAGTTCATATCATAATTTTTGACAGGCATAACAAGCGGCTTTCCAGCAACTATAATTTTTAGGATTGATGGCTTTTTTATTGTAAAATTAAAGTCTTTTTACAGTTAAAGGTGTTGTGTTTTTTGATTCTTTCCTGTTTGGAGTAATGACTTTTTAAATTTTGATTTGGTTTTTAAAGGAGTCTGCACCAAAATGACAGCCAAAAATACACAGGCCTAATAAGTATGTGGACATTATGCATCCTAAAGGCAGCTTACAGGAAGAGTGAAAATGTGACTCAGAATAAGGATGTGCTTGTAAAACATCTGTCTCAGCCCACCCTCATCAGCAGCACTCCTGCACGCTCTGTCAACCAGCAGCAGCCCCCAGGCCGAGGGGAGGCTCCCCAGCACAATTCACCCCATGCCCTCCACGGCAGCGTTCCTGGGGCTGCTGCAATGCAGAGCTGACCCAGGCAAAAATGAACGCAAATTTCAGGGTTTAAGAGGTGACAATTTGTTGAACTTCACTTGAAGGAGAACAGAAGGGCAGAAATGGCTCAGCTGTTCAATGAAAAAATGCCCAAGAATTCTCAGGAATGGGGACTCAACATAATTGGCACAGAGAGGATTCAGGAATTTGTAGAATACTCTCCAAGGAAGAAGGCCCAACTTGAGTGTTCCCAAATGTTATCCTCCCTCAGTCATTTTCATTTCTCCCAAAAGAAGATTCTGGCATTGCTGGCCACACCTCTATGCTGTCAGCTGAATATATTCCTGACAAGAAACTTAGGAAAGGGTCTAGACTTCAAAGTCCTCATAAGTCTGTGCAGAAATTAACATTCATATATCTCTAGAAAGATGAGTTGTGACAGAGTAGTTTGGAGAAAAGTACAAAACTCATAGACATCCCTTTGGAGACTCTTGAACCCAATTTCTCTTTAAAACCCATGGAGAACCTTTCCTCCAACACTTCCCCATGTGTTTTACAAAACTCTTGCAAAGATCTGGATATTCCTTGGCCCACTGTCAAGGTGGGGCCATGAATTACAAGCAGTCCTGAGAGTTCCTTCAGCTGACACCTTAGAGCAGCCCATGTGCACTCCTCTGTAACCCTCCAGAACAAGGTCATTTGGAGAGGGGTTTGTCCAAACTTCAATGCCTTTGACCACTCAGGCAAAGAGTTTGCCACAACAAGAAAGGTCCAAAAACACATGTCCTAAACAATTTCCATCTGCCACAATCTTTGCCTAAAAGGAGCACAGCTTCACAGTAGAGGTAGTGGGTTTCCACCCTGTACTGATGAATTTATTTCAGTGGACAAACTTAAGACTTGAGGAACAGAATTGACCAGGAGAAACCCACTCCAAATATAATACAAGCAACAACAGGAGAAAGAATTACAAACAGTGAGAAATCTTTATTGTTAATGTTCAACACTATCATCTTTCAACTTCTTAAACTTACTAAACTTCTTTGAAGTAACTCTACGCTTTTAACAAATAACCTATTGCTCAGTGCTAAAGGAGCCTACTGTACAATACTAACTTAAAAAATCCTAAAAACCTAATCTTCTAGTTGAAACAAAAAATCCAGGGTTTGCAAATTTCAGGAGGCTGAAGCAGTTGTCTGGTGCCAGTACTCCACTTACAGCTGGTCAAATTCAGAAATGCGGCTCTGAATATGGGCCAGCTTTTTGTGGAGGTACAGGCACCTGCTCTTCATTTCAGAGTAGCTGGGGCTACCCTGTGAAGGAGAAAGCAAAGGAAAATTAGGGCATGCAAACACTTCTGCAGAGTCTACACTCTGATGTCCTTTGCTTTAGAAAAGCCTTGAGGCAGGCTCAGCAGTTACCTTGGCCCTGCAGCTCTGGTGTCACACGTACCTGTTGTAACTGCTGATAATCTGCTAGGATTCGATGATGCAGTGCCTACAAGAGAAAGAAATGAGGAGTATTTCACCACCACTATGAAATGCAAACATTGGTAAAACACTAAATGTTCGCTCAGTCTGACTCTAGACATTTTCTTCCCTGTCAGCCACCACTCTCCTGGGAGATTTGCAAAAACAAATTTCTCTCTCCCAGCATCACCAAAGATCTGCAATTAAGACTCTCAACAGGAAACTGAAGGAGCCCATGCTCTAGGACTCTGCTTGGGACACCTCTCCCCTTACTGCTCCTTCACAGACAGCTCAAAAAAGGCAGTTTGAGGCAGGGTCTTGCAAAAATCAGACCCAGCCCAAGCAGTGTCTGAACATATATGCCAATTCTACAGATTCACGTTGTTTCACCGAGCAGCTCCAGGGAATCCAAAACACTGCTGTGATGATGAAGCACAGTCTTCATGGTTTTGTCCTTCTTTACCTGATAGGATTCAGAGCCTGGAGCCAGAGACTTCCATTGCTCCTGAAACTGTCTGAACTTCTTCATGGTCGTGTCAATCTGAGAATGTAAACTCCGGTATTCCTCATACTCTGCATTGAAGTCGCCCTTGTAGCGCTGGCGTTGCTCCAAGGAGACAATGGCTACGTATTTTCTAAGGGAAAAAATGAGGCCATTTTTCCATGAGTGAACTCTAAGAGCTCATTCCAGTATGTTTTAAGTCCATAAAACACGTGTGTAATTTTACACCAAGCACTGGGTAATGTCAAACACAGACACCCAAGATTTGAGTCAGTTACTCTGGGACTGACAGTTTCTACTTTCAAGCTCATGCCCTTCAAGAGAAGGCATTCAGCCAACTCTAGGAATTTGCCACATTTCTAGGACACTTAGTTACTAATAGTTTACATTGTAGAGGTTTTCTTCACTAGCAAGTGGAGCACACTGAGAAAACATTTGCCCTCATTTCAAATGTCAAAGGACAAACGAACCCAGCAGCTTCAGGGAGAGGAGATATATTACTGAAGTATAACCTCTTCTTATGTAGGAAAAACTTAATTTAGTTCCATTAACTTGTAAAAATACAACTGTAAAACATTTTTAAAAGGGACTGCATTTGTGCAGTTGAGCGTTTCAAAGCTCAAATTTGAAACGCTCAACTGCACAAAGAATTTTGAGCCACATTCTGGTCTAACAGCAAAGCAGAGTTAATGATAATATTTGATTCTTCAAGCGGACAGCTGTTTCATCACTCATCATGGAACTGAGGAATTTGTAATGCAGCCACAAAAGCAAACTCTATATCAGCCTGAAACTACAACTACTACCCAAACAGCATCTGCTTCTAAGGAGGACAAGACTCAATAAGGCTTAAAGCCACTGATGGTCATCAAAATTTTTTCATTCCCTTCTCCCTCAAGTATACAGGCATGAGGTTTATCATGCTCATGACACAAATCCAAGATGAAGTGGCAATGAGAACAGCAGATGTCATTTCCCAACACTCTCACACCAATGCTTCTGCTCCTCTGAGCCTGTAGACCTATTTCTTTTTGGATGACAAAACCACCTTTCATATGGGAATAAACAATTCAAACCATCCTGAGATTCAAATTTACAAACAGTAAATCCTCAACAAAAGGAAATTCAGTCCCAGGACAGACAACAGCTTGTGCCAAGGATGCATCCCAGGCCAGATATACATAAATAGAAGGGTAAGTTCGAAAAGAAAACTACAGATGCCTTGCAACATTTTGGGAGGCACCGGAGCAATGTGAGCCAGGGCCCTGCCGCGCCTGCTCCAAAGGCCGCAGCTGCCCCAGAGCCCCAGAGCTGCAGGAGGCCTGACTGCCCTTGCCAACATCCCTGCTCTCACACAAGCTGGCAGCAAGTTACAGTCTTTTATACCCCACACACACACACACACACACTTCTCCCTCCCCTCCTGCACTGCAAATTCGATGAGGGGATGCAGCAGCACTGCTGCAGCTGAGCCTGTGCAACTGCACTGCAGGAAGGGAGGGCCCAACCGGGCCTAACCCACCTCCGTGTTCATCTCTGCTCTGAGCCTTCCAGGCCCAACTAAACCTGCTCAAACTCATCCTTTCAGCACAGGAAAGAGCTTGACGCTGCACACCACTGATAGGGGCCAGGCTGAATTGTTCTTTTACTCACCTCAGGTAGTCTGGTTGGTTGCTTGTTGCAGAACATGTGGAAGCAATGGAAGTCTCTTTGCTTGCTCCTGCAGGAAAGCACAATTTTGGCACTCTTCATCACGAGATCATTAAAAGGCCAAAAGATCCCACTTGGACAGTCTTGAAAAAGTCTTTCAGAGTCTTTCTCTCACAGCTAATTACTCACAAGAACAAACAACTTATAAAAATAGAACAGACACGACTTCCACAGTATACAGTGCTTAGAAGTAGACAGAGGGAATGGCCACTTTGTGCATTCCCACAGCGTTAGTACCAGTTCAGTTTTTCTTCGTTGAAGGCATGAGGTGCATCTGCACAGCCATTCAAGTCATGCAGCAACAGATACAGCTTCCAAAGACAACAGCTTGAGAAAAATCATCATCAAGCTTCCAAAAAGAAATATAGAAGAAATCAGAAGTTCTTCTCATGCCATGTTTTATCCCCACTTCCCTGCCAAATCCAGAGGCCCAAAGTTCCAATGAGTGCCTGCACTCTTGTCAGCAGGAAAGGCAATTCCATTCTATAGGGCTTACTGGCACTAAGGCTCCAATACCCTGCAGACAAAACCCAGTGCTCCTCATTAACGTGGCAGATGGGGTTGCAAACAGCTCTGCACTTGGGAATTGCTCTTTGCCTCTTTGCAAAGGGATTCGGCAATGCCTTTTTCAAAGGCATTTAGGAGGCATAACTTCGAAGCCCTCTTTTCAAAGAAAGGTTGAAGAATTACGGTGATATTAAAAAGAGTTGACATAAGGAAAAGTCAGCTGAAACAGGAAGGAACAATCAAGATCATGGTAATCTCTCTCTGCTTTCCATTTAAGGTTTTGTTCCAAGCAGGAAAAGCCACAAGTTCCTTTACATTAACTAGGAACTTCCATTTGCCATTGGTTACACAAAGTAATCTTGTGAAAACTCAGCCATTCTTGACAATATTTAAGCTACATCAGCTTCAATTCTTGAGGAAAGAGCTGTTGTGTGATGTTCCACTTGCTTTTCTTGATTTTCCTTGTATAGCAGAAGTATATAAAGAAGTGTAATAGTGGTCATAAAACAGGACAGAAATACCAATACTCATAGTATGTTCAATACAACTTGGAAGAACAGTTTTGCTGTGAGCATTTAATTTCCAAAAGTGCATTTGCTCTCATGCCTCAGTCCACATGAAAACTTCAGCCTAAGCCCCAACTTGAAACACGAAACAGATTTTTCCTTCACCAACCGGGCAGAATTTGGAAACTTGGCTCCCGAACAATGCTGTTCACATGAGTTTAGAGATTTAAGCAGAAATCCTTTCAAAGGCATCCCAAGGATTGCAGGTAGCGTGTCTATGTCCAGAAGAAATGTGGAAAGACCATCTCAAAGCACCTGTCTCTACAAGCACACCACCACTTGCAAGAGGCATCTGCACACTCCAAACCTACCGCCCAGTTGAAGCCAACTTGTCATTTGCAAGCTCAACCTCCAAAAGAGGCAACCCACAGATTTAACAAAGCAACTGAACTCTGCCCTGCTGGTTGTGTCCCTGTCATCAGAAATCAAGTGTTCTTTATGCATTTCTGTTTTGCTTTTCCATGTTGTTTCCAATCTGTACCACTTCCACAACTTTTGAAGAAGGAAATTCTGCAGCTGGGATGCAGAGGAAACTTCCAGCCCAGTTCAAAGTAGAACTCCAGGAAACCACAGCCCAGGTTTTGTAGCTTTTGCAGTTTCCATGAAAAGGCTGAGTTCAATGAACAACCAGGGATTCATTGAGATTTGATCAACAGGTTTCAGCAAAGGAGTCTGCAATAAATATGTGACAGGTTTCTGCCTTCAGCAGGCAGTCTTGAAAACCTGCTGATGGAAAAAGTGCTGTCTCAGTCAACACTTGTCATGTTACTAGAAATCAGAGGATAACAAAAACATCCATCATTCCATTTGGTTTCTAGTGTCTGCCTCTTCCTTTTACCAGATTCTCCCAATAGCATCCTATTTCATATTTCTTTGTTCTTCATTGGTTTTGTAGAGGGAGAATTTCTGAAAATCAAAGTACTTTTAGAGAAGGTTCCAGCAGCACAGGTTCTTGCCTTTGCATTTGCTGTCTTTTAAACCAAGAGTTACAATGTAATATAAGGGCAGAAAAGAACAAGTTTCTGATTTATCATAACTATACAGCACAGAGAATGGTAGAGCAGTCATATAGAGCAGTGCCTTCATGTATCCAGTGCCCACATTCAATGAACCCTTTTCAAAAGCTGCAAGAGCAAAATTAACTATTTCAGAATGCAGTCAAAGAAGGATTTTCCCATACGATAAGCCATCACAACAGGAATTGGAGAGAAGCACAGATGGCAAGAAGAAAAGCACTAAGACTTGACCTAGCAGAGCTGAAGGTTTGGAATTAGGACACCAGACAAAAACCTCCACAGTAGAGACCGTGAGTAAGAAAAATCACTGCTTGCATGGCTTCTAGCCCAAGATGTGGGGAGAGCTGTGACCACCCTGTGGATACCCCAATCTTGGACAGTATAAAGGTGGCACCTCCAGAGAGACCTGGGGAGCCCCACTACAGACAAGACCATGGGTGGAGAAGGAGAGGCTGGACAACAGAGAGTCCATAGTGTGATGGTATCTCCCTACTTGATGTCTCTCTTTTCCTCTCACCCTGCCTCTCTTCTCTCATTTCTTTCTATCTCCCTAGTTTGCATTTCCTCTTCAATAACATTTTTACTATTGACTGTGGAAAAGAGTCATGCTTGCACCTTAATTTGGGCACAAGCCTCTCTCAATAACCAAATCGTTACACCACAGTTATCCACACAGGAGTCAGGAAAACCAGCACATCAATACCTTCCTCGAAATCCAAGCGGTGCCACTGCTTCAGCCTCCCCAGTTCATTTTTCTCCTCGTTTGAATTGGGGATCTCCTTCTGCTCCCTGGCAGGTGCTGGGACCCTGGAACTCCGAAATGTCATTATGGGTTGCACCACTTGAGTGCAGGGGGAAATGGAGCCAGCACTTGGAGACATGTCCAAAGGGGAAAGAGATGTGGAGGGAAGAAGGAAGGAAGGAAAGAGGCCACCAGCTGCTGGCTGGACATGACTGGGCTGGTGGCCAATTCTCCTCTTCTTGCTCGTCACAGGGCTGGTAATGTCAGAAGCCAGAGGCCGTTTCTGCAACAATAACAAAATAATTCTTTCATTAACCTATGATCAGGATCATCTTTTGCTCCCATTCTTAAAAAGCAGCATTTATGAACATGCAAAGGTTGAAAACACATTTTTCTTCACTAAAAAGAGCATTCAAACCCAGAAGTACTGCAGGTAAATACCAGCTCTCATTCCCACTTTCCCATCTTAGCACTTAGCAAGTCCTACTTCAAGTCTGTCGCTAAAATGCTTTGGGAGAAAGACACTCCCTTCGGGAGCTCCATCAAAGGCTTCCCCAAAAGGGATGGTCCTGAACATTCCCATCACAGCTTTTACACCGGCATCGTCAGCTAAAATTTACCATACAGTCTAGAATGTTCAAAATGCACAAAATACCTGAGCATCTCTCTCAGAAGGCCCTGGAGATGTCGCTTGCCTGGTGTTGGTGGTGTTCTGAGATGGAGCTGATTTTCTGTATGGATGGGCCAATATTTCATGTTAAAAAGCCTAAATATCAACTGACATATTCATTTACTTACAAGAAAAGCAGAGTCCTTCAGTGTCAGGACTCAAGGAAACAGCATGAAGCTGAGTTGGGGGAGCTTTAGGCAGGATATCAGGAAAACATTCATGGCCCAGAGGATGCTGGAGCACTGCAACAGGCTCCCCAGGCCAGTGTTCACTGCAGGAGGCTTCAAGAAGTGTTTGGACATCACTCTTGGGCACATGGTGTGATTCTTGTGGTGTCCTGTGCAGGGCCAGGATCCTTGCAGGTCCTTGCTACCTCACCATATTCTAACAATCTAAGCTTCATTAACCAGGGATGTTTTATTTTCCTATCTCTGAAAGACTGAACTTACCCAGAGAGGATTAACTTCAAATTCTGTCTGTCTATTTCAGTGTAGCCAGGCCAATCAGTCTGAAGGGTTTGAAAGAGATGTTCCTTCAGACTGAAGGAATTATCCTTTGCATTCCACTTGGCTACCTACAGGCAGACATGTAGGAAAACAAATCTTTATTATGCTTGCTGCAGGCAAACTACAGAAATAGGATTGCTCTTTAACAGCTGCTTGTCAGAACCCGTTTCGACCAATTGTATCATTTCATACAGACCTTGATTATTCCTCTATCACATGAGTTTTAAGCCATATTAATGTTTCACCAATTGGAAAAAACCAAGTAACTCCCTTCATTTCTAGCAAGAGTTCCTTTGAAAACAACACTGAGAGCCACAATGTGTAAGGAGAGGGGGTCAGGCCCAGGTCCCTCATCATGTGGCTGAGCCAGGGTTCATTCCAGCAAAGTCCTGCCATGAGAAGGCCATGCACAGGCATTGCTGTATTCCTTTGAAAAGAAATGAGGTTCATATCTTTCTCAAGACACATACAAAGTCTAATCAAAAAGATAAATTTAGGTAGTAAAACCTCAAGACCTCTGATATCAAAAGTGTTGGTTTAGACTTCATCTGCTGACACCTTCTCAGAGTTAAATAGAAAAGCACTTTGAAAAACCTCCATCAATTTTGTTTTCCTACATAAAGAGGAAATGTTCTTATTTGGTATATCGATATTGACGTCATTCAGAAACAGCCTAGGAGAACAGGCAATATATTAAAAGGAATGAAAGAACCAATGCATCTTTCCATGCATGTGTATCCGATGGTGGGCTATAATAAGGAAAGTCCAGTGCAGTTCAGAGGAGCACTTTCAATGCATGTGCATCCTATTGTTGGCTGTAATAACAATGTACCAGAGGAATTCAGAGTAGCACTGGAGAATTTACTGAATAAAAGCATTCCAGGAACATGGAGATTTAATTCACGTGACAGCAAACAAACCCTCTGCTCAAAGTTTGGCTACCAACTTTATCATGGAGGATGTGCCTGGAACACCCTGGGAAGGCAATCCCCACAGATCCTGAAACAGTCACCAACTCTGTTCAAATGAAATACTGGCCTCTGCAGTTCCTGAACTCCTCTGCTCTGGAACGCCTCCCAAGAAATTTTAAGTGCCATCACAAACCATTTCACACAATGAAGGAACCCCTGTGAAGTTACTCCCTGAAGCAGTTAAACAGTGCACGGAAAAGAAAAAATAATGGAATAAGGCATGAGGAGCAACAACATTACAAAGTGTTACTCATTGCTAGCCATTCTAGGAAAACAACAGTGCCCCAAAAGTTTTGAAGTTTTCTTTCTTTTTGTCACAGGGACCTGCAGCTTGAGACCTCTGGATGAAGCTGATGGAAGAACATAACAGGGAGCATTCCCTAACTTGTTCATCGGTATCTAATTTAAAGAATCAGAATTTAAAAAGACAATTAGGAACAAAAGAACAGCATGGTGGAAATAATGCTGGCACAAACTGCACAATCTCACCTGCTGAAGGATCTTTGCAAGGCTGCCCTTGTCCTTTTGCATGACTCCATCTCTCTGCAAGCGAGCGAGCAACTCTGGCTTCTTGTAAGCCCTCAGAGCAAGTAAATGAATCACCCTGTCCCTGTAGGGTCGGCGATAAACAGCGCTGCAAGGATTCTCTTTCCTCTCTGCAGGCTTCATGGGCTTTGTTCTCTTGTACACAGGGGAAGGGCGTGAAGTGTTTGGTTCGCCTCTTCTCACATCTGCTGGTTTTCCCAAGGGAAAGGAAAAGAGAAAAAGAAGTGTCAAATGGGAAGATGGCAGAAGGGAAAAGAGTTGATTGAAAATGATGATGGAAATCTTGGAGACAGAGCTGCACTTGCATATACTTGTGGATCCCTTTGAACTCATATAATCTCTGACTCTGTGACAAAGCCCAGTCCCTAACTGGTACTGTATGGAGCATGTTGCAAAGGCACCCTGTACCCTACCAGCAACCAGTCCTGTCTCACCTGAGTTTCTCTGTGCCAGCCCAAAGCAAAATTGCCACCAAGTTCCACAACTGACTCACTACTGCCAGTCCTCACCTGCCAGGTATTTAAAGTTAAATGTTCCCTTAGGATCTATGTCGACCACACCAAGAATCACACAAATCCTCAATCACATGTGAAACAGAACATCCCCAATGAGAAATTCAGAAGTTGAGTTCTGTCTCTCCAAAAAGCCACCATGGTGCTGCCTAAAATGCTCGGCACAAGGCTAAGGCAGAGCAAGAGCTGCACTTGCAGGGGCAGGGATGTCCCTGCAGGCAGGTGACTGCAGCCACAGCCAGGTCAGAGCCTGTTTTGCTCAGGGCACCTGGCTGTGCCTGGCTCAGCTCCCTGCTGCAGGCAGCAGCACTGAGTGCCTGGAAGGGGAATGTGCACCTGGTGTCTGCCTGGAGCCAGGCTCCTTGGGGAAACTGCACTCAGAACAGGTTAATACAAATGGCACCACCTAAGCACATTGTGCTTTGAGGGGAATGTTGGAATCTGTGGGAAAGATGACATCAGTATCTTCCTTTCAATTTCCTTGAAAAGAACCCAGTGTAGTATTGTGGTAACATCACTTATTAATTACCAAGATGAAAAATTAAATCAAGCATGGTTTTCCATATTGATCTTATGAAATTTTCTATGCAACTTTCTCAAGGTCACTCTATTTCAATTTCCCAATTTAGTTTAATGGATAATGAAAGTGCCTAGTTCTTCCAATACCAAAACCTTAGGTACCAAGTCTGTGAATTTAAATGCATAAGGTGGTCCAAACCTTGACCTCCATGCTCCAAATTGCAACCCATCAAGCAGTATGGGAACAAGGAAGGACTGGCAGGCTTTCTCAGGGGAAATAAACCAGTGTCTGAATGCAGTGACAAGAGACTGCCAGGTTGACATGAGGCTGACCTCAACTTCCAGGTTTAAGTCTCTGAACACTAGAGATTGCCTGTCACAACAATATGCTGCGAAAAAGAATGACGAAGTTGAAAACATTACAGACATTGAGCAAAAGATGAAAGGCAGCCATACCTCCAAGTGGGTTACACGATTTGACATCCTGTACACTTCCATTTTGCCAGGCCTCACTGGCACTTGGCTAAATAGGGAAAGAAATTTTCTGTAAAAACTTAAGCCTACCCTCTCCATTACTGCTAATTTCTGACACCCTTCTTTTTAAACAAGAGCTGTATTTGCAAAGGTTTGCTGTCACATCACCAAAAAGGGCTGCTTTGACACAGCTCTCCCTCTGAAATGAGCCAGCTACAAAAGTGCCCTGAGAGAGCCACCCTCACTCAGCCTCTAATGCAGTCAAGCCTTCAAGCAGCAAGTCATCCTTTCCCAATTGCTGGAATTTATAGGCACAGGCTTCCCTTAAAATCAAGTGCCTGAGTACAATTGACCTGGCCAGCTTGACTCAGCTAACAATCCTGGTGAGAGTGGTTCACAAAACAATCAAGAATCCAGGGCAAGACCAGCACTGGGATTCATTTGGCACTACAGAAACACTTCACGGAGTCAGCTCTGAGAACAATTTCATCTGCACAATCTGAATTTCAACTCTCAACATGCATGAAAACCCTTTCTCTTTTCCTCAGCTCTAGAAATAATTGTTTACCTAGATATGAAATGGAAAGAGTTTGTCAGATGTAATGAAATTTGGGTTGCTTGGCTGAACTCATCATTTAGTACAGAATATGTTGCATTCCATTGGAACTCAACAGTCATTAAAATGTTTTTCAATCTAAGTACATTTTTTAACAAAACTAATTTCTGCCATCCAACAGCTTCATTCTGGAGGCAAAATTGGCTGAGATAAAATCTAAATGGCTATGATAAATGGACGGAAAAATGTGGACTAATTAGCATGAGAAGGGAGATATCAATCTCAAATAGATGGTAGAATAGTATTTAACGAAACGGTACATTAGAACCAAAGAAAATTAATTAATTAATTTCTTTCTTTGGCAAAAAATTAATTTCTTTCTTTGGCAAAAACGTATCAATAAGTGGAAAAGCTTCGAAAATGGTGTGTATGTGGCTGGAGTTCTCTACTATGCATCACAGCAAGAACTGGAGTAACAGGTCCTTCCAATAGTAGAAAATACTGCTAGAAGGTATCCTTTATTGGACATGTTCCATGAGTGCAGTACAAACTTGGAACCATGAGAAATCCATGCATTTTGGCCATGAGCCGTGCCCAGAGCATGAATTTCCTGACTGGCAAAACATGGAGAATATCTGACTTCCAAGGCCACCTCCTCCTTGTCATCCCTGAGAGCCACTTCCATCAGAGACCCTCCCAGTTCCACACACACCTCCTCCGTGCCATCCCTGTGAGTCGCTTCCCCCCGGGCAGCTGCCCCAAAGGGCCCTTGGAGCACCAGAGGGGCCCCAGCCCTGCCCAACAGGTCCCGCGGGCTCAGCAGCACCTGACACCAACACCATGGCCAAGCCCCCGCCCGCTGCCGACCCGCAGAGCCCCACACCTGCCCCTCACCTGCTGCTCCTGGCACCTCTGGCTCACCCTGACGGGCATGGCAGTGCTGGTGGGGGCCCTGCGGGACGCAGTGTGGACTGGGGCCCTGCGGAACTCACTGGATCCTGCCCAGGCCCGCAGCTCCGCCATCCCGCTCTGCCTCGGCTGCTCCCGCTCCCACACACACACACTGATCCTGTTGAAAATCTGAAAAATGGAAAATACTTTTTAGGAAAATGTGTTCTTGCATGTTTGGCCTTTCAAGGCTGATCAACAAGAAGGGAGATGATTCCCATGAAACAAGAAGTAGCCAACAAGCTGGAAGTGATGGCCAGGCCATGAAAAGGCCTTGGTGACTTTTTGGCTGAATTGCCATGGTGAGGTGCAGGGCCTGACAGGGTTCAGTGACCTCAGACACAGGGCAGGTCAGCAAGGTTTGGGGAGAAGGATGTGCCACTCATGATGGTGGACACAAAGAATACAGAATTTATGGGTACAAGGACATTTGGTAGAACCTACTAGAAAAGGAACAAACTGATAAAGCCAATGCAGCAACTGTGGTGTATCAGCTCTAGCAGGGTAAAAGGCCATTCCAGCAGGGGCAGACCATGGCCACCCACTCATGAAACCTCTCTCTAAGAAGAAGGGAGAGACTGAGCATACAGACTAATGAGCATGAGAAATGAGAAGATCATTTTCCAACAGCAGAAAGAATACTCCTTATGAAGAGAACTAGGGGACTAGCAAGCATTGAAGACTAATTCCTTTCTTGGCACAAATGTATAAATACTCAAACATTCTGGGTTCTCGTGCTGCTGGATTTGTGAATTTGTCCCTGAGCCCCCCTTTCTGCACAGATCTGCACATAATTACCTCCACTCAGTGGGTGGATCGGGCTCTTGAACAACGGGTGCTGGAACCAGCCACGGTGGAACAACACTCGCTGTGGCTCTGACACCCCCGCTCTCGCTGCAGCCATCAAAGGCTCTGAGCGCTCCTGCCCTGTGCCCGTGACAATGGCCACGTGTCCTTGGAAACGGGGAGTTCCATTGCCAGGCTGGCCGGGATGTCACTGAGGAGCGGGACGTGACACAGTGGGGGCAGAGGGATTTCACAATGGGCACAGGTAAGGAATGCCCCGCCCTGTCCCATCACTGGCTCTGCTCATTTCCAAGTGCAGAAAGGGGCACCCCACCAACCCCAGCAGCTGCAGCTCTGCAAACCAGGGCTAATGAAGTGTTTCTGCACCAAAGTGCTTCACTTGGCTCTCTCTGAGGCAAAGGAGCAGCTCAACACCTCTAACCAGGGCAGCAAGGTGCAGCCCTGCCAGCTCTGGGCCATCCTGTCGTGGGCCTGTCAGTCTGTGAGGCTTCCATCACGCACACGGTCACTCAAATATCATCTCTTTGACACAATGCCCTGGCCTTTCCTCATCCCGGTCTCCTCAAAGGAAACAAGCCAGCAGCATGCCCAGGCCTCCACGTGCTCTGCAGGAGGAGCTGACCCAGAAAGGCCAGGGAGGATCATGAACACAATTACAGTTTGCTGACAGTAGTGCTGACTGCAGGTGGCCATTGAAATTACTGATGCACCTGGAAATAGTGTTTTATGCTTAGTTTATGATCGTTTGACTTCCATTTTCCTCGTAACCAAGATTACTCCTGATTTCAGTCAGCTAGCACCAATGAAGCTATTTTCCGGTTGATACAGGGAGAGGGACTAAAAGCATATCATTTAAAATGATTTGAATATTACCACCCAAAGCTTATTTCCCATATCACAAAATGTTGTCTTTGTCTTCAGGATCATGTCCATATCTGCCCCTGTCTCCTCTGTCTGCCACACTCACAATGATAGTATAGTTGGGGCTAAGAAAGGAAGGAAGTAAATTGTAAAACACCAGAAGTAAGATGTATAAAAGAACTGTGTCCCTTTTTGGGAATGACTGGATTGTGTTTGTAATGGATCCCCGGTTAAGGACGGTTGGAAAAGCCTTTGTATGGACCATGAAGTGAATCCAAGGAGGTGTTTAAATGGACTCTGGAATGTCAAACAAACTTTCCATATCTTAAAAAGACATTGATGACAGACTCTGCTTTGGAGTTACCAGATTTGACTGATCCCTTTGCACTGTTCATACATGAGTGCCTTGCCTTTTACATTAGCCCCATATTTAGCTGAAATGCTGGGAATGCAGGAAATAACCCTTTGGAAAAGAGCACATTTCTGAATAAATGACTTCACATTGTACTTGAGGGATGGCCAATGCAGCTGAGAGCAGGAGCCACCATGGTCCTGATTGATAGAATGGGCTTTAAAATACATGGGAAAAAAATATGTCAGTTTATGTGCCACAAACGGTTCTGTTTGGTGTAGTGCAAAAAGGAGCTCACTGGTTTTCCTAAAGTAACAGGGGGTACTCCTGGAACAATAGGCATGGTGCTAAAGAAAGCTACTGCCTTGAACCTGCTGTGTTCCTCATTCCTTCTGCCAGGAATCAGCATCTCCAATCAAATAGGGACAGCTTTGGGAGCATCCAGTTCCCTGCTCAAGTAGCAATAATGCACTGCAAAGCTCACCTGTTCAGGCAAGCCCAGGAGACTGATGAGCAGAACAAACTGCTGGAGAGGTGGCAGAACAAAGCAGCTTGTTGGCAATTCTTTCAAAATTGTGAACCTTTCCAGATCAGACCTAGAACACCATGATGAAAACAATCATTCAACAAAATTCTGAAACATTTGATTTAGTTCTGAAGGGTGGTGGATAGCAACAAAACAACACGTTAGAGTGCCTCAAGCAGTAATGAATCAAACTGGAGAAGACAAAGATAAAGAAACCCATTGGAGTATTGGAGGTTCAGGAGACAATTTGGAAAGGCAGCTACTTCATGTTAGGCTGACAGGGACTGTGACAACTTAAATGTAAAAGCTCCTTACAGATGAATGCAGAATTTTACAAAAGACTACTCTTAGGGATCCCGAACCAGGGAAGCAGTGCAAGAGATTAATGCCAAAGACATTTTTCTGACATCCCTCAGCAAGAAAGTTATAGGTATTTATTTGTCTTAGTAAACCCTTTTTCTAAATGGTCAAAGGCTTTCCCAAACAAAGCAAGAGAAATACTTCCAATTAAAGAAAAATACTACTAATTTCAGGGACGCATTTTGGAATGTCATCAGATAGAGATTCTCATTTCACAGCTGAAAGAGTACAAAATTTATGCAAAATACTCCCAGTAAATGAGACCTATTCAGCCCATGGAGGTCATACCCCAGCAACAATTTGCCAGGAAACCTCACAAAAGTTGCCAAAAGTGCTTCCTCTGCCACTACTGAAGATCAGAATTCCAGTGGCTTTTAAAGAAAAATCCATCCCGCATGAAATGCTCTACGGAAGACCTTAGCAAGTTCCTATCCCTTAGAGAGGAAGTCCTATGATAGGAAATGATACCTTAAACCCCTTTTTGCCGTCTTTGTGAAAAGCACTCTCATCTCTGCAGAAATTTCGCATGTGAGCATTCCTGATGACTTTGGACACTCAGGTACATCCTCATCAACCTGGGGACAATGTCTATGTCAGAAAGCACAGCAACAAGGCACTTAAAGTGCAAAGGACCATTTCAAGTGTTCCTAAGCACTGCTGCAGCAATAAAAGGGGATTGGACCAGTCTGTTCATACACCTGCTCCCAAGGGAAGCCAGCCCCAACACACGAGGTACTGGAGGGGAAAAGAGAGTCTGCCAAGAAAAGGAAGATTTCATGTGTAAAAGCTTGGAAATACAACTTTTGTATGTTGTGTAGAATTAGTTGGAAGAATTGTCATAAAAGGAAAGATGAATCATGAACAGGCAACTATGAAAAATCCTCACTCTCAGCCCACCCTTATGGTCAGCAGCCGTCCTGCATAATCTGTCAACCAGCAGCAGCCACCAGGCCAAGGGGAGGCTCCCCAGCACAATTCACCCCATGCCCCCCACGGCAGCGTTCCTGGGGCTGCTGCACTGCAGAGCTGAAGGAGCACCCCCGGACTCTGGCAAAAAAACACCCAAGTCTCAGGGTTTAAGTGGTCACATTTTAATGAACTTCACTTGAAGGAGAACAGAAGGGCAACGATGGCTCAATCAAAAAACACCTCAAGAACTCTCAGGTTTGGGGGGCTCAAAATCATTAAATCGAGACAATTGAGAATTTCTAGAATGCTCTCCAAGGAAAAAAGAGCCCCCTGTGAGTGTTCCCAAATGTTATCCTGCTTCAGTCAACTTCATATTCTTCCCCAAAAGAGGTTATGGCATTGCTGGTAAGTGGTCTACCATTTCAGTAAATAAATAAATGAAAGAAAACTTAGGAAAAGGACTTTATTCCAAGTCCCTGTAGGTCTGTGCAGGAATCAGCATCTGTCTATCTAGAAAGGCTGGTTCAGACAGAGTAGTTCAAAATATTCAATGAAATGGACAACATTTCTATAGGGCCACTTGAACCCAATTTCTCTTTAAAACTGATTGAAGTAACTTGCCTCCAACACTTATCCACGTGTTTACTAAACTCTTGTAAAAGATCTGGATATTCCTTAGCTCACTGACAAGGGGAGGCCACGATTCAAAATCTGCTCTGAGAGCTGTTTCAGATGACAGCTGAGAGCAGCCCACGCGCACTCCTCTGTAACCCTCCAAACCAAAGTGATTTGCGGACACGGTTGTCCAAACTTCAATGCCTTTGACCACTTGGGCAAAGAGTTTGCATTAACAAGAAAGGTCAAAAACACCCCTATACTTATAAAGAATTTCCATCGGCCAATATCTATTCTGAAAATGAGCACAACTTCATAGTACAGGTAGTGGGCTTCCACTCTTGACTGATAAATTTATTTCGGTGGACAAACTTAAGATTTGAAGAACAGAACTGACCAGAAGAAATCCACTCCAAATATGATAGAAGCAACAATGAAAGAAGGACTTACCAATACTGAGATTTCTTTATTGTTAACATTCAACACTATCATCTTTCAACTTCTTAAACTAAACTACTTTGAGCTAATCCTACACTTTAAAAAAATAATCTACGGCTCAGTGTTAACATAACCTACTGTTCAATTCTAACTTAAAAAATCCTAAAAAACTAATCCTCTAGCTGAAATAAAAAATCCAGGGTCTGCAAATTCAACGAGGCCAAAGCTGATGTCTTGATGCCAGTACTCCATTTGCAGCTGGTCATATTCAGAAATGTGACTGAATATGGGCCAGCTTGTTGTGGAGGTACAGGCACCTGCTCTTCATTTCAGAGTAGCTGGGGCTACCCTGTGAAGGAGAAAGCAAAAGAAAATTAGGGCATGCAAACACTTCTGCAGAGTCTAGAGTCTAATGTCCTTTGCTTTAGAAAAGCCTTGAGGCAAACCGTGACCCTGCAGCTCTGGTGTCACACGTACCTGTTGTAACTGCTGATAATCTGCTAGGACTGGATCAAGCAGCATCTACAAGAAAGGGGCTGGACTGAGAACTTGTGAATGTTGTTGCATGGTTGAGAAGGAAAAGCTTCTTGAGTTCAGCTGTGAATGGACAAGAAAGGATTTGCTTGGTAAAGCATGACTTCCTAAAGAAGAGGGAATGAAATTGTCATCCGTGAGTGAGGATGGAAACGTTTGAGCCTGTGTTGGCCAAGTTTGGGTGCTCCTTTTCCTGGGAAGAACCCCTGATGCAGAGCATTTGTGGTGAGGAAGTGGAAGCTTTGTAGGTTCTAAGAGGCTTTGTTTGATGGGAAAGAAGAGAAGAGTGTTTGGAGAAGTGGCACTGAAGGCCCAGTGTCCCGTGCAGGGAGGGGCATGGCAGAGGTGCCTCTGTTGCAGCAGCACTGTCTGTGTTTCAAGCTCTCATGAGGGCGCTTTGCACTGTGAGAGCTTTGAGTGTATTGGGATACTTCAACACTTCAGAAATTTTAAACTCTTGGAAGGAGTCTGGCTCTTTGAGAGCAGGCTTCAAATTGCCAAGTGAGATTTTGCCTTTCCGGCCATCTTTTACAGACTTTGATAGAAGGACAATTACTTCCAAAGGGAGAAATGATGCGCAGAGGCCAACATTGACCCAGTGTTCCCATTGCTTCCCAGACTTCCAGCTGATCTGCCTTGCCAGGAGTGCTGCCCTGCATGGGAAGGAGGATCAGAGGGAGAGCCTGTGAGCATGAGACGGGTGGAATCCCTTCGTGTACACATAGATTTATCGATTTCTACAATTCTCTTTCTATATTCATATAGTTGCATTTATGGATTTACAGAGGTGTGTTTATATGTCCATATATATACATCTATATAGGTAAATTGATCAATATTGTTATAGATGGGATAGAATTAGTTACAGTTCCAGATTTTGAGATCTACATTTATACATTAATAGAGCTACATTTAGATGCCTACATTTAGACACCTACATTTAGATGCTTTAATTTAAATGCTTAGATATAGATCTAGAAATATGCTTAGTTATTTAGTTAGAGGTATGTGGAAGTTTAGATGCATAGATTGAGCTGTGTAAGCCTAGGCTGCATTTTTACCTCTTTCCCCCTCAGCTGCCGTTTTCACCTCTTGCTTTTCCCCCGGTGCCCCCTGTGTCCCCTGTCCCTGTGCTGGCTCCGAGCTGGCGGCCGGGCCGGGCGGAGCAGCACTTCCAGCTCTGGCTGTCCCTGGAGCGGTGGGAGCAGCCGCTGGCGCCAGGCACTGTCCCCTGAGGAGCTGCTGAAGGACGGTGAGACAGAGGGGGCTGAGGGGGCTGAGGGGGCGGTGGCGCCGAAGGGACGCTGACCCTGAGCTGCTGCTGGGGCTGAGGGCTGTGGGGCAGTCGAAGGCCATGGTGGCACTGAGGTGACAGGGAAGTGGCACAGGCTGACAGGCCAAAACTTCCCATGCATTTCTTCATCAATCTGCAGAAATGTTAGGTAAACAATTTGCTATTCCCTTTACTGATGCTTCTAGTATTGCGTGATCCTGTCCTGACCGGTCAACGAGATGGCATTGGTTTAGGCACGGTGTTAGCCCTAGGGGTACTCAGCCCTTGCAGTTATGGCAAATGGATGTAACTCATGTAGAAGAATTTGGTCAGGAATAATTTGTACATGTTTGCATTGATACCTATGCTTGTGTTTTATAGGATACTCCCTTAACAGCTGAGACGTCATGTTGAGAAACATTTCTACAATTGCTTTCCTATATTAGGTATCCCCGTATCAATTAAGATTGACAATAGTCCTGCTTCGTGTTCCTTACGATTCAAAGGTTTCTGTAATTTATGGGGTATTTGACGTGACCCTGGTATTTCTCACAATCCTACTGGACAGGCAATTATTGAGCGTGCCTATCAGATATTCAAGGACACGCTGCAAAAACAAAAAGGGGGAATTCCAGCGTTATCTCCTGAGGAAAAAACAGCTAAAGCCAATTTTGAGCCTAATTAGCTCAGAACAACGGAAGATAGGGAAGATGCACCTATTCTTGTGCATCATGCGCTCACACATAATCCAAGGGAGGAATTGCCTGATGGCATTCAGGTCATGGTCAAAAGTCCAGGAACAGGGGTGTGGCAAGGACCAGCTACAGTCAAATGAAGAGGAAGAAGTTCTGTGTGCTTACTTACAGATAAAGGCATTTCTTGGATTCCAGCCACGTGGACCTTCACTTTCCTCATAAGTTGTAAATCAGATAGAAAATGCTTGATATCTGCATAGTTGTGCATGTAAGCCATGGCTTAAGATTCATTGTATCAAGTGTAACTAAAAAACTTGGTGAAAAGTTTGTCAAGAAGATAAGTTAGTAGTGGTCCGAGAGAAAAAGCAAAAATTTAAGCCTATCAACCTAATATGCAATAACTGCTCTTACATACTTAGCACTAGTATCCCGAGATTTGCATTAGCTAAATCTTTAGGGCATAACTGAAGAAGATATCAGAGTTTTCTCTAAGATGTATTTTTGATAGAAATATATAAGCAAAGGTTGTTACTGGGATTGCAGTTTAAACTTCCTTTAATTGCTGTAGTAAACCAAATTGTGCTAGAGAGCAAGATAATAGCTACAGACTGTAGAGTAAGAATAGCAATAACACAAACACATCATTTGAGAGATTTGGAATGAGAACAAGCTAAAGCAGTTTGGGCAAAGCGCAGGCGTGATGGACCACAAGGGCGACAATGGCAGCAGTTCTGGCAAATATGAACAATGTTGCTTAGTGGAGTGATTAGGGAAACGCAGGGGGTATACAAGCTAGAGCAGCGAGCTAACATGAGGGTTACATAGGCTAACAGAACAAGGCAAGAATCTTTCTGCCTATCACAAGCTCCACCTCCGGATCCATTTGGCACCTGTTTAATTGGAATTCCTTTAGACTCAATGGAATAATCAGGAAATTGGACCAGAGCTCAAATTTAGGGCAACTTAAGTAAGGCCTGTTCAAATTGGTGAACTAATCAAAATGGGATGATCACAGAAATTTGGTGTGAAAAACAAAGCATCCCTAGAAATCCGTTAGGAATTCAGACCTTTACAATCGGCCAAGGTTTAAATACTACAAGTCAGTGACCACAGAAATTGGATATTTTGGGATCAGTGCCAGGAAATTACTGTTTGTTCTATGAGTACCACAGGCGTAAAAAGCTGATAAGGGAGAAATGAGAAAAACCCAGCGATGATGGCACTTGGATATCTCCTGTTTCTTCCTGGTATTACAATTCCATGGCATACTGCACCAATTGGACATGGTTGTATCCCTAAAACCAAAATCTGCAAGGATGTCACCTCCTGGAGTTTTTCTCATTTGTGGAGATAAAGCTTAGCCTGCGATTCCTGAGAAAGCATGAGGAGGACTGTACTATTTTGGGAAATTGACACTGTTTGCCCCTAGCATTCAACAGATGCTTGACATCAGGCACAAATTCCAATGTCCAAATTGTACTGTGCATCTATTAGGCTCCGACTGTAAGGATAATGTAGAATTGTAGAATATGCCTTTGGTTATACTGGCATCACTTTTTACACAAGGATTAGTTTCATCACAGGCCCTTACACAATTCAAACGATTGGCTTGTTGGACAGACAAACAAATTAACATTACATCTGCAATGCTGAATGAGCTTACCACTGATGTAGGCAGCATACGCCACACTGTATTACAGGATAGGGCTGCAATAATGTTTTTGTTGCTAGCACAGAGAGATGGGTGTGAAGATTTTGAAGGGATGTGTTGCATGAATCTCTGAGCACTCTGAATCTATGGAACAGAAAGTGTCATTGCTTAAGGAGAACATGATAAAGCTGACAGTTGCTTAGAATTCTTTGGATGAGTGGCTAAAATCCTGGGGAATAACAGGCTGGCTCAAGGACTTAGTACTCTTTGTTGTTAGGTATTCTTGGCTCTGTAATGAATAAGTAATTTTACCTACTATTGACTTTGTATTTCGTTCTTTTTTCAGTTCTGCTAATGTTGCCTTGCTTACTACACTGTGTGCAAAAAGAAATTGACCGTGCTTTTAAATCAGTCTGGCAAACAAAAGCGGGGAACTGTAGAAGATATTTTGCAGGTGGAGGAATTTTTGCAAGACAACGGCTGTATTGAGCCGATGCACAATCCAGCCTGCTTGTAATAATGGACAATGAACACATTCACAAAGAATGAATTACGGACATATTCAGAAATGGGGTCGGTGTATCCTTGAAGAAGATGCAAGAAGAGTCATCAGGACTCGGCAAGTTTGTCAGCAAGCTTGAGAAAGTGAGCCATGGGGGGGCATACAACCCCAGCAAGACACATGAAAAATTAGATAATCCAATCAGCATTCTATTTTAGAGGTGTGAACGGCTAGGATTAACCAATCATGTTTTAGCTAGAGACGCGTGGACAATAGAGATTTATTATACATTGAGTCTTTTCAGGAATAATAAATTTAGCTTCACTGGATCATATTGGTTACGGTGTGATGCCCATGAACCTCAGCACCCTGCACTTAAGGGTTAGTTGGTGTTGGCCAGGAAATGTACACATTTGGGGAAGTGCCCTTGGAAGAGAGGGGCTTGATTGCCAAGGAAACTGCTTCCCCAGGAGCCCCCAATGAGACGGGTGCAAGTGTCTCCATTTGACTTCCTGTGTTTCTTTCAGTCCTCGCACTTGGCTGAGGGGCAGGGGAAGGATGTGAAGAGCAGCTTTGGCATCTGCCTGGGCCTGCAGAGACCAAGCCAAGCACCTGCGGCAGGGTTTGTTGCCCACCTTTGAGCACAGGTCTGAGCCGCATTCTGTTTGTCCAGCCGAGTGCCCCAAAGCTCTCTTGGGGAGCTGTGAATTCAAAGGCCTTGATGCACACATTCATGCCACCTCCCCTATCTGGTGAGTTTTAACTCTTGGCAAGATGTGTTTGCCCCGTGCTTGCTGGAAGCTGCTCTGCTCCAGAGCCAGCAGTGAGCTGGGCTGTGCTGGCCTGGCAGCGTGGAGAGTCCTCCCCTGAGCACTTGGCTGGGCTTGGTGTGTCCCAGGATGTCTTAGACACTTGGGGTAATGGATTTGTTCCAATCAGAGGCATTTGGGGCAGGTTTGGGGTAGCCCCAGAGCACTTGGCAGCGTGTCCAAGGGCCCTTGCTGACACGGTGCAGCATGGTAACCATGGAACGGAATGGAACAGGGCCCTTTGTGACACGTGGTGAAGTGGCTGCTGGCAGTGACGAAGCAACGCCACAGTGCTCGGTGCACGTGACAGGGCAGGACGTGCCAGAGCTGTGCTGTGAGGAGCCCCACACAGCCGGCTCTTTCGTCACTGATCCACAGCCTTTCCGAGGCATTACTCCTGTGGCTGGCCTTGCGGCCAGACTGCAGGACTTTCTAAATCAGAGCTTTTCCCAGGCATCTGGCTCTAAGGTGTCCTAGAGGCCAAAAAGCAGGATGGCTGGCAGAGTGCTCAGGCTCTTCAGGGTGCTTCGGGGAAAGAAAAAGACAGGGCCTGCAGCCTCCCCAGCACAGCAGCCTGCAGAGCCAGAGAAGTTGCAGCCAGTGCAGGACGGTGAGTGGCAGAGCCGGGCCGCAGGGCTGGTGCCTTTGGCCTCCCTTGCCCCATCCCATCTCTGCCCCTATGGATGTCCCCACAGACAGGATGTAAGAGGGGCTGGGGCTGCCCCTGCTGGCCGTGCTCTGGTCCCCTGGGCACCCAGGGGCTGTCCCTGCCTGGGCCGTGCAGGGCTGGGCCCCGTTCTCCGGCCTCTCCCGCAGCCCCTCAGCTCTGGCTGCATTTGCTTTTTGCCAGATGCGGGCAAGGATGGGACACTGGAGCCGGACCGCACTCACGGCTGCTTCCACAGACCAGCACAGGTACCTGCGGCCATCCCCACCTGGGCTGGGCCTGCTGGCACTGCTCGGCCCAGCGCCGCGCTTGGAGCAGGCCACGGAACGTCCCTCTCTTCCTGCCCTTCCTTCTGTTGCAGTTACTGCGGAGGTTCCTGGGCCTTGGGCGCAGAAACACCAGCGCTGCAACAACCGAGGGCACGGCCAAGCTGCAGGCAGAGGCTGATGTCACCTCAGCCTCCCGGGAGCGTGCAGCAGACTCTGTCAGGGCAGTGGCTGAGGGCAGGCCAGAGGCTGTCACGGCCCTGCAGGGTCTGCACTCGAACAAGCACGGTGCCAGTGCCCTGTCGGTTGTGTCCAGGCACCTGCCGTGCGAGTGCGGGAACAGGCTGCACCCAGAGCTCAGAGGCCTCGTGGAGCTCAGCAAGGAGCCCTCGCTGGTGAGAAGGGGCAGTGGCTGATATCTACTTGGAACATGAGGTGGTAGAATAGGAAGGCGATCTTGTCATGGTGCCTGCTGTATCTGGAGTGAAATGGGCACCTTTGTGACTGGGGAGCTGCGTGGGCAAGAAGGATACAGGGCTGGTGGCCTTGAGCAGCTGAAGATGAGGCAGCGTGTGGCCAGGGGGCCAAGAAGGCCAAGGGCATGGTGGCTGTGCCAGCAGCAGCGGGGCAGCAGGAGCAGGGCAGTGAGTGTGGCCCTGTGCTGGGCAGCGCTGCGGCCACAGCTGGAGTGCTGTGTGCACTCGTGGGCCCTGGGGAGCAGAAAGTCATGGAGGGGCTGCAGCGTGTGCACAGAAGGACAGGGGAGCTGGGCAAGGGGGTGCAGCACAAGGCCAGGGAGGAGGTGCTGAGGGAGCTTTAGCCTGGACAATGGGGGTGCTCATGAGGCACCTTCAGGCGGACTTCCATAGATCGCTGCCTTAGATCCATAGATCCAAACCTGAGCACAAGGGCTGTTTCCCTTCCAAACATCCCCTGACTGCATCCAAGTGCTTTAGACACTGGTGTGGGTAACACTTTCACATTTTCTTTATTTGTTTGTTTGATAGAAAGAGAATCCTTGTGCAATTTGTCCTTGTCCAGGGAGCAAGGGAGCTTTTTCTTAATCTTTCCTGCCCTTTTACAGTACTGACAGAAATTCTGCTAGAATTTTAGTTTTCAAGTAGGCAGTTCTGGATAATGCAGTATTTTTGCACAAGAACACATAGTTTGGGGCAGGGATGTTGGTGCAGAACGAGCTGTTCTGGTGCCAGACCAGCCAGCAGGGCTTGCCCATCATTTTCAAGTTAACGACTCTCGTGTCTTTTGGCAGCCCAGGGAATCAGTGTGTGCTGTGTTTGGGAATTGAGCAGGAAATCAATGCCCTTGCATTCCAGCTGGCCCTCAGACATTAGAGGAGCTGGGAAGGGCTGGGCTCCATTTCTGATTCCAGCCACTTTAGCACCATCAGTGTGGTCAAGTGCAAGAGAAGAACTTGCCCGAGCACAGATGAACAAAGAGTGCAGTTCCCTGTGCAGTGCTCTGGCTCTGATTGCATTCCACAAGGACCCACATGCTCCAGATTCCCCAAGAGTGTGGGTTACTGAAGCAACAGGAGAGCAAGTGCAGGATGGCTGATGACTGGGGCACTGCTACCAAGTGTTGATGTTTGTAGCAACAGAAAGGACAGTATTGATTCAGATGACCCCCAAGTGGCCAAAAATGTGCTTTGACTCTATGATTTAGAAGTTTAAACAAATGCTTTATTAAGCCATGTTATATTACACTAGTACTATGTTAAAACTATAGTAAAGAAATACTATACTAAAAAGTTACTAAAGAAAAACTAGTGACTGTCTCCACACAGTCTCTTCTCTAATTAGCTAATCAATCTAATTAACTATCACTAAAATGCAATTAAGAAATCATTTTCAGTAAACAATAACCATACACATTCTTCATGTACTTAAAATCAAGAACAGCAAGTAGAGAGAATAATTGTTTTCTCTTCCTCTCCAGGTTTCTCACTACCTTTCCTTAAAAAAAACCTAGGAGAGAGAATTATATCTCTCTCCGTTCAAAGAATGTAAATCCCACAGTACAATAAAGAGAGATTATAAAAGTGAGATCTGTCTATCTATCTATCTATTTGAATCTTCCTGGCTCTGCTCCAAAGCAGTGGAAGATGCAATGCTCACCTAAAAGCCTCCCTTCATCACAAACAGACAGGACATGGTAGAAGCAGAGGGAGGCCCTCACCAGACCCCTGAGAAATGCCACACCTTCCCTGGCAGCTGCCTGAGAGGCTCTTGCAGCTTCAGTCCCAGATGGCCCCTGATGGTAGGGCCAGGGTCACTTTGGAATCTGTGCCTCCCCTCAAACAGAGAATGACCCAGCAGAGCAGCAGCACAGTGCTCTGGGAATGTGTGAGCCCAGCAGTCTTTGAGTCTTGGCCCACAAAGGTCCTATGGGAAACTGAAACCCATCTTGTCTTGCTTTCTGTGCAGGTGCTTCTAGAGAGAGAGCAGGAGCAGACTGCTTCAACTGAGATGCCATGGCAGACTCAGGGAGAGCTGTTCCCAGCCCGAGAGCAGGAAGAGCAGCTCGGGCGGCAGGTGGAAGAGCCACAGGAGAAAGTCCAGGTAAGCCTGACTGGCCAGGGCACAGAGGGAAGAGCAGGAGGAAGGGCATAAACCACAGCTCTTGGGACTGAGGAGTCCAGGAATCCCACAGGCACTGGAAGCACAGAGCCTTGGAATCTGCACAGATCAGCCCTGGGACAGGAGGGTACAGTGGAAGCAGATGTGGGTAGGGAAGCAGAAGGAAGGGGCTGAATCAATGTGATTTTGAGGCTAAAAGAGGGAAAAGCTGAGCCTGACGGCAGCTCCCAGTCACTTGCTCTGCATTTGTGTGCACAGAACATCAAGGCAGAGCCACAAGCAGAGCTGCCTGAAGCTCAGATTGACATGGCAGTGAAGAGGAGGAATGAAGACATCCAAGAGGAGAAGAATCTCCCTATGCAGAGGGACAGTCAACAAAAACAGGTGAATGAAAGAATGGCAGCCACTCCACTCATGAAAGAGAGTCCTTTCCGTTGTTGTTTACAGAACATGGACAAACAGGTTCTGGCACAGCTGCTGGAAACTGAGGCTAGGATCAAGGCAAGGAAGAAGAGGGCAGACTAAAAAATTTAAATCATCAAAGAGAAAATTAATTGCCTCGTTCAGGAGCAAAAGGCTCTAGAAAAGCGAGTGAAATATCAATAGGCACTGCAGTCACCCAAGGGGTGGTTTCTGCCCTCCTTGCCTTTGCAGTGCAGAGCAGCAGGGGGGTGGGGTGTTGCCTCTGAGTGCCATCCTGATGAGGCCTCTGTCAGAGCTGCTCTCAAGGACACTTCCTGCTCTGCTGAATCTCAGCTGATGCCCTAGACAGTGGCATTACTCCCTTGGCCATTTAGCCAGCAGTCATCCCAATGAACTCCTGCTGGCTTCTTCCAGGTGACCTTGTTTCTTGAGGTGTTTTTTGCAGGTGAACGTGGTCACTCACATAGATTTGGAATATGAGCTACAAGCTGTCTGTATCCCTTGTCAAATCAGCTCCTGTCCTTTACTTTCTTCCCAGTCGATGACTCGTGGCTGACGGGGACAAGCTGTAGTCTCTGACTGCTTTGTTCTGTTTGACTTGAGGTGGAAGTGTCGCCATCCTACCTGGCAGCCTGCAGAGAGTTCCAGCAAATGACGGGCAACCAAGAGCCCCGAAGCTGGCATGAGGCCCAGGAACTGTACCATCCAGAGATGCTGCAGGAGAAGCACGTCCCGAGGAAGGTGCAGAAAAACAGAATTTCATGGCAGGAGGTAGAATATGAGAATGAGGAGCTGCAAATGTATCTGCAGACCTAGGAGGGGGGAAAGGAGTCTTTGGGAGGAAGTGGAGCGGTCGTTGCTGCAGTCATCATTTAGAATAGGAAAGTGGCTAGGAACTCGAGTAAAACCAGCCTTTGGTTTTGACCATTTGGTTTCACAAGTGGGCATCCAAAGCAATCCAGTTGAAGAGCTCTGCATGTGGCTGACAGCAGCTTCCTAAGGGCTTGCATTTTAAATGGCAATCTCTCTTGCATTTCAGGGCAATCTCTGCCACACCTTGCTGACATCAACTCATTTCTTCTCTCAGATCTACACCAACTCTGACAGTGAAGCTGCTGCAGCAGCGCCGTCCCAAGGAGCCTTTGCTCCCCAGCCGAAGACGTGGAGCCTGAGCATTTGGTTCACCTCCTGTGCTGACCCAGCTGCTGCTCTGCAACTGCAGATGGCGGGTGACTCCCTGGAGCAACACAGTACGTCTGCTATCTTTCTTATCTGAGGGACAGTGTATTGTGTGCACGTGTCAGCAGAGCTGTACCAAAGGGTTCTCCTCACTTCAGTGTCACAGAAGTGCTGGCATTGCTCCAAGGCAGCAAGAGAGAGCTCTGGGTGTTCCTGCTGCCTCTGAGGGCAGCTTAGACTGGCTGGAGTTTACCTGGGCTTCCCTCTCTGACGAAGGCAGAAGCAGGAATTGTTCTTGCATCCACAGACGGCTGTGACTGCTTAAGTTCTAGCCACTGGTAGAAGCCCTGCTGAGATCAGTCTCTAGGAGAACAAATCAATCCCTTTGTGATTCTCCAGCACAACCCAATGAATCTGCTTCTTGCATTTAACAGCTGCCAATGCTGTGCTCTCAGATAAGACCTGGTAGAGTTGAGAAGAGAGCCCAGTGGATTCTGTGTCTACCATCACCTGTTGCGACAAAAAGGGCACTGATCCATCTACACCTCGGTGGGGCTGATCTCAAAGCCCATCCTGTTGTGTCCTGAATGGGGGCAAAAGCTTGTACGGGGCTCAGGCTGGCTGTGGTTTCTTCCCATCGGTGCCTGTCAGTGCTCATGCTTGGGCTTTGCCAGCCTTGTTGTGGTCGCTGCCCTGCCCCTGAGGGCTGGAGGCACTGCAGAGGCTGGAGCCTTCCTTAGCTGGGAGGGTCCCGCTGCTGCCCGGCTGCTGCAGCGCGGAGCTGCCTGAGGCAGCAGCCCCTTCTCTGGGCCGGCTTCTGCCTCGCACGGCCTGCACTCACAAGAGGGTCAGCATCTCCTCTGGGCAGCTCTCTGTGTCACAGGGGTGCCTGAGGAGCACTGCTGTCCTCTATGCCTGTGCCCGCCATGCCGAGTTGGGAAGATGGGGAGGTGTGCGGTGCCAAGAGGGCGAGAGGAATGGGAGCGACTGATCCGCGCTGTCCGGGTGAAGAGAAGCGGCGTGGTTCTTCACGCGGGGCACGGGCAAGGGCGTCTTTGAGCTCAGCCTGCTCATAAAGGGTGAGGGTCCTGATGCTGAAAGCCCCGTCGTAATTGGTTCTGGCATGAGCTGCTCTGGTTTACTAACGCAGAGGCATTCTTCTGGCCAACTGCTGCAAGGTGGAAAAGATGGGAACACTTGGCAATATTCCTCCTGTTCTGAACTTGACATCTGTTTAGAGCAATTGATTCTGGATGTCCAGGTGCATTTAATCTTAGCAAGTAGGAAACCTTTTCTAAATTTTGCAGTCTCTATTCCCAAGAAAACAAAGGCACTGTTAGTTCCAGCTCTCCTCAATGTTTCTAGATGACAAACTTACTTGCCTTGCTAGGTATTCTCTTCTGGTCTCAGTCTCCTCTGAATGTATCTCCCTGGGCTTCCCTGTGTGTCTGTTGTCAAGAGGTCTCTCACTTCAAAGGATGCAAGAAATCAGTCTCTGTGCCAGCCAGACTTGTGCTGTGGATGTGCTGTTCTTGTTGTTCCAGTTCCTGTTCCTGTTGTTTTTAGCCAGCTCAGAGCTGGCTAACAAAGGGAGGGCTCAGAGCCCCAGACAGTGCCTTTTGTATCTCCGAGAAGGTGAGATCTCTGCTTTAAAATGAACATCTTGCATTTTCTTTCCCTCAGGGAGAATGATGAAGATGGAAAATCCTATCATCAGATACATTGAACTGGAAAATATTGGCAGTGGGTGAGTCCAAGCAATGCTAATTTTACAAAACTATGCATCAGGTGTTTTGCTGGTGGAATAGGTATCAAGCGTGAAGTCAGACAAGCTGCAAATGTGTTCTGGCACTGGGCTTAGATTGTCAGTGCTGATCAGAATTTCTAAGTGTGCTCAGAAGGCATTGTCAAGGACATCTCTATGCTTCCAGTGTCCTGCAGCTTTGAGGCATTTACAGCACAGATCTCCTGTGTGGGCTGGCTTTCACTGCAAGATCTAAATGGCTTCTCCTTTCTCTGCTTCTCTTTTGTTTCTAGGTGTTTTGGAGAGGTTTTTAAAGCACTCGACACTGCCACAGGAGGAGAGGTAAATGTCAACAGCCCCTGCAGACTCTGCTGCTCTTGAGGGGCTTTCCCCTCTGGTGTGAGCTGTGGCTGGAGCTTTGGCTAGAGCCGTGCTGAAAAGGCACAACAAGCACACACTGGGGCCAGCCTGCAAAATACATTTGGCACTTTGTCCTCCTCAGCTGCCGGAAGGAAGGCACGCAGGGCAGCGCTTCCTTTCAAAGAAGGACGCGCTCACTCGCTCTCCATGGCTAAAACAAAGGTGGTGCCTTAGAGCACCTCCCTGCTCTTTGGGGCTACGGCTTCAGAGTCCTGAATTCTCAATTCTGCCTGCCAGCAAATCCATTGGAAAGGTCCTGGTAGTTCCTTAGCCACCTGCAGTGCTGCACTTGGTAATTGCACACAGGGAGAGATCTGCAAGTGCCCTAAAAGCCCTAAGCCCTGCCCGTAGCCCAAGATGTATCCACAGAGTATTAAGGCATTGATTACTTCTTCTGAATCCTAGAAAGAGCAGACGAGAGTGTGGTCAGAGGTTTGTGGGTGATAGTTGAGACACCACTGTTACCAAGTGGACAAGGCAAAATGTCAGTGGCCCAACGTGTCCTGTAACTGGCCCCCAAGGTAGCAGAGAAATGGGCTGTTGGAATGTCAGTTCCTAAATACTGCACTGCCTAATCACAAGGCAGTTTGGCACAGCTCAGCTCTGTCATTGCAAAATCACACGCTCCATGTGCGTTGTTGTCCCCTGCCACCAACTGCTCAAGTTACTGATTTTCAATGTCATTTTAGGTGGCCATCAAGAAAATAAATCTTCAAGGACCGAGGAGGATGGAACGAAGCGTTAATGAAATCCAAATCATGAAGAGGTGCAGGAGTCCCAATGTTGTGAATTACTTAGACAGGTGAGTGATTATGGTCTTATCCCATGTGTGCATTTACATACAGTAAACATGAGAGGTTAAAAACCCACTTTGGTCAGTAGCAGAAAGTAGAGTGGTTAATCTTTATTTATTCATATCTCTCTACTCATCTCCAATGGATGAGAAGAGAGTGCATCCTGTCTGCATGAGTCTTCCCTGGCACACCTAGTTTGAAAATTATTCCAAAATTATTCAAAACCTGAAACAGCTGTATCTTCCTTAGTCATCAGCCTCGAAGTTTACTGCCTCCACATTTTTTCGGGATTGATTTTTTAAAGTTTCTTAAGTGCTGATGAACCATACTAAAATGGAATTCCATTGGATTGTTGCCCCTCTTTGCCATTGCTTTTCATGCCAGGGTGAATAGGTGCTTATTTCCAGAAACACCATGCCTGACAGGTTTTATATCTGGGCTGTTTCTAAACTGCATTTTTCACTCACTAGCTGTCTAAGACATCTCCTTTTTCACAGCTGTGCCTTTCTCCTTGAGACTGCACAGATTGCAAACAATGCACAGCCAAGAGGGAATATCTGTTCCTATGATTCTGTCCTTGTCACAAAGGCATCTGGAAATAAGAAACCTGGAAGCAAAAATCAACATAGCCATGCATGTTCATCTCCATGCCCTTATTTCCTTCTTTCAGCTACCTTGTGGGTGAGGAACTCTGGCTGATGATGGAGTACATGGATGGAGGCACTCTGACAGATGTCATCAATGAGTGTGACATCTTTGAAAGCCACATTGCAGCCATCAGCCGGGAGGTCAGCAATCCCATCTGTGTTTCCAAGGCCTTGGGCAGGATTGTCTGGGAAACAGGGGCTCAGACCTGCAGTGATTTCCTGTGCCAACCTTTGGTTCTGTGTTGCTGGTATGCTATGGGCAAGTAAAAGCATCTCAAGTGAAAGGCCTGCCAGTGCCCCTGCACTCCCTGTACTCAGTGCCAGTACTCTTCTCTCCTGCTGTTGGATTCTCGCTCTGGCTCATGTATTTGCATTTGCTGTTCTCCACCTTGACTCTCTAAATGTTTGCCTGGAGTCTGTCTTCACTGCATTCCTTGCCTGTGAAAGCAAAGGTGCTGGTGGCAGGAATTGAAATGATCAGCAAAGAAAAAAGAGAGAGACTCGTTTCTCTCAGGCCTCAGCATACAAGGACAGGAGTGCAGCCAAAATGCTCTTTCCTTCTGAGCACATGCACTGCAGCAGCAGTCATCCTGGCTGGTTTGCAGGGGACAGTCTCCAACAGCAGGTGCTGTTGCTCTTTCAGAAGCTGACATGCCTTTCCTCAGAAAGGTCCTGCTCTGCAAGTGTTGGAGCAGCAAGCTCTTCCTCTCAGTGGCACTGTGTTCTGCCATTACTGCCCATTCCCCTGGAGAGGGAATCTTTTAGATTCTTTGTTGCCTTTCCTGTGGGATGAAATCACATCACTCATTTTTGCCTTCCTCTTTCTGTTTTCTCTCTCAGTGCCTGCAAGGACTGCATTTTCTGCACTCAAACCGTGTGATCCATAGAGATGTGAAAAGTGACAACATCCTCCTCAGAACCGACGGTTCTGTCAAGCTGGGTCAGTATAATCTTGGTCAGGAGCAGCATTCCAGGGATGTGGGTGTGGGGCTGCTTGGAAAGACAGCCAGCTCCCCTAAATGGTGCTGGTGGCAGCGCAGGGACACCCGCTGTGAGCTGAGGGCACAGTTGCAACGCACACAGAGGTAGGACAAGGAACAAGCAGTCAGGAGTGGCCTTGCTCTGTGTGTGTCCCTTCCAGAGGGAGGGAGTTACAAGTCTAAAGCTTCCAAAGAACAAAAGACACTACTGGAGACAGTGTAAAAAATGGGGGGAGTTTAAAAGTTGCCAATGCCAGGAGATCCAAGACCACATTTTCAAACACTTCTGCTGGGGAATTCTTTGGCTTGCTTTCCTAATTGCATAGAATTCAAATAGAAACAGTGTTTTCCTTTCTCCTCAGGTGATTTTGGCCTCTCTACTCAGCTCAGCCCTGAGCAGAGCAGACGGTGCTCAGTAGTCGGGACTCCTTGGTGGCTGGCGCCTGAAGTCATCACAGGTCAACCATATGGTCCCAAAGTGGACATATGGTCTTTCGGAATCGTGGGGATTGAAATGAGAGAACAAGAACCTCCCTACTGGAGTGAAAGTCCCATCACGGTAAGGAGCAAATACTCACTGATCCCACTGTCTTTCTCACCTGTCCCTTGTCCTGCGTGCCATTGGACAAAAGCCCATTGCCATCTGCCTGAACCACTTCCACCAAGGACCCCTCCTAAAAATGTGCCTGCAACACATCAGCATCTGCTGTACTTTTGGTTGCAGCAGTGGGGGAACTCAAGCCTTATCACATGCAAACAAACTCCAAACAAACTCTATTCTCAGGCAACACTTTCCTTTGGCTTTTAAGTGGTTCCAGTCCTTTGGCTGTGGAGATGGCCTTAAGAGCAGAAAAGAAGCATCTGACAACTGCTGTTATCTTTCCAGAAATGAAGGAAGGAGACTCAAACCCAACAAAGTTTCTAAAACTGTGGTCTTTAGAGATGAGCCTAACTCCCTGAGCAGTTTCCTCTCACTGGGAAACATGCCTGAACCCTGGGCATGAGAGTGTAAAGGCCACTGAGTCTCTTCGGCTTCTTGTGCAGTGCTGCTGAAACACTCGGTCACCGCGTTTCTCTCCTAGCCAAAGGCACATCCTCTGTGTCACCAAGCCAGAGCCTGGTGATGCGGACAGCCTGACAAAACCTCCCATTTCTTTCCTGGCTCTTTCTGGCATGGGCCTACTATTAATGCATTGACTTGAGTAGCCAAATAAGCACAGGGTTGCCATAGGGATGGCACCTTTCCTTCTTCTGACCATGACAATTTTTCTTTTGCTGCAAAATGGGAAGCTGCAATTTTCAGACTGCTGAGAGACAGAGCTGCAGGTGGCTCCTTTGTGCCCAAGCAGGAATTTTCATCCCTGTACATTTGTGCAGCCATCTTAATGTGTCTCTGTTGAAGATGAGATTGCAAATGTTTATTTCCTTACCTGGGGATTAATTGATGGATTCCCTTTCTTTCCTTCCAATTACCATTGTTTTCAAGAAAAGCTCAAATAGCTTGATGAGTTTTGTTCTTGGGCAGGTGCGCTTAAAGGACCAACAAGCACTGCAGATATGCCTTTCATGTAGTAACCGATGAAATTAGTTTGTATAGCACGGTCTCTCTTCCAAAAAGCCTCTGAAGCTAGTGTGAATCCTCAGAGAAGCAAATGTGATTTTGCTGATGTAGCTCCCACTAATCTAGCTCAGTCAATGAAATCAGCTGCCCAGGCAAGATCTGTGGGATGGTGGAAAAGCTGTGGCTGTATCAGGGTTTGGGTTTCTGGTTGGTAAAGGAAAATAATCTCTGGGTCTCTGCCAGGGCAGAAACTGCCACTGAAGAGCAGAGGTTAAACAAAGGGAGGTGGGAGAGCACTTAGAGATGTGAAAGCAGCAAGTACAGCCTGGTGTCTCCTTTTTCTCCAGGCTACACAACTGATAGCCACACTAGGGACCCCACGGCTGCGGCAGCCCAACCGATTCTCGCCTTGCCTGCGTGACTTCCTGAGCTGCTGCCTGCAGACAGACGAGGAGCAGCGCTGGTCTGCCAGGGAGCTCCTGCAGGTAAAATGTCAAGGGGCTGCAGGTGAAACAGGCTCTGAGGGATGGGCTCCTCCTCCACTCAAGTCCAAGGCATCACATGAGTCCCCTTCCTCCTCACCTCCACCCTTGGTGCTCTTCAAATGAAAATGGTGAGGAATCCTAGACTGGGCTGGGCTGGCAGGGCCGTGTAAAGGTCCTCTGGTGCAAGTGTCCTGCAAGGAGCAGGGACATCTTTAAAGAGATCAGGTTGCTCAGAGCCCTTTCTCACTGGAGCCGGAATGGTTGCAGGGATGGGGCACCTACAAGCTCTTGGAGCAACCTGTGCCAGGGTCACACCATGCTCCAAGTAAACAAGTTCTGATTAGATCGTATTTGTGTTTAAAAATATTCACCCACATCCTATTGTAACTGGCCCTGTAAAACATATGTCCCTCACTTTCTTCAAAGCCACTCTGAAGTCTTGGAAAATGGCAATAAAGTCTCCCTGGGGCCTGTTCTTCACAAAACTGGGTAACTCCACCTCTCTCCACATTTCCTGAGTCAGAGAGCTCCTCTGGCTGTTTTGGTCACCCTCTTTTGTCATTTGGTGGGGGTTCAATTTTATCAAATCGCAAAAGAATTGAAGTAGAGCAATGCAGGGTACAGAGACATGAAATGGTGCTGCAGGAACCCAAGGAAGCCAGTCCCAGCCTAGGGCTCAGAGATTTGGCTGTGGGCAGCAGGGGCTGTGGGGGGCTCATTGTGAGCCTCCTGGGGGCCCTGGTTTGCACCCCCCAGCCCACCCTTAGAGGTTTCTGCCACGCAAACAGGGACAGCTGGGAGGGACTTGTCCCAGCCCCATCTGCTGCCTGGCACACTCAAGCAGACGGGAACTGTGCCAGGATTACTGCCAGGTTGTGTGGCAGAGAGGGAACTGCAGGACCCGATGCCACTGGGCTGGCCCTGCTGGGAAGGAAGGTGCCATCCAGCACACGAGGGGAGGGGCCGGGCATGGAAAGGCAGACACTGCTCTGTCTCCCTGTGGGAGTCAGCACAGTGCCTGTCTTTCAAAGAGAGGGACCAGTGTGAGGCTTTGCAGTTTCCTGAAAAGAAACTGGACAAGGACAGAAAGCACCAGAAAGCACCATTTCTAAAGCACTGGCAGGGCAAAAATCCTAGCAAGATGAAGACACCTGCAAAAATGGATGAGTGGGATTCTGGGCCACATTTGCCTGTAATGGCAAAGTCCTGCACATAAAGATGGAGATGTAGATGGTCCCATTGGTCCTCTTCCTGCATCCTTCTAGAAGCCAGAGGAATCCTGTGAAGCACTGAGCTTGGAAAGTCACGGTCCATTATTTTTTGGTGATTTGGTTTTTTTTCCTTTTGGCAGCATCCATTTATAGAATTTGCTGAGCCTGCGTCCAGCCTGGTGCCGCTGATTGTTTCAGTGAAGAAGAGGAGGGAGATGAGAATGTGACAATTACATCAGGACCATTTACTCGTCAACCAGTTTAGAGTAGGATTGTAGGGTAGGATTAGGATTAGGATTAGGATTAGGATTAGGATTAGGATTAGGATTAGGATTAGGGTTAAGGTTAGGGTTAGAGTAGGATTGTCTAATAGGACTGCAGAGTAGGATTGGAAATGAATACAGTTTCTAAAACCACAACTCACCTTGAAGATTCCCTTCCTTCTCACTCTGCGAATACGCTCAAGAATTTCTTCTGAATTGTCTGTTGTTTCTTAAAGGTGGAAAGTGACACGGTGTCTTTGGCATGGTGTGAAAGTGGGGAAGAAGGATGTTCTTCATTCATCCTCTCCAGAGCACACTGCCTTTGGAATCTGGCCCACTGGTCTGTTTTTGGCCAGCTTTGGTATTTCTATTTGAGGCAGAAAGGGCAATGGCATTTGAAAGCAAAACCAAAAGAATGAGGCAGCCCAACACCCTGTGCAGATGCAGGCCTTCAGCTGTGATTGGAGAGCATTGGGGCTCCTGCCACTTGGATTTGTATCCCGAAAAGCAATAATCTCTTTGGCTGGAGGAGAGCCTTGCTCAAGTGAGAAAGCAGAAAGATCAGAGAGGGTGCTCAGGAAGGTCTCCTGTGGTGCAGAGCTGTCAGCGCCTGGGAGGTGAGAGCAGGCCCGGCCTTGGCCGGGGTGGAGCCCCAGCAGAGCCCCGGCAGAGGCCGGAGCAGGCTGAGCCCCGGCAGAGGCAGGCTGCAAGGAGGCCCTTGGAGCTGCAAGAGGCAGCAGCCGGGCCCTGGGTGCCTGTTCCTGGCAGCGGGTGATTCCTCCGCTCTCAGAGCCCAGGTGGCAGCTGGCTGCTGCCGAGGGGAAGCGCAGCCGTGCTGGGCACAGCCCAGCCTGGAGGCATTGGCCGTCTGGAGTGTGCCCAGGAGCAGAGAAAGGCCCAGGGCAGCTGAGGGCCGCTGGGCTGCCTGAGGATTCCTCCTCTTCTGCTGGCTGCCCTGCAACTCCTGGCAAAGGTCAGCAGTGTGTGCAGCACTCTGGGCACCGGGGCAGGGAGCCGGGCTGCTCGGCAGGCTGGAGCACAGGGCAGCCTCCTTCAGGCCCGGCTCTTGGGCCAGGGGAAGCAAGGCCAGCGTGAGGCAGGGACAGCTTGGCAGGGCACACCTGCAGGAGCCAGCGCCTCACGCAGCTCTGGGAGGAAGCGCCCGCAATCCTGCAGTTCTGCACTGAGCCACAGCAAAGGTGTGAGATGCAGAGTGTTTGGCAGAAATATTCAGGCCCACCAGGCCAGCCTGCTTTGTGCTCTCTGGCCCACAGCAAGTGCTGTGCAATGCAGCTCACACCTCTATTGCAGGGCTGTTCTTTTTCTCTGTAATCATCGCTCAGCTGTCTCTCACTGACATACTGCTGGCTGAAGACCTGTCTCTTCCATATCCCCTATAAAAAGACCTTACCTTAGATTCTCAAACTTAGCATGCATGCATGTGTGAAAAAAACCCCCACAAATCTTTAGGAAAATCAAGACAATAAAGCAGATTTCATTTATCAAACCCACAGCAACTGCATTAAAATGTGGGTGTATGAGCCTTTCTTCAAAATTTTCTTAAGAATATCTCTAGAGTAATTTTCGAGAGATAAGTATGCTGCTCCTAACAAGTGCAGATTACTTGCCAAAGGGTAATCAATCATCCATTAAGCATTCCAGCAGTTGCGTAGCATTTTTTTCTGATAACTGATCCCTGGATATTGCAACCAGCTTCTGACTTGTGTCTGCCCACTTCTTTTCCATGTTCTGAGCCAAGAGCAATAGTATCCTTGTGAGTGCATCTGAACACATTGGATACTGACACCCCATCCTATTGCCTATGTTCTCCCACAGAAAATTCCTTGCTCTTTTTTCTCTGCCTCCAAAGGGGATCTGCGGTCCCTGCCGGGCAATGCTTGTTGTGGGCTGTCAAGGCAGAGGCGATGCTCTGGTGCACCTGGCGCAGGTGAGCCTCGGGCCCGGGCAGGGAGCGATGCTCCGAGCTGCCGCGGATCCGGCGGCGAAGCCGAGCGGTGCCGTGGCCGGGCTGGGAAGCCGAGCGGCGCCCGTGGCGCTGCCTCCCCGGCCAGGGCTGTGCTCTCAGCGCCGCCGGGGCTGCCGAGCAGCGCTTTCCACGCGCCTCCGCCTCCGGAGCCAGCCCCGCAGCCGCGCTCTCCCGAACCACACTGACCCGCGCCCGCTCTCGGCCCGGCTGCAGGACTCCGTGATTCCGGGCTCTCCGGGTTCCCAGTCCGCCTGCAGGAGCCTCCGCTCCAGGATCTCCCGCATGTTCTCAGGTTCTCCCGTGTCTCCTGGGTTCTCCCTCCTCTCTCGGGTTTTCCCCACTCCTAAGCTACCCGTTGTCCCAAGCTCCCTCCTTTCCCGGGCTGTAGCCAGTGCTTTTATTCGTCTCCCTGGATCTCCCCTTCTCCCGATTACTCCTCCCTCTTCCAGGATCTCCCCCCTCTCCCAGGGCTCTTTCCTGTTTCCCCGGCTCTACCCTCTTGGAAGGCCACCCACCCTTTCCCACGGATCTCACTCCTCCTGTCCCGTGATCTCCCCTACTCCCGGGCTCATCCCCCTCTCTTGGGATTTTCCCCCTCCTCGCAGCATCTCTCCCCTCTCCCGCTCACTCCTCCCTCTGCCAGGTCTCTCTCCCCTCTGCCGGGATGTCCGCCCGCTCCCGGAGCGCCCCATGGCCCCGGCCCCTCGCCGCCCGTCCCTCGCCGCCTCGGCCGGGCCGCTCCGGGGCCGCGCTCGGAGCGCAGCGGGGCCGGGCCGGGGCCGCCGGGGCCGCGTCAGCTCCGCCCCGCGGGAGGAGCCGCGACAGCGCCCCGGCAGCGGCCCCGCGCAGGCGGAGCGGCCCCGGCTGCGCCCGGAGCTGGGCCTGGCAGGGGCTGCGGCCTGGGAGAGCTGCTCCGGCCTCGCTCCGGACACGAGGAGCTCCGACCTGTGCTCGCTTTGTACCCTCAAGGCTGCCGGATGCCTTGCAGTGAAGCTGCAGTGCCCGGGCTATTCCGGTCTCTTGTGGTCCTCAGCTGAGTATTGCTGGTCAGGGCTCTATGTAGGAATCACTAAACGGACGGGACTGCTGCGGAACGCGCCTCGAGCTGTTTGTTTTCCAGCGTCAGTCTCATTACATGGTTGTTGCAGTGGGAAGATGCCAGCAGCACACATCCCTGGCAGGAGGCAATGAACTTTATGGTACAACTTACTTGAAAAGTTTTTTGACCACTTACACAAAGCAAAAGCATATTGACAGTAGTTCTCTGCAACCACTATAAGCACACGTATCTTTTGTTAAAACACTGCTTGCTTCTTTCAAACACTATACCTGCTTGTAAGCCTTAAAACACAATGCACAGAGCTCCATTATTGTGATAAATAGGTATCATTCGTGCTGATAAAACTTGAGACAGTAATTGATATTGAGACAGTAATTAATATTTGAGAATAATAAATAGTTGAAAAGTTGTAATGCCAAAGAAGAGAGGGAGAGGAGGGGCTCCACCCCCCTTCCCAGCAGCTGTTCTCAAGGACCACAGGAAAGAAGCTGAAGATACAGTTGCTAAAAATGAAGAAGAACCTGGTTTGGTCCCAACAAATGCTAATTATAAGGGATTTATTGCCTTGATATGTAGATGGAGTGATACGTTAGTCTTGGCTTACATTGGCTGTACTGGCTACGTACTGGCTTGATGCGCATGTGTAACCCAGCAGTGAATTAAAGGACAACGAAGAAGACTATAGGGCCTTCATCAGTGACGACCCCCAAAGACTTGTGCGACCACCGAACCGAGTGGTGGCTCATGCGTGGTAAAGGTGGTGAGGAAGGCGGAGACAAAAAAGAGATGAACCGAAAATAGCAGGAGATGGTATTGACATACGGCATATAAGGGGTGATTTTCACTTGGCAAGCTTGTATGTAAAGTGGGAAGGGTCAAGAACTCTGCCCTCCGTACCCCGCAGTATCTTTTGCTTATGTGCTATTATTTGAACCAAATTATCGCTTATTTATATATTTTCTTAACTATTCAATTAAAATTACTGCTTCCTTAAATATTGTTTGGGTTTTTTTTTTTTTTTTTCAGGGATAATTGGGCAAATATAACAATTATTAAGCTTAGAAGTTCCTAATATCTTGCTAGCGATACTTTTCTGTAGCTTAGGGAGTCATTCCAGCCAAGCGTTAATACACTGGTGCGCCAGTATCAATCAAGTTAGAATGAGCAGCCCAATTCAGCTCCACGGAGCAGCCTCTGGACTGACTGACAGAAGTTCCCAGGCAATGGGAGCTCTCCTAAGATGCAGACATTGCATTGGTTCAGAGTCTGGGGCACAGAGATAGACCAATGAGATGTCTCGGCCTGGGAGTTTTGAATGGGCTAAATGGGCTGTGGGTTCTGAAGGCAATAAACGAAGCTGTTTGCTAATGACCAAAGGGAGTTCTGTTGTGTTACATCTCAGAGATATGAATGTCCTGGATTCTACAGTAATAGACACAAACCACTGTTCTATTTGTCCTTACTTTTTAACTTCTTATATAACTTTTCTACTGACAAATCTACTGCTTAGCTCTAACCACAGTTCTGCTTTCTCTGAGGTGTGCCTTTTGCAGCTTTCCCAGAACCCACTGATTTGAAGGATTCCCACAATTCCCCCTCACGGTTCGGCTAAATAGAAGCCTTTGTAACCGTGTCGTTTATAAACTACCTTGAATTTCATAGCCTTACTGTAGAATACCTGCTTATTACTTGCTTAAAGCATCTTTTTGCTCGCATTGAGCCTTGCTATATTCCAACACAGCAATTTTAATGCTGTGAAAGTCCAGTAAGTTCAAAGGGCAAAAGTCATGTCTGACAGCAATTCCAAGTCATTGTTCCAAAAAAGTTTCGCCTGTTCTTAGGTCTTAATTCAAAACCTCCCTCCATGTCTATACCTTCATCCACAATCTGTGTGAGATTTTGAGAATTCTCTGTGAATCCATTTCCTATCTCTCTGTCTTGTGTGATAAAAACTTCTTTGATAGTTTTGTCCATCATTTGTCGCACACACCGACGTATGCAAGGTATTACTACCAGTATCACTGCCAAAACACCCAACATATGGAGACCTATTCTACAAGGTCCCCTTAGCCAAGGTGCAAAGCTCCATCCTTGGAACAAATGATCTAACCAGGACCCACCATCGTCTTTAATTGGAGCTGTCAAATCTTTCAGCTTGTGTATGCTTTTGAGGGTGGATTCAGAGTGATCAGACCATTTCATACAACACAATCCCTCAAATTCCACACAACCATGTCCTTGTGCCAGTAAAAGAAAATCAATTGCTGCTCTGTTTGGAAGGGTAGCATGTCTAACTCTATTAACATCGGTCAACATGTCACTGATTGCAGTGGATGTGCCATTAGTTTGTTTACTCAGCCAACATCCAACCCGATCTAATTGTTTCAATGCCATTGCTGAAGCCAGCTGGGGTAAAAACAAACCTGCTGAAACCCTTTTCACAGCCTTCAAAGGCATGAAATCACTTCTACAGTTTTCACGATAATGACGAGCAGATCTTGTTCCCCTTTGCTTCTTCTTAATGACCGCTTTGGCAGTAGGCACAATTACAGTGAGCATCCCAATGCTACATGGGCCACCTTCAGGGCATGATGGGATGCCCTGCCAGGGCCTGTCTACACAGGTGAACCCACATCCTTTTGGTAATTGTCGTGGATATTGGTCAGCTTTAGAAAGCACCTCCCAACATTCTTAATAATTACACCAAAACCTTGAGTTTCTGTATGCAAAATAAGGGGGAGTAACACTGTACTTTGGAGGATCACTTTCTCACTAATCATTAGCTGTAAATGTAAGGCAAAAATCCGTTGTTAAAGGACCAAGGGTTTCTAATTCTTAGGGTTTCAGGTACTGCTTTGGGAAGTTCTTTTTCCCAGATGTTACAATCCTATACAGGGCTCCTCCCATTGTCAATTTCACCAGGCTTACTATTGAATTGCTTTTTGACCAAGGGCAAATTCTTTCCTGGCACACTGACTACACAGGTTGAGAAGGCTTTTCTGTTCCCAATTAGACAAACACATGGTATCCGAGCCTGCTGCCTTGGCTAAGGTCACCCAGACATTTGGTTTTGGTTGTTCCACAGACAAATCTACACTACAAATTGACTAAAACTCTGCACGAGAAGAAGCAATCAAAACTAGCACCGTAGTACCATTTGATTTTGCAGCATCCTTTTTGTGAGCTAATTGTTGGCTAAAGCTCCTCCCATATCCTTCTCAATTCAAAAACATTACTTCTGACCTTTAATAAAAATTAACCAAACAAAACCTACACTTTCTCCAATAGAGCTCTATGAAACCAACAAGTGACACATTTATAAACCACATAAAATCAGAGTTTGCAGGTTCCACCAATGCACAAGGAACATCAGGTGTGACCCGTGATCCCTCTGTTTGGCTCACGTCTGCGTACTTGCTTCTACGGTCTGGAGCTCGTCAACTGTCCTGGGGTGCGATATGGTTTGGCATTTTTTGCTGGAACCCGCTTAATTCCTGCACCTGTAGAGACAGAAGCCAACCATTTGTCCAAAGTGATTAATCAGAAAGGACCTTCAATTGGTCCTGTCCCAGGGTATCTAATTAAAACAGGGGGATTTTCTTTCAGTTTTGCCTGTGTGTTATTGTAAAAATGCCTAGAAATCGGTGGATCAGGTTCTGCAACAGAGCTGCTTAAGAAATTAAGACATGCAAATCTTTGTTTCACCTCATCTGTGGTGTGACCTCAATTCCCCCCTCTCTTGATCAGGAATGCGTTTTAATGTCTGATGTGTCCTCTCAGCAACTGCTTGGTTGTGGGAGAATGTGGAATACCAAGGATATGACGAACACCCCAATCTTTAAAAATGTGGCCAATTTTTGAGATATGTATGTGGGATCATTGTCAGTTTTTTCTTCTTGAGGCACAGCCAGTGAAGCAAATGCTCTGCTAAAAATGTTGACAGGCATGACTACCTGCTTCCCCTGTGTGAAGAGAAGAAAAACTCCACCAGAGAATGTGTCCACTGAAACATGAGTATTGGTAAATTTACCAAAGGAAGGCTATTTAGTGACATCCATTTGCCCTAAGTGCAGGCTTTGCAAACCCCGTGGGTTGAACAACTCTTTCTAGAAACAGGAGGCTGCACAAGCTGACAGTCAGGGCAAGTACTAATCATAGCTTTAGCTTGACTTTGGAAATTTGAAACATTCGCAAAAGTGCTTGTGTGCTTTGGTGAAAAAAGGTGAGGCTCAGTTTTGCTTGTTCCAAAATGTTTGGCAAAGTGTTTGAAATAAGCACTGTCAGCTTGTCCGCTCTGGCGTTTCCTTCCACTAAAAATCAAGAAGCGAAGAATGAGCGCTGATGCGAGAAACAAAATATGGATTAGTTCCTTGTTGTAAAGTTGCAAAATGTCATGAAACCAATGATGTCAAGTGTCATTACTAGGATTCTTTAGAACTGATCCTTTTATTATTTTAACCACATTAGCAACAAACGTAGAATGTGTGAATAAATTAAAAGGTTGTGGGAAGAACTGAGAAGCCTGAACCACAGCAGCAAGCTCAACAATCTGAGCAGATCCCTCTACTATTTGAATATCTGATTCCCAATTTTAGTTGGGAACTTGGTTTGGTTCAACCAAGTAATGACTGATTTGTGACCTCTGCCAGATCCCATCAGTGAAGAGAGTTACTGTGTTTAAAGGTTCTTTACTTAACAAAGGCTTCTCTCTAAAACTCAATTTTGCCTGCAATAATTTGTGAGCCGGGTAATGAACAGAAGCAATATCTGCAAAATTTAATAATTCTCGTTGCAAATCATCAGAATTTGCAGAATTTTGCATTGCCCAATCAAGATAATTTTTTTCAGTGGTAAATAGAGAACTGCGAATTCTTCACCTGCTAAACTTAATAACCTTGTTCTGGCCTTAATCAGAATTTGTGTTATCCTCTCTAAGACTGTAAAAATAGTCTTGGAAACCTTGAGGGAAGAAAACCCCATTCTATTATCAACAAAAGATCTCTCTCAGAATGGTCTGATTGAAAAATGACAGAACAAAGTTGCATCTTTCCTCCTAAAATTGCAGAAAAGAATGACTTTTCTGGAATACAGCGATGAGCTTGTTATCTTTGGAGAGCCTCCATGACCCTGTCAGGCACTGCACGACCTTCAGGTATTAGAGTTCAGGAGAGTTGATGGCGCAGCTTCCTCTCAACAAATTAAAACATGAACCCAATTCATCGTTGGTGATTCCCAAACCAGGTCTGACACAGTTGATTTCTTCTAGAAGCTGTTGTAAGTCTTGCAGGGTGTTGACACTGGTCCAGAGCTGTATCTTCTGCAGTGTAATTGTTTTTTTCAGTCATCTTCCATCCCAGATACTTCCAAGGTGGAACTTCTTGAATTTTGGGTATAGAAATTTTAAGTCCAGCATTTTGGATTTCAGTAACAACACTAGGACAAGCTTGCTCCATCTCTGGCTGCATTGGAGCTGCGATGAGAAAATCATCCATGTAGTGTGAAATCATGGATCTTGGATACTTCTGTCAAACTGGAGACAAAACTTGTGCTAGAAAATATTGGCAAATTATAGGCGAATTCTACATTTCTAGAGGCAATGTTTTCCAGTGCTATCTCTGCATGGGTTCTCTTTGATTGATGACTGGAACTGAAAAGGAAAATCTTGGAGCATCATTGGGATGAAGTGGGATGTGGAAAAACAATCCTTTAAATCAATGACAATGAGAGGCCAGTGTTTTGGGATCATTGATAAGGAAGTTGAGGTTTAAGAGGTCCTATGTCTTCAATACTTCATTGATCTTCAGGTCGTGAAAAAACCTCCAGGAATCCAGTGTCTTCTTGTGGATGACGAATACTGGTGAATTTCAGGGAATTCACTCTTTGTGGGTGTGATGTGACCTTCTTGTAATTGCTCCTTTACCAATCATTTCAGGCTATTTAATTTTTTCTCTGTTAAAGGCCATTGATCAATGCATATAGGAGGATCAGTTTTTCAGTTCAGCTTTCAAGTGGCAGATTTTGACGTGGTTTCCACCACAGGCCCACCTCCAGTTCTGCTCCCCATTGGGACAGGACGTCTCTCCCCCAGACGGTGAGAGGCTTCTGAACAAGAAAAGAATGCACCATTGCTGTCTTTCCTTCAGGACCTGTAATGGTATTCATGGATGCACTTTGCCAATATAGAGTACCACCTCCAGTCCCTGTGAAGGAACCTGCAGGAGCTACTAAATCCCAGTCTCTGGGACAAAACATGTGAGAGATTACAGTGACATCTGCACCAGTATCCAGCATGCCTGTAATGTAAATTTTTGAGAAGGCCAATTCAAACCTTGTACGTGAGGGTATTGAGCTGGGACCATTTGAGGGATGGATGACTGAGGGATAAATGACTGAGGTACCAATGCCATTTGACTGGGTAATTGACTGTAAGGAGGTCACTACTTGTGTCCAGGTGCCGTGATAATCTGTGCTCTTTTATGAGTTTAATGACAAAGCTTTGCCATCGATGTCAAATTGAGAATGACAGTACTTAGACAGATGCTTCCCTTTCCTACGATGAGGGCAAATAGAAAGTGGTTTAGGTTTGACTGTTGTTGTAGGACAATCTCTTTTCACGTGTCCTGCTTTACCACAAGCAAAGCCACAAGCACTTTTATCAGAGTCCAACTGTACAGTACCAACAGATTTTTAAAAAATGTTTCTTTGTGCTTCAAGGGCCTTTTCAACCTTTTCCATTTATTGTCCCAAATTTTCTCCAATAGCCTTTCCCAAATTATCTCCCAATGGTTTCCTAACTTTTCTTAAGAATCTGCAATCTGCTTTCCAAAAGCACTGACTTGCACATTAGGAAGATGTTTTGGAGAGGTGAGCTTGCTGCAAGCTGTTAGCATCTCTGTTACACTTGGAGGCTGATCAGGTAAAGTTATAAGAATTTTTTTTGCAATCTTCCTATAAGTTCTTTGATCTCATGGTGAGAAGGAATTTCGTATTGTGGATTTACATCCTTATGACCATATCTTACAGGTAAGGCAAGGAAGTGTTTATTTGAATCCAAATTTTTTCTAAATTTTGAGTACTATTCGACCACTTAGGTAGTTGCAATGGAAGGTCTACTGTCGATTTAGACTGTGTTTTTTTTTTTCTTTTCATCACTCCTGTATCTGATCCAGAAGAACAGGTAGTGTTGTCACAGCAATCAGCTGTCCCATGAAGCCTGCCAAAAAGCTCCAAGTTCCAAGGTTTGTTTTTACCCCAGCTGGCTTCAGCAATGGCATTGAAACAATTAGATCGGGTTGCATGTTGGCTGAGTAAACAAACTAATGGCATATCCACTGCAATCAGTGACATGTTGACCAATGTTAATAGTGTTAGGCATGCTACCCTTCCAAACAGAGCAGCAATTGATTTTCTGTTACTGGCACAAGGACATGGTTGTGAGGAATATTAAGGATTGTGTTGGATGAACCGGTCTGATCACTCTGAATCCATCCTCAAAAGCATACAAAAGCTGAAAGATTTGACAGCTCAAATTAAAGAAGATGGTGGGTCCTGGTCAGATAATTTCTCCTAAGAATGGAGCTTTGCACCTTGGCTAAGGGAACTTTGCAAGATAGGTCTCCATGTATTGGGTGTTTTGGTAGTGATATTCATAGTAATACCTTGCATACTTCAGTGTGTGCAACGAGAGATGAACAAAACTGTCCAAGAAGTTTTTATCGCACAAGAGAGAGAGGTAGCAAATGGATTCACAGAGAGTTCTTGAAATTTCACGGAGATGGTGGATGATGGAATAGAAATGGAGGAAGGTTTTGAGATAAGACCCTGGAATCGACAAGAGATTTTTGAACAATGACTTGTAACTATTGTCACGCATAATTTATGCCCTTTCCACTGACTGGACTGTCACAGCATTAACTTGCTGTGTTGTAATACAGCAATGCTTAGTGCCAACAAAAACATGCTTTAAGCAGATAAGAGACAAAAATGTATTATAAGGCTACAAAACGCAAGTAATAAATGACACAATTGGTAAGGCTTCTTTTTGGGTGAAGAGAGAGGGGGAATTGAGGGAATCCATAAAATTAGAGGGTTTTTGGAAAGCTGCAAAAGGCAGGCCTCAGATACAGCAGAATTGTGAGTAGAGCTAAAGCAACATTCATGAGATAGGTCAGCAGAAAAAATTATTTAAACTGTAGAAAAAGCGAGGGCAAATTGAACAATAGGCCTTTGTATTAATGCTTGTCTGAATAGCTCTCTAAGCTGCAGAAAGTTTATCTAGCAAGATATTAGGAAGGTTGAAGCTTAATAGTGGAGCTCTGTGCATTGTGTTTTAAGGCTTACAAAGAGGTACTGCATTTGAAATAAGCAAGCATTGTTTTAACCAAAGCTACATGTGCTTATGGTGATTGGATAGAACTACTATCAATATGTTTTGCATTGTGTGATTTGTTAAGAAGCTTATAAAGTAAGTTGTAACCTTATGATTTCTGGCCTGCTGCCTGGATTGTGAGCTGCTAGCACCTTGCCATTATCATAATCATGTAATGAGACTGATGCTGAAAAATAAACAGCTCTAGGCACTTTTCATGGCAGCCCTGTACCGTTCGTAGTCTGTAAATAGCCCCTGGCCGGCGTCACTTGGCAATAGTGTCGCTGCACCAACTTTCCTGGGAGCCCTGCCAGGAAGGGCTGGGGAGGACAGCTCCAAGTTCTTGGTGACAGGAAGAAAGCCAGAGCCTGCTAACTCACGTCTCGATTCACCAAATTGGATCTTTTTGGATTCATGCAATTCGGGCTGCTCTCCAGCTGTAGACCCTGACTTTGTATTTGTGATGCTTTCCAATGGACTGCCCGCAGGGATACAGCTGGAAAACTCTCAGGTCCAAGAGCAATCTCAGCATGCTTTCCCCCCCCGACCCCAGCACCAATGAGACAGGCTTCAAGGCTTCTGAATGAAGTGTCTGTGCCTCCACAACAACTTTCCTGAGCTCTCCCACCTCCACCCCATCCACCTCTCTGGGCAGAGCCATCCCTGCCCTGCTCAAGCCCTGGCTGCCCCCACCACCTCTGTCCTCTCCCCTGCCCGCTCCCCTGCAGGCAGAGCCGAATCCAAAGCCCCCCACCTGCTCTAACCAGAGGCTGGGGAGCCAAAAGTGGTGAAAATCCCGGAAAGTTTTGGCAGAGGAATCTATATGAAAAGAGTCCTCAGAGCTCCAAAGCAAACTGCCAGCCTGAGCCCGATCCGAAGGGGTGACTTCCTGGGAAGGGCAAACAGTGACAGGAGCGACCCTGCAGCCCCTCGGCCAGGCAGAGCGGATCCAGGCCCCCCTTGGCTGACCCCACCTGCACAACTTCAGAATAAGATCCGGCAGCATCTTTTTCACAAGAGTGCAGAGCGCAGAAACAGCAGCTCCTGTTTTGCAAAGCTTCCTCAAATATTAATCTCCTGGACCTGTTTGATTCCCAGCCTCCCTAGAACACATCCCATGATCCCCCCAAACTTTTGGAATGAAAGAAAAATCCGAAGTGTTTTTCTGGGAATTCTGGGAGTGGAAGATTTCCTGAAGGAGTTGGGACGATGCCTGGTTGCAGCTTCAGTGACTCAGGGAATCCTGGAAAAAGCAGAGAATACGACCAAAGCTGGAAGCTGATCTGATTCCCCTTTTCCGGGCTCCGGGGTGCTGTCCACACTGCCTGGAGAAACCCCGGACATGTCAGGACACCCTGAACAAAATCCTAGATCCCCCCAGAGGAGGATGAAGGTCCAGCACCACTCAGAATTAAAGTCTCAGAGCCAGGTGTTCTGTTCTGATGTTTGAGAAAGTCTCTGTTGGAATCATTCTGATCAAAGTTCTCCATTAAAGCTCTGGAGACAGGCGGCATAATTTTGACCAAAGGCTCTTCCTTTTTGCGAGAGACTAGATTGTGAATTTTCCAGTTTATCTGGTCCCAGAAATCAAAGGTAAAATCAGACTTCAAGTCTGTATTTTGAGTATTACTTTTTCCCAGATTAGTAAGTCTTTTAGTTCACGTTTTCAAATGTCTGAACATCCTTTACGCTGTAAAATTGCCTCAGTCTGGTAAAAGACGCCCCATTCTGGTTTAGAGAGATGGTTTCCCATCTCGTTGCCCCCGGAGTTGCTACTTATTACTGACAGGGGTATCAGCTACAGACGGCGAAGGGGACGATCCATTCCTCCTATGAACAGCCTGGGCCTCTGGCAATGGCACTGTCCATGGTCTTCTGTTTATTTTTATGTTCCTCTAGGCTGGAAATCCTCTTCACTGAGGAGCAGCTTTCCTAAAACCCTCTGATTTTAAGGATTCCCACAATATACTACATAATAGTTATTTGAATATATGTACTGTAATAAATAGAATATATAAAATGTATTGCTGCTCTTTTTCTCAGCCAGCAGGCCTTTACAGCGAGTTCTGAGCCAACGTGGGGCTCTGCTGCCAGCCCAAATCTGCGCTTCCCTTGCCCAGCCTGAGTGCAGGTGGGGCACGTGCTGGGCATGGCTGGAGATTTGCATGGCCAAAATCCTCCAGCATTTACATCTGCCCATGGCTTGGGTAGCACAAATTACAACACATCCATCTCACTTGACAAATGGCATTTCTTACCAATTGCTACACCAGCACTGACAGCATATAACAATAGAGATTTCTAATACATTTTTAAAAAGTAATTTATTTGATTGTTACACCACACTGTTTAAAAACATAGGAAAAACAACTTCTGTTAACAAAAACTAATTTATTGCAAACCTCTACAAACACTCACTATACACAGAGATCAAGGGAAAATTAACAACTTAATTTATTGCATATTATGGCAAACATACAGCCCATATAGAAATACGAAAATATCAGTATTTGCCTGTAATACCAAGTACTCTACAAATAGAATTCAACCACTCTACAACTCCAGACACATTTAAATAGAACTGAATACATAAATAACCACTACAATATACAGATGTGAATACAGAATAAATGTTACCTGTTATATTCAAGAAAGAGATACATAAAACAAACCTATCTATAAATAGACAAACAGCAGTACCAATCTAAATATCTGTACAACTGCATCAATACAAATATAAGCAATATATCTGGATATATATGTAAACATAATATATATAGAAATACATCAATGCGCATCTAAAAATACATACATACCAAAACAAATGCCAATATAGATATTTAAAAAGACCAAAACTACATCAATACATCAATAGAAATAGATACCTACACAAGTAAACACAGATTAGATTTCCGTACATGTACAATATACGTAATGAACTGGATACATATACACACAAATATGCAACTGCAAACCTGTATATATGCAAGTATCTATATATAAATATATACATGGTACATTCACAAATCTGATACCGTATGTACAGAAATAGGCTTGTACAAATACCAGGCTACATACGTACAAGTCCATATAATTATCCCTGTTCACATGCAAGTCCGTGTATCTTTAAACAGAGCTCCAAGCAGAGGGATCCCAGCTGCCCCATCTTCAAAGCCTCTCCCTCGGGCTCCTCCTGCCGTGCAGAGCAGCTCTCCTGGACAGCGACAGCAGCTGGGGCATCTGGCAAGCAAAGGAACACTGAGTGAGTGTGGGGACGTTTCCCTTGGCAGCAGCTGCACTTCCATCAGGGAAGAGGAAATGTCAGAGCCTCCCCAGGAGGGTCAGAAGGAAAAGCAGCCAAGCGGGCCGGGCTGTGGTGAGCTGTTCACTTCTTTCAGGCATCCCAGCTGCTCTGAGGGAACTCCCTCATGTCACGTTACTGAACCACCTCTGCATTTACCAAGACTGTGGCTCCCAAATCAATCAGTATTTATGTCTCCAGCTGCTTGCACCAATGACAGGGAACGTCCTCTAACAGAGCTGGGGCACAAAGTTACCTTCCACAGGTCCTCTGACAGGGCCTTGTGCTTCCTGGGCTGTCTTTCTCCTTACCTTCCACTTGGAAATCAAAGCCAGATCTCTCCTTCTACCAGCCTCTACTCAAACGTAAAGTAAATAGAGCAGGGTGAGAACGTCAGTGTTCAGTTCCTGAAGTGCCTTATTAAGGTGTTCTTCAAGTACTGGAGGTAAAATCTGGGTAGACATTCCTAATTTCCAGACACTCACTGTCAATTTCATTGACCCTGAAAAAAGCAGAGATGTGCCCATAATACCTGATCAATCCATTTGGGGAAGTTTTAGGTTCAGATTCTCTGAGGCTTTAGATTTTCAGGTCTCTAGGCAATACTTCCAGGAATCTAAACAGATTTCAGAAATTAGACTTTTCTCCTTTTTTCCTCAGTCTTTGCACTCCTGTGCACCAGAAACATTCAGTGAATGGGTTCCACTCTAATCCATTTCCAAGATGAATCTCCCAGCTGTGTTCACACTGGTGGTTCGTGTGTCTCTTCTGCACAGTGCAATTTTAAAATCTTTGTTCCTTTCTATCTCTGCCCTTCTTTTTCTGTTTTACCTTGCAAATGCATGCAGATGTATCAGAAATGATACATTTCATTTCTGATGCATCACTTCCTGTCAAGTAATTTCATTTTATCCTGTTCCGATGCTATGCTAGCCTTACAGGTTTTATTCTAAGTGGACTCCTGTTTTCTTGAATCTGGAAGTTCTATAATGCAATGCTCTCATTCACCTGCTTTCATGAGACCCTTTATTAACATTAGCACAAGTAACTCTGTGGTTCCCTTCTGCTTTGTAGAAGATTTGGGAAACTCAAGTCCTGCTCAGCTACAAAAAGACATACATGGTGCTTGGTAATTGCCCAAATAGCTTAAATTAATGGTTAAACAACTGCAGCTTATTCACTTCACAGAAATTGGGAGAAAAGACATTGCAAATATTGAGGAATGCAGTGCAAGGTTGATGGGCATCCCTCAGTTATCCAGACAGACTGATGTCACTGACAAAATTCCTTCTTTTCCAAAGGTTTTCATTTGCTTTGGCTGTACTTCATATGGCTGCAGGTCACTTTTCCCTTAATTTAAGGAAGTATCTTGGCAGGTATTCTTGGTGATATATCTTGCTAATTCTGCCCTTGGAGTAATTACTCAGTTCTGCAGTCCTTATTATACGCTCTGTTCTAAACTACTTTTATGCTATTTTCCCTCTCTCTGTGTTTTCACACATGTTCAACAAGTTTTACTTTGTAAGGATATTAATCACAATATCCCAAAAGATTAAAAAATGCTTAGTTATTTTTCCCCCAAGTATTTACAAAAGAAAAAAAATCTATATACCTGCTGGATGTAAAATGCAAATAGAAATAAACTTGAGAGTTCCCCAAAAAAACTTTAGAAAAAAACCTCATGTATTCTATAAACCCCAGAATGTTCACCTACAGAATACAAAAATGGGCACGTTCTAGAAGATAAAATTTGTGCAACGGTTCTGCACAGAATTCTATGCTTTCAAGCTTTTTGCCCTTCAGGGGCAGTGCCATTCTCTGAACTGGAATGCTCTGAGCACGTTCTGCTCACCACGGCAGCTTTCTGCTCTCCCCTGGTACAGATCATCCTCCCAGCAAAGGGGGAGTGCAGCCACCACAACTCGCAGCACCTTCCCACACAGCAGGAACCTGAAGGACAGAGATGGCTTTCACCAGCTCCGGCGGGTTCTAACAGTGCCGCCTCTCGGCTGCTGAAACCCGGAATTTCTGTGTTGCAGTGCATTAGTTTCCGAGTCAAATGTTCTGTTAGCTTGCGGCATGTTCAAGTGTTCCCCAACCTACTGCAGTTAGTTTCTCCCCCGTGTTATGCCCTCCTACCCAAATGTCCCTCAAGGAATCCCCTTCCTCCTCACCAGATTTTTCCCTGTCTGTCAAGACAACCCGGCCCCTTTGGCCCATCCGTCAGCCCAAACCCTACCCTTTGTTCCAGAAAGTTCCCTGTCCCTCACCCCAAGATCCAATCCCTATCCCAACCCTCTCTCCTCCCCTTCTTCTGATTTGTTGTAGCCCTCAAAACCACACCCCGAGAGTCGCTTATTGGTTACTATATGGTGTCCACCCTCCGTTTTGAAAGATTTTAAAAGCCCGAGCAGAAGAGCACTGGGGGTTCGTTTAATCTCTGTTCCCCTTTGGGGAACTTCTCCTGCCAGTCTTTCCCCTGCCTCCCTTGATAAATTAGCTGCACTTTACACTGTAGAACAGCTGTCTCGGCCTCCTTCACTCGGTCCTCCAGGGGTCTCTACTGCTGGGCAGCTGGCCTAGAGGTTCTGGCTCGGGCAAAACCCCAACCTAACCTGTTCCTCATTCTTGCCACTGTCCCTGGAACATCACAAAGCCAGCCAGGGCTCCGGAGGGCAGTGACAGTGACCCACGGCCCTGGCATGTCACAGCCCCCAGAGCCGCACCTGCCAGGCCCCAAGCCCCAGCCCTGGTCCCCACTGCGGCCTCAGCAGCTCCTGGGCATCCTCAGCCTGGGTGCAAAGGCAGCCACAGGAGCCTCCCAGGGCGCTCTGGATCCAGGCTGCAGACACCCTAAAGCCGGCACTGAAAGGGACATGGATGGGGACTGCAGCTGGATCTTCAGTGCTCACCAGCCCTGACTGCCCTCTGAATGAAACCAAACCTCACCTGCAGCACCTTGAGCACATTTGCCCTTCTGGCCCGTTCTGGAACATGGTGTTCTCACATCATACACCGGCCCTGTGCAGGGAGTGATCAGCTCCCAGCTGCTCTGCTGCCCTGGCCTTGCTTTCTGTATTGCTGCAATGAAGTAACGGGTACACTCAGGAGAATCCCAGCACAACATCTGGTTTTCAGGAGCCCTTGCAAAAAATCTCCATTGCTCACTAGTTTTTTCACAGAAAAGGAGGTTCTGACAAATCATAAGGCACTGGCAGGGCTCTGGCATAAGTATTCCGGAGCCACATGATTTCACCCATTGTTGTTGCCAGCTGCTTTGCTGATATTTTAGAGCCAGTTCTGAGCAGGAGCTGCTGCTGACAGGGTAGGAAAATTTGGGGAAATAAAGGTACAGGAGACGAGCAAAAAAAAAAAAGAAAACCCAAAACAAACAAACAAACAAACAAAACCAACAAAAAAACCCCCAAGGGGTGTAACAGAAATACAGAGCACAGCAGAAGTCCATGGAGATGGTTCAATAGAAAATGCCACCAGCAGTGAGCAGAGCCCGAGGCTGCTCACGGCCACCACAGGGGCTCCTCAGTCCCCTGCTGCTTTGTGTCTGATCCCTGCTGGGCTCCCTCTGCCCCTTCAGCAGATGCAGCCCTGCCTGCAAAGGGCTCCATGCTCTGGCGTTCCCAGCTCGCTCCAGGCTGCGTTCTTAGCAGCACTGAAAGAAGAGGTGAAACAAAGAGCCATTTTCTGTCTTGCCTGCAAACTCTTCTCCTTCAGTGCCACTGCCAGAGATCATCCCTCTGTCAGCTTAGCGTTTTGCCTGCTGCGTCCTCGTCCCTGTTCCTTGCATCAGCTGTTGCACATCGGCACTCGCTGTCCCACATCGTGAACGGACAGATGTGTCAGAAGAGCAAGGACTGCATTTTCTTGGCTTTTCTAACAGACAGAAGAAGCATGGGTCCAATAACTTTGCTGGTGGTTCCTGGTTTCCGTTTAGATACCTATTTCCTGCTTTAATGCAAAAGGCTCTTTTCCCACATGGATGGAATTACCTGTAATGGGCAGTTGCTTCAGGCTGTCAGGCACCATGGGAGTTTTTTCTTGTCTCTGATGAGGATTTGATGAATTTTCCCTTGGTCACTTGGTGGAGTCGCCATAGGCTGAGCTCAGCAGCCGACTCTGCTGTCCCCAGGGGATGCATTGAGACGCCAAGTTCCTCAGGGGTGGAATTCGGGGTTGGGCGGGCTCGGAGCGCCCCGAGCCTGGGCCCGTGAGGAGCTGCTGCTGGCGCTGGCTGTGCTCAGCCCGCTGTGCCGAGCAGCCGCGGCCATGGAGACACGGGCGGGAGCTGTGGCCGAGGCCGGCAGGCGGCCCGGGCCGGCTCGCAGCTGCGAGGACACCGGCAGCCTGTGCCCTGAGGCCGAGGCCGTGGCGGGCGCTTTGCGGGCAGGGCTTTTCCGAGCCGGCCGCCATGTGCTGCCTCCCGTGTCGGCCCGGGCGCGGCAGAGGCTGGTGGGAGCGCGGCGGGGCCGGCAGCGGCGGGCAGAGGCCGCAGAGAGCAGCGGCCCGGCCGGGCCCGCTGCGGAGCGGCACGGAGCTGCCGGGCAGCCCTCGGCCGTGTCTGTGCGCACAGGGCAGGAGCAGAGGCAGGAGCCGGCCATAGCGGCAGCTCGCCGTGCCCGGGGCCGCAGCCGCAGCTCTCCCCTGTCGGCCACAGCAGCAGCCGCTCGCCTCCGAGGCTCCGGCGCTTCCCGAAGACGAGGGGCCCGGCCCCCAGCACGGCCTGGAGCCCCGCAGCGAGAGGAGCCTCCGGCGGCGCAAAGGGCAGCGCCGAGGGCGCAGGTTGAGGAGGAGGACATGAGGCTGGCTCTGGGCCGCAGTGGGGCAGCTCTGCCCTCTGGCCTTCGCCTTGAGACCTTTGCTTCTTTTCCAGGAGCCCTGGTCCCCGTCCTCGGCCAAGGGCCCCCAAAGCCCTTTCCAGGGCTGCAGGAAAAGCTCGCTCAGTGACAGAATCACAGAATCAGTGGCTTGGAAGACAGATGCTTTTAAGATGATCGAGTTCAACCCATACCCTAACATCTCAACTAAAGCACAGCACCCAGTGCCACATCCAGTCTTTTTTCAAAGGCTTGCAGAAAGGGTGAGTCCATCAGGTCCATGCAGGGGTCACACCACAATACTCTGTACCTGTAAGTGCCCGTTGTGAGAGGTGCTGTCTTTAGTGCAAGGCAGACGTGCAGGCAAATGTGGCCCAGAGTCCAAGTCATCTGTTGATTGTGATGCCTTCATCTTGCTTGGATTTTTGCCCTGCCAGTGCTCTAGAAATGGTGCTTTCTGTGCCTGGGGTTTCTTCCTTTCAGGAAAATCCAAGGATTCGCATAGGTCCCAGCCTATGAAAGACACCTTGAGCAGTTGGTGGCAGGAGACAATAACGCACATGGAGTGAGTGATTTTGCAATGACACAGCTGAACTCTGCCAAACTGCCTTGTGATTAGGCACTGCAGTAATTAGGAACTGACATTCCATTGGCCAATTTCTCTGCTCCCTTGGGAGCCAGTTACAGGACACGTGGGGCCATTGACATTTTGCCTTGTCCACTTGGTAACAGTTGTGTCTCAACTGTCACCCACAAACCTCTGACCACAATCTCTGCTGCTCTTTCTAGGATTCAGAAGAAGTAATCATGCCTTAATATTCTGTGGACACACTTTGGGCTATGGGCAGGGCTTCGGGCTTTTAGGGCACTTGCAGATCTCTCCCTGTGTGCAGTTGCCAAGTGCAGTCCTGCAGGTGGCTAAGGAACTACCAGTAACTTTCCGATGGATTTGCTGGCAGGCAGAATCGAGAATTCAGGACTCTGAAGCTGTAGCCCCAAAGAGCAGGGAGGTGCTCTAAGGCACCACCTTTGTTTTAGCAATGGGGGAGCGAGTGAGCGCGTCCTTCTTTGAAAGGAAGCGCTGCCCTGCGTGCCTTTCTTCCGGCAGCTGAGGAGGACAAAGTGCCAAATGTATTTTGCAGGCTGGCCCCAGTGTGTGCTTGTTGTGCCTTTTCAGCACAGCTCTAGCCAAAGCTCCAGCCACAGCTCACACCAGAGGGGAAAGCCCCTCAAGAGCAGCAGAGTCTGCAGGGGCTGTTGACATTTACCTCTCTCCCTGTGGCATTGTTGAGTGCTCTGCAAACATCTCCAAATGTCCTAGAAACAAAAGAGAAGCAGAGAAATGAGAAGCCATTGAGATCTTGCAGTGAAAGCCAGCCCACACAGGAGATCTGTGCTGTAAATGCCTAAAACCTGCAGGATGCAGAAGGTAGATTATGCATTTTCCTCTCAAGTGCATGGCACCGGGCCTGTCCCTGAAGTGCTGGAGTTTAGTGCCTCAGCTCCTAAAGACAGCTTCTTCTTTCATCTTGATTAACAGGACAGGCAGACTTGTAGTGCAGATGGCTGGCACAGAGACTGATTTTGTACAGCCCTTTGAAGAGTTCTCTTGACAGGAAACAAAGCACGGGGAGATTCATTTCCAGGAGAGAAGGACATCTTCCCTACCTTTCAAAAGTTTTTTTTTTTTCCTTTGGGGGCACATGGAAAACACCTCGTGCTCTCTATTTGTCCTGTAAGCTGATGTACTTTCAAAGGAGTTCTTATTGACAAAAAGATAGCATTTTCATTATGCTAACAGTAACAGTCATAAAAATGACATCATCAAGACATGTGAGGCAGAAGGGCTCCTTCAGGATGGAGAAAAACAAACTGCACCAAAAATACCCCACAAAACAACAAAAAACCAAACCAAAACACAACAAAACAAGCCCAATAAAAAATCTGCAACCAAAAAGACAGAACTCCATAGCCAGTCCATTTCACCCAGAGTGCTCTTTCGCTGCTTCAGAGCACAGCACTTCTTCTGGGGAGTTCTAAATGGCCCTGTGACACCAAACTCAGGAGGAGCATTTGGTACAGCTCTGCTGACACCTGCACACAACACACTGTCCCTCAGACAAGAAACAGCCCAGACGTAGCCAGCATCTCCAGGGTACTTCTCCTCAGTCTCCTGTTTTGGAGCAGCCATGCTGCTGGCAGCATTGGAGGTGAACAAACTGCCCGAGCTCGAGTTCCCTGGTTTGACAGTATGGGTTCCTTGAGGTGATGCTGCTGCGGCAGCAGCTTTAGTGCCAGAGCCCGCGTAGGTGTGCTCAACCTGCAGCACTTGTGGTGGGCACTGTTCCTGTGCCTCACTCCTAACTTGGGGTCCTTCACTGCCAGACATTCTCTGGAAGTCTTCGCAGGCTGCCCAGTGAGATGTCAGCACTTGCAGCTCGAGTGAAACAGAAGAAAGCAGTCAGACACTGCAGCTTGTCCCTGTCAGCCAGGAGTCATCGACTGTGAGGAAAGGGAAAGAACAGATTGACAGAGGATACAGACAGCTTCTTTCAGTCTTCCATCTGGATCACCACGTTCCACTGTAAAAACACCTCCAGAAACAAGGAGAGCAGGAACAGGCCAGCAGGAATCTATTTGGATGACTGCTGGCCAAAGGCCAGAGGCCAAGTTTCACTGTCCAGGGCAGCAGTTGAGATTCAGCTCCATGAAATGTCCCTCAGAGTGATTTTGATACAGTGTACAGCAGGATGGCACTCAGAGGCATGGCCCCACTCCCTGCTGCTCTGCACTGGAAAGGCAGGGAGGGCAGAATCCACCGGTTTGGTGACTGCAGTGACTGCATCCCTCTTTCATTCACTTGGTTTTCTTGAGCCTGAGGGAGGCAGATAGCTTCCTCTCTGATGATTTTCATGTCTTCTTCAAGCCTTTTCTCCAGTGCCTTGATCCTGGCATCAGTTTTCTGCAGCTCTGCCTGCAGGTATTCCTTGATGTTCTGTAAACAAGGGGGGAGAGGACGCCTTGTAGAAAAAGCAAGGCTGCTGTGAGTGCACCACAGCCCACTGAGAATGGCCTCGCCCAGGAGGATTCTCCTGAACGGAGCAAGCGCTAGGGCTGCTCTGACACTCAGGCCTTCGTGCACCAAGGCAACCTTCTGATGTCACTACGACAATTTGACAACCATGCCCGGACATGAGAAAGCAAATGCTCCATGTTGGTCTGTGAGTTTATTCAAAGCACTAACCAACCTTCCCTACAGCAAACACATAAGAGCTGGGAAGTTCTCCTCTGTCACAGAGCAGCACAAATTCCCCTCATGGACCAAATCCCTGTTGTTCAGGGGATCCAAGAGGAACTCCAGGAGTGGCCCAAGCACCTACAGTGTGTACCCCAGCTGAGCACTCAGATGGGACACAAGCAAAGGAAACCAGACCCAGAAAATAACCCAAAGCATTGCACATGTGAGAAACAACCCTTCCTTTAACTTTTTAAAGGTGTTTTAAACCTTAAGAAAGGACTGAATAAGGAAAGATTGCAGCACTGGGAGTTTCCATGATTAGCAGCCACATGCTCATCTACAGAAGGGATGCTCTGCATTTTATACTCTTAGCCCCTCCGAAAGTTTTGTCAGTCAACTCTTTCTCTGCTGTCCATTGGTGGAAATTACTTTCTTGCATCTTGACTGGAGGTCAGGTGTTGTTACACCCTGCCTGCTGGTCACAAGCCAGCCCTCCCCAAATGCCCTGACTACCAAGGCGATTACAAGGGGCTTAAGAAAGAGGACTGTGGGAGGACATACTACAATAACAGCACTTTACATTTTAGCATAATACCTATCCACATAATAGCTGTCTCTTAATTGTGAGAGCCAGCTATTACATTACTCACCTATAGTGCACAGAACCAGGAGAGAAGGCACTGTTGGCATCACAGCTGAAATCCTTCCTAACAAATCTCCCCGCATATTTGCACCTTTCTTGGACATGGCCAGGACTCCTGTGGATGTTCATCTCTGCCTTTCTTCCCCTTTGGAAGCAGTCAAACTGGCAACTCGTGGGGAAACCAAGGGTTTTGTGGGGGCTGCATTGCTCTGCACACACCCAGGCCACCCATGGCACAGTGCTTTGGTGCCTAAAAAGATCAACCAGCTAGAAAAGGTTTCATTTTGACCTTTCTTACCTGCTAACAGAAGTTGCCAAAATGAAAGTTACCAAGCAGGGCCGGATCCCTGCTGAGAGCTGAGGGTTAGAAAGGAGGCATTACTTTATTTTTCAGTGCTGGGTGCATAGGGAATCACTTCCCATAGCCCTGCACAGCCAGCAATCTCACCTACCAGTGTGTATCCATGGACCTAAGACATATTCAATACTTTGCTGAAACTCACAGGCTAAACATTACCCCAAATTTATTGACATATTTCAGTGACTTCTCAGAATTTATTGACATCAGAGTAGGAGTGTCCTGGAGGTCCCTGATGGTGGTTGCCAGAGGTTCAGGGGAAAATCCATGCACAAAAGAGCCTAAGACGCAACTGGGCTTGCAAAGCAAATTTATTCCATTAGTTTCAGTAGCAAATAATACATACCAACCCCTGGATTCCCAAAAATCTGCTGAGCAGAAAGAGATGGAGCGTACTCAACAGAAGGGGCAGGTATGCAGTGCGCTCCCACGACATGCCCTGGATCAAAACAGTGTGCATCTCATCCTTCTCACCCTTCCAGCTCAGAACCAAGCCTTGTCTCTCCTGCTCAGGAGTGGAATTTTCCCAGTTGCAGCATCAGCTCACACATGGCTGGCTGTGACATGATGGCTCATAACTCCCTGCCACCAAGGCTTCCATTATGCTCTGTTCCCCTTTCAAAGCTTGACTGCCCACTGATTGACCAATACATTGATTCTCTTTCAAGGGTCAAGGTCCCACCTGTTGAATAAGACACTTTTCTTCATTGTCCTGTCAACTTGCTCAAACATGGACCAAGTATGGCAGGGCCTGGGACACGACTGTGGTTCCTGACACAGTCATTTGGGAAATATTCCCTTGCTCAAACTCTCCTTTGGTGATCAAGAACTTCCTAAAAACATTTTCTTCTCTTTGAATGCATTCCAGCTACCTTCTTAGCAGGACCACTCTCCTTATTCTCTAGGGCAGGATAGCCACTTGCACACAATAAGCACTGCAGTGGGGGAATACAGGGTTCAGCACTCCTGTTAAAGCTGAAGGAACCCACAAGACTAAGCCCTGTTTGTTCCACTTAATGCCTCTCCTTCCTATTCTGGGAACAAAACACGTGTGTTTCATCAATACGCTCTGCAAGTGCTCTTGCTGAGTGAAGCCACATTGCTGTGTCAATAAAGCAGCTGGGACTCAGTTTCTTCATGCAGGGAAAGCCCATTATTTATTCACATGCCTCATTTTTATACTGTTTTCACAGATCGCGTGTTCAACTCCAGCTGGCTGCTAGTTTCCTTGCCATACAATTTATTGCTTAGAAGGTGTTTTGGTGTGTACATGCTAGGACTCGCTCTTACTCAGGTGATTAAATTTTTCTTTCATGGTTGCTCATGGGACATATTTCTTGTTTATTCCAGATGCAAACAGTTTTCTTAGGACAATAGTTTGTTGTGCTAACTGTATTCTTAGGACTTTTCCCATGGGAAGTTAGCTGGCTGCATGTGGAAGATGTAACAGGCCAGCTGGGAATTTAGCAAAGCAAGGCCTGATTTTATAAGTCCTTTCTTTCCTAATCCCCCTACCTGTGTGCAACACATTGGGACCTTCTTTCAAAAACTAATGAAGAAAACACAGATTTGCCTACTGAGATTATTCTGCTCTCTTCCAAATCAGTTCACTCCTCAAGCAAAACCCTCAGAGATATCCCCGACTCCCTCTCTCCCAGCAGCTCAGGCTGCTCCGGCCTCTGCCGGGGCTCTGCTGGGGCTCCACCCTGCCCAAGGCCGGGCCTGCTCTCACCTCCCAGGCGCTGACAGCTCTGCACCAAAGGAGACCTTCCCGAGCACCCTCTCTGATCTTTCTGCTTTCTCACTTGAGCAAGGCTCTCCTGCAGCCAAAGAGATTGCATTTAGGGATCCAAATCCAAGTGGCAGGAACCCAAATGCTCTTGAGTCACAGCTGCAGGCCTGAATCCACACAGGATGTCTGGGCTGCCCCACTCCTCTTCTGTTTTTTTCTGCAAATGCCACTGCCTTTTCTGCCTCAACTAGAAATACCACAGCTGTGCCAAAACCAGCCAGTGGATGGTATTCTAAAAGCAGTGTGCTTTGGGTAGGATGAATGAAGAAGAACCTTCCCTACGTTTGAACCATACAAAAGAAGCCATAAGCATATCTTAGCACCAGTAGAAAAGAACTGCTAATTCAGGAGGAAATGTTGAGTTTTCTGAAAGAGTCAGAAGGGGATCTTTCAAATAATCTTTCACATGAGTTGATGTTTCAGAAACTTTATTTAATACTTTATTTAATTAGTCCTACTCTATAACCCTATTCTACAAAACTTTTCAACAATCCTGCTCTAGAATCCTGTTCTACAATTCTACTGAAAATTGGCCATGGAGATAAGATCTTGACATGAAATGTTCTTGTCTCCTACTTCTTCTGGACTGAGTTGATGAGTGGTGCCAGGATGGATGCTGGCTTGGCTGTTGCTACAAATGAATGCTGTCCACAGGAAAAAAAAAAAAGAAAACAAAAAGAACAATGAACCATGACTTTCCAAGCTCAATGCTTCACAGGCTCAATGAGGATTCCTCTAGTTCCTAGAAAGACCCAGAAATTAGGACAATGGGAGCATCTGTTTCCCAGTTGTCATGTGCAGGTCCTGGCCATCCCAGGCAAATGTGGCCCAGAGTCCAAGTCATCTGTTGATTGTGATGTCTTCATGTTGCTGGGATTTTTGCCCTGCCAGTGCTCTAGAAATGGTGCTTCCTGTGCCTGGGGTTTCTTCCTTTCAGGAAACTCCAATGGCTCACAAAGGTCCCTGCTTTGCAAGACAAACACTGTGCTGATTTCCACAGGGAGACAGAGCAGTGTCTGCCTTTCCATGCCCTGTCCCTTGTGTGCTGGATGCACATTCCTTCCCAGCAGGGCCAGCCCAGTGGCACCGGGCCCTGCAGTTCCCTCTCTGCCACACAACCTGGCAGTAACCCTGGTGCACTTCCCATCACATTTTACCTGCAGGAGCTCCCTGGCAGACCAGCGCTGCTCCTCGTCTGTCTGCAGGCAGCAGCTCAGGAAGTCACGCAGGCAAGGCGAGAATCGGTTGGGCTGCCGCAGCCGTGGGGTCCCTACTGTGGCTATCAGTTGTGTGGCCTGGAGAAAAAGGAGACACCAGGCTCCACTTGCTGCTTTCACATCTCTAAGTACTCTCCCACCACCCTTTGTTTAACCTCTGTTCTTCAGTGGCAGTTTCTGCCCTGGCAGAGACCCAGAGATCATTTCCCTTTACCAACCAGGAAACCAAACCCTGATGCAGCCACAGCTTTTCCACCATCCCACAGATCTTGCCTGGGCAGCTGATTTCATTGACTGAGCTAGTTTAGTGGGAGCTACATCAGCAAAAGCACATTTGCTTCTCTGAGGATTCACACTAGCTTCAGAGGCTTTTTGGAAGAGGGACTCTGATGTACTAACTAATTTCCAGGGTTAGTACATGAAAGGCATGTCTGCAGTGCTTGTTGGTCCTTTAAGTGCATGTGCCCTAGCACAAAACTCAACAAGCTTTTTGTGCTCTTCTTGAAAACAATGGGAATTGGAAGGAAAGAAAGGAAATCCATCAGTTAATCCCCACGTAAGGAAATAAACATTTACAATCTCAGCTTCAACACAGACACATTAAGATGGCTGCACAAATGTACAGGGATGAAAATTCCTGCTTGGGCACACAGGAGCCACCTGCAGCTCTGCCTCTCAGCAGTCTGAAAATTGCAGCTTCCTGTTTTGCAGCAAAAGAAAAATTGTCGTGGTCAGAAGAAGGAGAGGTGCCATCCCTGTGGTCACCCTCTGCTCATTTGGCTACTCAAGTCAATGCATTAATGGTAGGCCCATCCCAGAAAGTGCCAGATTTTGGCAGGCACTCCACATCACCAGGCTCTGGCTTGGTGACATGGACAACGTGGCTTGGCCTATGGAAGAAACACAGTGACTGAGTGTTTCAGCAGCACTGCGCAAGAAGCAGAAGAGACTCAGTGGTCTTTACACCCTCATGCCCAGGTTTCAGGCATGTTTCCCAGTGAGAAGAAACTATACAGGGGATGCAGTTCCTCTCTATAATCCATTGTTTTAGAAACTTTGTTTCTAAAATTTGGGTTTCTTTCCTTCATTTCTGGAAATGTAACACCATTTCTTAGATGCTTGTTTCCTGTTACTAGGGCCATCTACACAGACAAAAGACCATTTACAACCCAAAAGAAAATGTTGCCTGAGAATGAAGCTTGTTTGCATGTGGTAAGGCCTGAGTTCTTGCACTGATGCAACCAAAACCACAGCAGATGCTGATGTGCTGCAGGGATATTTTTAGGAGGACACCTTGGTGGAAGTAGTTCCAGCAGATGGCAATGGGATTTTGTCCAATGGCACGCAGGACATGGGGTAGGTGAGAAAGACAGTGGGATCAGTGAGTATTTGCTCCTTACCGTGCCAGAACTTTCACTCCAGTAAGGAGGTTCTTGATCTGTCATTTCAATCCCCACAATTCCAATAGATCATATGTCCACTTTGGGACCATATGGTTGACCTGTGAGCACTTCAGGCGCCAGCCACCAAGGAGTCCTGACTACCGAGCACCGTCTGCTCTGCTCAGGGCTGAGCTGAGTAGAGAGGCCAAAACTAGCTGAAGAGAAAGCAAAATACTGGTTTTATTTGAATTCTATGCAATTAGGAAAGCAAGCCAAAGAATTCCCCAGTGGACATTTGAAAACAAGCTGTTGAATCTCCAGGCATTGTTGACTTAAAAAATCCCCCCATTTTTTACACTGTCTCCAGTAGTGTCTTTTTTTCTTTGGAAGCTTTAGACTTGTAACTCCCTCCCTCTGGAAGGGACACACACAGAGCAAGGCCACTCCTGACTGCTTGTTCTTTGTCCTACCTCTGTGTGCATTGCAACTGTGCCCTCAGCTCACAGCGGGTGTCCCTGCACTGCCACCAGCACCATTTAGGGGAGCTGGCTGTCCTGCCAAGCAGCCCCACACCCACATCCCTGGAATGCTGCTCCTGACCAAGATTATACTGACCCAGCTTGACAGAACCGTCGGTTCTGAGAAGGATGTTGTCACTTTTCACATCTCGATGGATCACATGGTTTGAGTGAAGAAAATGCAGTCCTTGCAGGCACTGAGAGAGAAAACAGAAAGAGGAGGGCAAAAAGGAGTGATGTGATTTCATCCCACAGGAAAGGCAACAAAGAATCTAAAAGATTCCTTCTCCAGGGGAATGGGCAGTAATGGCAGAACACAGTGCCACTGAGAGGAAGAGCTTGCTGCTCCAACACTTGCAGAGCAGGACCTTTCTGAGGAAAGGCATGTCAGCTTCTGAAAGAGCAACAGCACCTGCTGTTGTAGACTGTCCCCTGCAAACCAGCCAGGATGACTGCTGCTGCAGTGCATGTGCTCAGAAGGAAAGAGCATTTTGGCTGCACTCCTGTCCTTGTATGCTGAGGCCTGAGAGATACGAGTCTCTCTCTTTTTTCTTTGCTGATCATTTCAAATCCTGCCACCAGCACATTTGCGTTATGGGCAAGGAATGCAGTGAAGACAGACTCCAGGCAAACATTTAGAGAGTCAAGGTGGAGAACAGCAAATACAAATACATGAGCCAGAGCGAGAATCTAACAGCAGGAGAGAAGAGTACTGGCATTGAGTACAGGGAGTGCAGGGGCACAGGCAGGCCTTTCACTTGAGATGCTTTTACTTGCCCATAGCATACCAGCCACACAGAACCAAAGGTTGGCACAGGAAATCACTGCAGGTCTGAGCCCCTGTTTCCCAGACAATCCTGCCCAAGGCCTTGGAAACAATGATGGGATTGCTGACCTCCCGGCTGATGGCTGCTGCCTCATCTTCATACACGGAGGTCGTTCTGAGGATGTCATTCAGGGTGCCTCCATCCATGTACTCCATAATCAGCCAGAGTTCCTCACCCCGAAAGTAGCTGAAAGAAGGAAACAAGGGTGTCGAGATGAACATGCATGGCTATGTTGCAGTGCAGATGGCTGGTACAGAGACTGATTTAGTACAGTCCTTTGAAGAGTTCCCTTGACAGGAAACAAAGCACGTGGAGATTCATTTACAGGAGAGGAGGACATCTTCCCCACCTTTCAGCAGTTTGCCAAAAGAATTCCTTTCCATTTGTAAACCAGAGAAGGTCAAGCTAAAACCAATCCCAAAAGGGGCTTTCAGCAGCAGGACCCTGACCTGTTTATGAGCAGGCTGAGCTCTAAGATGCCCCTCTCCCAGCTAAGGAAGGCTCCAGCCTCTGCAGTCCCTCCAGCCCTCAGGGGCAGGGCAGTGACCACAACAAGGCTGGCAAAGCCCAAGCATGAGCACTGACAGGCACTGATTGGAAGAAGCCACAGCCAGCCTGAGCCCCATACAAGCTTTTGCCCCCATTCAGGACACAACAGGATGGGCTTTGAGATCAGCCTCACTGAGGTGTGGATCAGTGCCCTTTTTGTCCCAACAGGTTATTGTAATCACAGAATCCCCTGGGCTCTCTTCTCAGCCCCACCAGGTCTTATCTGAGAGCACAGCACTTGTAGCTGTTAAGGGCAAGAAGCAGATTCATTGGGTTGTGCTGCAGAATCACAAAGGACTTGATGTGTTTTCCTAGAGACTGGTCTCTGAGCAAGGCTTGGCCCAATGGCTAGTATTCTAACAGTCATGGGAAAGAGTGGGAATCTGGTATGGAAAAGCGCCATGGGTCTGAGGAATATACCATGGCTGGGCTTGAGGCTCTCTGCTGAGAAACGCCTGCGGTACAGTTTTATCTGATCACGCCACTTGGATGTGTCTCTTGGACACATCTTGATATGCACAAAACTAGAAGATTAAATAAAAGTTGTTATAAAGATACTGCTTTTTTCTTTGGGGGCACGTGGAAAACACCTCATGGTCTCTATTTGTCCTGTAACCTGATGTACTTTCAAAGGAGTTCTTATTGGCAAAAAGGTAGCATTCTCTTATTGACAAAATATAGCATTCTTATGACAATAAACTGCAGATGTAGTAGTGGTAACAGTAACAATCATAAAAATGAAACAAGCAAGACATGTGAGGCAGTAGGGCTCCTTCAGGATGGAGAAAAACAAACTGCACCAAAAATACCCCACAAAACAACAGAAAAAAAAAAGCAAAAAGAAAACCAAGCACAAACCCCCACAAAATAAAAAAAAAAAACCCACCCAAAAAAATCCAACCAAAACAAAAACAAAAACAAAAAAAAAAAAGAAAAAAAAAAAACCGCAACCAGAAAGACAAAAGTCCAAAGCCAGTCCATTTCTGTGAAGTTATTTTTCTCTGATGACTGTTTGGAAGTCAGGAGTCTAAGGAGAATTTCGGAAGATAAAAATTCTGTTCAGTTGGGCCACCAGCACACAGGACTCACCTAGATCATTTGCTAGGTCACAGCCTTCTGCCGATGCAAGAACAATCCCTGCTTCAGCCTTCAGCAGAGAGGGAAGCTCAGGCAAACCCAAGCCAGTCCAAGTTGCCCTCAGAGGCAGCAGGAACACCCAGAGCGCTCTCTCGCTGCCCCGGAGCGCAGCGCTTCCTCTGGGGAGTCCTAAATGGCCCTGTGGCACCAAACTCAGGAGGAGCACTTGGTACAGCTCTGCTGACACCTGCACACAACACACTGTCCCTCAGCCAAGAAACAGCCCAGACGTACCCAGCATCTCCAGGTGCTTCTCCTCAGTCTGCTGTTCCAGGAGATGAAGGAACTGCCCGAGCTCGAGTTCCCAGGTGTCACAGAAGAGCTTTCTCGTGGTGATGCTGCTGCAGCAGCAGGTTCAGAGCCCATGATGTGCTGGACCTGGAGCACTTCTGGTGGGCACTGTTCCTGTGCCTCACTCCTGACTTGGGGTCCTTCATTGCCAGACATTCTCTGGAAGTCTGTGCAGGCTGCCCGGTGAGAAGTCAGCACTTGCACCTCAAGTCAAACAGAACAAAGCAGTCAGACACTGCGGCTTGTCCCTGTCAGCCAGGAGTCACTGACGGTGAGGACAGGGAAAGAAGAGATTTACAGAGGATACAAACAGCTTGTTTCAGTCTTCCATCTGGATCACCATGTTCCACTGTGGAAACACCTCCAGAAACAAGAGGAGCAGGAACAGGCCAGCAGGAATCTATTTGGATGACTGCTGGCCCAAAGGCCAAAAGACAAGTTTCACTGTCCAGGGCAGCAGTTGAGATTCAGCACACCAGGAAATGTCCTTCAGAGTGACTGTGATACACACTAGAGCAGGATGGCACTCAGAGGCATGGCCCCACTCCCTGCTGCTCTGCACTGAAAGGCAAGGAGGGCAGAAACCACCAGTTTGGTGACTGCAGTGACTGCATCCCTCTTTCATTCACTTGGTTTTCTAGAGCCTGAGGGAGGCAGATGGCTTTCTCTCTGATGATTTTCATGTCTTCCTCAAGCCTCTTCTCCAATGCCTTGATCCTAGTGTCAGTTTTCTGCAGCTCTGCCTGCAGGTATTCCTTGATGTTCTGTTACCAAGGAGGAAGAGGACGCCTTGGGAGTGGTGTGGCTGCCATTCTTTCACTCACCTGGTTGTGTTGATCACCCTTCTGCTGATGGAGATTCTCCTCTTGAATTCTTCCATGTCTTCCTTGTTCCTCCCCTTCACTGCCATGATGGCACTCTGAACTTCGAGCAGCTCTGCTTGTGGCTCTGCCTTGATGTTCTGTGCACACAAATGCAGAGCAAGTGACTGGGAGCTACCACCAGGCTCAGCTTTTTTTCCTTTCTTGCAGCCTCAAAATCACATTGATTCAGCTCCTTCTTTCTGCTTCCCTCCCCACCTCTGCCTCCATTTCAAACCTCCTGTCCCAGGGCTGATCTGTGCAGATTCCAAGGCTCTGTGCTTCCAGTGCCTGTGGGATTCCTGGCCTCCTCAGTCCCAAGAGCTGTGCTTTATGCCCTTCCTCCTGCCCTTCCCTCTCTTCCTGCTCTTCCCTGGCCAGTCAGGCTTACCTGGCCTTTCTCCTGTGGCTCTTCCACCTGCTGCCCGAGCTGCTCTTCCTGCTCTCGGGCTGGGAACAGCTCTCCCTGAGTCTGGCATGGCATCTCAGTTGAAGCAGTCTGTTCCTGCTCTCTCTCTAGAAGCACCTGCACAGAAAGCAAGACAAGATGGGTTTCAGCTTCCCATATGACCTTTGTGGGCCGAGACTCAAAGACTGCTGGGCTCACACATTCCCAAAGCACTGTGCTGCTGCTCTGCTGGGTCATTCTCTGTTTGAGGGGAGGCACAGATTCCAAAGTGACCCTGGCCCTACCATCAGGGGCCATCTGGGACTGAAGCTGCAAGAGCCTCTCAGGCAGCTGCCAGGGAAGGTGTGGCATTTCTCAAGGGTCTGGTGAGGGCCTCCCTGTGCTTCTGCAATGTCCTGTATGTCTTTCAGTAGTGACTGACACCCTGCCCTGTCCCACAGCTCCATCCTGGCTCTGCAGGTGCTTTCTGGATGAGCTCACTCCTTGTCAGAGATGCTTCTGGAGTTCTCTTCAGGCCTGCACCAGCATTCCTGCCTTTCTGACATCCACACTCTTGTTAGAAAACCAGGTCATTCAGGAGATGAGGACGCGTGCAAAGATCTCTGATGGAGGTCACAGAGCCTCTATGGCCACCTCAGTATATGGAGGAGGACCCCGGTGTTTCTTCTCCCTCTTTTGTCAACTGAGAATTCTGACCAGCAGAAACAGAAACTCTTCTAAGGTCCCATTAATGAAGGCACTTACACAGGCCTGGGGATGCCAGTGAAGGAAACCATGCGTCATGTTATGCATGGCATGTATGACCAGAGTCACCAAACACCACCTAAACATGGAATTGTTCCACCTCTCTAGGAGAGGCGGAAATTTACAGAATTAACTGGAGACTTCAGGGCACAAGAAGCTGGAGGATGAAAGCAACTCTGTGGGAAAAAAGCACAGAGGGGGAAACATCTCTGCCTGCTCAGAATCAGTCGAGGGAACATGTCTCTCATCCTCTCCTGAGAGGGGTGCTGCTTTAGGTGAGCTTTGCACCTCCAACTGCCTTGGACCAGAGCCAGGAAGATTCAATTATGTAAATGTTACATAGGTAGATGGATAGATAGATAGATAGATAGATAGATAGATAGATAGACAGGAAGAAAGAGAGAGAGATAGATGTCATTACTATGATCTGTCTTTATTGTCCTCTCTGTTGCTGCCCACATCAACACTTGGTGGCCATTGCCATGATCAGCAGCAATCCTGAGATTGCTTTCCTGTTGCTCAATAAACCACTCTCTTGGAGAATGTGGACCGTGTAGGTCCTTATGGAATGCAATCAGATCCAGAGCACTGCTCTGGGAACTGCACTCTTTGTGCATCTGTGCTCGGGCAAGTTTTTCTCTTGGACACGACCACACTGATGGTGCTAAAGTGCCTGGAATCCAAACTGCAGCCCAGCCCCTCCCAGCTCCTGTGATCTCTGAGGAGCAGCTGGAATGCAAAGCGTTGATCTCCTGCTCAATTCCCAAACACAACACACACTGCTTGCCTGGGCTGCAGAAAGGCACGGGCACTGCTAATTTTAAGGTGATCTGTAAGGCCATACTGGCTGGCCTAGAACCACAACAGCTCCTTCTGCACCAAAGTCTCTGCACAGAATGATGTGTTCTCATGCAAAAAAACTGCATTCCCCACAAGTGACACCTTGGAATAAAAACTTCAAGCAGAACCATTCCCAGTGCTGTGTAAGGGCAGGAAATAATTCCGAAAAGAACCTGCGTTGGGAAAAGAGAAAATGAATTGGGTCTTCTCCTCCAAGTAAAGCAAAAAATAACACCAAAAAAGGGAGGGGAAGTCCAGTCCAAAAGTAGATAAATATTTCAATGCATTGCAGAGATGCTGAAAACCCCTCAGGAGCCTCCCACTGTCCAGGCTAAAGCTCCCTCAGCACCTCCTCCCTGGCCTTGTGCTGCACCCCCTTGCCCAGCTCCCCTGTCCTTCTGTGCACACGCTGCAGCCCCTCCATGACTTTCTGCTCCCCAGGGCCCACGAGTGCACACAGCACTCCAGCTGTAGCCGCAGCGCTGCCCAGCACAGGGCCACGCTCACTGCCCTGCTCCTGCTGCCCCACTGCTGCTGGCACAACCACCATGCCCTTGGCCTTCTTGGCCACCTGGCAACACGCTGCCTCATCTTCAGCTGCTCAAGGCCGCCAGCACCCCTGGCTCCTGTTTTGCGGAGAAGAGAAGAAACCTCACAACTTTATGAAAGTTGTAAAGCTCGGTATGTTTATTTACAGTGCTGGACGCATATGGAGAAAATTCTCCTCAAAAGGCATGTATGCCTCCGAAGACTTTGAGTCTTCTTTTTATCCCCCTTCCAAATGCATATGCATACAGTTTCACAATAAGTTCATACATATTCATCCCACATGACATTTAGCACCAGTTCTTCTTTATCAAAGGAATTTCTAGGTCGGGGCAAATTGACCTCGTGGTCTTTTCTGTTTTTCTTTCTCTGTCTCCTTGTTGTCTCGGCATACGAGTTTTTTCCTTCAGCTTTGGCCTCACAGACTTTTCACCATTGTTAGACACTTCACCTAATTCAGGATGGGTCCCTACTCTGTCTCATTCCCCCCTTTCCTAGGAAATAAGTAAATTCTTTTACTTAATGAAAACTTTCATGACAATAAGTGTCTTTTGATGCTTCACTATGTATGTTTGATAAAGAGGTTAGTACAGCCATTCATTGTAGTATTCTCCAGTTCCAAATTAACAATATAATAGATAATCCTAAGCTTATCCCAACTAATATTAGTACAACTACAGTAGGGTGGCACAACTTATTAAAGATTCCATTTGCAGTTGGTGACGACCCAAAGATCACATCTCACTAGTGATGGTCCATATTTTATTTTATTCTTTGTAGAACTCTCCTTTATCTCCTTTGTATCATGTTGGACAGTAATTAAGGTTTTCTTTCCACTTTCTTGGATTTCTTTCAAGACTTCTAATAGGTTTTGGTGCTTAATTAATTGTTTTACCAATGTAAGGTTCATCCGAATAGGGATATGTGGTAGTCTGTGATACATTGTGTAATTGGCTGTAATCAGCTGGTGGGATGTTACTGGTACCAAATACGAAAAATTACACCCAGTAATCTTAACAAAATTACAAATACAGAGATTAGAATGGTTTCTACTAGATGGAATAACATCATTGCTATCAATTTGTACAGCAGCACAAGCAGTTCTCAAGCATACACCCCTTTCCAGTATATACGAGCACAGTTTTCTGGTCAGTGACTGGATGAATTTCAAAGTGGCAAATACTCTGTTCAGTGTCTAAACACATCTTGGGCACTAACTGTATTGCTTTTACAAATGAATCCCATTTGTTCTCTAGTAATGCAGGATTCTAAGTTTACTGTCTGTACTTTTCATTCATCTTTTCATGCCCACACTCTATGTTCTGGAGGATAGAGTATTGTTTTTTCATGGTTTAATCTTAGGGCAATGATGGGATGGATAACATAAACAGTGGCATTACGTATGGTAAGCACAAAGGCAGTGGCCACATTAGAAACAGGATCATAGGTGAAATTCACCATAGTCCACCAGGATTGAAACTTCCTTTCCAAATCAATTGCATTGTCTCACTCAATTTTCCGAATTTCAGCTGGAAAATTACCTTCACCCCTTTCTTATATGATCAGAGCTGCTGTTGCTTGTATCCATAACTGTGCTTGTATACAACTGAAAGCTAAAGAAAAATTATCTTGAACTATACTAAGTGCTTCTACTATCAACTTGTGTTCTTGGACCTCGGCCTTTTCATACTTCTTTACTTTGGCAGTACCTTTGAAATCTGTCACTGGCTAGTTCTTAATGCTAATAAAGATTACTGTAAAGGCTGCTTCAATTTTGTTAGGCTACCTGCTGCAGCAGCCAGTTTATTCATCAGTATTTCTGAATCAATTCAATTTAAAACTCCTAATCTTGTCCCTAATATGCCAGTTAGATGTTTGTTATGGGGAACAGGAACTGCTTTCTGTCCATGACCATCCCTCCCTGCCAGAGGGATGTGCTGGTCTCATACTGCAAATTCAGACACATTTCACAAGTGTATCTGACAGAGGTTTAGGTCATACTTGAGGCAGATGTTTGTTCTGAAATGTAGAGACCTCAGGGAATCTAACCTCTCCCTCTCCCTCCAAAGCACCTGATTTCCCAGATGTGTGGCAAGCAGGAATGTCTCTCCTGGTCTACAAAACCTCACCCACCTTGCCCCTAGCTAAGATCAAGCAGTGGACTGTGTTCAGGGCAGAAGATAACAGTATTTGTCAAACAGATGAGAATAAAACTGGCTGAAACATATGGGATTTGGCTAGAAAGATTTCAGGTCCAAGCCTCAAGTAAATAATGGAGGGGAAATCTTGAGAGAAGAGTCTAAATTCATCGCAGTGTCTCAGAAGAAACTGGGATCAGGTTTGTGCTACTTGAAACACTCAGCACAAAAGTGATGCTCCAAATCCTACAGCCTGCTGCTGAGCTCTGAGGGAGTCTCTCTCTCTACTTCTTTTAAGCAGAATCTAACTGCCTCAGACTGGGACAATCACTGATCCAAATCTCAGTAGGAAAAGGGATAGCTCTAAATAAAGAAAATCACCTTCTTTGTTTCGGTTAATTCATCACCTGCAGTTCAGCACCCTTTACCAGCCATTGCCTGGGGGTTCAGCCAACTAGCTTGGAAAATGACTTAAAGAAACTGATTTCTTGGTGCTCCTGGTTTTAGGCACCAGGAGAGCTGGCTCCTTCCTTTCTTGTTCTGCTCCTGAGATATGCCTGTTTTTGTGACCATGTTGTCCAGCCCGCAAAGGAAGTTTTTAGGAAGGAGGAGCAGGCTGGTTGGATTTTTGAGATGTTAATTTGCATTATCAACTCCACACGTTTGAGAGACCATTCTGGATTGAATAATAGCTGTTGTTCAGTCACATTCTTTACTACGTTAGGTTCAAGTTTGGAGTTTGGGTAGAGTCTGAACTAGTATGGGGTGTATAAGGCCCCGCTGTGGTAAAAAGTGCAGTGTCCACTTTGAATTCAAATGAAAGTCTGACAGTAACTCGAGCTCAAAGGCAGGTCACTTCTACAGGCTGTATCAGGGTGAAATGACACCAACAGTCTGATTCACTTAGGTTATCACAGACTTCCTGGTGTTCATATACACCAGGGGAGGTTCAGACACTAATTACATCTGGTCTCTCATAAGCCATCTTATTGATGACCTAGCACTTTACTTGCGCTTTACTTTGATTTCTCCTCCTCAGATTCTTTGAAGTGTTCACAGTTCTTGTTCCTGCTATTCTTGCTTTTCACATCCTTGATTCTCGTGGATTACTACAGTAGATATGTTTAAATCTTTTATCTCAGAAGGTTTTCCCATGGATGCAGTATACTGATTAAATGCCAGGGACTAAGGCCATTCAGCATTGCTTTGGGTAGAGGTAGTCTCTAGTTCTAAAACTTCAGTTATAATTCTATACAGAACAACTCTGTACACTAAAGTATGAGCTACTCCCTACCGCAATATACTCATTTTGCCCGAGTAAGTTTTAGTCTCAGTTCATTGTCTCCTGGTGTCACTCTTGAAGGGGCTTCTGGGCCTTCTTCACTCGAGAGTGATGGGTGTAGGCATTCTGCTCCTTGATTTTGATTGCAGTGAAGGTGGTGAGAAGTGCTTGCAGTGGTCTCTCCCACTGTGGCTCCAAAGTCTTCTCTGTAAGAGACTTAACATATACATCATCCCCAGGCTATCTAACTCCCTGCTCCGAGTTCCAGCCACATGTTTCTCAATTACTCTGAGCTGTTTGCTTAATGCCACCATGTAGGTGGACATTCTGGACATTCCTCTTGTATTCTATATGGACTTCTATAAGGCATTCCAAAAGGATTCAGCATTCCTTTAGCTCAAGGTTTAGTTTGAATTTGCAATAGTGCTAGTGGAAGAGCTTGAGCTAGGGTAGATTAACTTCCTGCCCCAGTCTTATGATTTGCTGCTTAATCAAATGATTCATTCTCTCCACCTGGCCACTTGATTGGGGGCGGTATGGGGTGTGAAGTTCCTAATCTATGCCCAGATGGCTACTAATCTGTTGTACTATTTTGGAAATGAAAGGTGATTCTTTATCTGAGGATATTGTGGGTAGAACTCTGAATGCGTGGTATTATCTCTTGTAAAAATGATCTGGTCACCTCTTGAGCTTTGACGGTTCTGGTGGGGAATGTTTCTGGCCACCCTGAAAATGTATTTATTAATACCAGTAAGTACTGATACCCCCCTTTCCTTAGGAGTTCTGAAAAGTTGATTTGCCACTGCTGTACAGGCCCATGGCCTCTCCCAGTCTGACCGAGTTTTGGCCTGGGGGTATTTTGAGGTGTAGTCTGGAGGCAAGGATCACATTATCAGCTCACCTGAGTGATAGTGGCATATAAATTCCTGACAATGATACAACAATACTTTCAATCAGATGTGTGTTCTAGAAAGCCTGTGGGAATTACTACTTCAAAGTCAACACTTCATTTCAATGCACTCTGTATCACTCACAGCCTTGGTAATTTCGAGAAAGGAGCCACACTCTATAAAAGGCTTTTAAGTAGTTAGGCCCTGGTGTGTTTTCTAGTGCCCTTCCTTCACTAGTAACCACGAAAATGGGAAGGGATTACTAGCTCTCTTTCAATGGTGGCCCACTCCTTGCAGCTGTACATCTCTTTTGATTAGCATTATTGTATTATGGCTTACCTTCGAGGAAAATCTGTACCTCACCCTTTGCTGCTTTCTTTGCCTCTCCATCGGCCAGCTCATTTCTTTCCTCCAATTTTAAGCTCACTCTCTGATGTGCCTTAATATGCTTTTTCAGGTAGCTGAACTGCTTCCAGCAGCTGGATTGTCTCTTCTTTCCCTGTGAGGTCAGCAGTCCCCTCTCCTTCCAGATGGCTCCATGCACAACTCTGAATGCCTTTTGCTGTTTCTAAGGCATGGGTCCATATATTTATCTCAGCCTTCTGTGCAGAGGTACCTGTTGGTAAGGGTCCAGACTCTATTACGTCTCGGCAGGTAGTCACTGTGAACTTTGCAATGTCGCTTTCTTGTCAAAGAACGAGGTCTCTGCATCGTCCGGAGGAGTGTCCTTTAGGTCTGGGCAGCTGGAGTAGGTAGCTTCAATGGTCTCTAGGCAACTATGGTGTACTGCTTCTCCTTGATTCCACTGAGAAAAGAAGCTGGCTTGACAATATTAGTCCCCACTATCCCTACATTATCTTGCTCTACCATGGTGGCCTGGTATTTCAGAAACCTCTGTGGTGAAAGCCAGTGGCCACCCTTTACTTCCAGTACTGCAGACACTGTGTGGGACACTAGCACAGACATTTTTGTCCCAGGGTAAACTTGTGTGCCTCTTGAATATTCAGCACAACTGCTGCTACAGCTCTGAGGCAACCTGGCCATCCTTTGGCTGTTGCATCTAGTTGCTTAGAGAAGTAAGCAAATACCCTCTGGTATGGACCTAAGTCTTGAGCTAATATTCCCAGGGCAATTCCTTGTGTGGAAAAATAGAAAGAATGCTTTACTTACATCTGGAAGTTTCAAAGCTGGAGCCGACATGAGGGCACTCTCTAGCTGGTGAAAGGCCCGTGTGGCGTCTCTTGTCCACTGGAGATCTCAGTTCCCATTGGGAATAAGAGCATAGAGGGGTCTGGCGAACAGTCCATAATTATAAACCCACAGCTGGCACTACTCTGCCATGCCTAAGAAGGTTCGGAGTTCTTTCGTTGTCTGGGGTTCAGGGTTTGGCATAGGGCTTCCCCTTCCCTGTCTTAAGGTGTGCTGCTCCGCACTCACTTCTTACCTCAGGTAGATTACCTTCTGTTTCACTACTTGTGCCTTTTTCTTTGAGACTCTGCATCCTTGGGGCCCTAGGAAATTCAAAAGGCTTACCGTCCAGGCTTCTCTCGCTTCCCTCGTCCGAGTGGCTACTAGAAGATTGTCCACGTACTGCAACAGCCTCCTTTCCCCTTGTGGAGCTTCCCAGGACTCTGGGTCGTTGCAAGCTGTTCTCCAATCGGAGTGGGGAATTTTGAAGCCTTCAGGCACATGGACCATGTGAGCTGTGTTTAAATGCAAAAATTTTCTGGCTGGCTTCATGGATAGGGAGGCAAAAGAAGGCATCTCTTAGGCCTAAAACAGTGAACCAGGTTAGCTCAGGTGTTAAACAAGTTGGTAAATTCTATGGATTTGTTACCACAGGGTATAAATTCTGTGTTATCTTATTGACAGCCCTTAATCTAATACTGTCAGTTATTGGGCTGATTCCTTCTTTATCTTATTTTGAGGGTACTACTCAGTTCTCACTGGTTGTGTTCTTTCATTAAAGAATCATTGCTCTACCATGGGGGAGCATCTTTCACTCTCCCTGGTACAGCAGAGGCCCATACCCTTGAAAACACTTATTTATTTATTCTAATATCTCCTTACTAATGTCTTTCTTAATTTCAGTGTCTGTTAATGTTAAGCCTAACATCTTTATATTATTTGCCTCCAGAGTAACGTTTCTCATTTGAGAATGTTTAGCAAATTGAGCGAATTGTACAAAAGCTTTTAGGTACACATAGTACACATGTTACTTTAAAGGTTTGCAAAAGTATGGCTTCTCAGACTGGCCAGTTGTTCATTCTCCACACTACAACATAAACATTCTCCACAGGTACTAAAGCTTTATTTAAAACTGAATATATGACCCTTGTGCCGACAAAAATTCTTCCCTTTTGGGGAGGTCATCTTTACCCCTCCTCCCTTACCTTGGGAGGAGCCTTTAGCAAATCATTTGTACTCATTTTGCAAACTGTGGTTGCTTTGCATTTCAGCATGATAACCTTTGCCTGATTTCATACGTTGCTATCTGATGCTGCATGCTGAACAACATGTTTGATTTGCTTTCTCTTTGCCTTGTTTTCCTTTTCAAGGGCCAAGACCAGAGGGTGGTCTGATCTCACAGTGTCTTTGCCATTCTGGGTGATTTCTTAAAACAAAAAGACATTTCAGCATACAAAAACTCTATCCCATTTATCTCCTTATTAGAACAGCAAAACAGCAATACCAGTGTTTCTCATAAACACCGCACTGCAATAATACCTGCACATCCAGCTTTTGTTCACAGGCCATTCCCGTGTTCTCTGGGGAGACGGGGCAGCCAGAGCTGTCCCTGTGCCCAGGGGACAGCCACTGTCACCTCACACAGCTTGCTAGCCTCTTGATGTACCAAAGGCTCCCCGAAATTGCCCACAAAGGCAGGCTATTCTGTTTGTTACAGAGAACTTTAAATCTTTACAGCAGATTGTTTCCAGTAAAGACTTACTGCAGTACCAACTGAAGTCTCATAAATCTCATAAGTCTCAATTAACTAATTCATCTCATTCATCTCTTCTATATAAACTCTGTTTTACAAAATATCAGTCTTTTCTAGTTCTCTTCTTGCACAATCTAATTAAGCACTGTGTCTACTTACACTTGTTTTACTGCTTTGCAAAAAGGCTGTGCTAGTCACAGCCGAAACTCTGATATGCCCGCAGACACAGACACACGCACTCCCCCACCTCCTTTTATCTCAAATTCACTAGAGCCAAGGCTTGAATTGCTGTGAGGGGGAGAATTCTTGGAATTCCTTTAACTCGCTTTATCAAAGTTAAACATAAATCACTGTACTATAGTTCTTCTATGTAAAATGCTACTCTTGTTGCAACAGAATCTTAAAATCTCCGCAAACACCACTATACAATCTGAGAATCAAATTTCCACAATGCAGCAGAAGAAAATCACCACACAAAATCACTGGGAAAAGGCATATTTCTCAAAGTGCTCACTTTTCTCAACACAACACAGCATACCATAATTCGGCATTTACTCACATCAGTTTTTCCGGGACACAATCAAAATAACAGCGCACAATCTAGAGAGCAAGTCCAAACATCCAAGGCAAAGGAACTCTCTGAGCTCATACTCACGGTTAAAATGTACCAAATCTACACAAATCACTACATTTAAACACGATAAATACCATCACTGACATTCCTCCACTCGCTTCTCTGTGGGGCACTTCTCTCCCTGCCCCCGCAGCCTGCTGCAGCCAGCGCCTCTGGCCTCACTCGGCTGCTTCAAACACGGGGAGTACTGACCCCCCCCGCACTGTAGGGCACTGTAGATTTACTCTCTTTTATACACCATACACTTATCACCTGCACGATCACAACACAGTGCACTGACCACACACATTAACCATAATGCAACACAGTGTCCGGACATCACACACACACAAACAAAACACACACGGGCTCACCAGTTCTGCTCTATCAGAACAACAAGTCCCCAGTACACACATACACGGGTTCACCCGGCTCACCCCCAAAGCCGATAGCGGTCTGCCCTATCAGAACGACGAACCCCGTCTCTAATACTGCTGCTCTATCAGCTGAACCCAGACTTCTCTGGGTGGTTTACTCCCTTGCTCTCCTTCTTCCCCCCTGGGGGCCCCTCAGTACATACCGTAATCTCCTACGCAGGCCAGCGGGTCGTTGTCTGTCCTCACAGGTGGCAAGTTGAGACAAGCGGAGCCCCACCAGGAAAAAAATCCTGGGGCGCGCCTTGGAGGTCCGTCCATCCCCCCTGCCCCCGTGGGGACAGAGAACTCCTGGCTGGCTCACCATAATGTTTTGCGGAGAAAAGAAGAAACCTCACAACTTTATAAAGGTTGTAAAGCTTGGTATGTTTATTTATGGTGCCGGACGCATATGGAGAAAATTCTCCTCAAAAGGCATGCGTGCCTCCGAAGACTTCGAGTCTTCTTTTTATCCCCCTTCCAAATGCATATGCATACAGTTTCACAATAAGTTCATACATATTCATCTTGCATGACACTTCTTTAGTTCTTCTTTATCAAAGGAATTTCTAGATCAGGGCAAATTGACCTCGTGGTCTTTTCTGTTTTTCTTTCTCTGTCTCCTTGCTGTCTCGGCATGCGAGTTTTTCCTTCAGCTTTGGCCGTTTGACTTTTCACCGTTGTCAGACACTTCACCTAAATCAGGACGGATCCCTACTCTGTCTCACTCCTAATTCCCAATACCCATCACCTGTGTTAGACAGTGCACTTCTACTCTAAACTAATCCCAAAGTGCCAACATCACTGCAGAAAATGGAGAACAAGAAGAAGAAGGAGAAAGGCTGGACACGCCCAAGTTCCTCCATCTTGTCCTCATAACCCCAATACCAAAAATCCTAAAATCTACATTTTCACCCTGTGATTATTTTGTTATAACACTATTCAAACCTCTGTGACTTTCATGTCCTCATACAAAGCCTGTATGAGGAAAGGCTGACAACGTTCTTCAAGGGTCAAAATCAAATCCCCAGGTGTTCTGGGCAGCATGCCAGGGTCTTCGAGCCCCCTGACTGGGTCCTTGGCAACTCTGGACACCCAGAGGGACATACTGAGTCCCGACATGAGAGTACTTTTTTATAGGTAAGTATATGTAGGCTCCCTGCATTTTTTTGTTACCTGTCAGACTTTTCCAGTGGTTCTGAAAACAGGAGGCAACAAGGACACTATTAAGACTCATCCCATCTTCACTGACACTGCTGTAAATCTGTGGCAACCTGCTCATCTTTTTCCTAAAAGCTTGTCTGGTGAGATTTTTGCTATCTTGTTGCAAGTGCAGAACTGCAAGAAATTTACTGTGGAAAGGGATGGATGGGTGGATAATTAGAAATTATGCAGAGGATTGGCACTAACTTTGCTGTAGATGGCTTCTTCTTTCCAGGGTTGTGACATGATTTTCAGCCATCATGAGTTACCTGAGATCGTTTGTGCCCACTTCACTGCAGTGATATTAGGGGAAGCTCTGCTGGTGGAGAGCAAGTAGCACAGTATTTGCTGTCATTGTAAGTCCCCAGCGTCTCCTAGAAAATACTACAAAAGCTGGTGTCAATACAAAGACAGACGTATCAGCCAGTCCAGGCCTGCTCCAGAAGCCTCAGGTTGAAGACAGAGAAGGCAAACACCTAAGGCAGCAACACTTCACCCAAGTACAGAGGGTAATTTGGGGTGGAAGGTTGAATTCTGATCAAAGCTTTATTTTTAAAAGGTTTGCAGTTGCTCTTCCTTTCTGGGTCAGTACTTCTGACTTTTCAGTAAAGTGATGTCCTCACAGAATTGCTTTACTGCATGTATTTTGCAATCAATGTTACTAATATGAAAATGGCTATTTTGAAAACATGATCTTATTAAGTATCATGAAGCCATTCTTAGCCTGTATATGTGGCTGTCACATTTGGAGAGGAGGAGGAGGTTCAGGTCAAGTGGTGAGGAAAAACACCCAGTCTTCCAGTATTGAGATCCATCCCTCTTCTCAGTTTGCTCCACTCTTGTTCAAGAACAGCTGAAGACAATGGCCGAGGCCAACAAGAATACCATTCTATACATCTGCATCGTGTGCATGTTGCTGGTCAAGTCCTTTGTGTGTCAGGGATGCAGATATCATCAGAGGAAAGCCAGCCCTGATTCTGACTTTTCTGGCTGTCAGGGTGAAGACTGCTGTAGGGTTTTTAACCTGAAAGATTTTCCATGTGACTGGAGATTCACCTGGGAACTCCAAGCTGAAGACATGAAATTCCCACTATTGTTTGCTCAAAAGGATAAAGACTGGGGGGGCTGTCTATAGTCTGTAAATGCAAATCAACAACTACCTACATTCCTTTGTATGTTCAGCCATGCTCAGTTAACAGGAGAAATCAGCTGGACAAGCCTGGGCCATGACATGCCCATCCTTTTGGAGAGCAAGGATACTCCAGTTCATAAACAGAGACTTTCTAAAGACTGGGACATCTTTTTATTCGTTAACCTGATGAGTTCTGCTTTTTTCTAACCCAAAATCTTCTCGCCTGCAGCAGCAGGTGAGGACTACCCCAAGAATGGGTGCAGCCTCACTAGCAGCGCTGCAATCTGGGGTGCTCAGACCTCTTTTGCAGCACAAGTTATCCCAGCTGTGAGCAGGCATGGGACAGAGGAGTGGTGACAGGCTTCTGGTGAAGCCATCAGGTGCCAGTCCCCATCATATTCCTCTGCCAAGGACACTGTGCCCTGCCCCACTCCCAGGGGTCTCAAGCATCCTTGTGGTCTTCAGGGATGCTGCTGCTTTGTTCCCCCTCTATGAACTTGCAGAGTTAGATCCAAGTCACACAGAGCCTCATGAGTTCATATCATAATTTTTGACAGGCATAACAAGCAGCTTTCCAGCAACTAAAATTTATTGGATTGATGGCTTTTTTATTGTAAAATTGAAGTCTTTTTACACTTCAAGGTGTTGTGTTTTTTGATTCTTTCCTGTTTGGAGTAATGACTTTTTTAATTTTGATTTGGTTTTTAAAGGAGTCTGCACCAAAATGACAGCCAAAAATACACAGGCCTAATAAGTATGTGGACATTATGCGTCCTAAAGGCAGCTTACAGGAAGAGTGAAAATGTGACTCAGAATAAGGATGTGCTTGTAAAACATCTGTCTCAGCCCACCCTCATCAGCAGCACTCCTGCACACTCTGTCAACCAGCAGCAGCCCCCAGGCCGAGGGGAGGCTCCCCAGCACAATTCACCCCATGCCCCCCATGGCAGCGTTCCTGGGGCTGCTGCACTGCAGAGCTGACCCAGGCAAAAATGAACGCAGATTTCAGGGTTTAAGAGGTGACAATTTGTTGAACTTCACTTGAAGGAGAACAGAAGGGCAGAAATGGCTCAGCTGTTCAATCAAAAAATGCCCAAGAATTCTCAGGAATGGGGACTCAACATAATTGGCACAGAGAGGATTCAGGAATTTGTAGAATACTCTCCAAGGAAGAAGGCCCAACTTGAGTGTTCCCAAATGTTATCCTCCCTCAGTCATTTTCATTTTTCCCAAAAGAAGATTCTGGCATTGCTGGCCACACCCCTACGCTGTCAGCTGAATATATTCCTGACAAGAAACTTAGGAAAGGGTCTAGACTTCAAAGTCCCCATAAGTCTGTGCAGAAATTAACATTCGTATATCTCTAGAAAGATGAGTTGTGACAGAGTAGTTTGGAGAAAAGTACAAAACTCATAGACATCCCTTTGGAGACTCTTGAACCCAATTTCTCTTTAAAACCCATGGAGAACCTTTCCTCCAACACTTCTCCATGTGTTTTACAAAACTCTTGCAAAGATCTGGATATTGCTTGGCTCACTGTCAAGGTGGGGCCATGAATTACAAGCAGTCCTGAGAGTTCCTTCAGCTGACACCTTAGAGCAGCCCATGTGCACTCCTCTGTAACCCTCCAGAACAAGGTCATTTGGGGAGGGGTTTGTCCAAACTTCAATGCCTTTGATCACTCAGGCAAAGAGTTTGCCACAACAAGAAAGATCCAAAAACACATGTCCTAAACAATTTCCATCTGCCACAATCTTTTCCTAAAAGGAGCACAGCTTCACAGTAGAGGTAGTGGGTTTCCACCCTGTAGTGATGAATTGATTTCAGTGGACAAACTTAAGACTTGAGGAACAGAATTGACCAGGAGAAACCCACTCCAAATATAATACAAGCAACAACAGGAGAAAGAATTACAAACAGTGAGAAATCTTTATTGTTAATGTTCAACACTATCATCTTTCAACTTCTTAAACTTACTAAACTTCTTTGAACTAACTCTACGCTTTTAACAAATAACCTATTGCTCAGTGCTAAAGGAGCCTACTGTACAATACTAACTTAAAAAATCCTAAAAACCTAATCTTCTAGTTGAAACAAAAAATCCAGGGTTTGCAAATTTCAGGAGGCTGAAGCAGTTGTCTGGTGCCAGTACTCCACTTACAGCTGGTCAAATTCAGAAATGCGGCTCTGAATATGGGCCAGCTTGTTGTGGAGGTACAGGCACCTGCTCTTCATTTCAGAGTAGCTGGGGCTACCCTGTGAAGGAGAAAGCAAAGGAAAATTAGGGCATGCAAACACTTCTGCAGAGTCTACACTCTGATGTCCTTTGCTTTAGAAAAGCCTTGAGGCAGGCTCAGCAGTTACCTTGGCCCTGCAGCTCTGGTGTCACACGTACCTGTTGTAACTGCTGATAATCTGCTAGGATTCGATGATGCAGTGCCTACAAGAGAAAGAAATGAGGAGTATTTCACCACCACTATGAAATGCAAACATTGGTAAAACACTAAATGTTCGCTCAGTCTGACTCTAGACATTTTCTTCCCTGTCAGCCACCACTCTCCTGGGAGATTTGCAAAAACAAATTTCTCTCTCCCAGCATCACCAAAGATCTGCAATTAAGACTCTCAACAGGAAACTGAAGGAGCCCATGCTGTATGACTCTGCTTGGGACACCTCTCCCCTTACTGCTCCTTCGCAGACAGCTCAAAAAAGGCAGTTTGAGGCAGGGTCTTGCAAAAATCAGACCCAGCCCAAGCAGTGTCTGAACATATATGCCAATTCTACAGATTCACGTTGTTTCACCGAGCAGCTCCAGGGAATCCAAAACACTGCTGTGATGATGAAGCACAGTCTTCATGGTTTTGTCCTTCTTTACCTGATAGGATTCAGAGCCTGGAGCCAGAGACTTCCATTGCTCCTGAAACTGTCTGAACTTCTTTATGGTTTTGTCAATCTGAGAATGTAAACTCCGGTATTCCTCATACTCTGCATTGAAGTCGTCCTTGTAGCGCTGGCGTTGCTCCAAGGAGACAATGGCTACGTATTTTCTAAGGGAAAAAATGAGGCCATTTTTCCATGAGTGAACTCTAAGAGCACATTCCAGTATGTTTTAAGTCCATAAAACACACGCCAATTTTACACCAAGCACTGGGTAATGTCAAACACAGACACCCAAGATTTGAGTCAGTTACTCTGGGACTGACAGTTTCTACTTTCAAGCTCATGCCATTCAAGAGAAGGCATTCAGCGAACTCTAGGAATCTGCCACATTTCTAGGACACTTAGTTACTAATAGTTTACATTGTAGAGGTTTTCTTCACTAGCAAGTGGAGCACACTGAGGAAATATTTGCCCTCATTTCAAATGTCAAAGGACAAACGAACCCAGCAGCTTCAGGGAGAGGAGATATATTACTGAAGTATAACCTCTTCTTATGTAGGAAAAACTTAATTTAGTTCCATTAACTTGCAAAAATACAACTGTAAATCATTTTTAAAAGGGACTGCATTTGTGCAGTTGAGCGTTTCAAAGCTCAAATTTGAAACGCTCAACTGCACAAAGAATTTTGAGCCACATTCTGGTCTAACAGCAAAGCAGAGTTAATGATAATATTTGATTCTTCAGGCGGACAGCAGTTTCATCACTCATCATGGAACTGAGGAATTTGTAATGCAGCCACAAAAGCAAACTCTATATCAGCCTGAAACTACAACTACTACCCAAACAGCATCTGCTTCTAAGGAGGACAAGACTCAATAAGGCTTAAAGCCACTGATGGTCATCAAAATTTTTTCATTCCCTTCTCCCTCAAATCTACAGGCATGAGGTTTATCATGCTCATGACACAAATCCAAGATGAAGTGGCAATGAGAACAGCAGATGTCATTTCCCAACACTCTCACACCAATGCTTCTGCTCCTCTGAGCCTGTAGACCTATTTCTTTTTGGATGACAAAACCACCTTTCATATGGGAATAAACAATTCAAACCATCCTGAGATTAAAATTTACAAGCAGTAAATCCTCAACAAAAGGAAATTCAGTCCCAGGACAGACAACAGCTTGTGCCAAGGATGCATCCCAGGCCAGATATACATAAATAGAAGGGTAAGTTCGAAAAGAAAACTACAGATGGCTTTCAACATTTTGGGAGGCACCGGAGCAATGTGAGCCAGGGCCCTGCCGCGCCTGCTCCAAAGGCCGCAGCTGCCCCAGAGCCCCAGAGCTGCAGGAGGCCTGACTGCCCTTGCCAACATCCCTGCTCTCACACAAGCTGGCAGCAAGTTCCAGTCTTTTATACCCCACACACACAGACACACTTCTCCCTCCCCTCCTGCACTGCAAATTCGATGAGGGGATGCAGCAGCACTGCTGCAGCTGAGCCTGTGCAACTGCACTGCAGGAAGGGAGGGCCCAACCGGGCCTAACCCACCTCCGTGTTCATCTCTGCTCTGAGCCTTCCAGGCCCAACTAAACCTGCTCTAACTCATCCTTTCAGCACAGGAAAGAGCTTGACGCTGCACACCACTGATAGGGGCCAGGCTGAATTGTTCTTTTACTCACCTCAGGTAGTCTGGTTGGTTGCTTGTTGCAGAGCATGTGGAAGCAATGGAAGTCTCTTTGCTTGCTCCTGCAGGAAAGCACAATTTTGGCACTCTTCATCACGAGATGATTAAAAGGCCAAAAGATCCCACTTGGACAGTCTTGAAAAAGTCTTTCAGAGTCTTCCTCTCACAGCTAATTACTCACAAGAAGAAACAACTTATAAAAATAGAACAGACACGACTTCCACAGTATACAGTGCTTAGAAGTAGACAGAGGGAATGGCCACTGTATTCTCAGGTTGTGCATTCCCACAGCGTTAGTACCAGTTCAGCTTTTCTTCGTTGAAGGCATGAGGTGGAATCTGCACAGCCATTCAAGTCATGCAGCAACAGATACAGCTTCCAAAGACAACAGCTTGAGAAAAATCATCATCAAGGTTCCAAAAAGAAATATAGAAGAAATCAGAAGTTCTTCTCATGCCATGTTTTATCCCCACTGCCCTGCCAAATCCAGAGGCCCAAAGTTCCAATGAGTGCCTGCACTCTTGTCAGCAGGAAAGCCAATTCCATTCTATAGGGCTTACTGGCACTAAGGCTCCAATACCCTGCAGACAAAACCCAGTGCTCCTCATTAACGTGGTAGATGGGGTTGCAAACAGCTCTGCACTTGGGAATTGCTCTTTGCCTCTTTGCAAAGGGATTCGGCAATGCCTTTTTCAAAGGCATTTAGGAGGCATAACTTCAAAGCCCTCTTTTCAAAGAAAGGTTGAAGAATTACGGTGATATTAAAAAGAGTTGACATAAGGAAAAGTCAGCTGAAACAGGAAGGAACAATCAAGATCATGGTAATCTCTCTCTGCTTTCCATTTAAGGTTTTGTTCCAAGCAGAAAAAGCCACAAGTTCCTTTACAATAACTAGGAACTTGCATTTGCCATTGTTTACACAAAGTAATCTTGTGAAAACTCAGCCATTCTTGACAATATTTTAGCTACATCAGCTTCAATTCTTGAGGAAAGAGCTGTTGTGTGATGTTCCACTTGCTTTTCTTGATTTTCCTTGTATAGCAGAAGTATATAAAGAAGTGTAATAGTGGTCATAAAACAGGACAGAAATACCAATAGTCATAGTATGTTCAATACAACTTGGAAGAACAGTTTTGCTGTGAGCATTTCATTTCCAAAAGTGCATTTGCTCTCATGCCTCAGTCCACATGAAAACTTCAGCCTAAGCCCCAACTTGAAACACGAAACAGATTTTTCCTTCACCAACCGGGCAGAATTTGGAAACTTGGCTCCCGAACAATGCTGTTCACATGAGTTTAGAGATTTAAGCAGAAATCCTTTCAAAGGCATCCCAAGGATTGCAGGTAGCGTGTCTATGTCCAGAAGAAATGTGGAAAGACCATCTCAAAGCACCTGTCTCTACAAGCACACCACCACTTGCAAGAGGCATCTGCACACTCCAAACCTACCGCCAGGTTGAAGCCAACTTGTCATTTGCAAGCTCAACCTCCAAAAGAGGCAACCCACAGATTTAACAAAGCAACTGAACTCTGCCCTGCTGGTTGTGTCCCTGTCATCAGAAATCAAGTGTTCTTTATGCATTTCTGTTTTGCTTTTCCATGTTGTTTCCAATCTGTACCACTTCCACAACTTTTGAAGAAGGAAATTCTGCAGCTGGGATGCAGAGGAAACTTCCAGCCCAGTTCAAAGTAGAACTCCAGGAAACCACAGCCCAGGTTTTGTAGCTTTTGCAGTTTCCATGAAAAGGCTGAGTTCAATGAACAACCAGGGATTCATTGAGATTTGATCAACAGATTTCAACAAAGGAGTCTGCAATAAATATGTGACAGGTTTCTGCCTTCAGCAAGCAGTCTTGAAAACCTGCTGATGGAAAAAGTGCTGTCTCAGTCAACACTTGTCATGTTACTAGAAATCAGAGGATAACAAAAACATCCATCATTCCATTTGGTTTCTAGTGTCTGCCTCTTCCTTTTACCAGATTCTCCCAATAGCATTCTATTTCATATTTCTTTGTTCTTCATTGGTTTTGTAGAGGGAGAATTTCTGAAAATCAAAGTACTTTTAGAGAAGGTTCCAGCAGCACAGGTTCTTGCCTTTGCATTTGCTGTCTTTTAAACCAAGAGTTACAATGTAATATAAGGGCAGAAAAGAACAAGTTTCTGATTTATCATAACTATACAGCACAGAGAATGGTAGAGCAGTCATATAGAGCAGTGCCTTCATGTATCCAGTGCCCACATTCAATGAACCCTTTTCAAAAGCTGCAAGAGCACAATTAACTATTTCAGAATGCAGTCAAAGAAGGATTTTCCCATACGAAAAGCCACCACAACAGGAATTTTAGAGAAGCACAGATGTCAAAAAGAAAAGCACTAAGACTTGACCTAGCAGAGCTGAAGGTTTGGAATTAGGACACCAGACAAAAACCTCCACAGTAGAGACCGTGAGTAAGAAAAATCACTGCTTGCATGGCTTCTAGCCCAAGATGTGGGGACAGCTGTGACCACCCTGTGGATACCCCAGTCTTGGACAGTATAAAGGTGGCACCTCCAGAGAGACCCGGGGATCCCCACTACAGACAAGACCATGGGTGGAGAAGGAGAGGCTGGACAACAGAGAGTCCATAGTGTGATGGTATCTCCCTACTTGATGTCTCTCTTTTCCTCTCACCCTGCCTCTCTTCTCTCATTTCTTTCTATCTCCCTAGTTTGCATTTCCTCTTCAATAACATTTTTACTATTGACTGTGGAAAAGAGTCATGCTTGCACCTTAATTTGGGCACAAGCCTCTCTCAATAACCAAATCGTTACACCACAGTTATCCACACAGGAGTCAGGAAAACCAGCACATCAATACCTTCCTCAAAATCCAAGCAGTGCCACTGCTTCAGCCACCCCAGTTCATTTTTCTCCCCGTTTGAACTGGGGATCTCCTTCTGCTCCCTGGCAGGTGCTGGGACCCTGGAACTGGGAAATGTCTTTATGGGTTGCACCACTTGAGTGCAGGGGGAAATGGAGCCAGCACTTGGAGACATGTCCAAAGGGGAAAGAGATGTGGAGGGAAGAAGGAAGGAAGGAAAGAGGCCACCAGCTGCTGGCTGGACATGACTGGGCTGGTGGCCAATTCTCCTCTTCTTGCTCGTCACAGGGCTGGTAATGTCAGAAGCCAGAGGCCTTTTCTGCAACAATAAAAAAATAATTCATTCATTCTCCAATGATCACGATCATCTTTTGCTCCCATTCTTAAAAAGTAGCATTTCTGATTGGGTAGAGTTTGAACATTCCTCTTTCTACACAAAGAAGAGCATTCAAACCCAGAAGTACTGCAGGTAAATACCAGCTCTGTCTCATTCCCACTTTCCCATCTTAGCACTTAGCAAGTCCTACTTCAAGTCTGTAGCTAAAATGCTTTGGGAGAAAGACATTCCCTTCAGGAGCTCCATCAAAGGCTTCCCCAAAAGGGAAGGTCCTGAACATTCCCATCACAGCTTTTACACCGGCATCAAGTCAGCTAAAATTTACCATACAGTCTAGAATGTTCAAAATGCACAAAATACCTGAGCATCTCTCTCAGAAGGCCCTGGAGATGTCGCTTGCCTGGTGTTGGTGGTGTTCTGAGATGGAGCTGATTTTCTGTATGGATGGGCCAGTATTTCATGTTAAAAAGCCTAAATATCAACTGACATATTCATTTACTTACAAAAAAGCAGAGTCCTTCAGTGTCAGGGCTCAAAGAAACAGCATGAAGCTGAGTTGGGGGAGCTTTAGGCAGGATATCAGGAAAACATTCATGGCCCAGAGGATGCTGGATCACTGCAACAGGCTCCCCAGGCCAGTGTTCACTGCAGGAGGCTTCAAGAAGTGTTTGGACAACACTATTGGGCACATGGTGTGATTCTTGTGGTGTCCTGTACAGGGCCAGGATCCTTGCAGGTCCCTGCTACCTCACCATATTCTAACAATCTAAGCTTCATTAACCAGGGATGTTTTATTTTCCTATCTCTAAAAGACTGAACTTACCCAGAGAGGATTAACTTCAAATTCTGTCTGTCTATTTCAGTGTAGCCAGGCCAATCAGTCTGAAGGGTTTGAAAGAGATGTTCCTTCAGACTGAAGGAATTATCCTTTGCATTCCACTTGGCTACCTACAGGCAGACATGTAGGAAAACAAATCTTTATTATGCTTGCCGCATGCAAACTACAGAAATAGGATTGGTCTTGAACAGCTGCTTGTCAGAACCCAGTTTCAAACAATTGTATCCTTTCATACAGACCTTGATTATTCCTCTATCACATGAGTTTTAAGCCATATTAATGTTTCACCAATTGGAAAAAACCAAGTAACTCCCTTCATTTCTAGCAAGAGTTCCTTTGAAAACAACACTGAGAGCCACAATGTGTAAGGAGAGGGGGTCAGGCCCAGGTCCCTCATCATGTGGCTGAGCCAGGGTTCATTCCAGCAAAGTCCTGCCATGAGAAGGCCGTGCACAGGCATTGCTGTATTCCTTTGAAAAGAAATGAGGTTCATATCTTTCTCAAGACACATACAAAGTCTAATCAAAAAGATAAATTTAGGTAGTAAAACCTCACGATCTCTGATATCAAAAGTGTTGGTTTAGACTTCATCTGCTGACACCTTCTCAGAGTTAAATAGAAAAACACTTTGAAAAACCTCCATCAATTTTTTTTTCCTACATAAAGAGGAAATGTTCTTATTTGGTATATCAATATTGACGTCATTCAGAAACAGCCTAGGAGAACAGGCAATATATTAAAAGAAATGAAAGAACCAATGCATCTTTCCATGCATGTGTATCCGATGGTGGGCTATAATAAGGAAAGTCCAGTGCAGTTCAGAGGAGCACTTTCAATGCATGTGCATCTTATTGTTGGCTGTAATAACAATGTACCAGAGGAATTCAGAGTAGCACTGGAGAATTTACTGAATAAAAGTGTTCCAGGAACATGGAGATTTAATTCACGTGACAGCAAACAAACCCTCTGCTCAAAGTTCGGCTACCAACTTTATCATGGAGGATGTGCCTGGAACACCCTGGGAAGGCAATCCCCACAGATCCTGAAACAGTCACCAACTCTGTTCAAATGAAATACTGGCCTCTGCAGTTCCTGAGCTCCTCTGCTCTGGAACACCTCCCAAGAAATTTTAAGTGCCATCACAAACCATTTCACACAATGAAGGAACCCCTGTGAAGTTACTCCCTGAAGCAGTTAAACAGTGCACGGAAAAGAAAAAATAATGGAATAAGGCATGAGGAGCAACAACATTACAAAGTGTTACTCATTGCCAGCCATTCTAGGAAAACAACAATGCCCCAAAAGTTTCAAAGTTTTCTTTCTTTTTGTCACAGGGACCTGCAGCTTGAGACCTCTGGATGAAGCTGATGGAAGAACTTAACAGGGAGCATTCCCTAACTTGTTCATCGGTGTCTAATTTAAAGAATCAGAATTTAAAAAGACAATTAGGAACAAAAGAACAGCATGGTGGAAATAATGCTGGCACAAACTGCACAATCTCACCTGCTGAAGGATCTTTGCAAGGCTGCCCTTGTCCTTTTGCATGACTCCATCTCTCTGCAAGCGAGCGAGCAACTCTGGCTTCTTGTAAGCCCTCAGAGCAAGCAAATGAATCACCCTGTCCCTGTAGGGTCGGCGATAAACAGCACTGCAAGGATTCTCTTTCCTCTCTGCAGGCTTCATGGGCTTTGTTCTCTTGTACACAGGGGAAGGACATGAAGTGTTTGGTTCGCCTCTTCTCACATCTGCTGGTTTTCCCAAGGGAAAGGAAAAGAGAAAAAGAAGTGTCAAATGGGAAGATGGCAGAAGGGAAAAGAGTTGATTGAAAATGATGATGGAAATCTTGGAGACAGAGCTGCACTTGCATATACTTGTGGATCCCTTTGAACTCATATAATCTCTGACTCTGTGACAAAGCCCAGTCCCTAACTGGTACTGTATGGAGCATGTTGCAAAGGCACCCTGTACCCTACCAGCAACCAGTCCTGTCTCACCTGAGTTTCTCTGTGCCAGCCCAAAGCAAAATTGCCACCAAGTTCCACAACTGACTCACTACTGCCAGTCCTCACCTGCCAGGTATTTAATGTTAAATGTTCCCTTAGGATCTATGTCGACCACACCAAGAATCACACAAATCGTCAATCACATGTGAAACAGAACATCCCCAATGAGAAATTCAGAAGTTGAGTTCTGTCTCTCCAAAAAGCCACCATGATGCTGCCTAAAATGCTCGGCACAAGGCTAAGGCAGAGCAAGAGCTGCACTCGCAGGGGCAGGGATGTCCCTGCAGGCAGGTGACTGCAGCCACAGCCCGGTCAGAGCCTGCTTTGCTCAGGGCACCTGGCTGTGCCTGGCTCCCTGCTGCAGGCAGCACCACTGAGTGCCTGGAAGGGGAATGTGCACCTGGTGTCTGCCTGGAGCCAGGCTCCTTGGGGAAACTGCACTCAGAACAGGTTAATACAAATGGCACCACCTAAGCACATTGTGCTTTGAGGGGAATGTTGGAATCTGTGGGAAAGATGACATCAATATCTTCCTTTCAATTTCCTTGAAAAGAAGCCAGTGTAGTATTGTGGTAACATCACTTATTAATTACCAAGGTGAAAAATTAAATCAAGCATGGTTTTCCATATTGATCTTATGAAATTCTCTATGCAACTTTCTCAAGTCGCTCTATTCCAATTTCTCAATTTAATTCAATGCATATTGACATTGCCTAAGTTTTACAAACCCAAAGCCTTAGGTACCAAGTCTGTGAATTTAAATGCATAAGGTGGTCCAAACCTTGACCTCCATGCTCCAAATTGCAACCCATCAAGCAGTATGGGAACAAGGAAGGACTGGCAGGCTTTCTCAGGGGAAATAAACCAGTGTCTGAATGCAGTGACAAGAGACTGCCAGGTTGACATGAGGCTGACCTCAACTTCCAGGTTTAAGTCTCTCAACACTAGAGATTGCCTGTCCCAAAAATATGCTGTGAAAAAGAATGACCAAGTTGAAAGTCTTACAGACATTGAGCAAAAGATGAAAGGCAGCCATACCTCCAAGTGGGTTACACGATTTGACATCCTGTACACTTCCATTTTGCCAGGCCTCACTGGCATTTGGCTAAAAAGGGAAAGAAATTTTCTGTAAAAACTTAAGCCTACACTCTCCATTACTGCTGATTTCTGACACCCTTCTTTTTAAACAAGAGCTGTATTTGCAAAGGTTTGCTGTCACATCACCAAAAAGGGCTGCTTTGACACAGCTCTCCCTCTGAAATGAGCCAGCTACAAAAGTACCCTGAGAGAGCCACCCTCACTCAGCCTCTAATGCAGCCAAGCCTTCAAGCAGCAAGTCATCCTTTCCCAATTGCTGGAATTTATAGGCACAGGCTTCCCTTGAAATCAAGTGCCTGAGTACAATTGACCTGGCCAGCTTGACTCAGCTAACAATCCTGGTGAGAGTGATTCACAAAACAATCAAGAATCCAGGGCAGGACCAGCACTGGAATTCATTTGGCACTACAGAAACACATCACAGAGTCAGCTCTGAGAACAATTTCATCTGCACAATCTGAATTTCAACTCTCAACATGCATGAAAACCCTTTCTCTTTTCCTCAGCTCTAGAAATAATTGTTTACCTAGATATGAAATGGAAAGAGTTTGTCAGATGTAATGAAATTTGGGTTGCTTGGCTGAACTCATCATTTAGTACAGAATATGTTGCATTCCATTGGAACTCAACAGTCATTAAAATGTTTTTCAACCTAAGTACATTTTTTAACAAAACTAATTTCTGCCATCCAACAGCTTCATTCTGGAGGCAAAATTGACTGAGATAAAATCTAAATGGCTATGATAAATGGACTGAAAAATGTGGACTAATTAGCATGAGAAGGGAAACATCAATCCCAAATAGAAAGTAGAATAGTATTTAAGGGAATTGAAATTTAGAACAAATGAGGATTAATTTGTTTCTTTGGTAAAATGTATCAATAAGTGGAAAAGCTTTGAAAATGGTGTGCATGTGGCTGGAGTTCTCTACTATGCAACACAGCAAGAACTGGAGTAACAGGTCCTTCCAATAGTAGAAAATACTGCTAGAAGGTATCCTTTATTGGACATGTTCCATGAGTGCAGTACAAACTTGGAACCATGAGAAATCCATGCATTTTGGCCATGAGCCGTGCCCAGAGCATGAATTTCCTGACTGGCAAAACATGGAGAATATCTGACTTCCAAGGCCACCTCCTCCTTGTCATCCCTGAGAGCCACTTCCATCAGAGACCCTCCCAGTTCCACACACACCTCCTCCGTGCCATCCCTGTGAGTCGCTTCCCCCCGGGCAGCTGCCCCAAAGGGCCCTTGGAGCACCAGAGGGGCCCCAGCCCTGCCCAACAGGTCCCGCGGGCTCAGCAGCACCTGACACCAACACCATGGCCAAGCCCCCGCCCGCTGCCGACCCGCAGAGCCCCACACCTGCCCCTCACCTGCTGCTCCTGGCACCTCTGGCTCACCCTGACGGGCATGGCACTGCTGGTGGGGGCCCTGCGGGACGCAGTGCGGACTGGGGCCCTGCGGAACTCACTGGATCCTGCCCAGGCCCGCAGCTCCGCCATCCCGCTCTGCCTCGGCTGCTCCCGCTCCCACACACACACTGATCTTGCTGACAGGTCTACAAAATGCAAAATACTTTTTAGGAAAATGTGTTCTTGCATGTTTGGCCTTTCAAGGCTCATCAACAAGAAGGGAGATGATTCCCATGAAACAAGAAGTAGCCAACAAGCTGGAAGTGATGGCCAGGCCATGAAAAGGCCTTGGTGACTTTTTGGCTGAATTGCCTTGGTGAGGTGCAGGGCCTGACAGGCTTCAGTGACCTCAGACACAGGGCAGGTCAGCAAGGTTTGGGGAGAAGGATGTGCCACTCATGATGGTGGACACAAAGAATATGGAATTTATGGGTACAAGGACATTTGGGAGAACCCTCAAGAAAAGGAACAAACTGATAAAGGCAGTGCAGCAATTGTGCTGTATCAGTTCCTGCAGGGCAGAAGGCCATTCCAGCAGGAGCAGACCATGGCCACCCACTCATGAAACCTCTCTCTAAGAAGAAGGGAGAGACTGAGCATACAGACTAATGAGCATGAGAAATGAGAAGATCATTTTCCAGCAGCAGAAAGAATACTCCTTATGAAGACAACTAGGGGACTAGCAAGCATTGAAGACTAATTCCTTTCTTGGCACAAATGTATAAATACTCAAACATTCTGGGTTCTCGTGCTGCTGGATTTGTGAATTTGTCCCTGAGCCCCCCTTTCTGCACAGATCTGTAAATAATTACCTCCACTCAGTGGGTGGATCAGGCTCTTGAACAAGCTGGAACCAGCCAAGGTGGAACAACACTCGCTGTGGCTCTGACACCCCCGCTCTCGCTGCAGCCGCCCAAGGCTCTGAGCGCTCCTGCCCTGTGCCCGAGACAATGGCCATGTGTCCTTGGAAACGGGGAGTTCCATGTGCCAGGCTGTCCGGGATGTCACTGAGGAGCGGGATGTGACATAGTGGGGGCAGAGGGATTTCACAATGGGCACAGATAGGGAATGCCCCGCCCTGTCCCATCACTGGTTCTGCTCATTTCCAAGTGCAGAAAGGGGCACCCCACCAACCCCAGCAGCTGCAGCTCTGCAAACCAGGGCTAATGAAGTGTTTCTGCACAAAAGTGCTGCACTTGGCTCTCTCTGAGGCAAAGGAGCAGCTCAACACCTCTAACCAGGGCAGCAAGGTGCAGCCCTGCCAGCTCTGGGCCATCCTGTCGTGGGCCTGTCAGTCTGTGAGGCTTCCAGCACGCACACGGGCACTCAAATATCATCTCTTTGACACAATGCCCTGGCCTTTCCTCATCCCAGTCTCCTCAAAGGAAACAAGCCAGCAGCATGCCCAGGCCCCCACGTGCTCTGCAGGAGGAGCTGACCCAGAAAGGCCAGGGAGGATCATGAACACAATTACAGTTTGCTGACAGTAGTGCTGACTGCAGGTGGCCATTGAAATTACTGTTGCACCTGGAAAAAGTGTTTTATGCTCAGTTTATGATCATTTGACTTCCATTTTCCCCGTAACCAAGATTACTCCTGATTTCAGTCAGCTAGCACCAATGAAGCTATTTTCCAGTTGATACAGGGAGAGGGAATAAAAGCATATCATTTAAAATGATTTGAATATTACCACCCAAAGCTTGTTTCCCATATCACAAAATGTTGTCTTTGTCTTCAGGATCATTTCCATATCTGCCCCTGTCTCCTCTGTCTGCCACCCTCACAATGATAGTATAGCTGGGGCTAAGAAAGGAAGGAAGTAAATTGTAAAACACCAGATGTAAGACGTATAAAAGAACTGTGTCCCTTTTTGGGAATGACTGGATTGTGTTTGTAATGGATCCCCAGTTATGGACGGTTGAAAAAGCCTTTGTATGGACCATGAAGTGAATCCAAGGAGGTGTTTAAATGGACTCTGGAATGTCAAACAAACTTTCCATATCTTAAAAAGACATTGATGACAGACTCTGCTTTGGAGTTACCAGATTTGACTGGTCCCTTTACACTGTTCATACATGCGTGCCTTGCCTTTTACATTAGCCCCATATTTAGCTGAAATGCTGGGAATGCAGGAAATAACCCTTTGGAAAAGAGCACATTTCTGAATAAATGACTTCACATTGTACTTGAGGGATGGCCAATGCAGCTGAGAGCAGGAGCCACCATGGTCCTGATTGATAGAATGGGCTTTAAAATACATGGGAAAAAAATATGTCAGTTTATGTGCCACAAACGGTTCTGTTTTGTGTAGTGCAAAAAGGAGCTCACTGGTTTTCCTAAAGTAACAGGGGGTACTCCTGGAACAAAAGACATGGTGCTAAAGAAAGCTACTGCCTTGAACCTGCTGTGTTCCTCATTCCTTCTGCCAGGAATCAGCATCTCCAATCAAATAGGGACAGCTTTGGGAGCATCCAGTTCCCTGCTGAATTAGCAATAATGCACTGCAAAGCTCACCTGTTCAGGCAAGCCCAGGAGACTGATGAGCAGAACAAACTGCTGCAGAGGTGGCAGAACAAAGCAGCTTGTTGGCAATTCTTTCAAAATTGTGAACCTTTCCAGATCAGACCTAGAACACCATGATGAAAACAATCATTCAACAAAATTCTTAAACATTTGATTTAGTTCTGAAGGGTGGTGGATAGCAACAAAACAACACGTTAGAGTGCCTCAAGCAGTAATGAATCAAACTGGAGAAGACAAAGATAAAGAAACCCATTGCGGTATTGGAGGTTCAGGAGACAATTTGGAAAGGCAGCTACTTCATGTTAGGCTGACAGGGACTGTGACAACTTAAATGCAAAAGCTCCATACAGATGAATGCAGAATTTTACAAAAGACTACTCTTAGGGATCCCGAACCAGGGAAGTAGTGCAAGAGATTAATGCCAAAGACATTTTTCTGACATCCCTCAGCAAGAAAGTTTTAGGTATTTATTTGTCTTAGTAAATCCATTTTCTAAATGGTCAAAGACTTTCCCAAACAAAGCAAGAGAAATACTTCCAATTAAAAAAAAAATACTACTAATTTCAGGGACGCATTTTGGAATGTCATCAGATAGAGATTCTCATTTCACAGCTGAAAGAGTACAAAATTTATGCAAAATACTCCCAGTAAATGAGACCTATTCAGCCCATGGAGGTCATACCCCAGCAACAATTTGCCAGGAAACCTCACAAAAGTTGCCAAAAGTGCTTCCTCTGCCACTACTGAAGATCAGAATTCCAGTGGCTTTTAAAGAAAAACCCATCCCACATGAAATGCTCTACGGAAGACCTTAGCAAGTTCCTATCCCTTCAAGAGGAAGTCATATGATAGGAAATGATACCTTAAACAGCTTTTTACCATCTTTGTGAAAAGCACTCTCATCTCTGCAGAAATTTTGCATGTTCCTGATGACTTTGCAGGCTCAGGTACATCCTCATCAACCTGGGGACCATGTCTATGTCAGAAAGCACAGCAACAAGGCACTTAAAGTGCAAAGGACCATTTCAAGTGTTCCTAAGCACTGCTGCAGCAATAAAAGGGGATGGGACCAGTGAGTTCATACACCTGCCCCCAAGGGAAGCCAGCCCCAACACACGAGGTACTGGAGGGGAAAAGAGAGTCTGCCAAGAAAAGGAAGATTTCATGTGTTAAAGCCTGGAAACATAACTTTTGTATGATCTGTAGAATTAGAGGAAATGCCGTAAACGGATAGATGAATCATGAAGAGGTAACTATGAAAAATCCTCACTCTCAGCCCACCCTCAACAGCTGAACTCTTGCACGGTCTGGAAACCAGCAGCAGCCACCATGCCAAGGGGAGGCTCCCCAGCACAATTCACCCCATGCCCCCCACGGCAGCGTTCCTGGGGCTGCTGCACTGCAGAGCTGAAGGAGCAACCCCTGACTCTGGCCAATAAGAGACTCAAATTTCACAATTTCAGAGTTGACATTTTGTTGAACTTCACTTGAAGGAGGACAGAAGTGCAACGATGGCTCAGGTGTTCAATCAAAAAACACCTCAAGAACGCTCAGTTATGGGGGCTCAACATCATTGCATGGAGACAACTGAGAACTTGTAGAATGCTCTCCAAGGAAAAAAGAGGCATTCAGAGCCCTACTGAGTGTTCCCAAATGTTATCCGGCTTCAGTCAATTTCATATTCCTCCCCAAAAGAGGTTATGGCTTTGCTGGTAAGTGGTCTACCATTTCAGTAAATAAACAAATGAAAGGAAACTTAGGAAAAGGACTTTATTCCAAGTCCCCATAGGTCTGTGCAGGAATCAGCATCTGTCTATCTAGAAAGGCTGGTTCAGACAGAGTAGTTTAAAATATTCAATGAAATGGACAGCATTCTATAGGGCCACTTGAACCCAATTTCTCTTTAAAACTGATTGAAGTAACTTGCCTCCAACACTTATCCACGTGTTTACTAAACTCTTGTAAAAGATCTGGATATTCCTTAGCTCACTGACAAGGGGAGGCCATGATTCAAAATCTGCTCTGAGAGCTGCTTCAGATGACAGCTGACAGCAGCCCACGCGCACTCCTCTGTAACCCTCCAAACCAAAGTGATTTGCGGACACGGTTGTCCAAACTTCAATGCCTTTCACCACTTGGGCAAAGAGTTTGCATTAACAAGAATAGTCAAAAAACACACCTATACTTATAAAGAATTTCCATCGGCCAAAATCTATTCTTAAAATGAGCACAACTTCATAGTACAGGTAGTGGGCTTCCACTCTTGACTGATAAATTTATTTCGGTGGACAAACTTGAGACTTGAAGAACAGAACTGACCAGAAGAAATCCACTCCAAATATGATAGAAGCAACAATGAGAGAAGGACTTACCAATACTGAGATTTCTTTATTGTTAACATTCAACACTACCATCTTTCAACTTCCTAAACTAAACTTCTTTGAGCTAATCCTACACTTTAAAAAAATAATCTACGGCTCAGTGTTAACATAACCCACTGTTCAATACTAACTTAAAAAATCCTAAAAAACTAATCCGCTAGTTGAAATAAAAAATCCAGGGTCTGCAAATTCAACGAGGCCAAAGCTGATGTCTTGATGCCAGTACTCCATTTGCAGCTGGTCATATTCAGAAATGTGACTGAATATGGGCCAGCTTGTTGTGGAGGTACAGGCACCTGCTCTTCATTTCAGAGTAGCTGGGGCTACCCTGTGAAGGAGAAAGCAAAAGAAAATTAGGGCATGCAAACACTTGTGCAGAGTCTAGAGTCTAATGTCCTTTGCTTTAGAAAAGCCTTGAGGCAGGCTCAGCAGTTACCGTGACCCTGCAGCTCTGGTGTCACACGTACCTGTTGTAACTGCTGATAATCTGCTAGGATTGGATCAAGCAGCATCTACAAGAAAGGGGCTGGAATGAGAACTTGTGAATGTTGTTGCATGGTTGAGAAGGCAAAGCTTCTTGAGTTCAGGTGTGAATGGACAAGGAAGGATTTGCTTGGTAAAGCATGACTTCCTAAAGAAGAGGGAATGAAATTGTCATCCGTGAGTGAGGATGGAAACGTTTGAGCCTGTGTTGGCCAAGTTTGGGTGCTCCTTTTCCTGGGAAGAACCCCTGATGCAGGAGCATTTGTGGTGAGGAAGTGGAAGCTTTGTAGGTTCTAAGAGGCTTTGTTTGATGGGAAAGAAGAGAAGAGTGTTTGGAGAAGTGGCACTGAAGGCCCAGTGTCCCGTGCAGGGAGGGGCATGGCAGAGGTGCCTCTGTTGCAGCAGCACTGTCTGTGTTTCAAGCTCTCATGAGGGCGCTTTGCACCGTGAGGGCTTTGAGTGTATTGGGATACTTCAAAACTTCAGAAGTTTTAAACTCTTGGAAGGAGTCTGGCTCTTTGGAGAGCAGGCTTCAAATTGCCAAGTGAGATTTTGCCTTTCCGGCCATCTTTTACAGACTTTGATAGAAGGACAATGACTTCCAAAGGGAGAAATGATGCAGAGGCCAACATTGACCCAGTGTTCCCATTGCTTGCCAGACTTCCAGCTGATCTGCCTTGCCAGGAGGGCTGCCCTGCATAGGAAGAAGGATCAGAGGCAGAGCCTGTGAGCATCAGACGGGTGGAATCCCTTCGTGTACACATAGATTTATAGATTTCTACAATTCTCTTTCTATATTCATATAGTTGCATTTATGGATTTACAGAGGTGTGTTTATATGTCCATATATATACATCTATATAGGTAAATTGATCTATATTGTTATAGATGGGATAGAATTAGTTACATTTCCAGATTTTGAGATCTACATTTATGCATTAATAGAGTTACATTTAGATGCCTACATTTAGACACCTACATTTAGATGCTTTAATTTAAATGCTTAGATATAGATCTAGAAATATGCTTAGTTATTTAGTTAGAGGTATGTGGAAGTTTAGATGCATAGATTGAGCTGTGTAAGCCTAGGCTGTATTTTTACCTCTCTTCCCCCTCAGCTGCCGTTTTCACCTCTTGCTTTTCCCCCGGTGCCCCCTGTGTCCCCTGTCCCTGTGCTGGCTCCGAGCTGGCGGCCGGGCCGGGCACTTCCAGCCCCGGCTGTCCCTGGAGCGGTGGGAGCAGCCGCTGGCGCCAGGCACTGTCCCCTGAGGAGCTGCTGAAGGACGGTGAGACAGAGGGGGCTGAGGGGGCTGAGGGGGCGGTGGCGCCGAAGGGACGCTGACCCTGAGCTGCTGCTGGGGCTGAGGGCTGTGGGGCAGCCGAGGGCCATGGTGGCACTGAGGTGACAGGGAAGTGGCACAGGCTGACAGGCCAAAACTTCCCATGCATTTCTTCATCAATCTGCAGAAATGTTAGGTAAACAATTTGCTATTCCCTTTACTGATGCTTCTAGTATTGCATGATCCTGTCCTGACCGGTCAACGAGATGGCATTGGTTTAGGCATGGTGTTAGCCCTAGGGGTACTCAGCCCTTGCAGTTATGGCAAATGGATGTAACTCATGTAGAAGAATTTGGTCAGGAATAATTTGTACATGTTTGCATTGATACCTATGCTTGTGTTTTATAGGGTGCTCCCTTAACTGGTGGGACGTCATGTTGAGAAACATTTGTACAATTGCTTTCCTATATTAGGTATCCCCTTAGCAATTAAGACTGACAATAGTCCTGCTTCGTGTTCCTTAAGCTTCAAAGGTTTCTGTAATTTATGGGGTATTTGACGTGACCCTGGTATTTCTCACAATCCTACTGGACAGGCAATTATTGAGCGTGCCCATCAGATGTTCAAGGACATGCTGCAAAAACAAAAAGGGGGAATTGCAGGGTTATCCCCTGAGGAAAAAACAGCTAAAGCCAATTTTGTGCCTGATTAGCTCAGAACAACGGGAGATAGGGAAGATGCACCTATTCTTGTGCATCATGCCCTCACACATAATCCAAGGCAGGAATTGCCTGATGGCATTCAGGTCATGTTCAAAAGTCCAGGAACAGGGGTGTGGCAAGGACCAGCTACAGTCAAATGAAGAGGAAGAAGTTCTGTGTGCTTACTTACAGATAAAGGCATTTGTTGGATTCCAGCCACGTGGACCTTCACTTCCCTCATAAGTTGTAAATCAGATAGAAAATGCTTGATATCTGCATAGTTGTGCATGTAAGCCATGGCTTAAAGTTCATTGTATCAAGTGTATCTAAAAAACTTGGAGACAATTTGGTGAAGAACATAATTGCGTAGTGGTCCGAGGGAAGAAGCAAAACTTTAAGCCTATCAACCTAATATGCAATAACTGCTCTTACATACTTAACACTAGTACCCCAAGAATGGCATTAGCTAAATTTTTAAAGGCATAACTCAAGAAGATATTAGAGTTTTCTCTAACATGTATCTTTGATAGAAATATATAAGCAAAGGTTGTTACTGAGATTGCAGTTTAAACTTGCTCTAATTGCTGTAGTAAATCAAATTGTGCTAGAGAGCAAGATAATAGCTACAGACTGTAGAGTAAGAATAGCAATAACACAAACACATCATTTGAGAGATTTGGAGTGAGAACAAGCTAAAGCAGTTTGGGCAAAGTGCAGGCGTGATGGACCGCAAGGGCGACAATGGCAGCAGTTCTGGCAAATATTAACAATGTTGCTTAGTGGAGTGATTAAGGAAACGCAGGGGGTATACAAGCTAGAGCAGCGAGCTAACATGAGGGTTACATAGGCTAACAGAACAAGACAGGAACCTTTCTGCCTATCACAAGCTCCACCTCCGGATCCATTTGGCACCTGTTTAATTGGAATTCCTTTAGACTCAATGGAATAATCAGGAAATTGGACCAGAGCTCAAATTTATGGCAACTTAAGTAAGGCCTGTTCAAATTGGTGCACTAATCAAAATGGGATGATCACAGAAATTTGGTGTGAAAAACAAAGCATCCCTAGAAATCCATTAGGAATTCAGGCCTTTATAATCGGTCAAGGTTTAAATACTACAAGTCAGTGACCGCAGAATTGGATATTTTGGGATCAGTGCCAGGAAATTACTGTTTGTTCTATGAGTACCGCAGGCGTAAAAAGCTGATTAGGGAGAAATGAGAAAAACCCAGCGATGATGGCACTTCGATATCTCCTGTTTCTTCCTGGTATTACAATACCGTGGCATACTGCACCAATTGGACATGGTTGTATCTCTAAAACCAAAATCTGCAAGGATGTCATCTCCTGGAGATTTTCTCATTTGTGGAGATAAAGCTTAGCCTGCGATTCCTGAGAAAGCATGAGGAGGACTGTGCTACTTTGGGAAATTGACACTGTTTGCCCCTAGCATTCAACAGATGCTTGACATCAGGCACAAATTCCAATGTCCAAATCGTACTGTGCATCTATTAGGCTCAGACTGTAAGGATAATGTAGAATTGTAGAATATGCCTTTGGTTATACTGGCATCACTTTTTACACAAGGATTAGCTTCATCACAGGCCCTTACACAATTCAAACAATTGGCTTGTTGGACAGACAAACAAATTAACATTACATCTGCAATACTGAATGAGCTTACCACTGATGTAGGCAGCATACGCCACACTGTATTACAGGATAGGGCTGCAATAATGTTTTTGTTGCTAGCACAGAGAGATGGGTGTGAAGATTTTGAAGGGATGTGTTGCATGCATCTCTGAGCACTCTGAATCTATGGACCAGAAAGGGTCATTGCTTAAGGAGAACATAATAAAGCTGACAGTTGCTTAGAATTCTTTGGATGAGTGGCTAAAATCCTGGGGAATAACAGGCTGGCTCAAGGACTTAGTACTCTTTGTTGTTAGGTATTCTTGGCTCTGTTATGAATAAGTAATTTTACCTACTATTGACTTTGTATTTCGTTCTTTTTTCAGTTCTGCTAATGTTGCCTTGCTTACTACACTGTGTGCAAAAAGAAATTGACCGTGCTTTCAAATCAGTCTGGCAAACAAAAGCGGGGAACTGTAGAAGATATTTTGCAGGTGGAGGAATTTTTGCAAGACAATGGCTGTATTGAGCCCATGCACAATCCAGCCTGCTTGTAATAATGGACAACGAACACATTCACAAAGAATGAATTATGGACATATTCAGAAATGGGGTCGGTATATCCTTGAAGAAGATGCAAGAAGAGTCATCAGGACTCGGCAAGTGTGTCAGCAAGCTTGAGAAAGTGAGCCATGGGGGGGCATACAACCCCAGCAAGACACATGAAAAATTAGATAATCCAATCAGCATTCTATTTTAGAGGTGTGAACAGCTAGGATTAACCAATCATGTTTTAGCTAGAGACGCGTGGACAATAGAGATTTATTATACATTGAGTCTTTTCAGGAATAATAAATTTAGCTTCACTGGATCATATTGGTTATGGTGTGATGCCCATGAACCTCCTCACCCTGCACTTAAGGGTGAGTTGGTGTTGCCCAGGAAATGTACACATTTGGGGAAGTGCCCTTGGAAGAGAGGGGCTTGATTGCCAAGGAAACTGCTTCCCCAGGAGCCCCCAATGAGACGGGTACAAGTGTCTCCATTTGACTTCCTGTGTTTCTTTCAGTCCTCACACTTGGCTGAGGGGCAGGGGAAGGATGTGAAGAGCAGCTTTGGCATCTGCCTGGGCCTGCAGAGACCAAGCCAAGCACCTGCGGCAGGGTTTGTTGCCCACCTTTGAGCACAGGTCTGAGCCGCATTCTGTTTGTCCAGCCGAGTGCCCCAAAGCTCTCTTGGGGAGCTGTGAATTCAAAGGCCTTGATGCACACATTCATGCCACCTCCCCTATCTGGTGAGTTTTAACTCTTGGCAAGATGTGTTTGCCCCGTGCTTGCTGGAAGCTGCTCCGCTCCAGAGCCAGCAGTGAGCTGGGCTGTGCTGGCCTGGCAGCGTGGAGAGTCCTCCCCTGAGCACTTGGCTGGGCTTGGTGTGTCCCAGGATGTCTTAGACACTTGGGGTAATGGATTTTTTCCAATCAGAGGCATTTGGGGCAGGTTTGGGGTAGCCCCAGAGCACTTGGCAGCGTGTCCAAGGGCCCTTGCTGACACGGTGCAGCATGGTAACCATGGAACGGAATGGAACAGGGCCCTTTGTGACATGTGGTGAAGTGGCTGCTGGTGGTGACGAAGCAACGCCACAGTGCTCGGTGCACGTGACAGAGCAGGACGTGCTAGAGCTGTGCTGTGAGGAGCCCCACACAGCCGGCTCTTTCGTCACTGACCCACAGCCTTTCCGAGGCATTACTCCTGCGGCTGGCCTTGCGGCCAGACTGCAGGACTTTCTAAATCAGAGCTTTTCCCTGGCATCTGGCTCTAAGGTTTCCTAGACGCCATAAAGCGGGATGGGTGGCAGAGTGCTCAGGCTCTTCAGGGTGCTTCGGGGAAAGAAAAAGACAGGGCCTGCAGCCTCCCCAGCACAGCAGCCTGCGGAGCCGGAGAAGTTGTCGCCAGTGCAGGACGGTGAGTGGCAGAGCCGGGCCGCAGGGCTGGTGCCTTTGGCTGCCCTTGCCCCATGCCATCTCTGCCCCTATGGATGTCCCCACAGACAGGATGTAAGAGGGGCTGGGGCTGCCCCTGCTGGCCGTGCTCTGGTCCCCTGGGCACCCGGGGGCTGTCCCTGCCTGGGCCGTGCAGGGCTGGGCCGTGTTCTCCGGCCTCTCCCGCAGCCCCTCAGCTCTGGCTGCATTTACTCTTTGCCAGATGCGGGCAAGAATGGGACACTGGAGCCAGACCGCACTCACGGCTGCTTCCAAAGACCAGCACAGGTACCTGCGGCCATCCCCACCTGGGCTGGGCCTGCTGGCACTGCTTGGCCCAGCGCCGCGCTTGGAGCAGGCCACAGAACATCCCTCTCTTCCTGCCCTTCCTTCTGTTGCAGTTACTGCGGAGGTTCCTGGGCCTTGGGCGCAGAAACACCAGCGCTGCAACAACCAAGGGCATGGCCGAGCTGCAGGCAGAGGCTGATGTCACCTCAGCCTCCCGGGAGCGTGCAGCAGACTCTGTCAGGGCAGTGGCTGAGGGCAGGCCGGAGGCTGTCACGGCCCTGCAGGGTCTGCACTCGAACAAGCACGGTGCCAGAGCCCTGTCGGTTGTGTCCAGGCACCTGCCGAGCGAGTGCGGGGACAGGCTGCACCCAGAGCTCAGAGGCCTCGTGGAGCTCAGCAAGGAGCCCTCGCTGGTGAGAAGGGGCAGTGGCTGATATCTACTTGGAACATGAGGTGGTAGAATAGGAAGGCGATCTTGTCATGGTGCCTGCTGTATCTGGAGTGAAATGGGCACCTTTGTGACTGGGGAGCTGCATGGGCAAGAAGGATACAGGGCTGGTGGCCTTGAGCAGCTGAAGATGAGGCAGCGTGTGGCCAGGGGGCCAAGAAGGCCAAGGGCATGGTGGCTGTGCCAGCAGCAGCGGGGCAGCAGGAGCAGGGCAGTGAGCGTGGCCCTGTGCTGGGCAGCGCTGCGGCCACAGCTGGAGTGCTGTGTGCACTCGTGGGCCCTGGGGAGCAGAAAGTCATGGAGGGGCTGCAGCGTGTGCACAGAAGGACAGGGGAGCTGGGCAAGGGGGTGCAGCACAAGGCCAGGGAGGAGGTGCTGAGGGAGCTTTAGCCTGGACAATGGGGGGTGCTCATGAGGCACCTTCAGGCGGACTTCCATAGATCGCTGCCTTAGATCCATAGATCCAAACCTGAGTACAAGGGCTGTTTCCCTTCCAAACATCCCCTCACTGCATCCAAGTGCTTTAGACACTGGTGTGGGTAACACTTTCATATTTTGTTGATTTGTTTGTTTGATAGAAAGAGAACCCTTTTGCAATTTCTCCTGGTCCAGGGAGCAAGGGAGCTTTTTCTTAATCTTTCCTGCCCTTTTACAGTACTGACAGAAATTCTGCTAGAATTTTAGTTTTCAAGAAGGCAGTTCTGGATAATGCAGTATTTTTGCACAAGAACACATAGTTTGGGGCAGGGATGTTGGTGCAGAATGAGCTGTTCTGGTGCCAGACCGGCCAGTAGGGCTTGCCCATCATTTTCAAGTTAACGCCTGTCGTGTCTTTCAGCAGCCCAGGGAATCAGTGTGTGCTGTGTTTGGGAATTGAGCAGGAAATGAATGCCCTTGCATTCCAGCTGGCCCTCAGAGATTAGAGGAGCTGGGAAGGGCTGGGCTGCATTTCTGATTCCAGCCACTTTAGCACCATCAGTGTGGTCAAGTGCAAGAGAAGAACTTGCCCGAGCACAGATGAACAAAGAGTGCAGTTCCCTGTGCAGTGCTCTGGCTCTGATTGCATTCCACAAGGACCCACATGCTCCAGATTCCCCAAGAGTGTGGGTTACTGAAGCAACAGGAGAGCAAGTTCAGGATGGCTGCTGATTGGGGCACTACTACCGAGTGTTGATGTTTGTAGTGACAGAAAGGACAGTATTGATTCAGGGTGACCCCCACATGGCCCAAAATGAGCTTTGACTCTAGGATTTAGAAGTTTAAACAAATGCTTTATAAGCTATGTATATTACACTAGTACTATGTTAAAACTATACTAAAGAAATACTATACTAAAAAGATACTAAAGAAAAAGTAGTGACTGTCTCCACACAGTCTTTCGTCAAATTAGCTAATCAATCTAAACAACTACCACTAAAATGCAATTAAGAAATCATTTTCAGTAAACAATCACTATACACATTCTTCATGTACTAAAAATCAAGAACAGCAAGTAGAGAGAATAATTGTTTTCTCTTCTTCTCTAAGTTTCTCACTACCTTTCCTTAAAAAAAACCTAGGAGAGAGAGAATTATATCTCTCTCCGTTCAAAGAATGTAAATCCCACAGTACAGTAAAGAGAGATTATAAAAGTGAGATCTGTCTATCTATCTATCTATTTAAATCTTCCTGGCTCTGCTCCAAAGCAGTGGAAGATGCAATGCTCACCTAAAAGCCTCCCTTCATCACAAACAGACAGGACAGGGTAGAAGCACAGGGAGGCCCTCACCAGACCCCTGAGAAATGCCACACCTTCCCTGGCAGCTGCCTGAGAGGCTCTTGCAGCTTCACTCCCAGATGGCCCCTGATTGCAGGGCCAGGGTCACTTTGGAATCTGTGCCTCCCCTCAAACAGAGAATGACCCAGCAGAGCAGCAGCACAGTGCTTTGGGAACGTGTGAGCCCAGCAGTCTTTGAGTCTTGGCCCACAAAGGTCATATGGGAAGCTGAAACCCATCTTGTCTTGCTTTCTGTGCAGGTGCTTCTAGAGAGAGAGCAGGAACAGACTGCTTCAATTGAGATGCCATGCCAGACTCAGGGAGAGCTGTTCCCAGCCCGAGAGCAGGAAGAGCAGCTCGGGCAGCAGGTGGAAGAGCCACAGGAGAAAGGCCAGGTAAGCCTGACTGGCCAGGGCACAGAGGGAAGAGCAGGAGGAAGGGCATAAACCACAGCTCTTGGGACTGAGGAGGCCAGGAATCCCTCAGGCACTGGAAGCACAGAGCCTTGGAATCTGCACAGATCAGCCCTGGGACAGGAGGGTTACAGTGGAAGCAGATGTGGGTAGGGAAGCAGAAGGAAGGGGATGAATCAATGTGATTTTGAGGCTAAAAGAGGAAAAAGCTGAGCCTGATGGCAGCTCCCAGTCACTTGCTCTGCATCTGTGTGCACAGAACATCAAGGCAGAGCCACAAGCAGAGCTGCCTGAAGCTCAGATTGACATGGCAGTGAAGAGGAGGAATGAAGACATCCAAGAGGAGAAGAATCTCCCTATGCAGAGGGACAGTCAACAAAAACAGGTGAATGAAAGAATGGCAGCCACTCCACTCATGAAAGAGAGTCCTTTCCGTTGTTGTTTACAGAACATGAACAAACAGGTTCTGGCACAGCTGCTGGAAACTGAGGCTAGGATCAAGGCAAGGAAGAAGAGGGCAGACTAAAAATTTTAAATCATCAAAGAGAAAATTAATTGCCTCGTTCAGGAGCAAAAGGCTCTAGAAAAGCAAGTGAAATATCAATAGGCACTGCAGTCACCCAAGGGGTGGTTTCTGCCCTCCTTGCCTTTGCAGTGCAGAGCAGCAGGGGGGTGGGGTGTTGCCTCTGAGTGCCATCCTGATGAGGCCTCTGTCAGAGCTGCTCTCAAGGACACTTCCTGCTCTGCTGAATCTCAGCTGATGCTCTAGACAGTGGCATTACTCCCTTGGCCATTTAGCCAGCAGTCATCCCAATGAACTCCTGCTGGCTTCTTCCAGGTGACCTTGTTTCTTGAGGTGTTTTTTGCAGGTGAACGTGGTCACTCACATAGATTTGGAATACGAGCTACAAGCTGTCTGTATCCCTTGTCAAATCAGCTCCTGTCCTTTACTTTCTTCCCAGTCGATGACTCCTGGCTGACGGGGACAAGCTGTAGTCTCTGACTGCTTTGTTCTGTTTGACTTGAGGTGGAAGTGTCGCCATCCTACCTGGCAGCCTGCAGAGAGTTCCAGCAAATGACGGGCAACCAAGAGCCCCGAAGCTGGCATGAGGCCCAGGACCTGTACCATCCAGAGATGCTGCAGGAGAAGCACGTCCCGAGAAAGGTGCAGAAAACCAGAATTTCATGGCAGGAGGTAGAACATGAGAATGAGGAGCTGCAAATGTATCTGCAGACCTAGGAGGGGGAAAGGAGTCTTTGGGAGGAAGTGGAGCGGTCGTTGCTGCAGTCATCCTTTAGAACAGGAAAGTGGCTAGGAACTCGAGTAAAACCAGCCTTTGGTTTTGACCATTTGGTTTCACAAGTGGGCATCCAAAGCAATCCAGTTGAAGAGCTCTGCATGTGGCTGACAGCAGCTTCCTAAGGGCTTGCATTTTAAATGGCAATCTCTCTTGCATTTCAGGGCAATCTCTGCCACACCTTGCTGACATCAACTCATTTCTTCTCTCAGATCTACACCAACTCTGACAGTGAAGCTGCTGCAGCAGCACCGTCCCAAGGAGCCTTTGCTCCCCAGCCGAAGATGTGGAGCCTGAGCACTTGGTTCACCTCCTGTGCTGACCCAGCTGCTGCTCTGCAACTGCAGATGGCGGGTGACTCCCTGGAGCAACACAGTACGTCTGCTATCTTTCTTATCTGAGGGACTGTGTATTGTGTGCACGTGTCAGCAGAGCTGTACCAAAGGGTTCTCCTCACTTCAGTGTCACAGAAGTGCTGGCATTGCTCCAAGGCAGCAAGAGAGAGCTCTGGGTGTTCCTGCTGCCTCTGAGGGCAGCTTAGACTGGCTGGAGTTTACCTGGGCTGCCCTCTCTGCCGAAGGCAGAAGCAGGAATTGTTCCTGCATCCACAGACGGCTGTGACTGCTTAAGTTCTAGCCACTGGTAGAAGCCCTGCTGAGATCAGTCTCTAGGAGAACAAATCAAACCCTTTGTGATTCTGCAGCACAACCCAATGAATCTGCTTCTTGCATTTAACAGCTGCCAATGCTGTGCTCTCAGATAAAACCTGGTAGAGTTGAGAAGAGAGCCCAGTGGATTCTGTGTCTACCATCACCTGTTGCGACAAAAAGGGCACTGATCCATCTACACCTCGGTGGGGCTGATCTCAAAGCCCATCCTGTTGTGTCCTGAATGGGGGCAAAAGCTTGTACGGGGCTCAGGCTGGCTGTGGCTTCTTCCCATCAGTCCCTGTCAGTGCTCATGCTTGGGCTTTGCCAGCCTTGTTGTGGTCGCTGCCCTGCCCCTGAGGGCTGGAGGCACTGCAGAGGCTGGAGCCTTCCTTAGCTGGGAGGGTCCCGCTGCTGCCCGGCTGCTGCAGCGCGGAGCTGCCTGAGGCAGCAGCCCCTTCTCTGGGCCGGCTTCTGCCTCGCACGGCCTGCACTCACAAGAGGGTCAGCATCTCCTCTGGGCAGCTCTCTGTGTCACAGGGGTGCCTGAGGAGCACTGCTGTCCTCTATGCCTGTGCCCGCCATGCCGAGTTGGGAAGATGGGGAGGTGTGCGGTGCCAAGAGGGCGAGAGGAATGGGAGCGACTGATCCGCGCTGTCCGGGTGAAGAGAAGCGGTGTGGTTCTTCACGCGGGGCACGGGCAAGGGCGTCTTTGAGCTCAGCCTGCTCATAAAGGGTGAGGGTCCTGATGCTGAAAGCCCCGTCGTAATTGGTTCTGGCATGAGCTGCTCTGGTTTACTAACGCAGAGGCATTCTTCTGGCCAACTCCTGCAAGGTGGAAAAGATGGGAACACTTGGCAATATTCCTCCTGTTCTGAACTTGACATCTGTTCAGAGCAATTGATTCTGGATGTCCAGGTGCATTTAATCTTAGCAAGTAGGAAACCTTTTCTAAATTTTGCAGTCTCTATTCCCAAGAAAACAAAGGCACTCTTAGTTCCAGCTCTCCTCAATGTTTCTAGATGTCAAACTTACTTGCCTTGGTAGGTATTCTCTTCTGGTCTCAGTCTCCTCTGAATGTATCTCCCTGGGCTTCCCTGTGTGTCTGTTGTCAAGAGGTCTCTCACTTCAAAGGATGCAAGAAATCAGTCTCTGTGCCAGCCAGACTTGTGCTGTGGATGTGCTGTTCTTGTTGTTCCAGTTCCTGTTCCTGTTGTTTTTAGCCAGCTCAGAGCTGGCTAACAAAGGGAGGGCTCAGAGCCCCAGACAGTGCCTTTTGTATCTCCGAGAAGGTGAGATCTCTGCTTTAAAATGAACATCTTGCATTTTCTTTCCCTCAGGGAGAATGATGAAGATGGAAAATCCTATCATCAGATACATTGAACTGGAAAATATTGGCAGTGGGTGAGTCCAAGCAATGCTAATTTTACAAAACTATGCATCAGGTGTTTTGCTGGTGGAATAGGTATCAAGCGTGAAGTCAGACAAGCTGCAAATGTGTTCAGGCACTGGGCTTAGATTGTCAGTGCTGATCAGAATTTCTAAGTGTGCTCAGAAGGCATTGTCAAGGACATCTCTATGCTTCCAGTGTCCTGCAGCTTTGAGGCATTTACAGCACAGATCTCCTGTGTGGGCTGGCTTTCACTGCAAGATCTAAATGGCTTCTCCTTTCTCTGCTTCTCTTTTGTTTCTAGGTGTTTTGGAGAGGTTTTTAAAGCACTCGACACTGCCACAGGAGGAGAGGTAAATGTCAACAGCCCCTGCAGACTCTGCTGCTCTTGAGGGGCTTTCCCCTCTGGTGTGAGCTGTGGCTGGAGCTTTGGCTAGAGCCGTGCTGAAAAGGCACAACAAGCACACACTGGGGCCAGCCTGCAAAATACATTTGGCACTTTGTCCTCCTCAGCTGCTGGAAGGAAGGCACGCAGGGCAGCGATTCCTTTCAGAGAAGGACGCGCTCACTCGCTCTCCATGGCTAAAACAAAGGTGGTGCCTTAGAGCACCTCCCTGCTCTTTGGGGCTACGGCTTCAGAGTCCTGAATTCTCAATTCTGCCTGCCAGCAAATCCATTGGAAAGGTCCTGGTAGTTCCTTAGCCACCTGCAGTGCTGCACTTGGTAATTGCACACAGGGAGAGATCTGCAAGTGCCCTAAAAGCCCTAAGCCCTGCCCGTAGCCCAAGATGTATCCACAGAGTATTAAGGCATTGATTACTTCTTCTGAATCCTAGAAAGAGCAGACGAGAGTGTGGTCAGAGGTTTGTGGGTGATAGTTGAGACACCACTGTTACCAAGTGGACAAGGCAAAATGTCAGTGGCCCAACGTGTCCTGTAACTGGCCCCCAAGGTAGCAGAGAAATGGGCTGTTGGAATGTCAGTTCCTAAATACTGCACTGCCTAATCACAAGGCAGTTTGGCACAGCTCAGCTCTGTCATTGCAAAATCACACGCTCCATGTGCGTTGTTGTCCCCTGCCACCAACTGCTCAAGTTACTGATTTTCAATGTCATTTTAGGTGGCCATCAAGAAAATAAATCTTCAAGGACCGAGGAGGATGGAACGAAGCGTTAATGAAATCCAAATCATGAAGAGGTGCAGGAGTCCCAATGTTGTGAATTACTTAGACAGGTGAGTGATTATGGTCTTATCCCATGTGTGCATTTACATACAGTAAACATGAGAGGTTAAAAACCCACTTTGGTCAGTAGCAGAAAGTAGAGTGGTTAATCTTTATTTATTCATATCTCTCTACTCATCTCCAATGGATGAGAAGAGAGTGCATCCTGTCTGCATGAGTCTTCCCTGGCACACCTAGTTTGAAAATTATTCCAAAATTATTCAAAACCTGAAACAGCTGTATCTTCCTTAGTCATCAGCCTCGAAGTTTACTGCCTCCACATTTTTTCGGGATTGATTTTTTAAAGTTTCTTAAGTGCTGATGAACCATACTAAAATGGAATTCCATTGGATTGTTGCCCCTCTTTGCCATTGCTTTTCATGCCAGGGTGAATAGGTGCTTATTTCCAGAAACACCATGCCTGACAGGTTTTATATCTGGGCTGTTTCTAAACTGCATTTTTCACTCACTAGCTGTCTAAGACATCTCCTTTTTCACAGCTGTGCCTTTCTCCTTGAGACTGCACAGATTGCAAACAATGCACAGCCAAGAGGGAATATCTGTTCCTATGATTCTGTCCTTGTCACAAAGGCATCTGGAAATAAGAAACCTGGAAGCAAAAATCAACATAGCCATGCATGTTCATCTCCATGCCCTTATTTCCTTCTTTCAGCTACCTTGTGGGTGAGGAACTCTGGCTGATGATGGAGTACATGGATGGAGGCACTCTGACAGATGTCATCAATGAGTGTGACATCTTTGAAAGCCACATTGCAGCCATCAGCCGGGAGGTCAGCAATCCCATCATTGTTTCCAAGGCCTTGGGCAGGATTGTCTGGGAAACAGGGGCTCAGACCTGCAGTGATTTCCTGTGCCAACCTTTGGTTCTGTGTTGCTGGTATGCTATGGGCAAGTAAAAGCATCTCAAGTGAAAGGCCTGCCAGTGCCCCTGCACTCCCTGTACTCAGTGCCAGTACTCTTCTCTCCTGCTGTTGGATTCTCGCTCTGGCTCATGTATTTGCATTTGCTGTTCTCCACCTTGACTCTCTAAATGTTTGCCTGGAGTCTGTCTTCACTGCATTCCTTGCCTGTGAAAGCAAAGGTGCTGGTGGTAGGAATTGAAATGATCAGCAAAGAAAAAAGAGAGAGACTCATTTCTCTCAGGCCTCAGCATACAAGGACAGGAGTGCAGCCAAAATGCTCTTTCCTTCTGAGCACATGCACTGCAGCAGCAGTCATCCTGGCTGGTTTGCAGGGGACAGTCTCCAACAGCAGGTGCTGTTGCTCTTTCAGAAGCTGACATGCCTTTCCTCAGAAAGGTCCTGCTCTGCAAGTGTTGGAGCAGCAAGCTCTTCCTCTCAGTGGCACTGTGTTCTGCCATTACTGCCCATTCCCCTGGAGAGGGAATCTTTTAGATTCTTTGTTGCCTTTCCTGTGGGATGAAATCACATCACTCATTTTTGCCTTCCTCTTTCTGTTTTCTCTCTCAGTGCCTGCAAGGACTGCATTTTCTGCACTCAAACCGTGTGATCCATCGAGATGTGAAAAGTGACAACATCCTTCTCAGAACTGATGGTTCTGTCAAGCTGGGTCAGTATAATCTTGGTCAGGAGCAGCATTCCAGGGATGTGGGTGTGGGGCTGCTTGGCGGGACAGCCAGCTCCCCTAAATGGTGCTGGTGGCAGCGCAGGGACACCCGCTGTGAGCTGAGGGCACAGTTGCAACGCGCACAGAGGTAGGACAAGGAACAAGCAGTCAGGAGTGGCCTTGCTCTGTGTGTGTCCCTTCCAGAGGGAGGGAGTTACAAGTCTAAAGCTTCCAAAGAACAAAAGACACTACTGGAGACAGTGTAAAAAATGGGGGGAGTTTAAAAGTTGCCAATGCCAGGAGATCCAAGACCACATTTTCAAACACTTCTGCTGGGGAATTCTTTGGCTTGCTTTCCTAATTGCATAGAATTCAAATAGAAACAGTGTCTTCCTTTCTCCTCAGGTGATTTTGGCCTCTCTACTCAGCTCAGCCCTGAGCAGAGCAGACGGTCCTCGGTAGTCGGGACTCCTTGGTGGCTGGCGCCTGAAGTCATCACACGTCAACCATATGGTCCCAAAGTGGACATATGGTCTTTCGGAATCGTGGGGATTGAAATGAGAGAACAAGAACCTCCCTACTGGAGTGAAAGTCCCATCACGGTAAGGAGCAAATACTCACTGATCCCACTGTCTTTCTCACCTGTCCCTTGTCCTGCGTGCCATTGGACAAAAGCCCATTGCCATCTGCCTGAACCACTTCCACCAAGGACCCCTCCTAAAAATGTGCCTGCAACACATCAGCATCTGCTTTACTTTTGGTTGCAGCAGTGGGGGAACTCAAGCCTTATCACATGCAAACAAACTCCAAACAAACTCTATTCTCAGGCAACACTTTCCTTTGGCTTTTAAGTGGTTCCAGTCCTTTGGCTGTGGAGATGGCCTTAAGAGCAGAAAAGAAGCATCTGACAACTGCTGTTATCTTTCCAGAAATGAAGGAAGGAGACTCAAACCCAACAAAGTTTCTAAAACTGTGGTCTTTAGAGATGAGCCTAACTCCCTGAGCAGTTTCCTCTCACTGGGAAACATGCCTGAACCCTGGGCATGAGAGTGTAAAGGCCACTGAGTGTCTTCTGCTGCTTGTGCAGTGCTGCTGAAACACTCGGTCACCGCGTTTCTCTCCTAGCCAAAGGCACATCCTCTGTGTCACCAAGCCAGAGCCTGGTGATGCGGACAGCCTGACAAAACCTCCCATTTCTTTCCTGGCTCTTTCTGGCATGGGCCTACTATTAATGCATTGACTTGAGTAGCCAAATAAGCACAGGGTTGCCATAGGGATGGCACCTTTCCTTCTTCTGACCATGACAATTTTTCTTTTGCTGCAAAATGGGAAGCTGCAATTTTCAGACTGCTGAGAGACAGAGCTGCAGGTGGCTCCTTTGTGCCCAAGCAGGAATTTTCATCCCTGTACATTTATGCAGCCATCTTAATGTGTCTGTGTTGAAGATGAGATTGCAAATGTTTATTTCCTTACCTGGGGATTAATTGATGGATTGCCTTTCTTTCTTTCCAATTACCATTGTTTTCAAGAAAAGCGCAAATAGCTTGATGAGTTTTGTTCTTGGGCACGTGCGCTTAAAGGACCAACAAGCACTGCAGATATGCCTTTCATGTAGTAACCAATGAAATTAGTTTGTATAGCACGGTCTCTCTTCCAAAAAGCCTCTGAAGCTAGTGTGAATCCTCAGAGAAGCAAATGTGCTTTTGCTGATGTAGCTCCCACTAAACTAGCTCAGTCAATGAAATCAGCTGCCCAGGCAAGATCTGTGGGATGGTGGAAAAGCTGTGGCTGCATCAGGGTTTGGGTTTTTGGTTGGTAAAGGAAAATAATCTCTGGGTCTCTGCCAGGGCAGAAACTGCCACTGAAGAGCAGAGGTTAAACAAAGGGAGGTGGGAGAGCACTTAGAGATGTGAAAGCAGCAAGTACAGCCTGGTGTCTCCTTTTTCTCCAGGCTACACAACTGATAGCCACACTAGGGACCCCACGGCTGCGGCAGCCCAACCGATTCTCGCCTTGCCTGCGTGACTTCCTGAGCTGCTGCCTGCAGACAGACGAGGAGCAGCGCTGGTCTGCCAGGGAGCTCCTGCAGGTAAAATGTCAAGGGGCTGCAGGTGAAACAGGCTCTGAGGGATGGGCTCTTCCTCCACTCAAGTCCAAGGCATCACATGAGTCCCCTTCCTCCTCACCTCCACCCTTGGTGCTCTTCAAATGAAAATGGTGAGGAATCCTAGACTGGGCTGGGCTGGCAGGACCCTGTAAAAGTCCTCTGGTGCAAGTGTCCTGCAAGGAGCAGGGACAGCTTTAAAGAGATCAGGTTGCTCAGAGCCCTTTCTCACTGGAGCCGGAATGGTTGCAGGGATGGGGCACCTACAAGCTCTTGGAGCAACCTGTGCCAGGGTCACACCATGCTCCAAGTAAACAAGTTCTGATTAGATCGTATTTGTGTTTAAAAATATTCAGCCACATCCTATTGTAACTGGCCCTGTAAAAAATATGTCCCTCACTTTCTTCAAAGCCACTCTGAAGTCTTGGAAAATGGCAATAAAGTCTCCCTGGGGCCTGTTCTTCACAAAACTGGGTAACTCCACCTCTCTCCACATTTCCTGAGTCAGAGAGCTCCTCTGGCTGTTTTGATCACCCTCTTTTGTCATTTGGTGAGGGTTCAATTTTATCAAATGGCAAAAGAATTGAAGTAGAGCAATGCAGGGTACAGAGACATGAAATGGTGCTGCAGGAACCCAAGGAAGCCAGTCCCAGCCTAGGGCTCAGAGATTTGGCTGTGGGCAGCAGGGGCTGTGGGGGGCTCATTGTGAGCCTCCTGGGGGCCCTGGTTTGCACCTCCCAGCCCACCCTTAGAGGTTTCTGCCACGCAAACAGGGACAGCTGGGAGGGACTTGTCCCAGCCCCATCTGCTGCCTGGCACACTCAAGCAGACGGGAACTGTGCCAGGATTACTGCCAGGTTGTGTGGCAGAGAGGGAACTGCAGGACCCGATGCCACTGGGCTGGCCCTGCTGGGAAGGAAGGTGCCATCCAGCACACGAGGGGAGGGGCCGGGCATGGAAAGGCAGACACTGCTCTGTCTCCCTGTGGGAGTCAGCACAGTGCCTGTCTTTCAAAGAGAGGGACCAGTGTGAGGCTTTGCAGCTTCCTGAAAAGAAGAAACTCCAAGGACAGAAAGCACCATTTCTAAAGCACTGGCAGGGCAAAAATCCTAGCAAGATGAAGACACCTGCAAAAATGGATGAGTGGGATTCTGGGCCACATTTGCCTGTAATGGCAAAGTCCTGCACATAAAGATGGAGATGTAGATGGTCCCATTGGTCCTCTTCCTGCATCCTTCTAGAAGCCAGAGGAATCCTGTGAAGCACTGAGCTTGGAAAGTCACGGTCCATTATTTTTTGGTGATTTGTTTTTTTTTCCTTTTGGCAGCATCCATTTATAGAATTTGCTGAGCCTGCGTCCAGCCTGGTGCCGCTGATTGTTTCAGTGAAGAAGAGGAGGGAGACGAGAATGTGACAATTACATCAGGACCATTTACTCGTCAACCAGTTTAGAGTAGGATTGTAGGGTAGGATTAGGATTAGGATTAGGATTAGGATTAGGGTTAAGGTTAGAGTAGGATTGTCTAATAGGACTGTAGAGTAGGATTGGAAATGAATACAGTTTCTAAAACCACAACTCACCTTGAAGATTCCCTTCCTTCTCACTCTGCGAATACGCTCAAGAATTTCTTCTGAATTGTCTGTTGTTTCTTAAAGGTGGAAACTGACACGGTGTCTTTGGCATGGTGTGAAAGTGGGGAAGAAGGATGTTCTTCATTCATCCTCTCCAGACCACACTGCCTTTGGAATCTGGCCCACTGGTCTGTTTTTGGCCAGCTTTGGTATTTCTATTGGAGGCAGAAAGGGCAATGGCATTTGAAAGCAAAACCAAAAGAATGAGGCAGCCCAACACCCTGTGCAGATGCAGGCCTTCAGCTGTGATTGGAGAGCATTGGGGCTCCTGCCACTTGGATTTGTATCCCGAAAAGCAATAATCTCTTTGGCTGGAGGAGAGCCTTGCTCAAGTGAGAGAGCAGAAAGATCAGAGAGGGTGCTCAGGAAGGTCTCCTGTGGTGCAGAGCTGTCAGCACCTGGGAGGTGAGAGCAGGCCCGGCCCTGGCCGGGGTGGAGCCCCAGCAGAGCCCCGGCAGAGGCCGGAGCAGGCTGAGCCCCGGCAGAGGCAGGCTGGAAGGAGGCCCTTGGAGCTGCAAGAGGCAGCAGCCGGGCCCTGGGTGCCTGTTCCTGGCAGCGGGTGATTCCTCCGCTCTCAGAGCCCAGGTGGCAGCTGGCTGCTGCCGAGGGGAAGCACAGCCGTGCTGGGCACAGCCCAGCCTGGAGGCATTGGCCGTCTGGAGTGTGCCCAGGAGCAGAGAAAGGCCCAGGGCAGCCGAGGGCCGCTGGGCTGCCTGAGGATTCCTCCTCTTCTGCCGGCTGCCCTGCAACTCCTGGCAAAGGTCAGCAGTGTGTGCAGCACTCTGGGCACCGGGGCAGGGAGCCGGGCTGCTCGGCAGGCTGGAGCACAGGGCAGCCTCCTTCAGGCCCGGCTCTTGTGCCAGGGGAAGCGAGGCCAGCGTGAGGCAGGGACAGCTTGGCAGGGCACACCTGCAGGAGCCAGCACCTCACGCAGCTCTGGGAGGAAGCGCCCGCAATCCTGCAGTTCTGCACTGAGCCAGAGCAAAGGTGTGAGATGCAGAGTGTTTGGCAGAAATATTCAGGCCCACCAGGCCAGCCTGCTTTGTGCTCTCTGGCCCACAGCAAGTGCTGTGCAATGCAGCTCACACCTCTATTGCAGGGCTGTTCTTTTTCTCTGTAATCATCGCTCAGCTGTCTCTCACTGTCATACTGCTGGCTGAAGACCTGTCTCTTCCATATCCCCTATAAAAAGACCTTACCTTAGATTCTCAAACTTAGCATGCATGCATGTGTGAAAAAAAACCCCACATACCTTTAGGAAAATCAAGACAATAAAGCAGATTTCATTTATCAAACCCACAGCAACTGCATTAAAATGTGGGTGTATGAGCCTTTCTTCAAAATTTTCTTAAGAATATCTCTAGAGTAATTTTCGAGAGATAAGTATGCTGCTCCTAACAAGTGCAGATTACTTGCCAAAGGGTAATCAATCATCCATTAAGCATTCCAGCAGTTGCGTAGCATTTTTTTCTGATAACTGATCCCTGGATATTGCAACCAGCTTCTGACTTGTGTCTGCCCACTTCTTTTCCATGTTCTGAGCCAAGAGCAATAGTATCCTTGTGTGTGCATCTGAACACATTGGATACTGACACCCCATCCTATTGCCTATGTTCTCCCACAGAAAATTCCTTGCTCTTTTTTCTCTGCCTCCAAAGGGGATCTGCGGTCCCTGCCGGGCAATGCTTGTTGTGGGCTGTCAAGGCAGAGGCGATGCTCTGGTGCACCTGGCGCAGGTGAGCCTCGGGCCCGGGCAGGGAGCGATGCTCCGAGCTGCCGCGGATCTGGCGGCGAAGCCGAGCGGTGCCGTGGCCGGGCTGGGAAGCCGAGCGGCGCCCGTGGCGCTGCCTCCCCGGCCAGGGCTGTGCTCTCAGCGCCGCCGGGGCTGCCGAGCAGCGCTTTCCACGCGCCTCCGCCTCCGGAGCCAGCCCCGCAGCCGCGCTCTCCCGAACCGCACTGACCCGCGCCCGCTCTCGGCCCGGCTGCAGGACTCCGTGATTCCGGGCTCTCCGGGTTCCCAGTGCGCCTGCAGGAGCCTCCGCTCCTGGACGCCCGCCCTGGGCTTTCTTCTTCTACGTCTTTCTCCCCTTTCCCAGGCCCTCTCCACTCTACTCCGGATCTGCCCCCTGTTCTCAGGTTCTCCCGTGTCTCCTGGGTTCTCCCTCCTCTCTCGGGTTTTCCCCAGTCCTAAGCTACCCGTTGTCCCAAGCTCCCTCCTTTCCCGGGCTGTAGCCAGTGCTTTTATTCGTCTCCCTGGATCTCCCCTTCTCCCGATTACTCCTCCCTCTTCCAGGATCTCCCCCCTCTCCCAGGGCTCTTTCCTGTTTCCCCGGCTCTACCCTCTTGGAAGGCTCCCCACCCTTTGCCACGGATCTCACTCCTCCTGTCCCGTGATCTCCCCTACTCCCGGGCTCATCCCCCTCTCTTGGGATTTTCCCCCTCCTCGCAGCATCTCTCCCCTCTCCCGCCCACTCCTCCCTCTGCCAGGTCTCTCTCCCCTCTGCCGGGATGTCCGCCCGCTCCCGGAGCGCCCATGGCCCCGGCCCCTCGCCGCCCGTCCCTCGCCGCCTCGGCCGGCCGCTCCGGGGCCGGGCCGCTCCGGGGCCGCGCTCGGAGCGCAGCGGGGCCGGGCCGGGGCCGCCGGGGCCGCGTCAGCTCCGCCCCGCGGGAGGAGCCGCGACAGCGCCCCGGCAGCGGCCCCGCGCAGGCGGAGCGGCCCCGGCTGCGCCCGGAGCTGGGCCTGGCAGGGGCTGCGGCCTGGGAGAGCTGCTCCGGCCTCGCTCCGGACACGAGGAGCTCCGACCTGTGCTCGCTTTGTACCCTCAAGGCTGCCGGATGCCTTGCAGCGAAGCTGCAGTGCCCGGGCTATTCCGGTCTGTTGTGGTCCTCAGCTGAATATTGCTGGTCAGGGCTCTATGTAGGAATCACGAAACGGACGGGACTGCTGCGGACCGCGCCTCGAGCTGTTTGTTTTCCAGCGTCAGTCTCATTACATGGTTGTTGCAGTGGGAAGATGCCAGCAGCTCACATCCCTGGCAGGAGGCAATGAACTTTATGGTACAACTTACTTGAAAAGTTTTTTGACCACTTACACAAAGCAAAAGCATATTGACAGTAGTTCTGTGCAACCACTATAAGCACACGTATCTTTTGTTAAAACACTGCTTGCTTCTTTCAAACACTATACCTGCTTGTAAGCCTTAAAACACAATGCACAGAGCTCCATTATTGTGATAAATAGGTATCATTCGTGCTGATAAAACTTGAGACAGTAATTGATATTGAGACAGTAATTAATATTTGAGAATAATAAATAGTTGAAAAGTTGTAATGCCAAAGAAGAGAGGGAGAGGAGGGGCTGCACCCCCCTTCCCAGCAGCTGTTCTCAAGGACCACAGGAAAGAAGCTGAAGATACAGTTGCTAAAAATGAAGAAGAACCTGGTTCGGTCCCAACAAATGCTAATTATAAGGGATTTATTGCCTTGATATGTAGATGGAGTGATACGTTAGTCTTGGCTTACATTGGCTGTACTGGCTACGTACTGGCTTGATGCGCATGTGTAACCCAGCAGTGAATTAAAGGACAACGAAGAAGACTATAGGGCCTTCATCAGTGACGACCCCCAAAGACTTGTGCAACCACCAAACCGAGTGGTGGCGCATGCGTGGTAAAGGTGGTGAGGAAGGCGGAGACAAAAAAGAGACGAACCGAAAACAGGAGGAGATGGTATTGACATACGGCATATAAGGGGTGATTTTCACATGGCAAGCTTGTATGTAAAGTGGGAAGGGTCAAGAACTCTGCCCTCCGTACCCCGCAGTATCTTTTGCTTATGTGCTATTATTTGAACCAAATTATCGCTTATTTATATATTTTCTAAACTATTCAATTAAAATTACTGCTACCTTAAATATTGTTTGGGTTGTTTTTTTTTTCAGGGATAATTGGGCAAATATAACAATTATTAAGCTTAGAAGTTCCTAATATTTTGCTAGCGATACTTTTCTGTAGCTTAGGGAGTCATTCCAGCCAAGCGTTAATACACTGGTGCGCCAGTATCAATCAAGTTAGAATGAGCAGCCCAATTCAGCTCCACGGAGCAGCCTCTGGACTGACTGACAGAAGTTCCCAGGCAATGGGAGCTCTCCTAAGATGCAGACATTGCATTGGTTCAGAGTCTGGGGCACAGAGATAGACCAATGAGATGTCTCGGCCTGGGAGTTTTGAATGGGCTAAATGGGCTGTGGGTTCTGAAGGCAATAAACGAAGCTGTTTGCTAATGACCAAAGGGAGTTCTGTTGTGTTACATCTCAGAGATATTAATGTACTGGATTCTACAGTAATAGACACAAACCACTGTTCTATTTGTCCTTACTTTTTAACTTCTTATATACCTTTTCTGCTGACAAATCTACTGCTTAGCTCTAACCACAGTTCTGCTTTCTCTGAGGTGTGCCTTTTGCAGCTTTCCCAGAACCCACTGATTTGAAGGATTCCCACAATTCCCCCGCACGGTTCGGCTAAATAGAAGCCTTTGTAACCCTGTCGTTTATTAACTACCTTGAATTTCATAGCCTTACTGTAGAATACTGCTTATTACTTGCTTAAAGCATCCTTTTTGCTCGCATTGAGCCTTGCTATATTCCAACACAGCAATTTTAATGCTGTGAAAGTCCAGTAAGTTCAAAGGGCAAAAGTCATGTCTGACAGCAATTCCAAGTCATTGTTCCAAAAAAGTCTCACCTGTTCTAAGGTCTTAATTCAAAACCTCCCTCCATGTCTATACCTTCATCCACAATCTGTGTGAGATTTTGAGAATTCTCTGTGAATCCATTTCCTATCTCTCTGTCTTTTGTGATAAAAACTTCTTTGATAGTTTTGTCCATCATTTGTCGCACACACCAACGTATGCAAGGTATTACTACCAGTATCACTGCCAAAACACCCAACATACGGAGACCTATTCTACAAGGTCCCCTTAGCCAAGGTGCAAAGCTCCATCCTTGGAACAAATGATCTAACCAGGACCCACCATCGTCTTTAATTGGAGCTGTCAAATCTTTCAGCTTGTGTATGCTTTTGAGGATGGATTCAGAGTGATCAGACCATTTCATACAACACAATCCCTCAAATTCCACACAACCATGTCCTTGTGCCAGTAAAAGAAAATCAATTGCTGCTCTGTTTGGAAGGGTAGCATGTCTAACTCTATTAACATCGGTCAACATGTCACTGATTGCAGTGGATGTGCCATTAGTTTGTTTACTCAGCCAACATGCAACCCGATCTAATTGTTTCAATGCCATTGCTGAAGCCAGCTGGGTAAAAACAAACCTGCTGAAACCCTTTTCACAGCCTTCCAAGGCATGAAATCACTTCTACAGTTCTCATCATAATGATGAGCAGATCTTGTTCCCCTTTGCTTCTTCTTAATGACCGCTTTGGCAGTAGGCGCAATTACAGTGAGCATCCCAATGCTACATGGGCCACCTTCAGGGCATGATGGGATGCCCTGCCAGGGCCTGTCTACACAGGTGAACCCACATCCTTTTGGTAATTGTCGTGGATATTGGTCAGCTTTAGAAAGCACCTCCCAACATTCTTAATAATTACACCAAAACCTTGAGTTTCTGTATGCAAAATAATGGGGAGTAACACTGGACTTTGGAGGATCACTTTCTCACTAATCATTAGCTGTAAATGTAAGGCAAAAATTCGTTGTTAAAGGACCAAGGATTTCTAATTCTTGGGGCTTTAGGTAGTGCTTTGGGAAGTTCTTTTTCCCAGATGTTACAATCCTATACAGGGCTCCTCCCATTGTCAATTTCACCAGGCTTACTATTGAATTGCTTTTTGACCAAGGGCAAATTCTTTCCTGGCACACTGACTACACAGGTTGAGAAGGCTTTTCTGTTCCGAATTAGACAAACACATGGTATCCGAGCCTGCTGCCTTGGCTAAGGTCACCCAGACATTTGGTTTTGGTTGTTCCACAGACAAATCTACACTACAAATTGACTAAAACTCTGCACGAGAAGAAGCAATCAAAACTAGCACCGTAGTACCATTTGATTTTGCAGCATCCTTTTTGTGAGCTAATTGTTGGCTAAAGCTCCTCCCATATCCTTCTCAATTCAAAAACATTACTTCTGACCTTTAATAAAAATTAACCAAACAAAACCTACACTTTCTCCAATAGAGCTCTATGAAACCAACAAGTGACACATTTATAAACCACATAAAATCAGAGTTTGCAGGTTCCACCAATGCACAAGGAACATCAGGTGTGACCCGTGATCCCTCTGTTTGGCTCACGTCTGCGTACTTGCTTCTACGGTCTGGAGCTCGTCAACTGTCCTGGGGTGCGATATGGTTTGACATTTTTTGCTGGAACCCGCTTAATTCCTGCACCTGTAGAGACAGAAGCAAACCCTTTGTCCAAAGTGATTAATCAGAAAGGACCTTCAATTGGTCCTGTCCCAGGGTATCTAATTAAAACAGGGGGATTTTCTTTCAGTTTTGCCTGTGTGTTATTGTAAAAATGCCTAGAAATCGGTGGATCAGGTTCTGCAACAGAGCTGCTTAAGGAATTAAGACATGCAAATCTTTGTTTCACCTCATCTGTGGTGTGACCTCGAGTCCCCCCTCTCTTGATCAAGAATGCGTTTTAATGTCTGATGTGTCCTCTCAGCAACTGCTTGGTTGTGGGAGAATGTGGAATACCAAGGATATGACGAACACCCCAATCTTTAAAAATGTGGCCAATTTTTGAGATATGTATGTGGGATCATTGTCAGTTTTTTCTTCTTGAGGCACAGCCAGTGAAGCAAATGCTCTGCTAAAAATGTTGACAGGCATGATTACCTGCCTCCCCTGTGTGAAGAGAAGAAAAACTCCACCAGAGAATGTGTCCACTGAAACATGGGTATTGGTAAATTTACCAAAGGAAGGCTATTTAGTGACATCCATTTGCCCTAAGTGCAGGCTTTGCAAACCCCGTGGGTTGAACAACTCTTTCTAGAAACAGGAGGCTGCACAAGCTGACAGTCAGGGCAAGTACTAATGATAGCTTTAGCTTGACTTTGGAAATTTGAAACATTCGCAAAAGTGCTTGTGCGCTTTGGTGAAAAAAGGTGTGGCTCAGTTTTGCTTGTTCCAAAATGTTTGGCAAAGTGTTTGAAATAAGCACTGTCAGCTTGTCCGCTCTGGCGTTTCCTTCCACTAAAAATCAAGAAGCGAAGAATGAGCGCTGATGCGAGAAACAAAATATGGATTAGTTCGTTATTGTAAAGTTGCAAAATGTCATGAAACCAATGATGTCAAGTGTCATTACTAGGATTCTTTAGAACTGATCCTTTTATTATTTTAACCACATTAACAACAAACATAGAATGTGTGAATAACTTAAAAGGTTGTGGGAAGAACTGAGAAGCCTGAACCACAGCAGCAAGCTCAACAATCTGAGCAGATCCCTCTACTATTTGAATATCTGATTCCCAATTTTAATTGGGAACTTGGTTTGGTTCAACCAAGTAATGACTGATTTGTGACCTCTGCCAGATCCCATCAGTGAAGAGAGTTACTGTGTTTAAAGGTTCTTTACTTAACAAAGGCTTCTCTCTAAAACTCAATTTTGCCTGCAATAATTTGTGAGCCGGGTAATGAACAGAAGCAATATCTGCAAAATTTAATAATTCTCGTTGCAAATCATCAGAATTTGCAGAATTTTGCATTGCCCAATCAAGATAATTTTTTTCAGTGGTAAATAGAGAACTGCAAATTCTTCACCTGCTAAACTTAATAACCTTGTTCTGGCCTTAATCAGAATTTGTGTTATCCTCTCTAAGACTGTAAAAATAGTCTTGGAAACCTTGAGGGAAGAAAACCCCATTCTATTATCAACAAAAGATCTCTCTCAGAATGGTCTGATTGAAAAATGACAGAACAAAGTTGCATCTTTCCTCCTAAAATTGCAGAAAAGAATGGCTTTTCTGGAATACAGCGATGAGCTTGTTATCTTTGGAGAGCCTCCATGACCCTGTCAGGCACTGCACGACCTTCAGGTATTAGAGTTCAGGAGAGTTGACGGCGCAGCTTCCTCTCAACAAAATAAAACGTGGACCCAATTCATCGTTGGTGATTCCCAAACCAGGTCTGACACAGTTGATTTCTTCTAGAAGCTGTTGTAAGTCTTGCAGGGTGTTGACACTGGCCCAGAGCTGTATCTTCTGCAGTGTAATTGTTTTTTCAGTCATCTTCCATCCCAGATACTTCGAAGGTGGAACTTCTTGAATTTTGGGTATAGAAATTTTAAGTCCAGCATTTTGGATTTCAGTAACAACACTAGGACAAGCTTGCTCCATCTCTGGCTGCATTGGAGCTGTGATGAGAAAATCATCCATGTAGTGTGAAATCATGGATCTTGGATACTTCTGTCAAACTGGAGACAAAACTTGTGCTAGAAAATATTGGCAAATTATAGGCGAATTCTTCATTTCTAGAGGCAATGTTTTCCAGTGCTATCTCTGCATGGGTTCTCTTTGATTGATGACTGGAACTGAAAAGGAAAATCTTGAAGCATCATTGGGATGAAGTGGGATGTGGAAAAACAATCCTTTAAATCAATGACAATGAGAGGCCAGTGTTTTGGGATCATTGATAAGGAAGTTGAGGTTTAAGAGGTCCTATGTCTTCAATACTTCATTGATCTTCAGGTCGTGAAAAAACCTCCAGGAATCCAGTGTCTTCTTGTGGATGACGAATACTGGTGAATTTCAGGGAATTCACTCTTTGTGGGTGTGATGTGACCTTCTTGTAATTGCTCCTTTACCAATCATTTCAGGCTATTTAATTTTTTCTCTGTTAAAGGCCATTGATCAATGCATATAGGAGGATCAGTTTTTCAGTTCAGCTTTCAAGTGGCAGATTTTGACGTGGTTTCCACCACAGGCCCACCTCCAGTTCTGCTCCCCATTGGGACAGGACGTCTCTCCCCCAGACGGTGAGAGGCTTCTGAACAAGAAAAGAACGCACCATTGCTGTCTTTCCTTCAGGACCTGTAATGTTAATCATGGATGCACTTTGCCAATATAGAGTACCACCTCCAGTCCCTGTGAAGGAACCTGCAGGAGCTACTAAATCCCAGTCTCTGGGACAAAACATGTGAGAGATTACAGTGACATCTGCACCAGTATCCGGCATGCCTGTAATATAAATTGTTTTACCACAGTGAGTCAGGCAGCAAGTCAATTTTGCTTGGTTGAGATCCAAAAATTGGACCCAAAAGACCTCAGGACTTGAGGTTCCAAATGGCACAGACAGCATTGAATTCTCTGGAAAGTTGTTTTGCTTGGCTGTACTCATGGGTAGAAGAAATGCAATAGCTATAGGTGTTTTTGGTGGAGTCATTATAGGAACATTACATGCAAGATTTAAATATATTGGTTTATTGTTAAAATCTATTGAAACAACCGCTGGAAGGACTGAAAGTCTGAAAATTTTGGTGCTAGCTCTGCCTAGATTCAAAAGCTCTTGTCTTTGCTGAAAAAACCTGATAATTCCAGTAGAAATACTTTCATTTCAGAAATTATTTAAAGGGTGTATCAATTTTTGAGAAGGCCAATTCAAACCTTGTACGTAAGGGTATTGAGCTGGGACCATTTGAGGGATGGATGACTGAGGGATAAATGACTGAGGTACCAATGCCATTTGACTGGGTAATTGACTGTAAGGAGGTCACTACTTGTGTCCAGGTGCTGTGATAATCTGCGCTCTTTTATGAGTTTAATGACAAAGCTTTGCCATCGATGTCAAATTGAGAATGACAGTACTTAGCAAGATGCTTCCCTTTCCTACGATGAGGGCAAATAGAAAGTGGTTTAGGTTTGACTGTTGTTGTAGGACAATCTCTTTTCACGTGTCCTGCTTTACCACAAGCAAAGCCACAAGCCTTTTTATCAGAGTCCAACTGTACAGTACCAACAGATTTTTAGAAAATGATTCTTTGTGCTTCAAGGGCCTTTTCAACCTTTTCCATTTATTGTCCCAAATTTTCTCCCAACCCTTTCCCAAATTATCTCCCAATGGTTTCCTAACTTTTCTTAAGAATCTGCAATCTGCTTTCCAAAAGCACTGACTTGCACATTAGCAAGATGTTTTGGAGAGGTGAGCTTGCTGCAAGCTCTTAGCATCTCTGTTACACTTGGAGGCTGATCAGGTAAAGTTATAAGAATTTTTTTTGCAATCTTCCTATAAGTTCTTTGATCCCATGGTGAGAAGGAATTTCGTATTGTGGATTTACATCCTTATGACCATATCTTACAGGTAAGGCAAGGAAGTGTTTATTTGAATCCAAATTTTTTCTAAATTTTGAGTACTATTCGACCACTTAGGTAGTTGCAATGGAAGGTCTACTGTCGATTTAGACTGTGGTTTTTTTTTTCTTTTTCATCACTCCTGTATCTGATCCAGAAGAACAGGTAGTGTTGTCACAGCAATCTGCTGTCCCATGAAGCCTGCCAAAAATCTCCAAGTTCCAAGGTTTGTTTTTACCCCAGCTGGCTTCAGCAATGGCATTGAAACAATTAGATTGGGTTGGATGTTGGCTGAGTAAACAAACTAATGGCATATCCACTGCAATCAGTGACATGTTGACCGATGTTAATAGTGTTAGACATGCTACCCTTCCAAATAGAGCAGCAATTGATTTTCTTTTACTGGCACAAGGACATGGTTGTGAGGAATTTGAAGGCTTGTGTTGTATGAACCGGTCTGATCACTCTGAATCCATCCTCAAAAGCATACAAAAGCTGAAAGATTTGACAGCCCAAATTAAAGAAGATGGTGGGTCCTGGTCAGATAATTTGTCCTAAGAATGGAGCTTTGCACCTTGGCTAAGGGAACTTTGCAAGATAGGTCTCCATGTATTGGGTGTTTTGGTAGTGATATTCATAGTAATACCTTGCATACTTCAGTGTGTGCAACGAGAGATGAACAAAACTGTCCAAGAAGATTTATCGCACAAGAGAGAGAGGTAGCAAATGGATTCACAGAGAGTTCTTGAAATCTCACGGAGATGGTGGATGATGGAATAGAAATGGAGGAAGGTTTTGAGTTAAGACCCTGGAATCGACAAGAGATTTTTGAACAATGACTTGTAACTATTGTCAGGCATAATTTATGCCCTTTCCACTGACTGGACCGTCACAGCATTAACTTGCTGTGTTGTAATACAGCAATGCTTAGTGCCAACAAAAACATGCTTTAAGCAGATAAGAGACAAAAATGTATAGTAAGGCTACAAAACGCAAGTAATAAATGACACAATTGGTGAGGCTTCTTTTTGGGTGAAGAGAGAGGGGCAATTGAGGGAATCCATAAAATTAGAGGGTTTTGGGAAAGCTGCAAAAGGCAGGCCTCAGATACAGCAGAATTGTGAGTAGAGCTAAAGCAACACTCATGAGATAGGTCAGCAGAAAAAATTATTTAAACTGTAGAAAAAGTGAGGGCAAATCGAACAATAGGCCTTTGTATTAATGCTTGTCTGAATAGCTCTCTAAGCTGCAGAAAGTTTATCTAGCAAGATATTAGGAAGGTTGAAGCTTAATAGTGGAGCTCTGTGCATTGTGTTTTAAGGCTTACAAAGAGGTACTGCATTTGAAATAAGCAAGCACTGTTTTAACCAAAGCTACATGTGCTTATGGTGATTGGATAGAACTACTATCAATATGTTTTGCATTGTGTGATTTATTAAGAAGCTTATAAAGTAAGTTGTAACCTTATGATTTCTGGCCTGCTGCCTGGATTGTGAGCTGCTAGCACCTTGCCATTATCATAATCATGTAATGAGACTGATGCTGAAAAATAAACAGCTCTAGGCACTTTTCATGGCAGCCCTGTACCGTTCATAGTCTGTAAATAGCCCCTGGCCGGAGTCACTTGGCAGTAGTGTCGCCGCAGGAACTTAACTGGGAGCCCTGCCAGGAAGGGCTGGGGAGGAGAGCTCCAAGTTCTTGGTGACAGGAAGAAAGCCAGAGCCTGCTAACTCACGTCTCGATTCACTAAATTGGATCTTTTTAGATTCATGCAAATCGGGCTGCTCTCCAGCTGTAGACCCTGTCTCTGTATTTGTGATGCTTTCCAATGGACTGCCCGCAGGGATACAGCTGGAAAACTCTCAGGTCCAAGAGCAATCTCAGCATGCTTTCCCACCCCCCCACCCCAGCACCAATGAGACAGGCTTCAAGGCTTCTGAATGAAGTGTCTGTGCCTCCACAACAACTTTCCTGAGCTCTCCCACCTCCACCCCATCCATCTCTCTGGGCAGAGCCATCCCTGCCCTGCTCAAGCCCTGGCTGCCCCCACCACCTCTGTCCTCTCCCCTGCCCGCTCCCCTGCAGGCAGAGCCCTGCACCTGCTGTAACTGGAGGCTGGGGAGCCAAAAGTGGTGAAAATCCCGGAAAGTTTTGGCAGAGGAATCTATATGGAAAGAGTCCTCAGAGCTCCAAAGCAAACTGCCAGCCTGAGCCTGATCTGAGGGGGTGACTTCCTGGGAAGGGCAAACAGTGACAGGAGTGACCCTGCAGCCCCTCGGCCAGGCAGAGCGGATCCAGGCCCCCCCTTGGCTGACCCCACCTGCACAACTTCAGAATAAGATCCGGCCGCATCTTTTTCACAAGAGTGCAGAGCACAGAAACAGCAGCTCCTCTTTTGCAAAGCTTCCTCAAATATTAATCTCCTGGACCCGTTTGATTCCCAGCCTCCCTAGAACACATCCCATGATCCCCCCCAAACTCTTGGAATGCAAGAAAAATCCGAAGTGTTTTTCTGGGAATTCTGGGGGTGGATGATTTCCTGGAGGAGTTGGGACGATGCCTGGTTGCAGCTTCAGTGCCTCAGGGAATCCTGGAAAAAGCAGAGAATACAACCAATGCTGGAAGCTGATCTGATTCCCCTTTTCCGGGCTTCGGGGAGCTGTCCACACTGCCTGGAGTAACCCCGGACATGTCAGGACACCCTGAACAAAATCCGAGATCCCCCCAGAGGAGGATGAAGGTCCAGCACCACTCAGAATTAAAGTCTCAGAGCCAGGTGTTCTGTTCTGATGTTTGAGAAAGTCTCTGTTGCAATCATTCTGATCAAAGCTCTCCATTAAAGCTCTGGAGACAGGCGGCATAATTTTGACCAAAGACTCTTCCTTTTTGAGAGAGACTAGATTGTGAATTTTCCACTTTATCTGGTCCCAGAAATCTAAGGTAAAATCAGACTTCAAGTCTGTATTTTGAGTATTACTTTTTCCCAGATTAGTAAGTCTTTTAGTTCACGTTTTCAGATGTCTGAACATCCTTTACCCTGTAAAATTGCCTCAGTCTGGTAAAAGACGCCCCATTCTGGTTTAGAGAGATGGTTTCCCATCTCGTTGCCCCCGGAGTTGCTACTTATTACTGACAGGGGTATCAGCTACAGACGGCGAAGGGGACGATCCATTCCTCCTTTGAACAGCCTGGGCCTCTGGCAATGGCACTGTCCATGGTCTTCTTTTTTATTTTATATTCCTCTAGCCTAGAAATCCTCCTCACTGAGGAGCAGCTTTCCTAAAACCCTCTGATTTTAAGGATTCCCACAATATACTACATAATAGTTATTTGGATATATGTACTGTAATAAATAGAATATATAAAATGTATTGCTGCTCTTTTTCTCAGCCAGCAGGCCTTTGCAGCGAGTTCTGAGCCAACGTGGGGCTCTGCTGCCAGCCCAAATCTGCGCTTCCCTTGCCCAGCCTGAGTGCAGGTGGGGCACGTGCTGGGCATGGCTGGAGATTTGCATGGCCAAACTCCTCCAGCATTTACATCTGCCCATGGCTTTGGGTAGCACAAATTACAACACATCCATCTCACTTGACAAATGGCATTTCTTATAAATTGCTACACCAGCACTGACAGCATATAACAATAGAGATTTCTAATACATTTTTAAAAAGTAATTTATTTGATTGTTACACCACACTGTTTAAAAACATAGGAAAAACAACTTCTGTTAACAAAAACTAATTTATTGCAAACCTCTACAAACACTCACTATACACAGAGATCAAGGGAAAATTAACAACTTAATTTATTGCATATTATGGTAAACATACAGCCCATATAGAAATACGAAAATATCAGTATTTCCCTGTAATACCAAGTACTCTACAAATAAAATTCCACCTCTGTACAACTCCAGACACATTTAAATAGAACTGAATACATAAATAACCACTACAATATACAGATGTGAATACAGAATAAATGTTACCTGTTACATTGAAGAAAGAGATACAGAAAACAAACCTATCTATAAATAGACAAACAGCAGTACCAATCTAAATATCTGTACAACTGCATCAATACAAATATAAGCAATATATCTGGATATATATGTAAACATAATATATATAGAAATACATCAATGCGCATCTAAAAATACATACATACCAAAACAAATGCCAATATAGATATTTAAAAAGACCAAAACTACATCAATACATCAATAGAAATAGATACCTACACAACTAAACACAGATTAGATTTCCGTACATGTACAATACACGTAATGAACTGGATACATATACACACAAATATGCAACTGCAAACCTGTATATATGCAAGTATATATATATAAATATATACATGGTACATTCACAAATCTGATACCGTATGTACAGAAATAGGCCTGTACAAATACCAGGCTACATACGTATAAGTCCATATAATTATCCCTGTTCACATGCAAGTCCGTGTATCTTTAAACAGAGCTCCAAGCAGAGGGATCCCAGCTGCCCCATCTTCAAAGCCTCTCCCTCGGGCTCCTCCTCCCGTGCAGAGCAGCTCTCCTGGACAGCGACAGTAGATGGGGCATCCGGCAAGCAAAGGGAACACTGAGTGAGTATGGGGACGTTTCCCTTGGCAGCAGCTGCACTTCCATCAGGGAAGAGGAAATGTCAGAGCCTCCCCAGGAGTGTCAGAAGGAAAAGCAGCCGAGCGGGCCGGGCTGTGGTGAGCTGTTCACTTCTTTCAGGCATCCCAGTTGCTCTGAGGGAACTCCCTCATGTCACGTTACTGAACCACCTCTGCATTTACCAAGACTGTGGCCCCCAAACCAATCAGTATTTATGTCTCCAGCTGCTTGCACCAATGACAGGGAACGTCCTCTAACAGAGCTGGGGCACAAAGTTACCTTCCACAGGTCCTCTGACAGGGCCTTGTGCTTCCTTGGCTGTCTCTCTCCTTACCTTCCACTTGGAAATCAAAGCCAGATCTCTCCTTCTACCAGCCTGTACTGAAACGTAAAGTAAATAGAGCAGGGTGAGAATGTCAGTGTTCAGTTCCTGAAGTGCCTTATTAAGGTGTTCTTCAAGTACTGGAGGCAAAATCTGGGTAGACATTCCTAATTTCCAGACACTCACTGTCAATTTCATTGACCCTGAAAAAAGCAGAGATGTGCCCATAATACCTGATCAATCCATTTGGGGAAGTTTTAGGTTCAGATTCTCTGAGGCTTTAGATTTTCAGGTCTCTAGACAATACTTCCAGGAATCTAAATAGATTTCAGTAATTAAACTTTTCTCCTTTTTTCCTCAGTCTTTGCACTCCTGTGCACCAGAAACATTCAGTGAATGGGTTCCACTCTAATCCATTTCCAAGATGAATCTCCCAGCTGTGTTCACACTGGTGGTTCGTGTGTCTCTTTTGCACAGTGCAATTTTAAAATCTTTGTTCCTTTCTATCTCTGCCCTTCTTTTTCTGTTTTACCTTGCAAATGCATGCAGATGTATCAGAAATGATACATTTCATTTCTAATGCATCACTTCCTGTCTAGTAATTTCATTTTATCCTGTTCCGATGCTATGCTAGCCTTACAGGTTTTATTCTAAGTGGACTCCTGCTTTCTTGAATCTGGAAGTTCTATAATGCAATGCTCTCATTCACCCGCTTTCATGAAACCCTTCATTAACAATAGCACAAGTAACTCTGTGGTTCCCTTCTGCTTTGTAAAAGATTTGGGAAACTCAAGTCCTGCTCAGCAACAAAAAGACATACATGGTGCTTGGTAATTCCCCAAAGAGCTTAAATTAATGGTTAAACAACTGCAGCTTATTCACTTGACAGAAATTGGGAGAAAAGACATTGCAAATATTGAGGAATGCAGTGCAAGGTTGATGGACATCCCTCAATTATGCAGACAGACTGATGTCACTGACAAAATTCCTTCTTTTCCAAAGGTTTTCATTTGCTTTGGCTGTACTTTGTACGGCTGCAGATCACATTTCCCTCGATTTAAGGAAGTATCTTGGAAGGTATTCTTGGTGATATATCTTGCTAATTCTGCCCTTGGAGGAATTCCTCAGTTCTGCAGTCCTTATTACACGCTCTGTTCTAAACGACTTTTATGCTATTTTCCCTCTCTCTGTGTTTTCACACATGTTCAACAAGTTTTGCTTTGTAAGGATATTAATCACAATACCCCAAAAGATTAAAAAATGCTTAGTTATTTTTCCCCCAAGTATTTACAAAAGAAAAAAAAAATCTATATACCTGCTGGATGTAAAATGCAAATAGAAATAAACTTGAGAGTTCCCCCAAAAAACTTTAGAAAAAATCCAGGTATTCTATAAAACCCAGAATGTTCACTTACAGAATACAAAAATGGGCACGTTCTAGAAGATAAAATTTGTACAACGGTTCTGCACAGAATTCTATGCTTTCAAGCTTTTTGCCCTTCAGGGGCAGTGCCATTCTCTGAACTGGAATGCTCTGAGCACGTTCTGCTCACCACGGCAGCTTTCTGCTCTCCCCTGGTACAGATCATCCTCCCAGCAAAGGGGGAGTGCAGCCACCACAACTCGCAGCACCTTCCCACACAGCAGGAACCTGAAGGACAGAGGTGGCTTTCACCAGCTCCTGCGGGTTCTAACAGTGCCACCTCTCGGCTGCTGAAACCCTGAATTTCTCTGTTGCAGTGCGTTAGTTTCCGAGTCAAATGTTCTGTTAGCACGCGGTATGTTCAAGTGTTCCCCAACCTACTGCAGTTGGTTTCTCCCCCGTGTTATGCCCTCCTACCCAAATGTCCCTCAAGCAATTCCCTCCCTCCTCACCGGATTCTTCCCTGTCTGTCAAGACAACACAGTCCCTTGAACCCATCCATCAGCCCAAAGCCTACCCTTTGTTCCAGAAAGTTCTCTGTCCCTCACCCCAAGATCCAATCCCTATCCCAACCCTCTCTCCTCCCCTTGTTCTGATTTGTTGTAGCCCTCAAAACCACACCCTGAGAGTCGCTTATTGGTTACTATATGGTGTCCACCCCCTGTTTTGAAAGATTTTAAAAGCCTGAGCAGAAGAGCACTGGGGGTTCGTTTAATCTCTGTTCTCCTTTGGGGAACTTCTCCTGCCAAGCTTTCTCCTGCCTCTCTTGATAAATTAGCTGCACTTTACACTGGAGAAGAGCTGTCTCTGCCTCCTTCACTCGGTCCTCCAGGGGTCTCTACTGCTGGGCAGCTGGCCTAGAGGTTCTGGCTCGGGCAAAACCCCAACCTAACCTGTTCCTCATTCTTGCCACTGTCCCTGGAACATCACAGAGCCAGCCAGGGCTCCGGAGGGCAGTGACAGTGACCCACGGCCTGGCATGTCACAGCCCCCAGAGCCGCACCTGCCAGGCCCCAAGCCCCAGCCCTGGTCCCCACTGCGGCCTCAGCGGCTCCTGGGCATCCTCAGCCTGGGTGCAAAGGCAGCCACAGGAGCCTCCCAGGGCACTCTGGATCCAGGCTGCAGACACCCTAAAGCCGGCACTGAAAGGGACATGGATGGGGACTGCAGCTGGATCTTCAGTGCTCACCAGCCCTGACTGCCCTCTAAATGAACCCAAACCTCACCTGCAGCGCCTTGAGCACATTTTTCTTTCTGGCCCGTTCTGGAACATGGTGTTCTCACATCATACACCAGCCCTGTGCAGGGAGTGATCAGCTCCCAGGTGCTCTGCTGCCGTGGCATTACTTTCTCTTTTGCTGCAATGAAGTTAAACGGGTACACTCATGAGAATCCCAGCACAAGATTTGCTTTTCAGGAGCTCTTAGGCAAAAAAGCTCCTCTGCTCACTAGTTTTTGCCCAGAAAAAGAGATCTTGACAAAGCATAAGGCACAGGCAGGGCTCTGGCACAAGTATTCCTGAGCCACAGGATTCCACCCATTGTTGTTGCCAGGTGCTTTGGTGATATTTTAGAGCCAGTTCTGAACAGGGGCTGCTGCTGACAGGGTAGGAAAATTTGCGGAAATAAAGGTGCAGGAAACAACAACAACAAGAAAAAAACAAAACCCACAACAAAAAACCCAAGTGGTATAACACTTAAAAATACAGAGCGCAGAAGAAGTCCATGGAGATGGTTCAATAGAAAATGCCACCAGCAGTGAGCAGAGCCCGAGGCTGCTCACTGCCACCACAGGGGCTCCTCAGTCCCCTGCTGCTTTGTGTCTGATCCCTGCTGGGCTCCCTCTGCCCCTTCAGCAGATGCAGCCCTGCCTGCAAAGGGCTCCATGCTCTGGTGTTCCCAGATTGCTCCAGGCTGCGTTCTTAGCAGCACTGAAAGAAGAGGTGAAACAAAGAGCCATTTTCTGTCCTGCCTTCAAACTCTTCTTCTTCAGTTCCAGTGCCAGGGATTATCTCTCTGTCAGGTTGGCACTGTGCCTGCTGCATCCTCGTCCCTGTTTCTTGCATCAGCTCCTGTACATCAGCACTCGCTGTGCCACATCATGAACTGAGAGCTGTGTCAGAAGAACAAGGCTTGCGTTTTCTTGGTTTTTCTAACAGAAGAAGCATGAGTCCAAATAACTTTCTTGTTGGTTCTTGGTCTCCTTTTAGATAACTCTTTTCTGCTTTAATGTAAAAGGCTTTTTTACCACATGGATGGAATGATCTGTAATTGGCAGTTGCTTCAGGCTGTCAGGCACCATGGGAGTTTTTTCTTGTCTCTGATGAGGATTTGGTGAATTTTCCATGGGTCACTTGGTGGTGTCACATGGGCTGAGCTCAGCGACAGACTCTGCTGTCCCCCGGGGATGCATTGGGACGCCAAGCCCCTCAGGGCTGGAATTCGGGGTTGGGCGGGCTCGGAGCGCCCCGAGCCTGGGCCCGTGAGGAGCTGCTGCTGGCGCTGGCTGTGCTCAGCCCGCTGTGCCGAGCAGCCGCGGCCATGGAGACACGGGCGGGAGCTGTGGCCGAGGCCGGCAGGCAGCCCGGGCCGGCTCTCAGCTGCGAGGACGCCGGCAGCCTGTGCCCTGAGGCCGAGGCCGTGGCGGGCGCTTTGCGGGCAGGGCTTTCCCGAGCCGGCCGCAATGTGCTGCCTCCCGTGTGGGCCCGGCCGCGGCAGAGGCAGGCGGGAGCGCGGCGGGGCCGGCAGCGGCGGGCAGAGGCCGCAGAGAGCAGCAGCCCGGCCGGGCCCGCTGCGGAGCGGCACGGAGCTGCCGGGCAGCCCTCGGCCGTGTCTGTGCGCACAGGGCAGGAGCAGAGACCGGAGCAGAGGCAGGAGCCGCGGCAGGAGCCGGCCATAGCGGCAGCTCGCCGCGCTCGGGGCCGCAGCCGCAGCTCTCCCCTGTCGGCCACAGCAGCAGCCGCTCGCCTTCGAGGCTCCGGCGCTTCCCGAAGACGAGGGGCCCGGCCCCCAGCACGGCCTGGAGCCCCGCAGCGAGAGGAGCCACCGGCGCCGCAAAGGGCAGCGCCGAGGGCGCAGGTTGAGGAGGAGGACATGAGGCTGGGTCTGGGCCGCGGTGGGGCAGCTCTGCCCTCTCGGCCTTCGCCTTGAGCCCTTTGCTTCTTTTCCAGGAGCCCTGATGACCCCATCCTTAGCCAAGGGCCCCCAAAGCCCTTTCCAGGGTTGCAGGAAAAGCTCGCTCAGTGACAGAATCACAGAATCACTGGCTTGGAAAACAGATGCTTTTAAGATGATCGAGTCCAACCCATGCCCTAACACCTCAACTAGAGCACGGCACCCAGTGCCACATCCAGTCTTTTTTCAAAGGCTTGCAGAAATGGTGAGTCCACCAGCTCCATGGAGGGGTCACACCACAATACTCTGTACCTGTAAGTGCCCATTGTGAGAGGTGCTGTCTTTAGTGCAAGGCAGAGGTGCAAGTTTCTGAGTTGCCAGCACTTGCTGTGTCTGGCTGAGGATGCTGAGTGCTGGAGGTCCTGCAGGATGGAGCCTTTTCCTGCAGGCAGTGACAGCTAGAACTTGGCCTCTGACCTGTCATGTTGGGTTCCTGTCTTTCCTCCAGCCGAGGAGATTGCATTTAGGGATCCAAATCCAAGTGGCAGGAACCCAAATGCTCTTGAGTCACAGCTGCAGGCCTGAATTCACACAGGATGTCTGGGCTGCCCATTCCTCCTTTGGTTTTTCCTGCAAATGCCACTGCCTTTTCTGCCTCAACTAGAAATACCACAGCTGTGCCAAAACCAGCCAGTGGATGGTATTCTAAAGGTAGTGTGCTTTGTGGAGGTTGGATGAAGAAGAGCCTTCCTGTCGTGGGGTGACAGCCTTTATCCCAATATCGTGTGTTATGTCTGGCAGCTGTGCCTTTTCCCCCACCCCCCCCCCCCCCGGCAGTCTGGCTGTGGCGGGATGGGGAAGAGGGGGGGGGGGGGGGGGGGGGGGTGTGACCAGGCACTTTTGGCTTTTTGGCTTTGGCTGCTGGGCTTCGGCTAGCTGCTGCTTGCTTGCTTGCTTGCTTGCTTGCTTGCTTTTTGCTTTTGCGCTGTTTTTTTCTTTTTCTTTTGTTCTCTCTCTCTCTTTCTTACCCTCCCCCAAGATACTGGACCGGCTCCGGATCGGACCTGCGAGCTCCAGGACACCCGAAGCCTGCTAGAGAAGATTCGGCGCCCTCCACAACACAGTCTGGTCCCTTTTCTTTTCTTGTGTTGGGGAGTGTTCTTTTGTTACTTGTAAATAAATAGGTTTTGTTTTCCACTTTGCTCCTCCGAGAAATTCCTTCCCGAACCCGGTGTTGGGGGAGGGGTGGTTGGAGGTTTGTTTTGTTCTGGGGGGCTCCCTCTTGGAGATTTCCCCTAATTTGTCCTAAACCAGGACACTTCCCCACTTCTGAACCATACAAAAGAAGCCATAAGCATGTCTTAGCACCAGTAGAAAACAACTGCTAATTCAGGAGGAAATGTTGAGTTTTCTGAGGGAGTCAGAAGGGGACCTTTCAAATCATCTTCCAAATGAGTTGATGTTTCAGAAACTTTATTTAATTGCTTTATTTAATTAGTCCTACTCTATAACCCTATTCTACAAAACTTTTCAACAATCCTACTCTAGAATCCTGTTCTACAATTCTACTGAAAATTGGCTATGGAGATAAGATCTTGACATGATACGTTCTTGTCTCCTACTTCTTCTGGACTGAGTTGATGAGTGGTGCCAGGATGGATGCTGGCTTGGCTGTTGCTACAAATGAATGCTGTCCACAGGAAAAAAAAAAAAAAAAAGAAAACAAGAAGAACAATGAACCATGACTTTCCAAGCTCAGTGCTTCACAGGCTCGATGAGGATTCCTCTAGTTCCTAGAAAGACCCAGAAATTAGGACAATGGGACCATCTGTTTCCCAGTTGTCATGTGCAGGTCCTGGCCATCCCAGGCAAATGTGGCCCAGAGTCCCACTCATCAGTTTATTGTGATGTCTTCATGTTGCTGGGATTTTTGCCCTGCCAGTGCTCTAGAAATGGTGCTTCCTGTGCCTGGGGTTTCTTCCTTTCAGGAAATTCCAATGACTCACATAGGTCCCTGCCTTTCAAAGACGCCTTGAGCAGTTGGTGGCAGGGGACAACAATGCGCATGGAGCAAATGATTTTTGCAATGACACAGCTGAGCTGTGCCAAACTGCCTTGTGATTAGGCAGTGCAGTAATTAGGAACTGACATTCCATTTCTCTGCTGCCTTGGGGGCCAGTTACAAGATACATGGGACCACTGACATTTTGCCTTGTCCACTTGGTAACAGTGGTGTCTCAGCTACCACCCAAAACATCTGACCACACTCTCTGCTGCTCTTCCTTGGATTCAGAAGAAGTAATTGTGCCTTAATATTCTGTGGATACACCTTGGGCTACGGGCAGGGCTTCGGGCTTTTAGGGCACTTGCAGATCTCTCCCTGTGTGCAGTTGCCAAGTGCAGCACTGCATGTGGCTAAGGAACTACGAGGACCTTTCCGATGGATTTGCTGGCAGGCAGAATCGAGAATTCAGGACTCTGAAGCTGTAGCCCCAAAGAGCAGGGAGGTGCTCTAAGGCACCACCTTTGTTTTAGCAATGGAGAGCGAGTGAGCGTGTCCTTGTCTGAAAGGAAGCGCTGCCCTGCGTGCCTTCCTTCCGGCAGCTGAGGAGGACAAAGTGCCACATGTATTTTGCAGGCTGGCCCCAGTGTGTGCTTGTTGTGCCTTTTCAGCACGGCTCTAGCCAAAGCTCCAGCCACAGCTCACACCAGAGGGGAAAGCCCCTCAAGAGCAGCAGAGTCTGCAGGGGCTGTTGACATTTACCTCTCCTCCTGTGGCAGTGTCGAGTGCTCTACAAATATCTCCAAAACTCCTAGAAACAAAAGAGAAGCAGAGAAATGAGAAGCTGTGGGAATCTATAAAGTTAGAGGGTTTTTAGGAAATGCTTAAAAAAGAGTATTATATAGAAGAAATGATAGAAATCCAAAACATGAAAGACTCAATCACCATGATATAAAAGAATTACAACAAGCTTTAAAAGAAAGTAGATTTTCTTCTCCCTATTTTAATAGTGTGTTGAAAAATATTTTTAACTCTTATAATTTAGTTCCTGCTGATTGCAAGAATGTAGCAACTTTGATCTTAACCAATTCACAGTACCTACTATAAGAGTTACAATAGAAAAAGTTACTTAACAAGTTAGTTGAAAGATATGCAGATACTGATTATGCCGATTTAGATGTTGCTCAGTTAGCTAGTGATTCACCTTACAATAAACCTGAAAATCAAGCAGCTGAACTGCCTCAGCCTGTTTTAGCAGACATTAAAAATGCTGCTAGAAAAGCCTTGCTTTCACTTAAACCTGTGAGTTCACATCTGAGCTCTTATCCACTGATCAAAGTGAAACTGAATGTTATAGTTCTTTTTTAGATAGATTAACTCAAGCTGTTGAAAAGCAATGTCCAGATGAACAAGCCCGCTCTTATATCATTCAAAATCTTGCTTATGTAAATGCTAATGATAAATGTAGAAAAATTATTTTAGCTTTGCCTAATCAGCGTCCAGCAGTTACACAGATGCTAACAACTTGCAGCAGACTTATGAGTTCACAAAATGCTGCAAATTCACAAATCAATGCATTAGAAAAAACCCTAGAACACAATTTGACACAACAAATAGATAAAATTAAAAAGCTTTTAGAAAAACATGAAAAACGTTGAGAAAACTCTGTTAATGCTGTGCAAGTAGATCCTAATAAAAAGCCTGTCTGTTTTGCTTGTAGTAAACTAAGCCACCTCAAAAAAATTGTCGTAGAACAGCAAATCAAATTTCTATTTGCCCTCGATGCCGAAAAAGAAGGCATCTTGCTAAATACTGTCACTCACTATTTGATATTAATAGAAACCCACTGTCGTTAAACTTCAAAAACAGCGCGTTCCACCGCGCTCAAACACAAATAGTAGCACCCACTAGCAATCAGATTTCAGAACAAATGATGATAGCACGTCAGCCATTTGTCTCTCAAACAGCCCACCCCCGAATGATGCCAGCTCAGCAATTCCAAACGCAAGAGTTGAATTGAGTTCCTCAAAACTAATTCATCTTTTAACTAATTTTTGCTGAGTGAATATTCCTACTAAACTGATCAACTCTTGTCAAGAAAAACAAGATTTCTTAATTATGAGTAAAGCAAACAACAAATTTCTGAGACTGTCAATCTTCCCTACTGTTGTTTCAGTAAATTATAATGAAGAGCTGATGATTTTAACTCTTGCATTTGATGTTCCTACAGTAATTACTCCAAACACACCTATTGCTATTGCATTTCTACCATCTGAAAATGTGTCTCCTAATACCTCAAGTGCAAAAGTTTTCTAAGTGCAATATTTGAACAGTGACCGTCCACAACTAACTTGTAGCTTGACTCACTGTAGTCAAACAATTTATGTTACAAGAATGCCTGATACTAGTGCAGATGTTACTGTGATTTCTCACATGTTTTAGCCCAATAACTGAAATTTAGTAACTCCTTCAAGTTCTCTTTCAAAAATTAGAAGTGCTACTGTTTGTATGCAAAGTGCATCCATGATTGACATTACAAGTCCTGAAAAAAAGACTGCAACAGTGCGTCCTTTTGTTGTTCAGAAACCTCACACCGTCTAAGAAAGAGACGTCCTGTCCCAATGGAGAGCAAAACTTAAAGTGAGCCTGTAATGAAAACTTCGTCAAAACCTGCAACTTTAAAGCTCATCTAAAAAACCAACCATCCTGTGTAAGTCGACCAATAACCTTTGACAGAAAAAAAGTTGAACATTCTTAATAAACTAGTAGAAGAACAATTACAGAAAAGCCACATCGCTCCCACGAACAGTCCCTGAAATTCTCCAGTTTTCGTCATCCACAAAAAGACATTTAATTCCTAGAAGTTGCTACATGACCTGAAGAAAATCAATGAAGTAATTGAAAACATGAGTTCTCTTCAACCTAGACTTCCTTCTTTGCCCATGATCCCGAAGCATTAGCCTTTCGTTATAATTAATTTAAAAAACTGTTTCTTCCATATTCCACTTCACCCTGATGACGCTCCAAGATTTGCCTTTTCAGTTCCCGTCATCAACCAAAGTGAACCCGTTCGAAGATACCATTAGAAATCGCTCCCACAAAGAATGAAAAATTCGCCTGTAATTTGTCAACATTTCGTTACCCAAGCCTTGCATCCTACCCAGCAGAAGTTTCCAAGATCCATGATTCTACACTACATAGATGATCTTCTCATCACAGCCTCTACACAAGAAAAGATACAAGAAACTCGAGACTGTGTTGTTGCTGAAATTCAAAAAGCTAAGCTTGAAATCTCTACAACAAAAATTCAAAAAGTTTCACCTTAGAAGTACCTGAAATAGAAGATGACTGAGACGACAATAACACCACAAAAAATTCAGATCCGAACCAGAGTCAACAACCTACAAGAGTTACAACAACTTCTAAGAAAAATAAACTGAGTCAGACCGATGTTAAGAATCACCAATGATGAACTGAGTCCACTCTTCAATTTGCTGAGAAGAAGTAACGACCTTACTTCACCAAGAACTTTAACCCCTGAAGCTTGTGCTGCTCTCAACAAGATCACAAACGCTCTTCAAGAAAGACAAGCTCATCGCTGCATTCCTAGAAACCCTTTTTTTCTTGCAATTTTAAGAGAGAAGATGCAGCTTTGTGATCTCATTTTCCAGTGAAACGCCACAGAGCAAGATCCTTTGTTAATAATAGAATGAGTTTTTCCTCCCTACAAGTTTCCAAAGACCATTTTCACAGTTCTAGAAATGATTGCATACATTATAATCAAAACTAAAACCAAATTGCTAACTTTAGCAAGTCAAGAATTTTCAGTTAGCTATTTGCCATTGAAAAAAGATTACTTCAATTAAGCAATACAAAATTCTGATAATCTACAGAAAGCATTTTTGAGTTTCCCAAGTGTTTGTTCCAGCTCACTATCCAGCTCACAAGCTACTGCAAGCAAAATTGAGTTTCAGAGAAAAACCTAAATTAAGTGAAGAACCTTTAAATGCTGTGACTCTCTTCACTGATAGCTCTAGCAAAAGCCACAAGTCTGTTGTAACTTAGTTTAATCAAAAAACTAATGTTTGAGAATCTGGTATACAAACAGTAGAGAGATCCCCTCAAATCGTTAAGCTTACCGCAGTAGTTCGAACATTTCAACTTTTTCCTCAGCCTTTTAAATTAGTCACAAATTCTGCCTATGTTGCTAATGTAGTTAAAAGAATAGAAAGTTCAATTTTAAAAGATGTTAGCAATGAAATTTTACATCGTTAGCTTTCATATCTTTTTACAACTTTGCAATATAGAACTAACCCTATTTTGTTTCTCATATTAAGGCGCATTCTTCAGTTCCTGAATTTTTAGTAGAAAGAAACGCAAGAGCAAACAAGCTGACAATAGTCATTTCTAACACATTGCCAAACATTTTTGAACAAGCAAAATTGAGTCATGCCTTTTTCCACCAAAATGCCCAAGCACTTATGAGAATGTTCCAAATTACTAAAAGTCAAGCTAAAGCTATCATTCATACTTACCCTAACTGTCAATTAGTACAACCTCCTGTTTCTACAAAAGCAATCAACCCCCGTCTCACTATCTTGCCCCAAAGCTTGCTAGCGTAGCTATTCACAGATGCAGTCCTTTCCACTGACCGCCACGAAAAGCTTACAAAACCTACAGTTGTAGCAAACAGATGTTACTAAATATCCTTCTTTTAGTAAATTTAAAAATATTCATGTTTCCGTAGATACATTCTCTAGTGCAGTTTTTGCTTCCCTTCACACAAGTGAAACCAGCAATCATGCCTGTCATCATTTCCTGCAAACTTTTACTTCATTGAGTGTACCCCAAGAAGTAAAAACTGACAATAGTCCCGCATACATATCTCAAAAATTAGCCACATTTTTAAATGAATAGAGTGTTCAGCACATTTTTAATATTCCCCACTCTCCCACAAGCCAAGCAATCATTGAAAGAACACATCAAACCCTAAAACGCATATTAGATCAACAGAGAGGGAGAACAGAAGTCACCCCACAGATAAGACTGAACAAGGCTCTGTATGTTTTTAATTTTCTAAACAGTTCAAGTACGGAGCCAGATCCACCAATTTTTAGACACTTTTCAAATAATAAACAGGCAAAATTAAAAGAACATCCTCCTGTTCTAATTAGAAACCCTGACTCTGGACAGATAGAAAGTCCGTTTCAATTAGTAACGTAAGGCAAAGGGTATGCTTCTGTCTCCACAGGTGCTGGAATCAAGTGGGTTCCTGCCAAAAACGTCAAACCATATCGCACTTCAGAACCTGCAGTCGAGCACAGAACCGAGGAAGCAAGCACGCAGACGTGAACTGAATCTAAAGATCCCGGGTCTCGCCTGACGCCTCTTGTGCCTGACGTTCTTTGTACATCAGTAGAACCCATGAACTCTGAATTTGTGTCAATGTTGTTTATGAGTATACTAATTGAATGCTGAATGTTTGTTTAACAGTCTTAATTTTTGGCGAAAGTTTAAGTTAGAAATTTTGTGTAGAAAAAATTCTGCCGAGACTTAGTTCATGAAAGAGATGGAGCAAGTTCAAATAGTATATTTGTTTTGCTTGATTTTAATTGTTTTTTGTCGTGCAAATTTGCCTGTGGATCAACCGAAAACGAATGTTTGGGTGACCTTAGCCAAGGCTGCCAGATCAGATACTATATGTCTGTCAAATTCAGAACCAGAAAAGCCTTTTTCAACCTGTTGAGTTGGTGTGCCAGTGAAAGAGTTGCCTTTAGTCAAAAAACAATCCAATAGTAGGCCAAGTGGAATTGACAATAGAAACAATCCTTCTTTCAATCAGAACATTTAGTCCAAAAAACTTCTCAAGGCAACATCTGAACCTCAAGAATTAGAAATCCTTAGTTCTTTGACCATAGATTTTTGTTTTACTTTTATGACTCGTGCCTAGCGAAAAATTGATCCCCCAAAGTTTAGTGTTACTCCTCATTATTTTGCATATAAAAATTTAAGTTTTTAGTGTAATGTTTCAAATAGTTGGGATGTGTTTCCGGAGACGAATCAATATCCACAGCAATTGCCAAAAGAGTATTAGTTCATTTGCGGAGACAGAGCTTAGCAAAGTATTCCAGCTCACCTTGAAGGTGGTCCTTGTAGCATTGGTATGCTCACCATAATTGCCCCCACTGCCAAAGCAGTGATGAAAAAGAAACAAAGGAGAACGAGAGCTGTTCCTCATTATGATGAGAACTGTCAGAGTGATTTTATGCCTTGGAATGCCGCCAGAAGGGTTTCAGCAGGTATATTTTTACCCCAATTAGCCTCAGCAGTAGCATTGAGACAATTAGATAGAGTTGGATGTTGGCTGAGCAAACAAGCTAATGCCACATCCTCTGCAATCAGTGATATGTTGACCGATGTTGATAGTATTAGACATGCTACTCTTCAAAACAGAGCAGCCATTAATTTTCTTTTACTGGCACAAGGGCATGGTTGTGAAGAATTCGAAAGATTGTGTTGTATGAATTTGTCTGACCATTCTGAATCCATTCACAAAAGCATTCAAAAATTGAAGGATCTGACAGCCCAAATTAAAGAAGATGGAAATTCCTGGTTAGATGATTTGTTTCAAAAATAGAGTTTCGCACCTTAGCTAAGGCAACTTTACAAGATATGTCTTTATGTACTAAGTGTTCTAATACTGATATGTATAGTGGTACCTTGTGTACTTTGTTGTGTTCGGCGAATGATGAACAGAACAGTCCGGGAAGTTTTTGTCATACAAGCCGGAGATTTAGGAAGTAGAAGCACAGAGAGTGTTCAGAATCTCATGAAAGCAGTAGATGAAGGTATAGACATGAACGGTTTTTTGAACAATAACTTGTAACTGTTACCAAACATGATTCATATCTCTTTCAAAGATGAAGTCATCACAGCATTAAGTTGCTGTGCCGTAATGTAGCAGTGCTTTAGTGCAGATAAGTCTCCAAGAGATGATAAGCAGAAATTTTACAGTAGAGCTATGAAACGCAAGTAGTAAGCGACAAGAAAATGAAAGATTCTGGGTCAAACAGAGAGGGGGAAATGTGGGAATCCATAAAGTTAGAGGGTTTTTAGGAAATGGTTAAAAAAGAGTATTTAGGCCTCAGGATGTGGCCCGAAGTTCTGTTACAGCAGAAAAGTTTCCCAAGCAAGCAGAAAAGTTTCCCAAGCAGTAGACGTGACAAATAACAATAGGACTCTGTAGATTTGGCTTTAGGATGGCAACAAGTTTATTTAATGTATATCTTTAGAAGGTTACTGTGAATAGAGCTCTGTTCTTTGTCTTTTATGAACCAGTCTTTGTTTTAACTACTCTTACGTATGTTTTATAAGATTGGATGGAAAGCTTGTCAATATGTCTTGTTTTGGTGTGATTGGTCGAAATCTAAACTGAGATGGTTTTATGTCATTCCGTTTTACCCCACCTTCGGGGACATTTTCCTTTAGGCCAGCATGCTGTTAACATCTAACAATGTTCTGAGGCTGAGTACTAATAAACAAAAAAGGCTGGTCTGAATTTGTCCAGTGTGGTCCATATTTGGACTTTTGCCGCGGCAAGTGGGTTCCTCTCTTAAGACGTGGGTTCCTGAAACCATTGGATCTATAGCTACCCTAGTGCTCGTCAAGAAGCCATTGAGATCTTGCAGTGAAAGCCAGCCCACACAGGAGATCTGTGCTGTAAATGCCTAAAACCTGCAGGATGTAGAAGGTAGATTATGCATTTTCCTCTCAAGTGCATGGCAGCGGGCCTGTCCCTGAAGTGCTGGAGTTTAGTGCCTCAGCTCCTAAAGACAGCTTCTTCTTTCATCTTGATTAACAGGACAGATAGCCTTGTAGTGCAGATGGCTGGCACAGAGACTGATTTTGTACAGCCCTTTGAAGAGTTCTCTTGACAGGAAACAAAGCACGGGGAGATTCATTTCCAGGAGAGAAGGACATCTTCCCTACCTTTCAAAAGTTTTTTTTTTTCCTTTGGGGGCACATGGAAAACACCTCGTGCTCTCTATTTGTCCTGTAACCTGATGTACTTTCAAAGGAGTTCTTATTGACAAAACGATAGCATTTTCATTATGCTAACAGTAACAGTCATAAAAATGACATCAGCAAGACATGTGAGGCAGAAGGGCTCCTTCAGAATGGAGAAAAACAAACTGCACCAAAAATACCCCACAAAACAACAGAAAACCAAACCAAAACACAACAAAACAAGCCCAATAAAAAATCTGCAACCAAAAAGACAGAACTCCATAGCCAGTCCATTTCACCCAGAGTGCTCTTTCGCTGCTTCAGAGCACAGCACTTCCTCTGGGGAGTCCTAAATGGCCCTGTGACACCAAACTCAGGAGGAGCATTTGGTACAGCTCTGCTGACACCTGCACACAACACACTGTCCCTCAGCCAAGAAACAGCCCAGACGTACCCAGCATCTCCAGGGTACTTCTCCTCAGTCTCCTGTTTTGGAGCAGCCATGCTGCTGGCAGCATTGGAGGTGAACAAACTGCCCAAGCTCGAGTTCCCTGGTTTGACAGTATGGGTTCCTTGAGGTGATGCTGCTGCGGCAGCAGCTTTAGTGCCAGAGCCCGCGTAGGTGTGCTCAACCTGCAGCACTTGTGGTGGGCACTGTTCCTGTGCCTCACTCCTGACTTGGGGGTCCTTCATTGCCAGACATTCTCTGGAAGTCTTCGCAGGCTGCCCAGTGAGATGTCAGCACTTGCAGCTCGAGTGAAACAGAAGAAAGCAGTCAGACACTGCAGCTTGTCCCTGTCAGCCAGGAGTCATCGACTGTGAGGAAAGGGAAAGAACAGATTGACAGAGGATACAGACAGCTTGTTTCAGTCTTCCATCTGGATCACCATGTTCCACTGTAAAAACACCTCCAGAAAGAAGGAGAGCAGGAACAGGCCAGCAGGAATCTATTTGGATGACTGCTGGCCCAAAGGCCAAAGGACAAGTTTCACTGTCCAGGGCAGCAGTTGAGATTCAGCACCATGAAATGTCCCTCAGAGTGATTGTGATACAGAGTACAGCAGGATGGCACTCAGAGGCATGGCCCCACTCCCTGCTGCTCTGCACTGGAAAGGCAAGGAGGGCAGAAACCACCAGTTTGGTGACTGCAGTGACTGCATCCCTCTTTCATTCACTTGGTTTTCTAGAGCCTGAGGGAGGCAGATAGCTTCCTCTCTGATGATTTTCATGTCTTCTTCAAGCCTCTTCTCCAGTGGCTTGATCCTGGCATCAGTTTTCTGCAGCTCTGCCTGCAGGTATTCCTTGATGTTCTGTAAACAAGGGGGGAGAGGACGCCTTGTAGAAAAAGCAAGGCTGCTGTGAGTGCACCACAGCCCACTGAGAATGGCCTCGCCCAGGAGGATTCTCCTGAATGGAGCAAGCGCTAGGGCTGCTCTGACACTCAGGCCTTCGTGCACCAAGGCAACCTTCTGATGTCACTACGACAATTTGACAACCATGCCCAGACATGAGAAAGCAAATGCTCCCTGTTGGTCTGTGAGTTTATTCAAAGCACTAACCAACCTTCCCTACAGCAAACACAAAATAGCCAGGGAAGTTCTCCTCTGTCACAGAGCAGCACAAATTCTCCTCATGGACCAAATCCCTGTTGTTCAGGGGATCCAAGAGGAACTCCAGGAGTGGCCCAAGCACCTACAGTGTGTACCCCAGCTGAGCACTCAGATGGGACACAAGCAAAGGAAACCAGACGAAGAAAATGACCCAAAGCATTGCACATGTGAGAAACAACCCTTCCTTTAACTTTTTAAAGGTGTTTTAAACCTTAAGAAAGGACTGAATAAGGAAAGATTGCAGCACTGGGAGTTTCCATGATTAGCAGCCACATGCTCATCTACAGAAGGGATGCTCTGCATTTTATACCCTTAGCCCCTCTGAAAGTTTTGTCAGTCAACTCTTTCTCTGTTGTCCATTGGTGGAGATTAATTTCTTGCACCTTGACTGGAGGACAGGTGTTCTTACACCCTGCCTGCTGGTCACAAGCCAGCCCTCCCCAAATGCCCTGACTACCAAGGCGATTACAAGGGGCTTAAGAAAGAGGAGTATGGGAGGACATACTACAATAACAGCTCTTTACATTTTAACATAATACCTATCCACATAATAGCTGTCTCTTAATTGTGAGAGCCAGCTATTCCATTACTCACCTCCAGTGCACAGAACCAGGAGAGAAGGCACTGTTGGCATCACAGCTGAAATCCTTCCTACCAAATCTCCCCGCATATTTGCACCTTTCTTGGACATGGCCAGGACTCCTGTGGATGTTCATCTCTGCCTTTCTTCCCCTTTGGAAGCAGTCAAACTGGCAACTCGTGGGGAAACGAAGGGCTTTGTGGGGGCTGCATTGCTCTGCACACAACCAGGCCACCCATGGCACAGTGCTTTGGTGCCTAAAAAGATCAACCAGCTAGAAAAGGTTTCATTTTGACCTTTCTTACCTGCTAACAGAAGTTGCCAAAATGAAAGTTACCAAGCAGGGCCTGATCCCTGCTGAGAGCTGAGGGTTAGAAAGGAGGCATTACTTTATTTCAGTGCTGGGTGCATAGGGAATCACTTCCCATAGCCCTGCATAGCCGGCAATTTCACCTACCAGTGTGTATCCATGGACCTAAGACATATTCAATACTTTGCTGAAACTCACAGGCTAAACATTACCCCAAATTTATTGACATATTTCAGTCACTTCTCAGAATTTATTGACATCAGAGTAGGAGTGTCCTGTAGGTCCCTGGTGGTTGTTGCCAGAGGTTCAGGGGAAAATCCATGCACAAAAGAGCCTAAGACGCAACTGGGCTTGCAAAGCAAATTTATTCCATTAGTTTCAGTAGCAAATAATACATACCAACCCCTGGATTCCCAAAAATCTGCTGAGCAGAAGGAGATGGAGCGTGGTACTCAGCAGAAGGGGAGGTAGGCAGTGCACTCCCAGGACATGCCCTGGATCAAAACAGTGCGCATCTCATCCTTCTCACCCTTCCAGCTCAGAACCAAGCCTTGTATCTCCTGCTCAGGAGTGGAATTTTCCCAGTTGCAGCATCAGCTCACACATGGCTGGCTGTGAGATGATGGCTCAGGATGACTCCATAACTCCCTGCCACCAAGGCTTCCATTATGCTCTGTTCCCCCTTCAAAGCTTGACTGCTCACTGATTGACCAATACATTGATTCTCTTTCAAGGGTCAAGGTCCCCCCTGTTAAACAAGACACTTTTCTTCATTGTCCTGTCAACTTGCTCAAACATGGATCAAGTATGGCAGGGCCTGGGACACGACTGTGGTTCCTGACACAGTCATTTGGGAAATATTCCCTTGCTCAAACTCTCCTTTGGTGATCAAGAGCCTCCTAAAAACATTTTCTTCTCTTTGAATGCATTCCAGCTACCTTCTTAGCAGGACCACTCTCCTTATTCTCTAGGGCAGGATAGCCACTTGCACACAATAAGCACTGCAGTGGGGGAATACAGGGTTCAGCACTCCTGTTAAAGGTGAAGGAACTGACAAGACTAAGCCCTGTTTGTTGCACTTAATGCCTCTCCTTCCTATTCTGGGAACAAAACACGTGTGTTTCATCAATACACTCTGCAAGTGCTCTTGCTGAATGAAGCCACATTGCTGTGTCAATAAAGCAGCTGGGACTCAGTTTCTTCATGCAGGGAAAGCCCGTTCTTTATTTACGTACCTCATTTTTATACTGTTTTCACAGACCGCGTGTACAGCTCCAGCTGGCTGCTAGTTTCCTTGCCATACAATTTATTGCTTAGAAGGTGTTTTGGTGTGTACATGCTAGGACTCACTCAGGTGGTTAAATTTTTCTTTCATGGACGCTCATGGGACATATTTCTTGTTTATTCCAGATGCAAACAGTTTTCTTAGCACAATAGCATGTTGTGCTAACTGCTCAAATTCTTAAGACTTTTGCCATGGGAAGTTAGCTGGCTGCATGTGGAAGACGTAACAGGCCAGCTGGGAATTTAGCAAAGCAAGGCCTGATTTTATAAGTCCTTTCTTTCCTAATCCCCCTACCTGTGTGCAACACATTGTGACCTTCTTTCAAAAACTAATGAAGAAAACACAGATTTGCCTACTGAGATTATTCTGCTCTCTTCCAAATCAGTTCACTCCTCAAGCAAAACCCTCAGAAATATCCCCGACTCCCTCTCTCCCAGCAGCTCAGGCTGCTCAGGCCTCTGCTGGGGCTCCACCCTGCCCAAGGCCGCTCTCACCTCCCAGGCGCTGACAGCTCTGCACCATAGGAAACCTTCCTGAGCACCCTCTCTGATCTTTCTGCTTTCTTAGTTGAGCAAGGCTCTCCTTCAGCCAAAGAGATTATTGCACTTAGGGATCCAAATCCAAGTGGCAGGAACCCAAATGCTCTTGAGTCACAGCTGCAGGCCTGAATCCACACAGGATGTCTGGGCTGCCCCACTCCTCTTCTGTTTTTTTCTGCAAATGCCCCTGCCTTTTCTGCCTCAACTAGGAATACCACAGCTATGCCAAAACCAGCCAGTGGATGGTATTCTATAAGCAGTGTGCTTTGGGATGGATGAATGAAAAAAACTTTCCCCACTTTTGAACCATACAAAAGAAGCCATAAGCATGTCTTAGCACCAGTAGAAAACAACTGCTAATTCAGGAGGAAATGTTGAGTTTTCTGAAAGAGTCAGAAGGGGATCTTTCAAATCATGTTCCAAATGAGTTGATGTTTCAGAAACTTTATTTAATTGCTTTATTTAATTAGTCCTACTCTATAACCCTATTCTACAAAACTTTTCAACAATCCTGCTCTAGAATCCTGTTCTACAATTCTACTGAAAATTGGCTATGGAGATAACATCTTGACATGATATGTTCTTGTGTCCTACTTCTTCTGGACTGAGTTAATGAGTGGTGCCAGGATGGATGCTGGCTTGGCTGTTGCTACAAATGAATGCTGTCCACAGGAAAAAAAAAAAAAAAAAGAAAACAAAACAAGAACAAGAATCATGACTTCCCAAGCTCAGTGTTATTCACAGGCTCAATGAGGTTTCCTCTAGTTCCTAGAAAGACCCAGAAAGTAGAACAGTGGGACCATCTGTTCCCCAGTTGTCATGTACAGGACCTGGCCATCCCAGGCAAATGTGGCCCAGAGTCCAAGTCATCTGTTGATTGTGATGTCTTCATGTTGCTTGGATTTTTGCCCTGCCAGTGCTCTAGAAATGGTGCTTTCTGTGCCTGGGGTTTCTTCCTTTCAGGAAACTCCAAGGACTCACATAAGTCCCTGCTTTGCAAGACAGGCACTGTGCTGATTCCCACAGGGAGACAGAGCAGTGTCTGCCTTTCCATGCCCTGCCCCTCGTGTGCTGGATGCACCTTCCTTCCCAGCAGGGCCAGCCCAGTGGCACTGGGCCCTGCAGTTCCCTCTCTGCCACACAACCTGGCAGGAACCCTGGTGCACTTCCCATCACATTTTACCTGCAGGAGCTCCCTGGCAGACCAGCGCTGCTCCTCGTCTGTCTGCAGGCAGCAGCTCAGGAGGTCACGCAGGCAAGGCGAGAATTGGTCGGGCTGCTGCAGCCATGGGGTCCCTACTGTGGCTATCAGTTGTGTAGCCTGGAGAAAAAGGAGACACCAGGCTGTACTTGCTGCTTTCACATCTCTAAGTGCTCTCCCACCTCCCTTTGTTTAACCTCTGCTCTTCAGTGGCAGTTTCTACCCTGGCAGAGACCCAGAGATCATTTCCCTTTACTAACCAGAAACCCAAACCCTGATGCAGCCACAGCTTTTCCACCATCCCGCAAATCCTTCTCTGGAAGGTGATTTCATTGACTGACCTAGTTAGTGGGAGCTACATCAGGAAGAGCACATTTGCTTCTCTGAGGATTCACACCAGCTTGAGAGGCTTTTTGGAAGAGGGACTTTGCTATACTAACTGATTTCCAGGGTTAGTACATGAAAGGCATGTCTGCAGTGCTTGTTGGTCCTGTAAGTGCACGTGCCCTAGCACAAAACTCAACAAGGTTTTTGTGCTGTTCTTGAAAACAATGGGATCTGGAAGGAAAGAAAGGAAATCCATTAGTTAATCCCCAGGTAAGAAAATGAACATTTTCAATCTCAGCGTCAACACAGACAGATTAAGATGCCTGCACAAATGTACAGGGATGAAAATTCCTGCTTGGGCACACAGGAGCCACCTGCAGCTCTGCCTCTCAGCAGTCTGAAAACTGCAGCTTCCCATTTTGCAGCCAAAGAAAAATTGTCATGGTCAGAAGAAGGAGAGGTGCCATCCCTATGGCAACCCTCTGCTCATTTGGCTACTCAAGTCAATGCATTAATGGTAGGCCCATGCCAGAAAGAGCCAGGAAACAAATGGGAGGTTTTGTCAGGCTCTCCGCATCACCAGGCTCTGGCTTGGTGACACAGAGGATGTGCCTTTGGCTAGGAGAGAAACACGGTGACCGAGTGTTTCAGCAGCACTGCACAAGAAGCAGAAGAGACTCAGTGGCCTTTACACTCTCATGCCCAGGGTTCAGGCATGTTTCCCAGTGAGAGGAAACTGCTCAGGGAGTTAGGGTCATCTCTAAAGACCACAGTTTTAGAAACTTTGTTGGGTTTGAGTCTCCTTCCTTCATTTCTGGAAAGATAACAGCAGTTGTCAGATGCTTCTTTTCTGCTCTTAAGGCCATCTCCACAGCCAAAGGACTGGAACCACTTAAAAGCCAAAGGAAAGTGTTGCCTGAGAATAGAGTTTGTTTGGAGTTTGTTTGCATGTGATAAGGCTTGAGTTCCCCCACTGCTGCAACCAAAAGTACAGCAGATGCTGATGTGTTGCAGGCACATTTTTAGGAGGGGTCCTTGGTGGAAGTGGTTCAGGCAGATGGCAATGGGCTTTTGTCCAATGGCACGCAGGACAAGGGACAGGTGAGAAAGACAGTGGGATCAGTGAGTATTTGCTCCTTACTGTGATGGGACTTTCACTCCAGTAGGGAGGTTCTTGTTCTCTCATTTCAATCCCCACGATTCCGAAAGACCATATGTCCACTTTGGGACCATATGGTTGACCTGTGATGACTTCAGGCACCAGCCACCAAGGAGTCCCGACTACCGAGCACCGTCTGCTCTGCTCAGGGCTGAGCTGAGTAGAGAGGCCAAAACCAGCTGAAGAGAAAGCAAAATACTGGTTTTATTTGAATTCTATGCAATTAGGAAAGCAAGCAAAAGAATTCCCCAGTAGAAGTTTGAAAATGTGCTGTTGAATCTCCTGGCATTGGTGACTTAAAAAATCCCCCCATTTTTTAAAATGTCTCCAGTAGTGTCTTTTGTTCTTTGGAACTTTAAACTGGTAGTTCCCTCCCTCTGGAAGGGACACACACAGAGCAAGGCCACTCCTGACTGCTTGTTCCTTGTCCTACCTCTGTGCGCGTTGCAACTGTGCCCTCAGCTCACAGCGGGTGTCCCTGCACTGCCACCAGCACCATTTAGGGGAGCTGGCTGTCCCGCCAAGCAGCCCCACACCCACATCCCTGGAATGCTGCTCCTGACCAAGAATACACTGACCCAGCTTGACAGAACTGTCGGTTCTGAGAAGGATGTTGTCACTTTTCACATCTCTATGGATCACATTGTTTGAGTGAAGAAAATGCAGTCCTTGCAGGCACTGAGAGAGAAAACAGAAAGAGGAGGGCAAAAATGAGTGATGTGATTTCATCCCACAGGAAAGGCAACAAAGAATCTAAAAGATTCCCTCTCCAGGGGAATGGGCAGTAATGGCAGAACACAGTGCCACTGAGAGGAAGAGCTTGCTGCTCCAACACTTGCAGAGCAGGACCTTTCTGAGGAAAGGCATGTCAGCTTCTGAAAGAGCAACAGCACCTGCTGTTGGAGACTGTCCCCTGCAAACCAGCCAGGATGACTGCTGCTGCAGTGCATGTGCTCAGAAGGAAAGAGCATTTTGGCTGCACTCCTGTCCTTGTATGCTGAGGCCTGAGAGAAACGAGTCTCTCTCTCTCTTTTTTATTTGCTGATCATTTCAATTCCTGCCACCAGCACCTTTGCTTTCACAGGCAAGGAATGCAGTGAAGACAGACTCCAGGCAAACATTTAGAGAGGCAAGGTGGAGAACAGCAAATACAAATACATGAGCCAGAGCGAGAATACAGCAGCAGGAGAGAAGAGTACTGGCACTGAGTAGAGGGAGTGCAGGGGCACTGGCAGGCCTTTCACTTGAGATGCTTTTACTTGCCCATAGCATACCAGCCACACAGAACCAAAGCTTGGCACAGGAAATCACTGCAGGTCTGAGCCCCTGTTTCCCAGACAATGCTGCCCAAGCCTTTGGAAACACAGATGGGATTGCTGGCCTCCCGGCTGATGGCTGCTGCCTCATGCTCATGCAGGGAGGTCGTGCTGAGGATATCGTTCAGGGTGCCTCCGTCCATGCCGTCCATGTACTCCAGCACCAGCCAGAGTTCCTCCCCCCAAAAGTAGCTGAAAGAAGGGAATAAGGGTGTGGAGATGAACATGCATGGCTACTTTGCAGTGCAGATGGCTGGCACAGAGACTGATTTAGTACAGTCCTTTGAAGAGTTCTCTTGACAGGAAACAAAGCACGGGGAGATGCATTTCCAGGAAAGGAGGGCATCTTCCCCACCAATCAGCAGTTTGCCAAAAGAATTCCTTTCCATTTGTAAACCAGAGAAGCTCAAGCTATAACCAATCCCAAAAGGGGCTTTCAGCAGCCGGACCCTGACCTGTTTATGAGCAGGCTGAGCTCTAAGATGCCCCTCTCCCAGCTAAGGAAGGCTCCAGCCTCTGCCGTCCCTCCAGCCCTCAGGGGCAGGGCAGTGACCACAACAAGGCTGGCAAAGCCCAAGCATGAGCACTGACAGGCACTGATGGGAAGAAGCCACAGCCAGCCTGAGCCCCATACAAGCTTTTGCCCCCATTCAGGACACAACAGGATGGGCTTTGAGATCAGCCCCACTAAGGTGTGGATCTGTGCCCTTTTTGTCCCAACAGGTTATTGTAGACACAGAATCCCCTGGGCTCTCTTCTCAGCCCCACCAGGTCTTATCTGAGAGCACAGCACTGGCAGCTGTTAAGGGCAAGAAGCAGATTCATTGGGTTGTGCTGCAGAATCACAAAGGACTTGATGTGTTTTCCTAGAGACTGGTCTGAGCAAGGCTTGGCCCAATGGCTAAGAGTCTAACAGTCGTGGGAAAGAGTGGGAATCTGGTATGGAAAAGCGCCATGGATCTGAGGAATATACCATGGCTGGGCTTGAGGCTCTCTCCTGAGAAATGCCTGCAGTACGGTTTTATCTGATCACGCCACTTGGATGTGTCTCTTGGACACATCTTGATATGCACAAAACTAGAAGATTAAATAAAAGTTGTTATAAAGATACTGCTTTTTTCTTTGGGGGCATGTGGAAAACACCTCATGGTCTCTATTTGTCCTGTAACCTGATGTACTTTCAAAGGAGCTCTTATTGGCAAAAAGATAGCATTCTCTTATTGACAAAATATAGCATTCTTATGAAAATAAACTGCAGATGTAGTAGTGGTAACAGTAACAATCATAAAAATGAAACAAGCAAGACATGTGAGGCAGAAGGGCTCCTTCAGGATGGAGAAAAACAAACTGCACCAAAAATACCCCACAGAACAACAGAAGAAAAAAAGCAAAAAGGAAACCAAGCACAAACCCCCACAAAAAAAAAAAAAAAAAAAAAAAAACAAAAACCCAACCAAAATAAAAACAAAAAAAAAAAAAACAAACCCCAACCAGAAAGACAAAAGTCCAAAGCCAGTCCATTTCTGTGAAGTTATTTTTCTCTGATGACTGTTTGGAAGTCAGGAGTCTAAGGAGAATTTTGGAAGATAAAAATTCTGTTCAGTTTGGCCATGATCAGACAGGACTCGCCTAGATAATTTGCAAGGTCACATCCTTCTGCTGATGCAAGAACAATCCCTGCTTCAGCCTTCAGCGGAGAGGGAAGCTCAGGCAAACCCAACCCATCCAAGTTGCCATCAGAGGCAGCAGGAACACCCAGAGCGCTCTCTCGCTGCTTCTGAGCGCAGCGCTTCCTCTGGGGACTCCTAAATGGCCCTGTGGCCCCAAATTCAGGAGGAGCATTTGGTACAGCTCTGCTGACACCTGCACACAACACACTGTCCCTCAGCCAAGAAACAGCCCAGATGTACCCAGCATCTCCAGGTACTTCTCCTCAGTCTGCTGTTCCAGGGAGATGAAGGAACTGCCCGAGCTCGAGTTCCCAGGTGTCACAGAAGAGCTTTCTTGAGTTGATGCTGCTGCGGCAGCAGGTTCAGAGCCCATGATGTGCTGGACCTGGAGCATTTCTGGTGGGCACTGTTCCTGTGCCTCACTCCTAACTTGGGGTCCTTCATTGCCAGACATTGTCTGGAAGTCTGTGCAGGCTGCCCAGTGAGATGTCAACACTTGCGCCTCAAGTCAAACAGAACAAAGCAGTCAGACACTACAGCTTGTCCCTGTCAGCCAGGAGTCACTGACGGTGAGGAAAGGGAAAGAACAGATTGACAGAGGATACAGACAGCTTCTTTCAGTCTTCCATCTGGATCACCATGTTCCACTGTAAAAACACCTCCAGAAACAAGGAGAGCAGGAACAGGCCAGCAGGAATCTATTTGGATGACTGCTGGCCCAAAGCCCAGAGGACAAGTTTCACTGTCCAGGGCAGCAGTTGAGATTCAGCACACCAGGAAATGTCCTTCAGAGTGACCGTGATACACACTAGAGCAGGATGGCACTCAGAGGCATGGCCCCACTCCCTGCTGCTCTGCACTGAAAGGCAAGGAGGGCAGAAACCACCAGTTTGGTGACTGCAGTGACTGCATCCCTCTTTCACTCACTTGGTTTTCTAGAGCCTGAGGGAGGCAGATAGCTTTCTCTCTGATGATTTTCATGTCTTCCTCAAGCCTCTTCTCCAATGCCTTGATCCTGGCATCAGTTTTCTGCAGCTCTGCCTGCAGGTATTCCTTGATGTTCTGTTACCAAGGAGGAAGAGGACGCCTTGGGAGTGGAGTGGCTGCCATTCTTTCACTCACCTGGTTGTGTTGATCACCCCTCTGCTGATGGAGATTCTCCTCTTGAATTCTTCCATGTCTTCCTTGTTCCTCCCCTTCACTGCCATGATGGCACTCTGAACTTGGAGCAGCTCTGCTTGTGGCTCTGCCTTGATGTTCTGTGCACACAAATGCAGAGCAAGTGACTGGGAGCTACCACCAGGCTCAGCTTTTTTCCTTTCTTGCAGCCGCAAAATCACATTGATTCAGCTCCTTCTTTCTGCTTCCCTCCCTACCTCTGCCTCCATTTTAAACCTCCTGTTCCAGGGCTGATCTGTGCAGATTCCAAGGCTCTGTGCTTCCAGTGCCTGTGGGATTCCTGGCCTCCTCAGTCCCAAGAGCTGTGGTTTATGCCCTTCCTCCTGCCCTTCCCTCTGTGCCCTGGCCAGTCAGGCTTACCTGGCCTTTCTCCTGTGGCTCTTCCACCTGCTGCCCGAGCTGCTCTTCCTGCTCTCGGGCTGGGAACAGCTCTCCATGAGTCTGGCATGGCATCTCAGTTGAAGCAGTCTGCTCCTGCTCTCTCTCTAGAAGCACCTGCACAGAAAGCAAGACAAGATGGGTTTCAGCTTCCCATATGACCTTTGTGGGCCAAGACTCAAAGACTGCTGGGCTCACTCATTCCCAAAGCACTGTGCTGCTGCTCTGCTGGGTCATTCTCTGTTTGAGGGGAGGCACAGATTCCAAAGTGACCCTGGCCCTACAATCAGGGGCCATCTGGGACTGAAGCTGCAAGAGCCTCTCAGGCAGGTGACAGGGAAGGTGTGGCATTTCTCAAGGGTCTGGTGAGGGCCTCCCTGTGCTTCTACCATGTCCTGTTTGTCTTTCAGTAGTGACTGACACCCTGCCCTGTCCCACAGCTCCATCCTGGCTCCGCAGGTGCTTTCTGGATGAGCTCACTCCTTGTCAGAGATGCTTCTGGAGTTCTCTTCAGGCCTGCACCAGCATTCCTGCCTTTCTGACATCCACACTCTTGTTAGAAAAGCTGGTCATTCAGGAGATGAGGATGCGTGCAAAGATCTCTGATGGAGGTCACAGAGCCTCTATGGCCATCTCAGCATACGGAGGAGGACCATGGTGTTTCTTCTCCCTCTTTTGTCAACTGAGAATTCTGACCAGCAGAAACAGAGACTCTTCTAAGGCCCCATTAATGAAGGCACTTACACAGCCCTGGGGATGCCAGTGAAGGAAACCATGTGTCATGTAATGCATGGCATGTATGACCAGAGTCACCAAACACCACTTAAACATGGAATTGTTCCACCTCTCCTAGAGAGGCGGAAATTTACAGAATTAACTGGAGACTTCAGGGCACAAGAAGCTGGAGGATGAAAACAACTCTGTGGGAAAAAACCACAGAGGGGGAAACATCTCTGCCTGCTCAGAATCGGTCGAGGGAACATGTCTCTAATCCTCTCCTGAGAGGGGTGCTGCTTTAGGTGAGCTTTGCACCTCCAACTGCCTTGGACCAGAGCCAGGAAGATTGAATTATGTAAATGTTACATAGATAGATGGATAGATAGATAGATGGATAGATAGATAGATAGATAGATAGATAGATAGATAGATAGATAGATAGACAGGAAGAAAGACAGAGAGATAGATGTCATTACTATGATCTGTCTTTATTGTCCTCTCTGTTGCTGCCCACATCAACACTTGGTGGCCATTGCCATGATCAGCAGCAATCCTGAGATTGCTTTCCTGTTGCTCAATAAACCACTCTCTTGGAGAATGTGGAGCGTGTAGGTCCTTATGGAATGCAATCAGATCCAGAGCACTGCACTGGGAACTGCACTCTTTGTGCATCTGTGCTCGGGCAAGTTCTTCTCTTGGACACGACCACGCTGTGCTGAAGTGCCTGGAATCCAAACAGCAGTCCAGCCCCTCCCAGCTCCTGTGATCTCTGAGGAGCAGCTGGAATGCAAAGCATTGATCTCCTGCTCAATTCCCAAACACAACACACACTGCTTGCCTGGGCTGCAGAAAGGCACGGGCACTGCTAATTTTAAGGTGATCTGTAAGGCCATACTGGCTGGCCTAGAACCACAACAGCTCCTTCTGCACCAAAGTCTCTGCACAGAATGATGTGTTCTCATGCAAAAAAACTGCATTCCCCACAAGTGACACCTTGGAATAAAAACTTCAAGCAGAACCATTCCTAGTGCTGTGTAAGGGCAGGAAATAATTCCGAAAAGAACCTGCGTTGGGAAAAGAGAAAATGAATTGGGTCTTCTCCTCCAAGTAAAGCAAAAAATAACACCAAAAAAGGGAGGGGAAGTCCAGTCCAAAAGTAGATAAATATTTCAATGCATTGCAGAGATGCTGAAAACCCCTCAGGAGCCTCCCACTGTCCAGGCTAAAGCTCCCTCAGCACCTCCTCCCTGGCCTGTGCTGCACCCCCTTGCCCAGCTCCCCTGTCCTTCTGGGCACACGCTGCAGCCCCTCCATGACTTTCTGCTCCCCAGGGCCCACGAGTGCACACAGCACTCCAGCTGTGGCCGCAGCGCTGCCCAGCACAGGGCCACGCTCACTGCCCTGCTCCTGCTCACTCACTGCTGCTGGCACAGCCACCATGCCCTTGGCCTTCTTGGCCCCCTGGCCACACGCTGCCTCATCTTCAGCTGCTCAAGGCCGCCAGCACCCCTGGCTCCTGTTTTGCGGAGAAAAGAAGAAACCTCACAACTTTATGAAAGTTGTAAAGCTCGGTATGTTTATTTACAGCGCTGGACGCATACGGAGAAAATTCTCCTCAAAAGGCATGCGTGCCTCCGAAGACTTTGAGTCCTCTTTTTATCCCCCTTCCAAATGCATATGCATACAGTTTCACAATAAGTTCATACATATTCATCCCGCATGACATTTAGCACCAGTTCTTCTTTATCAAAGGAATTTCTAGGTCGGGGCCAATTGACCTCGTGGTCTTTTCTGTTTTTCTTTCTCTGTCTCCTTGTTGTCTCGGCCTACGAGTTTTTCCTTCAGCTTTGGCCTCACAGACTTTTCACCATTGTTAGACACTTCACCTAATTCAGGATGGGTCCCTACTCTGTCTCATTCCCCCCTTTCCTAGGAAGTAAGTAAATTCTTTTACTTAATGAAAACTTTCATGACAATAAGTGTCTTTTAATGCTTCACTGTGTATGTTTGATAAAGAGGTTAGTACAGCCATTCGTTGTAGTATTCTCCAGTTCCAAATTAACAATATAATAGATAATCCTAAGCTTATCCCAACTAATATTAGTAAAACTACAATAGGGTGGCACAACTTATTAAAGATTCCATTTGCAGTTGGTGACCACCCAAAGATCACATCTCACTAGTGGTGGTCCATATTTTATTTTATTCTTTGTAGAACTCTGGTTATCTCCTTTGTATCATTTTGGACAGTAATTAAGGTTTTCTTTCCACTTTCTTGGATTTCTTTCAAGACTTCTAATAAGTTTTGGTGCTTAATTAATTGTTTTACCAATGTAAGGTTCATCCCAATAGGGATACGTGGTAGTCTGTGATACATTGTGTAATTGGCTGTAATCAGCTGGTGGGATGTTACTGGTACCAAATACGAAAAATCACACCCAATAATCTTAACAAAATTACAAATACAGATATTAGAATGGTTTCTACTAGATGGAATAACATCATTGCTATCAATTTGTACAGCAGCACAAGCAGTTCTCAAGCATACACCCCTTTCCAGTATATACGAGCACAGTTTTCTGGTCAGTGACTGGATGAATTTCAAAGTGGCAAATACTCTGTTCAGTGTCCAAACACATCTTGGGCACTAACAGTATTGCTTTTACAAATGAATCCCATTTGTTCTCTAGTAATGCAGGATTCTAAGTTTACTGTCTGCCACTTTTCATTCATCTTTTCATGCCCACACTCTATGTTCTGAAGGATAGAGTATTGTTTTTTCATGGTTTAATCTTAGGGCAATGATGGGATGGATAACATAAACAGTGGCATTACGTATGGTAAGCGCAAAGGCAGTGGCCACATTAGAAACAGGATCATAGGTGAAATTCACCATAGTCCACCAGGATTGAAACTTCCTTTCAAAATCAATTGCATTGTCTCACTCAATTTTCCGAATTTCAGCTGGAAAATTACCTTCACCCCTTTCCTATATGATCAGAGCTGCTGTTGCTTGTATCCATAACTGTGCTTGAATACAACTGAAAGCTAAAGACACATTATCTTGAACTATACTAAGTGCTTCTACTATCAACTTGTGTTCTTGGACCTCGGCCTTTTCATACTTCTTTACTTTTGCAGTACCTTTGAAATCTGTCACTGGCTAGTTCTTAATGCTAATAGAGATTACTGTAAAGGCTGCTTCAATTTTGTTAGGCTACCTGCTGCAGCAGCCAGTTTATTCATCAGTATTTCTGAATCAATTCCATTTAAAAGTCCTAATCTTGTCCCTAATATGCCAGTTAGATGTTTGTTATGGGGAACAGGAACTGCTTTCTGTCCATGACCATCCCTCCCTGCCAGAGGGATGTGCTGGGCTCATACTGCAAATTCAGACACACTTCACAAGTGTATCTGACAGAGCTTGAGGCAGATGTTTGTTCTGAAATGTAGAGACCTCAGGGAATCTAACCTCTCCCTCCCCCTCCAAAGCACCTGATTTCCCAGATGTGTGGCAAGCAGGAATGTCTCTCCTGGTCTACAAAACCTCACCCACCTTGCCCCTAGCTAAGATCAAGCAGTGGACTGTGTTCAGGGCAGAAGATAACAGTATTTGTCAAACAGATGAGAATAAAACTGGCTGAAACATATGGGATTTGGCTAGAAAGATTTCAGGTCCAAGCCTCAAGTAAATAATGGAGGGGAAATCTTGAGAGAAGAGTCTAAATTCATCGCAGTGTCTCAGAAGAAACAGGGATCAGGTTTCTGCTACTTGAAACACTCAGCACATAAGTGATGCTCCAAATCCTACAGCCTGCTGCTGAGCTCTGAGGGAGTCTCTCTCTCTACTTCTTTTAAGCAGAATCTAACTGCCTCAGACTGGGACAATCACTGATCCAAATCTCAGTAGGAAAAGGGATAGCTCTAAATAAAGAAAATCACCTTCTTTGTTTCGGTTAATTCATCACCTGCAGTTCAGCACCCTTTACCAGCCATTGCCTGGGGGTTCAGCCAACTAGCTTGGAAAATGACTTAAAGAAACTGATTTCTTGGTGCTCCTGGTTTTAGGCACCAGGAGAGCTGGCTCCTTCCTTTCTTGTTCTGCTCCTGAGATATGCCTGTTTTTGTGACCATGTTGTCCAGTCCTCAAAGGAAGTTTTTAGGAAGGAGGAGCAGGCTGGTTGGATTTTTGAGATGTTAATTTGCATTATCAACTCCACACGTTTGAGAGACCATTCTGGATTGAATAATAGCTGTTGTTCAGTCACATTCTTTACTACGTTAGGTTCAAGTTTGGAGTTTGAGTAGAGTCTGAACTAGTATGGGGTGTATAAGGCCCCGCTGTGGTAAAAAGTGCAGTGTCCACTTTGAATTCAAATGAAAGTCTGACAGTAACTCGAGCTCAAAGGCAGGTCACTTCTACAGGCTGTATCAGGGTGAAATGACACCAACAGTCTGATTCACTTAGGTTATCACAGACTTCCTGGTGTTCATATACACCAGGGGAGGTTCAGACACTAATTACATCTGGTCTCTCATAAGCCATCTTATTGATGACCTAGCACTTTACTTGCACTTTACTTTGATTTCTTCTCCTCAGATTCTTTGAAGTGTTCACAGTTCTTGTTCCTGCTATTCTTGCTTTTCACATCCTTGATTCTCGTGGATTACTACAGTAGATATGTTTAAATCTTTTATCTCAGAAGGTTTTCCCATGGATGCAGTATACTGATTAAATGCCAGGGACTAAGGCCATTCAGCATTGCTTTGGGTAGAGGTACTCTCTAGTTCTAAAACTTCAGTTATAATTCTATACAAAACAACTCTGTACACTAAAGTATGAGCTACTCCCTACCGCAATATACTCATTTTGCCCGAGTAAGTTTTAGTCTCAGTTCATTGTCTCCTGGTGTCACTCTTGAAGGGGCTTCTGGGCCTTCTTCACTCGAGAGTGATGGGTGTAGGCATTCTGCTCCTTGATTTTGATTGCAGTGAAGGTGGTGAGAAGTGCTTGCATGTTGGGAATTTAGCTGCTAGAAAATGGAAAAGTACAAAACCATGGTTAGTTCCAAATCTTGCAGGTGTGAGATAATGTGTCCTTGATTCTCTCAAAACATGATAAAGAAATGGACAGTGAGGCAGGAGAGATAGAGAACGTAGTTTCAAAGGAATGAAGATGAGTTAATGCTATAGTTTAAGCAATGGATTGCTTGGCTTACAGAATATTCATAAGCTTATTATTTGCTGTATAAGTGTTTGATACTTTCTTTAATAAACTGGACCAGAAAGACCTGAGGGACCGGGACCGGGACCGGACCGGACCTGAAGGGCCTGTGATGAACCAACTGGTGTCCTGGTCCCCTTCCTTCGACACTTGCAGTGGTCTCTCCCACTGTGGTTCCGAAGTCTTCTCTGTAAGAGACTTAACATATACATCATCCCCAGGCTATCTAACTCCCTGCTCCGAGTTCCAGCCACATGTTTCTCAATTACTCTGAGCTGTTTGCTTAATGCCACCATGTAGGTGGACATTCTGGACATTCCCCTTGTATTCTATATGGTCTTCTATAAGGCATTCCAAAAGGATTCAGCATTCCTTTAGCTCAAGGTTTAGTTTGAATTTGCAATAGTGCTAGTGGAAGAGCTTGGGCTAGGGTAGATTAACTTCCTGCCCCAGTCTTATGATTTGCTGCTTAATCAAATGATTCATTCTCTCCACCTGGCCGCCTGATTGGGGGCGGTATGGGGTGTGAAGTTCCTAATCTATGCCCAGATGGCTACTAATCTGTTGCACTATTTTGGAAATGAAAGGTGATTCTTTATCTGAGGATATTGTGGCTGGAACTCTGAATGCGTGGTATTATCTCTTGTAAAAATGATCTGGTCACCTCTTGAGCTTTGACAGTTCTGGTGGGAAATGTTTCTGGCCACCCTGAAAATGTATTTATTAATACCAGTAAGTACTGATACCCCCCTTTCCTTGGGAGTTCTGAAAAGTTGATTTGCCACTGCTGTACAGGCCCATGGCCTCTTCCAGTCTGACCGAGTTTTGGCCTGGGGGTATTTTGAGGTTAGTCTGGAGGCAAGGATCACATTATCAGCTCACCTGAGTGATAGTGGCATATAAATTCCTGACAATGATACAACAATACTTTCAATCAGATGTGTGTTCTAGAAAGCCTGTGGGAATTACTACTTCAAAGTCAACACTTCATTTCAATGCACTCTGTATCACTCACAGCCTTGGTAATTTCGAGAAAGGAGCCACACTCTATAAAAGGCTTTTAAGTAGTTAGGCCCTGGTGTGTTTTCTAGTGCCCTTCCTTCACTAGTAACCACGAAAATGGGAAGGGATTACTAGCTCTCTTTCAATGGTAGCCCACTCCTTGCAGCTGTACGTCTCTTTTGATTAGCATTATTGTATTATGGCTTACCTTCGAGGAAAATCTGTACCTCACCCTTTGCTGCTTTCTTTGCCTCTCCATCGGCCAGCTCATTTCTTTCCTCCAATTTTAAGCTCACTCTCTGATGTGCCTTAATATGCTTTTTCAGGTAGCTGAACTGCTTCCAGCAGCTGGATTGTCTCTTCTTTCCCTGTGAGGTCAGCAGTCCCCTCTCCTTCCAGATGGCTCCATGCACAACTCTGAATGCCTTTTGCTGTTTCTAAGGCATGGGTCCATATATTTATCTCAGCATTCTGTGCAGAGGTACCTGTTGGTAAGGGTCCAGACTCTATTACCTCTCTGCAGGTAGTCACTGTGAACTTTGCAATGTCGCTTTCTTGTCAATGAACGAGGTCTCTGCATCGTCCGGAGGAGTGTCCTTTAGGTCTGGGCAGCTGGAGTAGGTAGCTTCAATGGTCTCTAGGCAACTATGGTGTACTGCTTCTCCTTGATTCCACTGAGAAAAGAAGCTGGGTTGACAATATTAGTCACCACTATCCCTACATTATTTTGCTCTACCATGGTGGCCTGGTATTTCAGAAACCTCTCTGGTGAAAGCCAGTGGCCACCCTTTACTTCCAGTACTGCAGACACTATGTGGGACACTAGCACAGTCATTTTTGTCCCAGGGTAAACTTGCGTGCCTCTTGAATATTCAGCACAACTGCTGCTACAGCTCTGAGGCAACCTGGCCATCCTTTGGCTGTTGCATCTAGTTGCTTAGAGAAGTAAGCAAATACCCTCTGGTATGGACCTAAGTCTTGAGCTAATATTCCCAGGGCAATTCCTTGTGTGGAAAAATAGAAAGAATGCTTTACTTACATCTGGAAGTTTCAAAGCTGGAGCCGACATGAGGGCACTCTCTAGCTGGTGAAAGGCCCGTGTGGCGTCTCTTGTCCACTGGAGATCTCAGTTCCCAGTGGCAATAAGAGCGTAGAGCGGTCTGGCGAACAGTCCATAATTATAAACCCACAGCTGGCACTACTCTGCCATGCCTAAGAAGGTTCGGAGTTCTTTCATTGTCTGGGGTTCAGAGTTTGGCATAGGGCTTCCCCTTCCCTGTCTTAAGGTGTGCTGCTCCGCACTCACTTCTTACCTCAGGTAGATTACCTTCAGTTTCACTACTTGTGCCTTTTTCTTTGAGACTCTGCATCCTTGGAGTCCTAGGAAATTCAAAAGGCTTACCGTCCAGGCTTCTCTCGCTTCCCTCGTCCGAGTGGCTACTAGAAGATTGTCCACGTACTGCAACAGCCTCCTTTCCCCTTGTGGAGCTTCCTGGGACTCTGGGTCTTTGCAAGCTGTTCTCCAGTCAGAGTGGGGAATTTTTGAAGCCTTCAGGCACATGGACCATGTGAGCTGTGTTTAAATGCAAAAATGTTCTGGCTGGCTTCATGGATAGGGAGGCAAAAGAAGGCATCTCTTAGGCCTAAAACAGTGAACCGGGTTAACTCAGGTGTTAAACAAGTTGGTAAAGTCTATGGATTTGCTACCACAGGGTATAAATTCTGTGTTATCTTATTGACAGCCCTTAATCTAGTACTGTCAGTTATTGGGCTGATTCCTTCTTTATCTTATTTTGAGGGTACTACTCAGTTCTCACTGGTTGTGTTCTTTCATTAAAGAATCATTGCTCTACCATGGGGGAGCATCTTTCACTCTCCCTGGTACAGCAGAGGCCCATACCCTTGAAAACACTTATTTACTTATTCTAATATCTCCTTACTAATGTCTTTCTTAATTTCAGTGTCTGTTAATGTTAAGCCTAACATCTGTATATTATTTGCCTCCAGAGTAACGTTTTTCATTTGAGAATGTTTAGCAAATTGAGCGAATTGTACAAAAGCTTTTAGGTACACATAGTACACATGTTACTTTAAAGGTTTGCAAAAGTATGCCTTCTCAGACTGGCCAGTTGTTCATTCTCCACACTACAACATAAACATTCTCCACAGGTACTAAAGCTTTATTTAAAACTGAATATATGACCCTTGTGCCGACAAAAATTCTTCCCTTTTGGGGAGGTCATCTTTACCCCTCCTCCCTTACCTTGGGAGGAGCCTTTAGCAAATCATTTGTACTCATTTTGCAAACTGTGGTTGCTTTGCATTTCAGCATGATAACCTTTGCCTGATTTCATACGTTGCTATCTTATGCTGCATGCTGAACAAGATGTTTGATTTGCTTTCTCTTTGCCTTGTTTTCCTTTTCAAGGGCCAAGACCAGAGGGTGGTCTGATCTCACAGTGTCTTTGCCATTCTGGGTGATTTCTTAAAACAAAAAGACATTTCAGCATACAAAAACTCTATCCCATTTATCTCCTTATTAGAACAGCAAAACAGCAATACCAGTGTTTCTCATAAACACCGCACTGCAATAATACCTGCACATCCAGCTTTTGCCCACAGGCCGTTCCCGTGTTCTCTGGGGAGATGGGGCAGCCAGAGCTGTGCCTGTGCCCAGGGGACAGCCACTGTCACCTCACACAGCCTGCTAGCCTCTTGATGTACCAAAGGCTCCCCGAAATTGCCCACAAAGGCAGGCTATTCTGTTTGTTACAGAGAACTTTAAATCTTTACAGCAGATTGTTTCCAGTAAAGACCCCCTGCAGTACCAACTGAAGTCTCATAAATCTCATAAGTCTCAATTAACTAATTCATCTCATTCATCTCTTCTATATAAACTCTGTTTTACAAAATATCAGTCTTTTCTAGTTCTCTTGCACAATCTAATTAAGCACTGTGTCTACTTACACTTGTTTTGCTGCTTTGCAAAAAGGCTGTGCTAGTCACAGCCGAAACTCTGATATGCCCGCAGACACAGACACACGCGCTCCCGCAGCTCCTTTTATCTCAAATTCACTAGAGCCAAGGCTTGAATTGCTGTGAGGGGGAGAATTCTTGGAATTCCTTTAACTCGCTTTATCATAGTTAAGCATAAATCACTGTACTATAGTTCTCCTATGTAAAATGCTACTCTTGTTGCAACAGAATCTTAAAATCTCCACAAACACCACTATACAATCTGAGAATCAAATTACCACAATGCAGCAGAAGAAAATCACCACACAAAATCACTGGAAAGGGCTTATTTCTCAAAGTGCTCACTTTTCTCAACACAACACAGCATACCATAATTCGGCATTTACTCACATCAGTTTTTCCTGGACACAGTCAAAATAACAGCACACAATCTAGAGAGCAAGTCCAAACATCCAAGGCAAAGGAACTCTCTGAGCTCATACTCACAGTTAAAATGTACCAAATCTACACAAATCACTACATTCAAACACGATAAATACCATCACTGACATTCCTCCACTCGCTTCTCTGTGGGGCACTTCTCTCCCTGCCCCCGCAGCCTGCTGCAGCCGGCACCTCTGGCCTCACTTGGCTGCTTCAAACACGGGGAGTACTGACCCCCCCGCACTGTAGGGCACTGTAGATTTACTCTCTTTTATACACCATACACATATCACCTGCACGATCACAAACACAGTGCACTGACCACACACATTAACCATACAGCAACACAGTGTCCGGACATCACACACGCACACAAACAAAACACACACGGGCTCACCAGTTCTGCTCTATCAGAACTACGAATCCCCAATACACACATACACGGGTTCACCCGGCTCACCCCCAGAGCCGCTGGCGGTCTGCTCTATCAGAACGATGAACTCCGTCTCTAATACAGCTGCTCTATCAGCTGAACCCATGAACCCAGACGTCTCTGGGTGGTTTACTCCCTTGCTCTCCTTCCTCCCCCCTGGGGGCCCCTCAGTACATACCGTATTCTCCTCCACAGGCCAGCGGGTCGTTGTCTGTCCTCGCAGGTGGCAAGTTGAGACAAGTGGAGCCCCACCAGGAAAAAATCCTGGGGCGCGCCTTGGAGGTCCGTCCATCCCCCCTGCCCCCGTGGGGACAGAGAACTGCTGGCTGGCTCGCCAAAATGTTTTGCAGAGAAAAGAAGAAACCCCACAACTTTATAAAAGTTGTAAAGCTCGGTATGTTTATTCACGACGCCAGACGCACGCAGAGAAAATTCTCCTCAAAAGGCATGCGTACCCCTGAAAATTTCAGACCTCCTTTTATCCCCCTTCCAAATGCATATGCATACAGTTTCACAATAAGTTCATACATATTCATCTTGCATGACACTTAGCACCAGTTCTTCTTTATCAAAGGAATTTCTAGGTCGGGGCAAATTGACCTCGTGGTCTTTTCTGTTTTTCTTTCTCTGTCTCCTTGCTGTCTCGGCATGCGAGTTTTTCCCTCAGCTTTGGCCGTTTGACTTTTCACCGTTGTCAGACACTTCACCTAATTCAGGATGGATCTCTACTCTGTCTCACTCTTAATTCCCAATACCCATCACCTGTGTTAGACAGTGCACTTCTACTCTAAACTAATCCCAAAGTGCCAACATCACTGCAGAAAATGGAGAACAAGAAGAAGAAGGAGAAAGGCTGGACACGCCCAAGTTCCTCCATCTTGTCCCCATAACCCCCATACCAAAAATCCTAAAATCTACATTTTCACCCTGTGATTATTTTGTTATAACACTATTCAAACCTCTGTGACTTTCATGTCCTCATACAAAGCTGACAACTTTCTCCAAGGGTCAAAATCAAATCCCCAGGTGTTCTGGGCAGCATGCCAGGGTCTTCGAGCCCCCTGACGGGGTCCTTGGCAACTCTGGACACCCAGAGGGACATACTGAGTCCCGACATGAGAGTACTTTTTTATAGGTAAGTATATGTAGGCTCCCTGCATTTTTTTGTTACCTGTCAGACTTTTCCAGTGGTTCTGAAAACAGGAGGCAACAAGGACACTATTAAGACTCATCCCATCTTCACTGACACTGCTGTAAATCTGTGGCAACCTGCTCATCTTTTTCCTAAAAGCTTGTCTGGTGAGATTTTTGCTATCTTGTTGCAAGTGCAGAACTGCAAGAAATTTACTGTGGAAAGGGATGGATGGGTGGATAATTAGAAATTATGCAGAGGATTGGCACTAACTTTGCTGTAGATGGCTTCTTCTTTCCAGGATTGTGACATGATTTTCAGCCATCATGAGTTACCTGAGATCGTTTGTGCCCACTTCACTGCAGTGATATTAGGGGAAGCTCTGCTGGTGGAGAGCAAGTAGCACAGTATTTGCTGTCATTGTAAGTCCCCAGCGTCTCCTAGAAAATACTACAAAAACTGGTGTCAATACAAAGACAGACGTATCAGCCAGTCCAGGCCTGCTCCAGAAGCCTCAGGTTGAAGACAGAGAAGGAAACACCTAAGGCAGCAACACTTCACCCAAGTACAGAGGGTAATTTGGGGTGGAAGGTTGAATTCTGGTCAAAACTTTATTTTTAAAAGGTTTGCAGTTGCTCTTCCTCTCTGGGTCAGTACTTCAGACTTTTCAGTAAAGTGATGTCCTCACAGAATTATTTTACTGCATGTATTTTGCAATCAATGTTATTAATATGAAAATGGCTATTTTGAAAACATGATCTTATTAAGTATCATGAAGCCATTCTTAGCCTGTATATGTGGCTGTCACATTTGGAGAGGAGGAGGAGGTTCAGGTCAAGTGGTGAGGAAAAACACCCAGTCTTCCAGTATTGAGATCCATCCCTCTTCTCAGTTTGCTCCACTCTTGTTCAAGAACAGCTGAAGACAATGGCCGAGGCCAACAAGAATACCATTCTATACATCTGCATCGTGTGCATGTTGCTGGTCAAGTCCTTTGTGTGTCAGGGATGCAGATGTCATCAGAGGAAAGCCAGCCCTGATTCTGACTTTTCTGGCTGTCAGGGTGAAGACTGCTGTAGGGTTTTTAACCTGAAAGATTTTCCATGTGACCTGGAGATTCACCTGGGAACTCCAAGCTGAAGACATGAAATTCCCAGTATTGTTTGCTCAAAAGGATGCGGGGGCTGTCTATAGCCTGTAAATGCAAATCAACAACTACCTACATTCCTTTGTATGTTCAGCCATGCTCAGTTAACAGGAAAAATCAGCTGGACAAGCCTGGGCCATGACATGCCCATCCTTTTGGAGACCAAGGATACTCCAGTTCATAAACAGAGACTCTAAAGACTGGGACATCTTTTTATTCGTTAACCTGATGAGTTCTGCTTTTTCCTAACCCAAAATCTTCTCGCCTGCAGCAGCAGGTGAGGACTACCCCAAGAATGGGTGCAGCCTCACTAGCAGCGCTGCAATCTGGGGTGCTCAGACCTCTTTTGCAGCACAAGTTATCCCAGCTGTGAGCAGGCATGGGACAGAGGAGTGGTGACAGGCTTCTGGTGAAGCCATCAGGTGCCAGTCCCCATCATATTCCTCTGCCAAGGACACTGTGCCCTGCCCCACTCCCAGGGGTCTCAAGCATCCTTGTGGTCCTCAGGGATGCTGCTGCTTTGTTCCCCCTCTATGAACTTGCAGAGTTAGATCCAAGTCACACAGAGCCTCATGAGTTCATATCATAATTTTTGACAGGCATAACAAGCAGCTTTCCAGCAACTAAAATTTATTGGATTGATGGCTTTTTTATTGTAAAATCGAAGTCTTTTTACACTTCAAGGTGTTGTGTTTTTTGATTCTTTCCTGTTTGGAGTAATGACTTTTTTAATTTTGATTTGGTTTTTAAAGGAGTCTGCACCAAAATGACAGCCAAAAATACACAGGCCTAATAAGTATGTGGACATTATGCATCCTAAAGGCAGCTTACAGGAAGAGTGAAAATGTGACTCAGAATAAGGATGTGCTTGTAAAACATCTGTCTCAGCCCACCCTCATCAGCAGCACTCCTGCACGCTCTGTCAACCATCAGCAACCCCCAGGCCGAGGGGAGGCTCCCCAGCACAATTCACCCCATGCCCCCCACGGCAGCGTTCCTGGGGCTGCTGCAATGCAGAGCTGACCCAGGCAAAAATGAACGCAAATTTCAGGGTTTAAGAGGTGACAATTTGTTGAACTTCACTTGAAGGAGAACAGAAGGGCAGAAATGGCTCAGCTGTTCAATCAAAAAATGCCCAAGAATTCTCAGGAATGGGGACTCAACATAATTGGCAGAGAGAGGATTCAGGAATTAGTAGAATACTCTCCAAGGAAGAAGGCCCAACTTGAGTGTTCCCAAATGTTATCCTCCCTCAGTCATTTTCATTTCTCCCAAAAGAAGATTCTGGCATTGCTGGCCACACCTCTACGCTGTCAGCTGAATATATTCCTGACAAGAAACTTAGGAAAGGGACTAGACTTCAAAGTCCCCATAAGTCTGTGCAGAAATTAACATTCGTATATCTCTAGAAAGATGAGTTGTGACAGAGTAGTTTGGAGAAAAGTACAGAACTCATAGACATCCCTTTGGAGACTCTTGAACCCAATTTCTCTTTAAAACCCATGGAGAACATTTCCTCCAACACTTCTCCACGTGTTTTACAAAACTCTTGCAAAGATCTGGATATTCCTTGGCCCACTGTCAAGGTGAGGCCGTGATTTACAAGCAATCCTGAGAGTTCCTTCAGCTGACACCTTAGAGCAGCCCATGTGCACTCCTCTGTAACCCTCCAGAACAAGGTCATTTGGAGAGGGGTTTGTCCAAACTTCAATGCCTTTGATCACTCAGGCAAAGAGTTTGCCACAACAAGAAAGGTCCAAAAACACACTTCCTGAACAATTTCCATCTGCCACAATATTTTCCTAAAAGGAGCACAGCTTCACAGTAGAGGTAGTGGGTTTCCACCCTGTAGTGATGAATTGATTTCAGTGGACAAACTTAAGACTTGAGGAACAGAATTGACCAGGAGAAACCCACTCCAAATATAATACAAGCAACAACAGGAGAAAGAATTACAAACAGTGAGATTTCTTTATTGTTAATGTTCAACACTATCATCTTTCAACTTCTTAAACTTACTAAACTTCTTTGAACTAACTCTACGCTTTTAACAAATAACCTACTGCTCAGTGCTAAAGGAGCCTACTGTACAATACTAACTTAAAAAATCCTAAAAACCTAATCTTCTAGTTGAAACAAAAAATCCAGGGTTTGCAAATTTCAGGAGGCTGAAGCAGTTGTCTGGTGCCAGTACTCCACTTACAGCTGGTCAAATTCAGAAATGCGGCTCTGAATATGGGCCAGCTTGTTGTGGAGGTACAGGCACCTGCTCTTCATTTCAGAGTAGCTGGGGCTACCCTGTGAAGGAGAAAGCAAAGGAAAATTAGGGCATGCAAACACTTCTGCAGAGTCTACACTCTGATGTCCTTTGCTTTAGGAAAGCCTTGAGGCAGGCTCAGCAGTTACCTTGGCCCTGCAGCTCTGGTGTCACACGTACCTGTTGTAACTGCTGATAATCTGCTAGGATTCGATGATGCAGTGCCTACAAGAGAAAGAAATGAGGAGTATTTCACCACCACTATGAAATGCAAACATTGGTAAAACACTAAATGTTCGCTCAGTCTGACTCTAGACATTTTCTTCCCCGTCAGCCACCACTCTCCTGGGAGATTTGCAAAAACAAATTTCTCTCTCCCAGCATCACCAAAGATCTGCAATTAAGACTCTCAACAGGAAACTGAAGGAGCCCATGCTCTATGACTCTGCTTGGGACACCTCTCCCCTTACTGCTCCTTCGCAGACAGCTCAAAAAACGCAGTTTGAGGCAGGGTCTTGCAAAAATCAGACCCAGCCCAAGCAGTGTCTGAACATATATGCCAATTCTACAGATTCACGTTGTTTCACCGAGCAGCTCCAGGGAATCCAAAACACTGCTGTGATGATGAAGCACAGTCTTCATGGTTTTGTCCTTCTTTACCTGATAGGATTCAGAGCCTGGAGCCAGAGACTTCCATTGCTCCTGAAACTGTCTGAACTTCTTTATGGTTTTGTCAATCTGAGAATGTAAACTCCGGTATTCCTCATACTCTGCATTGAAGTCGTCCTTGTAGCGCTGACGTTGCTCCAAGGAGACAATGGCTACGTATTTTCTAAGGGAAAAAATGAGGCCATTTTTCCATGAGTGAACTCTGAGAGCACATTCCAGTATGTTTTAAGTCCATAAAACACACGCCAATTTTACACCAAGCACTGGGTAATGTCAAACACAGACACCCAAGATTTGAGTCAGTTACTCTGGGACTGACAGTTTCTACTTTCAAGCTCATGCCCTTCAAGAGAAGGCATTCGGTCAACTCTAGGAATCTGCCACATTTCTAGGACACTTAGTTACTAATAGTTTACATTGTAGACGTTTTCTTCACTAGCAAGTGGAGCACACTGAGAAAACATTTGCCCTCATTTCAAATGTCAAAGGACAAACGAACCCAGCAGCTTCAGGGAGAGGAGATATATTACTGAAATATAACCTCTTCTTATGTAGGAAAAACTTAATTTAGTTCCATTAACTTGTAAAAATACAACTGTAAAACATTTTTATAAGGGACTGCATTTGTGCAGTTGAGCGTTTCAGAGCTCAAATTTGAAACGCTCAACTGCACAAAGAATTTTGAGCCACTTTCTGGTCTAACAGCAAAGCAGAGTTAATGATAATATTTGATTCTTCAAGCGGACAGCAGTTTCATCACTCATCATGGAACTGAGGAATTTGTAATGCAGCCACAAAAGCAAACTCTATATCAGCCTGAAACTACAACTACTACCCAAACAGCATCTGCTTCTAAGGAGGACAAGACTCAATAAGGCTTAAAGCCACTGATGGTCATCAAAATTTCTTCATTCCCTTCTCCCTCAAATCTACAGGCATGAGGTTTATCATGCTCATGACACAAATCCAAGATGAAGTGGCAATGAGAACAACAGATGTCATTTCCCAACACTCTCACACCAATGCTTCTGCTCCTCTGAGCCTGTAGACCTATTTCTTTTTGGATGACAAAACCACCTTTCATATGGGAATAAACAATTCAAACCATCCTGAGATTAAAATTTACAAGCAGTAAATCCTCAACCAAAGGAAATTCAGTCCCAGGACAGACAACAGCTTGTGCCAAGGATGCATCCCAGGCCAGATATACATAAATAGAAGGGTAAGTTCGAAAAGAAAACTACAGATGCCTTGCAACATTTTGGGAGGCACCGGAGCAATGTGAGCCAGGGCCCTGCCGCGCCTGCTCCAAAGGCCGCAGCTGCCCCAGAGCCCCAGAGCTGCAGGAGGCCTGACTGCCCTTGCCAACATCCCTGCTCTCACACAAGCTGGCAGCAAGTTCCAGTCTTTTATACCCCCCACACACACACACACTTCTCCCTCCACTCCTGCACTGCAAATTCGATGAGGGGATGCAGCAGCACTGCTGCAGCTGAGCCTGTGCAACTGCACTGCAGGAAGGGAGGGCCCAACCGGGCCTAACCCACCTCCATGTTCATCTCTGCTCTGAGCCTTCCAGGCCCAACTAAACCTGCTCTAACTCATCCTTTCAGCACAGGAAAGAGCTTGACGCTGCACACCACTGATAGGGGCCAGGCTGAATTGTTCTTTTACTCACCTCAGGTAGTCTGGTTGGTTGCTTGTTGCAGAGCATGTGGAAGCAATGGAAGTCTCTTTGCTTGCTCCTGCAGGAAAGCACAATTTTGGCACTCTTCATCACGAGATCATTAAAAGGCCAAAAGATCCCACTTGGACAGTCTTGAAAAAGTCTTTCAGAGTCTTCCTCTCACAGCTAATTACTCACAAGAAGAAACAACTTATAAAAATAGAACAGACACGACTTCCACAGTATACAGTGCTTAGAAGTAGACAGAGGGAATGGCCACTGTATTCTCAGGTTGTGCATTCCCACAGCGTTAGTACCAGTTCAGCTTTTCTTCGTTGAAGGCATGAGGTGGAATCTGCACAGCCATTCAAGTCATGCAGCAACAGATACAGCTTCCAAAGACAACAGCTTGAGAAAAATCATCATCAAGGTTCCAAAAAGAAATATAGAAGAAATCAGAAGTTCTTCTCATGCCATGTTTTATCCCCACTGCCCTGCCAAATCCAGAGGCCCAAAGTTCCAATGAGTGCCTGCACTCTTGTCAGCAGGAAAGCCAATTCCATTCTATAGGGCTTACTGGCACTAAGGCTCCAATACCCTGCAGACAAAACCCAGTGCTCCTCATTAACGTGGTAGATGGGGTTGCAAACAGCTCTGCACTTGGGAATTGCTCTTTGCCTCTTTGCAAAGGGATTCGGCAATGCCTTTTTCAAAGGCATTTAGGAGGCATAACTTCAAAGCCCTCTTTTCAAAGAAAGGTTGAAGAATTACGGTGATATTAAAAAGAGTTGACATAAGGAAAAGTCAGCTGAAACAGGAAGGAACAATCAAGATCATGGTAATCTCTCTCTGCTTTCCATTTAAGGTTTTGTTCCAAGCAGAAAAAGCCACAAGTTCCTTTACAATAACTAGGAACTTGCATTTGCCATTGTTTACACAAAGTAATCTTGTGAAAACTCAGCCATTCTTGACAATATTTTAGCTACATCAGCTTCAATTCTTGAGGAAAGAGCTGTTGTGTGATGTTCCACTTGCTTTTCTTGATTTTCCTTGTATAGCAGAAGTATATAAAGAAGTGTAATAGTGGTCATAAAACAGGACAGAAATACCAATAGTCATAGTATGTTCAATACAACTTGGAAGAACAGTTTTGCTGTGAGCATTTCATTTCCAAAAGTGCATTTGCTCTCATGCCTCAGTCCACATGAAAACTTCAGCCTAAGCCCCAACTTGAAACACGAAACAGATTTTTCCTTCACCAACCGGGCAGAATTTGGAAACTTGGCTCCCGAACAATGCTGTTCACATGAGTTTAGAGATTTAAGCAGAAATCCTTTCAAAGGCATCCCAAGGATTGCAGGTACCAGGTCTAGGACCAGAAGAAATGTGGAAAGACCATCTCAAAGCACCTGTCTCTACAAGCACACCACCACTTGCAAGAGGCATCTGCACACTCCAAACCTACCGCCAGGTTGAAGCCAACTTGTCATTTGCAAGCTCAACCTCCAAAAGAGGCAACCCACAGATTTAACAAAGCAACTGAACTCTGCCCTGCTGGTTGTGTCCCTGTCATCAGAAATCAAGTGTTCTTTATGCATTTCTGTTTTGCTTTTCCATGTTGTTTCCAATCTGTACCACTTCCACAACTTTTGAAGAATGAAATTCTGCAGCTGGGATGCAGAGGAAACTTTCAGCCCAGTTCAAAGTAGAACTCCAGGAAACCACAGCCCAGGTTTTGTAGCTTTTGCAGTTTCCATGAAAAGGCTGAGTTCAATGAACAACCAGGGATTCATTGAGATTTGATCAACAGGTTTCAGCAAAGGAGTCTGCAATAAATATGTGACAGGTTTCTGCCTTCAGCAGGCAGTCTTGAAAACCTGCTGATGGAAAAAGTGCTGTCTCAGTCAACACTTGTCATGTTACTAGAAATCAGAGGATAACAAAAACATCCATCATTCCATTTGGTTTCTAGTGTCTGCCTCTTCCTTTTACCAGATTCTCCCAATAGCATTCTATTTCATATTTCTTTGTTCTTCATTGGTTTTGTAGAGGGAGAATTTCTGAAAATCAAAGTACTTTTAGAGAAGGTTCCAGCAGCACAGGTTCTTGCCTTTGCATTTGCTGTCTTTTAAACCAAGAGTTACAATGTAATATAAGGGCAGAAAAGAACAAGTTTCTGATTTATCATGACTATACAGCACAGAGAATGGTAGAGCAGTCATATAGAGCAGTGCCTTCATGTATGCAGTGCCCACATTCAATGAACCCTTTTCAAAAGCTGCAAGAGCAAAATTAACTATTTCAGAATGCAGTCAAAGAAGGATTTTCCCATACGATAAGCCATCACAACAGGAATTGGAGAGAAGCACAGATGGCAAGAAGAAAAGCACTAAGACTTGACCTAGCAGAGCTGAAGCTTTGGAATTAGGACACCAGACAAAAACCTCCACAGTAGAGACCGTGAGTAAGAAAAATCACTGCTTGCCTGGCTTCTAGCCCAAGATGTGGGGAGAGCTGTGACCACCCTGTGGATACCCCAATCTTGGACAGTATAAAGGTGGCACCTCCAGAGAGACCTGGGGATCCCCACTACAGACAATACCATGGGTGGAGAAGGAGAGGCTGGACAACAGAAAGTCCATAGTGTGATGGTATCTCCCTACTTGATGTCTCTCTTTTCCTCTCACCCTGCCTCTCTTCTCTCATTTCTTTCTATCTCCCTAGTTTGCATTTCCTCTTCAATAACATTTTTACTATTGACTGTGGAAAAGAGTCATGCTTGCACCTTAATTTGGGCACAAGCCTCTCTCAATATCCAAATCGTTACACCACAGTTATCCACACAGGAGTCAGGAAAACCAGCACATCAATACCTTCCTCGAAATCCAAGCGGTGCCACTGCTTCAGCCTCCCCAGTTCATTTTTCTCCCCATTTGAACTGGGGATCTCCTTCTGCTCCCTGGCAGGTGCTGGGACCCTGGAACTGGGAAATGTCTTTATGGGTTGCACCACTGGAGTGCAGGGGGAAATGGAGCCAGCACTTGGAGACATGTCCAAAGGGGAAAGAGATGTGGAGGGAAGAAGGAAGGAAGGAAAGAGGCCACCAGCTGCTGGCTGGACATGACTGGGCTGGTGGCCAATTCTCCTCTTCTTGCTTGTCACAGGGCTGGAAAACTCAGAAGCCAGAGGCCGTTTCTGCAACAATAACAAAATAATTCTTTCATTAACCTATGATCAGGATCATCTTTTGCTCCCGTTCTTAAAAAGTAGCATTTCTGATTGGGTAGAGTTTGAACATTCCTCTTTCTACACAAAGAAGAGCATTCAAACCCAGAAGTACTGCAGGTAAATACCAGCTCTGTATCATTCCCACTTTCCCATCTTAGCACTTAGCAAGTCCTACTTCAAGTCAGTAGCTAAAATGCTTTGGGAGAAAGACATTCCCTTCGGGAGCTCCATCAAAGGCTTCCCCAAAAGGGAAGGTCCTGAACATTCCCATCACAGCTTTTACACCGGCATCAAGTCAGCTAAAATTTACCATACAGTCTAGAATGTTCAAAATGCACAATATACCTGAGCATCTCTCTCAGAAGGCCCTGGAGATGTCGCTTGCCTGGTGTTGGTGGTGTTCTGAGATGGAGCTGATTTTCTGTATGGATGGGCCAATATTTCATGTTAAAAAGCCTAAATATCAACTGACATATTCATTTACTTACAAGAAAAGCAGAGTCCTTCAGTGTCAGGGCTCAAGGAAACAGCATGAAGCTGAGTTGGGGGAGCTTTAGGCAGGATATCAGGAAAACATTCATGGCCCAGAGGGTGCTGGAGCACTGCAACAGGCTCCCCAGGCCAGTGTTCAGGGCAGGAGGCTTCAAGAAGTGTTTGGACAACACTCTTGGGCACATGGTGTGATTCTTGTGGTGTCCTGTGCAGGGCCAGGATCCTGGCAGGTCCCTGCTACCTCACCATATTCTAACAATCTAAGCTTCATTAACCAGGGATGTTTTATTTTCCTATCTCTGAAAGACTGAACTTACCCAGAGAGGATTAACTTCAAATTCTGTCTGTCTATATCAGTGTAGCCAGGCCAATCAGTCTGAAGGGTTTGAAAGAGATGTTCCTTCAGACTGAAGGAATTATCCTTTGCATTCCACTTGGCTACCTACAGGCAGACATGTAGGAAAACAAATCCTTATTATGCTTGCCGCGTGCAAACAACAGAAGTACGATGGGTCTTGAACAGCTGCTTGTCAGAACCCAGTTTCAACCAATTGTATCCTTTCATACAGACCTTGATTATTCCTCTATCACATGAGTTTTAAGCCATATTAATGTTTCACCAATTGGAAAAAACCAAGTAACTCCCTTCATTTCTAGCAAGAGTTCCTTTGAAAACAACACTGAGAGCCACAATGTGTAAGGAGAGGGGGTCAGGCCCAGGTCCCTCATCATGTGGCTGAGCCAGGGTTCATTCCAGCAAAGTCCTGCCATGAGAAGGCCATGCACAGGCATTGCTGTATTCCTTTGAAAAGAAATGAGGTTCATATCTTTCTCAAGACACATACAAAGTCTAATCAAAAAGATAAATTTAGGTAATAAAACCTCACGATCTCTGATATCAAAAGTGTTGGTTTAGACTTCATCTGCTGACACCTGGTCAGAGTTAAATAGAAAAACACTTTGAAAAACCTCCATCAATTTTTTTTTTCCTACATAAAGAGGAAATGTTCTTATTTGGTATATCAATATTGACGTCATTCAGAAACAGCCTAGGAGAACAGGCAATATATTAAAAGGAATGAAAGAACCAATGCATCTTTCCATGCATGTGTATCCGATGGTGGGCTATAATAAGGAAAGTCCAGTGCAGTTCAGAGGAGCACTTTCAATGCATGTGCATCCTATTATTGGCTGTAATAACAATGTACCAGAGGAATTCAGAGTAGCACTGGAGAATTTACTGAATAAAAGTGTTCCAGGAACATGGAGATTTAATTCACGTGACAGCAAACAAACCCTCTGCTCAAAGTTCGGCTACCAACTTTATCATGGAGGATGTGCCTGGAACACCCTGGGAAGGCAATCCCCACAGATCCTGAAACAGTCAGCAACTCTGTTCAAATGAAATACTGGCCTCTGCAGTTCCTGAACTCCTCTGCTCTGGAACGCCTCCCAAGAAATTTCAAGTGCCATCACAAACCATTTCACACAATGAAGGAACCCCTGTGAAGTTACTCCCTGAAGCAGTTAAACAGTGCACGGAAAAGAAAAAATAATGGAATAAGGCATGAGGAGCAACAACATTACAAAGTGTTACTCATTGCCAGCCATTCTAGGAAAACAACAATGCCCCAAAAGTTTCAAAGTTTTCTTTCTTTTTGTCACAGGGACCTGCAGCTTGAGACCTCTGGATGAAGCTGATGGAAGAACTTAACAGGGAGCATTCCCTAACTTGTTCATCGGTGTCTAATTTAAAGAATCAGAATTTAAAAAGACAATTAGGAACAAAAGAACAGCATGGTGGAAATAATGCTGGCACAAACTGCACAATCTCACCTGCTGAAGGATCTTTGCAAGGCTGCCCTTGTCCTTTTGCATGACTCCATCTCTCTGCAAGCGAGCGAGCAACTCTGGCTTCTTGTAAGCCCTCAGAGCAAGTAAATGAATCACCCTGTCCCTGTAGGGTCGGCGATAAACAGCACTGCAAGGATTCTCTTTCCTCTCTGCAGGCTTCATGGGCTTTGTTCTCTTGTACACAGGGGAAGGGCATGAAGTGTTTGGTTCGCCTCTTCTCACATCTGCTGGTTTTCCCAAGGGAAAGGAAAAGAGAAAAAGAAGTGTCAAATGGGAAGATGGCAGAAGGGAAAAGAGTTGATTGAAAATGATGATGGAAATCTTGTAGACAGAGCTGCACTTGCATATACTTGTGGATCCCTTTGAACTCATATAATCTCTGACTCTGTGACAAAGCCCAGTCCCTAACTGGTACTGTATGGAGCATGTTGCAAAGGCACCCTGTACCCTACCAGCAACCAGTCCTGTCTCACCTGAGTTTCTCTGTGCCAGCCCAAAGCAAAATTGCCACCAAGTTCCACAACTGACTCACTACTGCCAGTCCTCACCTGCCAGGTATTTAAAGTTAAATGTTCCCTTAGGATCTATGCCGACCACACCAAGAATCACACAAATCATCAATCACATGTGAAACAGAACATCCCCAATGAGAAATTCAGAAGTTGCGTTCTGTCTCTCCAAAAAGCCACCATGGTGCTGACTAAAATGCTCGGCACAAGGCTAAGGCAGAGCAAGAGCTGCACTTGCAGGGGCAGGGATGTCCCTGCGGGCAGGTGACTGCAGCCACAGCCAGGTCAGAGCCTGTTTTGCTCAGGGCACCTGGCTGTGCCTGGCTCAGCTCCCTGCTGCAGGCAGCAGCACTGAGTGCCTGGAAGGGGAATGTGCACCTGGTGTCTGCCTGGAGCCAGGCTCCTTGGGGAAACTGCACTCAGAACAGGTTAATACAAATGGCACCACCTAAGCACATTGTGCTTTGAGGGGAATGTTGGAATCTGTGGGAAAGATGACATCAATATCTTCCTTTCAATTTCCTTGAAAAGAACCCAGTGTAGTATTGTGGTAACATCACTTGTTAATTACCAAGGTGAAAAATTAAATCAAGCATGGTTTTCCATATTGATCTTATGAAATTCTCTATGCAACTTTCTCAAGGTCACTCTATTCCAATTTCTCAATTTAATTTAATGCATATTGACATTGCCTAAGTTTTACAAACGCAAAGCCTTAGGTACCAAGTCTGTGAATTTAAATGCATAAGGTGGTCCAAACCTTGACCTCCATGCTCCAAATTGCAACCCATGGGAGTTGCAGTATGGGAACAAGGAAGGACTCTCAGGCTTTCTCAGGGGAAATAAACCAGTGTCTGAATGCAGTGACAAGAGACTGCCAGGTTCACATGAGGCTGACCTCAACTTCCAGGTTTAAGTCTCTGAACACTAGAGATTGCCTGTCACAACAATATGCTGCGAAAAAGAATGACGAAGTTGAAAACATTACAGACATTGAGCAAAAGATGAAAGGCAGCCATACCTCCAAGTGGGTTACACGATTTGACATCCTGTACACTTCCATTTTGCCAGGCCTCACTGGCATTTGGCTAAAAAGGGAAAGAAATTTTCTGTAAAAACTTAAGCCTACCCTCTCCATTACTGCTAATTTCTGACACCCTTCTTTTTAAACAAGAGCTGTATTTGCAAAGGTTTGCTGTCACATCACCAAAAAGGGCTGCTTTGACACAGCTCTCCCTCTGAAATAAGCCAGCTACAAAAGTACCCTGAGAGAGCCACCCTCACTCAGCCTCTAATGCAGTCAAGCCTTCAAGCAGCAAGTCATCCTTTCCCAATTGCTGGAATTTATAGGCACAGGCTTCCCTTAAAATCAAGTGCCTGAGTACAATTGACCTGGCCAGCTTGACTCAGCTAACAATCCTGGTGAGAGTGGTTCACAAAACAATCAAGAATCCAGGGCAGGACCAGCACTGGGATTCATTTGGCACTACAGAAACACTTCACAGAGTCAGCTCTGAGAACAATTTCATCTGCACAATCTGAATTTCAACTCTCAACATGCATGAAAACCCTTTCTCTTTTCCTCAGCTCTAGAAATAATTGTTTTCCTAGATATGAAATGGAAAGAGTTTGTCAGATGTAATGAAATTTGGGTTGCTTGGCTGAACTCATCATTTAGTACAGAATATGTTGCATTCCATTGGAACTCAACAGTCATTAAAATGTTTTTCAACCTAAGTACATTTTTTAACAAAACTAATTTCTGCCATCCAACAGCTTCATTCTGGAGGCAAAATTGGCTGAGATAAAATCTAAATGGCTATGATAAATGGACGGAAAAATGTGGACTAATTAGCATGAGAAGGGAGACATCAATCTCAAATAGATGGTAGAATAGTATTTAAGGGAACGGTAATTTAGAACCAAAGAAAATTAATTAATTAATTTCTTTCTTTGGCAAAAAATTAATTTCTTTCTTTGGCAAAAACGTATCAATAAGTGGAAAAGCTTCGAAAATGGTGTGCATGTGGCTGGAGTTCTCTACTATGCAACACAGCAAGAACTGGAGTAACAGGTCCTTCCAATAGTAGAAAATACTGCTAGAAGGTATCCTTTATTGGACATGTTCCGTGAGTGCAGTACAAACTTGGAACCATGAGAAATCCATGCATTTTGGCCATGAGCCGTGCCCAGAGCATGAATTTCCTGACTGGCAAAACATGGAGAATATCTGACTTCCAACGGCACCTCCTCCTTGTCATCCCTGAGAGCCACTTCCATCAGAGACCCTCCCAGTTCCACAGACACCTCCTCCGTGCCCTCCCTGTGAGTCGCTTCCCCCCAGGCAGCTGCCCCAAAGGGCCCTTGGAGCACCAGAGGGGCCCCAGCCCTGCCCAACAGGTCCCGCGGGCTCAGCAGCACCTGACACCAACACCATGGCCAAGCCCCCGCCCGCTGCCGACCCGCAGAGCCCCACACCTGCCCCTCACCTGCTGCTCCTGGCACCTCTGGTTCACCCTGACGGGCATGGCACTGCTGGTGGGGGCCCTGCGGGACGCAGTGCGGATTGGGGCCCTGCGGAACTCACTGGATCCTGCCCAGGCCCGCAGCTCCGCCATCCCGCTCTGCCTCGGCTGCTCCCGCTCCCACACACACAATGATCTTGCTGAGAGGTCTACAAAATGCAAAATACTTTTTAGGAATATGTGTTCTTGCATGTTTGGCCTTTCAAGGCTGATCAACAAGAAGGGAGATGATTCCCATGAAACAAGAAGTAGCCAACAAGCTGGAAGTGATGGCCAGGCCATGAAAAGGCCTTGGTGACTTCTTGGCTGAATTGCCTTGGTGAGGTGCAGGGCCTGACAGGCTTCAGTGACCTCAGACACAGGGCAGGTCAGCAAGGTTTGGGGAGAAGGATGTGCCACTCATGATGGTGGACACAAAGAATACGGAATTTATGGGTACAAGGACATTTGGGAGAACCCTCAAGAAAATGAACAAACTGATAAAGGCAATGCAGCAACTGTGCTGTATCAGCTCTAGCAGGGTAAAAGGCCATTCCAGCAGGGGCAGACCATGGCCACCCACTCATGAAACCTCTCTCTAAGAAGGGAGAGACTGAGCATACAGACTAATGAGCATGAGAAATGAGAAGATCATTTTCCAACAGCAGAAAGAATACTCCTTATGAAGAGAACTAGGGGACTAGCAAGCATTGAAGACTAATTCCTTTCTTGGCACAAATGTATAAATACTCAAACATTCTGGGTTCTCGTGCTGCTGGATTTGTGAATTTGTCCCTGAGCCCCCCTTTCTGCACAGATCTGCACATAATTACCTCCACTCAGTGGGTGGATTGGGCTCTTGAACAACGGGTGCTGGAACCAGCCAAGGTGGAACAACACTCGCTGTGGCTCTGACACCCCCGCTCTCGCTGCAGCCGCCCAAGGCTCTGAGCGCTCCTGCCCTGTGCCTGTGACAATGGCCACGTGTCCTTGGAAACAGGGAGTTCCATTGCCAGGCTGGCCGGGATGTCACTGAGGAGCAGGACGTGACACAGTGGGGACAGAGGGATTTCACAATGGGCACAGGTAGGGAATGCCCCGCCCTGTCCCATCACTGGCTCTGCTCATTTCCAAGTGCAGGAAGGTGCATCCCACCAACCCCAGCAGCTGCAGCTCTGCAAACCAGGGCTAATGAAGTGTTTCTGCACCAAAGTGCTGCACTTGGCTCTCTCTGAGGCAAAGGAGCAGCTCAACACCTCTAACCAGGGCAGCAAGGTGCAGCCCTGCCAGCTCTGGGCCATCCTGTCCTGGGCCCGTCAGTCTGTGAGGCTTCCAGCACGCACACGGTCACTCAGATCTCATCTCTTTGACACAATGCCCCGGCCTTTCCTCATCCCAGTCTCCTCAAAGGAAACAAGCCAGCAGCATGCCCAGGCCCCCACGTGCTCTGCAGGAGGAGCTGACCCAGAAAGGCCAGGGAGGATCATGAACACAATTACAGTTTGCTGACAGTAGTGCTGACTGCAGGTGGCCATTGAAATTACTGATGCACCTGGAAAAAGTGTTTTATGCTCAGTTTATGATCGTTTGACTTCCATTTTCCCCATAACCAAGATTACTCCTGATTTCAGTCAGCTAGCACCAATGAAGCTATTTTCCGGTTGATACATGGAGAGGGAATAAAAGCATATCATTTAAAATGATTTGAATATTACCACCCAAAGCTTATTTCCCATATCACAAAATGTTGTCTTTGTCTTCAGGATCAGGTCCATATCTGCCCCTGTCTCCTCTGTCTGCCACACTCACAATGATAGTATAGTTGGGGCTAAGAAAGGAAGGAAGTAAATTGTAAAACACCAGAAGTAAGATGTTTAAAAGAACTGTGTCCCTTTTTGGGAATGACTGGATTGTGTCTGTAATGGATCCCCGGTTAAGGACGGTTGGAAAAGCCTTTGTATGGACCATGAGATGAATCCAAGGAGGTGTTTAAATGGACTCTGGAATGTCAAACAAACTTTCCATGTCTTAAAAAGACATTGATGACTGACTCTGCTTTGGAGTTACCAGATTTGACTGATCCCTTTGCACTGTTCATACATGAGTGCCTTGCCTTTTACATTAGCCTCATATTTAGCTGAAATGCTGGGAATGCAGGAAATAACCCTTTGGAAAAGAGCACATTTCTGAATAAATGACTTCACATTGTACTTGAGGGATGGCCAATGCAGCTGAGAGCAGGAGCCACCATGGTCCTGATTGATAGAATGGGCTTTAAAATACATGGGAAAAAAATATGTCAGTTTATGTGCCACAAACGGTTCTGTTTTGTGTAGTGCAAAAAGGAGCTCACTGGTTTTCCTAAAATAACAGGGGGTACTCCTGGAACAAAAGACATGGTGCTAAAGAAAGCTACTGCCTTGAACCTGCTGTGTTCCTCAATCCTTCTGCAGGGAATCAGCATCTCCAATCAAATAGGGGCAGATTTGGGAGCATCCAGTTCCCTGCTCAAGTAGCAATAATGCACTGCAAAGCTCACCTGTTCAGGCAAGCCCAGGAGACTGATGAGCAGAACAAACTGCTGCAGAGGTGGCAGAACAAAGCAGCTTGTTGGCAATTCTTTCAAAATTGTGAACCTTTCCAGATCAGACCTAGAACACCATGATGAAAACAATCATTCAACAAAATTCTTAAATATCTGATTTAGTCCTGAAGGGTGGTGGATAGCAACAAAACAACACGTTAGAGTGCCTCAAGCAGTAATGAATCAAACTGGAGAAGACAAAGATAAAGAAACCCATTGGGGTATTGGAGGTTCAGTAGACAATTTGGAAAGGCAGCTACTTCATGTTAGGCTGACAGGGACTGTGACAACTTAAATGCAAAAGCTCCTTACAGATGAATGCAGAATTTTACAAAAGACTACTCTTAGGGATCCCAAACCAGGGAAGTAGTGCAAGAGATTAATGCCGAAGACATTTTTCTGACATCCCTCAGCAAGAAAGGTATAGGTATTTATTTGTCTTAGTAAACCCTTTTTCTAAATGGTCAAAGGCTTTCCCAAACAAAGCAAGAGAAATACTTCCAATTAAAAAAAATACTACTAATTTCAGGGAGGCATTTTGGAATGTCATCAGATAGAGATTCTCATTTCACAGCTGAAAGAGTACAAAATTTATACAAAATACTCCCAGTAAATGAGACCTATTCAGCCCATGGAGGTCATACCCCAGCAACAATTTGCCAGGAAACCTCACAAAAGTTGCCAAAAGTGCTTCCTCTGCCACTACTGAAGGTCAGAATTCCAGTGGCTTTTAAAGAAAAACCCATCCCACATGAAATGCTCTACGGAAGACCTTAGCAAGTTCCTATCCCTTCAAGAGGAAGTCATATGATAGGAAATGATACCTTAAATAGCTTTTTGCCATCTTTGTGAAAAGCACTCTCATCTCTGCAGAAATTTTGCATGTGAGCATTCCTGATGACTTTGGACACTCAGGTACATCCTCATCAACCTGGGGACAATGTCTATGTCAGAAAGCACAGCAACAAGGCACTTAAAGTGCAAAGGACCATTTCAAGTGTTCCTAAGCACTGCTGCAGCAATAAAAGGGGATTGGACCAGTCTGTTCATACACCTGCTCCCAAGGGAAGCCTGCCCCAACACACGAGGTACTGGAGGGGAAAAGAGAGTCTGCCAAGAAAAGGAAGATTTCATGTGTTAAAGCCTGGAAACATAACTTTTGTATGATCTGTAGAATTAGAAGAAATGTCGTAAATGGATAGATGAATCATGAAGGGGTAACTATGAAAAATCCTCACTGTCAGCCCACCCTCAACAGCTGAACTCTTACACAGTCTGGAAACCAGCAGCAGCCACCAGGCCAAGGGGAGGCTCCCCAGCACAATTCACCCCATGCCCCCCATGGCAGCGTTCCTGGGGCTGCTGCACTGCAGAGGTGAAGGAGCAACCCCTGACCCAGCCAATAATAGACTCAAATTTCACAATTTCAGAGTTGACATTTTGTTGAACTTCACTTGAAGGAGAACAGAAGTGCAACGATGGCTCAGGTGTTCAATCAAAAAACACCTCAAGAACGCTCAGTTATGGGGGCTCAACATCATTGCATGGAGACAACTGAGAACTTGTAGAATGCTCTCCAAGGAAAAAAGAGGCATTCAGAGCCCTACTGAGTGTTCCCAAATGTTATCCGGCTTCAGTCAATTTCATATTCCTCCCCAAAAGAGGTTATGGCTTTGCTGGTAAGTGGTCTACCATTTCAGTAAATAAACAAATGAAAGGAAACTTAGGAAAAGGACTTTATTCCAAGTCCCCATAGGTCTGTGCAGGAATCAGCATCTGTCTATCTAGAAAGGCTGGTTCAGACAGGGTAGTTTAAAATATTCAATGAAATGGACAGCATTTCTATAGGGCCACTTGAACCCAATTTCTCTTTAAAACTGATTGAAGTAACTTGCCTCCAACACTTATCCACGTGTTTACTAAACTCTTGTAAAAGATCTGGATATTCCTTAGCTCACTGACAAGGGGAGGCCATGATTCAAAATCTGTTCTGAGAGCTGCTTCAGATGACAGCTGAGAGCAGCCCACGCGCACTCCTCTGTAACCCTCCAAACCAAAGTGATTTGCGGACACGGTTGTCCAAACTTCAATGCCTTTCACCACTTGGGCAAAGAGTTTGCATTAACAAGAATAGTCAAAAAACACACCTATACTTATAAAGAATTTCCATCGGCCAAAATCTATTCTTAAAATGAGCACAACTTCATAGTACAGGTAGTGGGCTTCCACTCTTGACTGATAAATTTATTTCGGTGGACAAACTTAAGACTTGAAGAACAGAACTGACCAGAAAAAATCCACTCCAAATATGATAGAAGCAACAATGAGAGAAGGACTTACCAATACTGAGATTTCTTTATTGTTAACATTCAACACTACCATCTTTCAACTTCTTAAACTAAACTTGTTTGAGCTAATCCTACACTTTAAAAAAATAATCTACGGCTCAGTGTTAACATAACCCACTGTTCAATACTAACTTAAAAAATCCTAAAAAACTAATCCTCTAGTTGAAATAAAAAATCCAGGGTCTGCAAATTCAACGAGGCCAAAGCTGATGTCTTGATGCCAGTACTCCATTTGCAGCTGGTCATATTCAGAAATGTGACTGAATATGGGCCAGCTTGTTGTGGAGGTACAGGCACCTGCTCTTCATTTCAGAGTAGCTGGGGCTACCCTGTGAAGGAGAAAGCAAAAGAAAATTAGGGCATGCAAACACTTCTGCAGAGTCTAGAGTCTAATGTCCTTTGCTTTAGAAAAGCCTTGAGGCAAACCGTGACCCTGCAGCTCTGGTGTCACACGTACCTGTTGTAACTGCTGATAATCTGCTAGGATTGGATCAAGCAGCATCTACAAGAAAGGGGCTGGACTGAGAACTTGTGAATGTTGTTGCATGGTTGAGAAGGCAAAGCTTCTTGAGTTCAGCTGTGAATGGACAAGGAAGGATTTGCTTGGTAAAGCATGACTTCCTAAAGAAGAGGGAATGAAATTGTCATCCGTGAGTGAGGATGGAAACGTTTGAGCCTGTGTTGGCCAAGTTTGGGTGCTCCTTTTCCTGGGAAGAACCCCTGATGCAGGAGCATTTGTGGTGAGGAAGTGGAAGCTTTGTAGGTTCTAAGAGGCTTTGTTTGATGGGAAAGAAGAGAAGAGTGTTTGGAGAAGTGGCACTGAAGGCCCAGTGTCCCGTGCAGGGAGGGGCATGGCAGAGGTGCCTCTGTTGCAGCAGCACTGTCTGTGTTTCAAGCTCTCATGAGGGCGCTTTGCACCGTGAGGGCTTTGAGTGTATTGGGATACTTCAAAACTTCAGAAGTTTTAAACTCTTGGAAGGAGTCTGGCTCTTTGGAGAGCAGGCTTCAAATTGCCAAGTGAGATTTTGCCTTTCCGGCCATCTTTTACAGACTTTGATAGAAGGACAATGACTTCCAAAGGGAGAAATGATGCAGAGGCCAACATTGACCCAGTGTTCCCATTGCTTGCCAGACTTCCAGCTGATCTGCCTTGCCAGGAGGGCTGCCCTGCATAGGAAGAAGGATCAGAGGCAGAGCCTGTGAGCATCAGACGGGTGGAATCCCTTCGTGTACACATAGATTTATAGATTTCTACAATTCTCTTTCTATATTCATATAGTTGCATTTATGGATTTACAGAGGTGTGTTTATATGTCCATATATATACATCTATAGAGGTAAATTGATCTATATTGTTATAGATGGGATAGAATTAGTTACATTTCCAGATTTTGAGATCTACATTTGTACATTAATAGAGTTACATTTAGATACCTACATTTAGACACCTAGATTTAGATGATTTAATTTAAATGCTTAGATATAGATCTAGAAATATGCTTAGTTATTTAGTTAGAGGTATGTGGAAGTTTAGATGCATAGATTGAGCTGTATAGGCCTAGTCTTCATTTTTACCTCTCCTCCCCCTCAGCTGCCGTTTTCACCTCTTGCTTTTCCCCCGGTGCCCCCTGTGTCCCCTGTCCCTGTGCTGGCTCCGAGCTGGCGGCCGGGCCGGGCGGAGCAGCACTTCCAGCCCCGGCTGTCCCTGGAGCGGTGGGAGCAGCCGCTGGCGCCAGGCACTGTCCCCTGAGGAGCTGCTGAGGGACGGTGAGACAGAGGGGGCTCAGGGGGCTCAGGGGGCGGTGGCGCCGAAGGGACGCTGACCCTGAGCTGCTGCTGGGGCTGAGGGCTGTGGGGCAGCCGAGGGCCATGGTGGCACTGAGGTGACAGGGAAGTGGCACAGGCTGACAGGCCAAAACTTCCCATGCATTTCTTCATCAATCTGCAGAAATGTTAGGTAAACAATTTGCTATTCCCTTTACTGATGCTTCTAGTATTGCATGATCCTGTCCTGACCGGTCAACGAGATGGCATTGGTTTAGGCATGGTGTTAGCCCTAGGGGTACTCAGCCCTTGCAGTTATGGCAAATGGATGTAACTCATGTAGAAGAATTTGGTCAGGAATAATTTGTACATGTTTGCATTGATACCTATGCTTGTGTTTTATAGGGTGCTCCCTTAACTGGTGGGACGTCATGTTGAGAAACATTTGTACAATTGCTTTCCTATATTAGGTATCCCCTTAGCAATTAAGACTGACAATAGTCCTGCTTCGTGTTCCTTAAGCCTCAAAGGTTTCTGTAATTTATGGGGTATTTGACGTGACCCTGGTATTTCTCACAATCCTACTGGACAGGCAATTATTGAGCGTGCCCAACAGATGTTCAAGGACATGCTGCAAAAACAAAAAGGGGGAATTGCAGGATTATCCCCTGAGGAAAAAACAGCTAAAGCCAATTTTGTGCCTAATTAGCTCAGAACAACGGAAGATAGGGAAGATGCACCTATTCTTGTGCATCATGCCCTCACACATAATCCAAGGGAGGAATTGCCTGATGGCATTCAGGTCATGTTCAAAAGTCCAGGAACAGGGGTGTGGCAAGGACCAGCTACAGTCAAATGAAGAGGAAGAAGTTCTGTGTGCTTACTTACAGATAAAGGCATTTGTTGGATTCCAGCCACGTGGACCTTCACTTCCCTCATAAGTTGTAAATCAGATAGAAAATGCTTGATATCTGCATAGTTGTGCATGTAAGCCATGGCTTAAAGTTCATTGTATCAAGTGTATCTAAAAAACTTGGAGACAATTTGGTGAAGAACATAATTGCGTAGTGGTCCGAGGGAAGAAGCAAAACTTTAAGCCTATCAACCTAATATGCAATAACTGCTCTTACATACTTAACACTAGTACCCCAAGAATGGCATTAGCTAAATTTTTAAAGGCATAACTCAAGAAGATATTAGAGTTTTCTCTAACATGTATCTTTGATAGAAATATATAAGCAAAGGTTGTTACTGAGATTGCAGTTTAAACTTGCTCTAATTGCTGTAGTAAATCAAATTGTGCTAGAGAGCAAGATAATAGCTACAGACTGTAAAGTAAGAATAGCAATAACACAAACACATCATTTGAGAGATTTGGAGTGAGAACAAGCTAAAGCAGTTTGGGCAAAGTGCAGGCGTGATGGACCGCAAGGGCGACAATGGCAGCAGTTCTGGCAAATATTAACAATGTTGCTTAGTGGAGTGATTAAGGAAACGCAGGGGGTATACAAGCTAGAGCAGCGAGCTAACATGAGGGTTACATAGGCTAACAGAACAAGACAGGAACCTTTCTGCCTATCACAAGCTCCACCTCCGGATCCATTTGGCACCTGTTTAATTGGAATTCCTTTAGACTCAATGGAATAATCAGGAAATTGGACCAGAGCTCAAATTTATGGCAACTTAAGTAAGGCCTGTTCAAATTGGTGCACTAATCAAAATGGGATGATCACAGAAATTTGGTGTGAAAAACAAAGCATCCCTAGAAATCCATTAGGAATTCAGGCCTTTATAATCGGTCAAGGTTTAAATACTACAAGTCAGTGACCGCAGAATTGGATATTTTGGGATCAGTGCCAGGAAATTACTGTTTGTTCTATGAGTACCGCAGGCGTAAAAAGCTGATTAGGGAGAAATGAGAAAAACCCAGCGATGATGGCACTTGGATATCTCCTGTTTCTTCCTGGTATTACAATACCGTGGCATACTGCACCAATTGGACATGGTTGTATCTCTAAAACCAAAATCTGCAAGGATGTCATCTCCTGGAGATTTTCTCATTTGTGGAGATAAAGCTTAGCCTGCGATTCCTGAGAAAGCATGAGGAGGACTGTGCTACTTTGGGAAATTGACACTGTTTGCCCCTAGCATTCAACAGATGCTTGACATCAGGCACAAATTCCAATGTCCAAATCGTACTGTGCATCTATTAGGCTCAGACTGTAAGGATAATGTAGAATTGTAGAATATGCCTTTGGTTATACTGGCATCACTTTTTACACAAGGATTAGCTTCATCACAGGCCCTTACACAATTCAAACAATTGGCTTGTTGGACAGACAAACAAATTAACATTACATCTGCAATACTGAATGAGCTTACCACTGATGTAGGCAGCATACGCCACACTGTATTACAGGATAGGGCTGCAATAATGTTTTTGTTGCTAGCACAGAGAGATGGGTGTGAAGATTTTGAAGGGATGTGTTGCATGCATCTCTGAGCACTCTGAATCTATGGACCAGAAAGTGTCATTGCTTAAGGAGAACATAATAAAGCTGACAGTTGCTTAGAATTCTTTGGATGAGTGGCTAAAATCCTGGGGAATAACAGGCTGGCTCAAGGACTTAGTACTCTTTGTTGTTAGGTATTCTTGGCTCTGTAATGAATAAGTAATTTTACCTACTATTGACTTTGTATTTCATTCTTTTTTCAGTTCTGCTAATGTTGCCTTGCTTACTACACTGTGTGCAAAAAGAAATTGACCGTGCTTTCAAATCAGTCTGGCAAACAAAAGCGGGGAAATGTAGAAGATATTTTGCAGGTGGAGGAATTTTTGCAAGACAATGGCTGTATTGAGCCCATGCACAATCCAGCCTGCTTGTAATAATGGACAACGAACACATTCACAAAGAATGAATTATGGACATATTCAGAAATGGGGTCGGTATATCCTTGAAGAAGATGCAAGAAGAGTCATCAGGACTCGGCAAGTGTGTCAGCAAGCTTGAGAAAGTGAGCCATGGGGGGGCATACAACCCCAGCAAGACACATGAAAAATTAGATAATCCAATCAGCATTCTATTTTAGAGGTGTGAACAGCTAGGATTAACCAATCATGTTTTAGCTAGAGACGCGTGGACAATAGAGATTTATTATACATTGAGTCTTTTCAGGAATAATAAATTTAGCTTCACTGGATCATATTGGTTATGGTGTGATGCCCATGAACCTCCTCACCCTGCACTTAAGGGTGAGTTGGTGTTGCCCAGGAAATGTACACATTTGGGGAAGTGCCCTTGGAAGAGAGGGGCTTGATTGCCAAGGAAACTGCTTCCCCAGGAGCCCCCAATGAGACGGGTACAAGTGTCTCCATTTGACTTCCTGTGTTTCTTTCAGTCCTCACACTTGGCTGAGGGGCAGGGGAAGGATGTGAAGAGCAGCTTTGGCATCTGCCTGGGCCTGCAGAGACCAAGCCAAGCACCTGCGGCAGGGTTTGTTGCCCACCTTTGAGCACAGGTCTGAGCCGCATTCTGTTTGTCCAGCCGAGTGCCCCAAAGCTCTCTTGGGGAGCTGTGAATTCAAAGGCCTTGATGCACACATTCATGCCACCTCCCCTATCTGGTGAGTTTTAACTCTTGGCAAGATGTGTTTGCCCCGTGCTTGCTGGAAGCTGCTCCGCTCCAGAGCCAGCAGTGAGCTGGGCTGTGCTGGCTTGGCAGCGTGGAGAGTCCTCCCCTGAGCACTTGGCTGGGCTTGGTGTGTCCCAGGATGTCTTAGACACTTGGGGTAATGGATTTTTTCCAATCAGAGGCATTTGGGGCAGGTTTGGGGTAGCCCCAGAGCACTTGGCAGCGTGTCCAAGGGCCCTTGCTGACACGGTGCAGCATGGTAACCATGGAACGGAATGGAACAGGGCCCTTTGTGACATGTGGTGAAGTGGCTGCTGGTGGTGACGAAGCAACGCCACAGTGCTCGGTGCACGTGACAGGGCAGGACGTGCCAGAGCTGTGCTGTGAGGAGCCCCACACAGCCGGCTCTTTCGTCACTGACCCACAGCCTTTCCGAGGCATTACTCCTGCGGCTGGCCTTGCGGCCAGACTGCAGGACTTTCTAAATCAGAGCTTTTCCCTGGCATCTGGCTCTAAGGTTTCCTAGACGCCATAAAGCGGGATGGCTGGCAGAGTGCTCAGGCTCTTCAGGGTGCTTCGGGGAAAGAAAAAGACAGGGCCTGCAGCCTCCCCAGCACAGCAGCCTGCGGAGCCGGAGAAGTTGTCGCCAGTGCAGGACGGTGAGTGGCAGAGCCGGGCCGCAGGGCTGGTGCCTTTGGCTGCCCTTGCCCCATCCCATCTCTGCCCCTATGGATGTCCCCACAGACAGGATGTAAGAGGGGCTGGGGCTGCCCCTGCTGGCCGTGCTCTGGTCCCCTGGGCACCCGGGGGCTGTCCCTGCCTGGGCCGTGCAGGGCTGGGCCGTGTTCTCCGGCCTCTCCCGCAGCCCCTCAGCTCTGGCTGCATTTACTCTTTGCCAGATGCGGGCAAGAATGGGACACTGGAGCCAGACCGCACTCACGGCTGCTTCCAAAGACCAGCACAGGTACCTGCGGCCATCCCCACCTGGGCTGGGCCTGCTGGCACTGCTTGGCCCAGCGCCGCGCTTGGAGCAGGCCACAGAACATCCCTCTCTTCCTGCCCTTCCTTCTGTTGCAGTTACTGCGGAGGTTCCTGGGCCTTGGGCGCAGAAACACCAGCGCTGCAACAACCAAGGGCACGGCCGAGCTGCAGGCAGAGGCTGATGTCACCTCAGCCTCCCGGGAGCGTGCAGCAGACTCTGTCAGGGCAGTGGCTGAGGGCAGGCTGGAGGCTGTCACGGCCCTGCAGGGTCTGCACTCGAACAAGCACGGTGCCAGAGCCCTGTCGGTTGTGTCCAGGCACCTGCCGAGCGAGTGCGGGGACAGGCTGCACCCAGAGCTCAGAGGCCTCGTGGAGCTCAGCAAGGAGCCCTCGCTGGTGAGAAGGGGCAGTGGCTGATATCTACTTGGAACATGAGGTGGTAGAATAGGAAGGCGATCTTGTCATGGTGCCTGCTGTATCTGGAGTGAAATGGGCACCTTTGTGACTGGGGAGCTGCATGGGCAAGAAGGATACAGGGCTGGTGGCCTTGAGCAGCTGAAGATGAGGCAGCGTGTGGCCAGGGGGCCAAGAAGGCCAAGGGCATGGTGGCTGTGCCAGCAGCAGCGGGGCAGCAGGAGCAGGGCAGTGAGCGTGGCCCTGTGCTGGGCAGCGCTGCGGCCACAGCTGGAGTGCTGTGTGCACTCGTGGGCCCTGGGGAGCAGAAAGTCATGGAGGGGCTGCAGCGTGTGCACAGAAGGACAGGGGAGCTGGGCAAGGGGGTGCAGCACAAGGCCAGGGAGGAGGTGCTGAGGGAGCTTTAGCCTGGACAATGGGGGGGGCTCATGAGGCACCTTCAGGCGGACTTCCATAGATCGCTGCCTTAGATCCATAGATCCAAACCTGAGTACAAGGGCTGTTTCCCTTCCAAACATCCCCTCACTGCATCCAAGTGCTTTAGACACTGGTGTGGGTAACACTTTCATATTTTGTTGATTTGTTTGTTTGATAGAAAGAGAACCCTTTTGCAATTTCTCCTGGTCCAGGGAGCAAGGGAGCTTTTTCTTAATCTTTCCTGCCCTTTTACAGTACTGACAGAAATTCTGCTAGAATTTTAGTTTTCAAGAAGGCAGTTCTGGATAATGCAGTATTTTTGCACAAGAACACATAGTTTGGGGCAGGTATGTTGGTGCAGAATGAGCTGTTCTGGTGCCAGACCGGCCAGTAGGGCTTGCCCATCATTTTCAAGTTAACGCCTGTCGTGTCTTTCAGCAGCCCAGGGAATCAGTGTGTGCTGTGTTTGGGAATTGAGCAGGAAATGAATGCCCTTGCATTCCAGCTGGCCCTCAGAGATTAGAGGAGCTGGGAAGGGCTGGGCTGCATTTCTGATTCCAGCCACTTTAGCACCATCAGTGTGGTCAAGTGCAAGAGAAGAACTTGCCCGAGCACAGATGAACAAAGAGTGCAGTTCCCTGTGCAGTGCTCTGGGTCTGATTGCATTCCACAAGGACCCACATGCTCCAGATTCCCCAAGAGTGTGGGTTACTGAAGCAACAGGAGAGCAAGTTCAGGATGGCTGCTGATTGGGGCACTACTACCGAGTGTTGATGTTTGTAGTGACAGAAAGGACAGTATTGATTCAGGGTGACCCCCACATGGCCCAAAATGAGCTTTGACTCTAGGATTTAGAAGTTTAAACAAATGCTTTATAAGCTATGTATATTACACTAGTACTATGTTAAAACTATACTAAAGAAATACTATACTAAAAAGATACTAAAGAAAAAGTAGTGACTGTCTCCACACAGTCTTTCGTCAAATTAGCTAATCAATCTAAACAACTACCACTAAAATGCAATTAAGAAATCATTTTCAGTAAACAATCACTATACACATTCTTCATGTACTAAAAATCAAGAACAGCAAGTAGAGAGAATAATTGTTTTCTCTTCTCTAAGTTTCTCACTACCTTTCCTTAAAAAAAACCTAGGAGAGAGAGAATTATATCTCTCTCCGTTCAAAGAATGTAAATCCCACAGTACAGTAAAGAGAGATTATAAAAGTGAGATCTGTCTATCTATCTATCTATTTAAATCTTCCTGGCTCTGCTCCAAAGCAGTGGAAGATGCAATGCTCACCTAAAAGCCTCCCTTCATCACAAACAGACAGGACAGGGTAGAAGCACAGGGAGGCCCTCACCAGACCCCTGAGAAATGCCACACCTTCCCTGGCAGCTGCCTGAGAGGCTCTTGCAGCTTCACTCCCAGATGGCCCCTGATTGCAGGGCCAGGGTCACTTTGGAATCTGTGCCTCCCCTCAAACAGAGAATGACCCAGCAGAGCAGCAGCACAGTGCTTTGGGAACGTGTGAGCCCAGCAGTCTTTGAGTCTTGGCCCACAAAGGTCATATGGGAAGCTGAAACCCATCTTGTCTTGCTTTCTGTGCAGGTGCTTCTAGAGAGAGAGCAGGAGCAGACTGCTTCAACTGAGATGCCATGCCAGACTCAGGGAGAGCTGTTCCCAGCCCGAGAGCAGGAAGAGCAGCTCGGGCAGCAGGTGGAAGAGCCACAGGAGAAAGGCCAGGTAAGCCTGACTGGCCAGGGCACAGAGGGAAGAGCAGGAGGAAGGGCATAAACCACAGCTCTTGGGACTGAGGAGGCCAGGAATCCCACAGGCACTGGAAGCACAGAGCCTTGGAATCTGCACAGATCAGCCCTGGGACAGGAGGGTTACAGTGGAAGCAGATGTGGGTAGGGAAGCAGAAGGAAGGGGATGAATCAATGTGATTTTGAGGCTAAAAGAGGAAAAAGCTGAGCCTGATGGCAGCTCCCAGTCACTTGCTCTGCATCTGTGTGCACAGAACATCAAGGCAGAGCCACAAGCAGAGCTGCCTGAAGCTCAGATTGACATGGCAGTGAAGAGGAGGAATGAAGACATCCAAGAGGAGAAGAATCTCCCTATGCAGAGGGACAGTCAACAAAAACAGGTGAATGAAAGAATGGCAGCCACTCCACTCATGAAAGAGAGTCCTTTCCGTTGTTGTTTACAGAACATGAACAAACAGGTTCTGGCACAGCTGCTGGAAACTGAGGCTAGGATCAAGGCAAGGAAGAAGAGGGCAGACTAAAAATTTTAAATCATCAAAGAGAAAATTAATTGCCTCGTTCAGGAGCAAAAGGCTCTAGAAAAGCGAGTGAAATATCAATAGGCACTGCAGTCACCCAAGGGGTGGTTTCTGCCCTCCTTGCCTTTGCAGTGCAGAGCAGCAGGGGGGTGGGGTGTTGCCTCTGAGTGCCATCCTGATGAGGCCTCTGTCAGAGCTGCTCTCAAGGACACTTCCTGCTCTGCTGAATCTCAGCTGATGCCCTAGACAGTGGCATTACTCCCTTGGCCATTTAGCCAGCAGTCATCCCAATGAACTCCTGCTGGCTTCTTCCAGGTGACCTTGTTTCTTGAGGTGTTTTTTGCAGGTGAACGTGGTCACTCACATAGATTTGGAATACGAGCTACAAGCTGTCTGTATCCCTTGTCAAATCAGCTCCTGTCCTTTACTTTCTTCCCAGTCGATGACTCCTGGCTGACGGGGACAAGCTGTAGTCTCTGACTGCTTTGTTCTGTTTGACTTGAGGTGGAAGTGTCGCCATCCTACCTGGCAGCCTGCAGAGAGTTCCAGCAAATGACGGGCAACCAAGAGCCCCGAAGCTGGCATGAGGCCCAGGACCTGTACCATCCAGAGATGCTGCAGGAGAAGCACGTCCCGAGAAAGGTGCAGAAAACCAGAATTTCATGGCAGGAGGTAGAACATGAGAATGAGGAGCTGCAAATGTATCTGCAGACCTAGGAGGGGGAAAGGAGTCTTTGGGAGGAAGTGGAGCGGTCGTTGCTGCAGTCATCCTTTAGAACAGGAAAGTGGCTAGGAACTCGAGTAAAACCAGCCTTTGGTTTTGACCATTTGGTTTCACAAGTGGGCATCCAAAGCAATCCAGTTGAAGAGCTCTGCATGTGGCTGACAGCAGCTTCCTAAGGGCTTGCATTTTAAATGGCAATCTCTCTTGCATTTCAGGGCAATCTCTGCCACACCTTGCTGACATCAACTCATTTCTTCTCTCAGATCTACACCAACTCTGACAGTGAAGCTGCTGCAGCAGCACCGTCCCAAGGAGCCTTTGCTCCCCAGCCGAAGATGTGGAGCCTGAGCACTTGGTTCACCTCCTGTGCTGACCCAGCTGCTGCTCTGCAACTGCAGATGGCGGGTGACTCCCTGGAGCAACACAGTACGTCTGCTATCTTTCTTATCTGAGGGACTGTGTATTGTGTGCACGTGTCAGCAGAGCTGTACCAAAGGGTTCTCCTCACTTCAGTGTCACAGAAGTGCTGGCATTGCTCCAAGGCAGCAAGAGAGAGCTCTGGGTGTTCCTGCTGCCTCTGAGGGCAGCTTAGACTGGCTGGAGTTTACCTGGGCTGCCCTCTCTGCCGAAGGCAGAAGCAGGAATTGTTCCTGCATCCACAGACGGCTGTGACTGCTTAAGTTCTAGCCACTGGTAGAAGCCCTGCTGAGATCAGTCTCTAGGAGAACAAATCAAACCCTTTGTGATTCTGCAGCACAACCCAATGAATCTGCTTCTTGCATTTAACAGCTGCCAATGCTGTGCTCTCAGATAAAACCTGGTAGAGTTGAGAAGAGAGCCCAGTGGATTCTGTGTCTACCATCACCTGTTGCGACAAAAAGGGCACTGATCCATCTACACCTCGGTGGGGCTGATCTCAAAGCCCATCCTGTTGTGTCCTGAATGGGGGCAAAAGCTTGTACGGGGCTCAGGCTGGCTGTGGCTTCTTCCCATCAGTCCCTGTCAGTGCTCATGCTTGGGCTTTGCCAGCCTTGTTGTGGTCGCTGCCCTGCCCCTGAGGGCTGGAGGCACTGCAGAGGCTGGAGCCTTCCTTAGCTGGGAGGGTCCCGCTGCTGCCCGGCTGCTGCAGCGCGGAGCTGCCTGAGGCAGCAGCCCCTTCTCTGGGCCGGCTTCTGCCTCGCACGGCCTGCACTCACAAGAGGGTCAGCATCTCCTCTGGGCAGCTCTCTGTGTCACAGGGGTGCCTGAGGAGCACTGCTGTCCTCTATGCCTGTGCCCGCCATGCCGAGTTGGGAAGATGGGGAGGTGTGCGGTGCCAAGAGGGCGAGAGGAATGGGAGCGACTGATCCGCGCTGTCCGGGTGAAGAGAAGCGGTGTGGTTCTTCACGCGGGGCACGGGCAAGGGCGTCTTTGAGCTCAGCCTGCTCATAAAGGGTGAGGGTCCTGATGCTGAAAGCCCCGTCGTAATTGGTTCTGGCATGAGCTGCTCTGGTTTACTAACGCAGAGGCATTCTTCTGGCCAACTGCTGCAAGGTGGAAAAGATGGGAACACTTGGCAATATTCCTCCTGTTCTGAACTTGACATCTGTTTAGAGCAATTGATTCTGGATGTCCAGGTGCATTTAATCTTAGCAAGTAGGAAACCTTTTCTAAATTTTGCAGTCTCTATTCCCAAGAAAACAAAGGCACTCTTAGTTCCAGCTCTCCTCAATGTTTCTAGATGTCAAACTTACTTGCCTTGGTAGGTATTCTCTTCTGGTCTCAGTCTCCTCTGAATGTATCTCTCTGGGCTTCCCTGTGTGTCTGTTGTCAAGAGGTCTCTCACTTCAAAGGATGCAAGAAATCAGTCTCTGTGCCAGCCAGACTTGTGCTGTGGATGTGCTGTTCTTGTTGTTCCAGTTCCTGTTCCTGTTGTTTTTAGCCAGCTCAGAGCTGGCTAACAAAGGGAGGGCTCAGAGCCCCAGACAGTGCCTTTTGTATCTCCGAGAAGGTGAGATCTCTGCTTTAAAATGAACATCTTGCATTTTCTTTCCCTCAGGGAGAATGATGAAGATGGAAAATCCTATCATCAGATACATTGAACTGGAAAATATTGGCAGTGGGTGAGTCCAAGCAATGCTAATTTTACAAAACTATGCATCAGGTGTTTTGCTGGTGGAATAGGTATCAAGCGTGAAGTCAGACAAGCTGCAAATGTGTTCAGGCACTGGGCTTAGATTGTCAGTGCTGATCAGAATTTCTAAGTGTGCTCAGAAGGCATTGTCAAGGACATCTCTATGCTTCCAGTGTCCTGCAGCTTTGAGGCATTTACAGCACAGATCTCCTGTGTGGGCTGGCTTTCACTGCAAGATCTAAATGGCTTCTCCTTTCTCTGCTTCTCTTTTGTTTCTAGGTGTTTTGGAGAGGTTTTTAAAGCACTCGACACTGCCACAGGAGGAGAGGTAAATGTCAACAGCCCCTGCAGACTCTGCTGCTCTTGAGGGGCTTTCCCCTCTGGTGTGAGCTGTGGCTGGAGCTTTGGCTAGAGCCGTGCTGAAAAGGCACAACAAGCACACACTGGGGCCAGCCTGCAAAATACATTTGGCACTTTGTCCTCCTCAGCTGCCGGAAGGAAGGCACGCAGGGCAGCGTTTCCTTTCAAAGAAGGACGCGCTCACTCGCTCTCCATGGCTAAAACAAAGGTGGTGCCTTAGAGCACCTCCCTGCTCTTTGGGGCTACGGCTTCAGAGTCCTGAATTCTCAATTTTGCCTGCCAGCAAATCCATTGGAAAGGTCCTGGTAGTTCCTTAGCCACCTGCAGTGCTGCACTTGGTAATTGCACACAGGGAGAGATCTGCAAGTGCCCTAAAAGCCCTAAGCCCTGCCCGTAGCCCAAGATGTATCCACAGAGTATTAAGGCATTGATTACTTCTTCTGAATCCTAGAAAGAGCAGACGAGAGTGTGGTCAGAGGTTTGTGGGTGATAGTTGAGACACCACTGTTACCAAGTGGACAAGGCAAAATGTCAGTGGCCCAACGTGTCCTGTAACTGGCCCCCAAGGTAGCAGAGAAATGGGCTGTTGGAATGTCAGTTCCTAAATACTGCACTGCCTAATCACAAGGCAGTTTGGCACAGCTCAGCTCTGTCATTGCAAAATCACACGCTCCATGTGCGTTGTTGTCCCCTGCCACCAACTGCTCAAGTTACTGATTTTCAATGTCATTTTAGGTGGCCATCAAGAAAATAAATCTTCAAGGACCGAGGAGGATGGAACGAAGCGTTAATGAAATCCAAATCATGAAGAGGTGCAGGAGTCCCAATGTTGTGAATTACTTAGACAGGTGAGTGATTATGGTCTTATCCCATGTGTGCATTTACATACAGTAAACATGAGAGGTTAAAAACCCACTTTGGTCAGTAGCAGAAAGTAGAGTGGTTAATCTTTATTTATTCATATCTCTCTACTCATCTCCAATGGATGAGAAGAGAGTGCATCCTGTCTGCATGAGTCTTCCCTGGCACACCTAGTTTGAAAATTATTCCAAAATTATTCAAAACCTGAAACAGCTGTATCTTCCTTAGTCATCAGCCTCAAAGTTTACTGCCTCCACATTTTTTCGGGATTGATTTTTTAAAGTTTCTTAAGTGCTGATGAACCATACTAAAATGGAATTCCATTGGATTGTTGCCCCTCTTTGCCATTGCTTTTCATGCCAGGGTGAATAGGTGCTTATTTCCAGAAACACCATGCCTGACAGGTTTTATATCTGGGCTGTTTCTAAACTGCATTTTTCACTCACTAGCTGTCTAAGACATCTCCTTTTTCACAGCTGTGCCTTTCTCCTTGAGACTGCACAGATTGCAAACAATGCACAGCCAAGAGGGAATATCTGTTCCTATGATTCTGTCCTTGTCACAAAGGCATCTGGAAATAAGAAACCTGGAAGCAAAAATCAACATAGCCATGCATGTTCATCTCCATGCCCTTATTTCCTTCTTTCAGCTACCTTGTGGGTGAGGAACTCTGGCTGATGATGGAGTACATGGATGGAGGCACTCTGACAGATGTCATCAATGAGTGTGACATCTTTGAAAGCCACATTGCAGCCATCAGCCGGGAGGTCAGCAATCCCATCATTGTTTCCAAGGCCTTGGGCAGGATTGTCTGGGAAACAGGGGCTCAGACCTGCAGTGATTTCCTGTGCCAACCTTTGGTTCTGTGTTGCTGGTATGCTATGGGCAAGTAAAAGCATCTCAAGTGAAAGGCCTGCCAGTGCCCCCTGCACTCCCTGTACTCAGTGCCAGTGCTCTTCTCTCCTGCTGTTGGATTCTCGCTCTGGCTCATGTATTTGCATTTGCTGTTCTCCACCTTGACTCTCTAAATGTTTGCCTGGAGTCTGTCTTCACTGCATTCCTTGCCTGTGAAAGCAAAGGTGCTGGTGGTAGGAATTGAAATGATCAGCAAAGAAAAAAGAGAGAGACTCATTTCTCTCAGGCCTCAGCATACAAGGACAGGAGTGCAGCCAAAATGCTCTTTCCTTCTGAGCACATGCACTGCAGCAGCAGTCATCCTGGCTGGTTTGCAGGGGACAGTCTCCAACAGCAGGTGCTGTTGCTCTTTCAGAAGCTGACATGCCTTTCCTCAGAAAGGTCCTGCTCTGCAAGTGTTGGAGCAGCAAGCTCTTCCTCTCAGTGGCACTGTGTTCTGCCATTACTGCCCATTCCCCTGGAGAGGGAATCTTTTAGATTCTTTGTTGCCTTTCCTGTGGGATGAAATCACATCACTCATTTTTGCCTTCCTCTTTCTGTTTTCTCTCTCAGTGCCTGCAAGGACTGCATTTTCTGCACTCAAACCGTGTGATCCATCGAGATGTGAAAAGTGACAACATCCTTCTCAGAACTGATGGTTCTGTCAAGCTGGGTCAGTATAATCTTGGTCAGGAGCAGCATTCCAGGGATGTGGGTGTGGGGCTGCTTGGAGGGACAGCCAGCTCCCCTAAATGGTGCTGGTGGCAGCGCAGGGACACCCGCTGTGAGCTGAGGGCACAGTTGCAACGCGCACAGAGGTAGGACAAGGAACAAGCAGTCAGGAGTGGCCTTGCTCTGTGTGTGTCCCTTCCAGAGGGAGGGAGTTACAAGTCTAAAGCTTCCAAAGAACAAAAGACACTAGTGGAGACAGTGTAAAAAATGGGGGGAGTTTAAAAGTTGCCAATGCCAGGAGATCCAAGACCACATTTTCAAACACTTCTGCTGGGGAATTCTTTTGCTTGCTTTCCTAATTGCATAGAATTCAAATAGAAACAGTGTCTTCCTTTCTCCTCAGGTGATTTTGGCCTCTCTACTCAGCTCAGCCCTGAGCAGAGCAGACGGTGCTCGGTAGTCGGGACTCCTTGGTGGCTGGCGCCTGAAGTCATCACACGTCAACCATATGGTCCCAAAGTGGACATATGGTCTTTCGGAATCGTGGGGATTGAAATGAGAGAACAAGAACCTCCCTACTGGAGTGAAAGTCCCATCACGGTAAGGAGCAAATACTCACTGATCCCACTGTCTTTCTCACCTGTCCCTTGTCCTGCGTGCCATTGGACAAAAGCCCATTGCCATCTGCCTGAACCACTTCCACCAAGGACCCCTCCTAAAAATGTGCCTGCAACACATCAGCATCTGCTTTACTTTTGGTTGCAGCAGTGGGGGAACTCAAGCCTTATCACATGCAAACAAACTCCAAACAAACTCTATTCTCAGGCAACACTTTCCTTTGGCTTTTAAGTGGTTCCAGTCCTTTGGCTGTGGAGATGGCCTTAAGAGCAGAAAAGAAGCATCTGACAACTGCTGTTATCTTTCCAGAAATGAAGGAAGGAGACTCAAACCCAACAAAGTTTCTAAAACTGTGGTCTTTAGAGATGAGCCTAACTCCCTGAGCAGTTTCCTCTCACTGGGAAACATGCCTGAACCCTGGGCATGAGAGTGTAAAGGCCACTGAGTGTCTTCTGCTGCTTGTGCAGTGCTGCTGAAACACTCGGTCACCGCGTTTCTCTCCTAGCCAAAGGCACATCCTCTGTGTCACCAAGCCAGAGCCTGGTGATGCGGACAGCCTGACAAAACCTCCCATTTGTTTCCTGGCTCTTTCTGGCATGGGCCTACTATTAATGCATTGACTTGAGTAGCCAAATAAGCACAGGGTTGCCATAGGGATGGCACCTTTCCTTCTTCTGACCATGACAATTTTTCTTTTGCTGCAAAATGGGAAGCTGCAATTTTCAGACTGCTGAGTGACAGAGCTGCAGGTGGCTCCTTTGTGCCCAAGCAGGAATTTTCATCCCTGTACATTTATGCAGCCATCTTAATGTGTCTGTGTTGAAGATGAGATTGCAAATGTTTATTTCCTTACCTGGGGATTAATTGATGGATTGCCTTTCTTTCTTTCCAATTACCATTGTTTTCAAGAAAAGCGCAAATAGCTTGATGAGTTTTGTTCTTGGGCACGTGCGCTTAAAGGACCAACAAGCACTGCAGATATGCCTTTCATGTAGTAACCGATGAAATTAGTTTGTATAGCACGGTCTCTCTTCCAAAAAGCCTCTGAAGCTAGTGTGAATCCTCAGAGAAGCAAATGTGCTTTTGCTGATGTAGCTCCCACTAAACTAGCTCAGTCAATGAAATCAGCTGCCCAGGCAAGATCTGTGGGATGGTGGAAAAGCTGTGGCTGCATCAGGGTTTGGGTTTTTGGTTGGTAAAGGAAAATAATCTCTGGGTCTCTGCCAGGGCAGAAACTGCCACTGAAGAGCAGAGGTTAAACAAAGGGAGGTGGGAGAGCACTTAGAGATGTGAAAGCAGCAAGTACAGCCTGGTGTCTCCTTTTTCTCCAGGCTACACAACTGATAGCCACACTAGGGACCCCACGGCTGCGGCAGCCCAACCGATTCTCGCCTTGCCTGCGTGACTTCCTGAGCTGCTGCCTGCAGACAGACGTGGAGCAGCGCTGGTCTGCCAGGGAGCTCCTGCAGGTAAAATGTCAAGGGGCTGCAGGTGAAACAGGCTCTGAGGGATGGGCTCTTCCTCCACTCAAGTCCAAGGCATCACATGAGTCCCCTTCCTCCTCACCTCCACCCTTGGTGCTCTTCAAATGAAAATGGTGAGGAATCCTAGACTGGGCTGGGCTGGCAGGACCCTGTAAAAGTCCTCTGGTGCAAGTGTCCTGCAAGGAGCAGGGACATCTTTAAAGAGATCAGGTTGCTCAGAGCCCTTTCTCACTGGAGCCGGAATGGTTGCAGGGATGGGGCACCTACAAGCTCTTGGAGCAACCTGTGCCAGGGTCACACCATGCTCCAAGTAAACAAGTTCTGATTAGATCGTATTTGTGTTTAAAAATATTCAGCCACATCCTATTGTAACTGGCCCTGTAAAAAATATCTCCCTCACTTTCTTCAAAGCCACTCTGAAGTCTTGGAAAATGGCAATAAAGTCTCCCTGGGGCCTGTTCTTCACAAAACTGGGTAACTCCACCTCTCTCCACATTTCCTGAGTCAGAGAGCTCCTCTGGCTGTTTTGATCACCCTCTTTTGTCATTTGGTGAGGGTTCAATTTTATCAAATGGCAAAAGAATTGAAGTAGAGCAATGCAGGGTACAGAGACATGAAATGGTGCTGCAGGAACCCAAGGAAGCCAGTCCCAGCCTAGGGCTCAGAGATTTGGCTGTGGGCAGCAGGGGCTGTGGGGGGCTCATTGTGAGCCTCCTGGGGGCCCTGGTTTGCACCTCCCAGCCCACCCTTAGAGGTTTCTGCCACGCAAACAGGGACAGCTGGGAGGGACTTGTCCCAGCCCCATCTGCTGCCTGGCACACTCAAGCAGACGGGAACTGTGCCAGGATTACTGCCAGGTTGTGTGGCAGAGAGGGAACTGCAGGACCCGATGCCACTGGGCTGGCCCTGCTGGGAAGGAAGGTGCCATCCAGCACACGAGGGGAGGGGCCGGGCATGGAAAGGCAGACACTGCTCTGTCTCCGTGTGGGAGTCAGCACAGTGCCTGTCTTTCAAAGAGAGGGACCAGTGTGAGGCTTTGCAGTTTCCTGAAAAGAAGAAACTCCAAGGACAGAAAGCACCATTTCTAAAGCACTGGCAGGGCAAAAATCCTAGCAAGATGAAGACACTTGCAAAAATGGATGAGTGGGATTCTGGGCCACATTTGCCTGTAATGGCAAAGTCCTGCACATAAAGATGGAGATGTAGATGGTCCCATTGGTCCTCTTCCTGCATCCTTGTAGAAGCCAGAGGAATCCTGTGAAGCACTGAGCTTGGAAAGTCACGGTCCATTATTTTTTGGTGATTTGGTTTTTTTTCCTTTTGGCAGCATCCATTTATAGAATTTGCTGAGCCTGCGTCCAGCCTGGTGCCGCTGATTGTTTCAGTGAAGAAGAGGAGGGAGACGAGAATGTGACAATTACATCAGGACCATTTACTCGTCAACCAGTTTAGAGTAGGATTGTAGGGTAGGATTAGGATTAGGATTAGCATTAGGATTAGGGTTAAGGTTAGAGTAGGATTGTCTAATAGGACTGTAGAGTAGGATTGGAAATGAATACAGTTTCTAAAACCACAACTCACCTTGAAGATTCCCTTCCTTCTCACTCTGCGAATACGCTCAAGAATTTCTTCTGAATTGTCTGTTGTTTCTTAAAGGTGGAAAGTGACACGGTGTCTTTGGCATGGTGTGAAAGTGGGGAAGAAGGATGTTCTTCATTCATCCTCTCCAGAGCACACTGCCTTTGGAATCTGGCCCACTGGTCTGTTTTTGGCCAGCTTTGGTATTTCTATTGGAGGCAGAAAGGGCAATGGCATTTGAAAGCAAAACCAAAAGAATGAGGCAGCCCAACACCCTGTGCAGATGCAGGCCTTCAGCTGTGATTGGAGAGCATTGGGGCTCCTGCCACTTGGATTTGTATCCCGAAAAGCAATAATCTCTTTGGCTGGAGGAGAGCCTTGCTCAAGTGAGAGAGCAGAAAGATCAGAGAGGGTGCTCAGGAAGGTCTCCTGTGGTGCAGAGCTGTCAGCACCTGGGAGGTGAGAGCAGGCCCGGCCTTGGCCGGGGTGGAGCCCCAGCAGAGCCCCGGCAGAGGCCGGAGCAGGCTGAGCCCCGGCAGAGGCAGGCTGGAAGGAGGCCCTTGGAGCTGCAAGAGGCAGCAGCCGGGCCCTGGGTGCCTGTTCCTGGCAGCGGGTGATTCCTCCGCTCTCAGAGCCCAGGTGGCAGCTGGCTGCTGCCGAGGGGAAGCACAGCCGTGCTGGGCACAGCCCAGCCTGGAGGCATTGGCTGTCTGGAGTGTGCCCAGGAGCAGAGAAAGGCCCAGGGCAGCCGAGGGCCGCTGGGCTGCCTGAGGATTCCTCCTCTTCTGCCGGCTGCCCTGCAACTCCTGGCAAAGGCCAGCAGTGTGTGCAGCACTCTGGGCACCGGGGCAGGGGCCGGGCTGCTCGGCAGGCTGGAGCACAGGGCAGCCTCCTTCAGGCCCGGCTCTTGTGCCAGGGGAAGCGAGGCCAGCGTGAGGCAGGGACAGCTTGGCAGGGCACACCTGCAGGAGCCAGCGCCTCACGCAGCTCTGGGAGGAAGCGCCCGCAATCCTGCAGTTCTGCACTGAGCCAGAGCAAAGGTGTGAGATGCAGAGTGTTGGGCAGAAATATTCAGGCCCACCAGGCCAGCCTGCTTTGTGCTCTCTGGCCCACAGCAAGCGCTGTGCAATGCAGCTCACACCTCTATTGCAGGGCTGTTCTTTTTCTCTGTAATCATCGCTCAGCTGTCTCTCACTGACATACTGCTGGCTGAAGACCTGTCTCTTCCATATCCCCTATAAAAAGACCTTACCTTAGATTCTCAAACTTAGCATGCATGCATGTGTGAAAAAAAACCCCACATACCTTTAGGAAAATCAAGACAATAAAGCAGATTTCATTTATCAAACCCACAGCAACTGCATTAAAATGTGGGTGTATGAGCCTTTCTTCAAAATTTTCTTAAGAATATCTCTAGAGTAATTTTCGAGAGATAAGTATGCTGCTCCTAACAAGTGCAGATTACTTGCCAAAGGGTAATCAATCATCCATTAAGCATTCCAGCAGTTGCGTAGCATTTTTTTCTGATAACTGATCCCTGGATATTGCAACCAGCTTCTGACTTGTGTCTGCCCACTTCTTTTCCATGTTCTGAGCCAAGAGCAATAGTATCCTTGTGTGTGCATCTGAACACATTGGATACTGACACCCCATCCTATTGCCTATGTTCTCCCACAGAAAATTCCTTGCTCTTTTTTCTCTGCCTCCAAAGGGGATCTGCGGTCCCTGCCGGGCAATGCTTGTTGTGGGCTGTCAAGGCAGAGGCGATGCTCTGGTGCACCTGGCGCAGGTGAGCCTCGGGCCCGGGCAGGGAGCGATGCTCCGAGCTGCCGCGGATCCGGCGGCGAAACCGAGCGGTGCCGTGGCCTGGCTGGGAAGCACTGCGGCGCCCGTGGCGCTGCCTCCCCGGCCAGGGCTGTGCTCTCAGCGCCGCCGGGGCTGCCGAGCAGCGCTTTCCACGCGCCTCCGCCTCCGGAGCCAGCCCCGCAGCCGCGCTCTCCCGAACCGCACTGACCCGCGCCCGCTCTCGGCCCGGCTGCAGGACTCCGTGATTCCGGGCTCTCCGGGTTCCCAGTGCGCCTGCAGGAGCCTCCGCTCCTGGACGCCCGCCCTGGGCTTTCTTCTCCTACGTCTTTCTCCCCTTTCCCAGGCCGTCTCCACTCTACACTGGATCTCCCGCCTGTTCTCAGGTTCTCTCGTGTCTCCTGGGTTCTCCCTCCTCTCTCGGGTTTTCCCCAGTCCTAAGCTACCCGTTGTCCCAAGCTCCCTCCTTTCCCGGGCTGTAGCCAGTGCTTTTATTCGTCTCCCTGGATCTCCCCTTCTCCCGATTACTCCTCCCTCTTCCAGGATCTCCCCCCTCTCCCAGGGCTCTTTCCTGTTTCCCCGGCTCTACCCTCTTGGAAGGCTCCCCACCCTTTGCCACGGATCTCACTCCTCCTGTCCCGTGATCTCCCCTACTCCCGGGCTCATCCCCCTCTCTTGGGATTTTCCCCCTCCTCGCAGCATCTCTCCCCTCTCCCGCTCACTCCTCCCTCTGCCAGGTCTCTCTCCCCTCTGCCGGGATGTCCGCCCGCTCCCGGAGCGCCCATGGCCCCGGCCCCTCGCCGCCCGTCCCTCGCCGCCTCGGCCGGGCCGCTCCGGGGCCGCGCTCGGAGCGCAGCGGGGCCGGGCCGGGGCCGCCGGGGCCGCGTCAGCTCCGCCCCGCGGGAGGAGCCGCGACAGCGCCCCGGCAGCGGCCCCGCGCAGGCGGAGCGGCCCCGGCTGCGCCCGGAGCTGGGCCTGGCAGGGGCTGCGGCCTGGGAGAGCTGCTCCGGCCTCGCTCCGGACACGAGCAGCTCCGACCTGTGCTCGCTTTGTACCCTCAAGGCTGCCGGATGCCTTGCAGCGAAGCTGCAGTGCCCAGGCTATTCCGGTCTCTTGTGGTCCTCAGCTGAATATTGCTGGTCAGGGCTCTATGTAGGAATCACGAAACGGACGGGACTGCTGCGGAACGCGCCTCGAGCTGTTTGTTTTCCAGCGTCAGTCTCATTTCATGGTTGTTGCAGTGGGAAGATGCCAGCAGCTCACATCCCTGGCAGGAGGCAATGAACTTTATGGTACAACTTACTTGAAAAGTTTTTTGACCACTTACACAAAGCAAAAGCATATTGACAGTAGTTCTGTGCAACCACTATAAGCACACGTATCTTTTGTTAAAACACTGCTTGCTTCTTTCAAACACTATACCTGCTTGTAAGCCTTAGAACACAATGCACAGAGCTCCATTATTGTGATAAATAGGTATCATTCGTGCTGATAAAACTTGAGACAGTAATTGATATTGAGACAGTAATTAATATTTGAGAATAATAAATAGTTGAAAAGTTGTAATGCCAAAGAAGAGAGGGAGAGGAGGGGCTCCACCCCCCTTCCCAGCAGCTGTTCTCAAGGACCACAGGAAAGAAGCTGAAGATACAGTTGCTAAAAATGAAGAAGAACCTGGTTTGGTCCCAACAAATGCTAATTATAAGGGATTTATTGCCTTGATATGTAGATGGAGTGATACGTTAGTCTTGGCTTACATTGGCTGTACTGGCTACGTACTGGCTTGATGCGCATGTGTAACCCAGCAGTGAATTAAAGGACAACGAAGAAGACTATAGGGCCTTCATCAGTGACGACCCCCAAAGACTTGTGCAACCACCAAACCGAGTGGTGGCGCATGCGTGGTAAAGGTGGTGAGGAAGGCGGAGACAAAAAAGAGACGAACCGAAAACAGGAGGAGATGGTATTGACATACGGCATATAAGGGGTGATTTTCACATGGCAAGCTTGTATGTAAAGTGGGAAGGGTCAAGAACTCTGCCCTCCGTACCCCGCAGTATCTTTTGCTTATGTGCTATTATTTGAACCAAATTATCGCTTATTTATATATTTTCTAAACTATTCAATTAAAATTACTGCTACCTTAAATATTGTTTGGGTTGTTTTTTTTTTCAGGGATAATTGGGCAAATATAACAATTATTAAGCTTAGAAGTTCCTAATATCTTGCTAGCGATACTTTTCTGTAGCTTAGGGAGTCATTCCAGCCAAGCGTTAATACACTGGTGCGCCAGTATCAATCAAGTTAGAATGAGCAGCCCAATTCAGCTCCACGGAGCAGCCTCTGGACTGACTGACAGAAGTTCCCAGGCAATGGGAGCTCTCCTAAGATGCAGACATTGCATTGGTTCAGAGTCTGGGGCACAGAGATAGACCAATGAGATGTCTCGGCCTGGGAGTTTTGAATGGGCTAAATGGGCTGTGGGTGCTGAAGGCAATAAACGAAGCTGTTTGCTAATGGCCAAAGGGAGTTCTGTTGTGTTACATCTCAGAGATATGAATGTCCTGGATTCTACAGTAATAGACACAAACCACTGTTCTATTTGTCCTTACTTTTTAACTTCTTATATACCTTTTCTGCTGACAAATCTACTGCTTAGCTCTAACCACAGTTCTGCTTTCTCTGAGGTGTGCCTTTTGCAGCTTTCCCAGAACCCACTGATTTGAAGGATTCCCACAATTCCCCCGCACGGTTCGGCTAAATAGAAGCCTTTGTAACCGTGTCGTTTATTAACTACCTTGAATTTCATAGCCTTACTGTAGAATACTGCTTATTACTTGCTTAAAGCATCCTTTTTGCTCGCATTGAGCCTTGCTATATTCCAACACAGCAATTTTAATGCTGTGAAAGTCCAGTCAGTTCAAAGGGCAAAAGTCATGTCTGACAGCAATTCCAAGTCATTGTTCCAAAAAAGTCTCGCCTGTTCTTAGGTCTTAATTCAAAACCTCCCTCCATGTCTATACCTTCATCCACAATCTGTGCGAGATTTTGAGAATTCTCTGTGAATCCATTTCCTATCTCTCTGTCTTTTGTGATAAAAATTTCTTTGATAGTTTTGTCCATCATTTGTCGCACACACCGACGTATGCAAGGTATTACTACCAGTATCACTGCCAAAACACCCAACATATGGAGACCTATTCTAAAAGGTCCCCTTAGCCAAGGTGCAAAGCTCCATCCTTGGAACAAATTATCTAACCAGGACCCACCATCGTCTTTAATTGGAGCTGTCAAATCTTTCAGCTTGTGTATGCTTTTGAGGATGGATTCAGAGTGATCAGACCATTTCATACAACACAATCCCTCAAATTCCACACAACCATGTCCTTGTGCCAGTAAAAGAAAATCAATTGCTGCTCTGTTTGGAAGGGTAGCATGTCTAACTCTATTAACATCGGTCAACATGTCACTGATTGCAGTGGATGTGCCATTAGTTTGTTTACTCAGCCAACATGCAACCCGATCTAATTGTTTCAATGCCATTGCTGAAGCCAGCTGGGGTAAAAACAAACCTGCTGAAACCCTTTTCGCAGCCTTCCAAGGCATGAAATCACTTCTACGATCTAGTTTTCACGATAATGACGAGCAGATCTTGTTCCCCATTGCTTCTTCTTAATGACCGCTTTGGCAGTAGGCACAATTACAGTGAGCATCCCAATGCTACATGGGCCACCTTCAGGGCATGATGTTCACCTGTCTACACAGGTGAACCAACATCCTTTTGGTAATTGTCGTGGATATTGGTCAGCTTTAGAAAGCACCTCCCAACATTCTTAATAATTACACCAAAACCTTGAGTTTCTGTATGCAAAATAATGGGGAGTAACACTGGACTTTGGAGGATCACTTTCTCACTAATCATTAGCTGTAAATGTAAGGCAAAACTTCGTTGTTAAAGGACCAAGGGTTTCTAATTCTTGGGGCTTTAGGTACTGCTTTGGGAAGTTCTTTTTCCCAGATGTTACAATCCTATACAGGGCTCCTCCCATTGTCAATTTCACCAGGCTTACTATTGAATTGCTTTTTGACCAAGGGCAAATTCTTTCCTGGCACACTGACTACACAGGTTGAGAAGGCTTTTCTGTTCCGAATTAGACAAACACATGGTATCCGAGCCTGCTGCCTTGGCTAAGGTCACCCAGACATTTGGTTTTGGTTGTTCCACAGACAAATCTACACTACAAATTGACTAAAACTCTGCACGAGAAGAAGCAATCAAAACTAGCACCGTAGTACCATTTGATTTTGCAGCATCCTTTTTGTGAGCTAATGGTTGGCTAAAGCTCCTCCCATATCCTTCTCAATTCAAAAACATTACTTCTGACCTTTAATAAAAATTAACCAAACAAAACCTACACTTTCTCCAATAGAGCTCTATGAAACCAACAAGTGACACATTTATAAACCACATAAAATCAGAGTTTGCAGGTTCCACAAATGCACAAGGAACGTCAGGTGTGACCCGTGATCCCTGTGTTTGGCTCACGTCTGCGTACTTGCTTCTACGGTCTGGAGCTCGTCAACTGTCCTGGGGTGCGATATGGTTTGACATTTTTTGCTGGAACCCGCTTAATTCCTGCACCTGTAGAGACAGAAGCAAACCCTTTGTCCAAAGTGATTAATCAGAAAGGACCTTCAATTGGTCCTGTCCCAGGGTATCTAATTAAAACAGGGGGATTTTCTTTCAGTTTTGCCTGTCTGTTATTGTAAAAATGCCTAGAAATCGGTGGATCAGGTTCTGCAACAGAGCTGCTTAAGAAATTAAGACATGCAAAGCTTTGTTTCACCTCATCTGTGGTGTGACCTCAATTCCCCCCTCTCTTGATCAAGAATGTGTTTCAATGTCTGATGTGTCCTCTCAGCAACTGCTTGGTTGTGAGAGAATGTGGAATACCAAGGATATGACGAACACCCCAATCTTTAAAAATGTGGCCAATTTTTGAGATATGTATGTGGGATCATTGTCAGTTTTTTCTTCTTGAGGCACAGCCAGTGAAGCAAATGCTCTGCTAAAAATGTTGACAGGCATGATTACCTGCCTCCCCTGTGTGAAGAGAAGAAAAACTCCACCAGAGAATGTGTCCACTGAAACATGAGTATTGGTAAATTTACCAAAGGAAGGCTATTTAGTGAATCCATTTGCCCTAAGTGCAGGCTTTGCAAACCCCGTGGGTTGAACAACTCTTTCTAGAAACAGGAGGCTGCACAAGCTGACAGTCAGGGCAAGTACTAATGATAGCTTTAGCTTGACTTTGGAAATTTGAAACATTCGCAAAAGTGCTTGTGCGCTTTGGTGAAAAAAGGTGTGGCTCAGTTTTGCTTGTTCCAAAATGTTTGGCAAAGTGTTTGAAATAAGCACTGTCAGCTTGTCCGCTCTGGCGTTTCCTTCCACTAAAAATCAAGAAGCGAAGAATGAGCGCTGATGCGAGAAACAAAATATGGATTAGTTCGTTATTGTAAAGTTGCAAAATGTCATGAAACCAATGATGTCAAGTGTCATTACTAGGATTCTTTAGAACTGATCCTTTTATTATTTTAACCACATTAGCAACAAACGTAGAATGTGTGAATAAATTAAAAGGTTGTGGGAAGAACTGAGAAGCCTGAACCACAGCAGCAAGCTCAACAATCTGAGCAGATCCCTCTACTATTTGAATATCTGATTCCCAATTTTAGTTGGGAACTTGGTTTGGTTCAACCAAGTAATGACTGATTTGTGACCTCTGCCAGATCCAATCAGTGAAGAGAGTTACTGTGTTTAAAGGTTTTTACTTAACAAAGGCTTCTCTCTAAAACTCAATTTTGCCTGCAATAATTTGTGAGCTGGGTAATGAACAGAAGCAATATCTGCAAAATTTAATAATTCTCGTTGCAAATCATCAGAATTTGCAGAATTTTGCATTGCCCAATCAAGATAATTTTTTTCAGTGGTAAATAGAGAACTGCAAATTCTTCACCTGCTAAACTTAATAACCTTGTTCTGGCCTTAATCAGAATTTGTGTTATCCTCTCTAAGACTGTAAAAATAGTCTTGGAAACCTTGAGGGAAGAAAACCCCATTCTATTATCAACAAAAGATCTCTCTCAGAATGGTCTGATTCAAAAATGACAGAACAAAGTTGCATCTTTCCTCCTAAAATTGCAGAAAAGAATGGCTTTTCTGGAATACACCAATGAGCTTGTTATCTTTGGAGAGCCTCCATGACCCTGTCAGGCACTGCACGACCTTCAGGTATTAGAGTTCAGCTTCCTCTCAACAAATTAAAACGTGGACCCAATTCATCGTTGGTGATTCCCAAACCAGGTCTGACACAGTTGATTTCTTCTAGAAACTGTTGTAAGTCTTGCAGGGTGTTGACACTGGTCCAGAGCTGTATCTTCTGCAGTGTAATTGTTTTTTCAGTCATCTTCCATCCCAGATACTTCCAAGGTGGAACTTCTTGAATTTTGGGTATAGAAATTTTAAGTTCAGCATTTTGGATTTCAGTAACAACACTAGGACAAGCTTGCTCCATCTCTGGCTGCATTGGAGCTGTGATGAGAAAATCATCCATGTAGTGTGAAATCATGGATCTTGGATACTTCTGTCAAACTGGAGACAAAACTTGTGCTAGAAAATATTGGCAAATGATAGGCAAATTCTACATTTCTAGAGGCAATGTTTTCCAGTGCTATCTCTGCATGGGTTCTCTTTGATTGATGACTGGAACTGAAAAGGAAAATCTTGGAGCATCATTGGGATGAAGTGGGATGTGGAAAAACAATCCTTTAAATCAATGACAATGAGAGGCCAGTGTTTTGGGATCATTGATAAGGAAGTTGAGGTTTAAGAGGTCCTGTGTCTTCAATACTTCATTGATCTTCAGGTCGTGAAACAACCTCCAGGAATCCAGTGTCTTCTTGTGGATGACGAATACTGGTGAATTTCAGGGAATTCACTCTTTGTGTGATGTGTGTGGGTGTGATGTGACCTTCTTGTAATTGCTCCTTTACCAATCTTTTAAGGCAATTTAATTTTTTCTCTGTTAAAGGCCATTGATCAATGCATATAGGAGGATCAGTTTACCAGTTCAGCTTTCAAGTGGCAGGTTTTGACGTGGTTTCCACCACAGGCCCACCTCCAGTTCTGCTCCCCATTGGGACAGGACGTCTCTCCCCCAGACGGTGAGAGGCTTCTGAACAAGAAAAGGACGCACCATTGCTGTCTTTCCTTCAGGACCTGTAATGTTAATCATGGATGCACTTTGCCAATATAGAGTACCACCTCCAGTCCCTGTGAAGGAACCTGCAGGAGCTACTAAATCCCAGTCTCTGGGACAAAACATGTGAGAGATTACAGTGACATCTGCACCAGTATCTGGCATGCCTGTAATGTAAATTGTTTTACCACAGTGAGTCAGGCAGCAAGTCAATTTTGCTTGGTTGAGGTCCAAAATTTGGACCCAAAAGACCTCAGGACTTGAGGTTCCAAATGGCACAGACAGCATTGAATTCTCTGGAAAGCTGTTTTGCTTGGCTGTACTCATGGGTAGAAGAAATGCAATAGCTATAGGTGTTTTTGGTGGAGTCATTATAGGAACATTACATGCAAGATTTAAATATATTGGTTTATTGTTAAAATCTATTGAAACAACCACTGGAAGGACTGAAAGTCTGAAAATTTTGGTGCTAGCTCTGCCTAGATTCAAAAGCTCTTGTCTTTGCTGAAAAAACCTGATAATTCCAGTAGAAATACTTTCATTTCAGAAATTATTTAAAGGGTGTATCAATTTTTGAGAAGGCCAATTCAAACCTTGTACGTGAGGGTATTGAGCTGGGACCATTTGAGGGATGGATGACTGAGGGATAAATGACTGAGGTACCAATGCCATTTGACTGGGTAATTGACTGTAAGGAGGTCACTACTTGTGTCCAGGTGCCGTGATAATCTGCGCTCTTTTATGAGTTTAATGACAAAGCTTTGCCATCGATGTCAAATTGAGAATGACAGTACTTAGCAAGATGCTTCCCTTTCCTACGATAAGGGCAAATAGAAAGTGGTTTAGGTTTGACTGTTGTTGTAGGACAATCTCTTTTCACATGTCCTGCTTTACCACAAGCAAAGCCACAAGCCTTTTTATCAGAGTCCAACTATACAGTACCAACAGATTTTTAGAAAATGTTTCTTTGTGCTTCAAGGGCCTTTTCAACCTTTTCCATTTATTGTCCCAAATTTTCTTCCAACCCTTTCCCAAATTATCTCCCAATGGTTTCCTAACTTTTGTTAAGAATCTGCAATCTGCTTTCCAAAAGCACTGACTTGCACATTAGGAAGATGTTTTGGAGAGGTGAGCTTGCTGCAAGCTCTTAGCATCTCTGTTACACTTGGAGGCTGATCAGGTAAAGTTATAATAATTTTTTTTGCAATCTTCCTATAAGTTCTTTGATCTCATGGTGAGAAGGAATTTTGTATTGTGGATTTACGTCCTTATGACCATATCTTACAGGTAAGGCAAGGAAGTGTTTATTTGAATCCAAATTTTTTCTAAATTTTGAGTACTATTAGACCACTTAGGTAGTTGCAATGGAAGGTCTACTGTCGATTTAGACTGTGGTTTTTTTTCCTTTTCATCACTCCTGTATCTGATCCAGAAGAACAGGTAGTGTTGTCACAGCAATCAGCTGTCCCATGAAGCCTGCCAAAAAGCTCCAAGTTCCAAGGTTTGTTTTTACCCCAGCTGGCTTAAGCAATGGCATTGAAACAATTAGATCGCGTTGCATGTTGGCTGAGTAAACAAACTAATGGCACATCCACTGCAATCAGTGACATGTTGACCGATGTTAATAGTGTTCGACATGCTACCCTTCCAAATAGAGCAGCAATTGATTTTCTGTTACTGGCACAAGGACATGGTTGTGAGGAATTTGAAGGATTGTGTTGGATGAACCTGTCTGATCACTCTGAATCCATCCTCAAAAGCATACAAAAGCTGAAAGATTTGACAGCCCAAATTAAAGAAGATGGTGGGTCCTGGTCAGATAATTTGTCCTAAGAATGGAGCTTTGCACCTTGGCTAAGGGAACTTTGCAAGATAGGTCTCCATGTATTGGGTGTTTTGGTAGTGATATTCATAGTAATACCTTGCATACTTCAGTGTGTGCAACAAGAGATGAACAAAACTGTCCAAGAAGTTTTTATCACACAAGAGAGAGAGGTAGCAAATGGATTCACAGGCAGGTGCTCAAAATGTCATGGAGATGGTGGATGATGGAATAGAAATGGAGGAAGGTTTTGAGTTAAGACCTTGGAATCGACAAGAGATTTTTGAACAATGACTTGAAACTATTGTCAGGCACAATTTATGCCCTTTCCACTGGCTTGACCGTCACAGCATTAACTTATTGTGTTGTAATACAGTAATGCTTAGTGCCAATAAAAACATGCTTTAAGCAGGTAAGAAATTAAGCAGGTAAAAATATTATAGTAAGGCTACAAAACGCAAGTAATAAATGACACAATTGGTAAGGTTTCTTTTTGGGTGAAGAGAGATGGGAAGTAGGGAATCCATAAAATTAGAGGGTTTTGGGAAAGCTGCAGAAGGCAGGCCTCAGATACAGCAAAATTGTGAGTAGAGCTAAAGCAACACTCATGAGATATGTCAGCAGAAAAAATTATTTAAACTGTAGAAAAAGCAAGGGCAAATCGAACAATAAGCCTGTGTATTAATGCTTGTCTGAATAGCTCTCTAAGCTGCAGAAAGTTTATCTAGCAAGATATTAGGAAGGTTAAAGCTTAATAGTGGAGCTCTGTGCATTGTGTTTTAAGGCTCACAAACAGGTACTGTATTCGAAATAAGCAAGCATTGTTTTAACCAAAGCTACATGTGCTTATGGTGATTGGATAGAACTACTATTAATATGTTTTGCATTGTGTGATTTGTTAAGAAGCTTATAAAGTAAGTTGTAACCTTATGATTTCTGGCCTGCTGCCTGGATTGTGAGCTGCTAGCATCTTCCCGGTATCATAATAATGTAATGAGACTGATGCTGAAAAATAAACAGCTCTAGGCACTTTTCATAGCAGCCCTGTCTCGTTCGTAGTCTGTAAATGGCCCCTGGCTGGCGTCACTTGGCAGTAGTGTCGCTGCACCAACTTTCCTGGGAGCCCTGCCAGGAAGGGCTGGGGAGGAGAGCTCCAAGTTCTTGGTGACAGGAAGAAAGCCAGAGCCTGCTAACTCACGCCTGCATTCACTAAATTGGATCTTTTTAGATTCCTACAAATCGGCTGCTCTCCAGCTGTAGACCCTGACTTTGTATTTGTGATGCTTTCCAATGGACTGTGACAGGTTCCACACTCTATCCCTGCCCGCAGGGATTCAGCTGGAAAACTCTCAGGTCCAAGAGCAATCTCAGCATGCTTTCCCCCCCCACCCCAGCACCAATGAGACAGGCTTCAAGGCTTCTGAATGAAGTGTCTGTGCCTCCACAACAACTTTCCTGAGCTCTCCCACCTCCACCCCATCCATCTCTCTGGGCAGAGCCATCCCTGCCCTGCTCAAGCCCTGCCTGCCCCCCGCCACCTCTGTCCTCTCCCCTGCCCGCTCCCCTGCAGGCAGAGCCCTGCACCTGCTGTAACTGGAGGCTGGGGAGCCAAAAGTGGTGAAAATCCCGGAAAGTTTTGGCAGAGGAATCTATATGGAAAGAGTCCTCAGAGCTCCAAAGCAAACTGCCAGCCTGAGCCCGATCCAAGGGGGCGACTTCCTGGGAAGGGCAAACAGTGACAGGAGCGACCCTGCAGCCCCTCGGCCAGGCAGAGCGGATCCAGGCCCCCCCTTGGCTGACCCCACCTGCACAACTTCAGAATAAGATCCGGCCGCCTTTTTCAGAAGAGCAGCAGAGCACAGAAACAGCAGCTCCTCTTTTGCAAACCTTCCTCAAACATTAATCTCATGGACCCGTTTGATTCCCAGCCTCCCTAGAACATGTCCCATGACCCCCCAAACTCTTGGAATGCAAGAAAAATCCCAAACACTTTTCTGGGAATTCTGGGGGTGGATGATTTCCTGGAGGAGTTGGGACGATGCCTGGTTGCAGCATCAGTGCCTCAGGGAATCCTGGAAAAAGCAGAGAACCCGACCAAAGCTGGAAGCTGATCTGATTCCCCTTTTCCAGGCTCCGGGATGCTGTCCACACTGCCTGGAGAAAGCCTGGACATGCCAGGACACCCTGAACAAAATCCGAGATCCCCACAGAGAAGGATGAAGGTCCAGCACCTCTCAGAATTAAATTCTCAGAGCCAGGTGTTCTGTTCTGATGTTTGAGAAAGTCTCTGTTACAGTCATTCTGATCAAAGTTCTCCATTAAAGCTCTGGAGACAGGCATAATTTTGACCAAAGACTCTTCCTTTTTGAGAGAGACTAGATTGTGAATTTTCCAGTTTATCTGGTCCCAGAAACCAAAGGTAAAATCAGACTTCAAGTCTGTATTTTGAGTATTACTTTTTCCCAGATTAGTAAGTCTTTTAGTTCACGTTTTCAGATGTCTGAACATCCTTTACCCTGTAAAATTGCCTCAGTCTGGTAAAAGACGCCCCATTCTGGTTTAGAGAGATGGTTTCCCATCTCGTTGCCCCCGGAGTTGCTACTTATTACTGACAGGGGTATCAGCTACAGACGGCGAAGGGGACGATCCATTCCTCCTTTGAACAGCCTGGGCCTCTGGCAATGGCACTGTCCATGGTCTTCTTTTTTATTTTATATTCCTCTAGCCTAGAAATCCTCCTCACTGAGGAGCAGCTGTCCCAAAACCCTCTGATTTTAGGGATTCCTACAATACACCACATAATACATGTTTTAATATATGTACTGTAATAAATAGAATATATAAAATGTATTGCTGCTCTTTTTCTCAGCCAGCAGGCCTTTGCAGCGAGTTCTGAGCCAACGTGGGGCTCTGCTGCCAGCCCAAATCTGCGCTTCCCTTGCCCAGCCTGAGTGCAGGTGGGGCGCGTGCTGGGCATGGCTGGAGATTGGCATGGCCAAAATCCTCCAGCATTTACATCTGCCCATGGCTTGGGTGGCACAAATTACAACACATCCATCCCACTTGACAAATGGCATTTCTTTTAAATTGCTACACAAGCGCTGAAAAAACAGAACTATGCAAATCTTTGTTAAATTTTAAAAAAGTAATTTATGAATTTGTTACAACACACTATTTAAAACCATACAGATAACAACTTCTGGTAACAAAAACTAATTTATTGCAAGCCTCTAAAAACACTCACTATACACAGAGATCAAGGGAAAATTAACAACTTAATTTATTGCATATTATGGCAAACATACAGCCCATATAGAAATAAGAAAATATCAGTATTTGCCTGCAATACCAAGTACTCTACAAATAGAATTCCACCACTCTACAACTCCAGACACATTTAAATAGAACTGAATACATAAATAACCACTACAATATACAGATGTGAATACAGATTAAATGTTACCTGTTACATTGAAGAAAGAGATACAGAAAATAAACCTAGCTATAAATAGACAAACAGCAATACCAATCTAAATATCTGTACAACTGCATCAATACGAATATACAGCAATATATTTAGATATATATGTAAATATAATACATATAGAAATACATCAATGCGCATCTTAAAAAATATAAAAATACATATATACCAAAACAAATACCAACATAGCTATTTAAAAAGACCAAAACTACATCAATACATCAATAGAAATAGATACCTACACAACTGTGTACATATGGAAATCTAAACACAGATATTACAATACACATAAAGAACTAGATACTTATACACACAAAGATGTGACTGCAAACCTGTATGTATGCAGGTATCTGTATGTACATAGATACACAGCACATTCATAAATCTGATACCATATGTACAGAAATAGGCCTGTACAAATACCAGGCTACATACATACAAGTCCATATAATTATCCCTGTTCACATGCAAGTCCGTGTAGCTTTAAACAGAGCTCCAAGCAGAGGGATCCCAGCTGCCCCATCTTCAAAGCCTCTCCCTCGGGCTCCTCCTCCCGTGCAGAGCAGCTCTCCTGGACAGCGACAGCAGCTGGGGCATCCGGCAAGCAAAGGGAACACTGAGTGAGTGTGGGGACGTTTCCCTTGGCAGCAGCTGCACTTCCATCAGGGAAGAGGAAATGTCAGAGCCTCCCCAGGAGGGTCAGAAGGAAAAGCAGCCGAGCGGGCCGGGCTGTGGTGAGCTGTTCACTTCTTTCAGGCATCCCAGCTGCTCTGAGGGAACTCCCTCATGTCACGTTACTGAACCACCTCTGCATTTACCAAGACTGTGGCCCCCAAATCAATCAGTATTTATGTCTCCAGCTGCTTGCACCAATGGCAGGGAACGTCCTCTAACAGTGCTGGGGCACAAAGTTACCTTCCACAGGTCCTCTGACAGGGCCTTGTGCTTCCTGGGCTGCTTGTCTTTCTCCTGCTTGTCTTTCTCCTTACCTTCCACTTGGAATTTTTACAGCATTTCTATTTCTTTCCCCTTGATCAGGGCTAAAATGCACGTTTCTCTCCCAAGTTTGACTTTCTTCAGTGATCCTGTCAAGCCTTTTCCCAGAAGCTTTTATCGTGGAATTGAGTGTTAATTTCAGCAATTTTGGTGATTTTATGTGAGATTTATGCAAGTCTCCTGTTCATTAGGGCATCATTTAGAAAGGTACCAAGGGAAGAAGGATATTTCTACATGTCAGTTCACTAGTGGAATATTCACGGATAGAGAGAGTGATTAGCTGAATTTTACATCTACTCGTAACCTGAGAGTGCAACAGGTGATTTGGGGAGAAATTAAAGCCCGATTTCTCCTTCTACCAGCCTGTTTTCAAATGTAAAGTAAATAGAGCAGGGAGAAGAACTTCATAGTACAGTTTCTGAAGTGCCTTATTAAGGTGCTCTTAAAGTAACCGAGATGAAATCTGGGTTGGCATTCCTGATTTCCAGACACTCACTGTCAATTTCATTGACTCTGAAAAGAGCAGAGATGTGCCCATCATACCTGATCAATCAGTTTGGGGATGTTTTAGGTTTAGATTCTCTGAGGCTTTAGATTTTTACGTCTCTAGACAATGCTTCCAGGAATCTAAATAGCTTTCAGAAATTAAACTTTTCTCCTTTTTTCCTCAGTCTTTGCACTCATGTGCACCAGAAACATTCAGTGAATGGATTCCACTCTAATCCCTCTCCAAGATGAATCTCCCAGCTGTGTTCACACTGTGGTTTGTGTGTCTCTTCTGCACAGCGCAATTTTAAAATCTTTGTTCCTTTCTATCTCTGCCCTTCTTTTTCTGTTTTACCTTGCAAATGCATGCAGATGTATCAGAAATGATACATTTAATTTCTAATGCATCACTTCCTGTCTAGTAATTTCATTTTATCCTGTTCCGATGCTATGCTAGCCTTACAGGTTTTATTCTAAGTGGACTCCTGCTTTCTTGAATCTGGAAGTTCTATAATGCAATGCTCTCATTCACCCGCTTTCATGCAACCCTTCATTAACATTAGCACAAGTAACTCTGTGGTTCCCTTCTGCTTTGTAGAAGACTTGGGAAACTCAAGTCCTGCTCAGCTACAAAAAGACATACATGGTGCTTGGTAATTGCCCAAATAGCTTAAATTAATGGTTAAACAAGTGCAGCTTATTCACTTCACAGAAATTGGGAGAAAAGACATTACAAATATTGAGGAATGCAGTGCAAGGTTGATGGACATCCCTCAATTATGCAGACAGACTGATCTCACTGGCAAAATTCCTTCTTTTCCAAAGGTTTTCATTTGCTTTGGCTGTACTTTGTACGGCTGCAGGTCACATTTCCCTCGATTTAAGGAAGTATCTTGGAAGGTATTCTTGGTGATACATCTTGCTAATTCTGCCCTTGGAGGAATTCCTCAGTTCTGCAGTCCTTATTACATGCCCTGTTCTAAAAGACTTTTATGCTATTTTCCCCCTCTCTGTGTTTTCACACATGTTCAACAAGTTTTGCTTTGTAAGGATATTAATCACAATATCCCAAAAGATTAAAAAATGCTTAGTTATTTTTTCCCTAAGTATTTACAAAAGAAAAAAAAATCTGTATACATGCTGGATGTAAAATGCAAATAGAAATAAACTTGAGAGTTCCCCAAAAAAACTTTACAAAAGAACCCATGTATTCTATAAACTCCAGAATGTTCACCTAGAGAATACAAAAATGGGCACGTTCTAGAAGAGAAAATCTGTGCAACGGTTCTGCACAGAATTCTATGCTTTCAAGCTTTTTGCCCTTCAGGGGCAGTGCCATTCTCTGAACTGGAATGCTCTGAGCATGTTCTGCTCACCACGGCAGCTTTCTGCTCTCCCCTGGTACAGATCATCCTGCCAGCAAAGGGGGAGTGCAGCCACCACAACTCGCAGCACCTTCCCACGCAGCAGGAACCTGAAGGACAGAGATGGCTTTCACCAGCTCCTGCGGGTTCTAACAGTGTCACCTCTCGGCTGCTGAAACCCGGAATTTCTGTGTTGCAGTGCGTTAGTTTCCGAGTCAAATGTTCTGTTAGCATGCGGTATGTTCAAGTGTTCCCCAACCTACTGCAGTTAGTTTCTCCCCTGTGTTATGCCCTCCTACCCAAATGTCCCTCAAGGAATACCCTCCCTCCTCACCGGATTTTTCCCTGTCTGTCAAGACAACATGGTCCCTTGAGCCCATCCGTCAGCCCAAAGCCTACCCTTTGTTCCAGAAAGTTCTCTGTCCCTCACCCCAAGATCCAATCCCTATCCCAACCCTCTCTCCTCCCCTTGTTCTGATTTGTTGTAGCCCTCAAAACCACACCCCGAGAGTCGCTTATTGGTTACTATATGGTGTCCACCCCCTGTTTTGAAAGATTTTAAAAGCCGGAGCAGAAGAGCACTGGGGGTTCGTTTAATCTCTGTTCCCTTTTGGGGAGCTTCTCCTGCCAAGCTTTCTCCTGCCTCTCTTGATAAATTAGCTGCACTTTACACTGGAGAAGAGCTGTCCCTGCCTCCTTCACTCGGTCCTCCAGGGGTCTCTACTGCTGGGCAGCTGGCCTAGAGGTTCTGGCTCGGGCAAAACCCCAACCTAACCTGTTCCTCATTCTTGCCACTGTCCCTGGAACATCCCAGAGCCAGCCAGGGCTCCGGAGGGCAGTGACAGTGACCCACGGCCTGGCATGTCACAGCCCCCAGAGCCGCACCTGCCAGGCCCCAAGCCCCAGCCCTGGTCCCCACTGCGGCCTCAGCGGCTCCTGGGCATCCTCAGCCTGGGTGCAAAGGCAGCCACAGGAGCCTCCCAGGGCGCTCTGGATCCAGGCTGCAGACACCATAAAGCCGGCACTGAAAGGGACATGGATGGGGACTGCAGCTGGATTTTCAGTGCTCACCAGCCCTGACTGCCCTCTGAATGAACCCAAACCTCACCTGCAGCACCTTGAGCACGTTTACCTTTCTGGCCCGTTCTGGAACATGGTGTTCTCACATCATACACTAGCCCTTTGCAGGGTGTGACCAGCTCCCAGCTGCTCTGCTACCCTGGCCTTGCTTTCTGTATTGCTACAATGAAGTTAACGGGTACTCTCACGAGAATCCCAGCATAACATTTGGTTTTCAGGAGCCGTTGCAAAAAATCTGCATTGCGCACTAGTTTTTGCACAGAAAAGGAGGTTCTAACAAATCATAAGGCACTGGCAGGGCTTTGGCATAAGTATTCCTGAGCCACATGATTCCACCCATTGTTGTTGCCAGCTGCTTTGCTGATATTTTAGAGCCAGTTCTGAGCAGGAGCTGCTGCTGACAGGGTAGGAAAATTTGGGGAAATAAAGGTACAGGAGACGAGCGAAAAAAAAAAAATAAAAACCCTAAAAAACAAACAAACAAAACCAATAAAAAAAACCCCAAGGGGTGTAACACTTAGAAATACAGAGCACAGCAGAAGTCCATGGAAATGGTTCAATAGAAAATGCCACCAGCAGTGAACAGAGCCCGAGATTGCTCACTGCCACCACAGGGGCTCCTCAGTCCCCTGCTGCTTTGTGTCTGATCCCTGCTGGGCTCCCTCTGCCCCTTCAGCAGATGCAGCCCTGCCTGCAAAGGGCTCCATGCTCTGGCGTTCCCAGCTCCCTCCAGGCTGCATTCTTAGCAGCACTGAAAGAAGAGGTGAAACAAAGAGCCATTTTCTGTCTTGCCTGCAAACTCTTCTCCTTCAGTGCCACTGCCAGAGATCATCCCTCTGTCAGCTTAGCGTTTTGCCTGCTGCGTCCTCGTCCCTGTTCCTTGCATCAGCTGTTGCACATCGGCACTCGCTGTCCCACATCATGAACGGAGAGATGTGTCAGAAGAGCAAGGATTGCATTTTCTTGGCTTTTCTAACAGACAGAAGAAGCATGGGTCCAATAACTTTGTTGGTGGTTCCTGGTTTCCGTTTAGATACCTCTTTCGTGCTTTAATGCAAAAGGCTCTTTTTCCACATGGATGGAATTACCTGTAATGGGCAGTTGCTTCAGGCTGACAGGCACCATAGGAGTTTTTTCTTGTCTCTGATGAGGATTTGGTGAATTATCCCTTGGTCACTTGGTGGAGTCGCCATAGGCTGAGCTCAGCGGCAGACTCTGCTGTCCCCAGGGGATGCATTGGGACGCCAAGCCCCTCAGGGCTGGAATTCGGGGTTGGGCGGGCTCGGAGCGCCCCGAGCCTGGGCCCGTGAGGAGCTGCTGCTGGCGCTGGCTGTGCTCAGCCCGCTGTGCCGAGCAGCCGCGGCCATGGAGACACGGGCGGGAGCTGTGGCCGAGGCCGGCAGGCGGCCCGGGCCGGCTCGCAGCTGCGAGGACGCCGGCAGCCTGTGCCCTGAGGCCGAGGCCGTGGCGGGCGCTTTGCGGGCAGGGCTTTTCCGAGCCGGCCGCCATGTGCTGCCTCCGGTGTGGGCCCGGCCGCGGCAGAGGCAGGCGGGAGCGCGGCGGGGCCGGCAGCGGCGGGCAGAGGCCGCAGAGAGCAGCAGCCCGGCCGGGCCCGCTGCGGAGCGGCACGGAGCTGCCGGGCAGCCCTCGGCCGTGTCTGTGCGCACAGGGCAGGAGCCGCGGCAGGAGCCGGCCATAGCGGCAGCTCGCCGCGCCCGGGGTCGCAGGCGCAGCTCTCCCCTGCCGGCCACAGCAGCAGCCGCTCGCCTCCGAGGCTCCGGCGCTTCCCGAAGACGAGGGGCCCGGCCCCTGCACGGCCTGGAGCCCAGCAGCGAGAGGAACCTCCGGCGGCGCAAAGGGCAGCGCAGAGGGCGCAGGTTGAGGAGGAGGCCATGAGGCTCGCTCTGGGCCGTTCTGGGGCAGCTCTACCCTCTGGCCTTCGCCTTGAGACCTTTGCTTTTTTTCCAGGAGCCCTGGTCCCCGTCCTCGGCCAAGGGCCCCTGCAGCCCTTTCCAGGGCTGCAGGAAAAGCTCACTCAGTGACAGAATCACAGAGTCAGTGGCTTGGAAAACAGATGCTTTTAAGATGATCGAGTTCAACCCATACCCTAACACCTCAACTAAATCACGGCACCCAGTGCCACATCCAGTCTTTTTTCAAAGGCTTGCAGAAATGATGAGTCCACCAGCTCCATGGAGGGGTCACACCACAATACTCTGTACCTGTAAGTGCCCGTTGTGAGAGGTGCTGTCTTTAGTGCAAGGCAGAGGTGCAAGTTTCTGAGTTGCCAGCACTTGCTGTGTCTGGCTGAGGATGCTTAGTGCTGGAGTCCTGCAGGATGGAGCCTTTTCCTGCAGGCAGTGACAGCTAGAACTTGGCCTCTGACCTGTCATGTTGGGTTCCTGCCTCTCCTCCAGCCAAAGAGATTATTGCATTTAGGGATCCAAATCCAAGTGGCAGGAACCCAAATGCTCTTGAGTCACAGCTGCAGGCCTGAATCCACACAGGATGTCTGGGCTGCCCCACTCCTCCTTTGGTTTCTCCTGCAAATGCCACTGCCTTTTCTGCCTCAACTAGAAATACCACAGCTGTGCCAAAACCAGACAGTGGATGGTCTTCCAAAGGCAGTGTGCTCTGGGTAGGATGAATGAAGAAGAACCTTCCCCACTTTTGAACCATACGAAAGAAGCCATAAGCATGTCTTGGCACCAGTAGAAAAACAACTGCTAATTCAGGAGGAAATGATGAGTTTTCTGAAAGAGTCAGAAGGGGATCTTTCAAATCATCTTCCAAATGGGTTGATGTTTCAGAAGCTTTATTTAATTACTTTATTTAATTAATCCTGCTCTATAATCCTATTCTAAAAAACCCTTCAAAAATCGTACTCTAGAATCCTGTTCTACAATTCTACTGAAAATTGGCTATGGAGATAACATCTTGACATTATTTGTTCTTGTCTCCTACTTCTTCTGGACTGAGTTGATGAGTGGTGCCAGGATTGATGCTGGCTTGGCTGTTGTTACAAATGGATGCTGTCCACAGGAAAAAAAAAGAAAACAAAACAAGAACAAGAATCATGACTTCCCAAGCTCAGTGCTTCACAGGCTCGATGAGGTTTCCTCTAGTTCCTAGAAAGACCTAGAAAGTAGAACAGTGGGACCATGTGTTCCCCAGTTGTCATGTAGAGGACCTGGCCATCCCAGGCAAATGTGGCCCAGAGTCCAAGTCATCTGTTGATTGTGATGCCTTCATCTTGCTTGGATTTTTGCCCTGCCAGTGCTCTAGAAATGGTGCTTCCTGTGCCTGGGGTTTCTTCCTTTCAGGAAAATCCAAGGATTCACATAGGTCCCAGCCTGTGAAAGACACCTTGAGCAGTTGGTGGCAGGAGACAATAACACACATGGAGCGAGTGATTTTGCAATGGCACAGCCGAGCTGTGCCAAACTGCCTTGTGATTAGGCACTGCAGTAATTAGGAACTGACATTCCAACAGCCCATTTCTCTGCTGCCTTGGGAGCCAGTTACAGGACACGTTGGGCCACTGACATTTTGCCTTGTCCACTTTGTAACAGTTGTGTGTCAGCTGTCACCCACAAACCTCTGACCACAATCTCTGCTGCTCTTTCTAGGATTCAGAAGAAGTAATCAATGCCTTAATATTCTGTGGAGATACCTTGGGCTATGGGCAGGGCTTCGGGCTTTTAGGGCACTTGCAGATCTCTTCCTGTGTGCAGTTGCCAAGTGCAGCATTGCAGGTGGCTAAGGAACTACCAGTAACTTTCAGATGGATTTGCTGGCAGGCAGAATCGAGAATTCAGGACTCTGAAGCTGTAGCCCCAAAGAGCAGGGAGGTGCTCTAAGGCACCACCTTTGTTTTAGCCATGGAGAGCGAGTGAGCGCGTCCTTCTCTGAAAGGAAGCGCTGCCCTGCGTGCCTTCCTTCCAGCAGCTGAGGAGGACAAATTGCCACATATATTTTGCAGGCTGGCCCCAGTGTGTGCTTGTTGTGCCTTTTCAGCATGGCTCTAGCCAAAGCTCCAGCCACAGCTCACACCAGAGGGGAAAGCCCCTCAAGAGCAGCAGAGTCTGCAGGGGCTGTTGACATTTTCCTCTCTCCCTGTGGCATTGTTGAGTGCTCTACAAACATCTCCAAAACTTCTAGAAACAAAAGAGAAGCAGAGAAAGGAGAAGCCATTTAGATGTTGCAGTGAAAGCCAGCCCACACAGGAGATCTGTGCTGTAAATGTCTAAAACCTGCAGGATGCAGGAGGGCTCTGCTAGAAGGCAGATGATGCATTTTCCTCCCAAGTGCATGCACCGGGCCTGTCCCCGAAGTGCTGGAGTTTAGTGCCTCAGCTCTTAAAGACAGCTTCTTCTTTCATCTTCATGAGCAGGACAGGCAGCCTTGTAGTGCAGATGGCTGGCACAGAGACTGATTTTGTACAGTCCTTTGAAGAGTTCTCTTGGCAGGAAATAAAGCACAAGAAAGATTCATTTCCAGGAGAGAAGGACATCTTCCCTACCTTTCAGCAGTTTTCTTTTTCTTTGGGGACACATGGAAAACACCTCGTGCTCTCTATTTGTCCTGTAACCTGATGTACTTTCAAAGGAGTTCTTACTGACAAAAGGATAGCAATTCCATTATTGTAACAGTAACAGTCATAAAAATGACATCAGCAAGACATGTGAGGCAGAAGGGCTCCTTCAGGATGGAGAAAAACAAACTCCACCAAAAGTACTCCACAAAACAACAAAAAAACCAAAACCAAAACAAAACAAAACAAACCCAATAAAAAATTCCCTCCCAAAAAGACAAAACTCCATAGCCAGTCCATTTCACCCAGAGTGCTGTCTCGCTGCTTCAGAGCACAGCATTTTCTCTGGGGAGTCCTAAATGGCCCTGTGGCACCAAACTCAGGAGGAGCACTTGGTACAGCTCTGCTAACACCTGCACACAACACACTGTCCCTCAGCCAAGAAACAGCCCAGACGTACCCAGCATCTCCAGGTGCTTCTCCTCAGTCTGCTGTTCCAGGGAGATGAACAAACTGCCCGAGCTCGAGTTCCCAGGTTTGAACAAAGAGCTTCCTTGAGGTGATGCTGCTGCGGCAGCAGGTTCAGAGCCCATGATGTGCTGGACCTGGAGCATTTCTGGTGGGCACTGTTCCTGTGCCTCACTCCTGACTTGGGGGTCCTTCATTGCCAGACATTCTCTGGAAGTCTTCGCAGGCTGCCCTGTGAGAAGTCAGCACTTGCACCTCAAGTCAAACAGAACAAAGCAGTCAGACACTGCAGCTTGTCCCTGTCAGCCAGGAGTCACTGACGGTGAGGAAAGGGAAAGAACAGATTGACAGAGGATACAGACAGCTTCTTTCAGTCTTCCATCTGGATCACTACGTTCCACTGTAGAAACACCTCCAGAAACAAGAGGAGCAGGAACAGGCCAGCAGGAATCTATTTGGATGACTGCTGGCCCAAAGGCCAAAGGCCAAGTTTCACTGTCCAGGGCAGCAGTTGAGATTCAGCACACCAGGAAATGTCCCTCAGAGTGACCGTGATACACACTAGAGCAGGATGGCACTCAGAGGCATGGCCCCACTCCCTGCTGCTCTGCACTGAAAGGCAAGGAGGGCAGAAACCACCAGTTTGGTGACTGCAGTGACTGCATCCCTCTTTCACTCACTTGGTTTTCTAGAGCCTGAGGGAGGCAGATAGCTTTCTCTCTGATGATTTTCATGTCTTCCTCAAGCCTCTTGTCCAATGCCTTGATCCTGGCATCAGTTTGCTGCAGCTCTGCCTGCAGGTATTCCTAGATGTTCTGTTACCAAGGGGGAAGAGGACGCCTTGGGAGTGGAGTGGCTGCCATTCTTTCACTCACCTGGTTGTGCTGATCACCGCTCTGCTGATGGAGATTCTCCTCTTGAATTCTTCCATGTCTTCCTTGTTCCTCCCCTTCACTGCCATGATGGCACTCTGAACTTGGAGCAGCTCTGCTTGTGGCTCTCCCTTGATGTTGTGTGCACACAAATGCAGAGTAAGTGACTGGGAGCTACCACCAGGCTCAGCTTTTTTCCTTTCTTGCAGCCGCAAAATCACATTGATTCAGCTCCTTCTTTCTGCTTCCCTCCCCACCTCTGCCTCCATTTCAAATCTCCTGTCCCAGGGCTGATCTCTGCAGATTCCAAGGTTCTGTGCTTCCAGTGCCTGTGGGATTCCTGGCCTCCTCAGTCCCAAGAGCTGTGGTTTATGCCCTTCTTCCTGCCCTTCCCTCTGTGCCCTGGCCAGTCAGGCTTACCTGGCCTTTCTCCTGTGGCTCTTCCACCTGCTGCCTGAGCTGCTCTTCCTGCTCTCGGGCTGGGAACAGCTCTCCCTGAGTCTGGCATGGCATCTCAGTTGAAGTAATCTGTTCCTGCTCTTTCTCTAGAAGCACCTGCACAGAAAGCAAGAGAAGATGGGTTTCAGCTTCCCATATGACCTTTGTGGGCCAAGACTCAAAGACTGCTGGGCTCACACATTCCCAAAGCACTGTGCTGCTGCTCTGCTGGGTCATTCTCTGTTTGAGGGGAGGCACAGATTCCAAAGTGACCCTGGCCCTACAATCAGGGGCCATCTGGGACTGAAGCTGCAAGAGCCTCTCAGGCAGGTGACAGGGAAGGTGTGGCATTTCTCAAGGGTCTGGTGAGGGCCTCCCTGTGCTTCTACCATGTCCTGTTTGTCTTTCAGTAGTGACTGACACCCTGCCCTGTCCCACAGCTCCATCCTGGCTCCGCAGGTGCTTTCTGGGTGAGCTCACTCCTTGTCAGAGATGCTTCTGGAGTTCTCTTCAGGCCTGCACCAGCATTCCTGCCTTTCTGACATCCACACTCTTGTTAGAAAAGCTGGTCATTCAGGAGATGAGGATGCGTGCAAAGATCTCTGATGGAGGTCACAGAGCCTCTATGGCCACCTCAGTATATGGAGGAGGACCACGGTGTTTCTTCTCCCTCTTTTGTCAACTGAGAATTCTGACCAGCAGAAACAGAGACTCTTCTAAGGCCCCATGAACGAATGCACTTACACAGGCCTGGGGATGCCAGTGAAGGAAACCATGTGTCATGTAATTCATGGCATGTATGACCAGAGTCACCAAACACCACTTAAACATGGAATTGTTCCACCTCTCTAGGAGAGGCGGAAATTTACAGAATTAACTGGAGACTTAAGGGCACAAGAAGCTGGAGGATGAAAACAACTCTGTGGGAAAAACCCACAGAGGGGGAAACATCTCTGCCTGCTCAGAATCAGTCGAGGGAACATGTCTCTAATCCTCTCCTGAGAGGGGTGCTGCTTTAGGTGAGCTTTGCACCTCCAACTGCCTTGGACCAGAGCCAGGAAGATTGAATTATGTAAATGTTACATAGATAGATGGATAGATAGATAGATAGATAGATAGATAGATAGATAGATAGATAGATAGACAGGAAGAAAGAGAGAGAGATAGATGTCATTACTATGATCTGTCTTTATTGTCCTCTCTGTTGCTGCCCACATCAACACTTGGTGGCCATTGCCATGATCAGCAGCAATGCTGAGATTGCTTTCCTGTTGCTCAATAAACCACTCTCTTGGAGAATGTGGAGCGTGTAGGTCCTTATGGAATGCAATCAGATCCAGAGCACTGCACTGGGAACTGCACTCTTTGTGCATCTGTGCTCGGGCAAGTTCTTCTCTTGGACACGACCACACTGATGGTGCTAAAGTGCCTGGAATCCAAACTGCAGCCCAGCCCCTCCCAGCTCCTGTGATCACTGAGGAGCAGCTGGAAATCAAAGCATTGATCTCCTGCTCAATTCCCAAACACAACACACACTGATTGCCTGGGCTGCAGAAAGGCACGGGCACTGCTAATTTTAAGGTGATCTGTAAGGCCATACTGGCTGGCCTAGAACCACAACAGCTCCTTCTGCACCAAAGTCTCTGCACAGAATGATGTGTTCTCATGCAAAAAAACTGCATTCCCCACAAGTGACACCTTGAAATAAAAACTTCAAGCAGAGCCATTCCCAGTGCTGTGTAAGGGCAGGAAATAATTCCGAAAAGAACCTGCGTTGGGAAAAGAGAAAATGAATTGGGTCTTCTCCTCCAAGTAAAGCAAAAAATAACACCAAAAAAGGGAGGGGAAGTCCAGTCCAAAAGTAGATAAATATTTCAATGCATTGCAGAGATGCTGAAAACCCGTCAGGAGCCTCCCACTGTCCAGGCTAAAGCTCCCTCACCACCTCCTCCCTGGCCTTGTGCTGCACCCCCTTGCCCAGCTACTCTGTCCTTCTGTGCACACGCTGCAGCCCCTCCATGACTTTCTGCTCCCCAGGGCCCACGAGTGCACACAGCACTCCAGCTGTGGCCGCAGCGCTGCCCAGCACAGGGCCATGCTCATCTGTGGCAACCTGCTCATCTTTTTCCTAAAAGCTTGTCTGGTGAGATTTTTGCTATCTTGTTGCAAGTGCAGAACTGCAAGAAATTTACTGTGGAAAGGGATGGATGGGTGGATAATTAGAAATTATGCAGAGGATTGGCACTAACTTTGCTGTAGATGGCTCCTTCTTTCCAGGGTTGTGACATGATATTCAGCCATCATGAGTTACCTGAGATCGTTTGTGCCCACTTCACTGCAGTGATATTAGGGGAAGCTCTGCTGGTGGAGAGCAAGTAGCACAGTATTTGCTGTCATTGTAAGTCCCCAGCGTCTCCTAGAAAATACTACAAAAGCTGGTGTCAATACAAAGACAGACGTATCAGCCAGTCCAGGCCTGCTCCAGAAGCCTCAGGTTGAAGACAGAGAAGGCAAACACCTAAGGCAGCAACACTTCACCCAAGTACAGAGGGTAATTTGGGGTGGAAGGTTGTATTCTGATCAAAGCTTTATTTTTAAAAGGTTTGTGGTTGCTCTTCCTCTCTGGGTCAGTACTTCTGACTTTTCAGTAAAGTGATGTCCTCACAGAATTGTTTTACTGCATGTATTTTGCAATCAATGTTATTAATATGAAAATGGCTATTTTGAAAACATGATCTTATTAAGTATCATGAAGCCATTCTTAGTCTGTATATGTGGCTGTCACATTTGGAGAGGAGGAGGAGGTTCAGGTCAAGTGGTGAGGAAAAACACCCAGTCTTCCAGTATTGAGATCCATCCCTCTTCTCAGTTTGCTCCAGTCTTGTTCAAGAACAGCTGAAGACAATGGCCGAGGCCAACAAGAATGCCATTCTATACATCTGCATCGTGTGCATGTTGCTGGTCAAGTCCTTTGTGTGTCAGGGATGCAGATGTCATCAGAGGAAAGCCAGCCCTGATTCTGACTTTTCTGGCTGTCAGGGTGAAGACTGCTGTAGGGTTTTTAACCTGAAAGATTTTCCATGTGACTGGAGATTCACCTGGGAACTCCAAGCTGAAGACATGAAATTCCCACTATTGTTTGCTCAAAAGGATAAAGACTGGGGGGGCTGTCTGTAGTCTGTAAATGCAAATCAACAACTACCTACATTCCTTTGTATGTTCAGCCATGCTCAGTTAACAGGAGAAATCATCTGGACAAGCCTGGGCCATGACATGCCCATCCTTTTGGAGACCAAGGATACTCCAGTTCATAAACAGAGACTTTCTAAAGACTGGGACATCTTTTTATTCGTTAACCTGATGAGGTCTGCTTTTTCCTAACCCAAAATCTTCTCGCCTGCAGCAGCAGGTGAGGACTACCCCAAGAATGGGTGCAGCCTCACTAGCAGCGCTGCAATCTGGGGTGCTCAGACCTCTTTTGCAGCACAAGTTATCCCAGCTGTGAGCAGGCATGGGACAGAGGAGTGGTGACAGGCTTCTGGTGAAGCCATCAGGTGCCAGTCCCCATCATATTCCTCTGCCAAGGACACTGTGCCCTGCCCCACTCCCAGGGGTCTCAAGCATCCTTGTGGTCCTCAGGGATGCTGCTGCTTTGTTCCCCCTCTATGAACTTGCAGAGTTAGATCCAAGTCACACAGAGCCTCATGAGTTCATATCATAATTTTTGACAGGCATAACAAGCAGCTTTCCAGCAACTAAAATTTATTGGATTGATGGCTTTTTTATTGTAAAATTAAAGTCTTTTTACACTTCAAGGTGTTGTGTTTTTTGATTCTTTCCTGTTTGGAGTAATGACTTTTTAAATTTTGATTTGGTTTTTAAAGGAGTCTGCACCAAAATGACAGCCAAAAATACACAGGCCTAATAAGTATGTGGACATTATGCATCCTAAAGGCAGCTTACAGGAAGAGTGAAAATGTGACTCAGAATAAGGATGTGCTTGTAAAACATCTGTCTCAGCCCACCCTCATCAGCAGCACTCCTGCACGCTCTGTCAACCAGCAGCAGCCCCCAGGCCGAGGGGAGGCTCCCCAGCACAATTCACCCCATACCCCCCATGGCAGCGTTCCTGGGGCTGCTGCAATGCAGAGCTGACCCAGGCAAAAATGAACGCAAATTTCAGGGTTTAAGAGGTGACAATTTGTTGAACTTCACTTGAAGGAGAACAGAAGGGCAGAAATGGCTCAGCTGTTCAATCAAAAAATGCCCAAGAATTCTCAGGAATGGGGACTCAACATAATTGGCACAGAGAGGATTCAGGAATTTGTAGAATACTCTCCGAGGAAGAAGGCCCAACTTGAGTGTTCCCAAATGTTATCCTCCCTCAGTCATTTTCATTTTTCCCAAAAGAAGATTCTGGCATTGCTGGCCACACCTCTACACTGTCAGCTGAATATATTCCTGACAAGAAACTTAGGAAAGGGTCTAGACTTCAAAGTCCCCATAAGTCTGTGCAGAAATTAACATTCGTATATCTCTAGAAAGATGAGTTGTGACAGAGTAGTTTGGAGAAAAGTACAAAACTCATAGACATCCCTTTGAAGACTCTTGAACCCAATTTCTCTTTAAAACCCATGGAGAACCTTTCCTCCAACACTTCTCCATGTGTTTTACAAAACTCTTGCAAAGATCTGGATATTCCTTGGCCCACTGTCAAGGTGAGGCCGTGATTTACAAGCAGTCCTGAGAGTTCCTTCAGCTGACACCTTAGAGCAGCCCATGTGCACTCCTCTGTAACCCTCCAGAACAAAGTCATTTGGGGAGGGGTTTGTCCAAACTTCAATGCCTTTGATCACTCAGGCAAAGAGTTTGCCACAACAAGAAAGGTCCAAAAACACACTTCTTAAACAATTTCCATCTGCCACAATCTTTTCCTAAAAGGAGCACAGCTTCACAGTAGAGGTAGTGGGTTTCCACCCTGTAGTGATGAATTGATTTCAGTGGACAAACTTAAGACTTGAGGAACAGAATTGACCAGGAGAAACCCACTCCAAATATAATACAAGCAACAACAGGAGAAAGAATTACAAACAGTGAGAAATCTTTATTGTTAATGTTCAACACTATCATCTTTCAACTTCTTAAACTTACTAAACATCTTTGAACTAACTCTACGCTTTTAACAAACAACCTACTGCTCAGTGCTAAAGGAGCCTACTGTACAATACTAACTTAAAAAATCCTAAAAACCTAATCTTCTAGTTGAAATAAAAAATCCAGGGTTTGCAAATTTCAGGAGGCTGAAGCAGTTGTCTGGTGCCAGTACTCCACTTACAGCTGGTCAAATTCAGAAATGCGGCTCTGAATATGGGCCAGCTTGTTGTGGAGGTACAGGCACCTGCTCTTCATTTCAGAGTAGCTGGGGCTACCCTGTGAAGGAGAAAGCAAAGGAAAATTAGGGCATGCAAACACTTCTGCAGAGTCTACACTCTGATGTCCTTTGCTTTAGAAAAGCCTTGAGGCAGGCTCAGCAGTTACCTTGGCCCTGCAGCTCTGGTGTCACACGTACCTGTTGTAACTGCTGATAATCTGCTAGGATTCGATGATGCAGTGCCTACAAGAGAAAGAAATGAGGAGTATTTCACCACCACTATGAAATGCAAACATTGGTAAAACACTAAATGTTCGCTCAGTCTGACTCTAGACATTTTCTTCCCTGTCAGCCACCACTCTCCTGGGAGATTTGCAAAAGCAAATTTCTCTCTCCCAGCATCAACCAAGATCTGCAATTAAGACTCTCAACAGGAAACTGAAGGAGCCCATGCTCTATGACTCTGCTTGGGACACCTCTCCCCTTACTGCTCCTTCGCAGACAGCTCAAAAAAGGCAGTTTGAGGCAGGGTCTTGCAAAAATCAGACCCAGCCCAAGCAGTGTCTGAACATATATGCCAATTCTACAGATTCACGTTGTTTCACCGAGCAGCTCCAGGGAATCCAAAACACTGCTGTGATGATGAAGCACAGTCTTCATGGTTTTGTCCTTCTTTACCTGATAGGATTCAGAGCCTGGAGCCAGAGACTTCCATTGCTCCTGAAACTGTCTGAACTTCTTTATGGTTTTGTCAATCTGAGAATGTAAACTCCGGTATTCCTCATACTCTGCATTGAAGTCGTCCTTGTAGCGCTGGCGTTGCTCCAAGGAGACAATGGCTACGTATTTTCTAAGGGAAAAAATGAGGCCATTTTTCCATGAGTGAACTCTAAGAGCACATTCCAGTATGTTTTAAGTCCATAAAACACACGCCAATTTTACACCAAGCACTGGGTAATGTCAAACACAGACACCCAAGATTTGAGTCAGTTACTCTGGGACTGACAGTTTCTGCTTTCAACTCATGCCCTTCAAGAGAAGGCATTCAGGCAACTCTAGGAATCTGCCACATTTCTAGGACACTTAGTTACTAATAGTTTACATTGTAGAGGTTTTCTTCACTAGCAAGTGGAGCACACTGAGAAAACATTTGCCCTCATTTCAAATGTCAAAGGACAAACGAACCCAGCAGCTTCAGGGAGAGGAGATATATTACTGAAATATAACCTCTTCTTATGTAGGAAAAACTTAATTTAGTTCCATTAACTTGTAAAAATACAACTGTAAAACATTTTTATAAGGGACTGCATTTGTGCAGTTGAGCGTTTCAAAGCTCAAATTTGAAACGCTCAACTGCACAAAGAATTTTGAGCCACTTTCTGGTCTAACAGCAAAGCAGAGTTAATGATAATATTTGATTCTTCAAGCGGACAGCAGTTTCATCACTCACCATGGAACTGAGGAATTTGTAATGCAGCCACAAAAGCAAACTCTATATCAGCCTGAAACTACAACTACTACCCAAACAGCATCTGCTTCTAAGGAGGACAAGACTCAATAAGGCTTAAAGCCACTGATGGTCATCAAAATTTCTTCATTCCCTTCTCTCTCAAATATACAGGCATGAGGTTTATCATGCTCATGACACAAATCCAAGATGAAGTGGCAATGAGAATAGCAGATGTCATTTCCCAACACTCTCACACCAATGCTTCTGCTCCTCTGAGCCTGTAGACCTATTTCTTTTTGGATGACAAAACCACCTTTCATATGGGAATAAACAATTCAAACCATCCTGAGATTAAAATTTACAAGCAGTAAATCCTCAACAAAAGGAAATTCAGTCCCAGGACAGACAACAGCTTGTGCCAAGGATGCATCCCAGGCCAGATATACATAAAAAGAAGGGTAAGTTCGAAAAGAAAACTACAGATGCCTTGCAACATTTTGGGAGGCACCGGAGCAATGTGAGCCAGGGCCCTGCCGCGCCTGCTCCAAAGGCCGCAGCTGCGCCAGTGCCCCAGAGCTGCAGGAGGCCTGACTGCCCTTGCCAACATCCCTGCTCTCACACAAGCTGGCAGCAAGTTCCAGTCTTTTATACCACACACACACACACACACACACTTCTCCCTCCACTCCTGCACTGCAAATTCGATGAGGGGATGCAGCAGCACTGCTGCAGCTGAGCCTGTGCAACTGCACTGCAGGAAGGGAGGGCCCAACCGGGCCTAACCCACCTCCGTGTTCATCTCTGCTCTGAGCCTTCCAGGCCCAACTAAACCTGCTCTAACTCATCCTTTCAGCACAGGAAAGAGCTTGACGCTGCACACCACTGATAGGGGCCAGGCTGAATTGTTCTTTTACTCACCTCAGGTAGTCTGGTTGGTTGCTTGTTGCAGAGCATGTGGAAGCAATGGAAGTCTCTTTGCTTGCTCCTGCAGGAAAGCACAATTTTGGCACTCTTCATCACGAGATCTTTAAAAGGCCAAAAGATCCCACTTGGACAGTCTTGAAAAAGTCTTTCAGAGTCTTCCTCTCACAGCTAATTACTCACAAGGACAAACAACTTATAAAAATAGAACAGACACGAAATCCACAGTATACAGTCCTTAGAAGTAGACAGAGGGAATGGCCACTGTACTCTCAGGTTGTGCATTCCCACAGTGTTAGTACCAGTTCAGCTTTTCTTCGTTGAAGGCATGAGGTGGAATCTGCACAGCCATTCAAGTCATGCAGCAACAGATACAGCTTCCAAAGACAACAGCTTGAGAAAAATCATCATCAAGGTTCCAAAAAGAAATATAGAAGAAATCAGAAGTTCTTCTCATGCCATGTTTTTATCCCCACTTCCCTGCCAAATCCAGAGGCCCAAAGTTCCAATGAGTGCCTGCACTCTTGTCAGCAGGAAAGCCAATTCCATTCTATAGGGCTTACTGGCACCAAGGCTCCAATACCCTGCAGACAAAACCCAGTGCTCCTCATTAATGTGGCAGGATGGGGTTGGAAACAGCTCTGCACTTGGGAATTGCTCTTTGCCTCTTGGCAAAGGGATTCGGAAATGCCTTTTTCAAAGGCATTTGGGAAGCATAACTTCAAAGCCCTCTTTTCAAAGAAAGGTTGAAGAATTACGATGGTATTAAAAAGAGTTGACATAAGGAAAAGTCAGCTGAAACAGGAAGGAACAATCAAGATCATGGTAATCTCTCTCTGCTTTCCATTTAAGGTTTTGTTCCAAGGATAGAAAGCTGCAAGTTCCTTTACATGCCTTATGACCTTTCATTTGCTATTGTTTACACAAAGTAATCTTGTGAAAACTCAGCCATTCTTGACAATATTTTAGCTACATCAGCTTCAATTCTTGAGGAAAGAGCTGTTGTGTGATGTTCCACTTGCTTTTCTTGATTTTCGTTGTATAGCAGAAGTATAAAAGGAAGTGTAATAGTGGTCATAAAACTGGACAGAACTACCAGTAGTCACAGTACGTTCAATACAACTTGGAAGAACAGTTTTGCTGTGAGCATTTCATTTCCAAAAGCGCGTTTGCTCTCATGCCTCAGTCCACATGAAAACTTCAGCCTAAGCCCCAACTTGAAACACGAAACAGATTTTTCCTTCACCAGCCGGGCAGAATTTGGGAACTGGCTCCAAACAAAGCTGCTCACATGAGTTTAGAGATTTTAGCAGAAGTCCTTCCAAAGGCATCCCAAGGATTGCAGGTACCGGGTCTAGGACCAGAAGAAATGTGGAAAGACCATCTCAAAGCACCTGTCTCTACAAGCACACCACCACTTGCAAGAGGCATCTGCACACTCCAAACCTACCACCAGGTTGAAGCCAACTTGTCATTTGCAAGCTAAACCTCCAAAAGAGGCAACCCATAGATTTAACAAAGCAACTGAACTCTGCCGTGCTGGTTGTGTCCCTGTCATCAGAAATCAAGTGTTCTTTATGCATTTCTGTTTTGCTTTTCCATGTTGTTTCCAATCTGTACCACTTCCACAACTTTTGAAGAAGGAAATTCTGCAGCTGAGATGCAGAGGAAACTTCCAGCCCAGTTCAAAGTAGAACTCCAGGAAACCACAGCCCAGGTTTTGTAGCTTTTGCAGTTTCCATGAAAAGGCTGAGTTCAATGAGCAACCAGGGATTCATTGAGATTTGATCAACAGGTTTCAGCAAAGGAGTCTGCAATAAATATGTGACAGGTTTCTGCCTTCAGCAAGCAGTCTTGAAAATTTGCTGACGGAAGAAGTGCTGTCTCAGTCAACACTTGTCATGTTACTAGAAATCAGAGGATAACAAAAACATCCATCATTCTCTTTGGCTTCTAGGGTCTGGCTCTTCCTTTTACGAGATTCTCCCAATAGCATTCTATTTCATATTTCTTTGTTCTTCATTGGTTTTGTAGAGGGAGAATTTCTGAAAATCAAAGTACTTTTAGAGAAGGTCCCAGCAGCACAGGTTCTTGCCTTTGCATTTGCTGTCTTTTAAACCAAGAGTTACAATGTAATATAAGGGCAGAAAAGAACAAGTTTCTGATTTATCATAACTATACAGCACAGAGAATGGTAGAGCAGTCATATAGAGCAGTGTCTTCATGTATCCAGTGCCCACATTCAATGAACCCTTTTCAAAAGCTGCAAGAGCACAATTAACTATTTCAGAATGCAGTCAAAGAAGGATTTTCCCATACGATAAGCCATCACAACAGGAATTTTAGAGAAGCACAGATGGCAAGAAGAGAAGCACTAAGACTTGACCTAGCAGAGCTGAAGGTTTGGAATTAGGACACCAGACAAAAACCTCCACAGTAGAGACCGTGAGTAAGAAAAATCACTGCTTGCATGGCTTCTAGCGCAAGATGTGGGGAGAGCTGTGACCACCCTGTGGATACCCCAATCTTGGACAGTATAAAGGTGGCACCTCCAGAGAGACCTGGGGATCCCCACTACAGACAATACCATGGGTGGAGAAGGAGAGGCTGGACAACAGAAAGTCCATAGTGTGATGGTATCTCCCTACTTGATGTCTCTCTTTTCCTCTCACCCTGCCTCTCTTCTCTCATTTCTTTCTATCTCCCTAGTTTGCATTTCCTCTTCAATAACATTTTTACTATTGACTGTGGAAAAGAGTCATGCTTGCACCTTAATTTGGGCACAAGCCTCTCTCAATATCCAAATCGTTACACCACAGTTATCCACACAGGAGTCAGGAAAACCAGCACATCAATACCTTCCTCGAAATCCAAGCGGTGCCACTGCTTCAGCCTCCCCAGTTCATTTTTCTCCCCGTTTGAACTGGGGATCTCCTTCTGCTCCCTGGCAGGTGCTGGGACCCTGGAACTGGGAAATGTCTTTATGGGTTGCACCACTTGAGTGCAGGGGGAAATGGAGCCAGCACTTGGAGACATGTCCAAAGGGGAAAGAGATGTGGAGGGAAGAAGGAAGGAAGGAAAGAGGCCACCAGCTGCTGGCTGGACATGACTGGGCTGGTGGCCAATTCTCCTCTTCTTGCTCGTCACAGGGCTGGAAAACTCAGAAGCCAGAGGCCGTTTCTGCAACAATAACAAAATAATTCATTCATTAACCTATGATCAAGATCATCTTTTGCTCCCATTTTTAAAAAGTAGCATTTCTGATTGGGTAGAGTTTGAACATTCCTCTTTCTACACAAAGAAGAGCATTCAAACCCAGAAGTACTGCAGGTAAATACTAGCTCTGTCTCATTCCCACTTTCCCATCTTAGCACTTAGCAAGTCCTACTTCAAGTCTGTAGCTAAAATGCTTTGGGAGAAAGACATTCCCTTCGGGAGCTCCATCAAAGGCTTCCCCAAAAGGGAAGGTCCTGAACATTCCCATCACAGCTTTTACACCGGCATCAAGTCAGCTAAAATTTACCATACAGTCTAGAATGTTCAAAATGCACAATATACCTGAGCATCTCTCTCAGAAGGCCCTGGAGATGTCGCTTGCCTGGTGTTGGTGGTGTTCTGAGATGGAGCTGATTTTCTGTATGGATGGGCCAATATTTCATGTTAAAAAGCCTAAATATCAACTGACATATTCATTTACTTACAAGAAAAGCAGAGTCCTTCAGTGTCAGGGCTCAAGGAAACAGCATGAAGCTGAGTTGGGGGAGCTTTAGGCAGGATATCAGGAAAACATTCATGGCCCAGAGGGTGCTGGAGCACTGCAACAGGCTCCCCAGGCCAGTGTTCACGGCAGGAGGCTTCAAGAAGTGTTTGGACAACACTCTTGGGCACCTGGTGTGATTCTTGTGATGTCCTGTGCAGGGCCAGGATCCTTGCAGGTCCCTGCTACCTCACCATATTCTAACAATCTAAGCTTCATTAACCAGGGATGTTTTATTTTCCTATCTCTGAATGACTGAACTTACCCAGAGAGGATTAACTTCAAATTCTGTCTGTCTATTTCAGAGTAGCCAGGCCAATCAGTCTGAAGGGTTTGAAAGAGATGTTCCTTCAGACTGAAGGAATTATCCTTTGCATTCCACTTGGCTACCTACAGGCAGACATGTAGGAAAACAAATCTTTATTATGCTTGCCACATGCAAACAACAGAAGTACAATGGGTCTTGAACAGCTGCTTGTCAGAACCCAGTTTCGACCAATTATATCTTTCCATACAGCCCTTGATTATTCCTCTATCACACGAGTTTTAAGCCATATTAATGTTTCACCAATTGGAAAAAACCAAGTAACTCCCTTCATTTCTAGCAAGAGTTCCTTTGAAAACAACACTGAGAGCCACAATGTGTAAGGAGAGGGGGTCAGGCCCAGGTCCCTCATCATGTGGCTGAGCCAGGGTTCATTCCAGCAAAGTCCTGCCATGAGAAGGCCGTGCACAGGCATTGCTGTATTCCTTTCAAAAGAAATGAGGTTCATATCTTTCTCAAGACACATACAAAGTCTAATCAAAAAGATAACTTTAGGTAGTAAAACCTCACGATCTCTGATATCAAAAGTGTTGGTTTAGACTTCATCTGCTGACACTTTCTCAGAGTTATTTAGAAAAGCACTTTGAAAAACCTCCATCAATTTTTTTTTCCTACATAAAGAGGAAATGTTCTTATTTGGTATATCAATATTGATGTCATTCAGAAACAGCCTAGGAGAACAGGCAATATATTAAAAGGAATGAAAGAACCAATGCATCTTTCCATGCATGTGTATCCGATGGTGGGCTATAATAAGGAAAGTCCAGTGCAGTTCAGAGGAGCACTTTCAATGCATGTGCATCCTATTGTTGGCTGTAATAACAATGTACCAGAGGAATTCAGAGTAGCACTGGAGAATTTACTGAATAAAAGCGTTCCAGGAACATGGAGATTTAATTCACATGACAGCAAACAAACCCTCTGCTCAAAGTTCGGCTACCATCTTTATCATGGAGGATGTGCCTGGAACACCCTGGGAAGGCAATCCCCACAGATCCTGAAACAGTCACCAACTCTGTTCAAATGAAATACTGGCCTCTGCAGTTCCTGAGCTCCTCTGCTCTGGAACGCCTCCCAAGAAATTTTAAGTGCCATCACAAACCATTTCACACAATGAAGGAACCCCTGTGAAGTTACTCCCTGAAGCAGTTAAACAGTGCACGGAAAAGAAAAAATAATGGAATAAGGCATGAGGAGCAACAACATTACAAAGTGTTACTCATTGCCAGCCATTCTAGGAAAACAACAGTGCCCCCAAAGTTTCGAAATTTTCTTTCTTTTTGTCACAGGGACCTGCAGCTTGAGACCTCTGGATGAAGCTGATGGAAGAACATAACAGGGAGCATTCCCTAACTTGTTCATCGGTATCTAATTTAAAGAATCAGAATTTAAAAAGACAATTAGGAACAAAAGAACAGCATGGTGGAAATAATGCTGGCACAAACTGCACAATCTCACCTGCTGAAGGATCTTTGCAAGGCTGCCCTTGTCCTTTTGCATGACTCCATCTCTCTGCAAGCGAGCGAGCAACTCTGGCTTCTTGTAAGCCCTCAGAGCAAGTAAATGAATCACCCTGTCCCTGTAGGGTCGGCGATAAACAGCACTGCAAGGATTCTCTTTCCTCTCTGCAGGCTTCATGGGCTTTGTTCTCTTGTACACAGGGGAAGGGCATGAAGTGTTTGGTTCGCCTCTTCTCACATCTGCTGGTTTTCCCAAGGGAAAGGAAAAGAGAAAAAGAAGTGTCAAATGGGAAGATGGCAGAAGGGAAAAGAGTTGATTGAAAATGATGATGGAAATCTTGGAGACAGAGCTGCACTTGCATATACTTGTGGATCACTTTGAACTCATATAATCTCTGATTCTGTGACAAAGCCCAGTCCCTAACTGGTACTGTATGGAGCATGTTGCAAAGGCACCCTGTACCCTACCAGCAACCAGTCCTGTCTCACCTGAGTTTCTCTGTGCCAGCCCAAAGCAAAATTGCCACCAAGTTCCACAACTGACTCACTACTGCCAGTCCTCACCTGCCAGGTATTTAAAGTTAAATGTTCCCTTAGGATCTATGTCGACCACACCAAGAATCACACAAATCATCAATCACATGTGAAACAGAACATCCCCAATGAGAAATTCAGAATTGAGTTCTGTCTCTCCAAAAAGCCACCATGGTGCTGCCTATAATGCTCGGCACAAGGCTAAGGCAGACCAAGAGCTGCACTCGCAGGGGCAGGGATGTCCCTGCAGGCAGGTGACTGCAGCCACAGCCAGGTCAGAGCCTGTTTTGCTCAGGGCACCTGGCTGTGCCTGGCTCAGCTCCCTGCTGCAGGCAGCACCACTGAGTGCCTGGAAGGGGAATGTGCACCTGGTGTCTGCCTGAGCCAGGCTCCTTGGGGAAACTGCACTCAGAACAGGTTAATACAAATGGCACCACCTAAGCACAATGTGCTTTGAGGGGAATGTTGGAATCTGTGGGAAAGATGACATCAATATCTTCCTTTCAATTTCCTTGAAAAGAACCCAGTGTAGTATTGTGGTAACATCACTTATTAATTACCAAGATGAAAAATTAAATCAAGCATGGTTTTCCATATTGATCTTATGAAATTCTCTATGCAACTTTCTCAAGGTCACTCTATTCCAATTTCTCAATTTAATTTAATGCATATTGACATTGCCTAAGTTTTACAAACCCAAAGCCTTAGGTACCAAGTCTGTGAATTTAAATGCATATGGTGGTCCAAACCATGACCTCCATGCTCCAAATTGCAACCCATCAAGTAAAATGGGAACAAGGAAGGACTGGCAGGCTTTCTCAGGGGAAATAAACCAATGTCTGAATGCAGTGACAAGAGACTGCCAGGTTGACACGAGGCTGATCTCATCCTCCAGGTTTAAGTCTCTGAACACTAGAGATTGCCTGTCCCAACAATATGCTGTGAAAAAGAATGACCAAGTTGTAAGTTTTACAGACATTGAGCAAAAGTTGATAGGAAACCATACCTCCAAGTGGATTACACGATTTGACATCCTGTACACTTCCATTTTGCCAGGCCTCACTGGCATTTGGCTAAAAAGGGAAAGAAATTTTCTGTAAAAACTTAAGCCTACCCTCTCCATTACTGCTTATTTCTGACACCCTTCTTTTTAAACAAGAGCTGTATTTGCAAAGGTTTGCTGTCACATCACCAAAAAGGGCTGCTTTGACACAGCTCTCCCTCCGAAATGAGCCAGCTACAAAAGTGCCCTGAGAGAGCCACCCTCACTCAGCCTCTAATGCAGTCAAGCCTTCAAGCAGCAAGTCATCCTTTCCCAATTGCTGGAATTTATAGGCACAGGCTTCCCTTAAAATCAAGTGCCTGAGTACAATTGACCTGGCCAGCTTGACTCAGCTAACAATCCTGGTGAGAGTGATTCACAAAACAATCAAGAATCCAGGGCAGGACCAGCACTGGGATTCATTTGGCACTACAGAAACACATCACAGAGTCAGCTCTGAGAACAATTTCATCTGCACAATCTGAATTTCAACTCTCAACATGCATGAAAACCCTTTCTCTTTTCCTCAGCTCTAGAAATAATTGTTTTTCTAGATATGAAATGGAAAGAGTTTGTCAGATGTAATGAAATTTGGGTTGCTTGGCTGAACTCATCATTTAGTACAGAATATGTTGCATTCCATTGGAACTCAACAGTCATTAAAATGTTTTTCAACCTAAGTACATTTTTTAACAAAACTAATTTCTGCCATCCAACAGCTTCATTCTGGAGGCAAAATTGGCTGAGATAAAATCTAAATGGCTATGATAAATGGATGGAAAAATGTGGACTAATTAGCATGAGAAGGGAGATATCAATCTCAAATAGATGGTAGAATAGTATTTAACGAAACGGTACATTAGAACCAAAGAAAATTAATTAATTAATTTCTTTCTTTGGCAAAAAATTAATTTCTTTCTTTGGCAAAAACGTATCAATAAGTGGAAAAGCTTCGAAAATGGTGTGTATGTGGCTGGAGTTCTCTACTATGCATCACAGCAAGAACTGGAGTAACAGGTCCTTCCAATAGTAGAAAATACTGCTAGAAGGTATCCTTTATTGGACATGTTCCATGAGTGCAGTACAAACTTGGAACCATGAGAAATCCATGCATTTTGGCCATGAGCCGTGCCCAGAGCATGAATTTCCTGACTGGCAAAACATGGAGAATATCTGACTTCCAAGGCCACCTCCTCCTTGTCATCCCTGAGAGCCACTTCCATCAGAGACCCTCCCAGTTCCACACACACCTCCTCCGTGCCATCCCTGTGAGTCGCTTCCCCCCGGGCAGCTGCCCCAAAGGGCCCTTGGAGCACCAGAGGGGCCCCAGCCCTGCCCAACAGGTCCCGCGGGCTCAGCAGCACCTGACACCAACACCATGGCCAAGCCCCCGCCCGCTGCCGACCCGCAGAGCCCCACACCTGCCCCACACCTGCTGCTCCTGGCACCTCTGGCTCACCCTGACGGGCATGGCACTGCTGGTGGGGGCCCTGCGGGACGCAGTGCGGACTGGGGCCCTGCGGAACTCACTGGATCCTGCCCAGGCCCGCAGCTCCGCCATCCCGCTCTGCCTCGGCTGCTCCCGCTCCCACACACACACACTGATCCTGTTGAAAATCTGAAAAATGGAAAATACTTTTTAGGAAAATGTGTTCTTGCATGTTTGGCCTTTCAAGGCTGATCAACAAGAAGGGAGATGATTCCCATGAAACAAGAAGTAGCCAACAAGCTGGAAGTGATGGCCAGGCCATGAAAAGGCCTTGGTGACTTTTTGGCTGAATTGCCATGGTGAGGTGCAGGGCCTGACAGGCTTCAGTGACCTCAGACACAGGGCAGGTCAGCAAGGTTTGGGGAGAAGGATGTGCCACTCATGATGGTGGACACAAAGAATACAGAATTTATGGGTACAAGGACATTTGGTAGAACCTACTAGAAAAGGAACAAACTGATAAAGCCAATGCAGCAACTGTGGTGTATCAGCTCTAGCAGGGTAAAAGGCCATTCCAGCAGGGGCAGACCATGGCCACCCACTCATGAAACCTCTCTCTAAGAAGAAGGGAGAGACTGAGCATACAGACTAATGAGCATGAGAAATGAGAAGATCATTTTCCAACAGCAGAAAGAATACTCCTTATGAAGAGAACTAGGGGACTAGCAAGCATTGAAGACTAATTCCTTTCTTGGCACAAATGTATAAATACTCAAACATTCTGGGTTCTCCTGCTGCTGGATTTGTGAATTTGTCCCTGAGCCCCCCTTTCTGCACAGATCTGTAAATAATTACCTCCACTCAGTGGGTGGATCGGGCTCTTGAACAACGGGTGCTGGAACCAGCCAAGGTGGAGCAACACTCGCTGTGGCTCTGACACCCCCGCTCTCGCTGCAGCCGCCCAAGGCTCTGAGCGCTCCTGCCCTGTGCCCGTGACAATGGCCACGTGTCCTTGGAAACGGGGAGTTCCATTGCCAGGCTGGCCGGGATGTCACTGAGGAGCGGGACGTGACACAGTGGGGGCAGAGGGATTTCACAATGGGCACAGGTAAGGAATGCCCCGCCCTGTCCCATCACTGGCTCTGCTCATTTCCAAGTGCAGAAAGGGGCACCCCACCAACCCCAGCAGCTGCAGCTCTGCAAACCAGGGCTAATGAAGTGTTTCTGCACAAAAGTGCTGCACTTGGCTCTCTCTGAGGCAAAGGAGCAGCTCAACACCTCTAACCAGGGCAGCAAGGTGCAGCCCTGCCAGCTCTGGGCCATCCTGTCGTGGGCCTGTCAGTCTGTGAGGCTTCCATCACGCACACGGTCACTCAAATATCATCTCTTTGACACAATGCCCTGGCCTTTCCTCATCCCGGTCTCCTCAAAGGAAACAAGCCAGCAGCATGCCCAGGCCTCCACGTGCTCTGCAGGAGGAGCTGACCCAGAAAGGCCAGGGAGGATCATGAACACTATTACAGTTTGCTGACAGTAGTGCTGACTGCAGGTGGCCATTGAAATTACTGATGCACCTGGAAATAGTGTTTTATGCTTAGTTTATGATCGTTTGACTTCCATTTTCCTCGTAACCAAGATTACTCCTGATTTCAGTCAGCTAGCACCAATGAAGCTGTTTTCCGGTTGATACAGGGAGAGGGAATAAAAGCATATCATTTAAAATGATTTGAATATTACCACCCAAAGCTTATTTCCCATATCACAAAATGTTGTCTTTGTCTTCAGGATCATGTCCATATCTGCCCCTGTCTCCTCTGTCTGCCACACTCACAATGATAGTATAGTTGGGGCTAAGAAAGGAAGGAAGTAAATTGTAAAACACCAGAAGTAAGATGTATAAAAGAACTCTGTCCATTTTTGGGAATGACTGCATTGTGTTTCTAATGGATCCCTGGTTAAGGACGGTTGGAAAAGCCTTTGTATGGACCATGAAGTGAATCCAAGGAGGTGTTTAAATGGACTCTGGAATGTCAAACAAACTTTCCATATCTTAAAAAGACATTGATGACTGACTCTGCTTTGGAGTTACCAGATTTGACTGATCCCTTTGCACTGTTCATACATGAGTGCCTTGCCTTTTACATTAGCCCCATATTTAGCTGAAATGCTGGGAATGCAGGAAATAACCCATTGGAAAAGAGCACATTTCTGAATAAATGACTTCACATTGTACTTGAGGGATGGCCAATGCAGCTGAGAGCAGGAGCCACCATGGTCCTGATTGATAGAATGGGCTTTAAAATACATGGGGAAAAAATATGTCAGTTTATGTGCCACAAACGGTTCTGTTTTGTGTAGTGCAAAAAGGAGCTCACTGGTTTTCCTAAAGTAACAGGGGGTACTCCTGGATCAATAGGCATGGTGCTAAAGAAAGCTACTGCCTTGAACCTGCTGTGTTCCTCATTCCTTCTGCCAGGAATCAGCATCTCCAATCAAATAGGGACAGCTTTGGGAGCATCCAGTTCCCTGCTCAAGTAGCAATAATGCACTGCAAAGCTCACCTGTTCAGGCAAGCCCAGGAGACTGATGAGCAGAACAAACTGCTGGAGAGGTGGCAGAACAAAGCAGCTTGTTGGCAATTCTTTCAAAATTGTGAACCTTTCCAGATCAGACCTAGAACACCATGATGAAAACAATCATTCAACAAAATTCTGAAACATTTGATTTAGTTCTGAAGGGTGGTGGATAGCAACAAAACAACACGTTAGAGTGCCTCAAGCAGTAATGAATCAAACTGGAGAAGACAAAGATAAAGAAACCCATTGGAGTATTGGAGGTTCAGGAGACAATTTGGAAAGGCAGCTACTTCATGTTAGGCTGACAGGGACTGTGACAACTTAAATGTAAAAGCTCCTTACAGATGAATGCAGAATTTTACAAAAGACTACTCTTAGGGATCCCGAACCAGGGAAGCAGTGCAAGAGATTAATGCCAAAGACATTTTTCTGACATCCCTCAGCAAGAAAGTTATAGGTATTTATTTGTCTTAGTAAACCCTTTTTCTAAATGGTCAAAGGCTTTCCCAAACAAAGCAAGAGAAATACTTCCAATTAAAGAAAAATACTACTAATTTCAGGGACGCATTTTGGAATGTCATCAGATAGAGATTGTCATTTCACAGCTGAAAGAGTACAAAATTTATGCAAAATACTCCCAGTAAATGAGACCTATTCAGCCCATGGAGGTCATACCCCAGCAACAATTTGCCAGGAAACCTCACAAAAGTTGCCAAAAGTGCTTCCTCTGCCACTACTGAAGATCAGAATTCCAGTGGCTTTTAAAGAAAAATCCATCCCACATGAAATGCTCTACGGAAGACCTTAGCAAGTTCCTATCCCTTAGAGAGGAAGTCCTATGATAGGAAATGATACCTTAAACCCCTTTTTGCCGTCTTTGTGAAAAGCACTCTCATCTCTGCAGAAATTTCGCATGTGAGCATTCCTGATGACTTTGCACGCTCAGGTACATCTTCATCAACCTGGGGACCATGTCTATGTCAGAAAGCACAGCAACAAGGCACTTAAAGTGCAAAGGACCATTTCAAGTGTTCCTAAGCACTGCTGCAGCAATAAAAGGGAATGGGACCAGTGCGTTCATACACTTGCCCCCAAGGGAAGCCAGCCCCAACACACGAGGTACTGGAGGGGAAAAGAGAGTCTGCCAAGAAAAGGAAGATTTCATGTGTAAAAGCTTGGAAATACAACTTTTGTATGTTGTGTAGAATTAGTTGGAAGAATTGTCATAAAAGGAAAGATGAATCATGAACAGGCAACTATGAAAAATCCTCACTCTCAGCCCACCCTTAGGTCAGCAGCCGTCCTGCATAATCTGTCAACCAGCAGCAGCCACCAGGCCAAGGGGAGGCTCCCCAGCACAATTCACCCCATGCCCCCCACGGCAGCGTTCCTGGGGCTGCTGCACTGCAGAGCTGAAGGAGCACCCCCGGACCCTGGCAAAAAAACACCCAATTCTCAGGGTTTAAGTGGTCACATTTTAATGAACTTCACTTGAAGGAGAACAGAAGGGCAACGATGGCTCAATCAAAAAACACCTCAAGAACTCTCAGGTTTGGGGGGCTCAAAATCATTAAATCGAGACAATTGAGAATTTCTAGAATGCTCTCCAAGGAAAAAAGAGCCCCCTGTGAGTGTTCCCAAATGTTATCCTGCTTCAGTCAACTTCATATTCTTCCCCAAAAGAGGTTATGGCATTGCTGGTAAGTGGTCTACCATTTCAGTAAATAAATAAATGAAAGAAAACTTAGGAAAAGGACTTTATTCCAAGTCCCTGTAGGTCTGTGCAGGAATCAGCATCTGTCTATCTAGAAAGGCTGGTTCAGACAGAGTAGTTTAAAATATTCAATGAAATGGACAACATTTCTATAGGGCCACTTGAACCCAATTTCTCTTTAAAACTGATTGAAGTAACTTGCCTCCAACACTTATCCACGTGTTAACTAAACTCTTGTAAAAGATCTGGGTATTCCTTAGCTCACTGACAAGGGGAGGCCATGATTCAAAATCTGCTCTGAGAGCTGTTTCAGATGACAGCTGAGAGCAGCCCACGCGCACTCCTCTGTAACCCTTCAAACCAAAGTGATTTGCAGACATGGTTGTCCAAACTTCAATGCCTTTGACCACTTGGGCAAAGAGTTTGCATTAACAAGAAAGGTCAAAAACACCCCTATACTTATAAAGAATTTCCATCGGCCAATATCTATTCTGAAAATGAGCACAACTTCATAGTACAGGTAGTGGGCTTCCACTCTTGACTGATAAATTTATTTCGGTGGACAAACTTAAGATTTGAAGAACAGAACTGACCAGAAGAAATCCACTCCAAATATGATAGAAGCAACAATGAGAGAAGGACTTACCAATACTGAGATTTCTTTATTTTTAACATTCAACACTATCATCTTTCAACTTCTTAAACTAAACTACTTTGAGCTAATCCTACACTTTAAAAAAATAATCTACGGCTCAGTGTTAACATAACCTACTGTTCAATTCTAACTTAAAAAATCCTAAAAAACTAATCCTCTAGCTGAAATAAAAAATCCAGGGTCTGCAAATTCAACGAGGCCAAAGCTGATGTCTTGATGCCAGTAGTCCATTTGCAGCTGGTCATATTCAGAAATGTGACTGAATATGGGCCAGCTTGTTGTGGAGGTACAGGCACCTGCTCTTCATTTCAGAGTAGCTGGGGCTACCCTGTGAAGGAGAAAGCAAAAGAAAATTAGGGCATGCAAACACTTCTGCAGAGTCTAGAGTCTAATGTCCTTTGCTTTAGAAAAGCCTTGAGGCAAACCGTGACCCTGCAGCTCTGGTGTCACACGTACCTGTTGTAACTGCTGATAATCTGCTAGGACTGGATCAAGCAGCATCTACAAGAAAGGGGCTGGAATGAGAACTTGTGAATGTTGTTGCATGGTTGAGAAGGAAAAGCTTCTTGAGTTCAGCTGTGAATGGACAAGGAAGGATTTGCTTGTTAAAGCATGACTTCCTAAAGAAGAGGGAATGAAATTGTCATCCGTGAGTGAGGATGGAAACGTTTGAGCCTGTGTTGGCCAAGTTTGGGTGCTCCTTTTCCTGGGAAGAACCCCTGATGCAGAGCATTTGTGGTGAGGAAGTGGAAGCTTTGTAGGTTCTAAGAGGCTTTGTTTGATGGGAAAGAAGAGAAGAGTGTTTGGAGAAGTGGCACTGAAGGCCCAGTGTCCCGTGCAGGGAGGGGCATGGCAGAGGTGCCTCTGTTGCAGCAGCACTGTCTGTGTTTCAAGCTCTCATGAGGGCGCTTTGCACTGTGAGAGCTTTGAGTGTATTGGGATACTTCAACACTTCAGAAATTTTAAACTCTTGGAAGGAGTCTGGCTCTTTGAGAGCAGGCTTCAAATTGCCAAGTGAGATTTTGCCTTTCCGGCCATCTTTTACAGACTTTGATAGAAGGACAATGACTTCCAAAGGGAGAAATGATGCACAGAGGCCAACATTGACCCAGTGTTCCCATTGCTTCCCAGACTTCCAGCTGATCTGCCTTGCCAGGAGTGCTGCCCTGCATGGGAAGGAGGATCAGAGGGAGAGCCTGTGAGCATGAGACGGGTGGAATCCCTTCGTGTACACATAGATTTATCGATTTCTACAATTCTCTTTCTATATTCATATAGTTGCATTTATGGATTTACAGAGGTGTGTTTATATGTCCATATATATACATCTATATAGGTAAATTGATCAATATTGTTATAGATGGGATAGAATTAGTTACAGTTCCAGATTTTGAGATCTACATTTATACATTAATAGAGCTACATTTAGATGCCTACATTTAGACACCTACATTTAGATGCTTTAATTTAAATGCTTAGATATAGATCTAGAAATATGCTTAGTTATTTAGTTAGAGGTATGTGGAAGTTTAGATGCATAGATTGAGCTGTGTAAGCCTAGGCTGCATTTTTACCTCTTTCCCCCTCAGCTGCCGTTTTCACCTCTTGCTTTTCCCCCGGTGCCCCCTGTGTCCCCTGTCCCTGTGCTGGCTCCGAGCTGGCGGCCGGGCCGGGCGGAGCAGCACTTCCAGCCCCGGCTGTCCCTGGAGCGGTGGGAGCAGCCGCTGGCCCCAGGCACTGTCCCCTGAGGAGCTGCTGAAGGACGGTGAGACAGAGGGGGCTCAGGGGGCTGAGGGGACGGTGGCGCCGAAGGGACGCTGACCCTGAGCTGCTGCTGGGGCTGAGGGCTGTGGGGCAGTCGAAGGCCATGGTGGCACTGAGGTGACAGGGAAGTGGCACAGGCTGACAGGCCAAAACTTCCCATGCATTTCTTCATCAATCTGCAGAAATGTTAGGTAAACAATTTGCTATTCCCTTTACTGATGCTTCTAGTATTGCGTGATCCTGTCCTGACCGGTCAAGGAGATGGCATTGGTTTAGGCATGGTGTTAGCCCTAGGGGTACTCAGCCCTTGCAGTTATGGCAAATGGATGTAACTCATGTAGAAGAATTTGGTCAGGAATAATTTGTACATGTTTGCATTGATACCTATGCTTGTGTTTTATAGGATACTCCCTTAACAGCTGAGACGTCATGTTGAGAAACATTTCTACAATTGCTTTCCTATATTAGGTATCCCCGTATCAATTAAGACTGACAATAGTCCTGCTTCGTGTTCCTTACGATTCAAAGGTTTCTGTAATTTATGGGGTATTTGACGTGACCCTGGTATTTCTCACAATCCTACTGGACAGGCAATTATTGAGCGTGCCTATCAGATATTCAAGGACACGCTGCAAAAACAAAAAGGGGGAATTCCAGCATTATCTCCTGAGGAAAAAACAGCTAAAGCCAATTTTGAGCCTAATTAGCTCAGAACAACGGGAGATAGGGAAGATGCACCTATTCTTGTGCATCATGCCCTCACACATAATCCAAGGGAGGAATTGCCTGATGGCATTCAGGTCATGTTCAATAGTCCAGGAACAGGGGTGTGGCAAGGACCAGCTACAGTCAAATGAAGAGGAAGAAGTTCTGTGTGCTTACTTACAGATAAAGGCATTTCTTGGATTCCACCCACGTGGACCTTCACTTTCCTCATAAGTTGTAAATCAGATAGAAAATGCTTGATATCTGCATAGTTGTGCATGTAAGCCATGGCTTAAGATTCATTGTATCAAGTGTAACTAAAAAACTTGGTGAAAAGTTTGTCAAGAAGATAAGTTAGTAGTGGTCCGAGAGAAAAAGCAAAAATTTAAGCCTATCAACCTAATATGCAATAACTGCTCTTACATACTTAGCACTAGTATCCCGAGATTTGCATTAGCTAAATCTTTAGGGCATAACTCAAGAAGATATCAGAGTTTTCTCTAAGATGTATTTTTGATAGAAATATATAAGCAAAGGTTGTTACTGGGATTGCAGTTTAAACTTCCTTTAATTGCTGTAGTAAACCAAATTGTGCTAGAGAGCAAGATAATAGCTACAGACTGTAGAGTAAGAATAGCAATAACACAAACACATCATTTGAGAGATTTGAAATGAGAACAAGCTAAAGCAGTTTGGGCAAAGCGCAGGCGTGATGGACCACAAGGGCGACAATGGCAGCAGTTCTGGCAAATATGAACAATGTTGCTTAGTGGAGTGATTAGGGAAACGCAGGGGGTATACAAGCTAGAGCAGCGAGCTAACATGAGGGTTACATAGGCTAACAGAACAAGGCAAGAATCTTTCTGCCTATCACAAGCTCCACCTCCGGATCCATTTGGCACCTGTTTAATTGGAATTCCTTTAGACTCAATGGAATAATCAGGAAATTGGACCAGAGCTCAAATTTAGGGCAACTTAAGTAAGGCCTGTTCAAATTGGTGCACTAATCAAAATGGGATGATCACAGAAATTTGGTGTGAAAAACAAAGCATCCCTAGAAATCCGTTAGGAATTCAGACCTTTACAATCGGCCAAGGTTTAAATACTACAAGTCAGTGACCACAGAAATTGGATATTTTGGGATCAGTGCCAGGAAATTACTGTTTGTTCTATGAGTACCACAGGCGTAAAAAGCTGATTAGGGAGAAATGAGAAAAACCCAGCGATGATGGCACTTGGATATCTCCTGTTTCTTCCTGGTATTACAATTCCATGGCATACTGCACCAATTGGACATGGTTGTATCCCTAAAACCAAAATCTGCAAGGATGTCACCTCCTGGAGATTTTCTCATTTGTGGAGATAAAGCTTAGCCTGCGATTCCTGAGAAAGCATGAGGAGGACTGTACTATTTTGGGAAATTGACACTGTTTGCCCCTAGCATTCAACAGATGCTTGACATCAGGCACAAATTCCAATGTCCAAATTGTACTGTGCATCTATTAGGCTCCGACTGTAAGGATAATGTAGAATTGTAGAATATGCCTTTGGTTATACTGGCATCACTTTTTACACAAGGATTAGTTTCATCACAGGCCCTTACACAATTCAAACGATTGGCTTGTTGGACAGACAAACAAATTAACATTACATCTGCAATACTGAATGAGCTTACCACTGATGTAGGCAGCATACGCCACACTGTATTACAGGCTAGGGCTGCAATAATGTTTTTGTTGCTAGCACAGAGAGATGGGTGTGAAGATTTTGAAGGGATGTGTTGCATGAATCTCTGAGCACTCTGAATCTATGGAACAGAAAGTGTCATTGCTTAAGGAGAACATGATAAAGCTGACAGTTGCTTAGAATTCTTTGGATGAGTGGCTAAAATCCTGGGGAATAACAGGCTGGCTCAAGGACTTAGTACTCTTTGTTGTTAGGTATTCTTGGCTCTGTAATGAAAAGTAATTTTACCTACTATTGACTTTGTATTTCATTCTTTTTTCAGTTCTGCTAATGTTGCCTTGCTTACTACACTGTTGTCCTGGTTTAGGACAAATTAGGGGAAATCTCCAAGAGGGAGCCCCCCAGAACAAAACAAACCTCCAACCACCCCTCCCCCAACACCGGGTTCGGGAAGGAATTCCTCGGAGGAGCAAAGTGGAAAACAAAACCTATTTATTTACAAGTAACAAAAGAACACTCCCCAACACAAGAAAAGAAAAAAAGGGACCAGACTGTGTTGTGGAGGGCGCCGAATCTTCTCTAGCAGGCTTCGGGTGTCCTGGAGCTCGCAGGTCCGATCCGGAGCCGGTCCAGTTATCTTCAGGGGAGGGTAAGAAAGAGAGAGAGAGAACAAAAGAAAAAGGAAAAAAAAAAAAAAAAAACAGCGCAAAAGCAAAAAGCAAGCAAGCAAGCAAGCAAGCAAGCCAAAGCCAAAAGCCAAAAGTGCCTGGTCACACCCCCCCCCCCCCCTCCTCCTCTCTTCCCCATCCCGCCACAGCCAGACTGCCGGGGGGGAGGGGTGGGGGAAAAGGCACAGCTGCCAGACATAACACACGATATTGGGATAAAGGCTGTCACCCCACGACACTCCACCCCTTATCCCATATCGTGAACATACAATAAAAAACATTCATTTCACTTACTCACACCTTTTGACACTTACGCATTCCTCTCATCTTACTTGCTCAAACCTTTGACACTTACAGTTTCCTTCTGTCTCACATTCAACAAACAATGACATTCATATATGAGTCTCATCCCACAATCAGGTCTCCCTGAGGTACACACCGTGTTGTTCCATCTTTCTGCATTATCCACCATGTATTACCTGGTCCTTGAGCAAAGACAATCCCACGGATGGGTTTGTCTGTACTCGAGGCAGGGTTGATCCATACTGTCTTTCCCAACAAACCTCTGACATGGGCCACTGGGGCTTTATCCCCATCTACTATATTAAGGAGCTCAGACTGAGCAGGACCCGCTCGGTTGGTGGAACCTCGAGTGTTAACTAACCAGGTAGCCTTTGCCAAATGCTGCTCCCAGTTTTTTAAAGACCCCCCTCCCAATGCCTTTAAGGTGGTTTTTAACAATCCATTGTACCTTTCCACCTTCCCTGCAGCTGGTGCATGATAGGGGATATGGTATACCCACTCGATGCCATGTTCCCTAGCCCAAGTATTAATAAGATTGTTTTTAAAATGAGTTCCATTATCCGACTCAATTCTTTCGGGAGTACCGTGCCTCCAAAGGACCTGCTTCTCAAGGCCCAAGATAGTGTTACGGGCTGTAGCATGGGACACAGGGTAGGTTTCCAACCATCCTGTGGTGGCTTCTACCATGGTTAGTACATAGCGCTTGCCCTGGCGTGTCTGGGGCAGTGTGATGTAATCAATCTGCCAGGCCTCCCCGTATTTGTACTTAGACCACCGCCCCCCATACCAGAGGGGCTTCAGTCGCTTGGCCTGCTTAATGGCAGCGCACGTCTCACAGTCACGAATAACCTGAGAGATACTGTCCATGGTTAGATCCACCCCTCGGTCTCGTGCCCACTTATAGGTGGCATCTCTACCCTGGTGGCCTGAGGCATCATGGGCCCATCGTGCTAAGAATAACTCTCCCTTATGCTCCCAGTCGAGATCTATCTTCAACTCCCCTATCTTTGCAGCCTGATGTACTTGCTGGTTGTTTTGCTGCTCTTCATTAGCTCTACTTCTGGGGACATGGGCATCTACATGGCGAACCTTCACAGGTAACTTCTCTAACCGAGTAGCGATATCTTTCCACTCTTCCGCAGCCCAAATTGGTTTTCCTCTGCGCTGCCAGTTGGCCTCTTTCCATCTCTTCAGCCATCCCCATAGAGCGTTGGCTGCCATCCAAGAATCGGTATACAAATAGAGCCTTGGCCACCTCTCTCTCTCTGCAATACCTAGGGCCAGTTGAATAGCTTTGATTTCAGCAAATTGACTGGATTCACCCTCTCCTTCAGTAGCCTCTGCAACCCGTCGAGTGGGACTCCATACAGCTGCTTTCCACCTCCGTTTCATCCCTATGACACGACAAGAACCATCAGTGAATAGGGCGTAACGTGTTTCTTCTACTGGCAACTGATTGTATGGCGGAGCTTCCTCAACCCGGGTCACTGGCTCTTGCTCCTCATCTGCGACACTAAAGCTTTCACCTTCGGGCCAATTTGTAATTATTTCTAGAATCCCAGGGCGATTTAACTTCCCAATCCGAGCGCGCTGCGTAATGAGGGCAATCCACTTACTCCAAGTAGCACTGGTGGCATGGTGGGTAGAGGGAACCTTTCCTCTGGACCAGTCACAATTGGATGTTCCTGCCACTCCTTCCCAGTCAAGCTCACCTCAGCTTCCAACAACGTCAACTGTTGTGATCCCCCCGTCACTCCAGCAATGGAAACAGGTTCTGTCCCCACGTGTTCCGATGGCATTAAAGTACATTGTGATCCAGTGTCAACCAATGCTTCATAGTCTTGTGGCTCTGATGTGCCAGGCCATCTGATCCACACCTTCCAAAAAACCCGGTTCTCCCGTGCCTCTTCCTGGCTGGAGGCAGGGCCCCTCTAAGCCAGATTGTCCTTCTTTCCTTGGGCATATGCCTTGGAAGTTCCTTCAAGGGGATCGGACATGTCATCGTCATCGTCATACTTAACATCTCGGCTACGAGCGACCGGAGCTGCTATCTTTTTGGTTATACTTTCTCTTCTCTTCAAATCACGCACCCGTTGTGCCAAAGCAGCGGTGGGTTTTCCATCCCATCTTCTCATGTCTTCTCCAGACTCACGCAGGAAAAACCATAACTCAGCCCGTGGGATGTACCTTCTCTCCCCATCAAAGGAGCGCCGGCGTTGGACACCAGGGCTTCTAATTTGTACGGCTGAGATTTCAATAAGGTCCTCCTTAATCTCTTCCCGGAGTTTCTTATGATTCTCCTCTATTTTGTCTTCTAGTTTCTGCAGTCGGGTTTCCACTGCTGCAATTCTGGCATGAGTTGGGCCATGCACAGCATCTGCGTACGCTCGAAGCTTCTTTGCCATATCGAGCACAGTCTCATATGTATCATCTCGCTTCATTATTGCTAGGGCGGAAGCGTATTCAGGTGGCCCAAGTCGCACAAGTTTCCTCCACATTATCGGAGTGCATGGTACCAGGTCCGGATTCCTAGTTGTTGTGTCATCTGAGAAAACGAGCTCTGCGACCGCCATCTCTCTCAGGCGTTGGATCCCCTGTTCTATGGTCTTCCACCGTGTCTGCTGCATATAGAGATCATCAGTACACAGGTACCGTTCTGCTACGCTTCTTAGGACCCGTTCCCAGAGGCTGTGAGGGTTAGCCCCCCTCATCACACCTTGATCGATGGCAGGATCATGTGACAGGGATCCCAAATGCCTCACTTCAGTACCATCCAAAATCGTAACCTCCCCTGCAGCATCCCAAAGGCGGACTAACCAACTAATAATAGATTCGTCAGGTTGTCGGCTGTAATCCTTTCTTAGGCCTCTGAGGTCCTTCAGAGAAAAGGAGTCAATATTGGCTCCAGATTCTGTGCCCCTTGATGTGGCCTCTGATTTTGGTGAGGGTCCTTCTTCTGCATCATCGTCATCATCCTCCACCTTCCGATCGGTCTTGTCTTTACACTTTCCACCTCTTGTATTAGCTGCAACAGCCATGGTTTGGGGCCTATTGTCTGATTCAGCTGCTAGCCTGGAGCCTGGGATGTTAGCTGCAGCCTGGGTTACTGGGATAGTAACTAACTTATCTCCCTGTTCCCTTTCTGCTATCTGCTGCTCCACAGTATCTAGCAGAGTACGGTAAACAAACGCCAAGGCCCAGCTCACTACAGTAATCCTTTCTTCCTTAGTATTACCATGGCACTTCTCCCTCAAATACTTTGCCACCTCGACTGGATTCTGAATTTGATCAGATGGAAAGTCCCAGTCTATAGGATCAGAAAATTCCTTTAAAGTGTGGCCCATATCTTCCCATTTCCCACTCCAGTCAAGATTTTTCCTGCTTTGTTTTACTCCTGAATCAGGAGTCTCTCTAACCCCTCTAGAAATCTGAGCTTTCATTTTATATACACTCCAGACAGTATAGACAAGGCTTAATAAATTAAATGCCAGAAAGATGGTTTCTTTCAAACTCAGGGGAAAGTCAGTATTTTCTAATAGAGATGTCAACAATTTGTAGGAGAAGAAGGAAGACAAAGGCTGAAAAGCCCCTTCCTCTTCTTCTCCCCAAACAAACTGAGTACACAGCCATGACAACAATCCATACATTCCTGAAATAAAGTCCAGCACTGTTATCCGACACATCATCACACATAAGGCCAGCACAATGATTATTCTGGTTAGTGCCCCCCGCTTACAAAAGCTACTTATTAGGGACAACATCAGAGCTATTTTGGGGTAAGGAAATAACCCTAGGGACCACAAAGGTATTAAAACTTCAAAAGCCCCTAGGGACCAGAAAAACCGGCAAGCTTCCACTCCAAATGACATTATAAATCACCAATATGCCCACAAAACAACCAAAACCAAAATATTATTGTTATAGGTTTTTTTTCCACTGTTTTTGGCCTCCGGTTTCCCGGCCAATGCACCAAAAAATTTATTGTCCTGGTTTAGGACAAATTAGGGGAAATCTCCAAGAGGGAGCCCCCCAGAACAAAACAAACCTCCAACCACCCCTCCCCCAACACCGGGTTCGGGAAGGAATTCCTCGGAGGAGCAAAGTGGAAAACAAAACCTATTTATTTACAAGTAACAAAAGAACACTCCCCAACACAAGAAAAGAAAAAAAGGGACCAGACTGTGTTGTGGAGGGCGCCGAATCTTCTCTAGCAGGCTTCGGGTGTCCTGGAGCTCGCAGGTCCGATCCGGAGCCGGTCCAGTTATCTTCAGGGGAGGGTAAGAAAGAGAGAGAGAGAACAAAAGAAAAAGGAAAAAAAAAAAAAAAAAACAGCGCAAAAGCAAAAAGCAAGCAAGCAAGCAAGCAAGCAAGCCAAAGCCAAAAGCCAAAAGTGCCTGGTCACACCCCCCCCCCCCCCCCCTCCTCCTCTCTTCCCCATCCCGCCACAGCCAGACTGCCGGGGGGGGGGGGTGGGGGAAAAGGCACAGCTGCCAGACATAACACACGATATTGGGATAAAGGCTGTCACCCCACGACAACTGTGTGCAAAAAGAAATTGACCGTGCTTTTAAATCAGTCTGGCAAACAAAAGCGGGGAACTGTAGAAGATATTTTGCAGGTGGAGGAATTTTTGCAAGACAACGGCTGTATTGAGCCGATGCACAATCCAGCCTGCTTGTAATAATGGACAATGAACACATTCACAAAGAATGAATTACGGACATATTCAGAAATGGGGTCGGTATATCCTTGAAGATGATGCAAGAAGAGTCATCAGGACTCGGCAAGTGTGTCAGCAAGCTTGAGAAAGTGAGCCATGGGGGGGCATACAACCCCAGCAAGACACATGAAAAATTAGATAATCCAATCAGCATTCTATTTTAGAGGTGTGAACGGCTAGGATTAACCAATCATGTTTTAGCTAGAGACCCGTGGACAGTAGAGATTTATTATAAATAGAGTCTTTTCAGGAATAATAAATTTAGCTTCACTGGATCATATTGGTTACGGTGTGATGCCCATGAACCTCAGCACCCTGCACTTAAGGGTTAGTTGGTGTTGGCCAGGAAATGTACACATTTGGGGAAGTGCCCTTGGAAGAGAGGGGCTTGATTGCCAAGGAAACTGCTTCCCCAGGAGCCCCCAATGAGACGGGTGCAAGTGTCTCCATTTGACTTCCTGTGTTTCTTTCAGTCCTCGCACTTGGCTGAGGGGCAGGGGAAGGATGTGAAGAGCAGCTTTGGCATCTGCCTGGGCCTGCAGAGACCAAGCCAAGCACCTGCGGCAGGGTTTGTTGCCCACCTTTGAGCACAGGTCTGAGCCGAATTCTGTTTGTCCAGCCGAGTGCCCCAAAGCTCTCTTGGGGAGCTGTGAATTCAAAGGCCTTGATGCACACATTCATGCCACCTCCCCTATCTGGTGAGTTTTAACTCTTGGCAAGATGTGTTTGCCCCGTGCTTGCTGGAAGCTGCTCTGCTCCAGAGCCAGCAGTGAGCTGGGCTGTGCTGGCCTGGCAGCGTGGAGAGTCCTCCCCTGAGCACTTGGCTGGGCTTGGTGTGTCCCAGGATGTCTTAGACACTTGGGATAATGGATTTGTTCCAATCAGAGGCATTTGGGGAAGGTTTGGGGTAGCCCCAGAGCACTTGGCAGCATGTCCAAGGGCCGTTGCTGACACGGCGCAGCACGGTAACCATGGAACAGAATGGAACAGGGCCCTTTGTGACATGTGGTGAAGTGGCTGCTGGCAGTGATGAAGCAACGCCACAGTGCTCGGTGCACGTGACAGGGCAGGACGTGCCAGAGCTGTGCTGTGAGGAGCCCCACACAGCCGGCTCTTTCGTCACTGATCCACAGCCTTTCCGAGGCATTACTCCTGTGGCTGGCCTTGTGGCCAGACTGCAGGACTTTCTGAATCAGAGTTTTCCCAGGCATCTGGCTCTAAGGTGTCCTAGAGGCCAAAAAGCAGGATGGCTGGCAGAGTGCTCAGGCTCTTCAGGGTGCTTCGGGGAAAGAAAAAGACAGGGCCTGCAGCCTCCCCAGCACAGCAGCCTGCAGAGCCAGAGAAGTTGCAGCCAGTGCAGGACGGTGAGTGGCAGAGCCGGGCCGCAGGGCTGGTGCCTTTGGCCTCCCTTGCCCCATCCCATCTCTGCCCCTATGGATGTCTCCACAGACAGGATGTAAGAGGGGCTGGGGCTGCCCCTGCTGGCCGTGCTCTGGTCCCCTGGGCACCCAGGGGCTGTCCCTGCCTGGGCCGTGCAGGGCTGGGCCCCGTTCTCCGGCCTCTCCCGCAGCCCCTCAGCTCTGGCTGCATTTGCTCTTTGCCAGATGCGGGCAAGGATGGGACACTGGAGCCAGACCGCACTCACGGCTGCTTCCAAAGACCAGCACAGGTACCTGCGGCCATCCCCACCTGGGCTGGGCCTGCTGGCACTGCTCGGCCCAGCGCCGCGCTTGGAGCAGGGCACGGAACGTCCCTCTCTTCCTGCCCTTCCTTCTGTTGCAGTTACTGCGGAGGTTCCTGGGCCTTGGGCGCAGAAACACCAGCGCTGCAACAACCGAGGGCACGGCCAAGCTGCAGGCAGAGGCTGATGACACCTCAGCCTCCCGGGAGCGTGCAGCAGACTCTGTCAGGGCAGTGGCTGAGGGCAGGCCGGAGGCTGTCACGGCCCTGCAGGGTCTGCACTCGAACAAGCACGGTGCCAGAGCCCTGTCGGTTGTGTCCAGGCACCTGCCGTGCGAGTGCGGGGACAGGCTGCACCCAGAGCTCAGAGGCCTCGTGGAGCTCAGCAAGGAGCCCTCGCTGGTGAGAAGGGGCAGTGGCTGATATCTACTTGGAACATGAGGTGGTAGAATAGGAAGGCGATCTTGTCATGGTGCCTGCTGTATCTGGAGTGAAATGGGCACCTTTGTGACTGGGGAGCTGCGTGGGCAAGAAGGATACAGGGCTGGTGGCCTTGAGCAGCTGAAGATGAGGCAGCGTGTGGCCAGGGGGCCAAGAAGGCCAAGGGCATGGTGGCTGTGCCAGCAGCAGCGGGGCAGCAGGAGCAGGGCAGTGAGCGTGGCCCTGTGCTGGGCAGCGCTGCGGCCACAGCTGGAGTGCTGTGTACACTCGTGGGCCCTGGGGAGCAGAAAGTCATGGAGGGGCTGCAGCGTGTGCACAGAAGGACAGGGGAGCTGGGAAAAAGGGTGCAGCACAAGGCCAGGGAGGAGGTGCTGAGGGAGCTTTAGCCTGGACAATGGGGGTGCTCATGAGGCACCTTCAGGCGGACTTCCATAGATCGCTGCCTTAGATCCATAGATCCAAACCTGAGCACAAGGGCTGTTTCCCTTCCAAACATCCCCTGACTGCATCCAAGTGCTTTAGACACTGGTGTGGGTAACACTTTCACATTTTCTTTATTTGTTTGTTTGATAGAAAGAGAATCCTTGTGCAATTTGTCCTTGTCCAGGGAGCAAGGGAGCTTTTTCTTAATCTTTCCTGCCCTTTTACAGTACTGACAGAAATTCTGCTAGAATTTTAGTTTTCAAGTAGGCAGTTCTGGATAATGCAGTATTTTTGCACAAGAACACATAGTTTGGGGCAGGGATGTTGGTGCAGAACGAGCTGTTCTGGTGCCAGACCAGCCAGCAGGGCTTGCCCATCATTTTCAAGTTAACGACTCTCGTGTCTTTTGGCAGCCCAGGGAATCAGTGTGTGCTGTGTTTGGGAATTGAGCAGGAAATCAATGCCCTTGCATTCCAGCTGGCCCTCAGACATTAGAGGAGCTGGGAAGGGCTGGGCTCCATTTCTGATTCCAGCCACTTTAGCACCATCAGTGTGGTCAAGTGCAAGAGAAGAACTTGCCCGAGCACAGATGCACAAAGAGTGCAGTTCCCTGTGCAGTGCTCTGGCTCTGATTGCATTCCACAAGGACCCACATGCTCCAGATTCCCCAAGAGTGTGGGTTACTGAAGCAACAGGAGAGCAAGTGCAGGATGGCTGATGACTGGGGCACTGCTACCAAGTGTTGATGTTTGTAGCAACAGAAAGGACAGTATTGATTCAGATGACCCCCAAGTGGCCAAAAATGTGCTTTGACTCTATGATTTAGAAGTTTAAACAAATGCTTTATTAAGCCATGTTATATTACACTAGTACTATGTTAAAACTATAGTAAAGAAATACTATACTAAAAAGTTACTAAAGAAAAACTAGTGACTGTCTCCACACAGTCTCTTCTCTAATTAGCTAATCAATCTAATTAACTATCACTAAAATGCAATTAAGAAATCATTTTCAGTAAACAATAACTATACACATTCTTCATGTACTAAAAATCAAGAACAGCAAGTAGAGAGAATAATTGTTTTCCCTTCCTCTCCAGGTTTCTCACTACCTTTCCTTAAAAAAAACCTAGGAGAGAGAATTATATCTCTCTCCGTTCAAAGAATGTAAATCCCACAGTACAATAAAGAGAGATTATAAAAGTGAGATCTGTCTATCTATCTATCTATTTGAATCTTCCTGGCTCTGCTCCAACGCAGTGGAAGATGCAATGCTCACCTAAAAGCCTCCCTTCATCACAAACAGACAGGACATGGTAGAAGCACAGGGAGGCCCTCACCAGACCCCTGAGAAATGCCACACCTTATCTGGCAGCTGCCTGAGAGTCTCTTGCAGCTTCAGTCCCAGATGGCCCCTGATTGTAGGGCCAGGGTCACTTTGGAATCTGTGCCTCCCCTCAAACAGAGAATGACCCAGCAGAGCAGCAGCACAGTGCTCTGGGAATGTGTGAGCCCAGCAGTCTTTGAGTCTTGGCCCACAAAGGTCCTATGGGAAACTGAAACCCATCTTGTCTTGCTTTCTGTGCAGGTGCTTCTAGAGAGAGAGCAGGATCAGACTACTTCAACTGAGATGCCATGCCAGACTCAGGGAGAGCTGTTCCCAGCCCGAGAGCAGGAAGAGCAGCTCGGGCAGCAGGTGGAAGAGCCACAGGAGAAAGGCCAGGTAAGCCTGACTGGCCAGGGCACAGAGGGAAGAGCAGGAGGAAGGGCATAAACCACAGCTCTTGGGACTGAGGAGTCCAGGAATCCCTCAGGCACTGGAAGCACAGAGCCTTGGAATCTGCACAGATCAGCCCTGGGACAGGAGGGTACAGTGGAAGCAGATGTGGGTAGGGAAGCAGAAGGAAGGGGCTGAATCAATGTGATTTTGAGGCTAAAAGAGGGAAAAGCTGAGCCTGACGGCAGCTCCCAGTCACTTGCTCTGCATCTGTGTGCACAGAACATCAAGGCAGAGCCACAAGCAGAGCTGCCTGAAGCTCAGATTGACATGGCAGTGAAGAGGGGGAGTGAAGACATGCAAGAGGAGAAGAATCTCCCTATGCAGAGGGACAGTCAACAAAAACAGGTGAATGAAAGAATGGCAGCCACTCCACTCATGAAAGAGAGTCCTTTCCGTTGTTGTTTACAGAACATGGACAAACAGGTTCTGGCACAGCTGCTGGAAACTGAGGCTAGGATCAAGGCAAGGAAGAAGAGGGCAGACTAAAAATTTTAAATCATCAAAGAGAAAATTAATTGCCTCGTTCAGGAGCAAAAGGCTCTAGAAAAGCAAGTGAAATATCAATAGGCACTGCAGTCACCCAAGGGGTGGTTTCTGCCCTCCTTGCCTTTGCAGTGCAGAGCAGCAGGGGGGTGGGGTGTTGCCTCTGAGTGCCATCCTGATGAGGCCTCTGTCAGAGCTGCTCTCAAGGACACTTCCTGCTCTGCTGAATCTCAGCTGATGCCCTAGACAGTGGCATTACTCCCTTGGCCATTTAGCCAGCAGTCATCCCAATGAACTCCTGCTGGCTTCTTCCAGGTGACCTTGTTTCTTGAGGTGTTTTTTGCAGGTGAACGTGGTCACTCACATAGATTTGGAATATGAGCTACAAACTGTCTGTATCCCTTGTCAAATCAGCTCCTGTCCTTTACTTTCTTCCCAGTCGATGACTCCTGGCTGACGGGGACAAGCTGTAGTCTCTGACTGCTTTGTTCTGTTTGACTTGAGGTGGAAGTGTCGCCATCCTACCTGGCAGCCTGCAGAGAGTTCCAGCAAATGACGGGCAACCAAGAGCCCCGAAGCTGGCATGAGGCCCAGGAACTGTACCATCCAGAGATGCTGCAGGAGAAGCACGTCCCGAGGAAGGTGCAGAAAAACAGAATTTTGTGGCAGGAGGTAGAACATGAGAATGAGGAGCTGCAAATGTATCTGCAGACCTAGGAGGGGGAAAGGAGTCTTTGGGAGGAAGTGGAGCAGTCGTTGCTGCAGTCATCATTTTGAATAGGAAAGTGGCTAGGAACTCGAGTAAAACCAGCCTTTGGTTTTGACCATTTGGTTTCACAAGTGGGCATCCAAAGCAATCCAGTTGAAGAGCTCTGCATGTGGCTGACAGCAGCTTCCTAAGGGCTTGCATTTTAAATGGCAATCTCTCTTGCATTTCAGGGCAATCTCTGCCACACCTTGCTGACATCAACTCATTTCTTCTCTCAGATCTACACCAACTCTGACAGTGAAGCTGCTGCAGCAGCGCCGTCCCAAGGAGCCTTTGCTCCCCAGCCGAAGACGTGGAGCCTGAGCATTTGGTTCACCTCCTGTGCTGACCCAGCTGCTGCTCTGCAACTGCAGATGGCGGGTGACTCCCTGGAGCAACACAGTACGTCTGCTATCTTTCTTATCTGAGGGACAGTGTATTGTGTGCACGTGTCCGCAGAGCTGTACCAAAGGGTTCTCCTCACTTCAGTGTCACAGAAGTGCTGGCATTGCTCCAAGGCAGCAAGAGAGAGCTCTGGGTGTTCCTGCTGCCTCTGAGGGCAGCTTAGACTGGATGGAGTTTACCTGGGCTTCCCTCTCTGCCGAAGGCAGAAGCTGGAATTGTTCCTGCATCAGCAGATGCCTGTGACTGCTTAAGTTCTAGCCACTGGTAGAAGCCCTGCTGAGATCAGTCTCTAGGAGAACAAATCAATCCCTTTGTGATTCTGCAGCACAACCCAATGAATCTGCTTCTTGCATTTAACAGCTGCCAATGCTGTGCTCTCAGATAAGACCTGGTAGAGTTGAGAAGAGAGCCCAGTGGATTCTGTGTCTACCATCACCTGTTGCGACAAAAAGGGCACTGATCCATCTACACCTCGGTGGGGCTGATCTCAAAGCCCATCCTGTTGTGTCCTGAATGGGGGCAAAAGCTTGTACGGGGCTCAGGCTGGATGTGGCTTCTTCCCATCGGTGCCTGTCAGTGCTCATGCTTGGGCTTTGCCAGCCTTGTTGTGGTCGCTGCCCTGCCCCTGAGGGCTGGAGGCACTGCAGAGGCTGGAGCCTTCCTTAGCTGGGAGGGTCCCGCTGCTGCCCGGCTGCTGCAGCGCGGAGCTGCCTGAGGCAGCAGCCCCTTCTCTGGGCCGGCTTCTGCCTCGCACGGCCTGCACTCACAAGAGGGTCAGCATCTCCTCTGGGCAGCTCTCTGTGTCACAGGGGTGCCTGAGGAGCACTGCTGTCCTCTGTGCCCGTGCCCGCGATGCCGAGTTGGGAAGATGGGGAGGTGTGCGGTGCCAAGAGGGCGAGAGGAATGGGAGCGACTGATCCGCGCTGTCCGGGTGAAGAGAAGCGGCGTGGTTCTTCACGCGGGGCACGGGCAAGGGCGTCTTTGAGCTCAGCCTGCTCATAAAGGGTGAGGGTCCTGATGCTGAAAGCCCTGTCGTAATTGGTTCTGGCATGAGCTGCTCTGGTTTACTAACGCAGAGGCATTCTTCTGGCCAACTGCTGCAAGGTGGAAAAGATGGGAACACTTGGCAATATTCCTCCTGTTCTGAACTTGACATCTGTTCAGAGCAATTGATTCTGGATGTCCAGGTGCATTTAATCTTAGCAAGTAGGAAACCTTTTCTAAATTTTGCAGTCTCTATTCCCAAGAAAACAAAGGCACTCTTAGTTCCAGCTCTCCTCAATGTTTCTAGATGACAAACTTACTTGCCTTGCTAGGTATTCTCTTCTGGTCTCAGTCTCCTCTGAATGTATCTCCCTGGGCTTCCCTGTGTGTCTGTTGTCAAGAGGTCTCTCACTTCAAAGGATGCAAGAAATCAGTCTCTGTGCCAGCCAGACTTGTGCTGTGGATGTGCTGTTCTTGTTGTTCCAGTTCCTGTTCCTGTTGTTTTTAGCCAGCTCAGAGCTGGCTAACAAAGGGAGGGCTCCGAGCCCCAGACAGTGCCTTTTGTATCTCCGAGAAGGTGAGATCTCTGCTTTAAAATGAACATCTTGCATTTTGTTTCCCTCAGGGAGAATGATGAAGATGGAAAATCCTATCATCAGATACATTGAACTGGAAAATATTGGCAGTGGGTGAGTCCAAGCAATGCTAATTTTACAAAACTATGCATCAGGTGTTTTGCTGGTGGAATAGGTATCAAGCGTGAAGTCAGACAAGCTGCAAATGTGTTCAGGCACTGGGCTTAGATTGTCAGTGCTGATCAGAATTTCTAAGTGTGCTCAGAAGGCATTGTCAAGGACATCTCTATGCTTCCAGTGTCCTGCAGCTTTGAGGCATTTACAGCACAGATCTCCTGTGTGGGCTGGCTTTCACTGCAAGATCTAAATGGCTTCTCCTTTCTCTGCTTCTCTTTTGTTTCTAGGTGTTTTGGAGACGTTTTTAAAGCACTCGACACTGCCACAGGAGGAGAGGTAAATGTCAACAGCCCCTGCAGACTCTGCTGCTCTTGAGGGGCTTTCCCCTCTGGTGTGAGCTGTGGCTGGAGCTTTGGCTAGAGCCGTGCTGAAAAGGCACAACAAGCACACACTGGGGCCAGCCTGCAAAATACATTTGGCACTTTGTCCTCCTCAGCTGCTGGAAGGAAGGCACGCAGGGCAGCGCTTCCTTTCAGAGAAGGACGCGCTCACTCGCTCTCCATGGCTAAAACAAAGGTGGTGCCTTAGAGCACCTCCCTGCTCTTTGGGGCTACAGCTTCAGAGTCCTGAATTCTCAATTCTGCCTGCCAGCAAATCCATTGGAAAGGTCCTGGTAGTTCCTTAGCCACCTGCAGTGCTGCACTTGGTAATTGCACACAAGGAGAGATCTGCAAGTGCCCTAAAAGCCCTAAGCCCTGCCCGTAGCCCAAGATGTATCCACAGAGTATTAAGGCATTGATTACTTCTTCTGAATCCTAGAAAGAGCAGACGAGAGTGTGGTCAGAGGTTTGTGGGTGATAGTTGAGACACCACTGTTACCAAGTGGACGAGGCAAAATGTCAGTGGCCCAACGTGTCCTGTAACTGGCCCCCAAGGTAGCAGAGAAATGGGCTGTTGGAATGTCAGTTCCTAAATACTGCACTGCCTAATCAGAAGGCAGTTTGGCACAGCTCAGCTCTGTCATTGCAAAATCACACGCTCCATGTGCGTTGTTGTCCCCTGCCACCAACTGCTCAAGTTACTGATTTTCAATGTCATTTTAGGTGGCCATCAAGAAAATAAATCTTCAAGGACCGAGGAGGATGGAACGAAGCGTTAATGAAATCCAAATCATGAAGAGGTGCAGGAGTCCCAATGTTGTGAATTACTTAGACAGGTGAGTGATTATGGTCTTATCCCATGTGTGCATTTACATACAGTAAACATCAGAGGTTAAAAACCCACTTTGGTCAGTAGCAGAAAGTAGAGTGGTTAATCTTTATTTATTCATATCTCTCTACTCATCTCCAATGGATGAGAAGAGAGTGCATCCTGTCTGCATGAGTCTTCCCTGGCACACCTAGTTTGAAAATTATTCCAAAATTATTCAAAACCTGAAACAGCTGTATCTTCCTTAGTCATCAGCCTCGAAGTTTACTGCCTCCACATTTTTTCGGGATTGATTTTTTAAAGTTTCTTAAGTGCTGATGAACCATACTAAAATGGAATTCCATTGGATTGTTGCCCCTCTTTGCCATTGCTTTTCATGCCAGGGTGAATAGGTGCTTATTTCCAGAAACACCATGCCTGACAGGTTTTATATCTGGGCTGTTTCTAAACTGCATTTTTCACTCACTAGCTGTCTAAGACATCTCCTTTTTCACAGCTGTGCCTTTCTCCTTGAGACTGCACAGATTGCAAACAATGCACAGCCAAGAGGGAATATCTGTTCCTATGATTCTGTCCTTGTCACAAAGGCATCTGGAAATAAGAAACCTGGAAGCAAAAATCAACATAGCCATGCATGTTCATCTCCATGCCCTTATTTCCTTCTTTCAGCTACCTTGTGGGTGAGGAACTCTGGCTGATGATGGAGTACATGGATGGAGGCACTCTGACAGATGTCATCAATGAGTGTGACATCTTTGAAAGCCACATTGCAGCCATCAGCCGGGAGGTCAGCAATCCCATCATTGTTTCCAAGGCCTTGGGCAGGATTGTCTGGGAAACAGGGGCTCAGACCTGCAGTGATTTCCTGTGCCAACCTTTGGTTCTGTGTTGCTGGTATGCTATGGGCAAGTAAAAGCATCTCAAGTGAAAGGCCTGCCAGTGCCCCCTGCACTCCCTGTACTCAGTGCCAGTGCTCTTCTCTCCTGCTGTTGGATTCTCGCTCTGGCTCATGTATTTGCATTTGCTGTTCTCCACCTTGACTCTCTAAATGTTTGCCTGGAGTCTGTCTTCACTGCATTCCTTGCCTGTGAAAGCAAAGGTGCTGGTGGTAGGAATTGAAATGATCAGCAAAGAAAAAAGAGAGAGACTCATTTCTCTCAGGCCTCAGCATACAAGGACAGGAGTGCAGCCAAAATGCTCTTTCCTTCTGAGCACATGCACTGCAGCAGCAGTCATCCTGGCTGGTTTGCAGGGGACAGTCTCCAACAGCAGGTGCTGTTGCTCTTTCAGAAGCTGACATGCCTTTCCTCAGAAAGGTCCTGCTCTGCAAGTGTTGGAGCAGCAAGCTCTTCCTCTCAGTGGCACTGTGTTCTGCCATTACTGCCCATTCCCCTGGAGAGGGAATCTTTTAGATTCTTTGTTGCCTTTCCTGTGGGATGAAATCACATCACTCATTTTTGCCCTCCTCTTTCTGTTTTCTCTCTCAGTGCCTGCAAGGACTGCATTTTCTGCACTCAAACCGTGTGATCCATAGAGATGTGAAAAGTGACAACATCCTCCTCAGAACTGATGGTTCTGTCAAGCTGGGTCAGTATAATCTTGGTCAGGAGCAGCATTCCAGGGATGTGGATGTGGGGCTGCTTGGAGGGACAGCCAGCTCCCCTAAATGGTGCTGGTGGCAGCGCAGGGACACCCACTGTGAGCTGAGGGCACAGTTGCAACGCGCACAGAGGTAGGACAAGGAACAAGCAGTCAGGAGTGGCCTTGCTCTGTGTGTGTCCCTTCCAGAGGGAGGGAGTTACAAGTCTAAAGCTTCCAAAGAACAAAAGACACTACTGGAGACAGTGTAAAAAATGGGGGGAGTTTAAAAGTTGCCAATGCCAGGAGATCCAAGACCACATTTTCAAACACTTCTGCTGGGGAATTCTTTTGCTTGCTTTCCTAATTGCATAGAATTCAAATAGAAACAGTGTTTTCCTTTCTCCTCAGGTGATTTTGGCCTCTCTACTCAGCTCAGCCCTGAGCAGAGCAGACGGTGCTCGGTAGTCGGGACTCCTTGGTGGCTGGCGCCTGAAGTCATCACAGGTCAACCATATGGTCCCAAAGTGGACATATGGTCTTTCGGAATCGTGGGGATTGAAATGAGAGAACAAGAACCTCCCTACTGGAGTGAAAGTCCCATCACGGTAAGGAGCAAATACTCACTGATCCCACTGTCTTTCTCACCTGTCCCTTGTCCTGCGTGCCATTGGACAAAAGCCCATTGCCATCTGCCTGAACCACTTCCACCAAGGACCCCTCCTAAAAATGTGCCTGCAACACATCAGCATCTGCTGTACTTTTGGTTGCAGCAGTGGGGGAACTCAAGCCTTATCACATGCAAACAAACTCCAAACAAACTCTATTCTTAGGCAACACTTTCCTTTGGCTTTTAAGTGGTTCCAGTCCTTTGGCTGTGGAGATGGCCTTAAGAGCAGAAAAGAAGCATCTGACAACTGCTGTTATCTTTCCAGAAATGAAGGAAGGAGACTCAAACCCAACAAAGTTTCTAAAACTGTGGTCTTTAGAGATGAGCCTAACTCCCTGAGCAGTTTCCTCTCACTGGGAAACATGCCTGAACCCTGGGCATGAGAGTGTAAAGGCCACTGAGTCTCTTCTGCTTCTTGTGCAGTGCTGCTGAAACACTCGGTCACCGCATTTCTCTCCTAGCCAAAGGCACATCCTCTGTGTCACCAAGCCAGAGCCTGGTGATGCGGACAGCCTGACAAAACCTCCCATTTGTTTCCTGGCTCTTTCTGGCATGGGCCTACCATTAATGCATTGACTTGAGTAGCCAAATAAGCACAGGGTTGCCATAGGGATGGCACCTTTCCTTCTTCTGACCATGACAATTTTTCTTTTGCTGCAAAATGGGAAGCTGAAATTTTCAGACTGCTGAGAGACAGAGCTGCAGGTGGCTCCTTTGTGCCCAAGCAGGAATTTTCATCCCTCTACATTTGTGCAGCCATCTTAATGTGTCTGTGTTGAAGATGAGATTGCAAATGTTTATTTCCTTACCTGGGGATTAATTGATGGATTCCTTTTCTTTCCTTCCAATTACCATTGTTTTCAAGAAAAGCGCAAATAGCTTGATGAGTTTTGTTCTTGGGCACGTGCGCTTAAAGGACCAACAAGCACTGCAGATATGCCTTTCATGTAGTAACCGATGAAATTAGTTTGTATAGCACGGTCTCTCTTCCAAAAAGCCTCTGAAGCTAGTGTGAATCCTCAGAGAAGCAAATGTGCTTTTGCTGATGTAGCTCCCACTAAACTAGCTCAGTCAATGAAATCAGCTGCCCAGGCAAGATCTGTGGGATGGTGGAAAAGCTGTGGCTGCATCAGGGTTTGGGTTTCTGGTTGGTAAAGGAAAATAATCTCTGGGTCTCTGCCAGGGCAGAAACTGCCACTGAAGAGCAGAGGTTAAACAAAGGGAGGTGGGAGAGCACTTAGAGATGTGAAAGCAGCAAGTACAGCCTGGTGTCTCCTTTTTCTCCAGGCTACACAACTGATAGCCACACTAGGGACCCCACGGCTGCGGCAGCCCAACCGATTCTCGCCTTGCCTGCGTGACTTCCTGAGCTGCTGCCTGCAGACAGACGAGGAGCAGCGCTGGTCTGCCAGGGAGCTCCTGCAGGTAAAATGTCAAGGGGCTGCAGGTGAAACAGGCTCTGAGGGATGGGCTCCTCCTCCACTCAAGTCCAAGGCATCACATGAGTCCCCTTCCTCCTCACCTCCACCCTTGGTGCTCTTCAAATGAAAATGGTGAGGAATCCTAGACTGGGCTGGGCTGGCAGGACCCTGTAAAAGTCCTCTGGTGCAAGTGTCCTGCAAGGAGCAGGGACATCTTTAAAGAGATCAGGTTGCTCAGAGCCCTTTCTCACTGGAGCCGGAATGGTTGCAGGGATGGGGCACCTACAAGCTCTTGGAGCAACCTGTGCCAGGGTCACACCATGCTCCAAGTAAACAAGTTCTGATTAGATCGTATTTGTGTTTAAAAATATTCAGCCACATCCTATTGTAACTGGCCCTGTAAAAAATATCTCCCTCACTTTCTTCAAAGCCACTCTGAAGTCTTGGAAAATGGCAATAAAGTCTCCCTGGGGCCTGTTCTTCACAAAACTGGGTAACTCCACCTCTCTCCACATTTCCTGAGTCAGAGAGCTCCTCTGGCTGTTTTGGTCACCCTCTTTTGTCATTTGGTGGGGGTTCAATTTTATCAAATGGCAAAAGAATTGAAGTAGAGCAATGCAGGGTACAGAGACATGAAATGGTGCTGCAGGAACCCAAGGAAGCCAGTCCCAGCCTAGGGCTCAGAGATTTGGCTGTGGGCAGCAGGGGCTGTGGGGGGCTCATTGTGAGCCTCCTGGGGGCCCTGGTTTGCACCCCCCAGCCCACCCTTAGAGGTTTCTGCCACGCAAACAGGGACAGCTGGGAGGGACTTGTCCCAGCCCCATCTGCTGCCTGGCACACTCAAGCAGACGGGAACTGTGCCAGGATTACTGCCAGGTTGTGTGGCAGAGAGGGAACTGCAGGACCCGATGCCACTGGGCTGGCCCTGCTGGGAAGGAAGGTGCCATCCAGCACACGAGGGGAGGGGCCGGGCATGGAAAGGCAGACACTGCTCTGTCTCCGTGTGGGAGTCAGCACAGTGCCTGTCTTTCAAAGAGAGGGACCAATGTGAGGCTTTGCAGTTTCCTGAAAAGAAGAAACTCCAAGGACAGAAAGCACCATTTCTAAAGCACTGGCAGGGCAAAAATCCTAGCAAGGTGAAGACACCTGCAAAAATGGATGAGTGGGATTCTGGGCCACATTTGCCTGTAATGGCAAAGTCCTGCACATAAAGATGGAGGTGTAGATGGTCCCATTGGTCCTCTTCCTGCATCCTTGTAGAAGCCAGAGGAATCCTGTGAAGCACTGAGCTTGGAAAGTCACGGTCCATTATTTTTTGCTGATTTGGTTTTTTTTCCTTTTGGCAGCATCCATTTATAGAATTTGCTGAGCCTGCGTCCAGCCTGGTGCCGCTGATTGTTTCAGTGAAGAAGAGGAGGGAGACGAGAATGTGACAATTACATCAGGACCATTTACTCGTCAACCAGTTTAGAGTAGGATTGTAGGGTAGGATTAGGATTAGGATTAGGATTAGGATTAGGATTAGGATTAGGATTAGGATTAGGATTAGGATTAGGATTAGGGTTAAGGTTAGGGTTAGAGTAGGATTGTCTTATAGGACTGCAGAGTAGGACTGGAAATGAATACAGTTTCTAAAACCACAACTCACCTTGAAGATTCCCTTCCTTCTCACTCTGCGAATACGCTCAAGAATTTCTTCTGAATTGTCTGTTGTTTCTTAAAGGTGGAAAGTGACACGGTGTCTTTGGCCGATGTTCTTCATTCATCCTCTCCAGACCACACTGCCTTTGGAATCTGGTCCACTGGTCTGTTTTTGGCCAGCTTTGGTATTTCTATTGGAGGCAGAAAGGGCAATGGCATTTGAAAGCAAAACCAAAAGAATGAGGCAGCCCAACACCCTGTGCAGATGCAGGCCTTCAGCTGTGATTGGAGAGCATTGGGGCTCCTGCCACTTGGATTTGGATCCCGAAAAGCAATAATCTCTTTGGCTGGAGGAGAGCCTTGCTCAAATGAGAAAGCAGAAAGATCAGAGAGGGTGCTCAGGAAGGTCTTCTGTGGTGCAGAGCTGTCAGCACCTGGGAGGTGAGAGCAGGCCCGGCCTTGGCCGGGGTGGAGCCCCAGCAGAGCCCCGGCAGAGGCTGGAGCAGGCTGAGCCCCGGCAGAGGCAGGCTGGAAGGAGGCCCTTGGAGCTGTAAGAGGCAGCAGCCGGGCCCTGGGTGCCTGTTCCTGGCAGCGGGTGATTCCTCCGCTCTCAGAGCCCAGGTGGCAGCTGGCTGCTGCCGAGGAGAAGCGCAGCCGTGCTGGGCACAGCCCAGCCTGGAGGCATTGGCCGTCTGGAGTGCGCCCAGGAGCAGAGAAAGGCCCAGGGCAGCCGAGGGCCGCTGGGCTGCCTGAGGATTCCTCCTCTTCTGCCGGCTGCCCTGCAACTCCTGGCAAAGGTCAGCAGTGTGTGCAGCACTCTGGGCACCGGGGCAGGGAGCCGGGCTGCTGGGCAGGCTGGAGCACAGGGCAGCCTCCTTCAGGCCCGGCTCTTGTGCCAGGGGAAGCGAGGCCAGCGTGAGGCAGGGACAGCTTGGCAGGGCACACCTGCAGGAGCCAGCACCTCACGCAGCTCTGGGAGGAAGCGCCCGCAATCCTGCAGTTCTGCACTGAGCCAGAGCAAAGGTGTGAGATGCAGAGTGTTTGGCAGAAATATTCAGGCCCACCAGGCCAGCCTGCTTTGTGCTCTCTGGCCCACAGCAAGTGCTGTGCAATGCAGCTCACACCTCTATTGCAGGGCTGTTCTTTTTCTCTGTAATCATCGCTCAGCTGTCTCTCACTGACATATTGCTGGCTGAAGACCTGTCTCTTCCATATCCCCTATAAAAAGACCTTACCTTAGATTCTCAAACTTAGCATGCATGCATGTGTGAAAGAAAACCCCACAAACCTTTAGGAAAATCAAGACAATAAAGCAGATTTCATTTATCAAACCCACAGCAACTGCATTAAAATGTGGGTGTATGAGCCTTTCTTCAAAATTTTCTTAAGAATATCTCTAGAGTAATTTTCGAGAGATAAGTATGCTGCTCCTAACATGTCCAGATTACTTGCCACAGGGTAATCAATCATCCATTAAGCATTCCAGCAGTTGCATAGCATTTTTTTCTGATAACTGATCCCTGGATATTGCAACCAGCTTCTGACTTGTGTCTACCCACTTATTTTCCATGTTCTGAGCCAAGAGCAATAGTATCCTTGTGAGTGCATCTGAACACATTGGATACTGACACCCCATCCTATTGCCTATGTTCTCCCACAGAAAATTCCTTGCTCTTTTTTCTCTGCCTCCAAAAGGGATCTGCGGTCCCTGCCGGGCAATGCTCGTTGTGGGTTGTCAAGGCAGAGGCGATGCTCTGGTGCACCTGGCGCAGGTGAGCCTCGGGCCCGGGCAGGGAGCGATGCTCCGAGCTGCCGCGGATCCGGCGGCGAAGCCGAGCGGTGCCGTGGCCTGGCTGGGAAGCCGAGCGGCGCCCGTGGCGCTGCCTCCCCGGCCAGGGCTGTGCTCTCAGCGCCGCCGGGGCTGCCGAGCAGCGCTTTCCACGCGCCTCCGCCTCCGGAGCCAGCCCCGCAGCCGCGCTCTCCCGAACCGCACTGACCCGCGCCCGCTCTCGGCCCGGCTGCAGGACTCCGTGATTCCGGGCTCTCCGGGTTCCCAGTGCGCCTGCAGGAGCCTCCGCTCCTGGACGCCCGCCCTGGGCTTTCTTCTTCTACGTCTTTCTCCCCTTTCCCAGGCCCTCTCCACTCTACTCCGGATCTGCCCCCTGTTCTCAGGTTCTCCCCCGTCTCCTGGGTTCTCCCTCCTCTCTCGGGTTTTCCCCAGTCCTAAGCTACCCGTTGTCCCAAGCTCCCTCCTTTCCCGGGCTGTAGCCAGTGCTTTTATTCGTCTCCCTGGATCTCCCCTTCTCCCGATTACTCCTCCCTCTTCCAGGATCTCCCCCCTCTCCCAGGGCTCTTTCCTGTTTCCCCGGCTCTACCCTCTTGGAAGGCTCCCCACCCTTTCCCACGGATCTCACTGCTCCTGTCCCGTGATCTCCCCTACTCCCGGGCTCATCCCCCTCTCTTGGGATTTTCCCCCTCCTCGCAGCATCTCTCCCCTCTCCCGCTCACTCCTCCCTCTGCCAGGTCTCTCTCCCCTCTGCCGGGATGTCCGCCCGGTCCCGGAGCGCCCCATGGCCCCGGCCCCTCGCCGCCCGTCCCTCGCCGCCTCGGCCGGGCCGCTCCGGGGCCGCGCTCGGAGCGCAGCGGGGCCGGGCCGGGGCCGCCGGGGCCGCGTCAGCTCCGCCCCGCGGGAGGAGCCGCGACAGCGCCCCGGCAGCGGCCCCGCGCAGGCGGAGCGGCCCCGGCTGCGCCCGGAGCTGGGCCTGGCAGGGGCTGCGGCCTGGGAGAGCTGCTCCGGCCTCGCTCCGGACACGAGGAGCTCCGACCTGTGCTCGCTTTGTACCCTCAAGGCTGCCGGATGCCTTGCAGTGAAGCTGCAGTGCCCGGGCTATTCCGGTCTCTTGTGGTCCTCAGCTGAGTATTGCTGGTCAGGGCTCTATGTAGGAATCACGAAACGGACGGGACTGCTGCGGAACGTGCCTCGAGCTGTTTGTTTTCCAGCGTCAGTCTCATTACATGGTTGTTGCAGTGGGAAGATGCCAGCAGCTCACATCCCTGGCAGGAGGCAATGAACTTTATGGTACAACTTACTTGAAAAGTTTTTTGACCACTCACACAAAGCAAAAGCGTATTGACAGTAGTTCTGTGCAACCACTATAAGCACACGTATCTTTTGTTAAAACACTGCTTGCTTCTTTCAAACACTATACCTGCTCGTAAGCCTTAAAACACAATGCACAGAGCTCCATTATTGTGATAAATAAGTATCATTCGTGCTGATAAAACTTGAGACAGTAATTGATATTGAGACAGTAATTAATATTTGAGAATAATAAATAGTTGAAAAGTTGTAATGCCAAAGAAGAGAGGGAGAGGAGGGGCTCCACCCCCCTTCCCAGCAGCTGTTCTCAAGGACCACAGGAAAGAAGCTGAAGATACAGTTGCTAAAAATGAAGAAGAACCTGGTTCGGTCCCAACAAATGCTAATTATAAGGGATTTATTGCCTTGATATGTAGATGGAGTGATACGTTAGTCTTGGCTTACATTGGCTGTACTGGCTACGTACTGGCTTGATGCGCATGTGTAACCCAGCAGTGAATTAAAGGACAACGAAGAAGACTATAGAGCCTTCATCAGTGACGACCCCCAAAGACTTGTGCAACCACCAAACCGAGTAGTGGCGCATGCGTGGTAAAGGTGGTGAGGAAGGCGGAGACAAAAAAGAGACGAACCGAAAATAGGAGGAGATGGTATTGACATACGGCATATAAGGGGTGATTTTCACATGGCAAGCTTGTATGTAAAGTGGGAAGGGTCAAGAACTCTGCCCTCCGTACCCCGCAGTATCTTTTGCTTATGTGCTATTATTTGAACCAAATTATCGCTTATTTATATATTTTCTAAACTATTCAATTAAAATTACTGCTTCCTTAAATATTGTTTGGGTTTTTTTTTTTTTTTCAGGGATAATTGGGCAAATATAACAATTATTAAGCTTAGAAGTTCCTAATATCTTGCTAGCGATACTTTTCTGTAGCTTAGGGAGTCATTCCAGCCAAGCGTTAATACACTGGTGCGCCAGTATCAATCAAGTTAGAATGAGCAGCCCAATTCAGCTCCACGGAGCAGCCTCTGGACTGACTGACAGAAGTTCCCAGGCAATGGGAGCTCTCCTAAGATGCAGACATTGCATTGGTTCAGAGTCTGGGGCACAGAGATAGACCAATGAGATGTCTCGGCCTGGGAGTTTTGAATGGGCTAAATGGGCTGTGGGTTCTGAAGGCAATAAACGAAGCTGTTTGCTGATGACCAAAGGGAGTTCTGTTGTGTTACATCTCAGAGATATGAATGTCCTGTATTCTACAGTAATAGACACAAACCACTGTTCTATTTGTCCTTACTTTTTAACTTCTTATATAACTTTTCTGCTGACAAATCTACTGCTTAGCTCTAACCACAGTTCTGCTTTCTCTGAGGTGTGCCTTTTGCAGCTTTCCCAGAACCCACTGATTTGAAGGATTCCCACAATTCCCCCGCACGGTTCGGCTAAATAGAAGCCTTTGTAACCGTGTCGTTTATTAACTACCTTGAATTTCATAGCCTTACTGTAGAATACCTGCTTATGACTTGCTTAAAGCATCCTTTTTGTTCGCATTGAGCCTTGCTATATTCCAACACAGCAATTTTAATGCTGTGAAAGTCCAGTAAGTTCAAAGGGCAAAAGTCATGTCTGACAGCAATTCCAAGTCATTGTTCCAAAAAAGTCTCGCCTGTTCTTAGGTCCTAATTCAAAACCTCCCTCCATGTCTATACCTTCATCCACAATCTGTGTGAGATTTTGAGAATTCTCTGTGAATCCATTTCCTATCTCTCTGTCTTTTGTGATAAAAACTTCTTTGATAGTTTTGTCCATCATTTGTCGCACACACCGACGTATGCAAGGTATTACTACCAGTATCACTGCCAAAACACCCAACATATGGAGACCTATTCTACAAGGTCCCCTTAGCCAAGGTGCAAAGCTCCATCCTTGGAACAAATGATCTAACCAGGACCCACCATCGTCTTTAATTGGAGCTGTCAAATCTTTCAGCTTGTGTATGCTTTTGAGGGTGGATTCAGAGTGATCAGACCATTTCATACAACACAATCCCTCAAATTCCACACAACCATGTCCTTGTGCCAGTAAAAGAAAATCAATTGCTGCTCTGTTTGGAAGGGTAGCATGTCTAACTCTATTAACATCGGTCAACATGTCACTGATTGCAGTGGATGTGCCATTAGTTTGTTTACTCAGCCAACATGCAACCCGATCTAATTGTTTCAATGCCATTGCTGAAGCCAGCTGGGGTAAAAACAAACCTGCTGAAACCCTTTTCGCAGCCTTCCAAGGCATGAAATCACTTCTACAGTTTTCCTGATAATGACGAGCAGATCTTGTTCCCCTTTGCTTCTTCTTAATGACCGCTTTGGCAGTAGGCACAATTACAGTGAGCATCCCAATGCTACATGGGCCACCTTCAGGGCATGATGGGATGCCCTGCCAGGGCCTGTCTACACAGGTGAACCAACATCCTTTTGGTAATTGTCGTGGATATTGGTCAGCTTTAGAAAGCACCTCCCAACATTCTTAATAATTACACCAAAACCTTGAGTTTCTGTATGCAAAATAATGGGGAGTAACACTGTACTTTGGAGGATCACTTTCTCACTAATCATTAGCTGTAAATGTAAGGCAAAAATCCATTGTTAAAGGACCAAGGATTTCTAATTCTTGGGGTTTTAGGTACTGGTTTGGGAAGTTCTTTTTCCCAGATGTTACAATCCTATGCAGGGCTCCTCCTATTGTCAATTTCACCAGGCTTACTATTGAATTGCTTTTTGACCAAGGGCAAATTCTTTCCTGGCACACTGACTACACAGATTGAGAAGGCTTTTCTGTTCCGAATTAGACAAACACATGCTATCCGAGCCTGCTGCCTTGGCTAAGGTCACCCAGACATTTGGGTTTGGTTGTTCCGCAGACAAATCTACACTACAAATTGACTAAAACTCTGCACGAGAAGAAGCAATCAAAACTAGCACCGTAGTAACATTTGATTTTGCAGCATCCTTTTTGTGAGCTAATTGTTGGCTAAAGCTCCTCCCATATCCTTCTCAATTCAAAAACATCACTTTTGACCTTTAATAAAAATTAACCAAACAAAACCTACGCTTTCTCCAATAGAGCTCTATGAAACCAACAAGTGACACATTTATAAACCACATAAAATCAGAGTTTGCAGGTTCCACAAATGCACAAGGAACGTCAGGTGTGACCCGTGATCCCTCTGTTTGGCTCACATCTGCGTACTTGCTTCTACGGTCTTGAGCTCGTCAACTGTCCTGGGGTGCGATATGGTTTGACATTTTTTGCTGGAACCCGCTTAATTCCTGCACCTGTAGAGACAGAAGCAAACCCTTTGTCCAAAGTGATTAATCAGAAAGGACCTTCAATTGGTCCTGTCCCAGGGTATCTAATTAAAACAGGGGGATTTTCTTTCAGTTTTGCCTGTGTGTTATTGTACAAATGCCTAGAAATCGGTGGATCAGGTTCTGCAACAGAGCTGCTTAAGAAATTAAGACATGCAAATCTTTGTTTCACCTCATCTGTGGTGTGACCTCGATTCCCCCCTCTCTTGATCAAGAATGTGTTTTAATGTCTGATGTGTCCTCTCAGCAACTGCTTGGTTGTGAGAGAATGTGGAATACCAAGGATATGATGAACACCTCAATCTTTAAAAATGTGGCTAATTTTTGAGATACATATGTGGGATCATTGTCAGTTTTTTCTTCTTGGGGCACACCCAGGGAAGCAAAAGCTCTGCTAAAAATATTGACGGGCATGATTACCTGCTTCCCCTGTGTGAAGAGAAGAAAAACTCCACCAGAGAATGTGTCCACTGAAACATGGGTATTGGTAAATTTACCAAAGGAAGGCTATTTAGTGACATCCATTTGCCCTAAGTGCAGGCTTTGCAAACCCCGTGGGTTGAACAACTCTTTCTAGAAACAGGAGGCTGCACAAGCTGACAGTCAGGGCAAGTACTAATGATAGCTTTAGCTTGACTTTTGGAAATTTGAAACATTCGCACAAGTGCTTGTGCGTTTTGGTGAAAAAAGGTGTGGCTCAGTTTTGCTTGTTCCAAAATGTTTGGCAAAGTGTTTGAAATAAGCACTGTCAGTTTGTCCGCTCTGGCGTTTCCTTCCACTAAAAATCCAGGAAGAGAAGAATGAGCGCTGATTCGAGAAACAAAATATGGATTAGTTCGTTATTGTAAAGTTGTAAAATGCCATGAAACCAATGATGTCAAGTGTCATTACTAGGATTCTTTAGAACTGATCCTTCTATTCTTTTAACCCCATTAGCAACAAACATAGAATGTGTGAGTAAATTTAAAGGCTGTGGGAAGAACTGAGAAGCCTGAACCACAGCAGCAAGCTCAACAATCTGAGCAGATCCCTCTACTATTTGAATATCTGATTCCCAAGTTTTAGCTGGGAACTTGGTTTGGTTCAACCAAGTAATGACTGATTTGTGACTTCTGCCAGATCCCATCAGTGAAGAGAGTTATTGTGTTTAAAGGTTCTTTACTTAACCAAAGTTTCTCTCTAAAACTCAATTTTGCCTACAGTAATTTTTGAGCCAGGTAATGAACAGAAGCAATATCTGCAAAATTTAATAATTCTCGTTGCAAATCATTAGAATTTGCAGAATTTTGCATTGCCCAATCAAGATAATTTTTTTCAGTGGTAAATAGAGAACTGCAAATTCTTCACCTGCTACACTTAATAACCTAGTCCTGGCCTTAATTAGAATTTGTGTTATCCTTTCTAAGACTGTGAAAATAGTCTTGGAAATCTTGAGGGAAGAAAACCCATTCTATTATCAACAAAGGATCTCTCTCAGAAGGGTCTGATTGGAAAATGACAGAACAAAGTTGCATCTTTCTTCCTAAAATTGCAGAAAAGAATGGCTTTTCTGGAATACAGCGATGAGCTTGTTGTCTTTGGAGAGCCTCCATTGCCCTTGTCACGCTCTGCCTGAGCTTCATGTATTAGAGTTCAGGAGAGTCGATGGCGCAGCTTCCTCTCAACAAATTAAAAAGTGGACCCAGTTCATCGTTGGTGATTCCCAAACCAGGTCTGACCCAAGTGATTTCTTCTAGAAGCTGTTGTAAGTCTTGAAGGGTGTTGACACTGGTCCAGAGCTGTATCTTCTGCAGTGTAATTGTTTTTTTTCAGTCATCTTCCATCCCAGATACTTCCAAGGTGGAACTTCTTGAATTTTGGATATAGAAATTTTAAGTCCAGCATTTTGGATTTGAGTAATAACACTAGGACAAGTTTGCTCCATCTCTGGCTTCGTTGGAGCTGCGATGAGCAATTCATCCCTGCAGTGTGAAATCATGGGTCTTGGATACTTCTGTCAAACTGGAGACAAACCTTATGCGACAAAATATTGTCAGATTATAGGCGAATTCTTCATTTCTAGAGGCAATGTTTTCCAGTGCTATCTCTGCATGGGTTCTCTTTGATTGATGACTGGAACTGAAAAGGAAAATCTTGGAGCATCATTGGGATGAAGTGGCATGAGGAAAAAACAATCCTTTAAATGAATGACAATGAGAGGCCAGTGTTTTGGGATCATTGATAAGGAAGGAAGTCCAGGTTGAAGAGGTCTCATGTCTTCAGTCACTACATTGATCTTCATGTCATGAAACAACCTCCAGGAGTCTAATGTCTTCCTGTGGATGACGAATACTGGTGAATTCCAGGGACTCTTTGTGGGTGTGATGTGACCTTCTTGTAATTGCTCCTTTACCAATCATTTCAGGCTATTTAATTTTTTCTCTGTTAAAGGCCATTGATCAATGCATATAGGAGGATCAGTTTTCCAGTTCAGCTTTCAAGTGTCAGATTTTGACGTGGTTTCCACCACAGGCCCACCTCCAGTTCTGCTCCCCATTGGGACAGGATGTCTCTCCCCCAGACGGTGAGAGGCTTCTGAACAAGGAAAGGACGCACCATTGCTGTCTTTCCTTCAGGACCTGTAATGTTAATCATGGATGCACTTTGCCAACATACAGTACCACCTCCAATCCCTGCGAGGGAACCTGCAGGAGCTACTAAATCCCAATGGCTGGGACAAAACATGTGAGAGATTACAGTGACATCTGCACCAGTATCCGGCATGCCTGTAATGTAAATTTTTTTACCACAGTGAGTCAGGCAGCAAGTCAATTTTGCTTGCTTGCGGTCCAAAATTTGGACCCAAAAGACCTCAGGACTTGAGTTTCCAAATAGCACAGACAGCATTGAATTCTCTGGAAAGTTGTTTTGCTTGGCTGTACTCATGGGTAGAAGAAATGCAATAGCTATAGGTGTTTTTGGTGGAGTCGCCATAGGAACATCACATGCAAGATTTAAATATATTGGTTTATTGTTAAAATCTATTGAAACAACCACTGGAAGGACTTAAAGTCTGAAAATTTTGGTGCTAGCTCTGCCTAGAATCAAAAGCTCTTGTCTTTGCTGAAAAAACCTGATAATTACAGTAGAAATACTTTCATATCAGAAATTATTTCAAAGGTGTATCAATTTTTGAGGAGGCCAATTCAAACCTTGTATGTGAGGGTATTGACTTGGGACAATTTGAGGGATGGATGACTGAGGGATAAATGACTGAGGTACCAATGCCATTTGACTGGGTAATTGACTGTAAGGAGGTCACTACTTGTGTCGAGGTGCGGTGATAACCCGCGCTCTTTTTTCAGTTTAACGACAAAGATTTGCCATCGATGTCACATTGAGAACGACAGTACTTAGACAGATGCTTCCCTTTCCTACGATGAGGGCAAATAGAAAGTGGTTTAGGTTTGACTGTTGTTGTAGGACAATCTCTTTTCACGTGTCCTGCTTTACCACAAGCAAAGCCACAAGCCCTTTTATCAGAGTCCAACTGTACAGTACCAACAGATTTTTAAAAAATGTTTCTTTGTGCTTCAAGGGCCTTTTCAACCTTTTCCATTTATTGTCCCAAATTTTCTCCCAACCCTTTCCCAAATTATCTCCCAATGGTTTCCTAACTTTTCTTAAGAATCTGCAATCTGCTTTCCAAAAGCACTGTCTTGCGCATTAGGAAGATGTTTTGGAGAGGTGAGCTTGCTGCAAGCTGTTAGCATCTCTGTTACACTTGGAGGCTGATCAGGTAAAGTTATAAGAATTTTTTTTGCAATCTTCCTATAAGTTCTTTGATCTCATGGTGAGAAGGAATTTCGTATTGTGGATTTACATCCTTATGACCATATCTTACAGGTAAGGCAAGGAAGTGTTTATTTGAATCCAAATTTTTTCTAAATTTTGAGTACTATTAGACCACTTAGGTAGTTGCAATGGAAGGTCTACTGTCGATTTAGACTGTGGTTTTTTTTCCTTTTCATCACTCCTGTATCTGATCCAGAAGAACAGGTACTGTTGTCACAGCAATCTGCTGTCCCATGAAGCCTCCCAAAAAGCTCCAAGTTCCAAGATTTGTTTTTACCCCAGCTGGCTTCAGCAATGGCATTGAAACAATTAGATTGGGTTGGATGTTGGCTGAGTAAACAAACTGATGCCAAATTTTGCCCCAAACAGGCAGAGTGACTGCCTAATCAGACTCAGCTTAAGTCAATTAAGCAGGAGGTATTTTATTAGCGACGCGTTGGAGAAATCACAAAATGGATTTCTAAGTTCACATAGCAAAAGCAAGCCTTATATACAATTTTGGGTATAGGATTACATCAGATCAGATACATAATCATGCATATTCATATGGGGCGTGGTGTAGGCGGAGCGTGGGCGGAGCGTAGGTGGAGACATCTCTTTTGGGGAATTTTCAGGTGGTCGTTCCTGTTGCCTTCATCATAGACGGGGTCTTTCCGATGAGTCTTCCTCTTTAAACTTTTGAACTCCTTTCCTAATTTGGTCAATTCCCGGTGTACTTGGCTTAGATCCCGTGGCTTGGCAAAAACCCTTAGGGTCGTTTTGACATTGCTGGCTCTAAACCTGCTTAGCTTATACTTATCTCTTCCCCTGTCATGATGCTCTGCCTTTTATCTAATTTATTGCTCTGTTTCCTAGTGCTGTGCTTTCTCCGTGTGTTCTAGTGCTAGGCCCTGTGCTAGGCCCTTCTTTACATGCTTCTCATTCCATGTTTTAACCCATTACTTCTGGAAGGCTATCTGCTTTAGGGCTTCACAAACTAATGGCATATCCACTGCAATCAGTGACATGTTGACCGATGTTAATAGTGTTAGACATGCTACCCTTCCAAACACAGCAGCAATTGATTTTCTGTTACTGGCACAAGCACATGGTTGTGAGGAATTTGAAGGATTGTGTTGTATGAACTGGTCTGATCACTCTGAATCCATCCTCAAAAGCATACAAAAGCTGAAAGATTTGACAGCCCAAATTAAAGAAGATGGTGGGTCCTGGTCAGATAATTTGTCCTAAGAATGGAGCTTTGCACCTTGGCTAAGGGAACTTTGCAAGATAGGTCTCCATGTATTGGGTGTTTTGGTAGTGATATTCATAGTAATACCTTGCATACTTCAGTGTGTGCAATGAGAGATGAACAAAACTGTCCAAGAAGTTTTTATCACACAAGAGAGAGGGGTAGGAAATGGATTCACATACAGGTGCTCAAAATGTTACGGAGATGATGGATGATGGAATAGAAATGGAGGAAGGTTTTGAGATAAGACCATGGAATCGACAAGAGATTTTTGAACAATGACTTGTAACTACTGTCAGGCACAATTTATGCCGTTTCCACTGACTTGACCGTCACAGCATTAACTTGCTGTGTTGTAATACAGCAATGCTTAGTGCCAACAAAAACATGCTTTAAGCAGATAAGAGACAAAAATATTATAGTAAAGCTACAAAACGCAAGTAATAAATGACACAATTGGTAAAGTTTCTTTTTGGGTGAAGAGAGATGGGAAATAGGGAACCCATAAAATTAGAGCATTTTTGGAAAGCTGCAAAAGGCAGGCCTCAGATACAGCAGAATTGTGAGTAGAGCTAAAGCAACACTCATGAGATAGGTCAGCAGAAAAAATTATTTAAACTGTAGAAAAAGCAAGGGCAAATCGAACAATAAGCCTGGGTATTAATGCTTGTCTAAATAGCTCTCTAAGCTGCAGAAAGTTTATCTAGTAAGATATTAGGAAGGTTGAAGCTTAATAGTGGAGCTCTGTGCATTGTGTTTTAAGGCTTACAAACAGGTACTGTATTCGAAATAAGCAAGCATTGGCTACATGTGCTTATGGTGATGGGATAGAACTACTGTCAATATGTTTTGCATTGTGTGATTTGTTAAGAAGCTTATAAAGTAAGTTGTAACATTATGATTTCTGGCCTGCTGCCTTGATTGTGAGCTGCTAGCATCTTCCCATTATCATAATCATGTAATGAGACTGATGCTGAAAAATAAACAGCTCTAGGCACTTTTCATAGCAGCCCTGTCTCGTTCGTAGTCTGTAAATAGCCCCTGGCCGGCGTCACTTGGCAGTAGTGTCGCTGCACCAACTTCCTGGGAGCCCTGCCAGGAAGGGCTGGGGAGGAGAGCTCCAAGTTCTTGGTGACAGGAAGAAAGCCAGAGCCTGCTAACTCACGTCTGGATTCACTAAATTGGATCTTTTTAGATTCATGCAAATCGGGCTGCTCTCCAGCTGTAGACCCTGACTTTGTATTTGTGATGCTTTCCAATGGACTGTGACAGGTTCCACACTCTATCCCTGCCCGCAGGGATTCAGCTGGAAAACTCTCAGGTCCAAGAGCAATCTCAGCATGCTTTCCCTCCCCACCCCAGCACCAATGAGACAGGCTTCAAGGCTTCTGAATGAACTGTCTGTGTCTCCACAACAACTTTCCTGAGCTCTCCCACCTCCACTCCATCCACCTCTCTGGGCAGAGCCATCCTTGCCCTACTCAAGCCCTGCCTGCCCCCGCCACCTCTGTCCTCTCCCCTGCAGGCAGAGCCAAATCCAAAGCCCCCCACCTGCTCTAACCAGAGGCTGGGGAGCCAAAAGTGGTGAAAATCCCAGAAAGTATGAAAAGAGTCCTCAGAGCTCCAAAGCGAACTGCCAGCCTGAGCCCGATCCAAGGGGGCGACTTCCTGGGAAGGGCAAACAGTGACAGGAGCAACCCTGCAGCCCCTCGGCCAGTCAGAGCGGATCCAGAGCCCCTCCTTGGCTGACCCCACCTGCACAACTTCAGAATAAGATCCGGCCGCCTCTTTTTCACAAGAGCAGCAGAGCACAGAAACAGCAGCTCCTCTTTTGCAAACCTTCCTCAAACATTAATCTCATGGACCCGTTTGATTCCCAGCCTCCCTAGAACATGTCCCATGACCCCCCAAACTCTTGGAATGCAAGAAAAATCCCAAACACTTTTCTGGGAATTCTGGGGGTGGATGATTTCCTGGAGGAGCTGGGACAATGACAGGTTGCAGCATCAGTGCCTCAGGGAATCCTGGAAAAAGCAGAGAACCCGACCAAAGCTGGAAGCTGATCTGATTCCCCTTTTCCGGGCTTCGGGATGCTGTCCACACTGCCTGGAGAAAGCCTGGACATGCCAGGACACCCTGAACAAAATCCGAGATCCCCACAGAGAAGGATGAAGGTCCAGCACCTCTCAGAATTAAAGTCTCAGAGCCAGGTGTTCTGTTCTGATGTTTGAGAAAGTCTCTGTTGCAATCATTCTGATCAAAGCTCTCCATTAAAGCTCTGGAGACAGGCGGCATAATTTTGACCAAAGACTCTTCCTTTTTGGGAGAGACTAGATTGTGAATTTTCCAGTGTATCTGGTCCCAGAAATCAAAGGTAAAATCAGACTTCAAGTCTGTATTTTGAGTATTCACTTTTACCCAGATTAATTATATTTTAGTTCACGTTTTGACATGTCTGAACGTGCTTTACGCTGTAAAATTGCCTCAAGCTGGTAAAAGACGCCCCATTCTGGTTTAGAGAGATGGTTTCCCATCTCGTTGCCCCCGGAGCTGCTACTTATTACTGACAGGGGTATCAGCTACAGACGGCGAAGGGGACGATCCATTCCTCCTTTGAACAGCCTGGGCCTCTGGCAATGGCACTGTCCATGGTCTTCTTTTTTATTTTTATATTCTTCTAGGCTGGAAATCCTCCTCACTGAGGAGCAGCTTTCCCAAAACCCTCTGATTTTAGGGATTCCTACAATACACCACATAATACATGTTTTAATATATGTACTGTAATAAATAGAATATATAAAATGTATTGCTGCTCTTTTTCTCAGCCAGCAGGCCTTTGCAGCGAGTTCTGAGCCAACGTGGGGCTCTGCTGCCAGCCCAAATCTGCGCTTCCCTTGCCCAGCCTGAGTGCAGGTGGGGCGCGTGCTGGGCATGGCTGGAGATTTGCATGGCCAAACTCCTCCAGCATTTACATCTGCCCATGGCTTTGGGTGGCAGAAATTACAACACATCCATCTCACTTGACAAATGGCATTTCTTACAAATTGCTACACCAGCGCTGAAAAAACAGAAGTATGCAAATCTTTGTTAAATTTTAAAAAAGTAATTTATGAATTTGTTACAACACACTATTTAAAAACATACAGATAACAACTTCTGGTAACAAAAACTAATTTATTGCAAGCCTCTAAAAACATTCACTATACACAGAGATCAAGGGAAAATTAACAACTTAATTTATTCCATATTATGGCAAACATATAGCCCATATAGAAATATATCAGTATTTGACTGTAATACCAAGTACTCTACAAATAGAATTCCACCACTATACAACTCCAGACGCATTTAAATAGAACTGAATACATAAATAACCACTACAATATACAGATGTGAATACAGATTAAATGTTACCTGTTACATTGAAGAAAGAGATACAGAAAATAAACCTACCTATAAATAGACAAACAGCAATACCAATCTAAATATCTCTACAACTGCATCAATACGAATATGCACCAATATATCTGGATATATATGTAAATATAATATATATAGAAATACATCAATGTGCATCTTAAAAAATATAAAAATACATATATACCAAAACAAATACCAATATAGCTATTTAAAAAGACCAAAACTACATCAATACATCAATAGAAATAGATACCTACACAACCGTGTACATACGGAAATTTAAACACAGATATTACAATACACATAAAGAACTAGATACTTATACCCACAAAGATGTGACTGCAAACCTGTATGTATGCAGGTATCTATATGTACATAGATACACAGCACATTCATAAATCTGATACCATATGTACAGAAATAGGCCTGTACAAATACCAGGCTACATACGTACAAGTCCATATAATTATCCCTGTTCACATGCAAGTCCGTGTATCTTTAAGCAGAGCTCCAAGCAGAGGGATCCCAGCTGCCCCATCTTCAAAGCCTCTCCCTCGGGCTCCTCCTCCTGTGCAGAGCAGCTCTCCTGGGCAGCGACAGCAGATGGGGCATCTGGCAAGCAAAGGGAACACTGAGTGAGTATGGGGACGTTTCCCTTGGCAGCAGCTGCACTTCCATCAGGGAAGAGGAAATGTCAGAGCCTCCCCAGGAGGGTCAGAAGGAAAAGCAGCCGAGCGGGCCGGGCTGTGGTGAGCTGTTCACTTCTTTCAGGCATCCCAGTTGCTCAGAGGGAACTCCCTCATGTCACGTCACTGAACCACCTCTGCATTTACCAAGACTGTGGCCCCCAAATCAATCAGTATTTATGTCTTCAGCTGCTTGCAGCAATGGCAGGGAACGTCCTCTAACAGTGCTGGGGCACAAAGTTACCTTCCACAGGTCCTCTGACAGGGCCTTGTACTTCCTGGGCTGCTTGTCTTTCTCCTGCTTGTCTTTCTCCTTACCTTCCACTTGGAACTTTTACAGCATTTCTATTTCTTTCCCCTTGATTAGGGCTAAAATGCACGTTTCTCTCCCAAGTTTGACTTTCTTCAGTGATCCTGTCAAGCCTTTTCCCAGAAGCTTTTATCGTGGAATTGAGTGTTAATTTCAGCAATTTTGGCGATTTTATGTGAGATTTATGCAAGTCTCCTGTTCATTAGGGCACCATTTAGAAAGGTACCAAGGGAAGAAGGATGTTTCTACATGTCAGTTCACTAGTGGAATATTCACGGATAGAGAGAGTGATTAGCTGAATTTTACATCTACTCGTAACCTGAGAGTGCAACAGGTGATTTGGGGAGAAATTAAAGCCCGATTTCTCCTTCTACCAGCCTGTTTTCAAATGGAAAGTAAATAGAGCAGGGTGAAGAACTTCATAGTACAGTTTCTGAAGTGCCTTATTAAGGTGCTCTTAAAGTAACCGAGATGAAATCTGGGTTGGCATTCTTGATTTCCAGACACTCATTGTCAATTCCATTGACTCTGAAAAGAGCAGAGATGTGCCCATCATACCTGATCAATCCATTTGGGGATGTTTTAGGTTCACATTCTCTGAGGCTTTAGATTTTTACGTCTCTAGACAATGCTTCCAGGAATCTAAATAGCTTTCAGAAATTAAACTTTTCTCCTTTTTTCCTCAGTCTTTGCACTCATGTGCACCAGAAACATTCAGTGAATGGATTCCACTCTAATCCCTCTCCAAGATGAATCTCCCAGCTGTGTTCACACTGGTGGTTCGTGTGTCTCTTCTGCACAGTGCAATTTTAAAATCTTTGTTCCTTTCTATCTCTGCCCTTCTTTTTCTGTTTTACCTTGCAAATGCATGTAGATGTATCAGAAATGATACATTTCATTTCTGATGCATCACTTCCTGTCTAGTAATTTCATTTTATCCTGTTCCGATGCTATGCTAGCCTTATAGGTTTTATTCTAAGTGGACTCCTGTTTTCTTGAATGTTCTATAATGCAATGCTCTCATTCACCTGCTTTCATGAAACCCTTCATTAACATTAGCACAAGCAGCTGTGTGGTTCCCTTCTGCTTTGTAGAAGACTTGGGAAACTCAAGTCCTGCTCAGCTACAAAAGAACATACATGGTGCTTTGTAATTCCCCAAAGAGCTTAAATTAATGGTTAAACAAGTGCAGCTTATTCACTTGACAGAAATTGGGAGAAAAGACATTACAAATATTGAGGAATGCAGTGCAAGGTTGATGGACATCCCTCAATTATGCAGACAGACTGATCTCACTGGCAAAATTCCTTCTTTTCCAAAGGTTTTCATTTGCTTTGGCTGTACTTCATATGGCTGCAGGTCACTTTTCCCTTAATTTAAGGAAGTATCTTGGCAGGTATTCTTGGTGATATATCTTGATAATTCTGCCCTTGGAGGAATTCCTCAGTTCTGCAGTCCTTATTACATGCCCTGTTCTAAAAGACTTTTATGCCATTTCCCCCCTCTCTGTGTTTTCACACATGTTCAACAAGTTTTGCTTTGTAAGGATATTAATCACAATATCCCAAAAGATTAAAAAATGCTTAGTTATTTTTTCCCTAAGTATTTACAAAAGAAAAAAAAAATTCTGTATACATGCTGGATGTAAAATGCAAATAGAAATAAACTTGAGAGTTCCCCCAAAAACCTTTAGAAAAAACCCAGGTATTCTATAAAACCCAGGGTATTCATCTACAGAATACAAAAATGGGCATGTTCCAGAAGAGAAAATCTGTGCAACGGTTCTGCACAGAATTCTATGCTTTCAAGCTTTTTGCCCTTCAGGGGCAGTGCCATTCTCTGAACTGGAATGCTCTGAGCACGTTCTGCTCACCACGGCAGCTTTCTGCTCTGCCCTGGTACAGATCATCCTCCCAGCAAAGGGGGAGTGCAGCCACCACAACTCGCAGCACCTTCCCACGCAGCAGGAACCTGAAGGACAGAGATGGCTTTCACCAGCTCCGGCGGGTTCTAACAGTGCCACCTCTCGGCTGCTGAAACCCGGAATTTCTGTGTTGCAGTGCGTTAGTTTCCGAGTCAAATGTTCTGTTGGCTTGCGGCATGTTCAAGCGTTCCCCAACCTACTGCAGTTAGTTTCTCCCCCGTGTTATGCCCTCCTACCCAAATGTCCCTCAAGCAATTCCCTCCCTCCTCACCGGATTCTTCCCTGTCTGTCAAGACAACACAGTCCCTTGAACCCATCCATCAGCCCAAAGCCTACCCTTTGTTCCAGAAAGTTCTCTGTCCCTCACCCCAAGATCCAATCCCTATCCCAACCCTCTCTCCTCCCCTTGTTCTGATTTGTTGTAGCCCTCAAAACCACACCCCGAGAGTCGCTTATTGGTTACTATATGGTGTCCACCCCCTGTTTTGAAAGATTTTAAAAGCCTGAGCAGAAGAGCACTGGGGGTTCGTTTAATCTCTGTTCTCCTTTGGGGAACTTCTCCTGCCAAGCTTTCTCCTGCTTTTCTTGATAAATTAGCTGCACTTTACACTGGAGAAGAGCTGTCTCTGCCTCCTTCACTCGGTCCTCCAGGGGTCTCTACTGCTGGGCAGCTGGCCTAGAGGTTCTGGCTCAGGCAAAACCCCAACCTAACCTGTTCCTCATTCTTGCCACTGTCCCTGGAACATCACAGAGCCAGCCAGGGCTCCGGAGGGCAGTGACAGTGACCCACGGCCTGGCATGTCACAGCCCCCAGAGCCGCACCTGCCAGGCCCCAAGCCCCAGCCCTGGTCCCCACTGCGGCCTCAGCGGCTCCTGGGCATCCTCAGCCTGGGTGCAAAGGCAGCCACAGGAGCCTCCCAGGGCGTTCTGGATCCAGGCTGCAGACACCCTAAAGCCGGCACTGAAAGGGACATGGATGGGGACTGCAGCTGGATCTTCAGTGCTCACCAGCCTTGACTGCCCTCTAAATGAACCCAAACCTCACCTGCAGCGCCTTGAGCACATTTTTCTTTCTGGCCCGTTCTGGAACATGGTGTTCTCACATCATACACCAGCCCTGTGCAGGGAGTGATCAGCTCCCAGGTGCTCTGCTGCCGTGGCATTACTTTCTCTTTTGCTGCAATGAAGTTAAACGGGTACACTCATGAGAATCCCAGCACAACATTTGCTTTTCAGGAGCTCTTAGGCAAAAAAGCTCCTCTGCTCACTAGTTTTTGCCCAGAAAAAGAGATCTTGACAAAGCATAAGGCACAGGCAGGGCTCTGGCACAAGTATTCCTGAGCCACAGGATTCCACCCATTGTTGTTGCCAGGTGCTTTGGTGATATTTTAGAGCCAGTTCTGAACAGGGGCTGCTGCTGACAGGGTAGGAAAATGTGGAGAAATAAAGGTGCAGGAAACAACAACAACAAGAAAAAAACAAAACCCACAACAAAAAACCCAAGGGGTATAATACTTAAAAATACAGAGCGCAGAAGAAGTCCATGGAGATGGTTCAATAGAAAATGCCACCAGCAGTGAGCAGAGCCCGAGGCTGCTCACTGCCACCACAGGGGCTCCTCAGTCCCCTGCTGCTTTGTGTCTGATCCCTGCTGGGCTCCCTCTGCCCCTTCAGCAGATGCAGCCCTGCCTGCAAAGGGCTCCATGCTCTGGTGTTCCCAGATTGCTCCAGGCTGCGTTCTTAGCAGCACTGAAAGAAGAGGTGAAACAAAGAGCCATTTTCTGTCCTGCCTTCAAACTCTTCTTCTTCAGTTCCAGTGCCAGGGATTATCTCCCTGTCAGGTTGGCACTGTGCCTGCTGCATCCTCGTCCCTGTTTCTTGCATCAGCTCCTGTACATCAGCACTCGCTGTGCCACATCATGAACTGAGAGCTGTGTCAGAAGAACAAGGCTTGCGTTTTCTTGGTTTTTCTAACAGAAGAAGCATGAGTCCAAATAACTTTCTTGTTGATTCTTGGTCTCCTTTTAGATAACTCTTTTCTGCTTTAATGTAAAAGGCTTTTTTACCACATGGATGGAATGATCTGTAATTGGCAGTTGCTTCAGGCTGTCAGGCACCATGGGAGTTTTTTCTTGTCTCTGATGAGGATTTGGTGAATTTTCCATGGGTCACTTGGTGGTGTCACATGGGCTGAGCTCAGCGACAGACTCTGCTGTCCCCCGGGGATGCATTGGGACGCCAAGCCCCTCAGGGCTGGAATTCGGGGTTGGGCGGGCTCGGAGCGCCCCGAGCCTGGGCCCGTGAGGAGCTGCTGCTGGCGCTGGCTGTGCTCAGCCCGCTGTGCCGAGCAGCCGCGGCCATGGAGACACGGGCGGGAGCTGTGGCCGAGGCCGGCAGGCGGCCCGGGCCGGCTCGCAGCTGCGAGGACGCCGGCAGCCTGTGCGCTGAGGCCGAGGCCGTGGCGGGCGCTTTGCGGGCAGGGCTTTTCCGAGCCGGCCGCCATGTGCTGCCTCCGGTGTGGGCCCGGCCGCGGCAGAGGCTGGCGGGAGCGCGGCGGGGCCGGCAGCGGCGGGCAGAGGCCGCAGAGAGCAGCAGCCCGGCCGGGCCCGCTGCGGAGCGGCACGGAGCTGCCGGGCAGCCCTCGGCCGTGTCTGTGCGCACAGGGCAGGAGCAGAGGCCGGAGCAGAGGCAGGAGCCGCGGCAGGAGCCGGCCATAGCGGCAGCTCGCCGCGCTCGGGGCCGCAGCCGCAGCTCTCCCCTGCCGGCCACAGCAGCAGCCGCTCGCCTTCGAGGCTCCGGCGCTTCCCGAAGACGAGGGGCCCGGCCCCCAGCACGGCCTGGAGCCCCGCAGCGAGAGGAGCCACCGGCGCCGCAAGGGGCAGCGCTGAGGGCGCAGGTTGAGGAGGAGGACATGAGGCTGGGTCTGGGCCGCGGTGGGGCAGCTCTGCCCTCTCGGCCTTCGCCTTGAGCCCTTTGCTTCTTTTCCATGAGCCCTGATGACCCCATCCTTAGCCAAGGGCCCCCAAAGCCCTTTCCAGGGTTGCAGGAAAAGCTCGCTCAGTGACAGAATCACAGAATCACTGGCTTGGAAAACAGATGCTTTTAAGATGATCGAGTCCAACCCATGCCCTAACACCTCAACTAGAGCACGGCACCCAGTGCCACATCCAGTCTTTTTTCAAAGGCTTGCAGAAATGGTGAGTCCACCAGCTCCATGGAGGGGTCACACCACAATACTCTGTACCTGTAAGTGCCCATTGTGAGAGGTGCTGTCTTTAGTGCAAGGCAGAGGTGCAAGTTTCTGAGTTGCCAGCACTTGCTGTGTCTGGCTGAGGATGCTGAGTGCTGGAGGTCCTGCAGGATGGAGCCTTTTCCTGCAGGCAGTGACAGCTAGAACTTGGCCTCTGACCTGTCATGTTGGGTTCCTGTCTTTCCTCCAGCCGAGGAGATTGCATTTAGGGATCCAAATCCAAGTGGCAGGAACCCAAATGCTCTTGAGTCACAGCTGCAGGCCTGAATTCACACAGGATGTCTGGGCTGCCCATTCCTCCTTTGGTTTTTCCTGCAAATGCCACTGCCTTTTCTGCCTCAACTAGAAATACCACAGCTGTGCCAAAACCAGCCAGTGGATGGTATTCTAAAGGTAGTGTGCTTTGGGGAGGATGGATGAAGAAGGGCCTTCCCCACTTCTGAACCATACAAAAAAAGCCATAAGCATGTCTTAGCACCAGTAGAAAACAACTGCTAATTCAGGAGGAAATGTTGAGTTTTCTGAGGGAGTCAGAAGGGGACCTTTCAAATCATCTTCCAAATGAGTTGATGTTTCAGAAACTTTATTTAATTGCTTTATTTAATTAGTCCTACTCTATAACCCTATTCTACAAAACTTTTCAACAATCCTACTCTAGAATCCTGTTCTACAATTCTACTGAAAATTGGCTATGGAGATAAGATCTTGACATGATACGTTCTTGTCTCCTACTTCTTCTGGACTGAGTTGATGAGTGGTGCCAGGATGGATGCTGGCTTGGCTGTTGCTACAAATGAATGCTGTCCACAGGAAAAAAAAAAAAAAAAAGAAAACAAGAAGAACAATGAACCATGACTTTCCAAGCTCAGTGCTTCACAGGCTCGATGAGGATTCCTCTAGTTCCTAGAAAGACCCAGAAATTAGGACAATGGGACCATCTGTTTCCCAGTTGTCATGTGCAGGTCCTGGCCATCCCAGGCAAATGTGGCCCAGAGTCCCACTCATCAGTTTATTGTGATGTCTTCATGTTGCTGGGATTTTTGCCCTGCCAGTGCTCTAGAAATGGTGCTTCCTGTGCCTGGGGTTTCTTCCTTTCAGGAAATTCCAATGACTCACATAGGTCCCTGCCTTTCAAAGACGCCTTGAGCAGTTGGTGGCAGGGGACAACAATGTGCATGGAGCAAATGATTTTTGCAATGACACAGCTGAGCTGTGCCAAACTGCCTTGTGATTAGGCAGTGCAGTAATTAGGAACTGACATTCCATTTCTCTGCTGCCTTGGGGGCCAGTTACAAGATACATGGGACCACTGACATTTTGCCTTGTCCACTTGGTAACAGTGGTGTCTCAGCTACCACCCAAAACATCTGACCACACTCTCTGCTGCTCTTCCTTGGATTCAGAAGAAGTAATTGTGCCTTAATATTCTGTGGATACACCTTGGGCTACGGGCAGGGCTTCGGGCTTTTAGGGCACTTGCAGATCTCTCCCTGTGTGCAGTTGCCAAGTGCAGCACTGCAGGTGGCTAAGGAACTACGAGGACCTTTCCGATGGATTTGCTGGCAGGCAGAATCGAGAATTCAGGACTCTGAAGCCGTAGCCCCAAAGAGCAGGGAGGTGCTCTAAGGCACCACCTTTGTTTTAGCAATGGAGAGCGAGTGAGCGTGTCCTTGTCTGAAAGGAATCACTGCCCTGCGTGCCTTCCTTCCGGCAGCTGAGGAGGACAAAGTGCCAAATGTATTTTGCAGGCTGGCCCCAGTGTGTGCTTGTTGTGCCTTTTCAGCACGGCTCTAGCCAAAGCTCCAGCCACAGCTCACACCAGAGGGGAAAGCCCCTCAAGAGCAGCAGAGTCTGCAGGGGCTGTTGACATTTACCTCTCCTCCTGTGGCAGTGTCGAGTGCTCTACAAATATCTCCAAAACTCCTAGAAACAAAAGAGAAGCAGAGAAATGAGAAGCTGTGGGAATCTATAAAGTTAGAGGGTTTTTAGGAAATGCTTAAAAAAGAGTATTATATAGAAGAAATGATAGAAATCCAAAACATGAAAGACTCAATCACCATGATATAAAAGAATTACAACAAGCTTTAAAAGAAAGTAGATTTTCTTCTCCCTATTTTAATAGTGTGTTGAAAAATATTTTTAACTCTTATAATTTAGTTCCTGCTGATTGCAAGAATGTAGCAACTTTGATCTTAACCAATTCACAGTACCTACTATAAGAGTTACAATAGAAAAAGTTACTTAACAAGTTGGTTGAAAGATATGCAGATACTGATTATGCCGATTTAGATGTTGCTCAGTTAGCTAGTGATTCACCTTACAATAAACCTGAAAATCAAGCAGCTGAACTGCCTCAGCCTGTTTTAGCAGACATTAAAAATGCTGCTAGAAAAGCCTTGCTTTCACTTAAACCTGTGAGTTCACATCTGAGCTCTTATCCACTGATCAAAGTGAAACTGAATGTTATAGTTCTTTTTTAGATAGATTAACTCAAGCTGTTGAAAAGCAATGTCCAGATGAACAAGCCCGCTCTTATATCATTCAAAATCTTGCTTATGTAAATGCTAATGATAAATGTAGAAAAATTATTTTAGCTTTGCCTAATCAGCCTCCAGCAGTTACACAGATGCTAACAACTTGCAGCAGACTTATGAGTTCACAAAATGCTGCAAATTCACAAATCAATGCATTAGAAAAAACCCTAGAACACAATTTGACACAACAAATAGATAAAATTAAAAAGCTTTTAGAAAAACATGAAAAACGTTGAGAAAACTCTGTTAATGCTGTGCAAGTAGATCCTAATAAAAAGCCTGTCTGTTTTGCTTGTAGTAAACTAAGCCACCTCAAAAAAATTGTCGTAGAACAGCAAATCAAATTTCTATTTGCCCTCGATGCCGAAAAAGAAGGCATCTTGCTAAATACTGTCACTCACTATTTGATATTAATAGAAACCCACTGTCGTTAAACTTCAAAAACAGCGCGTTCCACCGCGCTCAAACACAAATAGTAGCACCCACTAGCAATCAGATTTCAGAACAAATGATGATAGCACGTCAGCCATTTGTCTCTCAAACAGCCCACCCCCGAATGATGCCAGCTCAGCAATTCCAAACACAAGAGTTGAATTGAGTTCCTCAAAACTAATTCATCTTTTAACTAATTTTTGCTGAGTGAATATTCCTACTAAACTGATCAACTCTTGTCAAGAAAAACAAGATTTCTTAATTATGAGTAAAGCAAACAACAAATTTCTGAGACTGTCAATCTTCCCTACTGTTGTTTCAGTAAATTATAATGAAGAGCTGATGATTTTAACTCTTGCATTTGATGTTCCTACAGTAATTACTCCAAACACACCTATTGCTATTGCATTTCTACCATCTGAAAATGTGTCTCCTAATACCTCAAGTGCAAAAGTTTTCTAAGTGCAATATTTGAACAGTGACCGTCCACAACTAACTTGTAGCTTGACTCACTGTAGTCAAACAATTTATGTTACAAGAATGCCTGATACTAGTGCAGATGTTACTGTGATTTCTCACATGTTTTAGCCCAATAACTGAAATTTAGTAACTCCTTCAAGTTCTCTTTCAAAAATTAGAAGTGCTACTGTTTGTATGCAAAGTGCATCCATGATTGACATTACAAGTCCTGAAAAAAAGACTGCAACAGTGCGTCCTTTTGTTGTTCAGAAACCTCACACCGTCTAAGAAAGAGACGTCCTGTCCCAATGGAGAGCAAAACTTAAAGTGAGCCTGTAATGAAAACTTCGTCAAAACCTGCAACTTTAAAGCTCATCTAAAAAACCAACCATCCTGTGTAAGTCGACCAATAACCTTTGACAGAAAAAAAGTTGAACATTCTTAATAAACTAGTAGAAGAACAATTACAGAAAAGCCACATCGCTCCCACGAACAGTCCCTGAAATTCTCCAGTTTTCGTCATCCACAAAAAGACATCTAATTCCTAGAAGTTGCTACATGACCTGAAGAAAATCAATGAAGTAATTGAAAACATGAGTTCTCTTCAACCTAGACTTCCTTCTTTGCCCATGATCCCGAAGCATTAGCCTTTCGTTATAATTAATTTAAAAAACTGTTTCTTCCATATTCCACTTCACCCTGATGACGCTCCAAGATTTGCCTTTTCAGTTCCCGTCATCAACCAAAGTGAACCCGTTCGAAGATACCATTAGAAATCGCTCCCACAAAGAATGAAAAATTCGCCTGTAATTTGTCAACATTTCGTTACCCAAGCCTTGCATCCTACCCAGCAGAAGTTTCCAAGATCCATGATTCTACACTACATAGATGATCTTCTCATCACAGCCTCTACACAAGAAAAGATACAAGAAACTCGAGACTGTGTTGTTGCTGAAATTCAAAAAGCTAAGCTTGAAATCTCTACAACAAAAATTCAAAAAGTTTCACCTTAGAAGTACCTGAAATAGAAGATGACTGAGACGACAATAACACCACAAAAAATTCAGATCCGAACCAGAGTCAACAACCTACAAGAGTTACAACAACTTCTAAGAAAAATAAACTGAGTCAGACCGATGTTAAGAATCACCAATGATGAACTGAGTCCACTCTTCAATTTGCTGAGAAGAAGTAACGACCTTACTTCACCAAGAACTTTAACCCCTGAAGCTTGTGCTGCTCTCAACAAGATCACAAACGCTCTTCAAGAAAGACAAGCTCATCGCTGCATTCCTAGAAACCCTTTTTTTCTTGCAATTTTAAGAGAGAAGATGCAGCTTTGTGATCTCATTTTCCAGTGAAACGCCACAGAGCAAGATCTTTTGTTAATAATAGAATGAGTTTTTCCTCCCTACAAGTTTCCAAAGACCATTTTCACAGTTCTAGAAATGATTGCATACATTATAATCAAAACTAAAACCAAATTGCTAACTTTAGCAAGTCAAGAATTTTCAGTTAGCTATTTGCCATTGAAAAAAGATTACTTCAATTAAGCAATACAAAATTCTGATAATCTACAATAAGCATTTTTGAGTTTCCCAAGTGTTTGTTCCAGCTCACTATCCAGCTCACAAGCTACTGCAAGCAAAATTGAGTTTCAGAGAAAAACCTAAATTAAGTGAAGAACCTTTAAATGCTGTGACTCTCTTCACTGATAGCTCTAGCAAAAGCCACAAGTCTGTTGTAACTTAGTTTAATCAAAAAACTAATGTTTGAGAATCTGGTATACAAACAGTAGAGAGATCCCCTCAAATCGTTAAGCTTATCGCAGTAGTTCGAACCTTTCAACTTTTTCCTCAGCCTTTTAATTTAGTCACAAATTCTGCCTATGTTGCTAATGTAGTTAAAAGAATAGAAAGTTCAATTTTAAAAGATGTTAGCAATGAAATTTTACATCGTTAGCTTTCATATCTTTTTACAACTTTGCAATATAGAACTAACCCATATTTTGTTTCTCATATTAAGGCGCATTCTTCAGTTCCTGAATTTTTAGTAGAAAGAAACGCAAGAGCAAACAAGCTGACAATAGTCATTTCTAACACATTGCCAAACATTTTTGAACAAGCAAAATTGAGTCATGCCTTTTTCCACCAAAATGCCCAAGCACTTATGAGAATGTTCCAAATTACTAAAAGTCAAGCTAAAGCTATCATTCATACTTACCCTAACTGTCAATTAGTACAACCTCCTGTTTCTACAAAAGCAATCAACCCCCGTCTCACTATCTTGCCCCAAAGCTTGCTAGCGTAGCTATTCACAGATGCAGTCCTTTCCACTGACCGCCACGAAAAGCTTACAAAACCTACAGTTGTAGCAAACAGATGTTACTAAATATCCTTCTTTTAGTAAATTTAAAAATATTCATGTTTCCGTAGATACATTCTCTAGTGCAGTTTTTGCTTCCCTTCACACAAGTGAAACCAGCAATCATGCCTGTCATCATTTCCTGCAAACTTTTACTTCATTGAGTGTACCCCAAGAAGTAAAAACTGACAATAGTCCCGCATACATATCTCAAAAATTAGCCACATTTTTAAATGAATAGAGTGTTCAGCACATTTTTAATATTCCCCACTCTCCCACAAGCCAAGCAATCATTGAAAGAACACATCAAACCCTAAAACGCATATTAGATCAACAGAGAGGGAGAACAGAAGTCACCCCGCAGATAAGACTGAACAAGGCTCTGTATGTTTTTAATTTTCTAAACAGTTCAAGTACGGAGCCAGATCCACCAATTTTTAGACACTTTTCAAATAATAAACAGGCAAAATTAAAAGAACATCCTCCTGTTCTAATTAGAAACCCTGACTCTGGACAGATAGAAAGTCCGTTTCAATTAGTAACGTAAGGCAAAGGGTATGCTTCTGTCTCCACAGGTGCTGGAATCAAGTGGGTTCCTGCCAAAAACGTCAAACCATATCGCACTTCAGAACCTGCAGTCGAGCACAGAACCGAGGAAGCAAGCACGCAGACGTGAACTGAATCTAAAGATCCCGGGTCTCGCCTGACGCCTCTTGTGCCTGACGTTCTTTGTACATCAGTAGAACCCATGAACTCTGAATTTGTGTCAATGTTGTTTATGAGTATACTAATTGAATGCTGAATGTTTGTTTAACAGTCTTAATTTTTGGCGAAAGTTTAAGTTAGAAATTTTGTGTAGAAAAAATTCTGCCAAGACTTAGTTCATGAAAGAGATGGAGCAAGTTCAAATAGTATATTTGTTTTGCTTGATTTTAATTGTTTTTTGTCGTGCAAATTTGCCTGTGGATCAACCGAAAACGAATGTTTGGGTGACCTTAGCCAAGGCTGCCAGATCAGATACTATATGTCTGTCAAATTCAGAACCAGAAAAGCCTTTTTCAACCTGTTTAGTTGGTGTGCCAGTGAAAGAGTTGCCTTTAGTCAAAAAACAATCCAATAGTAGGCCAAGTGGAATTGACAATAGAAACAATCCTTCTTTCAATCAGAACATTTAGTCCAAAAAACTTCTCAAGGCAACATCTGAACCTCAAGAATTAGAAATCCTTAGTTCTTTGACCATAGATTTTTGTTTTACTTTTATGACTCGTGCCTAGCGAAAAAGTGATCCCCCAAAGTTTAGTGTTACTCCTCATTATTTTGCATATAAAAATTTAAGTTTTTAGTGTAATGTTTCAAATAGTTGGGATGTGTTTCCGGAGACGAATCAATATCCACAGCAATTGCCAAAAGAGTATTAGTTCATTTGCGGAGACAGAGCTTAGCAAAGTATTCCAGCTCACCTTGAAGGTGGTCCTTGTAGCATTGGTATGCTCACCATAATTGCCCCCACTGCCAAAGCAGTGATGAAAAAGAAACAAAGGAGAACGAGAGCTGTTCCTCATTATGATGAGAACTGTCAGAGTGATTTTATGCCTTGGAATGCCGCCAGAAGGGTTTCAGCAGGTATATTTTTACCCCAATTGGCCTCAGCAGTAGCATTGAGACAATTAGATAGAGTTGGATGTTGGCTGAGCAAACAAGCTAATGCCACATCCTCTGCAATCAGTGATAATGTTGACCGATGTTGATAGTATTAGACATGCTACTCTTCAAAACAGAGCAGCCATTAATTTTCTTTTACTGGCACAAGGGCATGGTTGTGAAGAATTCGAAAGATTGTGTTGTATGAATTTGTCTGACCATTCTGAATCCATTCACAAAAGCATTCAAAAATTGAAGGATCTGACAGCCCAAATTAAAGAAGATGGAAATTCCTGGTTAGATGATTTGTTTCAAAAATAGAGTTTCGCACCTTAGCTAAGGCAACTTTACAAGATATGTCTTTATGTACTAAGTGTTCTAATACTGATATGTATAGTGGTACCTTGTGTACTTTGTTGTGTTCGGCGAATGATGAACAGAACAGTCCGGGAAGTTTTTGTCATACAAGCCGGAGATTTAGGAAGTAGAAGCACAGAGAGTGTTCAGAATCTCATGAAAGCAGTAGATGAAGGTATAGACATGAACGGTTTTTTGAACAATAACTTGTAACTGTTACCAAACATGATTCATATCTCTTTCAAAGATGAAGTCATCACAGCATTAAGTTGCTGTGCCGTAATGTAGCAGTGCTTTAGTGCAGATAAGTCTCCAAGAGATGATAAGCAGAAATTTTACAGTAGAGCTATGAAACGCAAGTAGTAAGCGACAAGAAAATGAAAGATTCTGGGTCAAACAGAGAGGGGGAAATGTGGGAATCCATAAAGTTAGAGGGTTTTTAGGAAATGGTTAAAAAAGAGTATTTAGGCCTCAGGATGTGGCCCGAAGTTCTGTTACAGCAGAAAAGTTTCCCAAGCAAGCAGAAAAGTTTCCCAAGCAGTAGACGTGACAAATAACAATAGGACTCTGTAGATTTGGCTTTAGGATGGCAACAAGTTTATTTAATGTATATCTTTAGAAGGTTACTGTGAATAGAGCTCTGTTCTTTGTCTTTTATGAACCAGTCTTTGTTTTAACTACTCTTACGTATGTTTTATAAGATTGGATGGAAAGCTGGTCAATATGTCTTGTTTTGGTGTGATTGGTCGAAATCTAAACTGAGATGGTTTTATGTCATTCCGTTTTACCCCACCTTCGGGGACATTTTCCTTTAGGCCAGCATGCTGTTAACATCTAACAATGTTCTGAGGCTGATGTACTAATAAACAAAAAAGGCTGGTCTGAATTTGTCCAGTGTGGTCCATATTTGGACTTTTGCCGCGGCAAGTGGGTTCCTCTCTTAAGACGTGGGTTCCTGAAACCATTGGATCTATAGCTACCCTAGTGCTCGTCAAGAAGCCATTGAGATCTTGCAGTGAAAGCCAGCCCACACAGGAGATCTGTGCTGTAAATGCCTAAAACCTGCAGGATGTAGAAGGTAGATTATGCATTTTCCTCTCAAGTGCATGGCAGCGGGCCTGTCCCTGAAGTGCTGGAGTTTAGTGCCTCAGCTCCTAAAGACAGCTTCTTCTTTCATCTTGATTAACAGGACAGATAGCCTTGTAGTGCAGATGGCTGGCACAGAGACTGATTTTGTACAGCCCTTTGAAGAGTTCTCTTGACAGGAAACAAAGCACGGGGAGATTCATTTCCAGGAGAGAAGGACATCTTCCCTACCTTTCAAAAGTTTTTTTTTTTCCTTTGGGGGCACATGGAAAACACCTCGTGCTCTCTATTTGTCCTGTAACCTGATGTACTTTCAAAGGAGTTCTTATTGACAAAACGATAGCATTTTCATTATGCTAACAGTAACAGTCATAAAAATGACATCAGCAAGACATGTGAGGCAGAAGGGCTCCTTCAGAATGGAGAAAAACAAACTGCACCAAAAATACCCCACAAAACAACAGAAAACCAAACCAAAACACAACAAAACAAGCCCAATAAAAAATCTGCAACCAAAAAGACAGAACTCCATAGCCAGTCCATTTCACCCAGAGTGCTCTTTCGCTGCTTCAGAGCACAGCACTTCCTCTGGGGAGTCCTAAATGGCCCTGTGACACCAAACTCAGGAGGAGCATTTGGTACAGCTCTGCTGACACCTGCACACAACACACTGTCCCTCAGCCAAGAAACAGCCCAGACGTACCCAGCATCTCCAGGGTACTTCTCCTCAGTCTCCTGTTTTGGAGCAGCCATGCTGCTGGCAGCATTGGAGGTGAACAAACTGCCCAAGCTCGAGTTCCCTGGTTTGACAGTATGGGTTCCTTGAGGTGATGCTGCTGCGGCAGCAGCTTTAGTGCCAGAGCCCGCGTAGGTGTGCTCAACCTGCAGCACTTGTGGTGGGCACTGTTCCTGTGCCTCACTCCTGACTTGGGGGTCCTTCATTGCCAGACATTCTCTGGAAGTCTTCGCAGGCTGCCCAGTGAGATGTCAGCACTTGCAGCTCGAGTGAAACAGAAGAAAGCAGTCAGACACTGCAGCTTGTCCCTGTCAGCCAGGAGTCATCGACTGTGAGGAAAGGGAAAGAACAGATTGACAGAGGATACAGACAGCTTGTTTCAGTCTTCCATCTGGATCACCATGTTCCACTGTAAAAACACCTCCAGAAAGAAGGAGAGCAGGAACAGGCCAGCAGGAATCTATTTGGATGACTGCTGGCCCAAAGGCCAAAGGACAAGTTTCACTGTCCAGGGCAGCAGTTGAGATTCAGCACCATGAAATGTCCCTCAGAGTGATTGTGATACAGAGTACAGCAGGATGGCACTCAGAGGCATGGCCCCACTCCCTGCTGCTCTGCACTGGAAAGGCAAGGAGGGCAGAAACCACCAGTTTGGTGACTGCAGTGACTGCATCCCTCTTTCATTCACTTGGTTTTCTAGAGCCTGAGGGAGGCAGATAGCTTCCTCTCTGATGATTTTCATGTCTTCTTCAAGCCTCTTCTCCAGTGCCTTGATCCTGGCATCAGTTTTCTGCAGCTCTGCCTGCAGGTATTCGTTGATGTTCTGTAAACAAGGGGGGAGAGGACGCTTTGTAGAAAAAGCAAGGCTGCTGTGAGTGCACCACAGCCCACTGAGAATGGCCTCGCCCAGGAGGATTCTCCTGAATGGAGCAAGCGCTAGGGCTGCTCTGACACTCAGGCCTTCGTGCACCAAGGCAACCTTCTGATGTCACTACGACAATTTGACAACCATGCCCGGACATGAGAAAGCAAATGCTCCCTGTTGGTCTGTGAGTTTATTCAAAGCACTAACCAACCTTCCCTACAGCAAACACAAAATAGCCAGGGAAGTTCTCCTCTGTCACAGAGCAGCACAAATTCTCCTCATGGACCAAATCCCTGTTGTTCAGGGGATCCAAGAGGAACTCCAGGAGTGGCCCAAGCACCTACAGTGTGTACCCCAGCTGAGCACTCAGATGGGACACAAGCAAAGGAAACCAGACGAAGAAAATGACCCAAAGCATTGCACATGTGAGAAACAACCCTTCCTTTAACTTTTTAAAGGTGTTTTAAACCTTAAGAAAGGACTGAATAAGGAAAGATTGCAGCACTGGGAGTTTCCATGATTAGCAGCCACATGCTCATCTACAGAAGGGATGCTCTGCATTTTATACCCTTAGCGCCTCCGAAAGTTTTGTCAGTCAACTCTTTCTCTGTTGTCCATTGGTGGAGATTAATTTCTTGCACCTTGACTGGAGGACAGGTGTTCTTACACCCTGCCTGCTGGTCACAAGCCAGCCCTCCCCAAATGCCCTGACTACCAAGGCGATTACAAGGGGCTTAAGAAAGAGGAGTATGGGAGGACATACTACAATAACAGCTCTTTACATTTTAACATAATACCTATCCACATAATAGCTGTCTCTTAATTGTGAGAGCCAGCTATTCCATTACTCACCTCCAGTGCACAGAACCAGGAGAGAAGGCACTGTTGGCATCACAGCTGAAATCCTTCCTACCAAATCTCCCCGCATATTTGCACCTTTCTTGGACATGGCCAGGACTCCTGTGGATGTTCATCTCTGCCTTTCTTCCCCTTTGGAAGCAGTCAAACTGGCAACTCGTGGGGAAACGAAGGGCTTTGTGGGGGCTGCATTGCTCTGCACACAACCAGGCCACCCATGGCACAGTGCTTTGGTGCCTAAAAAGATCAACCAGCTAGAAAAGGTTTCATTTTGACCTTTCTTACCTGCTAACAGAAGTTGCCAAAATGAAAGTTACCAAGCAGGGCCTGATCCCTGCTGAGAGCTGAGGGTTAGAAAGGAGGCATTACTTTATTTCAGTGCTGGGTGCATAGGGAATCACTTCCCATAGCCCTGCATAGCCGGCAATTTCACCTACCAGTGTGTATCCATGGACCTAAGACATATTCAATACTTTGCTGAAACTCACAGGCTAAACATTACCCCAAATTTATTGACATATTTCAGTCACTTCTCAGAATTTATTGACATCAGAGTAGGAGTGTCCTGTAGGTCCCTGGTGGTTGTTGCCAGAGGTTCAGGGGAAAATCCATGCACAAAAGAGCCTAAGACGCAACTGGGCTTGCAAAGCAAATTTATTCCATTAGTTTCAGTAGCAAATAATACATACCAACCCCTGGATTCCCAAAAATCTGCTGAGCAGAAGGAGATGGAGCGTGGTACTCAGCAGAAGGGGAGGTAGGCAGTGCACTCCCAGGACATGCCCTGGATCAAAACAGTGCGCATCTCATCCTTCTCACCCTTCCAGCTCAGAACCAAGCCTTGTATCTCCTGCTCAGGAGTGGAATTTTCCCAGTTGCAGCATCAGCTCACACATGGCTGGCTGTGAGATGATGGCTCAGGATGACTCCATAACTCCCTGCCACCAAGGCTTCCATTATGCTCTGTTCCCCCTTCAAAGCTTGACTGCTCACTGATTGACCAATACATTGATTCTCTTTCAAGGGTCAAGGTCCCCCCTGTTAAACAAGACACTTTTCTTCATTGTCCTGTCAACTTGCTCAAACATGGATCAAGTATGGCAGGGCCTGGGACACGACTGTGGTTCCTGACACAGTCATTTGGGAAATATTCCCTTGCTCAAACTCTCCTTTGGTGATCAAGAGCCTCCTAAAAACATTTTCTTCTCTTTGAATGCATTCCAGCTACCTTCTTAGCAGGACCACTCTCCTTATTCTCTAGGGCAGGATAGCCACTTGCACACAATAAGCACTGCAGTGGGGGAATACAGGGTTCAGCACTCCTGTTAAAGGTGAAGGAACTGACAAGACTAAGCCCTGTTTGTTGCACTTAATGCCTCTCCTTCCTATTCTGGGAACAAAACACGTGTGTTTCATCAATACACTCTGCAAGTGCTCTTGCTGAATGAAGCCACATTGCTGTGTCAATAAAGCAGCTGGGACTCAGTTTCTTCATGCAGGGAAAGCCCGTTCTTTATTTACGTACCTCATTTTTATACTGTTTTCACAGACCGCGTGTACAGCTCCAGCTGGCTGCTAGTTTCCTTGCCATACAATTTATTGCTTAGAAGGTGTTTTGGTGTGTACATGCTAGGACTCACTCAGGTGGTTAAATTTTTCTTTCATGGACGCTCATGGGACATATTTCTTGTTTATTCCAGATGCAAACAGTTTTCTTAGCACAATAGCATGTTGTGCTAACTGCTCAAATTCTTAAGACTTTTGCCATGGGAAGTTAGCTGGCTGCATGTGGAAGACGTAACAGGCCAGCTGGGAATTTAGCAAAGCAAGGCCTGATTTTATAAGTCCTTTCTTTCCTAATCCCCCTACCTGTGTGCAACACATTGTGACCTTCTTTCAAAAACTAATGAAGAAAACACAGATTTGCCTACTGAGATTATTCTGCTCTCTTCCAAATCAGTTCACTCCTCAAGCAAAACCCTCAGAAATATCCCCGACTCCCTCTCTCCCAGCAGCTCAGGCTGCTCAGGCCTCTGCTGGGGCTCCACCCTGCCCAAGGCCGCTCTCACCTCCCAGGCGCTGACAGCTCTGCACCATAGGAAACCTTCCTGAGCACCCTCTCTGATCTTTCTGCTTTCTTAGTTGAGCAAGGCTCTCCTTCAGCCAAAGAGATTATTGCACTTAGGGATCCAAATCCAAGTGGCAGGAACCCAAATGCTCTTGAGTCACAGCTGCAGGCCTGAATCCACACAGGATGTCTGGGCTGCCCCACTCCTCTTCTGTTTTTTTCTGCAAATGCCCCTGCCTTTTCTGCCTCAACTAGGAATACCACAGCTATGCCAAAACCAGCCAGTGGATGGTATTCTATAAGCAGTGTGCTTTGGGATGGATGAATGAAAAAAACTTTCCCCACTTTTGAACCATACAAAAGAAGCCATAAGCATGTCTTAGCACCAGTAGAAAACAACTGCTAATTCAGGAGGAAATGTTGAGTTTTCTGAAAGAGTCAGAAGGGGATCTTTCAAATCATGTTCCAAATGAGTTGATGTTTCAGAAACTTTATTTAATTGCTTTATTTAATTAGTCCTACTCTATAACCCTATTCTACAAAACTTTTCAACAATCCTGCTCTAGAATCCTGTTCTACAATTCTACTGAAAATTGGCTATGGAGATAACATCTTGACATGATATGTTCTTGTGTCCTACTTCTTCTGGACTGAGTTAATGAGTGGTGCCAGGATGGATGCTGGCTTGGCTGTTGCTACAAATGAATGCTGTCCACAGGAAAAAAAAAAAAAAAAAGAAAACAAAACAAGAACAAGAATCATGACTTCCCAAGCTCAGTGTTATTCACAGGCTCAATGAGGTTTCCTCTAGTTCCTAGAAAGACCCAGAAAGTAGAACAGTGGGACCATCTGTTCCCCAGTTGTCATGTACAGGACCTGGCCATCCCAGGCAAATGTGGCCCAGAGTCCAAGTCATCTGTTGATTGTGATGTCTTCATGTTGCTTGGATTTTTGCCCTGCCAGTGCTCTAGAAATGGTGCTTTCTGTGCCTGGGGTTTCTTCCTTTCAGGAAACTCCAAGGACTCACATAAGTCCCTGCTTTGCAAGACAGGCACTGTGCTGATTCCCACAGGGAGACAGAGCAGTGTCTGCCTTTCCATGCCCTGCCCCTCGTGTGCTGGATGCACCTTCCTTCCCAGCAGGGCCAGCCCAGTGGCACTGGGCCCTGCAGTTCCCTCTCTGCCACACAACCTGGCAGTAACCCTGGTGCACTTCCCATCACATTTTACCTGCAGGAGCTCCCTGGCAGACCAGCGCTGCTCCTCGTCTGTCTGCAGGCAGCAGCTCAGGAGGTCACGCAGGCAAGGCGAGAATTGGTCGGGCTGCTGCAGCCATGGGGTCCCTACTGTGGCTATCAGTTGTGTAGCCTGGAGAAAAAGGAGACACCAGGCTGTACTTGCTGCTTTCACATCTCTAAGTGCTCTCCCACCTCCCTTTGTTTAACCTCTGCTCTTCAGTGGCAGTTTCTACCCTGGCAGAGACCCAGAGATTATTTTCCTTTACCAACCAGAAACCCAAACCCTGATGCAGCCACAGCTTTTCCACCATCCCACAGATCTTGCCTGGGCAGCTGATTTCATTGACTGAGCTAGTTTAGTGGGAGCTACATCAGGAAGAGCACATTTGCTTCTCTGAGGATTCACACCAGCTTGAGAGGCTTTTTGGAAGAGGGACTTTGCTATACTAACTGATTTCCAGGGTTAGTACATGAAAGGCATGTCTGCAGTGCTTGTTGGTCCTGTAAGTGCACGTGCCCTAGCACAAAACTCAACAAGGTTTTTGTGCTGTTCTTGAAAACAATGGGATCTGGAAGGAAAGAAAGGAAATCCATTAGTTAATCCCCAGGTAAGAAAATGAACATTTTCAATCTCAGCGTCAACACAGACAGATTAAGATGCCTGCACAAATGTACAGGGATGAAAATTCCTGCTTGGGCACACAGGAGCCACCTGCAGCTCTGCCTCTCAGCAGTCTGAAAACTGCAGCTTCCCATTTTGCAGCCAAAGAAAAATTGTCATGGTCAGAAGAAGGAGAGGTGCCATCCCTATGGCAACCCTCTGCTCATTTGGCTACTCAAGTCAATGCATTAATGGTAGGCCCATGCCAGAAAGAGCCAGGAAACAAATGGGAGGTTTTGTCAGGCTCTCCGCATCACCAGGCTCTGGCTTGGTGACACAGAGGATGTGCCTTTGGCTAGGAGAGAAACACGGTGACCGAGTGTTTCAGCAGCACTGCACAAGAAGCAGAAGAGACTCAGTGGCCTTTACACTCTCATGCCCAGGGTTCAGGCATGTTTCCCAGTGAGAGGAAACTGCTCAGGGAGTTAGGCTCATCTCTAAAGACCACAGTTTTAGAAACTTTGTTGGGTTTGAGTCTCCTTCCTTCATTTCTGGAAAGATAACAGCAGTTGTCAGATGCTTCTTTTCTGCTCTTAAGGCCATCTCCACAGCCAAAGGACTGGAACCACTTAAAAGCCAAAGGAAAGTGTTGCCTGAGAATAGAGTTTGTTTGGAGTTTGTTTGCATGTGATAAGGCTTGAGTTCCCCCACTGCTGCAACCAAAAGTACAGCAGATGCTGATGTGTTGCAGGCACATTTTTAGGAGGGGTCCTTGGTGGAAGTGGTTCAGGCAGATGGCAATGGGCTTTTGTCCAATGGCACGCAGGACAAGGGACAGGTGAGAAAGACAGTGGGATCAGTGAGTATTTGCTCCTTACTGTGATGGGACTTTCACTCCAGTAGGGAGGTTCTTGTTCTCTCATTTCAATCCCCACGATTCCGAAAGACCATATGTCCACTTTGGGACCATATGGTTGACCTGTGATGACTTCAGGCACCAGCCACCAAGGAGTCCCGACTACCGAGCACCGTCTGCTCTGCTCAGGGCTGAGCTGAGTAGAGAGGCCAAAACCAGCTGAAGAGAAAGCAAAATACTGGTTTTATTTGAATTCTATGCAATTAGGAAAGCAAGCAAAAGAATTCCCCAGTAGAAGTTTGAAAATGTGCTGTTGAATCTCCTGGCATTGGTGACTTAAAAAATCCCCCCATTTTTTAAAATGTCTCCAGTAGTGTCTTTTGTTCTTTGGAACTTTAAACTGGTAGTTCCCTCCCTCTGGAAGGGACACACACAGAGCAAGGCCACTCCTGACTGCTTGTTCCTTGTCCTACCTCTGTGCGCGTTGCAACTGTGCCCTCAGCTCACAGCGGGTGTCCCTGCACTGCCACCAGCACCATTTAGGGGAGCTGGCTGTCCCGCCAAGCAGCCCCACACCCACATCCCTGGAATGCTGCTCCTGACCAAGAATACACTGACCCAGCTTGACAGAACTGTCGGTTCTGAGAAGGATGTTGTCACTTTTCACATCTCTATGGATCACATTGTTTGAGTGAAGAAAATGCAGTCCTTGCAGGCACTGAGAGAGAAAACAGAAAGAGGAGGGCAAAAATGAGTGATGTGATTTCATCCCACAGGAAAGGCAACAAAGAATCTAAAAGATTCCCTCTCCAGGGGAATGGGCAGTAATGGCAGAACACAGTGCCACTGAGAGGAAGAGCTTGCTGCTCCAACACTTGCAGAGCAGGACCTTTCTGAGGAAAGGCATGTCAGCTTCTGAAAGAGCAACAGCACCTGCTGTTGGAGACTGTCCCCTGCAAACCAGCCAGGATGACTGCTGCTGCAGTGCATGTGCTCAGAAGGAAAGAGCATTTTGGCTGCACTCCTGTCCTTGTATGCTGAGGCCTGAGAGAAACGAGTCTCTCTCTCTCTTTTTTATTTGCTGATCATTTCAATTCCTGCCACCAGCACCTTTGCTTTCACAGGCAAGGAATGCAGTGAAGACAGACTCCAGGCAAACATTTAGAGAGTCAAGGTGGAGAACAGCAAATACAAATACATGAGCCAGAGCGAGAATACAGCAGCAGGAGAGAAGAGTACTGGCACTGAGTACAGGGAGTGCAGGGGCACTGGCAGGCCTTTCACTTGAGATGCTTTTACTTGCCCATAGCATACCAGCCACACAGAACCAAAGCTTGGCACAGGAAATCACTGCAGGTCTGAGCCCCTGTTTCCCAGACAATGCTGCCCAAGCCTTTGGAAACACAGATGGGATTGCTGGCCTCCCGGCTGATGGCTGCTGCCTCATGCTCATGCAGGGAGGTCGTGCTGAGGATATCGTTCAGGGTGCCTCCGTCCATGTACTCCAGCACCAGCCAGAGTTCCTCCCCCCAAAAGTAGCTGAAAGAAGGGAATAAGGGTGTGGAGATGAACATGCATGGCTACTTTGCAGTGCAGATGGCTGGCACAGAGACTGATTTAGTACAGTCCTTTGAAGAGTTCTCTTGACAGGAAACAAAGCACGGGGAGATGCATTTCCAGGAAAGGAGGGCATCTTCCCCACCAATCAGCAGTTTGCCAAAAGAATTCCTTTCCATTTGTAAACCAGAGAAGCTCAAGCTATAACCAATCCCAAAAGGGGCTTTCAGCAGCCGGACCCTGACCTGTTTATGAGCAGGCTGAGCTCTAAGATGCCCCTCTCCCAGCTAAGGAAGGCTCCAGCCTCTGCCGTCCCTCCAGCCCTCAGGGGCAGGGCAGTGACCACAACAAGGCTGGCAAAGCCCAAGCATGAGCACTGACAGGCACTGATGGGAAGAAGCCACAGCCAGCCTGAGCCCCATACAAGCTTTTGCCCCCATTCAGGACACAACAGGATGGGCTTTGAGATCAGCCCCACTAAGGTGTGGATCTGTGCCCTTTTTGTCCCAACAGGTTATTGTAGACACAGAATCCCCTGGGCTCTCTTCTCAGCCCCACCAGGTCTTATCTGAGAGCACAGCACTGGCAGCTGTTAAGGGCAAGAAGCAGATTCATTGGGTTGTGCTGCAGAATCACAAAGGACTTGATGTGTTTTCCTAGAGACTGGTCTGAGCAAGGCTTGGCCCAATGGCTAAGAGTCTAACAGTCGTGGGAAAGAGTGGGAATCTGGTATGGAAAAGCGCCATGGATCTGAGGAATATACCATGGCTGGGCTTGAGGCTCTCTCCTGAGAAATGCCTGCAGTACGGTTTTATCTGATCACGCCACTTGGATGTGTCTCTTGGACACATCTTGATATGCACAAAACTAGAAGATTAAATAAAAGTTGTTATAAAGATACTGCTTTTTTCTTTGGGGGCATGTGGAAAACACCTCATGGTCTCTATTTGTCCTGTAACCTGATGTACTTTCAAAGGAGCTCTTATTGGCAAAAAGATAGCATTCTCTTATTGACAAAATATAGCATTCTTATGAAAATAAACTGCAGATGTAGTAGTGGTAACAGTAACAATCATAAAAATGAAACAAGCAAGACATGTGAGGCAGAAGGGCTCCTTCAGGATGGAGAAAAACAAACTGCACCAAAAATACCCCACAGAACAACAGAAGAAAAAAAGCAAAAAGGAAACCAAGCACAAACCCCCACAAAAAAAAAAAAAAAAAAAAAAAAAACAAAAACCCAACCAAAATAAAAACAAAAAAAAAAAAAGCAAACCCCAACCAGAAAGACAAAAGTCCAAAGCCAGTCCATTTCTGTGAAGTTATTTTTCTCTGATGACTGTTTGGAAGTCAGGAGTCTAAGGAGAATTTTGGAAGATAAAAATTCTGTTCAGTTTGGCCATGATCAGACAGGACTCGCCTAGATAATTTGCAAGGTCACATCCTTCTGCTGATGCAAGAACAATCCCTGCTTCAGCCTTCAGCGGAGAGGGAAGCTCAGGCAAACCCAACCCATCCAAGTTGCCATCAGAGGCAGCAGGAACACCCAGAGCGCTCTCTCGCTGCTTCTGAGCGCAGCGCTTCCTCTGGGGACTCCTAAATGGCCCTGTGGCCCCAAATTCAGGAGGAGCATTTGGTACAGCTCTGCTGACACCTGCACACAACACACTGTCCCTCAGCCAAGAAACAGCCCAGATGTACCCAGCATCTCCAGGTACTTCTCCTCAGTCTGCTGTTCCAGGGAGATGAAGGAACTGCCCGAGCTCGAGTTCCCAGGTGTCACAGAAGAGCTTTCTTGAGTTGATGCTGCTGCGGCAGCAGGTTCAGAGCCCATGATGTGCTGGACCTGGAGCATTTCTGGTGGGCACTGTTCCTGTGCCTCACTCCTAACTTGGGGTCCTTCATTGCCAGACATTGTCTGGAAGTCTGTGCAGGCTGCCCAGTGAGATGTCAACACTTGCGCCTCAAGTCAAACAGAACAAAGCAGTCAGACACTACAGCTTGTCCCTGTCAGCCAGGAGTCACTGACGGTGAGGAAAGGGAAAGAACAGATTGACAGAGGATACAGACAGCTTCTTTCAGTCTTCCATCTGGATCACCATGTTCCACTGTAAAAACACCTCCAGAAACAAGGAGAGCAGGAACAGGCCAGCAGGAATCTATTTGGATGACTGCTGGCCCAAAGCCCAGAGGACAAGTTTCACTGTCCAGGGCAGCAGTTGAGATTCAGCACACCAGGAAATGTCCTTCAGAGTGACCGTGATACACACTAGAGCAGGATGGCACTCAGAGGCATGGCCCCACTCCCTGCTGCTCTGCACTGAAAGGCAAGGAGGGCAGAAACCACCAGTTTGGTGACTGCAGTGACTGCATCCCTCTTTCACTCACTTGGTTTTCTAGAGCCTGAGGGAGGCAGATAGCTTTCTCTCTGATGATTTTCATGTCTTCCTCAAGCCTCTTCTCCAATGCCTTGATCCTGGCATCAGTTTTCTGCAGCTCTGCCTGCAGGTATTCCTTGATGTTCTGTTACCAAGGAGGAAGAGGACGCCTTGGGAGTGGAGTGGCTGCCATTCTTTCACTCACCTGGTTGTGTTGATCACCCCTCTGCTGATGGAGATTCTCCTCTTGAATTCTTCCATGTCTTCCTTGTTCCTCCCCTTCACTGCCATGATGGCACTCTGAACTTGGAGCAGCTCTGCTTGTGGCTCTGCCTTGATGTTCTGTGCACACAAATGCAGAGCAAGTGACTGGGAGCTACCACCAGGCTCAGCTTTTTTCCTTTCTTGCAGCCGCAAAATCACATTGATTCAGCTCCTTCTTTCTGCTTCCCTCCCTACCTCTGCCTCCATTTTAAACCTCCTGTTCCAGGGCTGATCTGTGCAGATTCCAAGGCTCTGTGCTTCCAGTGCCTGTGGGATTCCTGGCCTCCTCAGTCCCAAGAGCTGTGGTTTATGCCCTTCCTCCTGCCCTTCCCTCTGTGCCCTGGCCAGTCAGGCTTACCTGGCCTTTCTCCTGTGGCTCTTCCACCTGCTGCCCGAGCTGCTCTTCCTGCTCTCGGGCTGGGAACAGCTCTCCATGAGTCTGGCATGGCATCTCAGTTGAAGCAGTCTGCTCCTGCTCTCTCTCTAGAAGCACCTGCACAGAAAGCAAGACAAGATGGGTTTCAGCTTCCCATATGACCTTTGTGGGCCAAGACTCAAAGACTGCTGGGCTCACTCATTCCCAAAGCACTGTGCTGCTGCTCTGCTGGGTCATTCTCTGTTTGAGGGGAGGCACAGATTCCAAAGTGACCCTGGCCCTACAATCAGGGGCCATCTGGGACTGAAGCTGCAAGAGCCTCTCAGGCAGGTGACAGGGAAGGTGTGGCATTTCTCAAGGGTCTGGTGAGGGCCTCCCTGTGCTTCTACCATGTCCTGTTTGTCTTTCAGTAGTGACTGACACCCTGCCCTGTCCCACAGCTCCATCCTGGCTCCGCAGGTGCTTTCTGGATGAGCTCACTCCTTGTCAGAGATGCTTCTGGAGTTCTCTTCAGGCCTGCACCAGCATTCCTGCCTTTCTGACATCCACACTCTTGTTAGAAAAGCTGGTCATTCAGGAGATGAGGATGCGTGCAAAGATCTCTGATGGAGGTCACAGAGCCTCTATGGCCATCTCAGCATACGGAGGAGGACCATGGTGTTTCTTCTCCCTCTTTTGTCAACTGAGAATTCTGACCAGCAGAAACAGAGACTCTTCTAAGGCCCCATTAATGAAGGCACTTACACAGCCCTGGGGATGCCAGTGAAGGAAACCATGTGTCATGTAATGCATGGCATGTATGACCAGAGTCACCAAACACCACTTAAACATGGAATTGTTCCACCTCTCCTAGAGAGGCGGAAATTTACAGAATTAACTGGAGACTTCAGGGCACAAGAAGCTGGAGGATGAAAACAACTCTGTGGGAAAAAACCACAGAGGGGGAAACATCTCTGCCTGCTCAGAATCGGTCGAGGGAACATGTCTCTAATCCTCTCCTGAGAGGGGTGCTGCTTTAGGTGAGCTTTGCACCTCCAACTGCCTTGGACCAGAGCCAGGAAGATTGAATTATGTAAATGTTACATAGATAGATGGATAGATAGATAGATGGATAGATAGATAGATAGATAGATAGATAGATAGATAGATAGACAGGAAGAAAGACAGAGAGATAGATGTCATTACTATGATCTGTCTTTATTGTCCTCTCTGTGTCTCCCCACATCAACACTTGGTGGCCATTGCCATGATCAGCAGCAATCCTGAGATTGCTTTCCTGTTGCTCAATAAACCACTCTCTTGGAGAATGTGGAGCGTGTAGGTCCTTATGGAATGCAATCAGATCCAGAGCACTGCACTGGGAACTGCACTCTTTGTCATTCTGTGCTCGGGCAAGTTCTTCTCTTGGACACGACCACGCTGTGCTGAAGTGCCTGGAATCCAAACAGCAGTCCAGCCCCTCCCAGCTCCTGTGATCTCTGAGGAGCAGCTGGAATGCAAAGCATTGATCTCCTGCTCAATTCCCAAACACAACACACACTGCTTGCCTGGGCTGCAGAAAGGCACGGGCACTGCTAATTTTAAGGTGATCTGTAAGGCCATACTGGCTGGCCTAGAACCACAACAGCTCCTTCTGCACCAAAGTCTCTGCACAGAATGATGTGTTCTCATGCAAAAAAACTGCATTCCCCACAAGTGACACCTTGGAATAAAAACTTCAAGCAGAACCATTCCTAGTGCTGTGTAAGGGCAGGAAATAATTCCGAAAAGAACCTGCGTTGGGAAAAGAGAAAATGAATTGGGTCTTCTCCTCCAAGTAAAGCAAAAAATAACACCAAAAAAGGGAGGGGAAGTCCAGTCCAAAAGTAGATAAATATTTCAATGCATTGCAGAGATGCTGAAAACCCCTCAGGAGCCTCCCACTGTCCAGGCTAAAGCTCCCTCAGCACCTCCTCCCTGGCCTGTGCTGCACCCCCTTGCCCAGCTCCCCTGTCCTTCTGGGCACACGCTGCAGCCCCTCCATGACTTTCTGCTCCCCAGGGCCCACGAGTGCACACAGCACTCCAGCTGTGGCCGCAGCGCTGCCCAGCACAGGGCCACGCTCACTGCCCTGCTCCTGCTCACTCACTGCTGCTGGCACAGCCACCATGCCCTTGGCCTTCTTGGCCCCCTGGCCACACGCTGCCTCATCTTCAGCTGCTCAAGGCCGCCAGCACCCCTGGCTCCTGTTTTGCGGAGAAAAGAAGAAACCTCACAACTTTATGAAAGTTGTAAAGCTCGGTATGTTTATTTACAGCGCTGGACGCATACGGAGAAAATTCTCCTCAAAAGGCATGCGTGCCTCCGAAGACTTTGAGTCCTCTTTTTATCCCCCTTCCAAATGCATATGCATACAGTTTCACAATAAGTTCATACATATTCATCCCGCATGACATTTAGCACCAGTTCTTCTTTATCAAAGGAATTTCTAGGTCGGGGCCAATTGACCTCGTGGTCTTTTCTGTTTTTCTTTCTCTGTCTCCTTGTTGTCTCGGCCTACGAGTTTTTCCTTCAGCTTTGGCCTCACAGACTTTTCACCATTGTTAGACACTTCACCTAATTCAGGATGGGTCCCTACTCTGTCTCATTCCCCCCTTTCCTAGGAAGTAAGTAAATTCTTTTACTTAATGAAAACTTTCATGACAATAAGTGTCTTTTAATGCTTCACTGTGTATGTTTGATAAAGAGGTTAGTACAGCCATTCGTTGTAGTATTCTCCAGTTCCAAATTAACAATATAATAGATAATCCTAAGCTTATCCCAACTAATATTAGTAAAACTACAATAGGGTGGCACAACTTATTAAAGATTCCATTTGCAGTTGGTGACCACCCAAAGATCACATCTCACTAGTGGTGGTCCATATTTTATTTTATTCTTTGTAGAACTCTGGTTATCTCCTTTGTATCATTTTGGACAGTAATTAAGGTTTTCTTTCCACTTTCTTGGATTTCTTTCAAGACTTCTAATAAGTTTTGGTGCTTAATTAATTGTTTTACCAATGTAAGGTTCATCCCAATAGGGATACGTGGTAGTCTGTGATACATTGTGTAATTGGCTGTAATCAGCTGGTGGGATGTTACTGGTACCAAATACGAAAAATCACACCCAATAATCTTAACAAAATTACAAATACAGATATTAGAATGGTTTCTACTAGATGGAATAACATCATTGCTATCAATTTGTACAGCAGCACAAGCAGTTCTCAAGCATACACCCCTTTCCAGTATATACGAGCACAGTTTTCTGGTCAGTGACTGGATGAATTTCAAAGTGGCAAATACTCTGTTCAGTGTCCAAACACATCTTGGGCACTAACAGTATTGCTTTTACAAATGAATCCCATTTGTTCTCTAGTAATGCAGGATTCTAAGTTTACTGTCTGCCACTTTTCATTCATCTTTTCATGCCCACACTCTATGTTCTGAAGGATAGAGTATTGTTTTTTCATGGTTTAATCTTAGGGCAATGATGGGATGGATAACATAAACAGTGGCATTACGTATGGTAAGCGCAAAGGCAGTGGCCACATTAGAAACAGGATCATAGGTGAAATTCACCATAGTCCACCAGGATTGAAACTTCCTTTCAAAATCAATTGCATTGTCTCACTCAATTTTCCGAATTTCAGCTGGAAAATTACCTTCACCCCTTTCCTATATGATCAGAGCTGCTGTTGCTTGTATCCATAACTGTGCTTGAATACAACTGAAAGCTAAAGACACATTATCTTGAACTATACTAAGTGCTTCTACTATCAACTTGTGTTCTTGGACCTCGGCCTTTTCATACTTCTTTACTTTTGCAGTACCTTTGAAATCTGTCACTGGCTAGTTCTTAATGCTAATAGAGATTACTGTAAAGGCTGCTTCAATTTTGTTAGGCTACCTGCTGCAGCAGCCAGTTTATTCATCAGTATTTCTGAATCAATTCCATTTAAAAGTCCTAATCTTGTCCCTAATATGCCAGTTAGATGTTTGTTATGGGGAACAGGAACTGCTTTCTGTCCATGACCATCCCTCCCTGCCAGAGGGATGTGCTGGGCTCATACTGCAAATTCAGACACACTTCACAAGTGTATCTGACAGAGCTTGAGGCAGATGTTTGTTCTGAAATGTAGAGACCTCAGGGAATCTAACCTCTCCCTCCCCCTCCAAAGCACCTGATTTCCCAGATGTGTGGCAAGCAGGAATGTCTCTCCTGGTCTACAAAACCTCACCCACCTTGCCCCTAGCTAAGATCAAGCAGTGGACTGTGTTCAGGGCAGAAGATAACAGTATTTGTCAAACAGATGAGAATAAAACTGGCTGAAACATATGGGATTTGGCTAGAAAGATTTCAGGTCCAAGCCTCAAGTAAATAATGGAGGGGAAATCTTGAGAGAAGAGTCTAAATTCATCGCAGTGTCTCAGAAGAAACAGGGATCAGGTTTCTGCTACTTGAAACACTCAGCACAAAAGTGATGCTCCAAATCCTACAGCCTGCTGCTGAGCTCTGAGGGAGTCTCTCTCTCTACTTCTTTTAAGCAGAATCTAACTGCCTCAGACTGGGACAATCACTGATCCAAATCTCAGTAGGAAAAGGGATAGCTCTAAATAAAGAAAATCACCTTCTTTGTTTCGGTTAATTCATCACCTGCAGTTCAGCACCCTTTACCAGCCATTGCCTGGGGGTTCAGCCAACTAGCTTGGAAAATGACTTAAAGAAACTGATTTCTTGGTGCTCCTGGTTTTAGGCACCAGGAGAGCTGGCTCCTTCCTTTCTTGTTCTGCTCCTGAGATATGCCTGTTTTTGTGACCATGTTGTCCAGTCCTCAAAGGAAGTTTTTAGGAAGGAGGAGCAGGCTGGTTGGATTTTTGAGATGTTAATTTGCATTATCAACTCCACACGTTTGAGAGACCATTCTGGATTGAATAATAGCTGTTGTTCAGTCACATTCTTTACTACGTTAGGTTCAAGTTTGGAGTTTGAGTAGAGTCTGAACTAGTATGGGGTGTATAAGGCCCCGCTGTGGTAAAAAGTGCAGTGTCCACTTTGAATTCAAATGAAAGTCTGACAGTAACTCGAGCTCAAAGGCAGGTCACTTCTACAGGCTGTATCAGGGTGAAATGACACCAACAGTCTGATTCACTTAGGTTATCACAGACTTCCTGGTGTTCATATACACCAGGGGAGGTTCAGACACTAATTACATCTGGTCTCTCATAAGCCATCTTATTGATGACCTAGCACTTTACTTGCACTTTACTTTGATTTCTTCTCCTCAGATTCTTTGAAGTGTTCACAGTTCTTGTTCCTGCTATTCTTGCTTTTCACATCCTTGATTCTCGTGGATTACTACAGTAGATATGTTTAAATCTTTTATCTCAGAAGGTTTTCCCATGGATGCAGTATACTGATTAAATGCCAGGGACTAAGGCCATTCAGCATTGCTTTGGGTAGAGGTACTCTCTAGTTCTAAAACTTCAGTTATAATTCTATACAAAACAACTCTGTACACTAAAGTATGAGCTACTCCCTACCGCAATATACTCATTTTGCCCGAGTAAGTTTTAGTCTCAGTTCATTGTCTCCTGGTGTCACTCTTGAAGGGGCTTCTGGGCCTTCTTCACTCGAGAGTGATGGGTGTAGGCATTCTGCTCCTTGATTTTGATTGCAGTGAAGGTGGTGAGAAGTGCTTGCATGTTGGGAATTTAGCTGCTAGAAAATGGAAAAGTACAAAACCATGGTTAGTTCCAAATCTTGCAGGTGTGAGATAATGTGTCCTTGATTCTCTCAAAACATGATAAAGAAATGGACAGTGAGGCAGGAGAGATAGAGAACGTAGTTTCAAAGGAATGAAGATGAGTTAATGCTATAGTTTAAGCAATGGATTGCTTGGCTTACAGAATATTCATAAGCTTATTATTTGCTGTATAAGTGTTTGATACTTTCTTTAATAAACTGGACCAGAAAGACCTGAGGGACCGGGACCGGGACCGGACCGGACCTGAAGGGCCTGTGATGAACCACCTGGTGTCCTGGTCCCCTTCCTTCGACACTTGCAGTGGTCTCTCCCACTGTGGTTCCGAAGTCTTCTCTGTAAGAGACTTAACATATACATCATCCCCAGGCTATCTAACTCCCTGCTCCGAGTTCCAGCCACATGTTTCTCAATTACTCTGAGCTGTTTGCTTAATGCCACCATGTAGGTGGACATTCTGGACATTCCCCTTGTATTCTATATGGTCTTCTATAAGGCATTCCAAAAGGATTCAGCATTCCTTTAGCTCAAGGTTTAGTTTGAATTTGCAATAGTGCTAGTGGAAGAGCTTGGGCTAGGGTAGATTAACTTCCTGCCCCAGTCTTATGATTAGCTGCTTAATCAAATGATTCATTCTCTCCACCTGGCCGCCTGATTGGGGGCGGTATGGGGTGTGAAGTTCCTAATCTATGCCCAGATGGCTACTAATCTGTTGCACTATTTTGGAAATGAAAGGTGATTCTTTATCTGAGGATATTGTGGCTGGAACTCTGAATGCGTGGTATTATCTCTTGTAAAAATGATCTGGTCACCTCTTGAGCTTTGACAGTTCTGGTGGGAAATGTTTCTGGCCACCCTGAAAATGTATTTATTAATACCAGTAAGTACTGATACCCCCCTTTCCTTGGGAGTTCTGAAAAGTTGATTTGCCACTGCTGTACAGGCCCATGGCCTCTCCCAGTCTGACCGAGTTTTGGCCTGGGGGTATTTTGAGGTTAGTCTGGAGGCAAGGATCACATTATCAGCTCACCTGAGTGATAGTGGCATATAAATTCCTGACAATGATACAACAATACTTTCAATCAGATGTGTGTTCTAGAAAGCCTGTGGGAATTACTACTTCAAAGTCAACACTTCATTTCAATGCACTCTGTATCACTCACAGCCTTGGTAATTTCGAGAAAGGAGCCACACTCTATAAAAGGCTTTTAAGTAGTTAGGCCCTGGTGTGTTTTCTAGTGCCCTTCCTTCACTAGTAACCACGAAAATGGGAAGGGATTACTAGCTCTCTTTCAATGGTAGCCCACTCCTTGCAGCTGTACGTCTCTTTTGATTAGCATTATTGTATTATGGCTTACCTTCGAGGAAAATCTGTACCTCACCCTTTGCTGCTTTCTTTGCCTCTCCATCGGCCAGCTCATTTCTTTCCTCCAATTTTAAGCTCACTCTCTGATGTGCCTTAATATGCTTTTTCAGGTAGCTGAACTGCTTCCAGCAGCTGGATTGTCTCTTCTTTCCCTGTGAGGTCAGCAGTCCCCTCTCCTTCCAGATGGCTCCATGCACAACTCTGAATGCCTTTTGCTGTTTCTAAGGCATGGGTCCATATATTTATCTCAGCATTCTGTGCAGAGGTACCTGTTGGTAAGGGTCCAGACTCTATTACCTCTCTGCAGGTAGTCACTGTGAACTTTGCAATGTCGCTTTCTTGTCAATGAACGAGGTCTCTGCATCGTCCGGAGGAGTGTCCTTTAGGTCTGGGCAGCTGGAGTAGGTAGCTTCAATGGTCTCTAGGCAACTATGGTGTACTGCTTCTCCTTGATTCCACTGAGAAAAGAAGCTGGGTTGACAATATTAGTCACCACTATCCCTACATTATTTTGCTCTACCATGGTGGCCTGGTATTTCAGAAACCTCTCTGGTGAAAGCCAGTGGCCACCCTTTACTTCCAGTACTGCAGACACTGTGTGGGACACTAGCACAGTCATTTTTGTCCCAGGGTAAACTTGCGTGCCTCTTGAATATTCAGCACAACTGCTGCTACAGCTCTGAGGCAACCTGGCCATCCTTTGGCTGTTGCATCTAGTTGCTTAGAGAAGTAAGCAAATACCCTCTGGTATGGACCTAAGTCTTGAGCTAATATTCCCAGGGCAATTCCTTGTGTGGAAAAATAGAAAGAATGCTTTACTTACATCTGGAAGTTTCAAAGCTGGAGCCGACATGAGGGCACTCTCTAGCTGGTGAAAGGCCCGTGTGGCGTCTCTTGTCCACTGGAGATCTCAGTTCCCAGTGGCAATAAGAGCGTAGAGCGGTCTGGCGAACAGTCCATAATTATAAACCCACAGCTGGCACTACTCTGCCATGCCTAAGAAGGTTCGGAGTTCTTTCATTGTCTGGGGTTCAGAGTTTGGCATAGGGCTTCCCCTTCCCTGTCTTAAGGTGTGCTGCTCCGCACTCACTTCTTACCTCAGGTAGATTACCTTCAGTTTCACTACTTGTGCCTTTTTCTTTGAGACTCTGCATCCTTGGAGTCCTAGGAAATTCAAAAGGCTTACCGTCCAGGCTTCTCTCGCTTCCCTCGTCCGAGTGGCTACTAGAAGATTGTCCACGTACTGCAACAGCCTCCTTTCCCCTTGTGGAGCTTCCTGGGACTCTGGGTCTTTGCAAGCTGTTCTCCAGTCAGAGTGGGGAATTTTTGAAGCCTTCAGGCACATGGACCATGTGAGCTGTGTTTAAATGCAAAAATGTTCTGGCTGGCTTCATGGATAGGGAGGCAAAAGAAGGCATCTCTTAGGCCTAAAACAGTGAACCGGGTTAACTCAGGTGTTAAACAAGTTGGTAAAGTCTATGGATTTGCTACCACAGGGTATAAATTCTGTGTTATCTTATTGACAGCCCTTAATCTAGTACTGTCAGTTATTGGGCTGATTCCTTCTTTATCTTATTTTGAGGGTACTACTCAGTTCTCACTGGTTGTGTTCTTTCATTAAAGAATCATTGCTCTACCATGGGGGAGCATCTTTCACTCTCCCTGGTACAGCAGAGGCCCATACCCTTGAAAACACTTATTTACTTATTCTAATATCTCCTTACTAATGTCTTTCTTAATTTCAGTGTCTGTTAATGTTAAGCCTAACATCTGTATATTATTTGCCTCCAGAGTAACGTTTTTCATTTGAGAATGTTTAGCAAATTGAGCGAATTGTACAAAAGCTTTTAGGTACACATAGTACACATGTTACTTTAAAGGTTTGCAAAAGTATGCCTTCTCAGACTGGCCAGTTGTTCATTCTCCACACTACAACATAAACATTCTCCACAGGTACTAAAGCTTTATTTAAAACTGAATATATGACCCTTGTGCCGACAAAAATTCTTCCCTTTTGGGGAGGTCATCTTTACCCCTCCTCCCTTACCTTGGGAGGAGCCTTTAGCAAATCATTTGTACTCATTTTGCAAACTGTGGTTGCTTTGCATTTCAGCATGATAACCTTTGCCTGATTTCATACGTTGCTATCTTATGCTGCATGCTGAACAAGATGTTTGATTTGCTTTCTCTTTGCCTTGTTTTCCTTTTCAAGGGCCAAGACCAGAGGGTGGTCTGATCTCACAGTGTCTTTGCCATTCTGGGTGATTTCTTAAAACAAAAAGACATTTCAGCATACAAAAACTCTATCCCATTTATCTCCTTATTAGAACAGCAAAACAGCAATACCAGTGTTTCTCATAAACACCGCACTGCAATAATACCTGCACATCCAGCTTTTGCCCACAGGCCATTCCCGTGTTCTCTGGGGAGATGGGGCAGCCAGAGCTGTGCCTGTGCCCAGGGGACAGCCACTGTCACCTCACACAGCCTGCTAGCCTCTTGATGTACCAAAGGCTCCCCGAAATTGCCCACAAAGGCAGGCTATTCTGTTTGTTACAGAGAACTTTAAATCTTTACAGCAGATTGTTTCCAGTAAAGACCCCCTGCAGTACCAACTGAAGTCTCATAAATCTCATAAGTCTCAATTAACTAATTCATCTCATTCATCTCTTCTATATAAACTCTGTTTTACAAAATATCAGTCTTTTCTAGTTCTCTTGCACAATCTAATTAAGCACTGTGTCTACTTACACTTGTTTTGCTGCTTTGCAAAAAGGCTGTGCTAGTCACAGCCGAAACTCTGATATGCCCGCAGACACAGACACACGCGCTCCCGCAGCTCCTTTTATCTCAAATTCACTAGAGCCAAGGCTTGAATTGCTGTGAGGGGGAGAATTCTTGGAATTCCTTTAACTCGCTTTATCATAGTTAAGCATAAATCACTGTACTATAGTTCTCCTATGTAAAATGCTACTCTTGTTGCAACAGAATCTTAAAATCTCCACAAACACCACTATACAATCTGAGAATCAAATTACCACAATGCAGCAGAAGAAAATCACCACACAAAATCACTGGAAAGGGCTTATTTCTCAAAGTGCTCACTTTTCTCAACACAACACAGCATACCATAATTCGGCATTTACTCACATCAGTTTTTCCTGGACACAGTCAAAATAACAGCACACAATCTAGAGAGCAAGTCCAAACATCCAAGGCAAAGGAACTCTCTGAGCTCATACTCACAGTTAAAATGTACCAAATCTACACAAATCACTACATTCAAACACGATAAATACCATCACTGACATTCCTCCACTCGCTTCTCTGTGGGGCACTTCTCTCCCTGCCCCCGCAGCCTGCTGCAGCCGGCGCCTCTGGCCTCACTTGGCTGCTTCAAACACGGGGAGTACTGACCCCCCCCGCACTGTAGGGCACTGTAGATTTACTCTCTTTTATACACCATACACATATCACCTGCACGATCACAAACACAGTGCACTGACCACACACATTAACCATACAGCAACACAGTGTCCGGACATCACACACGCACACAAACAAAACACACACGGGCTCACCAGTTCTGCTCTATCAGAACTACGAATCCCCAATACACACATACACGGGTTCACCCGGCTCACCCCCAGAGCCGCTGGCGGTCTGCTCTATCAGAACGATGAACTCCGTCTCTAATACAGCTGCTCTATCAGCTGAACCCATGAACCCAGACGTCTCTGGGTGGTTTACTCCCTTGCTCTCCTTCCTCCCCCCTGGGGCCCCTCAGTACATACCGTATTCTCCTCCACAGGCCAGCGGGTCGTTGTCTGTCCTCGCAGGTGGCAAGTTGAGACAAGCGGAGCCCCACCAGGAAAAAATCCTGGGGCGCGCCTTGGAGGTCCGTCCATCCCCCCTGCCCCCGTGGGGACAGAGAACTGCTGGCTGGCTCGCCAAAATGTTTTGCAGAGAAAAGAAGAAACCCCACAACTTTATAAAAGTTGTAAAGCTCGGTATGTTTATTCACGACGCCAGACGCACGCAGAGAAAATTCTCCTCAAAAGGCATGCGTACCCCTGAAAATTTCAGACCTCCTTTTATCCCCCTTCCAAATGCATATGCATACAGTTTCACAATAAGTTCATACATATTCATCTTGCATGACACTTAGCACCAGTTCTTCTTTATCAAAGGAATTTCTAGGTCGGGGCAAATTGACCTCGTGGTCTTTTCTGTTTTTCTTTCTCTGTCTCCTTGCTGTCTCGGCATGCGAGTTTTTCCCTCAGCTTTGGCCGTTTGACTTTTCACCGTTGTCAGACACTTCACCTAATTCAGGATGGATCTCTACTCTGTCTCACTCTTAATTCCCAATACCCATCACCTGTGTTAGACAGTGCACTTCTACTCTAAACTAATCCCAAAGTGCCAACATCACTGCAGAAAATGGAGAACAAGAAGAAGAAGGAGAAAGGCTGGACACGCCCAAGTTCCTCCATCTTGTCCCCATAACCCCCATACCAAAAATCCTAAAATCTACATTTTCACCCTGTGATTATTTTGTTATAACGCTATTCAAACCTCTGTGACTTTCATGTCCTCATACAAAGCTGACAACTTTCTCCAAGGGTCAAAATCAAATCCCCAGGTGTTCTGGGCAGCATGCCAGGGTCTTCGAGCCCCCTTACGGGGTCCTTGGCAACTCTGGACACCCAGAGGGACATACTGAGTCCCGACATGAGAGTACTTTTTTATAGGTAAGTATATGTAGGCTCCCTGCATTTTTTTGTTACCTGTCAGACTTTTCCAGTGGTTCTGAAAACAGGAGGCAACAAGGACACTATTAAGACTCATCCCATCTTCACTGACACTGCTGTAAATCTGGTGCAACCTGCTCATCTTTTTCCTAAAAGCTTGTCTGGTGAGATTTTTGCTATCTTGTTGCAAGTGCAGAACTGCAAGAAATTTACTGTGGAAAGGGATGGATGGGTGGATAATTAGAAATTATGCAGAGGATTGGCACTAACTTTGCTGTAGATGGCTTCTTCTTTCCAGGATTGTGACATGATATTCAGCCGTCATGAGTTACCTGAGATCGTTTGTGCCCACTTCACTGCAGTGATATTAGGGGAAGCTCTGCTGGTGGAGAGCAAGTAGCACAGTATTTGCTGTCATTGTAAGTCCCCAGCGTCTCCTAGAAAATACTACAAAAGCTGGTGTCAATACAAAGACAGACGTATCAGCCAGTCCAGGCCTGCTCCAGAAGCCTCAGGTTGAAGACAGAGAAGGAAACACCTAAGGCAGCAACACTTCACCCAAGTACAGAGGGTAATTTGGGGTGGAAGGTTGAATTCTGGTCAAAACTTTATTTTTAAAAGGTTTGCAGTTGCTCTTCCTCTCTGGGTCAGTACTTCAGACTTTTCAGTAAAGTGATGTCCTCACAGAATTATTTTACTGCATGTATTTTGCAATCAATGTTATTAATATGAAAATGGCTATTTTGAAAACATGATCTTATTAAGTATCATGAAGCCATTCTTAGCCTGTATATGTGGCTGTCACATTTGGAGAGGAGGAGGAGGTTCAGGTCAAGTGGTGAGGAAAAACACCCAGTCTTCCAGTATTGAGATCCATCCCTCTTCTCAGTTTGCTCCACTCTTGTTCAAGAACAGCTGAAGACAATGGCCGAGGCCAACAAGAATACCATTCTATACATCTGCATCGTGTGCATGTTGCTGGTCAAGTCCTTTGTGTGTCAGGGATGCAGATGTCATCAGAGGAAAGCCAGCCCTGATTCTGACTTTTCTGGCTGTCAGGGTGAAGACTGCTGTAGGGTTTTTAACCTGAAAGATTTTCCATGTGACCTGGAGATTCACCTGGGAACTCCAAGCTGAAGACATGAAATTCCCAGTATTGTTTGCTCAAAAGGATGCGGGGGCTGTCTATAGCCTGTAAATGCAAATCAACAACTACCTACATTCCTTTGTATGTTCAGCCATGCTCAGTTAACAGGAAAAATCAGCTGGACAAGCCTGGGCCATGACATGCCCATCCTTTTGGAGACCAAGGATACTCCAGTTCATAAACAGAGACTCTAAAGACTGGGACATCTTTTTATTCGTTAACCTGATGAGTTCTGCTTTTTCCTAACCCAAAATCTTCTCGCCTGCAGCAGCAGGTGAGGACTACCCCAAGAATGGGTGCAGCCTCACTAGCAGCGCTGCAATCTGGGGTGCTCAGACCTCTTTTGCAGCACAAGTTATCCCAGCTGTGAGCAGGCATGGGACAGAGGAGTGGTGACAGGCTTCTGGTGAAGCCATCAGGTGCCAGTCCCCATCATATTCCTCTGCCAAGGACACTGTGCCCTGCCCCACTCCCAGGGGTCTCAAGCATCCTTGTGGTCCTCAGGGATGCTGCTGCTTTGTTCCCCCTCTATGAACTTGCAGAGTTAGATCCAAGTCACACAGAGCCTCATGAGTTCATATCATAATTTTTGACAGGCATAACAAGCAGCTTTCCAGCAACTAAAATTTATTGGATTGATGGCTTTTTTATTGTAAAATCGAAGTCTTTTTACACTTCAAGGTGTTGTGTTTTTTGATTCTTTCCTGTTTGGAGTAATGACTTTTTTAATTTTGATTTGGTTTTTAAAGGAGTCTGCACCAAAATGACAGCCAAAAATACACAGGCCTAATAAGTATGTGGACATTATGCATCCTAAAGGCAGCTTACAGGAAGAGTGAAAATGTGACTCAGAATAAGGATGTGCTTGTAAAACATCTGTCTCAGCCCACCCTCATCAGCAGCACTCCTGCACACTCTGTCAACCATCAGCAACCCCCAGGCCGAGGGGAGGCTCCCCAGCACAATTCACCCCATGCCCCCCACGGCAGCGTTCCTGGGGCTGCTGCAATGCAGAGCTGACCCAGGCAAAAATGAACGCAAATTTCAGGGTTTAAGAGGTGACAATTTGTTGAACTTCACTTGAAGGAGAACAGAAGGGCAGAAATGGCTCAGCTGTTCAATCAAAAAATGCCCAAGAATTCTCAGGAATGGGGACTCAACATAATTGGCACAGAGAGGATTCAGGAATTTGTAGAATACTCTCCAAGGAAGAAGGCCCAACTTGAGTGTTCCCAAATGTTATCCTCCCTCAGTCATTTTCATTTCTCCCAAAAGAAGATTCTGGCATTGCTGGCCACACCTCTACGCTGTCAGCTGAATATATTCCTGACAAGAAACTTAGGAAAGGGTCTAGACTTCAAAGTCCCCATAAGTCTGTGCAGAAATTAACATTCGTATATCTCTAGAAAGATGAGTTGTGACAGAGTAGTTTGGAGAAAAGTACAGAACTCATAGACATCCCTTTGGAGACTCTTGAACCCAATTTCTCTTTAAAACCCATGGAGAACATTTCCTCCAACACTTCTCCACGTGTTTTACAAAACTCTTGCAAAGATCTGGATATTCCTTGGCCCACTGTCAAGGTGAGGCCGTGATTTACAAGCAATCCTGAGAGTTCCTTCAGCTGACACCTTAGAGCAGCCCATGTGCACTCCTCTGTAACCCTCCAGAACAAGGTCATTTGGAGAGGGGTTTGTCCAAACTTCAATGCCTTTGATCACTCAGGCAAAGAGTTTGCCACAACAAGAAAGGTCCAAAAACACACTTCCTGAACAATTTCCATCTGCCACAATATTTTCCTAAAAGGAGCACAGCTTCACAGTAGAGGTAGTGGGTTTCCACCCTGTAGTGATGAATTGATTTCAGTGGACAAACTTAAGACTTGAGGAACAGAATTGACCAGGAGAAACCCACTCCAAATATAATACAAGCAACAACAGGAGAAAGAATTACAAACAGTGAGATTTCTTTATTGTTAATGTTCAACACTATCATCTTTCAACTTCTTAAACTTACTAAACTTCTTTGAACTAACTCTACGCTTTTAACAAATAACCTACTGCTCAGTGCTAAAGGAGCCTACTGTACAATACTAACTTAAAAAATCCTAAAAACCTAATCTTCTAGTTGAAACAAAAAATCCAGGGTTTGCAAATTTCAGGAGGCTGAAGCAGTTGTCTGGTGCCAGTACTCCACTTACAGCTGGTCAAATTCAGAAATGCGGCTCTGAATATGGGCCAGCTTGTTGTGGAGGTACAGGCACCTGCTCTTCATTTCAGAGTAGCTGGGGCTACCCTGTGAAGGAGAAAGCAAAGGAAAATTAGGGCATGCAAACACTTCTGCAGAGTCTACACTCTGATGTCCTTTGCTTTAGAAAAGCCTTGAGGCAGGCTCAGCAGTTACCTTGGCCCTGCAGCTCTGGTGTCACACGTACCTGTTGTAACTGCTGATAATCTGCTAGGATTCGATGATGCAGTGCCTACAAGAGAAAGAAATGAGGAGTATTTCACCACCACTATGAAATGCAAACATTGGTAAAACACTAAATGTTCGCTCAGTCTGACTCTAGACATTTTCTTCCCCGTCAGCCACCACTCTCCTGGGAGATTTGCAAAAACAAATTTCTCTCTCCCAGCATCACCAAAGATCTGCAATTAAGACTCTCAACAGGAAACTGAAGGAGCCCATGCTCTAGGACTCTGCTTGGGACACCTCTCCCCTTACTGCTCCTTCGCAGACAGCTCAAAAAACGCAGTTTGAGGCAGGGTCTTGCAAAAATCAGACCCAGCCCAAGCAGTGTCTGAACATATATGCCAATTCTACAGATTCACGTTGTTTCACCGAGCAGCTCCAGGGAATCCAAAACACTGCTGTGATGATGAAGCACAGTCTTCATGGTTTTGTCCTTCTTTACCTGATAGGATTCAGAGCCTGGAGCCAGAGACTTCCATTGCTCCTGAAACTGTCTGAACTTCTTTATGGTTTTGTCAATCTGAGAATGTAAACTCTGGTATTCCTCATACTCTGCATTGAAGTCGTCCTTGTAGCGCTGACGTTGCTCCAAGGAGACAATGGCTACGTATTTTCTAAGGGAAAAAATGAGGCCATTTTTCCATGAGTGAACTCTGAGAGCACATTCCAGTATGTTTTAAGTCCATAAAACACACGCCAATTTTACACCAAGCACTGGGTAATGTCAAACACAGACACCCAAGATTTGAGTCAGTTACTCTGGGACTGACAGTTTCTACTTTCAAGCTCATGCCCTTCAAGAGAAGGCATTCGGTCAACTCTAGGAATCTGCCACATTTCTAGGACACTTAGTTACTAATAGTTTACATTGTAGACGTTTTCTTCACTAGCAAGTGGAGCACACTGAGAAAACATTTGCCCTCATTTCAAATGTCAAAGGACAAACGAACCCAGCAGCTTCAGGGAGAGGAGATATATTACTGAAATATAACCTCTTCTTATGTAGGAAAAACTTAATTTAGTTCCATTAACTTGTAAAAATACAACTGTAAAACATTTTTATAAGGGACTGCATTTGTGCAGTTGAGCGTTTCAAAGCTCAAATTTGAAACGCTCAACTGCACAAAGAATTTTGAGCCACTTTCTGGTCTAACAGCAAAGCAGAGTTAATGATAATATTTGATTCTTCAAGCGGACAGCAGTTTCATCACTCATCATGGAACTGAGGAATTTGTAATGCAGCCACAAAAGCAAACTCTATATCAGCCTGAAACTACAACTACTACCCAAACAGCATCTGCTTCTAAGGAGGACAAGACTCAATAAGGCTTAAAGCCAGTGATGGTCATCAAAATTTCTTCATTCCCTTCTCCCTCAAATCTACAGGCATGAGGTTTATCATGCTCATGACACAAATCCAAGATGAAGTGGCAATGAGAACAGCAGATGTCATTTCCCAACACTCTCACACCAATGCTTCTGCTCCTCTGAGCCTGTAGACCTATTTCTTTTTGGATGACAAAACCACCTTTCATATGGGAATAAACAATTCAAACCATCCTGAGATTAAAATTTACAAGCAGTAAATCCTCAACCAAAGGAAATTCAGTCCCAGGACAGACAACAGCTTGTGCCAAGGATGCATCCCAGGCCAGATATACATAAATAGAAGGGTAAGTTCGAAAAGAAAACTACAGATGCCTTGCAACATTTTGGGAGGCACCGGAGCAATGTGAGCCAGGGCCCTGCCGCGCCTGCTCCAAAGGCCGCAGCTGCCCCAGAGCCCCAGAGCTGCAGGAGGCCTGACTGCCCTTGCCAACATCCCTGCTCTCACACAAGCTGGCAGCAAGTTCCAGTCTTTTATACCCCACACACACACACACACACACACTTCTCCCTCCACTCCTGCACTGCAAATTCGATGAGGGGATGCAGCAGCACTGCTGCAGCTGAGCCTGTGCAACTGCACTGCAGGAAGGGAGGGCCCAACCGGGCCTAACCCACCTCCATGTTCATCTCTGCTCTGAGCCTTCCAGGCCCAACTAAACCTGCTCTAACTCATCCTTTCAGCACAGGAAAGAGCTTGACGCTGCACACCACTGATAGGGGCCAGGCTGAATTGTTCTTTTACTCACCTCAGGTAGTCTGGTTGGTTGCTTGTTGCAGAGCATGTGGAAGCAATGGAAGTCTCTTTGCTTGCTCCTGCAGGAAAGCACAATTTTGGCACTCTTCATCACGAGATGATTAAAAGGCCAAAAGATCCCACTTGGACAGTCTTGAAAAAGTCTTTCAGAGTCTTCCTCTCACAGCTAATTACTCACAAGAAGAAACAACTTATAAAAATAGAACAGACACGACTTCCACAGTATACAGTGCTTAGAAGTAGACAGAGGGAATGGCCACTGTATTCTCAGGTTGTGCATTCCCACAGCGTTAGTACCAGTTCAGCTTTTCTTCGTTGAAGGCATGAGGTGGAATCTGCACAGCCATTCAAGTCATGCAGCAACAGATACAGCTTCCAAAGACAACAGCTTGAGAAAAATCATCATCAAGGTTCCAAAAAGAAATATAGAAGAAATCAGAAGTTCTTCTCATGCCATGTTTTATCCCCACTGCCCTGCCAAATCCAGAGGCCCAAAGTTCCAATGAGTGCCTGCACTCTTGTCAGCAGGAAAGCCAATTCCATTCTATAGGGCTTACTGGCACTAAGGCTCCAATACCCTGCAGACAAAACCCAGTGCTCCTCATTAACGTGGTAGATGGGGTTGCAAACAGCTCTGCACTTGGGAATTGCTCTTTGCCTCTTTGCAAAGGGATTCGGCAATGCCTTTTTCAAAGGCATTTAGGAGGCATAACTTCAAAGCCCTCTTTTCAAAGAAAGGTTGAAGAATTACGGTGATATTAAAAAGAGTTGACATAAGGAAAAGTCAGCTGAAACAGGAAGGAACAATCAAGATCATGGTAATCTCTCTCTGCTTTCCATTTAAGGTTTTGTTCCAAGCAGAAAAAGCCACAAGTTCCTTTACAATAACTAGGAACTTGCATTTGCCATTGTTTACACAAAGTAATCTTGTGAAAACTCAGCCATTCTTGACAATATTTTAGCTACATCAGCTTCAATTCTTGAGGAAAGAGCTGTTGTGTGATGTTCCACTTGCTTTTCTTGATTTTCCTTGTATAGCAGAAGTATATAAAGAAGTGTAATAGTGGTCATAAAACAGGACAGAAATACCAATAGTCATAGTATGTTCAATACAACTTGGAAGAACAGTTTTGCTGTGAGCATTTCATTTCCAAAAGTGCATTTGCTCTCATGCCTCAGTCCACATGAAAACTTCAGCCTAAGCCCCAACTTGAAACACGAAACAGATTTTTCCTTCACCAACCGGGCAGAATTTGGAAACTTGGCTCCCAAACAATGCTGTTCACATGAGTTTAGAGATTTAAGCAGAAATCCTTTCAAAGGCATCCCAAGGATTGCAGGTAGCGTGTCTATGTCCAGAAGAAATGTGGAAAGACCATCTCAAAGCACCTGTCTCTACAAGCACACCACCACTTGCAAGAGGCATCTGCACACTCCAAACCTACCGCCAGGTTGAAGCCAACTTGTCATTTGCAAGCTCAACCTCCAAAAGAGGCAACCCACAGATTTAACAAAGCAACTGAACTCTGCCCTGCTGGTTGTGTCCCTGTCATCAGAAATCAAGTGTTCTTTATGCATTTCTGTTTTGCTTTTCCATGTTGTTTCCAATCTGTACCACTTCCACAACTTTTGAAGAATGAAATTCTGCAGCTGGGATGCAGAGGAAACTTTCAGCCCAGTTCAAAGTAGAACTCCAGGAAACCACAGCCCAGGTTTTGTAGCTTTTGCAGTTTCCATGAAAAGGCTGAGTTCAATGAACAACCAGGGATTCATTGAGATTTGATCAACAGGTTTCAGCAAAGGAGTCTGCAATAAATTTGTGACAGGTTTCTGCCTTCAGCAGGCAGTCTTGAAAACCTGCTGATGGAAAAAGTGCTGTCTCAGTCAACACTTGTCATGTTACTAGAAATCAGAGGATAACAAAAACATCCATCATTCCATTTGGTTTCTAGTGTCTGCCTCTTCCTTTTACCAGATTCTCCCAATAGCATTCTATTTCATATTTCTTTGTTCTTCATTGGTTTTGTAGAGGGAGAATTTCTGAAAATCAAAGTACTTTTAGAGAAGGTTCCAGCAGCACAGGTTCTTGCCTTTGCATTTGCTGTCTTTTAAACCAAGAGTTACAATGTAATATAAGGGCAGAAAAGAACAAGTTTCTGATTTATCATGACTATACAGCACAGAGAATGGTAGAGCAGTCATATAGAGCAGTGCCTTCATGTATGCAGTGCCCACATTCAATGAACCCTTTTCAAAAGCTGCAAGAGCAAAATTAACTATTTCAGAATGCAGTCAAAGAAGGATTTTCCCATACGATAAGCCATCACAACAGGAATTGGAGAGAAGCACAGATGGCAAGAAGAAAAGCACTAAGACTTGACCTAGCAGAGCTGAAGGTTTGGAATTAGGACACCAGACAAAAACCTCCACAGTAGAGACCGTGAGGAAGAAAAATCACTGCTTGCCTGGCTTCTAGCCCAAGATGTGGGGAGAGCTGTGACCACCCTGTGGATACCCCAATCTTGGACAGTATAAAGGTGGCACCTCCAGAGAGACCCGGGGATCCCCACTACAGACAAGACCATGGGTGGAGAAGGAGAGGCTGGACAACAGAAAGTCCATAGTGTGATGGTATCTCCCTACTTGATGTCTCTCTTTTCCTCTCACCCTGCCTCTCTTCTCTCATTTCTTTCTATCTCCCTAGTTTGCATTTCCTCTTCAATAACATTTTTACTATTGACTGTGGAAAAGAGTCATGCTTGCACCTTAATTTGGGCACAAGCCTCTCTCAATATCCAAATCGTTACACCACAGTTATCCACACAGGAGTCAGGAAAACCAGCACATCAATACCTTCCTCGAAATCCAAGCGGTGCCACTGCTTCAGCCTCCCCAGTTCATTTTTCTCCCCATTTGAACTGGGGATCTCCTTCTGCTCCCTGGCAGGTGCTGGGACCCTGGAACTGGGAAATGTCTTTATGGGTTGCACCACTGGAGTGCAGGGGGAAATGGAGCCAGCACTTGGAGACATGTCCAAAGGGGAAAGAGATGTGGAGGGAAGAAGGAAGGAAGGAAAGAGGCCACCAGCTGCTGGCTGGACATGACTGGGCTGGTGGCCAATTCTCCTCTTCTTGCTTGTCACAGGGCTGGAAAACTCAGAAGCCAGAGGCCGTTTCTGCAACAATAACAAAATAATTCTTTCATTAACCTATGATCAGGATCATCTTTTGCTCCCGTTCTTAAAAAGTAGCATTTCTGATTGGGTAGAGTTTGAACATTCCTCTTTCTACACAAAGAAGAGCATTCAAACCCAGAAGTACTGCAGGTAAATACCAGCTCTGTCTCATTCCCACTTTCCCATCTTAGCACTTAGCAAGTCCTACTTCAAGTCTGTCGCTAAAATGCTTTGGGAGAAAGACATTCCCTTCGGGAGCTCCATCAAAGGCTTCCCCAAAAGGGAAGGTCCTGAACATTCCCATCACAGCTTTTACACCGGCATCAAGTCAGCTAAAATTTACCATACAGTCTAGAATGTTCAAAATGCACAATATACCTGAGCATCTCTCTCAGAAGGCCCTGGAGATGTCGCTTGCCTGGTGTTGGTGGTGTTCTGAGATGGAGCTGATTTTCTGTATGGATGGGCCAATATTTCATGTTAAAAAGCCTAAATATCAACTGACATATTCATTTACTTACAAGAAAAGCAGAGTCCTTCAGTGTCAGGGCTCAAGGAAACAGCATGAAGCTGAGTTGGGGGAGCTTTAGGCAGGATATCAGGAAAACATTCATGGCCCAGAGGATGCTGGAGCACTGCAACAGGCTCCCCAGGCCAGTGTTCAGGGCAGGAGGCTTCAAGAAGTGTTTGGACAACACTCTTGGGCACATGGTGTGATTCTTGTGGTGTCCTGTGCAGGGCCAGGATCCTGGCAGGTCCCTGCTACCTCACCATATTCTAACAATCTAAGCTTCATTAACCAGGGATGTTTTATTTTCCTATCTCTGAAAGACTGAACTTACCCAGAGAGGATTAACTTCAAATTCTGTCTGTCTATATCAGTGTAGCCAGGCCAATCAGTCTGAAGGGTTTGAAAGAGATGTTCCTTCAGACTGAAGGAATTATCCTTTGCATTCCACTTGGCTACCTACAGGCAGACATGTAGGAAAACAAATCCTTATTATGCTTGCCGCGTGCAAACAACAGAAGTACGATGGGTCTTGAACAGCTGCTTGTCAGAACCCAGTTTCAACCAATTGTATCCTTTCATACAGACCTTGATTATTCCTCTATCACATGAGTTTTAAGCCATATTAATGTTTCACCAATTGGAAAAAACCAAGTAACTCCCTTCATTTCTAGCAAGAGTTCCTTTGAAAACAACACTGAGAGCCACAATGTGTAAGGAGAGGGGGTCAGGCCCAGGTCCCTCATCATGTGGCTGAGCCAGGGTTCATTCCAGCAAAGTCCTGCCATGAGAAGGCCATGCACAGGCATTGCTGTATTCCTTTGAAAAGAAATGAGGTTCATATCTTTCTCAAGACACATACAAAGTCTAATCAAAAAGATAAATTTAGGTAATAAAACCTCACGATCTCTGATATCAAAAGTGTTGGTTTAGACTTCATCTGCTGACACCTGGTCAGAGTTAAATAGAAAAACACTTTGAAAAACCTCCATCAATTTTTTTTTTCCTACATAAAGAGGAAATGTTCTTATTTGGTATATCAATATTGACGTCATTCAGAAACAGCCTAGGAGAACAGGCAATATATTAAAAGGAATGAAAGAACCAATGCATCTTTCCATGCATGTGTATCCGATGGTGGGCTATAATAAGGAAAGTCCAGTGCAGTTCAGAGGAGCACTTTCAATGCATGTGCATCCTATTGTTGGCTGTAATAACAATGTACCAGAGGAATTCAGAGTAGCACTGGAGAATTTACTGAATAAAAGTGTTCCAGGAACATGGAGATTTAATTCACGTGACAGCAAACAAACCCTCTGCTCAAAGTTCGGCTACCAACTTTATCATGGAGGATGTGCCTGGAACACCCTGGGAAGGCAATCCCCACAGATCCTGAAACAGTCAGCAACTCTGTTCAAATGAAATACTGGCCTCTGCAGTTCCTGAACTCCTCTGCTCTGGAACGCCTCCCAAGAAATTTCAAGTGCCATCACAAACCATTTCACACAATGAAGGAACCCCTGTGAAGTTACTCCCTGAAGCAGTTAAACAGTGCACGGAAAAGAAAAAATAATGGAATAAGGCATGAGGAGCAACAACATTACAAAGTGTTACTCATTGCCAGCCATTCTAGGAAAACAACAATGCCCCAAAAGTTTCAAAGTTTTCTTTCTTTTTGTCACAGGGACCTGCAGCTTGAGACCTCTGGATGAAGCTGATGGAAGAACTTAACAGGGAGCATTCCCTAACTTGTTCATCGGTGTCTAATTTAAAGAATCAGAATTTAAAAAGACAATTAGGAACAAAAGAACAGCATGGTGGAAATAATGCTGGCACAAACTGCACAATCTCACCTGCTGAAGGATCTTTGCAAGGGTGCCCTTGTCCTTTTGCATGACTCCATCTCTCTGCAAGCGAGCGAGCAACTCTGGCTTCTTGTAAGCCCTCAGAGCAAGTAAATGAATCACCCTGTCCCTGTAGGGTCGGCGATAAACAGCACTGCAAGGATTCTCTTTCCTCTCTGCAGGCTTCATGGGCTTTGTTCTCTTGTACACAGGGGAAGGGCATGAAGTGTTTGGTTCGCCTCTTCTCACATCTGCTGGTTTTCCCAAGGGAAAGGAAAAGAGAAAAAGAAGTGTCAAATGGGAAGATGGCAGAAGGGAAAAGAGTTGATTGAAAATGATGATGGAAATCTTGTAGACAGAGCTGCACTTGCATATACTTGTGGATCCCTTTGAACTCATATAATCTCTGACTCTGTGACAAAGCCCAGTCCCTAACTGGTACTGTATGGAGCATGTTGCAAAGGCACCCTGTACCCTACCAGCAACCAGTCCTGTCTCACCTGAGTTTCTCTGTGCCAGCCCAAAGCAAAATTGCCACCAAGTTCCACAACTGACTCACTACTGCCAGTCCTCACCTGCCAGGTATTTAAAGTTAAATGTTCCCTTAGGATCTATGCCGACCACACCAAGAATCACACAAATCATCAATCACATGTGAAACAGAACATCCCCAATGAGAAATTCAGAAGTTGCGTTCTGTCTCTCCAAAAAGCCACCATGGTGCTGACTAAAATGCTCTGCACAAGGCTAAGCCAGAGCAAGAGCTGCACTTGCAGGGGCAGGGATGTCCCTGCGGGCAGGTGACTGCAGCCACAGCCAGGTCAGAGCCTGTTTTGCTCAGGGCACCTGGCTGTGCCTGGCTCAGCTCCCTGCTGCAGGCAGCACCACTGAGTGCCTGGAAGGGGAATGTGCACCTGGTGTCTGCCTGGAGCCAGGCTCCTTGGGGAAACTGCACTCAGAACAGGTTAATACAAATGGCACCACCTAAGCACATTGTGCTTTGAGGGGAATGTTGGAATCTGTGGGAAAGATGACATCAATATCTTCCTTTCAATTTCCTTGAAAAGAACCCAGTGTAGTATTGTGGTAACATCACTTGTTAATTACCAAGGTGAAAAATTAAATCAAGCATGGTTTTCCATATTGATCTTATGAAATTCTCTATGCAACTTTCTCAAGGTCACTCTATTCCAATTTCTCAATTTAATTTAATGCATATTGACATTGCCTAAGTTTTACAAACCCAAAGCCTTAGGTACCAAGTCTGTGAATTTAAATGCATAAGGTGGTCCAAACCTTGACCTCCATGCTCCAAATTGCAACCCATGGGAGTTGCAGTATGGGAACAAGGAAGGACTCTCAGGCTTTCTCAGGGGAAATAAACCAATGTCTGAATGCAGTGACAAGAGACTGCCAGGTTCACATGAGGCTGACCTCAACTTCCAGGTTTAAGTCTCTGAACACTAGAGATTGCCTGTCACAACAATATGCTGCGAAAAAGAATGACGAAGTTGAAAACATTACAGACATTGAGCAAAAGATGAAAGGCAGCCATACCTCCAAGTGGGTTACACGATTTGACATCCTGTACACTTCCATTTTGCCAGGCCTCACTGGCATTTGGCTAAAAAGGGAAAGAAATTTTCTGTAAAAACTTAAGCCTACCCTCTCCATTACTGCTAATTTCTGACACCCTTCTTTTTAAACAAGAGCTGTATTTGCAAAGGTTTGCTGTCACATCACCAAAAAGGGCTGCTTTGACACAGCTCTCCCTCTGAAATAAGCCAGCTATAAAAGTACCCTGAGAGAGCCACCCTCACTCAGCCTCTAATGCAGTCAAGCCTTCAAGCAGCAAGTCATCCTTTCCCAATTGCTGGAATTTATAGGCACAGGCTTCCCTTAAAATCAAGTGCCTGAGTACAATTGACCTGGCCAGCTTGACTCAGCTAACAATCCTGGTGAGAGTGGTTCACAAAACAATCAAGAATCCAGGGCAGGACCAGCACTGGGATTCATTTGGCACTACAGAAACACTTCACAGAGTCAGCTCTGAGAACAATTTCATCTGCACAATCTGAATTTCAACTCTCAACATGCATGAAAACCCTTTCTCTTTTCCTCAGCTCTAGAAAGAATTGTTTTCCTAGATATGAAATGGAAAGAGTTTGTCAGATGTAATGAAATTTGGGTTGCTTGGCTGAACTCATCATTTAGTACAGAATATGTTGCATTCCATTGGAACTCAACAGTCATTAAAATGTTTTTCAACCTAAGTACATTTTTTAACAAAACTAATTTCTGCCATCCAACAGCTTCATTCTGGAGGCAAAATTGGCTGAGATAAAATCTAAATGGCTATGATAAATGGACGGAAAAATGTGGACTAATTAGCATGAGAAGGGAGACATCAATCTCAAATAGATGGTAGAATAGTATTTAAGGGAACGGTAATTTAGAACCAAAGAAAATTAATTAATTAATTTCTTTCTTTGGCAAAAAATTAATTTCTTTCTTTGGCAAAAAAGTATCAATAAGTGGAAAAGCTTCGAAAATGGTGTGTATGTGGCTGGAGTTCTCTACTATGCATCACAGCAAGAACTGGAGTAACAGGTCCTTCCAATAGTAGAAAATACTGCTAGAAGGTATCCTTTATTGGACATGTTCCGTGAGTGCAGTACAAACTTGGAACCATGAGAAATCCATGCATTTTGGCCATGAGCCGTGCCCAGAGCATGAATTTCCTGACTGGCAAAACATGGAGAATATCTTACTTCCAACGGCACCTCCTCCTTGTCATCCCTGAGAGCCACTTCCATCAGAGACCCTCCCAGTTCCACAGACACCTCCTCCGTGCCATCCCTGTGAGTCGCTTCCCCCCGGGCAGCTGCCCCAAAGGGCCCTTGGAGCACCAGAGGGGCCCCAGCCCTGCCCAACAGGTCCCGCGGGCTCAGCAGCACCTGACACCAACACCATGGCCAAGCCCCCGCCCGCTGCCGACCCACAGAGCCCCACACCTGCCCCTCACCTGCTGCTCCTGGCACCTCTGGCTCACCCTGACGGGCATGGCACTGCTGGTGGGGGCCCTGCGGAACTCACTGGATCCTGCCCAGGCCCGCAGCTCCGCCATCCCGCTCTGCCTCGGCTGCTCCCGCTCCCACACACACACTGATCTTGCTGAGAGGTCTACAAAATGCAAAATACTTTTTAGGAATATGTGTTCTTGCATGTTTGGCCTTTCAAGGCTCATCAACAAGAAGGGAGATGATTCCCATGAAACAAGAAGTAGCCAACAAGCTGGAAGTGATGGCCAGGCCATGAAAAGGCCTTGGTGACTTCTTGGCTGAATTGCCTTGGTGAGGTGCAGGGCCTGACAGGCTTCAGTGACCTCAGACACAGGGCAGGTCAGCAAGGTTTGGGGAGAAGGATGTGCCACTCATGATGGTGGACACAAAGAATACGGAATTTATGGGTACAAGGACATTTGGGAGAACCCTCAAGAAAATGAACAAACTGATAAAGGCAATGCAGCAACTGTGCTGTATCAGCTCTAGCAGGGTAAAAGGCCATTCCAGCAGGGGCAGACCATGGCCACCCACTCATGAAACCTCTCTCTAAGAAGAAGGGAGAGACTGAGCATACAGACTAATGAGCATGAGAAATGAGAAGATCATTTTCCAACAGCAGAAAGAATACTCCTTATGAAGAGAACTAGGGGACTAGCAAGCATTGAAGACTAATTCCTTTCTTGGCACAAATGTATAAATACTCAAACATTCTGGGTTCTCGTGCTGCTGGATTTGTGAATTTGTCCCTGAGCCCCCCTTTCTGCACAGATCTGCACATAATTACCTCCACTCAGTGGGTGGATTGGGCTCTTGAACAACGGGTGCTGGAACCAGCCAAGGTGGAGCAACACTCGCTGTGGCTCTGACACCCCGGCTCTCGCTGCAGCCGCCCAAGGCTCTGAGCGCTCCTGCCCTGTGCCCGTGACAATGGCCACGTGTCCTTGGAAACAGGGAGTTCCATTGCCAGGCTGGCCGGGATGTCACTGAGGAGCAGGACGTGACACAGTGGGGACAGAGGGATTTCACAATGGGCACAGGTAGGGAATGCCCCGCCCTGTCCCATCACTGGCTCTGCTCATTTCCAAGTGCAGGAAGGTGCATCCCACCAACCCCAGCAGCTGCAGCTCTGCAAACCAGGGCTAATGAAGTGTTTCTGCACCAAAGTGCTGCACTTGGCTCTCTCTGAGGCAAAGGAGCAGCTCAACACCTCTAACCAGGGCAGCAAGGTGCAGCCCTGCCAGCTCTGGGCCATCCTGTCGTGGGCCCGTCAGTCTGTGAGGCTTCCAGCACGCACACGGTCACTCAAATCTCATCTCTTTGACACAATGCCCCGGCCTTTCCTCATCCCAGTCTCCTCAAAGGAAACAAGCCAGCAGCATGCCCAGGCCCCCACGTGCTCTGCAGGAGGAGCTGACCCAGAAAGGCCAGGGAGGATCATGAACACAATTACAGTTTGCTGACAGTAGTGCTGACTGCAGGTGGCCATTGAAATTACTGATGCACCTGGAAAAAGTGTTTTATGCTCAGTTTATGATCGTTTGACTTCCATTTTCCCCATAACCAAGATTACTCCTGATTTCAGTCAGCTAGCACCAATGAAGCTATTTTCCGGTTGATACATGGAGAGGGAATAAAAGCATATCATTTAAAATGATTTGAATATTACCACCCAAAGCTTATTTCCCATATCACAAAATGTTGTCTTTGTCTTCAGGATCAGGTCCATATCTGCCCCTGTCTCCTCTGTCTGCCACACTCACAATGATAGTATAGTTGGGGCTAAGAAAGGAAGGAAGTAAATTGTAAAACACCAGAAGTAAGATGTTTAAAAGAACTGTGTCCCTTTTTGGGAATGACTGGATTGTGTCTGTAATGGATCCCCGGTTAAGGACGGTTGGAAAAGCCTTTGTATGGACCATGAGATGAATCCAAGGAGGTGTTTAAATGGACTCTGGAATGTCAAACAAACTTTCCATATCTTAAAAAGACATTGATGACTGACTCTGCTTTGGAGTTACCAGATTTGACTGATCCCTTTGCACTGTTCATACATGAGTGCCTTGCCTTTTACATTAGCCTCATATTTAGCTGAAATGCTGGGAATGCAGGAAATAACCCTTTGGAAAAGAGCACATTTCTGAATAAATGACTTCACATTGTACTTGAGGGATGGCCAATGCAGCTGAGAGCAGGAGCCACCATGGTCCTGATTGATAGAATGGGCTTTAAAATACATGGGAAAAAAATATGTCAGTTTATGTGCCACAAACGGTTCTGTTTTGTGTAGTGCAAAAAGGAGCTCACTGGTTTTCCTAAAATAACAGGGGGTACTCCTGGAACAAAAGACATGGTGCTAAAGAAAGCTACTGCCTTGAACCTGCTGTGTTCCTCAATCCTTCTGCAGGGAATCAGCATCTCCAATCAAATAGGGGCAGATTTGGGAGCATCCAGTTCCCTGCTGAATTAGCAATAATGCACTGCAAAGCTCACCTGTTCAGGCAAGCCCAGGAGACTGATGAGCAGAACAAACTGCTGCAGAGGTGGCAGAACAAAGCAGCTTGTTGGCAATTCTTTCAAAATTGTGAACCTTTCCAGATCAGACCTAGAACACCATGATGAAAACAATCATTCAACAAAATTCTTAAATATCTGATTTAGTCCTGAAGGGTGGTGGATAGCAACAAAACAACACGTTAGAGTGCCTCAAGCAGTAATGAATCAAACTGGAGAAGACAAAGATAAAGAAACCCATTGGGGTATTGGAGGTTCAGTAGACAATTTGGAAAGGCAGCTACTTCATGTTAGGCTGACAGGGACTGTGACAACTTAAATGCAAAAGCTCCTTACAGATGAATGCAGAATTTTACAAAAGACTACTCTTAGGGATCCCAAACCAGGGAAGTAGTGCAAGAGATTAATGCCGAAGACATTTTTCTGACATCCCTCAGCAAGAAAGGTATAGGTATTTATTTGTCTTAGTAAACCCTTTTTCTAAATGGTCAAAGGCTTTCCCAAACAAAGCAAGAGAAATACTTCCAATTAAAAAAAATACTACTAATTTCAGGGAGGCATTTTGGAATGTCATCAGATAGAGATTCTCATTTCACAGCTGAAAGAGTACAAAATTTATACAAAATACTCCCAGTAAATGAGACCTATTCAGCCCATGGAGGTCATACCCCAGCAACAATTTGCCAGGAAACCTCACAAAAGTTGCCAAAAGTGCTTCCTCTGCCACTACTGAAGGTCAGAATTCCAGTGGCTTTTAAAGAAAAACCCATCCCACATGAAATGCTCTACGGAAGACCTTAGCAAGTTCCTATCCCTTCAAGAGGAAGTCATATGATAGGAAATGATACCTTAAATAGCTTTTTGCCATCTTTGTGAAAAGCACTCTCATCTCTGCAGAAATTTTGCATGTGAGCATTCCTGATGACTTTGGACACTCAGGTACATCCTCATCAACCTGGGGACAATGTCTATGTCAGAAAGCACAGCAGCAAGGCACTTAAAGTGCAAAGGACCATTTCAAGTGTTCCTAAGCACTACTGCAGCAATAAAAGGGGATTGGACCAGTCTGTTCATACACCTGCTCCCAAGGGAAGTCAGCCCCAACACACGAGGTACTGGAGGGGAAAAGAGAGTCTGCCAAGAAAAGGAAGATTTCATGTGTTAAAGCCTGGAAACATAACTTTTGTATGATCTGTAGAATTAGAAGAAATGCCATAAACGGATAGATGAATCATGAAGGGGTAACTATGAAAAATCCTCACTGTCAGCCCACCCTCAACAGCTGAACTCTTACACGGTCTGGAAACCAGCAGCAGCCACCAGGCCAAGGGGAGGCTCCCCAGCACAATTCACCCCATGCCCCCCATGGCAGCGTTCCTGGGGCTGCTGCACTGCAGAGGTGAAGGAGCAACCCCTGACCCAGCCAATAATAGACTCAAATTTCACAATTTCAGAGTTGACATTTTGTTGAACTTCACTTGAAGGAGAACAGAAGTGCAACGATGGCTCAGGTGTTCAATCAAAAAACACCTCAAGAACGCTCAGTTATGGGGGCTCAACATCATTGCATGGAGACAACTGAGAACTTGTAGAATGCTCTCCAAGGAAAAAAGAGGCATTCAGAGCCCTACTGAGTGTTCCCAAATGTTATCCGGCTTCAGTCAATTTCATATTCCTCCCCAAAAGAGGTTATGGCTTTGCTGGTAAGTGGTCTACCATTTCAGTAAATAAACAAATGAAAGGAAACTTAGGAAAAGGACTTTATTCCAAGTCCCCATAGGTCTGTGCAGGAATCAGCATCTGTCTATCTAGAAAGGCTGGTTCAGACAGGGTAGTTTAAAATATTCAATGAAATGGACAGCATTCTATAGGGCCACTTGAACCCAATTTCTCTTTAAAACTGATTGAAGTAACTTGCCTCCAACACTTATCCACGTGTTTACTAAACTCTTGTAAAAGATCTGGATATTCCTTAGCTCACTGACAAGGGGAGGCCATGATTCAAAATCTGTTCTGAGAGCTGCTTCAGATGACAGCTGAGAGCAGCCCACGCGCACTCCTCTGTAACCCTCCAAACCAAAGTGATTTGCGGACACGGTTGTCCAAACTTCAATGCCTTTCACCACTTGGGCAAAGAGTTTGCATTAACAAGAATAGTCAAAAAACACACCTATACTTATAAAGAATTTCCATCGGCCAAAATCTATTCTTAAAATGAGCACAACTTCATAGTACAGGTAGTGGGCTTCCACTCTTGACTGATAAATTTATTTCGGTGGACAAACTTAAGACTTGAAGAACAGAACTGACCAGAAAAAATCCACTCCAAATATGATAGAAGCAACAATGAGAGAAGGACTTACCAATACTGAGATTTCTTTATTGTTAACATTCAACACTACCATCTTTCAACTTCTTAAACTAAACTTCTTTGAGCTAATCCTACACTTTAAAAAAATAATCTACGGCTCAGTGTTAACATAACCCACTGTTCAATACTAACTTAAAAAATCCTAAAAAACTAATCCTCTAGTTGAAATAAAAAATCCAGGGTCTGCAAATTCAACGAGGCCAAAGCTGATGTCTTGATGCCAGTACTCCATTTGCAGCTGGTCATATTCAGAAATGTGACTGAATATGGGCCAGCTTGTTGTGGAGGTACAGGCACCTGCTCTTCATTTCAGAGTAGCTGGGGCTACCCTGTGAAGGAGAAAGCAAAAGAAAATTAGGGCATGCAAACACTTCTGCAGAGTCTAGAGTCTAATGTCCTTTGCTTTAGAAAAGCCTTGAGGCAAACCGTGACCCTGCAGCTCTGGTGTCACACGTACCTGTTGTAACTGCTGATAATCTGCTAGGATTGGATCAAGCAGCATCTACAAGAAAGGGGCTGGACTGAGAACTTGTGAATGTTGTTGCATGGTTGAGAAGGCAAAGCTTCTTGAGTTCAGCTGTGAATGGACAAGGAAGGATTTGCTTGGTAAAGCATGACTTCCTAAAGAAGAGGGAATGAAATTGTCATCCGTGAGTGAGGATGGAAACGTTTGAGCCTGTGTTGGCCAAGTTTGGGTGCTCCTTTTCCTGGGAAGAACCCCTGATGCAGGAGCATTTGTGGTGAGGAAGTGGAAGCTTTGTAGGTTCTAAGAGGCTTTGTTTGATGGGAAAGAAGAGAAGAGTGTTTGGAGAAGTGGCACTGAAGGCCCAGTGTCCCGTGCAGGGAGGGGCATGGCAGAGGTGCCTCTGTTGCAGCAGCACTGTCTGTGTTTCAAGCTCTCATGAGGGCGCTTTGCACCGTGAGGGCTTTGAGTGTATTGGGATACTTCAAAACTTCAGAAGTTTTAAACTCTTGGAAGGAGTCTGGCTCTTTGGAGAGCAGGCTTCAAATTGCCAAGTGAGATTTTGCCTTTCCGGCCATCTTTTACAGACTTTGATAGAAGGACAATGACTTCCAAAGGGAGAAATGATGCAGAGGCCAACATTGACCCAGTGTTCCCATTGCTTGCCAGACTTCCAGCTGATCTGCCTTGCCAGGAGGGCTGCCCTGCATAGGAAGAAGGATCAGAGGCAGAGCCTGTGAGCATCAGACGGGTGGAATCCCTTCGTGTACACATAGATTTATAGATTTCTACAATTCTCTTTCTATATTCATATAGTTGCATTTATGGATTTACAGAGGTGTGTTTATATGTCCATATATATACATCTATATAGGTAAATTGATCTATATTGTTATAGATGGGATAGAATTAGTTACATTTCCAGATTTTGAGATCTACATTTATACATTAATAGAGTTACATTTAGATACCTACATTTAGACACCTACATTTAGATGCTTTAATTTAAATGCTTAGATATAGATCTAGAAATATGCTTAGTTATTTAGTTAGAGGTATGTGGAAGTTTAGATGCATAGATTGAGCTGTGTAAGCCTAGGCTGTATTTTTACCTCTCTTCCCCCTCAGCTGCCGTTTTCACCTCTTGCTTTTCCCCCGGTGCCCCCTGTGTCCCCTGTCCCTGTGCTGGCTCCGAGCTGGCGGCCGGGCCGGGCGGAGCAGCACTTCCAGCCCCGGCTGTCCCTGGAGCGGTGGGAGCTGCCGCTGGCCCCAGGCACTGTCCCCTGAGGAGCTGCTGAAGGACGGTGAGACAGAGGGGGCTCAGGGGGCTCAGGGGGCGGTGGCGCCGAAGGGACGCTGACCCTGAGCTGCTGCTGGGGCTGAGGGCTGTGGGGCAGCCGAGGGCCATGGTGGCACTGAGGTGACAGGGAAGTGGCACAGGCTGACAGGCCAAAACTTCCCATGCATTTCTTCATCAATCTGCAGAAATGTTAGGTAAACAATTTGTTATTCCCTTTACTGATGCTTTTAGTATTGCATGATCCTGTCCTGACCGGTCAACGAGATGCATTGGTTTAGGCATGGTGTTAGCCCTAGGGGTACTCAGCCCTTGCAGTTATGGCAAATGGATGTAACTCATGTAGAAGAATTTGGTCAGGAATAATTTGTACATGTTTGCATTGATACCTATGCTTGTGTTTTATAGGGTGCTCCCTTAACTGGTGGGACGTCATGTTGAGAAACATTTGTACAATTGCTTTCCTATATTAGGTATCCCCTTAGCAATTAAGACTGACAATAGTCCTGCTTCGTGTTCCTTAAGCCTCAAAGGTTTCTGTAATTTATGGGGTATTTGACGTGACCCTGGTATTTCTCACAATCCTACTGGACAGGCAATTATTGAGCGTGCCCAACAGATGTTCAAGGACATGCTGCAAAAACAAAAAGGGGGAATTGCAGGATTATCCCCTGAGGAAAAAACAGCTAAAGCCAATTTTGTGCCTAATTAGCTCAGAACAACGGGAGATAGGGAAGATGCACCTATTCTTGTGCATCATGCCCTCACACATAATCCAAGGGAGGAATTGCCTGATGGCATTCAGGTCATGTTCAAAAGTCCAGGAACAGGGGTGTGGCAAGGACCAGCTACAGTCAAATGAAGAGGAAGAAGTTCTGTGTGCTTACTTACAGATAAAGGCATTTGTTGGATTCCAGCCACGTGGACCTTCACTTCCCTCATAAGTTGTAAATCAGATAGAAAATGCTTGATATCTGCATAGTTGTGCATGTAAGCCATGGCTTAAAGTTCATTGTATCAAGTGTATCTAAAAAACTTGGAGACAATTTGGTGAAGAACATAATTGCGTAGTGGTCCGAGGGAAGAAGCAAAACTTTAAGCCTATCAACCTAATATGCAATAACTGCTCTTACATACTTAACACTAGTACCCCAAGAATGGCATTAGCTAAATTTTTAAAGGCATAACTCAAGAAGATATTAGAGTTTTCTCTAACATGTATCTTTGATAGAAATATATAAGCAAAGGTTGTTACTGAGATTGCAGTTTAAACTTGCTCTAATTGCTGTAGTAAATCAAATTGTGCTAGAGAGCAAGATAATAGCTACAGACTGTAGAGTAAGAATAGCAATAACACAAACACATCATTTGAGAGATTTGGAGTGAGAACAAGCTAAAGCAGTTTGGGCAAAGTGCAGGCGTGATGGACCGCAAGGGCGACAATGGCAGCAGTTCTGGCAAATATTAACAATGTTGCTTAGTGGAGTGATTAAGGAAACGCAGGGGGTATACAAGCTAGAGCAGCGAGCTAACATGAGGGTTACATAGGCTAACAGAACAAGACAGGAACCTTTCTGCCTATCACAAGCTCCACCTCCGGATCCATTTGGCACCTGTTTAATTGGAATTCCTTTAGACTCAATGGAATAATCAGGAAATTGGACCAGAGCTCAAATTTATGGCAACTTAAGTAAGGCCTGTTCAAATTGGTGCACTAATCAAAATGGGATGATCACAGAAATTTGGTGTGAAAAACAAAGCATCCCTAGAAATCCATTAGGAATTCAGGCCTTTATAATCGGTCAAGGTTTAAATACTACAAGTCAGTGACCGCAGAATTGGATATTTTGGGATCAGTGCCAGGAAATTACTGTTTGTTCTATGAGTACCGCAGGCGTAAAAAGCTGATTAGGGAGAAATGAGAAAAACCCAGCGATGATGGCACTTCGATATCTCCTGTTTCTTCCTGGTATTACAATACCGTGGCATACTGCACCAATTGGACATGGTTGTATCTCTAAAACCAAAATCTGCAAGGATGTCATCTCCTGGAGATTTTCTCATTTGTGGAGATAAAGCTTAGCCTGCGATTCCTGAGAAAGCATGAGGAGGACTGTGCTACTTTGGGAAATTGACACTGTTTGCCCCTAGCATTCAACAGATGCTTGACATCAGGCACAAATTCCAATGTCCAAATCGTACTGTGCATCTATTAGGCTCAGACTGTAAGGATAATGTAGAATTGTAGAATATGCCTTTGGTTATACTGGCATCACTTTTTACACAAGGATTAGCTTCATCACAGGCCCTTACACAATTCAAACAATTGGCTTGTTGGACAGACAAACAAATTAACATTACATCTGCAATACTGAATGAGCTTACCACTGATGTAGGCAGCATACGCCACACTGTATTACAGGATAGGGCTGCAATAATGTTTTTGTTGCTAGCACAGAGAGATGGGTGTGAAGATTTTGAAGGGATGTGTTGCATGCATCTCTGAGCACTCTGAATCTATGGACCAGAAAGTGTCATTGCTTAAGGAGAACATAATAAAGCTGACAGTTGCTTAGAATTCTTTGGATGAGTGGCTAAAATCCTGGGGAATAACAGGCTGGCTCAAGGACTTAGTACTCTTTGTTGTTAGGTATTCTTGGCTCTGTAATGAATAAGTAATTTTACCTACTATTGACTTTGTATTTCGTTCTTTTTTCAGTTCTGCTAATGTTGCCTTGCTTACTACACTGTGTGCAAAAAGAAATTGACCGTGCTTTCAAATCAGTCTGGCAAACAAAAGCGGGGAACTGTAGAAGATATTTTGCAGGTGGAGGAATTTTTGCAAGACAATGGCTGTATTGAGCCCATGCACAATCCAGCCTGCTTGTAATAATGGACAACGAACACATTCACAAAGAATGAATTATGGACATATTCAGAAATGGGGTCGGTATATCCTTGAAGAAGATGCAAGAAGAGTCATCAGGACTCGGCAAGTGTGTCAGCAAGCTTGAGAAAGTGAGCCATGGGGGGGCATACAACCCCAGCAAGACACATGAAAAATTAGATAATCCAATCAGCATTCTATTTTAGAGGTGTGAACAGCTAGGATTAACCAATCATGTTTTAGCTAGAGACGCGTGGACAATAGAGATTTATTATACATTGAGTCTTTTCAGGAATAATAAATTTAGCTTCACTGGATCATATTGGTTATGGTGTGATGCCCATGAACCTCAGCACCCTGCACTTAAGGGTGAGTTGGTGTTGCCCAGGAAATGTACACATTTGGGGAAGTGCCCTTGGAAGAGAGGGGCTTGATTGCCAAGGAAACTGCTTCCCCAGGAGCCCCCAATGAGACGGGTACAAGTGTCTCCATTTGACTTCCTGTGTTTCTTTCAGTCCTCACACTTGGCTGAGGGGCAGGGGAAGGATGTGAAGAGCAGCTTTGGCATCTGCCTGGGCCTGCAGAGACCAAGCCAAGCACCTGCGGCAGGGTTTGTTGCCCACCTTTGAGCACAGGTCTGAGCCGCATTCTGTTTGTCCAGCCGAGTGCCCCAAAGCTCTCTTGGGGAGCTGTGAATTCAAAGGCCTTGATGCACACATTCATGCCACCTCCCCTATCTGGTGAGTTTTAACTCTTGGCAAGATGTGTTTGCCCCGTGCTTGCTGGAAGCTGCTCCGCTCCAGAGCCAGCAGTGAGCTGGGCTGTGCTGGCCTGGCAGCGTGGAGAGTCCTCCCCTGAGCACTTGGCTGGGCTTGGTGTGTCCCAGGATGTCTTAGACACTTGGGGTAATGGATTTTTTCCAATCAGAGGCATTTGGGGCAGGTTTGGGGTAGCCCCAGAGCACTTGGCAGCGTGTCCAAGGGCCCTTGCTGACACGGTGCAGCATGGTAACCATGGAACGGAATGGAACAGGGCCCTTTGTGACATGTGGTGAAGTGGCTGCTGGTGGTGACGAAGCAACGCCACAGTGCTCGGTGCACGTGACAGGGCAGGACGTGCCAGAGCTGTGCTGTGAGGAGCCCCACACAGCCGGCTCTTTCGTCACTGACCCACAGCCTTTCCGAGGCATTACTCCTGCGGCTGGCCTTGCGGCCAGACTGCAGGACTTTCTAAATCAGAGCTTTTCCCTGGCATCTGGCTCTAAGGTTTCCTAGACGCCATAAAGCGGGATGGCTGGCAGAGTGCTCAGGCTCTTCAGGGTGCTTCGGGGAAAGAAAAAGACAGGGCCTGCAGCCTCCCCAGCACAGCAGCCTGCGGAGCCGGAGAAGTTGTCGCCAGTGCAGGACGGTGAGTGGCAGAGCCGGGCCGCAGGGCTGGTGCCTTTGGCTGCCCTTGCCCCATCCCATCTCTGCCCCTATGGATGTCCCCACAGACAGGATGTAAGAGGGGCTGGGGCTGCCCCTGCTGGCCGTGCTCTGGTCCCCTGGGCACCCGGGGGCTGTCCCTGCCTGGGCCGTGCAGGGCTGGGCCGTGTTCTCCGGCCTCTCCCGCAGCCCCTCAGCTCTGGCTGCATTTACTCTTTGCCAGATGCGGGCAAGAATGGGACACTGGAGCCAGACCGCACTCACGGCTGCTTCCAAAGACCAGCACAGGTACCTGCGGCCATCCCCACCTGGGCTGGGCCTGCTGGCACTGCTTGGCCCAGCGCCGCGCTTGGAGCAGGCCACAGAACATCCCTCTCTTCCTGCCCTTCCTTCTGTTGCAGTTACTGCGGAGGTTCCTGGGCCTTGGGCGCAGAAACACCAGCGCTGCAACAACCAAGGGCATGGCCGAGCTGCAGGCAGAGGCTGATGTCACCTCAGCCTCCCGGGAGCGTGCAGCAGACTCTGTCAGGGCAGTGGCTGAGGGCAGGCCGGAGGCTGTCACGGCCCTGCAGGGTCTGCACTCGAACAAGCACGGTGCCAGAGCCCTGTCGGTTGTGTCCAGGCACCTGCCGAGCGAGTGCGGGGACAGGCTGCACCCAGAGCTCAGAGGCCTCGTGGAGCTCAGCAAGGAGCCCTCGCTGGTGAGAAGGGGCAGTGGCTGATATCTACTTGGAACATGAGGTGGTAGAATAGGAAGGCGATCTTGTCATGGTGCCTGCTGTATCTGGAGTGAAATGGGCACCTTTGTGACTGGGGAGCTGCATGGGCAAGAAGGATACAGGGCTGGTGGCCTTGAGCAGCTGAAGATGAGGCAGCGTGTGGCCAGGGGGCCAAGAAGGCCAAGGGCATGGTGGCTGTGCCAGCAGCAGCGGGGCAGCAGGAGCAGGGCAGTGAGCGTGGCCCTGTGCTGGGCAGCGCTGCGGCCACAGCTGGAGTGCTGTGTGCACTCGTGGGCCCTGGGGAGCAGAAAGTCATGGAGGGGCTGCAGCGTGTGCACAGAAGGACAGGGGAGCTGGGCAAGGGGGTGCAGCACAAGGCCAGGGAGGAGGTGCTGAGGGAGCTTTAGCCTGGACAATGGGGGGGGCTCATGAGGCACCTTCAGGCGGACTTCCATAGATCGCTGCCTTAGATCCATAGATCCAAACCTGAGTACAAGGGCTGTTTCCCTTCCAAACATCCCCTCACTGCATCCAAGTGCTTTAGACACTGGTGTGGGTAACACTTTCATATTTTGTTGATTTGTTTGTTTGATAGAAAGAGAACCCTTTTGCAATTTCTCCTGGTCCAGGGAGCAAGGGAGCTTTTTCTTAATCTTTCCTGCCCTTTTACAGTACTGACAGAAATTCTGCTAGAATTTTAGTTTTCAAGAAGGCAGTTCTGGATAATGCAGTATTTTTGCACAAGAACACATAGTTTGGGGCAGGTATGTTGGTGCAGAATGAGCTGTTCTGGTGCCAGACCGGCCAGTAGGGCTTGCCCATCATTTTCAAGTTAACGCCTGTCGTGTCTTTCAGCAGCCCAGGGAATCAGTGTGTGCTGTGTTTGGGAATTGAGCAGGAAATGAATGCCCTTGCATTCCAGCTGGCCCTCAGAGATTAGAGGAGCTGGGAAGGGCTGGGCTGCATTTCTGATTCCAGCCACTTTAGCACCATCAGTGTGGTCAAGTGCAAGAGAAGAACTTGCCCGAGCACAGATGAACAAAGAGTGCAGTTCCCTGTGCAGTGCTCTGGGTCTGATTGCATTCCACAAGGACCCACATGCTCCAGATTCCCCAAGAGTGTGGGTTACTGAAGCAACAGGAGAGCAAGTTCAGGATGGCTGCTGATTGGGGCACTACTACCGAGTGTTGATGTTTGTAGTGACAGAAAGGACAGTATTGATTCAGGGTGACCCCCACATGGCCCAAAATGAGCTTTGACTCTAGGATTTAGAAGTTTAAACAAATGCTTTATAAGCTATGTATATTACACTAGTACTATGTTAAAACTATACTAAAGAAATACTATACTAAAAAGATACTAAAGAAAAAGTAGTGACTGTCTCCACACAGTCTTTCGTCAAATTAGCTAATCAATCTAAACAACTACCACTAAAATGCAATTAAGAAATCATTTTCAGTAAACAATCACTATACACATTCTTCATGTACTAAAAATCAAGAACAGCAAGTAGAGAGAATAATTGTTTTCTCTTCTCTAAGTTTCTCACTACCTTTCCTTAAAAAAAACCTAGGAGAGAGAGAATTATATCTCTCTCCGTTCAAAGAATGTAAATCCCACAGTACAGTAAAGAGAGATTATAAAAGTGAGATCTGTCTATCTATCTATCTATTTAAATCTTCCTGGCTCTGCTCCAAAGCAGTGGAAGATGCAATGCTCACCTAAAAGCCTCCCTTCATCACAAACAGACAGGACAGGGTAGAAGCACAGGGAGGCCCTCACCAGACCCCTGAGAAATGCCACACCTTCCCTGGCAGCTGCCTGAGAGGCTCTTGCAGCTTCACTCCCAGATGGCCCCTGATTGCAGGGCCAGGGTCACTTTGGAATCTGTGCCTCCCCTCAAACAGAGAATGACCCAGCAGAGCAGCAGCACAGTGCTTTGGGAACGTGTGAGCCCAGCAGTCTTTGAGTCTTGGCCCACAAAGGTCATATGGGAAGCTGAAACCCATCTTGTCTTGCTTTCTGTGCAGGTGCTTCTAGAGAGAGAGCAGGAGCAGACTGCTTCAACTGAGATGCCATGCCAGACTCAGGGAGAGCTGTTCCCAGCCCGAGAGCAGGAAGAGCAGCTCGGGCAGCAGGTGGAAGAGCCACAGGAGAAAGGCCAGGTAAGCCTGACTGGCCAGGGCACAGAGGGAAGAGCAGGAGGAAGGGCATAAACCACAGCTCTTGGGACTGAGGAGGCCAGGAATCCCACAGGCACTGGAAGCACAGAGCCTTGGAATCTGCACAGATCAGCCCTGGGACAGGAGGGTTACAGTGGAAGCAGATGTGGGTAGGGAAGCAGAAGGAAGGGGATGAATCAATGTGATTTTGAGGCTAAAAGAGGAAAAAGCTGAGCCTGATGGCAGCTCCCAGTCACTTGCTCTGCATCTGTGTGCACAGAACATCAAGGCAGAGCCACAAGCAGAGCTGCCTGAAGCTCAGATTGACATGGCAGTGAAGAGGAGGAATGAAGACATCCAAGAGGAGAAGAATCTCCCTATGCAGAGGGACAGTCAACAAAAACAGGTGAATGAAAGAATGGCAGCCACTCCACTCATGAAAGAGAGTCCTTTCCGTTGTTGTTTACAGAACATGAACAAACAGGTTCTGGCACAGCTGCTGGAAACTGAGGCTAGGATCAAGGCAAGGAAGAAGAGGGCAGACTAAAAATTTTAAATCATCAAAGAGAAAATTAATTGCCTCGTTCAGGAGCAAAAGGCTCTAGAAAAGCGAGTGAAATATCAATAGGCACTGCAGTCACCCAAGGGGTGGTTTCTGCCCTCCTTGCCTTTGCAGTGCAGAGCAGCAGGGGGGTGGGGTGTTGCCTCTGAGTGCCATCCTGATGAGGCCTCTGTCAGAGCTGCTCTCAAGGACACTTCCTGCTCTGCTGAATCTCAGCTGATGCTCTAGACAGTGGCATTACTCCCTTGGCCATTTAGCCAGCAGTCATCCCAATGAACTCCTGCTGGCTTCTTCCAGGTGACCTTGTTTCTTGAGGTGTTTTTTGCAGGTGAACGTGGTCACTCACATAGATTTGGAATACGAGCTACAAGCTGTCTGTATCCCTTGTCAAATCAGCTCCTGTCCTTTACTTTCTTCCCAGTCGATGACTCCTGGCTGACGGGGACAAGCTGTAGTCTCTGACTGCTTTGTTCTGTTTGACTTGAGGTGGAAGTGTCGCCATCCTACCTGGCAGCCTGCAGAGAGTTCCAGCAAATGACGGGCAACCAAGAGCCCCGAAGCTGGCATGAGGCCCAGGAACTGTACCATCCAGAGATGCTGCAGGAGAAGCACGTCCCGAGGAAGGTGCAGAAAAACAGAATTTCGTGGCAGGAGGTAGAACATGAGAATGAGGAGCTGCAAATGTATCTGCAGACCTAGGAGGGGGAAAGGAGTCTTTGGGAGGAAGTGGAGCGGTCGTTGCTGCAGTCATCCTTTAGAATAGGAAAGTGGCTAGGAACTCGAGTAAAACCAGCCTTTGGTTTTGACCATTTGGTTTCACAAGTGGGCATCCAAAGCAATCCAGTTGAAGAGCTCTGCATGTGGCTGACAGCAGCTTCCTAAAGGCTTGCATTTTAAATGGCAATCTCTCTTGCATTTCAGGGCAATCTCTGCCACACCTTGCTGACATCAACTCATTTCTTCTCTCAGATCTACACCAACTCTGACAGTGAAGCTGCTGCAGCAGCGCCGTCCCAAGGAGCCTTTGCTCCCCAGCCGAAGATGTGGAGCCTGAGCATTTGGATCACCTCCTGTGCTGACCCAGCTGCTGCTCTGCAACTGCAGATGGCGGGTGACTCCCTGGAGCAACACAGTACGTCTGCTATCTTTCTTATCTGAGGGACAGTGTATTGTGTGCACGTGTCTGCAGAGCTGGACCAAAGGGTTCTCCTCACTTCAGTGTCACAGAAGTGCTGGCATTGCTCCAAGGCAGCAAGAGAGAGCTCTGGGTGTTCCTGCTGCCTCTGAGGGCAGCTTAGACTGGCTGGAGTTTACCTGGGCTTCCCTCTCTGCCGAAGGCAGAAGCTGGAATTGTTCCTGCATCAGCAGATGCCTGTGACTGCTTAAGTTCTAGCCACTGGTAGAAGCCCTGCTGAGATCAGTCTCTGGGAGAACAAATCAAACCCTTTGTGATTCTGCAGCACAACCCAATGAATCTGCTTCTTGCATTTAACAGCTGCCAATGCTGTGCTCTCAGATAAGACCTGGTAGAGTTGAGAAGAGAGCCCAGTGGATTCTGTGTCTACCATCACCTGTTGCGACAAAAAGGGCACTGATCCACACCTCGGTGGGGCTGATCTCAAAGCCCATCCTGTTGTGTCCTGAATGGGGGCAAAAGCTTGTACGGGGCTCAGGCTGGCTGTGGCTTCTTCCCATCAGTCCCTGTCAGTGCTCATGCTTGGGCTTTGCCAGCCTTGTTGTGGTCGCTGCCCTGCCCCTGAGGGCTGGAGGCACTGCAGAGGCTGGAGCCTTCCTTAGCTGGGAGGGTCCCGCTGCTGCCCGGCTGCTGCAGCACGGAGCTGCCTGAGGCAGCAGCCCCTTCTCTGGGCCGGCTTCTGCCTCGCATGGCCTGCACTCACAAGAGGGTCAGCATCTCCTCTGGGCAGCTCTCTGTGTCACAGGGGTGCCTGAGGAGCACTGCTGTCCTCTGTGCCCGTGCCCGCCGTGCCAAGTTGGGAAGATGGGGAGGTGTGCGGTGCCAAGAGGGCGAGAGGAATGGGAGCGACTGATCCGCGCTGTCCGCGTGAAGAGAAGCGGCGTGGTTCTTCATGCGGGGCACGGGCAAGGGCGTCTTTGAGCTCAGCCTGCTCATAAAGGGTGAGGGTCCTGATGCTGAAAGCCCCGTCGTAATTGGTTCTGGCATGAGCTGCTCTGGTTTACTAACGCAGAGGCATTCTTCTGGCCAACTGCTGCAAGGTGGAAAAGATGGGAACACTTGGCAATATTCCTCCTGTTCTGAACTTGACATCTGTTTAGAGCAATTGATTCTGGATGTCCAGGTGCATTTAATCTTAGCAAGTAGGAAACCTTTTCTAAATTTTGCAGTCTCTATTCCCAAGAAAACAAAGGCACTCTTAGTTCCAGCTCTCCTCAATGTTTGTAGATGACAAACTTACTTGCCTTGGTAGGTATTCTCTTCTGGTCTCAGTCTCCTCTGAATGTATCTCCCTGGGCTTCCCTGTGTGTCTGTTGTCAAGAGGTCTCTCACTTCAAAGGATGCAAGAAATCAGTCTCTGTGCCAGCCAGACTTGTGCTGTGGATGTGCTGTTCTTTTCTTGTTGTTCCAGTCCCTGTTCCTGTTGTTTTTAGCCAGCTCAGAGCTGGCTAACAAAGGGAGGGCTCCGAGCCCCAGACAGTGCCTTTTGTATCTCCGAGAAGGTGAGATCTCTGCTTTAAAATGAACATCTTGCATTTTCTTTCCCTCAGGGAGAATGATGAAGATGGAAAATCCTATCAGATACATTGAACTGGAAAATATTGGCAGTGGGTGAGTCCAAGCAATGCTAATTTTACAAAACTATGCATCAGGTGTTTTGCTGGTGGAATAGGTATCAAGCGTGAAGTCAGACAAGCTGCAAATGTGTTCTGGCACTGGGCTTAGATTGTCAGTGCTGATCAGAATTTCTAAGTGTGCTCAGAAGGCATTGTCAAGGACATCTCTATGCTTCCAGTGTCCTGCAGGTTTTAGGCATTTACAGCACAGATCTCCTGTGTGGGCTGGCTTTCACTGCAAGATCTAAATGGCTTCTCCTTTCTCCTTTCATTTTTGTTTCTAGGTGTTTTGGAGAGGTTTTTAAAGCACTCGACACTGCCACAGGAGGAGAGGTAAATGTCAACAGCCCCTGCAGACTCTGCTGCTCTTGAGGGGCTTTCCCCTCTGGTGTGAGCTGTGGCTGGAGCTTTGGCTAGAGCCGTGCTGAAAAGGCACAACAAGCACACACTGGGGCCAGCCTGCAAAATACATTTGGCACTTTGTCCTCCTCAGCTGCCGGAAGGAAGGCACGCAGGGCAGTGATTCCTTTCAGACAAGGACGCGCTCACTCGCTCTCCATGGCTAAAACAAAGGTGGTGCCTTAGAGCACCTCCCTGCTCTTTGGGGCTACGGCTTCAGAGTCCTGAATTCTCAATTCTGCCTGCCAGCAAATCCATTGGAAAGGTCCTGGTAGTTCCTTAGCCACCTGCAGTGCTGCACTTGGTAATTGCACACAGGGAGAGATCTGCAAGTGCCCTAAAAGCCCGAAGCCCTGCCCGTAGCCCAAGATGTATCCACAGAGTATTAAGGCATTGATTACTTCTTCTGAATCCTAGAAAGAGCAGACGAGAGTGTGGTTAGAGGTTTGTGGGTGATAGTTGAGACACCACTGTTACCAAGTGGACAAGGCAAAATGTCAGTGGCCCAACGTGTCCTGTAACTGGCCCCCAAGGTAGCAGAGAAATGGGCTGTTGGAATGTCAGTTCCTAAATACTGCACTGCCTAATCACAAGGCAGTTTGGCACAGCTCAGCTCTGTCATTGCAAAATCACACGCTCCATGTGCGTTGTTGTCCCCTGCCACCAACTGCTCAAGTTACTGATTTTCAATGTCATTTTAGGTGGCCATCAAGAAAATAAATCTTCAAGGACCGAGGAGGATGGAACGAAGCGTTAATGAAATCCAAATCATGAAGAGGTGCAGGAGTCCCAATGTTGTGAATTACTTAGACAGGTGAGTGATTATGGTCTTATCCCATGTGTGCATTTACATACAGTAAACATGAGAGGTTAAAAACCCACTTTGGTCAGTAGCAGAAAGTAGAGTGGTTAATCTTTATTTATTCATATCTCTCTACTCATCTCCAATGGATGAGAAGAGAGTGCATCCTGTCTGCATGAGTCTTCCCTGGCACACCTAGTTTGAAAATTATTCCAAAATTATTCAAAACCTGAAACAGCTGTATCTTCCTTAGTCATCAGCCTCGAAGTTTACTGCCTCCACATGTTTTCGGGATTGATTTTTTAAAGTTTCTTAAGTGCTGATGAACCATACTAAAATGGAATTCCATTGGATTGTTGCCCCTCTTTGCCATTGCTTTTCATGCCAGGGTGAATAGGTGCTTATTTCCAGAAACACCATGCCTGACAGGTTTTATATCTGGGCTGTTTCTAAACTGCATTTTTCACTCACTAGCTGTCTAAGACATCTCCTTTTTCACAGCTGTGCCTTTCTCCTTGAGACTGCACAGATTGCAAACAATGCACAGCCAAGAGGGAATATCTGTTCCTATGATTCTGTCCTTGTCACAAAGGCATCTGGAAATAAGAAACCTGGAAGCAAAAATCAACATAGCCATGCATGTTCATCTCCATGCCCTTATTTCCTTCTTTCAGCTACCTTGTGGGTGAGGAACTCTGGCTGATGATGGAGTACATGGATGGAGGCACTCTGACAGATGTCATCAATGAGTGTGACATCTTTGAAAGCCACATTGCAGCCATCAGCCGGGAGGTCAGCAATCCCATCATTGTTTCCAAGGCCTTGGGCAGGATTGTCTGGGAAACAGGGGCTCAGACCTGCAGTGATTTCCTGTGCCAACCTTTGGTTCTGTGTTGCTGGTATGCTATGGGCAAGTAAAAGCATCTCAAGTGAAAGGCCTGCCAGTGCCCCCTGCACTCCCTGTACTCAGTGCCAGTGCTCTTCTCTCCTGCTGTTGGATTCTCGCTCTGGCTCATGTATTTGCATTTGCTGTTCTCCACCTTGACTCTCTAAATGTTTGCCTGGAGTCTGTCTTCACTGCATTCCTTGCCTGTGAAAGCAAAGGTGCTGGTGGTAGGAATTGAAATGATCAGCAAAGAAAAAAGAGAGAGACTCATTTCTCTCAGGCCTCAGCATACAAGGACAGGAGTGCAGCCAAAATGCTCTTTCCTTCTGAGCACATGCACTGCAGCAGCAGTCATCCTGGCTGGTTTGCAGGGGACAGTCTCCAACAGCAGGTGCTGTTGCTCTTTCAGAAGCTGACATGCCTTTCCTCAGAAAGGTCCTGCTCTGCAAGTGTTGGAGCAGCAAGCTCTTCCTCTCAGTGGCACTGTGTTCTGCCATTACTGCCCATTCCCCTGGAGAGGGAATCTTTTAGATTCTTTGTTGCCTTTCCTGTGGGATGAAATCACATCACTCATTTTTGCCTTCCTCTTTCTGTTTTCTCTCTCAGTGCCTGCAAGGACTGCATTTTCTGCACTCAAACCGTGTGATCCATCGAGATGTGAAAAGTGACAACATCCTTCTCAGAACTGATGGTTCTGTCAAGCTGGGTCAGTATAATCTTGGTCAGGAGCAGCATTCCAGGGATGTGGGTGTGGGGCTGCTTGGCGGGACAGCCAGCTCCCCTAAATGGTGCTGGTGGCAGCGCAGGGACACCCGCTGTGAGCTGAGGGCACAGTTGCAACGCGCACAGAGGTAGGACAAGGAACAAGCAGTCAGGAGTGGCCTTGCTCTGTGTGTGTCCCTTCCAGAGGGAGGGAGTTACAAGTCTAAAGCTTCCAAAGAACAAAAGACACTACTGGAGACAGTGTAAAAAATGGGGGGAGTTTAAAAGTTGCCAATGCCAGGAGATCCAAGACCACATTTTCAAACACTTCTGCTGGGGAATTCTTTGGCTTGCTTTCCTAATTGCATAGAATTCAAATAGAAACAGTGTCTTCCTTTCTCCTCAGGTGATTTTGGCCTCTCTACTCAGCTCAGCCCTGAGCAGAGCAGACGGTGCTCGGTAGTCGGGACTCCTTGGTGGCTGGCGCCTGAAGTCATCACACGTCAACCATATGGTCCCAAAGTGGACATATGGTCTTTCGGAATCGTGGGGATTGAAATGAGAGAACAAGAACCTCCCTACTGGAGTGAAAGTCCCATCACGGTAAGGAGCAAATACTCACTGATCCCGCTGTCTTTCTCACCTGTCCCTTGTCCTGCGTGCCATTGGACAAAAGCCCATTGCCATCTGCCTGAACCACTTCCACCAAGGACCCCTGCTAAAAATGTGCCTGCAACACATCAGCATCTGCTGTACTTTTGGTTGCAGCAGTGGGGGAACTCAAGCCTTATCACATGCAAACAAACTCCAAACAAACTCTATTCTCAGGCAACACTTTCCTTTGGCTTTTAAGTGGTTCCAGTCCTTTGGCTGTGGAGATGGCCTTAAGAGCAGAAAAGAAGCATCTGACAACTGCTGTTATCTTTCCAGAAATGAAGGAAGGAGACTCAAACCCAACAAAGTTTCTAAAACTGTGGTCTTTAGAGATGAGCCTAACTCCCTGAGCAGTTTCCTCTCACTGGGAAACATGCCTGAACCCTGGGCATGAGAGTGTAAAGGCCACTGAGTGTCTTCTGCTGCTTGTGCAGTGCTGCTGAAACACTCGGTCACCGCGTTTCTCTCCTAGCCAAAGGCACATCCTCTGTGTCACCAAGCCAGAGCCTGGTGATGCGGACAGCCTGACAAAACCTCCCATTTCTTTCCTGGCTCTTTCTGGCATGGGCCTACTATTAATGCATTGACTTGAGTAGCCAAATAAGCAGAGGGTTGCCATAGGGATGGCACCTTTCCTTCTTCTGACCATGACAATTTTTCTTTTGCTGCAAAATGGGAAGCTGCAATTTTCAGACTGCTGAGAGACAGAGCTGCAGGTGGCTCCTTTGTGCCCAAGCAGGAATTTTCATCCCTGTACATTTATGCAGCCATCTTAATGTGTCTGTGTTGAAGATGAGATTGCAAATGTTTATTTCCTTACCTGGGGATTAATTGATGGATTGCCTTTCTTTCTTTCCAATTACCATTGTTTTCAAGAAAAGCGCAAATAGCTTGATGAGTTTTGTTCTTGGGCACGTGCGCTTAAAGGACCAACAAGCACTGCAGATATGCCTTTCATGTAGTAACCGATGAAATTAGTTTGTATAGCACGGTCTCTCTTCCAAAAAGCCTCTGAAGCTAGTGTGAATCCTCAGAGAAGCAAATGTGCTTTTGCTGATGTAGCTCCCACTAAACTAGCTCAGTCAATGAAATCAGCTGCCCAGGCAAGATCTGTGGGATGGTGGAAAAGCTGTGGCTGCATCAGGGTTTGGGTTTCTGGTTGGTAAAGGAAAATAATCTCTGGGTCTCTGCCAGGGCAGAAACTGCCACTGAAGAGCAGAGGTTAAACAAAGGGAGGTGGGAGAGCACTTAGAGATGTGAAAGCAGCAAGTACAGCCTGGTGTCTCCTTTTTCTCCAGGCTACACAACTGATAGCCACACTAGGGACCCCACGGCTGCGGCAGCCCAACCGATTCTCGCCTTGCCTGCGTGACTTCCTGAGCTGCTGCCTGCAGACAGACGAGGAGCAGCGCTGGTCTGCCAGGGAGCTCCTGCAGGTAAAATGTCAAGGGGCTGCAGGTGAAACAGGCTCTGAGGGATGGGCTCTTCCTCCACTCAAGTCCAAGGCATCACATGAGTCCCCTTCCTCCTCACCTCCACCCTTGGTGCTCTTCAAATGAAAATGGTGAGGAATCCTAGACTGGGCTGGGCTGGCAGGACCCTGTAAAAGTCCTCTGGTGCAAGTGTCCTGCAAGGAGCAGGGACATCTTTAAAGAGATCAGGTTGCTCAGAGCCCTTTCTCACTGGAGCCGGAATGGTTGCAGGGATGGGGCACCTACAAGCTCTTGGAGCAACCTGTGCCAGGGTCACACCATGCTCCAAGTAAACAAGTTCTGATTAGATCGTATTTGTGTTTAAAAATATTCAGCCACATCCTATTGTAACTGGCCCTGTAAAAAATATCTCCCTCACTTTCTTCAAAGCCACTCTGAAGTCTTGGAAAATGGCAATAAAGTCTCCCTGGGGCCTGTTCTTCACAAAACTGGGTAACTCCACCTCTCTCCACATTTCCTGAGTCAGAGAGCTCCTCTGGCTGTTTTGATCACCCTCTTTTGTCATTTGGTGAGGGTTCAATTTTATCAAATGGCAAAAGAATTGAAGTAGAGCAATGCAGGGTACAGAGACATGAAATGGTGCTGCAGGAACCCAAGGAAGCCAGTCCCAGCCTAGGGCTCAGAGATTTGGCTGTGGGCAGCAGGGGCTGTGGGGGGCTCATTGTGAGCCTCCTGGGGGCCCTGGTTTGCACCTCCCAGCCCACCCTTAGAGGTTTCTGCCACGCAAACAGGGACAGCTGGGAGGGACTTGTCCCAGCCCCATCTGCTGCCTGGCACACTCAAGCAGACGGGAACTGTGCCAGGATTACTGCCAGGTTGTGTGGCAGAGAGGGAACTGCAGGACCCGATGCCACTGGGCTGGCCCTGCTGGGAAGGAAGGTGCCATCCAGCACACGAGGGGAGGGGCCGGGCATGGAAAGGCAGACACTGCTCTGTCTCCCTGTGGGAGTCAGCACAGTGCCTGTCTTTCAAAGAGAGGGACCAGTGTGAGGCTTTGCAGTTTCCTGAAAAGAAGAAACTCCAAGGACAGAAAGCACCATTTCTAAAGCACTGGCAGGGCAAAAATCCTAGCAAGATGAAGACACCTACAAAAATGGATGAGTGGGATTCTGGGCCACATTTGCCTGTAATGGCAAAGTCCTGCACATAAAGATGGAGATGTAGATGGTCCCATTGGTCCTCTTCCTGCATCCTTCTAGAAGCCAGAGGAATCCTGTGAAGCACTGAGCTTGGAAAGTCACGGTCCATTATTTTTTGGTGATTTGTTTTTTTTTCCTTTTGGCAGCATCCATTTATAGAATTTGCTGAGCCTGCGTCCAGCCTGGTGCCACTGATTGTTTCAGTGAAGAAGAGGAGGGAGACGAGAATGTGACAATTACATCAGGACCATTTACTCGTCAACCAGTTTAGAGTAGGATTGTAGGGTAGGATTAGGATTAGGATTAGCATTAGGATTAGGGTTAAGGTTAGAGTAGGATTGTCTAATAGGACTGTAGAGTAGGATTGGAAATGAATACAGTTTCTAAAACCACAACTCACCTTGAAGATTCCCTTCCTTCTCACTCTGCGAATACGCTCAAGAATTTCTTCTGAATTGTCTGTTGTTTCTTAAAGGTGGAAACTGACACGGTGTCTTTGGCATGGTGTGAAAGTGGGGAAGAAGGATGTTCTTCATTCATCCTCTCCAGAGCACACTGCCTTTGGAATCTGGCCCACTGGTCTGTTTTTGGCCAGCTTTGGTATTTCTATTGGAGGCAGAAAGGGCAATGGCATTTGAAAGCAAAACCAAAAGAATGAGGCAGCCCAACACCCTGTGCAGATGCAGGCCTTCAGCTGTGATTGGAGAGCATTGGGGCTCCTGCCACTTGGATTTGTATCCCGAAAAGCAATAATCTCTTTGGCTGGAGGAGAGCCTTGCTCAAGTGAGAGAGCAGAAAGATCAGAGAGGGTGCTCAGGAAGGTCTCCTGTGGTGCAGAGCTGTCAGCACCTGGGAGGTGAGAGCAGGCCCGGCCCTGGCCGGGGTGGAGCCCCAGCAGAGCCCCGGCAGAGGCCGGAGCAGGCTGAGCCCCGGCAGAGGCAGGCTGGAAGGAGGCCCTTGGAGCTGCAAGAGGCAGCAGCCGGGCCCTGGGTGCCTGTTCCTGGCAGCGGGTGATTCCTCCGCTCTCAGAGCCCAGGTGGCAGCTGGCTGCTGCCGAGGGGAAGCACAGCCGTGCTGGGCACAGCCCAGCCTGGAGGCATTGGCTGTCTGGAGTGTGCCCAGGAGCAGAGAAAGGCCCAGGGCAGCCGAGGGCCGCTGGGCTGCCTGAGGATTCCTCCTCTTCTGCCGGCTGCCCTGCAACTCCTGGCAAAGGTCAGCAGTGTGTGCAGCACTCTGGGCACCGGGGCAGGGAGCCGGGCTGCTCGGCAGGCTGGAGCACAGGGCAGCCTCCTTCAGGCCCGGCTCTTGTGCCAGGGGAAGCGAGGCCAGCGTGAGGCAGGGACAGCTTGGCAGGGCACACCTGCAGGAGCCAGCACCTCACGCAGCTCTGGGAGGAAGCGCCCGCAATCCTGCAGTTCTGCACTGAGCCAGAGCAAAGGTGTGAGATGCAGAGTGTTTGGCAGAAATATTCAGGCCCACCAGGCCAGCCTGCTTTGTGCTCTCTGGCCCACAGCAAGTGCTGTGCAATGCAGCTCACACCTCTATTGCAGGGCTGTTCTTTTTCTCTGTAATCATCGCTCAGCTGTCTCTCACTGTCATACTGCTGGCTGAAGACCTGTCTCTTCCATATCCCCTATAAAAAGACCTTACCTTAGATTCTCAAACTTAGCATGCATGCATGTGTGAAAAAAAACCCCACATACCTTTAGGAAAATCAAGACAATAAAGCAGATTTCATTTATCAAACCCACAGCAACTGCATTAAAATGTGGGTGTATGAGCCTTTCTTCAAAATTTTCTTAAGAATATCTCTAGAGTAATTTTCGAGAGATAAGTATGCTGCTCCTAACAAGTGCAGATTACTTGCCAAAGGGTAATCAATCATCCATTAAGCATTCCAGCAGTTGCGTAGCATTTTTTTCTGATAACTGATCCCTGGATATTGCAACCAGCTTCTGACTTGTGTCTGCCCACTTCTTTTCCATGTTCTGAGCCAAGAGCAATAGTATCCTTGTGTGTGCATCTGAACACATTGGATACTGACACCCCATCCTATTGCCTATGTTCTCCCACAGAAAATTCCTTGCTCTTTTTTCTCTGCCTCCAAAGGGGATCTGCGGTCCCTGCCGGGCAATGCTTGTTGTGGGCTGTCAAGGCAGAGGCGATGCTCTGGTGCACCTGGCGCAGGTGAGCCTCGGGCCCGGGCAGGGAGCGATGCTCCGAGCTGCCGCGGATCCGGCGGCGAAACCGAGCGGTGCCGTGGCCTGGCTGGGAAGCACTGCGGCGCCCGTGGCGCTGCCTCCCCGGCCAGGGCTGTGCTCTCAGCGCCGCCGGGGCTGCCGAGCAGCGCTTTCCACGCGCCTCCGCCTCCGGAGCCAGCCCCGCAGCCGCGCTCTCCCGAACCGCACTGACCCGCGCCCGCTCTCGGCCCGGCTGCAGGACTCCGTGATTCCGGGCTCTCCGGGTTCCCAGTGCGCCTGCAGGAGCCTCCGCTCCTGGACGCCCGCCCTGGGCTTTCTTCTTCTACGTCTTTCTCCCCTTTCCCAGGCCCTCTCCACTCTACTCCGGATCTGCCCCCTGTTCTCAGGTTCTCCCCCGTCTCCTGGGTTCTCCCTCCTCTCTCGGGTTTTCCCCAGTCCTAAGCTACCCGTTGTCCCAAGCTCCCTCCTTTCCCGGGCTGTAGCCAGTGCTTTTATTCGTCTCCCTGGATCTCCCCTTCTCCCGATTACTCCTCCCTCTTCCAGGATCTCCCCCCTCTCCCAGGGCTCTTTCCTGTTTCCCCGGCTCTACCCTCTTGGAAGGCTCCCCACCCTTTCCCACGGATCTCACTCCTCCTGTCCCGTGATCTCCCCTACTCCAGGGCTCATCCCCCTCTCTTGGGATTTTCCCCCTCCTCGCAGCATCTCTCCCCTCTCCCGCCCACTCCTCCCTCTGCCAGGTCTCTCTCCCCTCTGCCGGGATGTCCGCCCGGTCCCGGAGCGCCCCATGGCCCCGGCCCCTCGCCGCCCGTCCCTCGCCGCCTCGGCCGGGCCGCTCCGGGGCCGCGCTCGGAGCGCAGCGGGGCCGGGCCGGGGCCGCCGGGGCCGCGTCAGCTCCGCCCCGCGGAAGGAGCCGCGACAGCGCCCCGGCAGCGGCCCCGCGCAGGCGGAGCGGCCCCGGCTGCGCCCGGAGCTGGGCCTGGCAGGGGCTGCGGCCTGGGAGAGCTGCTCCGGCCTCGCTCCGGACACGAGCAGCTCCGACCTGTGCTCGCTTTGTACCCTCAAGGCTGCCGGATGCCTTGCAGTGAAGCTGCAGTGCCCGGGCTATTCCGGTCTCTTCTGGTCCTCAGCTGAATATTGCTGGTCAGGGCTCTATGTAGGAATCACGAAACGGACGGGACTGCTGCGGAACGCGCCTCGAGCTGTTTGTTTTCCAGCGTCAGTCTCATTACATGGTTGTTACAGTGGGAAGATGCCAGCAGCTCACATCCCTGGCAGGAGGCAATGAACTTTATGGTACAACTTACTTGAAAAGTTTTTTGACCACTCACACAAAGCAAAAGCACATTGACAGTAGTTCTGTGCAACCACTATAAGCACACGTACCTTTTGTTAAAACACTGCTTGCTTCTTTCAAACACTATACCTGCTCGTAAGCCTTAAAACACAATGCACAGAGCTCCATTATTGTGATAAATAGGTATCATTCGTGCTGATAAAACTTGAGACAGTAATTGCTATTGAGACAGTAATTAATATTTGAGAATAATAAATAGTTGAAAAGTTGTAATGCCAAAGAAGAGAGGGAGAGGAGGGGCTGCACCCCCCTTCCCAGCAGCTGTTCTCAAGGACCACAGGAAAGAAGCTGAAGATACAGTTGCTAAAAATGAACAAGAACCTGGTTTGGTCCCAACAAATGCTAATTATAAGGGATTTATTGCCTTGATATGTAGATGGAGTGATACGTTAGTCTTGGCTTACATTGGCTGTACTGGCTACGTACTGGCTTGATGCGCATGTGTAACCCAGCAGTGAATTAAAGGACAACGAAGAAGACTATAGGGCCTTCATCAGTGACGACCCCCAAAGACTTGTGCGACCACCAAACCGAGTGGTGGCGCATGCGTGGTAAAGGTGGTGAGGAAGGCGGAGACAAAAAAGAGACGAAACGAAAATAGCAGGAGATGGTATTGACATACAGCATATAAGGGGTGATTTTCACTTGGCAAGCTTGTATGTAAAGTGGGAAGGGTCAAGAACTCTGCCCTCCGTACCCCACAGTATCTTTTGCTTATGTGCTATTATTTGAACCAAATTATCGCTTATTTATATATTTTCTAAACTATTCAATTAAAATTACTGCTACCTAAATATTGTTTAGGTTTTTTTTTTTAAGGGATAATTGTGCAAATATAACAATTATTAAGCTTAGAAGTTCCTAATATCTTTCTAGAGATACTTTTCTGTAGCTTAGGGAGTCATTCCAGCCAAGTGTTAATACACTGGTGCGCCAGTATCAATCAAGTTAGAATGAGCAGCCCAATTCAGCTCCACGGAGCAGCCTCTGGACTGACTGACAGAAGTTCCCAGGCAATGGGAGCTCTCCTAAGATGCAGACATTGCATTGGTTCAGAGTCTGGGGCACAGAGATAGACCAATGAGATGTCTTGGCCTGGGAGTTTTGAATGGGCTAAATGGGCTGTGGGTGCTGAAGGCAATAAACGAAGCTGTTTGCTGATGACCAAAGGGAGTTCTGTTGTGTGTTACATCTCAGAGATATGAATGTCCTGGATTCTACAGTAATAGACACAAACCATTGTTCTATTTGTCCTTACTTTTCTACTTCTTATATAACTTTTCTGCTGACAAATCTACTGCTTAGCTCTAACCAAAGTTCTGCTTTCTCTGAGTTGTGCCTTCTGCAGCTGTCCCAGAACCCTCTGATTTGAAGGATTCCCACAATTTCCCCTTCACGGTTCGGCTAAATAGAAGCCTTTGTAACCGTGCCGTTTATTAACTACCTTGCATTTCATAGGTTTACTGTACCATAACTGCTTATTACTTGCTTAAAGCATCCTTTTTGCTCGCATTAAGCCTTGCTATATTCCAACACAGCAATTTTAATGCTGTGAAAGTCCAGTCAGTTCAAAGGGAAAACATCATGTCTGATAGCAATTACAAGTGATTGTTCCAAAAAAGTCTCGCCTGTTCTAAGGTCTTAACTTAAAACCTCCCTCCATGTCTATACCTTCATCCACAATCTGTGTGAGATTTTGAGAATTCTCTGTGAATCCATTTTCTATCTCTCTGTCTTTTGTGATAAAAACTTCTTTGATAGTTTTGTCTATCGTTTATCACACACACCGAGGTATGCAAGGTATTACTACCAGTATCACTGCCAAAACACCCAACGTACGGAGACCTATTCTACAAGGTCCCCTTAGCCAAGGTGCAAAGCTCCATCCTTGGAACAAATGATCTAACCAGGACCCACCATCTTCTTTAATTGGAGCTGTCAAATCTTTCAGCTTGTGTATGCTTTTGAGGGTGGATTCAGAGTGATCAGACCATTTCATACAACACAATCCCTCAAATTCCACACAACCATGTCCTTGTGCCAGTAAAAGAAAATCAATTGCTGCTCTGTTTGGAAGGGTAGCATGTCTAACACTATTAACATCGGTCAACATGTCACTGATTGCAGTGGATGTGCCATTAGTTTGTTTACTCAGCCAACATGCAACCCGATCTAATTGTTTCAATGCCATTGCTGAAGCCAGCTGGGGTAAAAAAAAACCTGCTGAAACCCTTTTCGCAGCCTTCCAAGGCATGAAATCGCTTCTACAGTTTTCACGATAATGACGAGCAGATCTTGTTCCCCTTTGCTTCTTCTTAATGACCGCTTTGGCAGTAGGCACAATTACAGTGAGCATCCCAATGCTACATGGGCCACCTTCAGGGCATGATGGGATGCCCTGCCAGGGCCTGTCTACACAGGTGAACCAACATCCTTTTGGTAATTGTCGTGGATATTGGTCAGCTTTAGAAAGCACCTCCCAACATTCTTAATAATTACACCAAAACCTTGAGTTTCTGTATGCAAAATAATGGGGAGTAACACTGTACTTTGGAGGATCACTTTCTCACTAATCATTAGCTGTAAATGTAAGGCAAAAATCCGTTGTTAAAGGACCAAGGGTTTCTAATTCTTAGGGTTTCAGGTACTGCTTTGGGAAGTTCTTTTTCCCAGATGTTACAATCCTATACAGGGCTCCTCCCATTGTCAATTTCACCAGGCTTACTATTGAATTGCTTTTTGATCAAGGGCAAATTCTTTCCCGGCACACTGACTACACAGGTTGAGAAAGGCTTTTCTGTTCCGAATTAGACAAACACATGCTATCCGAGCCTGCTGCCTTGGCTAAGGTCACCCAGACATTTGGTTTTGGTTGTTCCACAGACAAATCTACACTACAAATTGACTAAAACTCTGCACTATATGAAGCAATGAAAACTAGCACCGTAGTAACATTTGATTTTGCAGCATCCTTTTTGTGAGCTAATTCTTGGCTAAAGCTCCTCCCATATCCTTCTCAATTCAAAAACATCACTTTTGACCTTTAATAAAAATTAACCAAACAAAACCTACACTTTCTCCAATAGAGCTCTATGAAACCAGCAAATGACACATTTATAAACCACATAAAATCAGAGTTTGCAGGTTCCACAAATGCACAAGGAACGTCAGGTGTGACCCGTGATCCCTCTGTTTGGCTCACATCTGCGTACTTGCTTCTACGGTCTGGAGCTCGTCAACTGTCCTGGGGTGCGATATGGTTTGACATTTTTTGCTGGAACCCGCTTAATTCCTGCACCGTTAGAGACAGAAGCAAACCCTTTGTCCAAAGTGATTAATCAGAAAATACCTTCAATTGGTCCTGTCCTAGGGTATCTAATTAAAACAGGGGGATTTTCTTTCAGTTTTGCCTGTCTGTTATTGTAAAAATGCCTAGAAATCGGTGGATCAGGTTCTGCAACAGAGCTGCTTAAGAAATTAAAACATGCAAAGCTTTGTTTCACCTCATCTGTGGTATGACCTCGATTCCCCCCTCTCTTGATCAAGAATGTGTTTCAATGTCTGATGTGTCCTCTCAGCAATTGCTTGGTTGTGAGAGAATGTGGAATACCAAGGATATGACGAACACCCCAATCTTTAAAAATGTGGCCAATTTTTGAGATATGTATGTGGGATCATTGTCAGTTTTTTCTTCTTGAGGCACAGCCAGTGAAGCAAAAGCTCTGCTAAAAATGTTGACAGGCATGATTACCTGCCTCCCCTGTGTGAAGAGAAGAAAAACTCCACCAGAGAATGTGTCCACTGAAACATGAGTATTGGTAAATTTTCCAAAGGAAGGCTATTTAGTGACATCCATTTGCCCTAAGTGCAGGCTTTGCAAACCCCGTGGGTTGAACAACTCTTTCTAGAAAGAGGAGGCTGCACAAGCTGACAGTCAGGGCAAGTACTAATGATAGCTTTAGCTTGACTTTTGGAAATTTGAAACATTCGCAAAAGTGCTTGTGCGCTTTGGTGGAAAAAGGTGTGGCTCAGTTTTGCTTGTTCCAAAATGTTTGGCAAAGTGTTTGAAATAAGCACTGGTCAGCTTGTCCGCTCTGGCGTTTCCTTCCACTAAAAATCAAGAAGCGAAGAATGAGCACTGATGCGAGAAACAAAATATGGATTAGTTCGTTATTGTAAAGTTGCAAAATGTCATGAAACCAATGATGTCAAGTGTCATTACTAGGATTCTTTAGAACTGATCCTTTTATTGTTTTAACCACATTAGCAACAAACGTAGAATGTGTGAATAAATTAAAAGGTTGTGGGAAGAACTGAGAAGCCTGAACCACAGCAGCAAGCTCAACAATCTGAGCAGATCCCTCTACTATTTGAATATCTGATTCCCAATTTTAATTGGGAACTTGGTTTGGTTCAACCAAGTAATGACTGATTTGTGACCTCTGCCAGATCCCATCAGTGAAGAGAGTTACTGTGTTTAAAGGTTCTTTACTTAACAAAGGCTTCTCTCTAAAACTCAATTTTGCCTGCAATAATTTGTGAGCCGGGTAATGAACAGAAGCAATATCTGCAAAATTTAATAATTCTCGTTGCAAATCATCAGAATTTGCAGAATTTTGCATTGCCCAATCAAGATAATTTTTTTCAGTGGTAAATAGAGAACTGCAAATTCTTCACCTGCTAAACTTAATAACCTTGTTCTGGCCTTAATCAGAATTTGTGTTATCCTCTCTAAGACTGTAAAAATAGTCTTGGAAACCTTGAGGGAAGAAAACCCCATTCTATTATCAACAAAAGATCTCTCTCAGAATGGTCTGATTGAAAAATGACAGAACAAAGTTGCATCTTTCCTCCTAAAATTGCAGAAAAGAATGGCTTTTCTGGAATACAGCGATGAGCTTGTTATCTTTGGAGAGCCTCCATGACCCTGTCAGGCACTGCACGACCTTCAGGTATTAGAGTTCAGCTTCCTCTCAACAGCGCAGCTTCCTCTCAACAAATTAAAACGTGGACCCAATTCATCGTTGGTGATTCCTAAACCAGGTCTGACACAGCTGATTTCTTCTAGAAGCTGTTGTAAGTCTTGCAGGGTGTTGACACTGGTCCGGAGCTGCATCTTCTGCAGTGTAATTGTTTTTTCAGTCATCTTCCATCCCAGATACTTCCAAGGTGGAACTTCTTGAATTTTGGGTACAGAAATTTTAAGTCCAGCATTTTGGATTTCAGTAACAACACTAGGACAAGCTTGCTCCATCTCTGGCTGCATTGGAGCTGTGATGAGCAAATCATCCATGTAGTGTGAAATCATGGATCTTGGATACTTCTGTCAAACTGGAGACAAAACTTGTGCTAGAAAATATTGGCAAATGATAGGCGAATTCTACATTTCTAGAGGCAATGTTTTCCAGTGCTATCTCTGCATGGGTTCTCTTTGATTGATGACTGGAACTGAAAAGGAAAATCTTGGAGCATCATTGGGATGAAATGGGATGTGGAAAAACAATCCTTTAAATCAATGACAATGAGAGGCCAGTGTTTTGGGATCACTGATAAGGAAGTTGAGGTTTAAGAGGTCCTATGTCTTCAATACTTCATTGATCTTCAGGTCGTGAAACAACCTCCAGGAATCCAGTGTCTTCTTGTGGATGACCAATACTGGTGAATTTCAGGGAATTCACTCTTTGTGGGTGTGATGTGACCTTCTTGTAATTGCTCCTTTACCAATCTTTTAAGGCAATTTAATTTTTTCTCTGTTAAAGGCCATTGATCAATGCATATAGGAGGATCAGTTTACCAGTTCAGCTTTCAAGTGGCAGGTTTTGACGTGGTTTCCACCACAGGCCCACCTCCAGTTCTGCTCCCCATTGGGACAGGACGTCTCTCCCCCAGACGGTGAGAGGCTTCTGAACAAGAAAAGGACGCACCATTGCTGTCTTTCCTTCAGGACCTGTAATGTTAATCATGGATGCACTTTGCCAACATACAGTACCACCTCCAGTCCCTGTGAAGGAACCTGCAGGAGCTACTAAATCCCAGTCTCTGGGACAAAACATATGAGAGATTACAGTGACATCTGCACCAGTATCCGGCATGCCTGTAATGTAAATTTTTTTACCACAGTGAGTCAGGCAGCAAGTCAATTCTTCTTGCTTGAGGTCCAAAATTTGGACCCAAAAGACCTCAGGACTTGAGGTTCCAAATGGCACAGACAGCATTGAATTCTCTGGAAAGTTGTTTTGCTTGGCTGTACTCATGGGTAGAAGAAATGCAATAGCTATAGGTGTTTTTGGTGGAGTCGTCATAGGAACATTACATACAAGATTTAAATATATTGGTTTATTGTTAAAATCTATTGAAACAACCGCTGGAAGGACTGACAGTCTGACAATTTTGGTGCTAGCTCTGCCTAGAATCAAAAGCTCTTGTCTTTGCTGAAAAAACCTGATAATTCCAGTAGAAACACTTTCATATCAGAAATTATTTAAAAGGTGTATCAATTTTTGAGGAGGCCAATTCAAACCTTGCGCGTGAGGGTATTGACCTGGGACCATTTGAGGGATGGATGACTGAGGGATAAATGACTGAGGTACCAATGCCAGTTGACTGGGTAATTGACTGTAAGGAGGTCACTACTTGTGTCCAGGTGCCGTGATAATCCGCGCTCTTTTTTCAGTTTAACGACAAAGATTTGCCATCGATGTCACATTGAGAACGACAGTACTTAGACAGATGCTTCCCTTTCCTACGATGAGGGCAAATAGAAAGTGGTTTAGGTTTGACTGTTGTTGTAGGACAATCTCTTTTCACGTGTCCTGCTTTACCACAAGCAAAGCCACAAGCCTTTTTATCAGAGTCCAACTGTACAGTACCAACAGATTTTTAGAAAATGTTTCTTTGTGCTTCAAGGGCCTTTTCAACCTTTTCCATTTATTGTCCCAAATTTTCTCCCAACCCTTTCCCAAATTATCTCCCAATGGTTTCCTAACTTTTCTTAAGAATCTGCAATCTGCTTTCCAAAAGCACTGACTTGCACATTAGGAAGATATTTTGGAGAGGTGAGCTTGCTGCAAGCTGTTAGCATCTCTGTTACACGTGGAGGCTGATACGGTAAAGTTATAATAATTTTTTTTGCAATCTTCCTATAAGTTCTTTGATCTCAAGGTGAGAAGGAATTTCGTATTGTGGATTTACATCCTTATGACCATATCTTACAGGTAAGGCAAGGAAGTGTTTATTTGAATCCAAATTTTTTCTAAATTTTGAGTACTATTAGACCACTTAGGTAGTTGCAATGGAAGGTCTACTGTCGATTTAGACTGTGGTTTTCTTTCCTTTTCATCACTCCTGTATCTGATCCAGAAGAACAGGTAGTGTTGTCACAGCAATCAGCTGTCCCATGAAGCCTGCCAAAAAGCTCCAAGTTCCAAGGTTTGTTTTTACCCCAGCTGGCTTCAGCAATGGCATTGAAACAATTAGATTGGGTTGCATGTTGGCTGAGTAAACAAACTAATGGCACATCCACTGCAATCAGTGACATGTTGACCGATGTTAATAGTGTTAGACATGCTACCCTTCCAAACACAGCAGCAATTGATTTTCTGTTACTGGCACAAGGACATGGTTGTGAGGAATTTGAAGGATTGTGTTGGATGAACCTGTCTGATTACTCTGAATCCATCCTCAAAAGCATACAAAAGCTGAAAGATTTGACAGCCCAAATTAAAGAAGATGGTGGGTCCTGGTCAGATAATTTGTCCTAAGAATGGAGCTTTGCACCTTGGCTAAGGGAACTTTGCAAGATAGGTCTCCATGTATTGGGTGTTTTGGTAGTGATATTCATAGTAATACCTTGCATACTTCAGAGTGTGCAACGAGAGATGAACAAAACTGTCCAAGAAGCTTTATCGCACAAGAGAGAGAGGTAGCAAATGGATTCACAGGCAGGTGCTCAAAATGTCATGGAGATGGTGGATGATGGAATAGAAATGGAGGAAGGTTTTGAGTTAAGACCCTGGAATTGACAAGAGATTTTTGAACAATCACTTGTAACTATTGTCAGGCATAATTTATGCCCTTTCCACTGACTGGACCGTCACAGCATTAACTTGCTGTGTTGTAATACAGCAATGCTTAGTGCCAACAAAAACATGCTTTAAGCAGATAAGAGAGAAAAATGTATAGTAAGGCTACAAAACGCAAGTAATAAATGACACAATTGGTAAGGTTTCTTTTTGGGTGAAGAGAGAGGGGGAATTGAGGGAATCCATAAAATTAGAGGGTTTTTGGAAAGCTGCAAAAGGCAGGCCTCAGATACAGCAGAATTGTGAGTAGAGCTAAAGCAACATTCATGAGATAGGTCAGCAGAAAAAATTATTTAAACTGTAGAAAAAGCGAGGGCAAATTGAACAATAGGCCTTTGTATTAATGCTTGTCTGAATAGCTCTCTAAGCTGCAGAAAGTTTATCTAGCAAGATATTAGGAAGGTTGAAGCTTAATAGTGGAGCTCTGTGCATTGTGTTTTAAGGCTTACAAAGAGGTACTGCATTTGAAATAAGCAAGCATTGTTTTAACCAAAGCTACATGTGCTTATGGTGATTGGATAGAACTACTATCAATATGTTTTGCATTGTGTGATTTGTTAAGAAGCTTATAAAGTAAGTTGTAACCTTATGATTTCTGGCCTGCTGCCTGGATTGTGAGCTGCTAGCATCTTCCCATTATCATAATCATGTAATGAGACTGATGCTGAAAAATAAACAGCTCTAGGCACTTTTCATAGCAGCCCTGTACCGTTCGTAGTCTGTAAATGGCCCCTGGCCGGTGTCACTTGGCAGTAGTGTCGCTGCACCAACTTTCCTGGGAGCCCTGCCAGGAAGGGCTGGGGAGGAGAGCTCCAAGTTCTTGGTGACAGGAAGAAAGCCAGAGCCTGCTAACTCACGTCTGGATTCAATAAATTGGATCTTTTTAGATTCATGCAAATCGGGCTGCTCTCCAGCTGTAGACCCTGACTTTGTATTTGTGATGCTTTCCAATGGACTGCCGGCAGGGATACAGCTGGAAAACTCTCAGGTCCAAGAGCAATCTCAGCATGCTTTCCCCCCCCGACCCCAGCACCAATGAGACAGGCTTCAAGGCTTCTGAATGAAGCGTCTGTGCCTCCACAACAACTTTCCTGAGCTCTCCCACCTCCACCCCATCCATCTCTCTGGGCAGAGCCATCCCTGCCCTGCTCAAGCCCTGCCCGCCCCCCGCCACCTCTGTCCTCTCCCCTGCCCGCTCCCCTGCAGGCAGAGCCAAATCCAAAGCCCCCCACCTGCTCTAACCAGAGGCTGGGGAGCCAAAAGTGGTGAAAATCCCGGAAAGTTTTGGCAGAGGAATCTATATGAAAAGAGTCCTCAGAGCTCCAAAGCAAACTGCCAGCCTGAGCCCGATCCAAGGGGGTGACTTCCTGGGAAGGGCAAACAGTGACAGGAGCGACCCTGCAGCCCCTCGGCCAGGCAGAGCGGATCCAGGCCCCCCCTTGGCTGACCCCACCTGCACAACTTCAGAATAAGATCCGGCCGCATCTTTTTCACAAGAGTGCAGAGCACAGAAACAGCAGCTCCTCTTTTGCAAAGCTTCCTCAAATATTAATCTCCTGGACCCGTTTGATTCCCAGCCTCCCTAGAACACATCCCATGATCCCCCCCAAACTCTTGGAATGCAAGAAAAATCCAAAGTGTTTTTCTGGGAATTCTGGGGGTGGATGATTTCCTGGAGGAGTTGGGACGATGCCTGGTTGCAGCTTCAGTGACTCAGGGAATCCTGGAAAAAGCAGAGAATACGACCAATGCTGGAAGCTGATCTGATTCCCCTTTTCCGGGCTTCGGGGTGCTGTCCACACTGCCTGGAGAAACCCCGGACATGTCAGGACACCCTGAACAAAATCCGAGATCCCCCCAGAGGAGGATGAAGGTCCAGCACCACTCAGAATTAAAGTCTCAGAGCCAGGTGTTCTGTTCTGATGTTTGAGAAAGTCTCTGTTGCAATCATTCTGATCAAAGCTCTCCATTAAAGCTCTGGAGACAGGCGGCATAATTTTGACCAAAGACTCTTCCTTTTTGAGAGAGACTAGATTGTGAATTTTCCACTTTATCTGGTCCCAGAAATCAAAGGTAAAATCAGACTTCAAGTCTGTATTTTGAGTATTACTTTTTCCCAGATTAGTAAGTCTTTTAGTTCACGTTTTCAGATGTCTGAACATCCTTTACCCTGTAAAATTGCCTCAGTCTGGTAAAAGACGCCCCATTCTGGTTTAGAGAGATGGTTTCCCATCTCGTTGCCCCCGGAGTTGCTACTTATTACTGACAGGGGTATCAGCTACAGACGGCGAAGGGGACGATCCATTCCTCCTTTGAACAGCCTGGGCCTCTGGCAATGGCACTGTCCATGGTCTTCTTTTTTATTTTATATTCCTCTAGCCTAGAAATCCTCCTCACTGAGGAGCAGCTTTCCTAAAACCCTCTGATTTTAAGGATTCCCACAATATACTACATAATAGTTATTTGGATATATGTACTGTAAAAAAAAGAATATATAAAATGTATTGCTGCTCTTTTTCTCAGCCAGCAGGCCTTTGCAGCGAGTTCTGAGCCAACGTGGGGCTCTGCTGCCAGCCCAAATCTGCGCTTCCCTTGCCCAGCCTGAGTGCAGGTGGGGCACGTGCTGGGCATGGCTGGAGATTTGCATGGCCAAACTCCTCCAGCATTTACATCTGCCCATGGCTTTGGGTAGCACAAATTACAACACATCCATCTCACTTGACAAATGGCATTTCTTATAAATTGCTACACCAGCACTGACAGCATATAACAATAGAGATTTCTAATACATTTTTAAAAAGTAATTTATTTGATTGTTACACCACACTGTTTAAAAACATAGGAAAAACAACTTCTGTTAACAAAAACTAATTTATTGCAAACCTCTACAAACACTCACTATACACAGAGATCAAGGGAAAATTAACAACTTAATTTATTGCATATTATGGTAAACATACAGCCCATATAGAAATACGAAAATATCAGTATTTGCCTGTAATACCAAGTACTCTACAAATAAAATTCCACCTCTGTACAACTCCAGACACATTTAAATAGAACTGAATACATAAATAACCACTACAATATACAGATGTGAATACAGAATAAATGTTACCTGTTACATTGAAGAAAGAGATACAGAAAACAAACCTATCTATAAATAGACAAACAGCAGTACCAATCTAAATATCTGTACAACTGCATCAATACAAATATAAGCAATATATCTGGATATATATGTAAACATAATATATATAGAAATACATCAATGCGCATCTAAAAATACATACATACCAAAACAAATGCCAATATAGATATTTAAAAAGACCAAAACTACATCAATACATCAATAGAAATAGATACCTACACAACTAAACACAGATTAGATTTCCGTACATGTACAATACACGTAATGAACTGGATACATATACACACAAATATGCAACTGCAAACCTGTATATATGCAAGTATCTATATATAAATATATACATGGTACATTCACAAATCTGATACCGTATGTACAGAAATAGGCCTGTACAAATACCAGGCTACATACGTATAAGTCCATATAATTATCCCTGTTCACATGCAAGTCCGTGTATCTTTAAACAGAGCTCCAAGCAGAGGGATCCCAGCTGCCCCATCTTCAAAGCCTCTCCCTCGGGCTCCTCCTCCCGTGCAGAGCAGCTCTCCTGGACAGCGACAGTAGATGGGGCATCCGGCAAGCAAAGGGAACACTGAGTGAGTGTGGGGACGTTTCCCTTGGCAGCAGCTGCACTTCCATCAGGGAAGAGGAAATGTCAGAGCCTCCCCAGGAGTGTCAGAAGGAAAAGCAGCCGAGCGGGCCGGGCTGTGGTGAGCTGTTCACTTCTTTCAGGCATCCCAGTTGCTCTGAGGGAACTCCCTCATGTCACGTTACTGAACCACCTCTGCATTTACCAAGACTGTGGCCCCCAAACCAATCAGTATTTATGTCTCCAGCTGCTTGCACCAATGACAGGGAACGTCCTCTAACAGAGCTGGGGCACAAAGTTACCTTCCACAGGTCCTCTGACAGGGCCTTGTGCTTCCTTGGCTGTCTCTCTCCTTACCTTCCACTTGGAAATCAAAGCCAGATCTCTCCTTCTACCAGCCTGTACTGAAACGTAAAGTAAATAGAGCAGGGTGAGAATGTCAGTGTTCAGTTCCTGAAGTGCCTTATTAAGGTGTTCTTCAAGTACTGGAGGTAAAATCTCGGTAGACATTCCTAATTTCCAGACACTCACTGTCAATTTCATTGACCCTGAAAAAAGCAGAGATGTGCCCATAATACCTGATCAATCCATTTGGGGAAGTTTTAGGTTCAGATTCTCTGAGGCTTTAGATTTTCAGGTCTCTAGACAATACTTCCAGGAATCTAAATAGATTTCAGTAATTAAACTTTTCTCCTTTTTTCCTCAGTCTTTGCACTCCTGTGCACCAGAAACATTCAGTGAATGGGTTCCACTCTAATCCATTTCCAAGATGAATCTCCCAGCTGTGTTCACACTGGTGGTTCGTGTGTCTCTTCTGCACAGTGCAATTTTAAAATCTTTGTTCCTTTCTATCTCTGCCCTTCTTTTTCTGTTTTACCTTGCAAATGCATGCAGATGTATCAGAAATGATACATTTCATTTCTAATGCATCACTTCCTGTCTAGTAATTTCATTTTATCCTGTTCCGATGCTATGCTAGCCTTACAGGTTTTATTCTAAGTGGACTCCTGCTTTCTTGAATGTGGAAGTTCTATAATGCAATGCTCTCATTCACCCGCTTTCATGAAACCCTTCATTAACAATAGCACAAGTAACTCTGTGGTTCCCTTCTGCTTTGTAAAAGATTTGGGAAACTCAAGTCCTGCTCAGCTACAAAAAGACATACATGGTGCTTGGTAATTCCCCAAAGAGCTTAAATTAATGGTTAAACAACTGCAGCTTATTCACTTGACAGAAATTGGGAGAAAAGACATTGCAAATATTGAGGAATGCAGTGCAAGGTTGATGGACATCCCTCAATTATGCAGACAGACTGATGTCACTGACAAAATTCCTTCTTTTCCAAAGGTTTTCATTTGCTTTGGCTGTACTTTGTACGGCTGCAGATCACATTTCCCTCGATTTAAGGAAGTATCTTGGAAGGTATTCTTGGTGATATATCTTGATAATTCTGCCCTTGGAGGAATTCCTCAGTTCTGCAGTCCTTATTACACGCTCTGTTCTAAACGACTTTTATGCTATTTTCCCTCTCTCTGTGTTTTCACACATGTTCAACAAGTTTTGCTTTGTAAGGATATTAATCACAATACCCCAAAAGATTAAAAAATGCTTAGTTATTTTTCCCCCAAGTATTTACAAAAGAAAAAAAAAATCTATATACCTGCTGGATGTAAAATGCAAATAGAAATAAACTTGAGAGTTCCCCCAAAAAACTTTAGAAAAAATCCAGGTATTCTATAAAACCCAGAATGTTCACTTACAGAATACAAAAATGGGCACGTTCTAGAAGATAAAATTTGTACAACGGTTCTGCACAGAATTCTATGCTTTCAAGCTTTTTGCCCTTCAGGGGCAGTGCCATTCTCTGAACTGGAATGCTCTGAGCACGTTCTGCTCACCACGGCAGCTTTCTGCTCTCCCCTGGTACAGATCATCCTCCCAGCAAAGGGGGAGTGCAGCCACCACAACTCCCAGCACCTTCCCACACAGCAGGAACCTGAAGGACAGAGATGGCTTTCACCAGCTCCTGCGGGTTCTAACAGTGCCACCTCTCGGCTGCTGAAACCCTGAATTTCTCTGTTGCAGTGCGTTAGTTTCCGAGTCAAATGTTCTGTTAGCACGCGGTATGTTCAAGTGTTCCCCAACCTACTGCAGTTGGTTTCTCCCCCGTGTTATGCCCTCCTACCCAAATGTCCCTCAAGCAATTCCCTCCCTCCTCACCGGATTCTTCCCTGTCTGTCAAGACAACACAGTCCCTTGAACCCATCCATCAGCCCAAAGCCTACCCTTTGTTCCAGAAAGTTCTCTGTCCCTCACCCCAAGATCCAATCCCTATCCCAACCCTCGCTCCTCCCCTTGTTCTGATTTGTTGTAGCCCTCAAAACCACACCCCGAGAGTCGCTTATTGGTTACTATATGGTGTCCACCCCCTGTTTTGAAAGATTTTAAAAGCCTGAGCAGAAGAGCACTGGGGGTTCGTTTAATCTCTGTTCTCCTTTGGGGAACTTCTCCTGCCAAGCTTTCTCCTGCTTCTCTTGATAAATTAGCTGCACTTTACACTGGAGAAGAGCTGTCTCTGCCTCCTTCACTCGGTCCTCCAGGGGTCTCTACTGCTGGGCAGCTGGCCTAGAGGTTCTGGCTCGGGCAAAACCCCAGCCTAACCTGTTCCTCATTCTTGCCACTGTCCCTGGAACATCACAGAGCCAGCCAGGGCTTAGGAGGGCAATGACAGTGACACACAGCCTAGCATGTCACAGCCCCCAGAGCCGCACCTGCCAGGCCCCAAGCCCCAGCCCTGGTCCCCACTGCCGGCCTCAGCGGCTCCTGGGCATCCTCAGCCTGGGTGCAAAGGCAGCCACAGGAGCCTCCCAGGGCGCTCTGGATCCAGGCTGCAGACACCCTAAAGCCGGCACTGAAAGGGACATGGATGGGGACTGCAGCTGGATCTTCAGTGCTCACCAGCCCTGACTGCCCTCTGAATGAAACCAAACCTCACCTGCAGCACTTTGAGCACATTTACCCTTCTGGCCCGTTCTGGAACGTGGTGTTCTCACATCATACACCAGCCCTTTGCAGGGTGTGACCAGCTCCCAGCTGCTCTGCTACCCCGGCCTTATTTTCTGTTTTGCTACAATGAAGTTAACGGGTACACTCAGGAGAATCCCAGCACAACATTTGGTTTTCAGGAGCCCTTGCAAAAAATCTCCATTGCTCACTAGTTTTTGCACAAAAAAGGAGATTCTGACAAATTATAAGGTACTGGCAGGGCTTTGGCATAAGTATTCCTGAGCCACATGATTCCACCCATTGTTGTTGCCAGCTGCTTTGCTGATATTTTAGAGCCAGTTCTGAGCAGGAGCTGCTGCTGACAGGGTAGGAAAATTTGCGGAAATAAAGGTACAGGAGACGAGCAAAAAAAAAAAACAAACAAACAAACCCCTAAAAAACAAACAAATAAAACCAACAAAAAAACCCCCAAGGGGTGTAACGCTTAGAAATACAGAGTCCAGCAGAAGTCCATGGAGATGGTTCAATAGAAAATGCCACCAGCAGTGAGCAGAGCCCGAGGCTGCTCACTGCCACCACAGGGGCTCCTCAGTCCCCTGCTGCTTTGTGTCTGATCCCTGCTGGGCTCCCTCTGCCCCTTGAGCAGACACAGCCCTGCCTGCAAAGGGCTCCATGCTCTGGTGTTCCCAGCTCGCTCCAGGCTGCATTCTTAGCAGCACTGAAAGAAGAGGTGAAACAAAGAGCCATTTTCTGTCTTGCCTGCAAATTCTTCTCCTTCAGTGCCACTGCCAGAGATCATCCCTCTGTCAGCTTAGCGTTTTGCCTGCTGCGTCCTCGTCCCTGTTCCTTGCATCAGTTGTTGCACATCAGCACTCGCTGTCCCACATCATGAACGGAGAGATGTGTCAGAAGAGCAAGGATTGCATTTTCTTGGCTTTTCTAACAGACACAAGAAGCATGGGTCGAATAACTTTGTTGGTGGTTCCTGGTTTCCGTTTAGATACCTCTTTCCTGCTTTAATGCAAAAGGCGCTTTTCCCACATGGATGGAATTACCTGTAATGGGCAGTTGCTTCAGGCTGTCAGGCACCATGGGAGTTTTTTCTTGTCTCTGATGAGGATTTGGTGAATTTTCCATTGGTCACTTGGTGGTGTCACCATGGGCTGGGCTCAGCGGCCGACTCTGCTGTCCCCAGGGGATGCATTGGGACGCCAAGCCCCTCAGGGCTGGAATTCGGGGTTGGGCGGGCTCGGAGCGCCCCGAGCCTGGGCCCGTGAGGAGCTGCTGCTGGCGCTGGCTGTGCTCAGCCCGCTGTGCCGAGCAGCCGCGGCCATGGAGACACGGGCGGGAGCTGTGGCCGAGGCCGGCAGGCGGCCCGGGCCGGCTCTCAGCTGCGAGGACGCCGGCAGCCTGTGCCCTGAGGCCGAGGCCGTGGCGGGCGCTTTGCGGGCAGGGCTTTTCCGAGCCGGCCGCAATGTGCTGCCTCCGGTGTGGGCCCGGGCGCGGCAGAGGCAGGCGGGAGCGCGGCGGGGCCGGCAGCGGCGGGCAGAGGCCGCAGAGAGCAGCAGCCCGGCCGGGCCCGCTGCGGAGCGGCACGGAGCTGCCGGGCAGCCCTCGGCCGTGTCTGTGCGCACAGGGCAGGAGCAGAGGCCGGAGCAGAGGCAGGAGCCGCGGCAGGAGCCGGCCATAGCGGCAGCTCGCCGCGCTCGGGGCCGCAGCCGCAGCTCTCCCCTGTCGGCCACAGCAGCAGCCGCTCGCCTTCGAGGCTCCGGCGCTTCCCGAAGACGAGGGGCCCGGCCCCCAGCACGGCCTGGAGCCCCGCAGCGAGAGGAGCCACCGGCGCCGCAAGGGGCAGCGCCGAGGGCGCAGGTTGAGGAGGAGGACATGAGGCTGGGTCTGGGCCGCGGTGGGGCAGCTCTGCCCTCTCGGCCTTCGCCTTGAGCCCTTTGCTTCTTTTCCATGAGCCCTGATGACCCCATCTTTAGCCAAGGGCCCCCAAAGCCCTTTCCAGGGTTGCAGGAAAAGCTCGCTCAGTGACAGAATCACAGAATCACTGGCTTGGAAAACAGATGCTTTTAAGATGATCGAGTCCAACCCATGCCCTAACACCTCAACTAGAGCACGGCACCCAGTGCCACATCCAGTCTTTTTTCAAAGGCTTGCAGAAATGGTGAGTCCACCAGCTCCATGGAGGGGTCACACCACAATACTCTGTACCTGTAAGTGCCCATTGTGAGAGGTGCTGTCTTTAGTGCAAGGCAGAGGTGCAAGTTTCTGAGTTGCCAGCACTTGCTGTGTCTGGCTGAGGATGCTGAGTGCTGGAGGTCCTGCAGGATGGAGCCTTTTCCTGCAGGCAGTGACAGCTAGAACTTGGCCTCTGACCTGTCATGTTGGGTTCCTGTCTTTCCTCCAGCCGAGGAGATTGCATTTAGGGATCCAAATCCAAGTGGCAGGAACCCAAATGCTCTTGAGTCACAGCTGCAGGCCTGAATTCACACAGGATGTCTGGGCTGCCCATTCCTCCTTTGGTTTTTCCTGCAAATGCCACTGCCTTTTCTGCCTCAACTAGAAATACCACAGCTGTGCCAAAACCAGCCAGTGGATGGTATTCTAAACGTAGTGTGCTTTGGGGAGGATGGATGAAGAAGAGCCTTCCCCACTTCTGAACCATACAAAAAAAGCCATAAGCATGTCTTAGCACCAGTAGAAAACAACTGCTAATTCAGGAGGAAATGTTGAGTTTTCTGAGGGAGTCAGAAGGGGACCTTTCAAATCATCTTCCAAATGAGTTGATGTTTCAGAAACTTTATTTAATTGCTTTATTTAATTAGTCCTACTCTATAACCCTATTCTACAAAACTTTTCAACAATCCTACTCTAGAATCCTGTTCTACAATTCTACTGAAAATTGGCTATGGAGATAAGATCTTGACATGATACGTTCTTGTCTCCTACTTCTTCTGGACTGAGTTGATGAGTGGTGCCAGGATGGATGCTGGCTTGGCTGTTGCTACAAATGAATGCTGTCCACAGGAAAAAAAAAAAAAAAAGAAAACAAGAAGAACAATGAACCATGACTTTCCAAGCTCAGTGCTTCACAGGCTCGATGAGGATTCCTCTAGTTCCTAGAAAGACCCAGAAATTAGGACAATGGGACCATCTGTTTCCCAGTTGTCATGTGCAGGTCCTGGCCATCCCAGGCAAATGTGGCCCAGAGTCCCACTCATCAGTTTATTGTGATGTCTTCATGTTGCTGGGATTTTTGCCCTGCCAGTGCTCTAGAAATGGTGCTTCCTGTGCCTGGGGTTTCTTCCTTTCAGGAAATTCCAATGACTCACATAGGTCCCTGCCTTTCAAAGACGCCTTGAGCAGTTGGTGGCAGGGGACGACAATGCGCATGGAGCAAATGATTTTTGCAATGACACAGCTGAGCTGTGCCAAACTGCCTTGTGATTAGGCAGTGCAGTAATTAGGAACTGACATTCCATTTCTCTGCTGCCTTGGGGGCCAGTTACAAGATACATGGGACCACTGACATTTTGCCTTGTCCACTTGGTAACAGTGGTGTCTCAGCTACCACCCAAAACATCTGACCACACTCTCTGCTGCTCTTCCTTGGATTCAGAAGAAGTAATTGTGCCTTAATATTCTGTGGATACACCTTGGGCTACGGGCAGGGCTTCGGGCTTTTAGGGCACTTGCAGATCTCTCCCTGTGTGCAGTTGCCAAGTGCAGCACTGCAGGTGGCTAAGGAACTACCAGGACCTTTCCAATGGATTTGCAGGCAGGCAGAATTGACAATTCAGGACTCTGAAGCCGTAGCCCCAAAGAGCAGGGAGGTGCTCTAAGGCACCACCTTTGTTTTAGCCATGGAGAGCGAGCGAGCGCGTCCTTCTTTGAAAGGAAACGCTGCCCTGCGTGCCTTCCTTCCGGCAGCTGAGGAGGACAAAGTGCCAAATGTATTTTGCAGGCTGGCCCCAGTGTGTGCTTGTTGTGCCTTTTCAGCACGGCTCTAGCCAAAGCTCCAGCCACAGCTCACACCAGAGGGGAAAGCCCCTCAAGAGCAGCAGAGTCTGCAGGGGCTGTTGACATTTACCTCTCCTCCTGTGGCAGTGTCGAGTGCTCTACAAATATCTCCAAAACTCCTAGAAACAAAAGAGAAGCAGAGAAATGAGAAGCTGTGGGAATCTATAAAGTTAGAGGGTTTTTAGGAAATGCTTAAAAAAGAGTATTATATAGAAGAAATGATAGAAATCCAAAACATGAAAGACTCAATCACCATGATATAAAAGAATTACAACAAGCTTTAAAAGAAAGTAGATTTTCTTCTCCCTATTTTAATAGTGTGTTGAAAAATATTTTTAACTCTTATAATTTAGTTCCTGCTGATTGCAAGAATGTAGCAACTTTGATCTTAACCAATTCACAGTACCTACTATAAGAGTTACAATAGAAAAAGTTACTTAACAAGTTAGTTGAAAGATATGCAGATACTGATTATGCCGATTTAGATGTTGCTCAGTTAGCTAGTGATTCACCTTACAATAAACCTGAAAATCAAGCAGCTGAACTGCCTCAGCCTGTTTTAGCAGACATTAAAAATGCTGCTAGAAAAGCCTTGCTTTCACTTAAACCTGTGAGTTCACATCTGAGCTCTTATCCACTGATCAAAGTGAAACTGAATGTTATAGTTCTTTTTTAGATAGATTAACTCAAGCTGTTGAAAAGCAATGTCCAGATGAACAAGCCCGCTCTTATATCATTCAAAATCTTGCTTATGTAAATGCTAATGATAAATGTAGAAAAATTATTTTAGCTTTGCCTAATCAGCCTCCAGCAGTTACACAGATGCTAACAACTTGCAGCAGACTTATGAGTTCACAAAATGCTGCAAATTCACAAATCAATGCATTAGAAAAAACCCTAGAACACAATTTGACACAACAAATAGATAAAATTAAAAAGCTTTTAGAAAAACATGAAAAACGTTGAGAAAACTCTGTTAATGCTGTGCAAGTAGATCCTAATAAAAAGCCTGTCTGTTTTGCTTGTAGTAAACTAAGCCACCTCAAAAAAATTGTCGTAGAACAGCAAATCAAATTTCTATTTGCCCTCGATGCCGAAAAAGAAGGCATCTTGCTAAATACTGTCACTCACTATTTGATATTAATAGAAACCCACTGTCGTTAAACTTCAAAAACAGCGCGTTCAACCGCGCTCAAACACAAATAGTAGCACCCACTAGCAATCAGATTTCAGAACAAATGATGATAGCACGTCAGCCATTTGTCTCTCAAACAGCCCACCCCCGAATGATGCCAGCTCAGCAATTCCAAACACAAGAGTTGAATTGAGTTCCTCAAAACTAATTCATCTTTTAACTAATTTTTGCTGAGTGAATATTCCTACTAAACTGATCAACTCTTGTCAAGAAAAACAAGATTTCTTAATTATGAGTAAAGCAAACAACAAATTTCTGAGACTGTCAATCTTCCCTACTGTTGTTTCAGTAAATTATAATGAAGAGCTGATGATTTTAACTCTTGCATTTGATGTTCCTACAGTAATTACTCCAAACACACCTATTGCTATTGCATTTCTACCATCTGAAAATGTGTCTCCTAATACCTCAAGTGCAAAAGTTTTCTAAGTGCAATATTTGAACAGTGACCGTCCACAACTAACTTGTAGCTTGACTCACTGTAGTCAAACAATTTATGTTACAAGAATGCCTGATACTAGTGCAGATGTTACTGTGATTTCTCACATGTTTTAGCCCAATAACTGAAATTTAGTAACTCCTTCAAGTTCTCTTTCAAAAATTAGAAGTGCTACTGTTTGTATGCAAAGTGCATCCATGATTGACATTACAAGTCCTGAAAAAAAGACTGCAACAGTGCGTCCTTTTGTTGTTCAGAAACCTCACACCGTCTAAGAAAGAGACGTCCTGTCCCAATGGAGAGCAAAACTTAAAGTGAGCCTGTAATGAAAACTTCGTCAAAACCTGCAACTTTAAAGCTCATCTAAAAAACCAACCATCCTGTGTAAGTCGACCAATAACCTTTGACAGAAAAAAAGTTGAACATTCTTAATAAACTAGTAGAAGAACAATTACAGAAAAGCCACATCGCTCCCACGAACAGTCCCTGAAATTCTCCAGTTTTCGTCATCCACAAAAAGACATCTAATTCCTAGAAGTTGCTACATGACCTGAAGAAAATCAATGAAGTAATTGAAAACATGAGTTCTCTTCAACCTAGACTTCCTTCTTTGCCCATGATCCCGAAGCATTAGCCTTTCGTTATAATTAATTTAAAAAACTGTTTCTTCCATATTCCACTTCACCCTGATGACGCTCCAAGATTTGCCTTTTCAGTTCCCGTCATCAACCAAAGTGAACCCGTTCGAAGATACCATTAGAAATCGCTCCCACAAAGAATGAAAAATTCGCCTGTAATTTGTCAACATTTCGTTACCCAAGCCTTGCATCCTACCCAGCAGAAGTTTCCAAGATCCATGATTCTACACTACATAGATGATCTTCTCATCACAGCCTCTACACAAGAAAAGATACAAGAAACTCGAGACTGTGTTGTTGCTGAAATTCAAAAAGCTAAGCTTGAAATCTCTACAACAAAAATTCAAAAAGTTTCACCTTAGAAGTACCTGAAATAGAAGATGACTGAGACGACAATAACACCACAAAAAATTCAGATCCGAACCAGAGTCAACAACCTACAAGAGTTACAACAACTTCTAAGAAAAATAAACTGAGTCAGACCGATGTTAAGAATCACCAATGATGAACTGAGTCCACTCTTCAATTTGCTGAGAAGAAGTAACGACCTTACTTCACCAAGAACTTTAACCCCTGAAGCTTGTGCTGCTCTCAACAAGATCACAAACGCTCTTCAAGAAAGACAAGCTCATCGCTGCATTCCTAGAAACCCTTTTTTTCTTGCAATTTTAAGAGAGAAGATGCAGCTTTGTGATCTCATTTTCCAGTGAAACGCCACAGAGCAAGATCTTTTGTTAATAATAGAATGAGTTTTTCCTCCCTACAAGTTTCCAAAGACCATTTTCACAGTTCTAGAAATGATTGCATACATTATAATCAAAACTAAAACCAAATTGCTAACTTTAGCAAGTCAAGAATTTTCAGTTAGCTATTTGCCATTGAAAAAAGATTACTTCAATTAAGCAATACAAAATTCTGATAATCTACAATAAGCATTTTTGAGTTTCCCAAGTGTTTGTTCCAGCTCACTATCCAGCTCACAAGCTACTGCAAGCAAAATTGAGTTTCAGAGAAAAACCTAAATTAAGTGAAGAACCTTTAAATGCTGTGACTCTCTTCACTGATAGCTCTAGCAAAAGCCACAAGTCTGTTGTAACTTAGTTTAATCAAAAAACTAATGTTTGAGAATCTGGTATACAAACAGTAGAGAGATCCCCTCAAATCGTTAAGCTTACCGCAGTAGTTCGAACCTTTCAACTTTTTCCTCAGCCTTTTAATTTAGTCACAAATTCTGCCTATGTTGCTAATGTAGTTAAAAGAATAGAAAGTTCAATTTTAAAAGATGTTAGCAATGAAATTTTACATCGTTAGCTTTCATATCTTTTTACAACTTTGCAATATAGAACTAACCCATATTTTGTTTCTCATATTAAGGCACATTCTTCAGTTCCTGAATTTTTAGTAGAAAGAAACGCAAGAGCAAACAAGCTGACAATAGTCATTTCTAACACATTGCCAAACATTTTTGAACAAGCAAAATTGAGTCATGCCTTTTTCCACCAAAATGCCCAAGCACTTATGAGAATGTTCCAAATTACTAAAAGTCAAGCTAAAGCTATCATTCATACTTACCCTAACTGTCAATTAGTACAACCTCCTGTTTCTACAAAAGCAATCAACCCCCGTCTCACTATCTTGCCCCAAAGCTTGCTAGCGTAGCTATTCACAGATGCAGTCCTTTCCACTGACCGCCACGAAAAGCTTACAAGACCTACAGTTGTAGCAAACAGATGTTACTAAATATCCTTCTTTTAGTAAATTTAAAAATATTTATGTTTCCGTAGATACATTCTCTAGTGCAGTTTTTGCTTCCCTTCACACAAGTGAAACCAGCAATCATGCCTGTCATCATTTCCTGCAAACTTTTACTTCATTGAGTGTACCCCAAGAAGTAAAAACTGACAATAGTCCCGCATACATATCTCAAAAATTAGCCACATTTTTAAATGAATAGAGTGTTCAGCACATTTTTAATATTCCCCACTCTCCCACAAGCCAAGCAATCATTGAAAGAACACATCAAACCCTAAAACGCATATTAGATCAACAGAGAGGGAGAACAGAAGTCACCCCACAGATAAGACTGAACAAGGCTCTGTATGTTTTTAATTTTCTAAACAGTTCAAGTACGGAGCCAGATCCACCAATTTTTAGACACTTTTCAAATAATAAACAGGCAAAATTAAAAGAACATCCTCCTGTTCTAATTAGAAACCCTGACTCTGGACAGATAGAAAGTCCGTTTCAATTAGTAACGTAAGGCAAAGGGTATGCTTCTGTCTCCACAGGTGCTGGAATCAAGTGGGTTCCTGCCAAAAACGTCAAACCATATCGCACTTCAGAACCTGCAGTCGAGCACAGAACCGAGGAAGCAAGCACGCAGACGTGAACTGAATCTAAAGATCCCGGGTCTCGCCTGACGCCTCTTGTGCCTGACGTTCTTTGTACATCAGTAGAACCCATGAACTCTGAATTTGTGTCAATGTTGTTTATGAGTATACTAATTGAATGCTGAATGTTTGTTTAACAGTCTTAATTTTTGGCGAAAGTTTAAGTTAGAAATTTTGTGTAGAAAAAATTCTGCCAAGACTTAGTTCATGAAAGAGATGGAGCAAGTTCAAATAGTATATTTGTTTTGCTTGATTTTAATTGTTTTTTGTCGTGCAAATTTGCCTGTGGATCAACCGAAAACGAATGTTTGGGTGACCTTAGCCAAGGCTGCCAGATCAGATACTATATGTCTGTCAAATTCAGAACCAGAAAAGCCTTTTTCAACCTGTTTAGTTGGTGTGCCAGTGAAAGAGTTGCCTTTAGTCAAAAAACAATCCAATAGTAGGCCAAGTGGAATTGACAATAGAAACAATCCTTCTTTCAATCAGAACATTTAGTCCAAAAAACTTCTCAAGGCAACATCTGAACCTCAAGAATTAGAAATCCTTAGTTCTTTGACCATAGATTTTTGTTTTACTTTTATGACTCGTGCCTAGCGAAAAATTGATCCCCCAAAGTTTAGTGTTACTCCTCATTATTTTGCATATAAAAATTTAAGTTTTTAGTGTAATGTTTCAAATAGTTGGGATGTGTTTCCGGAGACGAATCAATATCCATAGCAATTGCCAAAAGAGTATTAGTTCATTTGCGGAGACAGAGCTTAGCAAAGTATTCCAGCTCACCTTGAAGGTGGTCCTTGTAGCATTGGTATGCTCACCATAATTGCCCCCACTGCCAAAGCAGTGATGAAAAAGAAACAAAGGAGAACGAGAGCTGTTCCTCATTATGATGAGAACTGTCAGAGTGATTTTATGCCTTGGAATGCCGCCAGAAGGGTTTCAGCAGGTATATTTTTACCCCAATTAGCCTCAGCAGTAGCATTGAGACAATTAGATAGAGTTGGATGTTGGCTGAGCAAACAAGCTAATGCCACATCCTCTGCAATCAGTGATATGTTGACCGATGTTGATAGTATTAGACATGCTACTCTTCAAAACAGAGCAGCCATTAATTTTCTTTTACTGGCACAAGGGCATGGTTGTGAAGAATTCGAAAGATTGTGTTGTATGAATTTGTCTGACCATTCTGAATCCATTCACAAAAGCATTCAAAAATTGAAGGATCTGACAGCCCAAATTAAAGAAGATGGAAATTCCTGGTTAGATGATTTGTTTCAAAAATAGAGTTTCGCACCTTAGCTAAGGCAACTTTACAAGATATGTCTTTATGTACTAAGTGTTCTAATACTGATATGTATAGTGGTACCTTGTGTACTTTGTTGTGTTCGGCGAATGATGAACAGAACAGTCCGGGAAGTTTTTGTCATACAAGCCGGAGATTTAGGAAGTAGAAGCACAGAGAGTGTTCAGAATCTCATGAAAGCAGTAGATGAAGGTATAGACATGAACGGTTTTTTGAACAATAACTTGTAACTGTTACCAAACATGATTCATATCTCTTTCAAAGATGAAGTCATCACAGCATTAAGTTGCTGTGCCGTAATGTAGCAGTGCTTTAGTGCAGATAAGTCTCCAAGAGATGATAAGCAGAAATTTTACAGTAGAGCTATGAAACGCAAGTAGTAAGCGACAAGAAAATGAAAGATACTGGGTCAAACAGAGAGGGGGAAATGTGGGAATCCATAAAGTTAGAGGGTTTTTAGGAAATGGTTAAAAAAGAGTATTTAGGCCTCAGGATGTGGCCCGAAGTTCTGTTACAGAAGAAAATTTTCCCAAGCAAGCAGAAAAGTTTCCCAAGCAGTAGACGTGACAAATAACAATAGGACTCTGTAGATTTGGCTTTAGGATGGCAACAAGTTTATTTAATGTATATCTTTAGAAGGTTACTGTGAATAGAGCTCTGTTCTTTGTCTTTTATGAACCAGTCTTTGTTTTAACTACTCTTACGTATGTTTTATAAGATTGGATGGAAAGCTTGTCAATATGTGCGCGGGGGCGTGAACGGCCCTGGAATCCGGCTATCTGGTGAGGGGCGAAGGCCAGGGCCCCTGCGCATCAGAAAACAGCCCCCCTCGGCGGCTTTGGCCTCGGGCTGAGCTGGGGGGATAGCTCGGAGCAGCGCGGTGAGAGACGAATCAGGAGGCGACCACTTGCTGGGGGTAAAACTGTCGGTTTATTACAGAAGAACCAACAAAGAGGGGAAAAAACCCAGCAAATGGCCCCGAACAAGGGGCAGGAGAGGGTTTTAAGGGAAAAGGGGGGAAGAAGGCAGGGAAACCCGGCTATCCAATAGAAATACATATTTGGAGGTACGAAACATAACTGATACACTAAAGTAACCAACTGTTATAAATCATAGGAGGGGCTCCGGGGCTACAGCCAACCATACCTCCCAGAGAAAGGAAAATTCTCGAAACCTGGGAGGAGAAAAAGAGTGATTGACTGACCCCAAGGAGGAAACAACTTTCACTTTATAAGAGAAACCAAGGGAGGAGCAGTTTCATTTCCATAGCAACATAACTGGCAGGGTAGCAGCAGGAAGTAATACAGAAAATGGGGGGAGCAAACTAACGAACTTAAGAACACACCACAGCATCTCCCCGTTTCTTATCAAATAAAATTAAAATTTTCTATGCAACTTAAAAGGAAGGTGTCTGCGGCTTGTCCTGCCAATCTTCGCTTTCTTCGAGCTGGAGTTCGCTAGCCCACTTACGTTCTTGAGGCAGCTCTGTGGATTCCTCTTCATCTGAATCTCCTCCGGCTTCTGAGGAGAGGTCCTCCAGCTCAAAATGTTCCTCCAGAGGAAGTGCGGCATGATTGACAGTCGTTGAAGTGGCTTTAGCTATTAGTCCTTTGATCAAACTACGGATCAGTACGATCAAAATGCAAAATACAATCAAGCTCAAAACCACTTTACAAACAGATTTTAACACCGAACTGGCCCACCCGCTAAGGCCCCAACCCTTGAATATGTCCCCCAGCCAGTCTGATGTCTCTTGCCTGACCTGATGGACGAGGTCTTGGAGTTTTTTGATGGAGTGTCTGGCGTCCTCGGCCCGAGAGGACAGGTTCAGACAGTAGAGGCCCTCAAACTCCTCACAGTGATGGTGATGGAGCAGTAGTAGAAAATCTATTGCTGCTCTGTTTTGGAGCGTTGCCTTCCTTGTAATTTCCTCGTCCTTAAGGAGGTCGTATAACGCGGCTGAAGTATAATTGGCTTGTTTAACCACCCAACACTCCAGGCGGCCCAATTCACCCAGAGATTTCGCCACCGATAACCATGGCAATAAAATGGTAAAGGCGACGGATTTAGAATGAGACCAATGGGTAACTTTACCATCACAATCCTCAGTGAGATCTTTAAGATCTCTTTTAGATCTGGCCAATTCGGATGTGATGTTATTCCTTTTCCAATTGATAATTTGGGTGATGTTGGGGGTAAACAGCGTCAGCCGGCCAAATGTGCACGGCCCTCCGATCAGACCAGAGGGGATGCCTGCCCACGCTCGATCGCCACAAATCAAGAACACCCCCCTGGGAAGGGCGTAAGGGGTCCGCTTGGTAGAGGTGGGGCCCATGATTTTTAGAACAGCGCGGCACCACTGGCTCGCTTGATATTGTTTCTTTGTTTGCCGGACCACCTCACTGCCCTCATATATGGGGGCATAACTATATTCAAACTGAAAACAAATTGAGGAGTTGGCGGAACCGAGTAGATGCAGTTCTGTGGGCTCGGAGGGCGCAGGACTGAGCCTAGCTACTCCACTTCTCCAGGCATTACTGGGTTCAAAACCGGGGAGGAAAGTTAGGCTCTGGGCCAAAACGGGGGAAAAGGCAGACTGGAAGGCAGGGGGGAACTCGCCTGGGGAGAAAGGGATCCCCACAAGGCAAGACGACATCGGGTCCTCTGCTGCGCCGGTGTCGAGGCATATACTGTCCTGTCCTAATGATTGGGCCAAGGCACGCCAGACGTTGATTTTTGGCTGGGGGATGACCCACGGCTCCGCAGGTGGCAGAAGGAATCCGCAGGTCATCAGTACGGTCAACAACAAACAAGGATTGAGAGCCAGCGTAGTCAATTCGAAGACCATTCGGGGAGATAAAACTGAAATGAAAGGAGAGCCGTAAAAGTATGCAGGATTCACAGATATGGTTCCTCTCCAAACAACCAATTTAAGTAAAACTCACGAGGGGTAATGGTTGGAGCCGGGGCGAAAAAGGAGGAAAGGTGGTATAAAAGATCAAGGGGTGGAGGAGAAGCTGGGGGAGAGGGTTCTTCAGTAACTGGAGTGAGATCTGGAGAGAATGAGGAGGGTTGATGGGATAGTTTCTTCCGCCGACGCCAACATGCTTGCCGGACCTGTGGTACTGCCTCCTTCTTGATCCCCTGCTTCGGGACGAAGGGCCTGACCCACTTAGATGGTACCCACTTGGGACCCGAGGGAGTGGACACGCAGGCATATCCCCTCCCCCAAGTTACCAGGTCAAAGGGGCCCTCCGTCTGCCAGGTCTCCGGATCTTTTACAAGAACCGGTGGCCTGGTTTTAGGCTGCAGCTGCTGGTGACTGCCGAAATGTCGGACTATCGGAGGGTTTTGGCTGTCAAAAGAGCAATTCAGGAAGTTGAGTGTGTACAATGCCCTTGATAGCCGGACTTGGGGGGTCTCTGCCTTCATCGTCGGTAGTTGCCGGGATAGGACCTTCTTAAGGCTCTGGTGAGCTCTTTCCACCATGGCTTGGCCTGTCGGGGAATAGGGGATGCCGGTTTTATGCACTATTCCCCATTGCTGCAGAAAGCTTTGCAGCTCCTTGGAAACATACGCAGGGCCGTTGTCTGTTTTTAAGGTCTTAGGGATGCCCAAGACAGCGAATGCCTGGAGCAGATGCCTCTGAACATCCGCTGCCCTTTCACCTGTGTGGGCAGAAGCATAGATCGCCCCGGAGAAAGTATCCACTGAGACGTGGACGTAACACAATCGGCCAAAAAATGGAATGTGCGTTACATCCATCTGCCACAACTCGCAGCTTGCCAAACCCCGGGGATTAGCCCCTGAGGCTATGGTAGGCATTTGATCTTGCTGGCATTGGGGACATGTGGCCACTATTGCCTTGGCCTGCTCCTGCGTCAGATTGAACTGACGAACCAGGCCAGGGGCATTTTGATGGAACAGTTGGTGGCTGATTTTAGCCTGACCGAACACATCTGGGAGGGGGGCCTGCGAAACAGCAGCCGCCGCTAAAGAATCGGCGCGACGGTTTCCCTCCGCAATGAACCCAGGTAGATCTGTGTGTGATCTCACATGCATGACATAGAATGGATGCTCGCGGTTAGAGACTAACTCGACGAGCCTATTCAGCAATTCAAATAATCTCTTATTAGTGATCTCTTGAAGAACAGCTGACTCAGCTCGAGACACTACACCTGCGACATACTCAGAATCTGTGACCAAATTGAAAGGTCCAGGGAATTTCTGAAATGCCCTGACGACTGCATCCAACTCAGCAACTTGTGGAGAGCCCTCTACAACAGCAACATCGGACTCCCACTGCTGAGTCTGAGGATCCTTCCAAGTCATCACTGACCTGTGGGATGCTCCAGACGCGTCAGTAAAAACTGTCACAGCATCCAGTGGCTTCTTGCTCTGAACCTTTTTCAACGAGAATTTAAACCCCGAATTGAATAATTTGTGGGACGGCCGATTTACTGTGATGCGCCCAGTGTAGCTGTCGAGTGCAAACTGAAGGTATTCATTAGTTTGCAGCAGTTCTTCAAAGATTTTTAGTTTAAATCGGCCCGATTCCAATTTAATTGGGATCTGTATGCATGAGAAATCACAGCCCGCAAGCTCTCTGATCCTCGATCTTGCTTTGAGAATCAGTTCTGCTATCAACTCCTGTGGCCGTGTCATTCTTTTGGACCTATGGTGGCTCAGAAAGACCCACTCTATAATTAAGAGCTTGTCTCCTAATCCTTGGTCCTTCAGACTAACATCCCATTGATGTATTATGCCATGAAGGTGTGGCAATTTTCCCAGTATAATAAATTTGAAAGGCAGGCCCGGATGGTATCGGTGGGCCTGCCTGGCCGAAATATCCTTTTGTATTTTCTCCAGAGCTACCTGTGCCTCTGGGGTAAGAGTCCTAGGAGAACTAAGCTCCTCTCCCCCTTTTAACAAATCGAAAAGAGGGGCTAAATCTTCGGTTGAAATGCCCAACCAGGGTCTCACCCAATTTAAGGATCCACACAGTTGATGGGCATCTGCTAGGGTCTGGACCTTTGTCCGAATTGCCAATTTTTGCGGCACAATTGTCCGCTTTGTAATTTCGAGGCCCAGGTATCTCCAAGGTGGCACCCGCTGAATTTTGTCCTGCTGGAGCTCGAACCCTGCAGCAGCCAACGCATTGGTTGTCAGGTCAAGCGCATGGGCAAGCAGACTGTGGTCGGGCGCACACACGAGGATGTCGTCCATATAATGGTGAACAATGACGGCATCCCCGAGGGCTGTACGAATGGGTGACAGCAGCGAAGCGACATACCACTGGCAGATCACAGGGCTGACCTTGAGGCCCTGCGGAAGCACCCGCCAATGATAGCGCTTGGCTGGGGACTCACAGTTGATGGACGGAACTGTGAATGCAAATCGCGGGGCGTCCTCCGGGTGAAGGGGAATTTGGAAAAAGCAATCTTTTATATCAATCACAGCTAATTCCCAATCTCGGGGGAGCATTGCTGGGGAGGGCATCCCTGGCTGAAGGGAACCCATGTCAATTATTAATCTATTAATTCGGCGAAGATCAGTCAGGAGCTGCCACTTATCCTTGTTAGGCTTTTTGATGACAAACACTGGGGAGTTCCAGGGTGACATGGTCTCTTCCAGGTGGCCTTTCAACAACTGCTCCTGAACGAGCTCGTTGAGTGCCTTTAGTTTTTGCTTGTTAAGTGACCACTGCTTGACCTGTACTGGTTTATCTGAAAGCCAATTCAGTTTCCAGGTCCGGCACTCCTCAGTGGCCACCACCCGAAAAACCTGGGGAGCTGTCGGGAGATCGATTTTGGCCCCCCACTGGGCTAAAAGGTCCCTTCCCCAGAGGGGCTCTGTATAATCTAAAACGAACGGGCGTATAGAGGCCAATTGCCCGTCGGGCCCCTTAATTTGCACAATGCTCTTTGATTGGTTTGCCAATTGGAGGCCCCCAACACCAGAAATCGTGCCCGCTGCGCTTTGCAGGCCCCAATGCGACGGCCATTCCCGGGAGGGAATGATCGTCACATCTGCACCCGTGTCCAAAAGACCCCTCACTAATTTCTTGTCCCCGCCCAATGAAAGTTGACATGTCAGGCGGGGCTTCTCCCTCCCTACCAACTGTGTCCAGGCCACGGTCGGAGGCGAGTCCTTCTCCGTCGGGCTCGAGCAATGGTCTTTATCTGGCACAGGAATAGCCTGAGCAATGACCTGTCCCTTAGGGAGGAAAAGCGGGGGTCGGACACAATACAGCCCTACCGCGAAGTGGTCCCGGTCGGTAGTTACCAGACCAGGGACTATGTGGATGTCTCGCGGTGTGTGCTTTGTGTCTCCGACAACGGTCCACCTGCATCGTCCCAGTTTCCTCCAGCGACCCGGGTGTTGCAAGTCGACAGACACCAGCTGCAAATTACTGCTAGGGAGGTAAATGCTCCTAGTTAGCTGCAGCCTGTAAGGGGAAACAGAGGACATGGTGTTAAGTACAGGTTTGGGCAGAATATCACAGGTAAAGTGTTTCGAATCCGATAGGTGCGTCAAATCTGGCAAGGTGTGCGGCGGTTCTCCCTCGTTTCTTCTCTCCCCGGATGATGATAAACAGCCCGCCACATTTCTATCCACGCGCAGGGAGGGACTGCGCTCCAATCCTAGTTTTTTTTCTTTTCATTCTCCTCCTTTTCCCGCTTCCGCCTCCATTCCATGTAGTCTTGCCGCATAGGGCACTGTGGCATCCAATGTCCCACTTTACCACAGAGATGACAGGGATGGGTTGCCGATGTTCTCTTGCCCGCCCCAGGTGTTGGAGGGCCGGCAACGGGGGCAGCTTCTCCCTCTATGCAGTCCTGCATGGGGCATTCAGTAAAAGCCACGGAAGCCCTTTTAGACCGTGATGACAGGGAGACCTGACGCACCACAACATCTATCATGGCCTCTACTGTGGGTCTAGGACTACGAGGGAGAGTTTTTATAGCTTTGCGGCACTCTGCGTTTGCATTGCTATATGCCATTCTTTGGAGCATCATTTCCCTGTCATCATCCCGGAGCGCCTGTGCTTCCACATATCTGTAGAGGCGCTCCATAAATTCCATGTATGGTTCATGCTCTCCTTGCAAAACCTCATCATCCTCCCATTGGGAAGTAACTACTTCCAGCTTGAAGAAAGCTCGTTCAGCTGCTCGGGCCGTCTCCATCAGCTGGGAGGGGAATAAAGCTCTGGCTTGTTTTGCCCCTTCTGCCCACTGCCTTTCACCCAAAAGATGATCAAGGGAAATTATCAAACCATCTGCATCATGGGACAGGGCCGGATTACCCCAAAGACTCGGGAGTACCTCCGATATTTCCCTCCCCCATTCCCTCACCCAGACTCTGAATTCCATAGGCATTATAAGGCTGGAGAAGAGTGCCCTCAGATCTGCCGGAACTAAATCTCCCTGGGAAAGGGTATTATGTAGCAAACCCCGGAAGTATTCTGACCTTCGGGAGTAGTCTTTCTGTGCCTTGCACAACTCTTTAATTCGTGCCTCCGCTAAGGGCACCCATCGAGCCTGAATTGTTCCCTCTCCCCCCAGGTTATAGGTAACCGGGGCCGCTTCTAGTAAAGGCATTTGCTGTGGCTTGTGGCCAGGCACTGCCCCCCCGCCCTCCGTAGGCACTGCCCCCCCCCCCCCCGAAGACACCCCGTGGGAATCGGGGGGGAGGGAGTTGGAACCGAAACTGGAGGAGGTTGAGGCGGGGTTTGGCGCTGACGTAAGGGGAGGGAGTGTGCAAGGCCATCCACCCCGCTCCCCCCCCTGGGCAGCGTTGGGAGGCGGAGGGGAAAGCGAAAGTGAAGCGGGGGAGGAGGGAACGGGAGGCTGAACCGGGGGAGAAGTTTGAGAGGGAGCTGAAGGTTGGGTGCCAAGAACTGAAGGTCTCTCAGAGTACGGAGGAGCGAGCGGGACGGGGGGAAGATACGAGGGAGGGGGGATTGGGCAAGGGCTGTGTTCAGGGTAAAGGAAAGGGTTGCCGCTTGAGAGAAAAGGGGTAGTAGAAGAAGAAGAAGCTCTGTTGCCATCTTCAACGGTGCTAAAACGAACAGACTTAGGGGTTACAACCGGGGACTCGGGAACTGGGGTAGAGGGTGAGGATATAGGGGGAGGAGCTTGGCCAGGGCTCCTCCCACGGGGAGGCTGAGCCGGTCGAGAGGGAGCAGGGACAGCATGGAAACCCTGCTTTTTGTTGGCCTTCAAAATCCCTCTAGAGGGCTCATGCCTATGGGGAGAGGGAGAGGGTTGGGGGGTAAGGGAAGCCGAACGGGGGGATCGGGGACAGGCAGGGCTTTTCTTAAGTTCCCCGGACGAAGAGAGTGTTTTGAGCACTCTGTTCGCCCAAAATGCCACAGTTGCTAATTTTGTCTCCCCAGAATCAACTGCTTGTTCCAATTTTGCCAAAACGGCAGTCCAAAGGTGTGGCTGTTTTGCAAGTTCTGGGGAAATTTCAGGGAACTTAGAAAAGATCCACTTAGTTAAGAATTTTAATTCTTGCTTGGGGGCCTTCTGGCCACCTCCAAGCAGTATACTCTTTAGAATATAATAGACCTCCTTCTGGGATTTTCCCAAACTAGCACCCATAAGTGCCTTTATAGTACAGGAACTGCCAATACTATAAAGGGGGGAAAATTCCTCTGATGGTACAAACCACCACCTGAAAACAACAGAAAGCCACTTTCCACCAGCCCCTGCCTCCCCCCTACTGTCCCCAAGTCTGGGGCTTCAGTAAAAGGAAAAAAAAATTCAAGGAAAGAGGGTGGAAGGGTGGGTCCCCAAGGCAGGGCATGCACCCCCAGGGAAATTTTAAAAAGGCAAGGGGGAAAGTCGGAAAGGTCCCCAAAGCAGGGCCCGACCTTACCTAATCCGGTGGCAGCAGCAAATGATGAATCAGGAGGGGTATTTTCGTCTCCGGAACCGTCCTCTCTGGGTGCGAGGGTTCCCGATTCCGATCCTACAGGGAGTGCCGCTCCTACAACGGAGCCTGCCCCCCCCCGAGGTAGTGCAGCGTCCACTGGAAACTAAAAATTCCACTTCCGAGGGGTCTGTTTTGATTATTTCAGGCCCCAACGTTGGTCCGCCACTCTGCACGGGGGCGTGAACGGCCCTGGAATCCGGCTATCTGGTGAGGGGCGAAGGCCAGGGCCCCTGCGCATCAGAAAACAGCCCCCCTCGGCGGCTTTGGCCTCGGGCTGAGCTGGGGGGATAGCTCGGAGCAGCGCGGTGAGAGACGAATCAGGAGGCGACCACTTGCTGGGGGTAAAACTGTCGGTTTATTACAGAAGAACCAACAAAGAGGGGAAAAAACCCAGCAAATGGCCCCGAACAAGGGGCAGGAGAGGGTTTTAAGGGAAAAGGGGGGAAGAAGGCAGGGAAACCCGGCTATCCAATAGAAATACATATTTGGAGGTACAAAACATAACTGATACACTAAAGTAACCAACTGTTATAAATCATAGGAGGGGCTCCGGGGCTACAGCCAACCATACCTCCCAGAGAAAGGAAAATTCTCGAAACCTGGGAGGAGAAAAAGAGTGATTGACTGACCCCAAGGAGGAAACAACTTCCACTTTATAAGAGAAACCAAGGGAGGAGCAGTTTCATTTCCATAGCAACATAACTGGCAGGGTAGCAGCAGGAAGTAATACAGAAAATGGGGGGAGCAAACTAACGAACTTAAGAACACACCACAGCAAATATGTCTTGTTTTGGTGTGATTGGTCGAAATCTAAACTGAGATGGTTTTATGTCATTCCGTTTTACCCCACCTTCGGGGACATTTTCCTTTAGGCCAGCATGCTGTTAACATCTAACAATGTTCTGAGGCTGATGTACTAATAAACAAAAAAGGCTGGTCTGAATTTGTCCAGTGTGGTCCATATTTGGACTTTTGCCGCGGCAAGTGGGTTCCTCTCTTAAGACGTGGGTTCCTGAAACCATTGGATCTATAGCTACCCTAGTGCTCGTCAAGAAGCCATTGAGATCTTGCAGTGAAAGCCAGCCCACACAGGAGATCTGTGCTGTAAATGCCTAAAACCTGCAGGATGTAGAAGGTAGATTATGCATTTTCCTCTCAAGTGCATGGCAGCGGGCCTGTCCCTGAAGTGCTGGAGTTTAGTGCCTCAGCTCCTAAAGACAGCTTCTTCTTTCATCTTGATTAACAGGACAGATAGCCTTGTAGTGCAGATGGCTGGCACAGAGACTGATTTTGTACAGCCCTTTGAAGAGTTCTCTTGACAGGAAACAAAGCACGGGGAGATTCATTTCCAGGAGAGAAGGACATCTTCCCTACCTTTCAAAAGTTTTTTTTTTCCTTTGGGGGCACATGGAAAACACCTCGTGCTCTCTATTTGTCCTGTAACCTGATGTACTTTCAAAGGAGTTCTTATTGACAAAACGATAGCATTTTCATTATGCTAACAGTAACAGTCATAAAAATGACATCAGCAAGACATGTGAGGCAGAAGGGCTCCTTCAGGATGGAGAAAAACAAACTGCACCAAAAATACCCCACAAAACAACAGAAAACCAAACCAAAACACAACAAAACAAGCCCAATAAAAAATCTGCAACCAAAAAGACAGAACTCCATAGCCAGTCCATTTCACCCAGAGTGCTCTCTCGCTGCTTCAGAGCAGAGCACTTCCTCTGGGGAGTCCTAAATGGCCCTGTGACACCAAACTCAGGAGGAGCATTTGGTACAGCTCTGCTGACACCTGCACACAACACACTGTCCCTCAGCCAAGAAACAGCCCAGACGTACCCAGCATCTCCAGGGTACTTCTCCTCAGTCTCCTGTTTTGGAGCAGCCATGCTGCTGGCAGCATTGGAGGTGAACAAACTGCCCAAGCTCGAGTTCCCTGGTTTGACAGTATGGGTTCCTTGAGGTGATGCTGCTGCGGCAGCAGCTTTAGTGCCAGAGCCCACGTAGGTGTGCTCAACCTGCAGCACTTGTGGTGGGCACTGTTCCTGTGCCTCACTCCTGACTTGGGGGTCCTTCATTGCCAGACATTCTCTGGAAGTCTTCGCAGGCTGCCCAGTGAGATGTCAGCACTTGCAGCTCGAGTGAAACAGAAGAAAGCAGTCAGACACTGCAGCTTGTCCCTGTCAGCCAGGAGTCATCGACTGTGAGGAAAGGGAAAGAACAGATTGACAGAGGATACAGACAGCTTGTTTCAGTCTTCCATCTGGATCACCATGTTCCACTGTAAAAACACCTCCAGAAAGAAGGAGAGCAGGAACAGGCCAGCAGGAATCTATTTGGATGACTGCTGGCCCAAAGGCCAAAGGACAAGTTTCACTGTCCAGGGCAGCAGTTGAGATTCAGCACCATGAAATGTCCCTCAGAGTGATTGTGATACAGAGTACAGCAGGATGGCACTCAGAGGCATGGCCCCACTCCCTGCTGCTCTGCACTGGAAAGGCAAGGAGGGCAGAAACCACCAGTTTGGTGACTGCAGTGACTGCATCCCTCTTTCATTCACTTGGTTTTCTAGAGCCTGAGGGAGGCAGATAGCTTCCTCTCTGATGATTTTCATGTCTTCTTCAAGCCTCTTCTCCAGTGCCTTGATCCTGGCATCAGTTTTCTGCAGCTCTGCCTGCAGGTATTCCTTGATGTTCTGTAAACAAGGGGGGAGAGGACGCTTTGTAGAAAAAGCAAGGCTGCTGTGAGTGCACCACAGCCCACTGAGAATGGCCTCGCCCAGGAGGATTCTCCTGAATGGAGCAAGCGCTAGGGCTGCTCTGACACTCAGGCCTTCGTGCACCAAGGCAACCTTCTGATGTCACTACGACAATTTGACAACCATGCCCGGACATGAGAAAGCAAATGCTCCCTGTTGGTCTGTGAGTTTATTCAAAGCACTAACCAACCTTCCCTACAGCAAACACAAAATAGCCAGGGAAGTTCTCCTCTGTCACAGAGCAGCACAAATTCTCCTCATGGACCAAATCCCTGTTGTTCAGGGGATCCAAGAGGAACTCCAGGAGTGGCCCAAGCACCTACAGTGTGTACCCCAGCTGAGCACTCAGATGGGACACAAGCAAAGGAAACCAGACGAAGAAAATGACCCAAAGCATTGCACATGTGAGAAACAACCCTTCCTTTAACTTTTTAAAGGTGTTTTAAACCTTAAGAAAGGACTGAATAAGGAAAGATTGCAGCACTGGGAGTTTCCATGATTAGCAGCCACATGCTCATCTACAGAAGGGATGCTCTGCATTTTATACCCTTAGCGCCTCCGAAAGTTTTGTCAGTCAACTCTTTCTCTGTTGTCCATTGGTGGAGATTAATTTCTTGCACCTTGACTGGAGGACAGGTGTTCTTACACCCTGCCTGCTGGTCACAAGCCAGCCCTCCCCAAATGCCCTGACTACCAAGGCGATTACAAGGGGCTTAAGAAAGAGGAGTATGGGAGGACATACTACAATAACAGCTCTTTACATTTTAACATAATACCTATCCACATAATAGCTGTCTCTTAATTGTGAGAGCCAGCTATTCCATTACTCACCTCCAGTGCACAGAACCAGGAGAGAAGGCACTGTTGGCATCACAGCTGAAATCCTTCCTACCAAATCTCCCCGCATATTTGCACCTTTCTTGGACATGGCCAGGACTCCTGTGGATGTTCATCTCTGCCTTTCTTCCCCTTTGGAAGCAGTCAAACTGGCAACTCGTGGGGAAACGAAGGGCTTTGTGGGGGCTGCATTGCTCTGCACACAACCAGGCCACCCATGGCACAGTGCTTTGGTGCCTAAAAAGATCAACCAGCTAGAAAAGGTTTCATTTTGACCTTTCTTACCTGCTAACAGAAGTTGCCAAAATGAAAGTTACCAAGCAGGGCCTGATCCCTGCTGAGAGCTGAGGGTTAGAAAGGAGGCATTACTTTATTTCAGTGCTGGGTGCATAGGGAATCACTTCCCATAGCCCTGCATAGCCGGCAATTTCACCTACCAGTGTGTATCCATGGACCTAAGACATATTCAATACTTTGCTGAAACTCACAGGCTAAACATTACCCCAAATTTATTGACATATTTCAGTCACTTCTCAGAATTTATTGACATCAGAGTAGGAGTGTCCTGGAGGTCCCTGGTGGTTGTTGCCAGAGGTTCAGGGGAAAATCCATGCACAAAAGAGCCTAAGACGCAACTGGGCTTGCAAAGCAAATTTATTCCATTAGTTTCAGTAGCAAATAATACATACCAACCCCTGGATTCCCAAAAATCTGCTGAGCAGAAGGAGATGGAGCGTGGTACTCAGCAGAAGGGGAGGTAGGCAGTGCACTCCCAGGACATGCCCTGGATCAAAACAGTGCGCATCTCATCCTTCTCACCCTTCCAGCTCAGAACCAAGCCTTGTATCTCCTGCTCAGGAGTGGAATTTTCCCAGTTGCAGCATCAGCTCACACATGGCTGGCTGTGAGATGATGGCTCAGGATGACTCCATAACTCCCTGCCACCAAGGCTTCCATTATGCTCTGTTCCCCCTTCAAAGCTTGACTGCTCACTGATTGACCAATACATTGATTCTCTTTCAAGGGTCAAGGTCCCCCCTGTTAAACAAGACACTTTTCTTCATTGTCCTGTCAACTTGCTCAAACATGGATCAAGTATGGCAGGGCCTGGGACACGACTGTGGTTCCTGACACAGTCATTTGGGAAATATTCCCTTGCTCAAACTCTCCTTTGGTGATCAAGAGCCTCCTAAAAACATTTTCTTCTCTTTGAATGCATTCCAGCTACCTTCTTAGCAGGACCACTCTCCTTATTCTCTAGGGCAGGATAGCCACTTGCACACAATAAGCACTGCAGTGGGGGAATACAGGGTTCAGCACTCCTGTTAAAGGTGAAGGAACTGACAAGACTAAGCCCTGTTTGTTGCACTTAATGCCTCTCCTTCCTATTCTGGGAACAAAACACGTGTGTTTCATCAATACACTCTGCAAGTGCTCTTGCTGAATGAAGCCACATTGCTGTGTCAATAAAGCAGCTGGGACTCAGTTTCTTCATGCAGGGAAAGCCCGTTCTTTATTTACGTACCTCATTTTTATACTGTTTTCACAGACCGCGTGTACAGCTCCAGCTGGCTGCTAGTTTCCTTGCCATACAATTTATTGCTTAGAAGGTGTTTTGGTGTGTACATGCTAGGACTCACTCAGGTGGTTAAATTTTTCTTTCATGGACGCTCATGGGACATATTTCTTGTTTATTCCAGATGCAAACAGTTTTCTTAGCACAATAGCATGTTGTGCTAACTGCTCAAATTCTTAAGACTTTTGCCATGGGAAGTTAGCTGGCTGCATGTGGAAGACGTAACAGGCCAGCTGGGAATTTAGCAAAGCAAGGCCTGATTTTATAAGTCCTTTCTTTCCTAATCCCCCTACCTGTGTGCAACACATTGTGACCTTCTTTCAAAAACTAATGAAGAAAACACAGATTTGCCTACTGAGATTATTCTGCTCTCTTCCAAATCAGTTCACTCCTCAAGCAAAACCCTCAGAAATATCCCCGACTCCCTCTCTCCCAGCAGCTCAGGCTGCTCAGGCCTCTGCTGGGGCTCCACCCTGCCCAAGGCCGCTCTCACCTCCCAGGCGCTGACAGCTCTGCACCATAGGAAACCTTCCTGAGCACCCTCTCTGATCTTTCTGCTTTCTTAGTTGAGCAAGGCTCTCCTTCAGCCAAAGAGATTATTGCACTTAGGGATCCAAATCCAAGTGGCAGGAACCCAAATGCTCTTGAGTCACAGCTGCAGGCCTGAATCCACACAGGATGTCTGGGCTGCCCCACTCCTCTTCTGTTTTTTTCTGCAAATGCCCCTGCCTTTTCTGCCTCAACTAGGAATACCACAGCTATGCCAAAACCAGCCAGTGGATGGTATTCTATAAGCAGTGTGCTTTGGGATGGATGAATGAAAAAAACTTTCCCCACTTTTGAACCATACAAAAGAAGCCATAAGCATGTCTTAGCACCAGTAGAAAACAACTGCTAATTCAGGAGGAAATGTTGAGTTTTCTGAAAGAGTCAGAAGGGGATCTTTCAAATCATGTTCCAAATGAGTTGATGTTTCAGAAACTTTATTTAATTGCTTTATTTAATTAGTCCTACTCTATAACCCTATTCTACAAAACTTTTCAACAATCCTGCTCTAGAATCCTGTTCTACAATTCTACTGAAAATTGGCTATGGAGATAACATCTTGACATGATATGTTCTTGTGTCCTACTTCTTCTGGACTGAGTTAATGAGTGGTGCCAGGATGGATGCTGGCTTGGCTGTTGCTACAAATGAATGCTGTCCACAGGAAAAAAAAAAAAAAAAGAAAACAAAACAAGAACAAGAATCATGACTTCCCAAGCTCAGTGTTATTCACAGGCTCAATGAGGTTTCCTCTAGTTCCTAGAAAGACCCAGAAAGTAGAACAGTGGGACCATCTGTTCCCCAGTTGTCATGTACAGGACCTGGCCATCCCAGGCAAATGTGGCCCAGAGTCCAAGTCATCTGTTGATTGTGATGTCTTCATGTTGCTTGGATTTTTGCCCTGCCAGTGCTTTAGAAATGGTGCTTTCTGTGCCTGGGGTTTCTTCCTTTCAGGAAACTCCAAGGACTCACATAAGTCCCTGCTTTGCAAGACAGGCACTGTGCTGATTCCCACAGGGAGACAGAGCAGTGTCTGCCTTTCCATGCCCTGCCCCTCGTGTGCTGGATGCACCTTCCTTCCCAGCAGGGCCAGCCCAGTGGCACTGGGCCCTGCAGTTCCCTCTCTGCCACACAACCTGGCAGTAACCCTGGTGCACTTCCCATCACATTTTACCTGCAGGAGCTCCCTGGCAGACCAGCGCTGCTCCTCGTCTGTCTGCAGGCAGCAGCTCAGGAGGTCACGCAGGCAAGGCGAGAATTGGTCGGGCTGCTGCAGCCGTGGGGTCCCTACTGTGGCTATCAGTTGTGTAGCCTGGAGAAAAAGGAGACACCAGGCTGTACTTGCTGCTTTCACATCTCTAAGTGCTCTCCCACCTCCCTTTGTTTAACCTCTGCTCTTCAGTGGCAGTTTCTACCCTGGCAGAGACCCAGAGATCATTTCCCTTTACTAACCAGAAACCCAAACCCTGATGCAGCCACAGCTTTTCCACCATCCCGCAAATCCTTCTCTGGAAGGTGATTTCATTGACTGACCTAGTTAGTGGGAGCTACATCAGGAAGAGCACATTTGCTTCTCTGAGGATTCACACCAGCTTGAGAGGCTTTTTGGAAGAGGGACTTTGCTATACTAACTGATTTCCAGGGTTAGTACATGAAAGGCATGTCTGCAGTGCTTGTTGGTCCTGTAAGTGCACGTGCCCTAGCACAAAACTCAACAAGGTTTTTGTGCTGTTCTTGAAAACAATGGGATCTGGAAGGAAAGAAAGGAAATCCATTAGTTAATCCCCAGGTAAGAAAATGAACATTTTCAATCTCAGCGTCAACACAGACAGATTAAGATGCCTGCACAAATGTACAGGGATGAAAATTCCTGCTTGGGCACACAGGAGCCACCTGCAGCTCTGCCTCTCAGCAGTCTGAAAACTGCAGCTTCCCATTTTGCAGCCAAAGAAAAATTGTCATGGTCAGAAGAAGGAGAGGTGCCATCCCTATGGCAACCCTCTGCTCATTTGGCTACTCAAGTCAATGCATTAATGGTAGGCCCATGCCAGAAAGAGCCAGGAAACAAATGGGAGGTTTTGTCAGGCTCTCCGCATCACCAGGCTCTGGCTTGGTGACACAGAGGATGTGCCTTTGGCTAGGAGAGAAACACGGTGACCGAGTGTTTCAGCAGCACTGCACAAGAAGCAGAAGAGACTCAGTGGCCTTTACACTCTCATGCCCAGGGTTCAGGCATGTTTCCCAGTGAGAGGAAACTGCTCAGGGAGTTAGGGTCATCTCTAAAGACCACAGTTTTAGAAACTTTGTTGGGTTTGAGTCACCTTCCTTCATTTCTGGAAAGATAACAGCAGTTGTCAGATGCTTCTTTTCTGCTCTTAAGGCCATCTCCACAGCCAAAGGACTGGAACCACTTAAAAGCCAAAGGAAAGTGTTGCCTGAGAATAGAGTTTGTTTGGAGTTTGTTTGCATGTGATAAGGCTTGAGTTCCCCCACTGCTGCAACCAAAAGTACAGCAGATGCTGATGTGTTGCAGGCACATTTTTAGGAGGGGTCCTTGGTGGAAGTGGTTCAGGCAGATGGCAATGGGCTTTTGTCCAATGGCACGCAGGACAAGGGACAGGTGAGAAAGACAGTGGGATCAGTGAGTATTTGCTCCTTACTGTGATGGGACTTTCACTCCAGTAGGGAGGTTCTTGTTCTCTCATTTCAATCCCCACGATTCCGAAAGACCATATGTCCACTTTGGGACCATATGGTTGACCTGTGATGACTTCAGGCACCAGCCACCAAGGAGTCCCGACTACCGAGCACCGTCTGCTCTGCTCAGGGCTGAGCTGAGTAGAGAGGCCAAAACCAGCTGAAGAGAAAGCAAAATACTGGTTTTATTTGAATTCTATGCAATTAGGAAAGCAAGCAAAAGAATTCCCCAGTAGAAGTTTGAAAATGTGCTGTTGAATCTCCTGGCATTGGTGACTTAAAAAATCCCCCCATTTTTTAAAATGTCTCCAGTAGTGTCTTTTGTTCTTTGGAACTTTAAACTGGTAGTTCCCTCCCTCTGGAAGGGACACACACAGAGCAAGGCCACTCCTGACTGCTTGTTCCTTGTCCTACCTCTGTGCGCGTTGCAACTGTGCCCTCAGCTCACAGCGGGTGTCCCTGCACTGCCACCAGCACCATTTAGGGGAGCTGGCTGTCCCGCCAAGCAGCCCCACACCCACATCCCTGGAATGCTGCTCCTGACCAAGATTATACTGACCCAGCTTGACAGAACTGTCGGTTCTGAGAAGGATGTTGTCACTTTTCACATCTCTATGGATCACATTGTTTGAGTGAAGAAAATGCAGTCCTTGCAGGCACTGAGAGAGAAAACAGAAAGAGGAGGGCAAAAATGAGTGATGTGATTTCATCCCACAGGAAAGGCAACAAAGAATCTAAAAGATTCCCTCTCCAGGGGAATGGGCAGTAATGGCAGAACACAGTGCCACTGAGAGGAAGAGCTTGCTGCTCCAACACTTGCAGAGCAGGACCTTTCTGAGGAAAGGCATGTCAGCTTCTGAAAGAGCAACAGCACCTGCTGTTGGAGACTGTCCCCTGCAAACCAGCCAGGATGACTGCTGCTGCAGTGCATGTGCTCAGAAGGAAAGAGCATTTTGGCTGCACTCCTGTCCTTGTATGCTGAGGCCTGAGAGAAACGAGTCTCTCTCTCTCTTTTTTATTTGCTGATCATTTCAATTCCTGCCACCAGCACCTTTGCTTTCACAGGCAAGGAATGCAGTGAAGACAGACTCCAGGCAAACATTTAGAGAGGCAAGGTGGAGAACAGCAAATACAAATACATGAGCCAGAGCGAGAATACAGCAGCAGGAGAGAAGAGTACTGGCACTGAGTACAGGGAGTGCAGGGGCACTGGCAGGCCTTTCACTTGAGATGCTTTTACTTGCCCATAGCATACCAGCCACACAGAACCAAAGCTTGGCACAGGAAATCACTGCAGGTCTGAGCCCCTGTTTCCCAGACAATGCTGCCCAAGCCTTTGGAAACACAGATGGGATTGCTGGCCTCCCGGCTGATGGCTGCTGCCTCATGCTCATGCAGGGAGGTCGTGCTGAGGATATCGTTCAGGGTGCCTCCGTCCATGTACTCCAGCACCAGCCAGAGTTCCTCCCCCCAAAAGTAGCTGAAAGAAGGGAATAAGGGTGTGGAGATGAACATGCATGGCTACTTTGCAGTGCAGATGGCTGGCACAGAGACTGATTTAGTACAGTCCTTTGAAGAGTTCTCTTGACAGGAAACAAAGCACGGGGAGATGCATTTCCAGGAAAGGAGGGCATCTTCCCCACCAATCAGCAGTTTGCCAAAAGAATTCCTTTCCATTTGTAAACCAGAGAAGCTCAAGCTATAACCAATCCCAAAAGGGGCTTTCAGCAGCCGGACCCTGACCTGTTTATGAGCAGGCTGAGCTCTAAGATGCCCCTCTCCCAGCTAAGGAAGGCTCCAGCCTCTGCCGTCCCTCCAGCCCTCAGGGGCAGGGCAGTGACCACAACAAGGCTGGCAAAGCCCAAGCATGAGCACTGACAGGCACTGATGGGAAGAAGCCACAGCCAGCCTGAGCCCCATACAAGCTTTTGCCCCCATTCAGGACACAACAGGATGGGCTTTGAGATCAGCCCCACTAAGGTGTGGATCTGTGCCCTTTTTGTCCCAACAGGTTATTGTAGACACAGAATCCCCTGGGCTCTCTTCTCAGCCCCACCAGGTCTTATCTGAGAGCACAGCACTGGCAGCTGTTAAGGGCAAGAAGCAGATTCATTGGGTTGTGCTGCAGAATCACAAAGGACTTGATGTGTTTTCCTAGAGACTGGTCTGAGCAAGGCTTGGCCCAATGGCTAAGAGTCTAACAGTCGTGGGAAAGAGTGGGAATCTGGTATGGAAAAGCGCCATGGATCTGAGGAATATACCATGGCTGGGCTTGAGGCTCTCTCCTGAGAAATGCCTGCAGTACGGTTTTATCTGATCACGCCACTTGGATGTGTCTCTTGGACACATCTTGATATGCACAAAACTAGAAGATTAAATAAAAGTTGTTATAAAGATACTGCTTTTTTCTTTGGGGGCATGTGGAAAACACCTCATGGTCTCTATTTGTCCTGTAACCTGATGTACTTTCAAAGGAGCTCTTATTGGCAAAAAGATAGCATTCTCTTATTGACAAAATATAGCATTCTTATGAAAATAAACTGCAGATGTAGTAGTGGTAACAGTAACAATCATAAAAATGAAACAAGCAAGACATGTGAGGCAGAAGGGCTCCTTCAGGATGGAGAAAAACAAACTGCACCAAAAATACCCCACAGAACAACAGAAGAAAAAAAGCAAAAAGGAAACCAAGCACAAACCCCCACAAAAAAAAAAAAAAAAAAAAAAAAACAAAAACCCAACCAAAATAAAAACAAAAAAAAAAAAACAAACCCCAACCAGAAAGACAAAAGTCCAAAGCCAGTCCATTTCTGTGAAGTTATTTTTCTCTGATGACTGTTTGGAAGTCAGGAGTCTAAGGAGAATTTTGGAAGATAAAAATTCTGTTCAGTTTGGCCATGATCAGACAGGACTCGCCTAGATAATTTGCAAGGTCACATCCTTCTGCTGATGCAAGAACAATCCCTGCTTCAGCCTTCAGCGGAGAGGGAAGCTCAGGCAAACCCAACCCATCCAAGTTGCCATCAGAGGCAGCAGGAACACCCAGAGCGCTCTCTCGCTGCTTCTGAGCGCAGCGCTTCCTCTGGGGACTCCTAAATGGCCCTGTGGCCCCAAATTCAGGAGGAGCATTTGGTACAGCTCTGCTGACACCTGCACACAACACACTGTCCCTCAGCCAAGAAACAGCCCAGATGTACCCAGCATCTCCAGGTACTTCTCCTCAGTCTGCTGTTCCAGGGAGATGAAGGAACTGCCCGAGCTCGAGTTCCCAGGTGTCACAGAAGAGCTTTCTTGAGTTGATGCTGCTGCGGCAGCAGGTTCAGAGCCCATGATGTGCTGGACCTGGAGCATTTCTGGTGGGCACTGTTCCTGTGCCTCACTCCTAACTTGGGGTCCTTCATTGCCAGACATTCTCTGGAAGTCTTCGCAGGCTGCCCAGTGAGATGTCAACACTTGCGCCTCAAGTCAAACAGAACAAAGCAGTCAGACACTACAGCTTGTCCCTGTCAGCCAGGAGTCACTGACGGTGAGGAAAGGGAAAGAACAGATTGACAGAGGATACAGACAGCTTCTTTCAGTCTTCCATCTGGATCACCATGTTCCACTGTGGAAACACCTCCAGAAACAAGGGGAGCAGGAACAGGCCAGCAGGAATCTATTTGGATGACTGCTGGCCCAAAGCCCAGAGGACAAGTTTCACTGTCCAGGGCAGCAGTTGAGATTCAGCACACCAGGAAATGTCCTTCAGAGTGACCGTGATACACACTAGAGCAGGATGGCACTCAGAGGCATGGCCCCACTCCCTGCTGCTCTGCACTGAAAGGCAAGGAGGGCAGAAACCACCAGTTTGGTGACTGCAGTGACTGCATCCCTCTTTCACTCACTTGGTTTTCTAGAGCCTGAGGGAGGCAGATAGCTTTCTCTCTGATGATTTTCATGTCTTCCTCAAGCCTCTTCTCCAATGCCTTGATCCTGGCATCAGTTTTCTGCAGCTCTGCCTGCAGGTATTCCTTGATGTTCTGTTACCAAGGAGGAAGAGGACGCCTTGGGAGTGGAGTGGCTGCCATTCTTTCACTCACCTGGTTGTGTTGATCACCCCTCTGCTGATGGAGATTCTCCTCTTGAATTCTTCCATGTCTTCCTTGTTCCTCCCCTTCACTGCCATGATGGCACTCTGAACTTGGAGCAGCTCTGCTTGTGGCTCTGCCTTGATGTTCTGTGCACACAAATGCAGAGCAAGTGACTGGGAGCTACCACCAGGCTCAGCTTTTTTCCTTTCTTGCAGCCGCAAAATCACATTGATTCAGCTCCTTCTTTCTGCTTCCCTCCCTACCTCTGCCTCCATTTTAAACCTCCTGTTCCAGGGCTGATCTGTGCAGATTCCAAGGCTCTGTGCTTCCAGTGCCTGTGGGATTCCTGGCCTCCTCAGTCCCAAGAGCTGTGGTTTATGCCCTTCCTCCTGCCCTTCCCTCTGTGCCCTGGCCAGTCAGGCTTACCTGGCCTTTCTCCTGTGGCTCTTCCACCTGCTGCCCGAGCTGCTCTTCCTGCTCTCGGGCTGGGAACAGCTCTCCATGAGTCTGGCATGGCATCTCAGTTGAAGCAGTCTGCTCCTGCTCTCTCTCTAGAAGCACCTGCACAGAAAGCAAGACAAGATGGGTTTCAGCTTCCCATATGACCTTTGTGGGCCAAGACTCAAAGACTGCTGGGCTCACTCATTCCCAAAGCACTGTGCTGCTGCTCTGCTGGGTCATTCTCTGTTTGAGGGGAGGCACAGATTCCAAAGTGACCCTGGCCCTACAATCAGGGGCCATCTGGGACTGAAGCTGCAAGAGCCTCTCAGGCAGGTGACAGGGAAGGTGTGGCATTTCTCAAGGGTCTGGTGAGGGCCTCCCTGTGCTTCTACCATGTCCTGTTTGTCTTTCAGTAGTGACTGACACCCTGCCCTGTCCCACAGCTCCATCCTGGCTCCGCAGGTGCTTTCTGGATGAGCTCACTCCTTGTCAGAGATGCTTCTGGAGTTCTCTTCAGGCCTGCACCAGCATTCCTGCCTTTCTGACATCCACACTCTTGTTAGAAAAGCTGGTCATTCAGGAGATGAGGATGCGTGCAAAGATCTCTGATGGAGGTCACAGAGCCTCTATGGCCATCTCAGCATACGGAGGAGGACCATGGTGTTTCTTCTCCCTCTTTTGTCAACTGAGAATTCTGAGCAGCAGAAACAGAGACTCTTCTAAGGCCCCATTAATGAAGGCACTTACACAGCCCTGGGGATGCCAGTGAAGGAAACCATGTGTCATGTAATGCATGGCATGTATGACCAGAGTCACCAAACACCACTTAAACATGGAATTGTTCCACCTCTCCTAGAGAGGCGGAAATTTACAGAATTAACTGGAGACTTCAGGGCACAAGAAGCTGGAGGATGAAAACAACTCTGTGGGAAAAAACCACAGAGGGGGAAACATCTCTGCCTGCTCAGAATCGGTCGAGGGAACATGTCTCTAATCCTCTCCTGAGAGGGGTGCTGCTTTAGGTGAGCTTTGCACCTCCAACTGCCTTGGACCAGAGCCAGGAAGATTGAATTATGTAAATGTTACATAGATAGATGGATAGATAGATAGATGGATAGATAGATAGATAGATAGATAGATAGATAGATAGATAGATAGATAGACAGGAAGAAAGACAGAGAGATAGATGTCATTACTATGATCTGTCTTTATTGTCCTCTCTGTGTCTCCCCACATCAACACTTGGTGGCCATTGCCATGATCAGCAGCAATCCTGAGATTGCTTTCCTGTTGCTCAATAAACCACTCTCTTGGAGAATGTGGAGCGTGTAGGTCCTTATGGAATGCAATCAGATCCAGAGCACTGCACTGGGAACTGCACTCTTTGTCATTCTGTGCTCGGGCAAGTTCTTCTCTTGGACACGACCACGCTGTGCTGAAGTGCCTGGAATCCAAACAGCAGTCCAGCCCCTCCCAGCTCCTGTGATCTCTGAGGAGCAGCTGGAATGCAAAGCATTGATCTCCTGCTCAATTCCCAAACACAACACACACTGCTTGCCTGGGCTGCAGAAAGGCACGGGCACTGCTAATTTTAAGGTGATCTGTAAGGCCATACTGGCTGGCCTAGAACCACAACAGCTCCTTCTGCACCAAAGTCTCTGCACAGAATGATGTGTTCTCATGCAAAAAAACTGCATTCCCCACAAGTGACACCTTGGAATAAAAACTTCAAGCAGAACCATTCCTAGTGCTGTGTAAGGGCAGGAAATAATTCCGAAAAGAACCTGCGTTGGGAAAAGAGAAAATGAATTGGGTCTTCTCCTCCAAGTAAAGCAAAAAATAACACCAAAAAAAGGAGGGGAAGTCCAGTCCAAAAGTAGATAAATATTTCAATGCATTGCAGAGATGCTGAAAACCCCTCAGGAGCCTCCCACTGTCCAGGCTAAAGCTCCCTCAGCACCTCCTCCCTGGCCTGTGCTGCACCCCCTTGCCCAGCTCCCCTGTCCTTCTGGGCACACGCTGCAGCCCCTCCATGACTTTCTGCTCCCCAGGGCCCACGAGTGCACACAGCACTCCAGCTGTGGCCGCAGCGCTGCCCAGCACAGGGCCACGCTCACTGCCCTGCTCCTGCTCACTCACTGCTGCTGGCACAGCCACCATGCCCTTGGCCTTCTTGGCCCCCTGGCCACACGCTGCCTCATCTTCAGCTGCTCAAGGCCGCCAGCACCCCTGGCTCCTGTTTTGCGGAGAAAAGAAGAAACCTCACAACTTTATGAAAGTTGTAAAGCTCGGTATGTTTATTTACAGCGCTGGACGCATACGGAGAAAATTCTCCTCAAAAGGCATGCGTGCCTCCGAAGACTTTGAGTCCTCTTTTTATCCCCCTTCCAAATGCATATGCATACAGTTTCACAATAAGTTCATACATATTCATCCCGCATGACATTTAGCACCAGTTCTTCTTTATCAAAGGAATTTCTAGGTCGGGGCCAATTGACCTCGTGGTCTTTTCTGTTTTTCTTTCTCTGTCTCCTTGTTGTCTCGGCCTACGAGTTTTTCCTTCAGCTTTGGCCTCACAGACTTTTCACCATTGTTAGACACTTCACCTAATTCAGGATGGGTCCCTACTCTGTCTCATTCCCCCCTTTCCTAGGAAGTAAGTAAATTCTTTTACTTAATGAAAACTTTCATGACAATAAGTGTCTTTTAATGCTTCACTGTGTATGTTTGATAAAGAGGTTAGTACAGCCATTCGTTGTAGTATTCTCCAGTTCCAAATTAACAATATAATAGATAATCCTAAGCTTATCCCAACTAATATTAGTAAAACTACAATAGGGTGGCACAACTTATTAAAGATTCCATTTGCAGTTGGTGACCACCCAAAGATCACATCTCACTAGTGGTGGTCCATATTTTATTTTATTCTTTGTAGAACTCTGGTTATCTCCTTTGTATCATTTTGGACAGTAATTAAGGTTTTCTTTCCACTTTCTTGGATTTCTTTCAAGACTTCTAATAAGTTTTGGTGCTTAATTAATTGTTTTACCAATGTAAGGTTCATCCCAATAGGGATACGTGGTAGTCTGTGATACATTGTGTAATTGGCTGTAATCAGCTGGTGGGATGTTACTGGTACCAAATACGAAAAATCACACCCAATAATCTTAACAAAATTACAAATACAGATATTAGAATGGTTTCTACTAGATGGAATAACATCATTGCTATCAATTTGTACAGCAGCACAAGCAGTTCTCAAGCATACACCCCTTTCCAGTATATACGAGCACAGTTTTCTGGTCAGTGACTGGATGAATTTCAAAGTGGCAAATACTCTGTTCAGTGTCCAAACACATCTTGGGCACTAACAGTATTGCTTTTACAAATGAATCCCATTTGTTCTCTAGTAATGCAGGATTCTAAGTTTACTGTCTGCCACTTTTCATTCATCTTTTCATGCCCACACTCTATGTTCTGAAGGATAGAGTATTGTTTTTTCATGGTTTAATCTTAGGGCAATGATGGGATGGATAACATAAACAGTGGCATTACGTATGGTAAGCACAAAGGCAGTGGCCACATTAGAAACAGGATCATAGGTGAAATTCACCATAGTCCACCAGGATTGAAACTTCCTTTCAAAATCAATTGCATTGTCTCACTCAATTTTCCGAATTTCAGCTGGAAAATTACCTTCACCCCTTTCCTATATGATCAGAGCTGCTGTTGCTTGTATCCATAACTGTGCTTGAATACAACTGAAAGCTAAAGACACATTATCTTGAACTATACTAAGTGCTTCTACTATCAACTTGTGTTCTTGGACCTCGGCCTTTTCATACTTCTTTACTTTTGCAGTACCTTTGAAATCTGTCACTGGCTAGTTCTTAATGCTAATAGAGATTACTGTAAAGGCTGCTTCAATTTTGTTAGGCTACCTGCTGCAGCAGCCAGTTTATTCATCAGTATTTCTGAATCAATTCCATTTAAAAGTCCTAATCTTGTCCCTAATATGCCAGTTAGATGTTTGTTATGGGGAACAGGAACTGCTTTCTGTCCATGACCATCCCTCCCTGCCAGAGGGATGTGCTGGGCTCACACTGCAAATTCAGACACACTTCACAAGTGTATCTGACAGAGCTTGAGGCAGATGTTTGTTCTGAAATGTAGAGACCTCAGGGAATCTAACCTCTCCCTCCCCCTCCAAAGCACCTGATTTCCCAGATGTGTGGCAAGCAGGAATGTCTCTCCTGGTCTACAAAACCTCACCCACCTTGCCCCTAGCTAAGATCAAGCAGTGGACTGTGTTCAGGGCAGAAGATAACAGTATTTGTCAAACAGATGAGAATAAAACTGGCTGAAACATATGGGATTTGGCTAGAAAGATTTCAGGTCCAAGCCTCAAGTAAATAATGGAGGGGAAATCTTGAGAGAAGAGTCTAAATTCATCGCAGTGTCTCAGAAGAAACTGGGATCAGGTTTCTGCTACTTGAAACACTCAGCACAAAAGTGATGCTCCAAATCCTACAGCCTGCTGCTGAGCTCTGAGGGAGTCTCTCTCTCTACTTCTTTTAAGCAGAATCTAACTGCCTCAGACTGGGACAATCACTGATCTAAATTTCAGTAGGAAAAGGGATAGCTCTAAATAAAGAAAATCACCTTCTTTGTTTCGGTTAATTCATCACCTGCAGTTCAGCACCCTTTACCAGCCATTGCCTGGGGGTTCAGCCAACTAGCTTGGAAAATGACTTAAAGAAACTGATTTCTTGGTGCTCCTGGTTTTAGGCACCAGGAGAGCTGGCTCCTTCCTTTCTTGTTCTGCTCCTGAGATATGCCTGTTTTTGTGACCATGTTGTCCAGTCCTCAAAGGAAGTTTTTAGGAAGGAGGAGCAGGCTGGTTGGATTTTTGAGATGTTAATTTGCATTATCAACTCCACACGTTTGAGAGACCATTCTGGATTGAATAATAGCTGTTGTTCAGTCACATTCTTTACTACGTTAGGTTCAAGTTTGGAGTTTGAGTAGAGTCTGAACTAGTATGGGGTGTATAAGGCCCCGCTGTGGTAAAAAGTGCAGTGTCCACTTTGAATTCAAATGAAAGTCTGACAGTAACTCGAGCTCAAAGGCAGGTCACTTCTACAGGCTGTATCAGGGTGAAATGACACCAACAGTCTGATTCACTTAGGTTATCACAGACTTCCTGGTGTTCATATACACCAGGGGAGGTTCAGACACTAATTACATCTGGTCTCTCATAAGCCATCTTATTGATGACCTAGCACTTTACTTGCACTTTACTTTGATTTCTTCTCCTCAGATTCTTTGAAGTGTTCACAGTTCTTGTTCCTGCTATTCTTGCTTTTCACATCCTTGATTCTCGTGGATTACTACAGTAGATATGTTTAAATCTTTTATCTCAGAAGGTTTTCCCATGGATGCAGTATACTGATTAAATGCCAGGGACTAAGGCCATTCAGCATTGCTTTGGGTAGAGGTACTCTCTAGTTCTAAAACTTCAGTTATAATTCTATACAAAACAACTCTGTACACTAAAGTATGAGCTACTCCCTACCGCAATATACTCATTTTGCCCGAGTAAGTTTTAGTCTCAGTTCATTGTCTCCTGGTGTCACTCTTGAAGGGGCTTCTGGGCCTTCTTCACTCGAGAGTGATGGGTGTAGGCATTCTGCTCCTTGATTTTGATTGCAGTGAAGGTGGTGAGAAGTGCTTGCATGTTGGGAATTTAGCTGCTAGAAAATGGAAAAGTACAAAACCATGGTTAGTTCCAAATCTTGCAGGTGTGAGATAATGTGTCCTTGATTCTCTCAAAACATGATAAAGAAATGGACAGTGAGGCAGGAGAGATAGAGAACGTAGTTTCAAAGGAATGAAGATGAGTTAATGCTATAGTTTAAGCAATGGATTGCTTGGCTTACAGAATATTCATAAGCTTATTATTTGCTGTATAAGTGTTTGATACTTTCTTTAATAAACTGGACCAGAAAGACCTGAGGGACCGGGACCGGGACCGGACCGGACCTGAAGGGCCTGTGATGAACCACCTGGTGTCCTGGTCCCCTTCCTTCGACACTTGCAGTGGTCTCTCCCACTGTGGTTCCGAAGTCTTCTCTGTAAGAGACTTAACATATACATCATCCCCAGGCTATCTAACTCCCTGCTCCGAGTTCCAGCCACATGTTTCTCAATTACTCTGAGCTGTTTGCTTAATGCCACCATGTAGGTGGACATTCTGGACATTCCCCTTGTATTCTATATGGTCTTCTATAAGGCATTCCAAAAGGATTCAGCATTCCTTTAGCTCAAGGTTTAGTTTGAATTTGCAATAGTGCTAGTGGAAGAGCTTGGGCTAGGGTAGATTAACTTCCTGCCCCAGTCTTATGATTAGCTGCTTAATCAAATGATTCATTCTCTCCACCTGGCCGCCTGATTGGGGGCGGTATGGGGTGTGAAGTTCCTAATCTATGCCCAGATGGCTACTAATCTGTTGCACTATTTTGGAAATGAAAGGTGATTCTTTATCTGAGGATATTGTGGCTGGAACTCTGAATGCGTGGTATTATCTCTTGTAAAAATGATCTGGTCACCTCTTGAGCTTTGACAGTTCTGGTGGGAAATGTTTCTGGCCACCCTGAAAATGTATTTATTAATACCAGTAAGTACTGATACCCCCCTTTCCTTGGGAGTTCTGAAAAGTTGATTTGCCACTGCTGTACAGGCCCATGGCCTCTCCCAGTCTGACCGAGTTTTGGCCTGGGGGTATTTTGAGGTTAGTCTGGAGGCAAGGATCACATTATCAGCTCACCTGAGTGATAGTGGCATATAAATTCCTGACAATGATACAACAATACTTTCAATCAGATGTGTGTTCTAGAAAGCCTGTGGGAATTACTACTTCAAAGTCAACACTTCATTTCAATGCACTCTGTATCACTCACAGCCTTGGTAATTTCGAGAAAGGAGCCACACTCTATAAAAGGCTTTTAAGTAGTTAGGCCCTGGTGTGTTTTCTAGTGCCCTTCCTTCACTAGTAACCACGAAAATGGGAAGGGATTACTAGCTCTCTTTCAATGGTAGCCCACTCCTTGCAGCTGTACGTCTCTTTTGATTAGCATTATTGTATTATGGCTTACCTTCGAGGAAAATCTGTACCTCACCCTTTGCTGCTTTCTTTGCCTCTCCATCGGCCAGCTCATTTCTTTCCTCCAATTTTAAGCTCACTCTCTGATGTGCCTTAATATGCTTTTTCAGGTAGCTGAACTGCTTCCAGCAGCTGGATTGTCTCTTCTTTCCCTGTGAGGTCAGCAGTCCCCTCTCCTTCCAGATGGCTCCATGCACAACTCTGAATGCCTTTTGCTGTTTCTAAGGCATGGGTCCATATATTTATCTCAGCATTCTGTGCAGAGGTACCTGTTGGTAAGGGTCCAGACTCTATTACCTCTCTGCAGGTAGTCACTGTGAACTTTGCAATGTCGCTTTCTTGTCAATGAACGAGGTCTCTGCATCGTCCGGAGGAGTGTCCTTTAGGTCTGGGCAGCTGGAGTAGGTAGCTTCAATGGTCTCTAGGCAACTATGGTGTACTGCTTCTCCTTGATTCCACTGAGAAAAGAAGCTGGGTTGACAATATTAGTCACCACTATCCCTACATTATTTTGCTCTACCATGGTGGCCTGGTATTTCAGAAACCTCTCTGGTGAAAGCCAGTGGCCACCCTTTACTTCCAGTACTGCAGACACTGTGTGGGACACTAGCACAGTCATTTTTGTCCCAGGGTAAACTTGCGTGCCTCTTGAATATTCAGCACAACTGCTGCTACAGCTCTGAGGCAACCTGGCCATCCTTTGGCTGTTGCATCTAGTTGCTTAGAGAAGTAAGCAAATACCCTCTGGTATGGACCTAAGTCTTGAGCTAATATTCCCAGGGCAATTCCTTGTGTGGAAAAATAGAAAGAATGCTTTACTTACATCTGGAAGTTTCAAAGCTGGAGCCGACATGAGGGCACTCTCTAGCTGGTGAAAGGCCCGTGTGGCGTCTCTTGTCCACTGGAGATCTCAGTTCCCAGTGGCAATAAGAGCGTAGAGCGGTCTGGCGAACAGTCCATAATTATAAACCCACAGCTGGCACTACTCTGCCATGCCTAAGAAGGTTCGGAGTTCTTTCATTGTCTGGGGTTCAGAGTTTGGCATAGGGCTTCCCCTTCCCTGTCTTAAGGTGTGCTGCTCCGCACTCACTTCTTACCTCAGGTAGATTACCTTCAGTTTCACTACTTGTGCCTTTTTCTTTGAGACTCTGCATCCTTGGAGTCCTAGGAAATTCAAAAGGCTTACCGTCCAGGCTTCTCTCGCTTCCCTCGTCCGAGTGGCTACTAGAAGATTGTCCACGTACTGCAACAGCCTCCTTTCCCCTTGTGGAGCTTCCTGGGACTCTGGGTCTTTGCAAGCTGTTCTCCAGTCAGAGTGGGGAATTTTTGAAGCCTTCAGGCACATGGACCATGTGAGCTGTGTTTAAATGCAAAAATGTTCTGGCTGGCTTCATGGATAGGGAGGCAAAAGAAGGCATCTCTTAGGCCTAAAACAGTGAACCGGGTTAACTCAGGTGTTAAACAAGTTGGTAAAGTCTATGGATTTGCTACCACAGGGTATAAATTCTGTGTTATCTTATTGACAGCCCTTAATCTAGTACTGTCAGTTATTGGGCTGATTCCTTCTTTATCTTATTTTGAGGGTACTACTCAGTTCTCACTGGTTGTGTTCTTTCATTAAAGAATCATTGCTCTACCATGGGGGAGCATCTTTCACTCTCCCTGGTACAGCAGAGGCCCATACCCTTGAAAACACTTATTTACTTATTCTAATATCTCCTTACTAATGTCTTTCTTAATTTCAGTGTCTGTTAATGTTAAGCCTAACATCTGTATATTATTTGCCTCCAGAGTAACGTTTTTCATTTGAGAATGTTTAGCAAATTGAGCGAATTGTACAAAAGCTTTTAGGTACACATAGTACACATGTTACTTTAAAGGTTTGCAAAAGTATGCCTTCTCAGACTGGCCAGTTGTTCATTCTCCACACTACAACATAAACATTCTCCACAGGTACTAAAGCTTTATTTAAAACTGAATATATGACCCTTGTGCCGACAAAAATTCTTCCCTTTTGGGGAGGTCATCTTTACCCCTCCTCCCTTACCTTGGGAGGAGCCTTTAGCAAATCATTTGTACTCATTTTGCAAACTGTGGTTGCTTTGCATTTCAGCATGATAACCTTTGCCTGATTTCATACGTTGCTATCTTATGCTGCATGCTGAACAAGATGTTTGATTTGCTTTCTCTTTGCCTTGTTTTCCTTTTCAAGGGCCAAGACCAGAGGGTGGTCTGATCTCACAGTGTCTTTGCCATTCTGGGTGATTTCTTAAAACAAAAAGACATTTCAGCATACAAAAACTCTATCCCATTTATCTCCTTATTAGAACAGCAAAACAGCAATACCAGTGTTTCTCATAAACACCGCACTGCAATAATACCTGCACATCCAGCTTTTGCCCACAGGCCATTCCCGTGTTCTCTGGGGAGATGGGGCAGCCAGAGCTGTGCCTGTGCCCAGGGGACAGCCACTGTCACCTCACACAGCCTGCTAGCCTCTTGATGTACCAAAGGCTCCCCGAAATTGCCCACAAAGGCAGGCTATTCTGTTTGTTACAGAGAACTTTAAATCTTTACAGCAGATTGTTTCCAGTAAAGACCCCCTGCAGTACCAACTGAAGTCTCATAAATCTCATAAGTCTCAATTAACTAATTCATCTCATTCATCTCTTCTATATAAACTCTGTTTTACAAAATATCAGTCTTTTCTAGTTCTCTTGCACAATCTAATTAAGCACTGTGTCTACTTACACTTGTTTTGCTGCTTTGCAAAAAGGCTGTGCTAGTCACAGCCGAAACTCTGATATGCCCGCAGACACAGACACACGCGCTCCCGCAGCTCCTTTTATCTCAAATTCACTAGAGCCAAGGCTTGAATTGCTGTGAGGGGGAGAATTCTTGGAATTCCTTTAACTCGCTTTATCATAGTTAAGCATAAATCACTGTACTATAGTTCTCCTATGTAAAATGCTACTCTTGTTGCAACAGAATCTTAAAATCTCCACAAACACCACTATACAATCTGAGAATCAAATTACCACAATGCAGCAGAAGAAAATCACCACACAAAATCACTGGAAAGGGCTTATTTCTCAAAGTGCTCACTTTTCTCAACACAACACAGCATACCATAATTCGGCATTTACTCACATCAGTTTTTCCTGGACACAGTCAAAATAACAGCACACAATCTAGAGAGCAAGTCCAAACATCCAAGGCAAAGGAACTCTCTGAGCTCATACTCACAGTTAAAATGTACCAAATCTACACAAATCACTACATTCAAACACGATAAATACCATCACTGACATTCCTCCACTCGCTTCTCTGTGGGGCACTTCTCTCCCTGCCCCCGCAGCCTGCTGCAGCCGGCGCCTCTGGCCTCACTTGGCTGCTTCAAACACGGGGAGTACTGACCCCCCCCGCACTGTAGGGCACTGTAGATTTACTCTCTTTTATACACCATACACATATCACCTGCACGATCACAAACACAGTGCACTGACCACACACATTAACCATACAGCAACACAGTGTCCGGACATCACACACGCACACAAACAAAACACACACGGGCTCACCAGTTCTGCTCTATCAGAACTACGAATCCCCAATACACACATACACGGGTTCACCCGGCTCACCCCCAGAGCCGCTGGCGGTCTGCTCTATCAGAACGATGAACTCCGTCTCTAATACAGCTGCTCTATCAGCTGAACCCATGAACCCAGACGTCTCTGGGTGGTTTACTCCCTTGCTCTCCTTCCTCCCCCCTGGGGCCCCTCAGTACATACCGTATTCTCCTCCACAGGCCAGCGGGTCGTTGTCTGTCCTCGCAGGTGGCAAGTTGAGACAAGCGGAGCCCCACCAGGAAAAAATCCTGGGGCGCGCCTTGGAGGTCCGTCCATCCCCCCTGCCCCCGTGGGGACAGAGAACTGCTGGCTGGCTCGCCAAAATGTTTTGCAGAGAAAAGAAGAAACCCCACAACTTTATAAAAGTTGTAAAGCTCGGTATGTTTATTCACGACGCCAGACGCACGCAGAGAAAATTCTCCTCAAAAGGCATGCGTACCCCTGAAAATTTCAGACCTCCTTTTATCCCCCTTCCAAATGCATATGCATACAGTTTCACAATAAGTTCATACATATTCATCTTGCATGACACTTAGCACCAGTTCTTCTTTATCAAAGGAATTTCTAGGTCGGGGCAAATTGACCTCGTGGTCTTTTCTGTTTTTCTTTCTCTGTCTCCTTGCTGTCTCGGCATGCGAGTTTTTCCCTCAGCTTTGGCCGTTTGACTTTTCACCGTTGTCAGACACTTCACCTAATTCAGGATGGATCTCTACTCTGTCTCACTCTTAATTCCCAATACCCATCACCTGTGTTAGACAGTGCACTTCTACTCTAAACTAATCCCAAAGTGCCAACATCACTGCAGAAAATGGAGAACAAGAAGAAGAAGGAGAAAGGCTGGACACGCCCAAGTTCCTCCATCTTGTCCTCATAACCCCCATACCAAAAATCCTAAAATCTACATTTTCACCCTGTGATTATTTTGTTATAACACTATTCAAACCTCTGTGACTTTCATGTCCTCATACAAAGCTGACAACTTTCTCCAAGGGTCAAAATCAAATCCCCAGGTGTTCTGGGCAGCATGCCAGGGTCTTCGAGCCCCCTTACGGGGTCCTTGTCAACTCTGGACACCCAGAGGGACATACTGAGTCCCGACATGAGAGTACTTTTTTATAGGTAAGTATATGTAGGCTCCCTGCATTTTTTTGTTACCTGTCAGACTTTTCCAGTGGTTCTGAAAACAGGAGGCAACAAGGACACTATTAAGACTCATCCCATCTTCACTGACACTGCTGTAAATCTGTGGCAACCTGCTCATCTTTTTCCTAAAAGCTTGTCTGGTGAGATTTTTGCTATCTTGTTGCAAGTGCAGAACTGCAAGAAATTTACTGTGGAAAGGGATGGATGGGTGGATAATTAGAAATTATGCAGAGGATTGGCACTAACTTTGCTGTAGATGGCTTCTTCTTTCCAGGATTGTGACATGATATTCAGCCGTCATGAGTTACCTGAGATCGTTTGTGCCCACTTCACTGCAGTGATATTAGGGGAAGCTCTGCTGGTGGAGAGCAAGTAGCACAGTATTTGCTGTCATTGTAAGTCCCCAGCGTCTCCTAGAAAATACTACAAAAGCTGGTGTCAATACAAAGACAGACGTATCAGCCAGTCCAGGCCTGCTCCAGAAGCCTCAGGTTGAAGACAGAGAAGGAAACACCTAAGGCAGCAACACTTCACCCAAGTACAGAGGGTAATTTGGGGTGGAAGGTTGAATTCTGGTCAAAACTTTATTTTTAAAAGGTTTGCAGTTGCTCTTCCTCTCTGGGTCAGTACTTCAGACTTTTCAGTAAAGTGATGTCCTCACAGAATTATTTTACTGCATGTATTTTGCAATCAATGTTATTAATATGAAAATGGCTATTTTGAAAACATGATCTTATTAAGTATCATGAAGCCATTCTTAGCCTGTATATGTGGCTGTCACATTTGGAGAGGAGGAGGAGGTTCAGGTCAAGTGGTGAGGAAAAACACCCAGTCTTCCAGTATTGAGATCCATCCCTCTTCTCAGTTTGCTCCACTCTTGTTCAAGAACAGCTGAAGACAATGGCCGAGGCCAACAAGAATACCATTCTATACATCTGCATCGTGTGCATGTTGCTGGTCAAGTCCTTTGTGTGTCAGGGATGCAGATGTCATCAGAGGAAAGCCAGCCCTGATTCTGACTTTTCTGGCTGTCAGGGTGAAGACTGCTGTAGGGTTTTTAACCTGAAAGATTTTCCATGTGACCTGGAGATTCACCTGGGAACTCCAAGCTGAAGACATGAAATTCCCAGTATTGTTTGCTCAAAAGGATGCGGGGGCTGTCTATAGCCTGTAAATGCAAATCAACAACTACCTACATTCCTTTGTATGTTCAGCCATGCTCAGTTAACAGGAAAAATCAGCTGGACAAGCCTGGGCCATGACATGCCCATCCTTTTGGAGACCAAGGATACTCCAGTTCATAAACAGAGACTCTAAAGACTGGGACATCTTTTTATTCGTTAACCTGATGAGTTCTGCTTTTTCCTAACCCAAAATCTTCTCGCCTGCAGCAGCAGGTGAGGACTACCCCAAGAATGGGTGCAGCCTCACTAGCAGCGCTGCAATCTGGGGTGCTCAGACCTCTTTTGCAGCACAAGTTATCCCAGCTGTGAGCAGGCATGGGACAGAGGAGTGGTGACAGGCTTCTGGTGAAGCCATCAGGTGCCAGTCCCCATCATATTCCTCTGCCAAGGACACTGTGCCCTGCCCCACTCCCAGGGGTCTCAAGCATCCTTGTGGTCCTCAGGGATGCTGCTGCTTTGTTCCCCCTCTATGAACTTGCAGAGTTAGATCCAAGTCACACAGAGCCTCATGAGTTCATATCATAATTTTTGACAGGCATAACAAGCAGCTTTCCAGCAACTAAAATTTATTGGATTGATGGCTTTTTTATTGTAAAATCGAAGTCTTTTTACACTTCAAGGTGTTGTGTTTTTTGATTCTTTCCTGTTTGGAGTAATGACTTTTTTAATTTTGATTTGGTTTTTAAAGGAGTCTGCACCAAAATGACAGCCAAAAATACACAGGCCTAATAAGTATGTGGACATTATGCATCCTAAAGGCAGCTTACAGGAAGAGTGAAAATGTGACTCAGAATAAGGATGTGCTTGTAAAACAACTGTCTCAGCCCACCCTCATCAGCAGCACTCCTGCACACTCTGTCAACCATCAGCAACCCCCAGGCCGAGGGGAGGCTCCCCAGCACAATTCACCCCATGCCCCCCACGGCAGCGTTCCTGGGGCTGCTGCAATGCAGAGCTGACCCAGGCAAAAATGAACGCAAATTTCAGGGTTTAAGAGGTGACAATTTGTTGAACTTCACTTGAAGGAGAACAGAAGGGCAGAAATGGCTCAGCTGTTCAATCAAAAAATGCCCAAGAATTCTCAGGAATGGGGACTCAACATAATTGGCACAGAGAGGATTCAGGAATTTGTAGAATACTCTCCAAGGAAGAAGGCCCAACTTGAGTGTTCCCAAATGTTATCCTCCCTCAGTCATTTTCATTTCTCCCAAAAGAAGATTCTGGCATTGCTGGCCACACCTCTACGCTGTCAGCTGAATATATTCCTGACAAGAAACTTAGGAAAGGGTCTAGACTTCAAAGTCCCCATAAGTCTGTGCAGAAATTAACATTCGTATATCTCTAGAAAGATGAGTTGTGACAGAGTAGTTTGGAGAAAAGTACAGAACTCATAGACATCCCTTTGGAGACTCTTGAACCCAATTTCTCTTTAAAACCCATGGAGAACATTTCCTCCAACACTTCTCCACGTGTTTTACAAAACTCTTGCAAAGATCTGGATATTCCTTGGCCCACTGTCAAGGTGAGGCCGTGATTTACAAGCAATCCTGAGAGTTCCTTCAGCTGACACCTTAGAGCAGCCCATGTGCACTCCTCTGTAACCCTCCAGAACAAGGTCATTTGGAGAGGGGTTTGTCCAAACTTCAATGCCTTTGATCACTCAGGCAAAGAGTTTGCCACAACAAGAAAGGTCCAAAAACACACTTCCTGAACAATTTCCATCTGCCACAATATTTTCCTAAAAGGAGCACAGCTTCACAGTAGAGGTAGTGGGTTTCCACCCTGTAGTGATGAATTGATTTCAGTGGACAAACTTAAGACTTGAGGAACAGAATTGACCAGGAGAAACCCACTCCAAATATAATACAAGCAACAACAGGAGAAAGAATTACAAACAGTGAGATTTCTTTATTGTTAATGTTCAACACTATCATCTTTCAACTTCTTAAACTTACTAAACTTCTTTGAACTAACTCTACGCTTTTAACAAATAACCTACTGCTCAGTGCTAAAGGAGCCTACTGTACAATACTAACTTAAAAAATCCTAAAAACCTAATCTTCTAGTTGAAACAAAAAATCCAGGGTTTGCAAATTTCAGGAGGCTGAAGCAGTTGTCTGGTGCCAGTACTCCACTTACAGCTGGTCAAATTCAGAAATGCAGCTCTGAATATGGGCCAGCTTGTTGTGGAGGTACAGGCACCTGCTCTTCATTTCAGAGTAGCTGGGGCTACCCTGTGAAGGAGAAAGCAAAGGAAAATTAGGGCATGCAAACACTTCTGCAGAGTCTACACTCTGATGTCCTTTGCTTTAGAAAAGCCTTGAGGCAGGCTCAGCAGTTACCTTGGCCCTGCAGCTCTGGTGTCACACGTACCTGTTGTAACTGCTGATAATCTGCTAGGATTCGATGATGCAGTGCCTACAAGAGAAAGAAATGAGGAGTATTTCACCACCACTATGAAATGCAAACATTGGTAAAACACTAAATGTTCGCTCAGTCTGACTCTAGACATTTTCTTCCCTGTCAGCCACCACTCTCCTGGGAGATTTGCAAAAACAAATTTCTCTCTCCCAGCATCACCAAAGATCTGCAATTAAGACTCTCAACAGGAAACTGAAGGAGCCCATGCTCTAGGACTCTGCTTGGGACACCTCTCCCCTTACTGCTCCTTCGCAGACAGCTCAAAAAACGCAGTTTGAGGCAGGGTCTTGCAAAAATCAGACCCAGCCCAAGCAGTGTCTGAACATATATGCCAATTCTACAGATTCACGTTGTTTCACCGAGCAGCTCCAGGGAATCCAAAACACTGCTGTGATGATGAAGCACAGTCTTCATGGTTTTGTCCTTCTTTACCTGATAGGATTCAGAGCCTGGAGCCAGAGACTTCCATTGCTCCTGAAACTGTCTGAACTTCTTTATGGTTTTGTCAATCTGAGAATGTAAACTCTGGTATTCCTCATACTCTGCATTGAAGTCGTCCTTGTAGCGCTGACGTTGCTCCAAGGAGACAATGGCTACGTATTTTCTAAGGGAAAAAATGAGGCCATTTTTCCATGAGTGAACTCTGAGAGCACATTCCAGTATGTTTTAAGTCCATAAAACACACGCCAATTTTACACCAAGCACTGGGTAATGTCAAACACAGACACCCAAGATTTGAGTCAGTTACTCTGGGACTGACAGTTTCTACTTTCAAGCTCATGCCCTTCAAGAGAAGGCATTCGGTCAACTCTAGGAATCTGCCACATTTCTAGGACACTTAGTTACTAATAGTTTACATTGTAGAGGTTTTCTTCACTAGCAAGTGGAGCACACTGAGAAAACATTTGCCCTCATTTCAAATGTCAAAGGACAAACGAACCCAGCAGCTTCAGGGAGAGGAGATATATTACTGAAATATAACCTCTTCTTATGTAGGAAAAACTTAATTTAGTTCCATTAACTTGTAAAAATACAACTGTAAAACATTTTTATAAGGGACTGCATTTGTGCAGTTGAGCGTTTCAAAGCTCAAATTTGAAACGCTCAACTGCACAAAGAATTTTGAGCCACTTTCTGGTCTAACAGCAAAGCAGAGTTAATGATAATATTTGATTCTTCAAGCGGACAGCAGTTTCATCACTCATCATGGAACTGAGGAATTTGTAATGCAGCCACAAAAGCAAACTCTATATCAGCCTGAAACTACAACTACTACCCAAACAGCATCTGCTTCTAAGGAGGACAAGACTCAATAAGGCTTAAAGCCAGTGATGGTCATCAAAATTTCTTCATTCCCTTCTCCCTCAAATCTACAGGCATGAGGTTTATCATGCTCATGACACAAATCCAAGATGAAGTGGCAATGAGAACAGCAGATGTCATTTCCCAACACTCTCACACCAATGCTTCTGCTCCTCTGAGCCTGTAGACCTATTTCTTTTTGGATGACAAAACCACCTTTCATATGGGAATAAACAATTCAAACCATCCTGAGATTAAAATTTACAAGCAGTAAATCCTCAACCAAAGGAAATT